>NC_071514.1:76517905-77717905 GCF_027887155.1 Malaclemys terrapin pileata | reverse complement strand
AGAAGGGTTTTAGAAGCTGTGGCATGGCTTCTGTTAGCAGGAGGGCTGGAGCAGCTGAATGAGGCAGGAAAGAGGCACTTGTATCAGATGCACCAATGTACCCATGTTTTATTAGGGAAGCCAGCAGGTGATGCACCAGAGCCCAAGACAGAGGCAGCAGGGCCTCGTGTTCCTGTAAGGGAGAAGGGTGTGCTGCTGGGAGAAGGGACTGCTCCAGAGAGAATAATGTGGATTCAACATTGTAATATTGGTGGAAGTATGCTGAAGCTGGGACAAAAATGTAATTTCTATAAAAATCAGTTTGAATATCGAAGTAGCCTCTCAGGAAGGATAAATCAGGACATCCAGTCACCCTAGATTCAGACAAGGCTATATCTTTTTTAGCTTTCAATTCTGAGGACAGAAGTAGGCACAGAGTTTAGAAAAATCTCTGTGTATAAGGACACATTATTGCATGTTTGAGTTAATTATGACTCAAGGTTGTTGAATAACAGGATCAACTGGAATTATGTAATCAAAGATTATCAATCAGAGATTAGTACAGCACTATACAGAACACCGAAAGAACAATACAGAATACTGAAAGAATAGATATATTATCACCTTTTGATGTGATGATGATGATTGATGATAAAGAGCTGGTTATATGTCTCTCCTTCACTGTATATGGAGGGATGAGGCAGATTCATTCCCCAACTAAATTCCCATATTAGTGTCATTACATAGGGGTTTCCAAACAAAGAAAACCTCTTTTGTCAAAAGAAATATGTTTTGATATCATTTCTATACATTCTCAGTTTACCTTATTTATGTGTGAAGGCATAATTATTTACAGCAGAGAGGACTAACAAAATAATATAGTCTTTCTTCCACCATAATTATTCTTTTTTATCTGCTGTAAAAATTATCCCTTATCAGTTTCCCAGGTTTATATATGCTTACATAAGCATATATATCTAAAGGGAATAGTTTCCCAGACTATCTGGAGTTCCATGGACATAGAGGCACCCAAGATTGTTAAATAAAGTTTAGAATATAGAATTCCTGAATGGGGTTACTTATCAATCAAGGACCATTGTTCTGGACCTTAGAATTCAACACTCTTTGTTTATATCCTAAAGATGCTAAAGAATAATTAATGTATAAATCAAATATACAGAAAGTAAAGGACTAAAAGAGTTAATATTTACTATCAGATACTAAAAACATTTTTCCACAGCCAACCCTTATAAAGTAATTGTCAACATATTTATCCAGTAGAAATCAACATGAGGAAATCTTCTTTGCTTGCAAAAGCAATCTGGCTATGGGAGGGCACTCAGAGGCCTCCAGTTCCACAAAGCTCAAAACACATAATCACTAATTCTATTAATAGTCTCATTTGTAGGCTTGCCTTACATTGTAGTGTTGGTTTAAATATGTGTGTTGCACTGGCTGTCAAGCACTAAATTAGCTCCTTACAGCTTCTTCAGAGAATATTATCCTAACTGGGAATAACGTTAACTAAAGCACATTTATGCTTACACTGAAAGGGTAAGATCACAGCCAAAAAAAAAAAAATCAATAAAATTGTTCCACCATGGATTTTGCCAAACAATGTTTTTCAAAAATGGCACACTACTAAAGGGCAAAGATCATATAATTCTTCCAAGTCACAGTTAATGTCTCTAAGGCATTATCTACAGCAAAGTGAGATTTTTTTGTTGTGCTTCTTAGCGAGGCAACACAAAACTTGCAGGAGGAAGGGGTATTAAGGTGGTTTTCAACCATCTTTGTGCCCTCCTGAACTTCGGATGCTCTAGGGGCTGCAGGGGCACCTGGAGTAATTTACACAATCCTGGGGGCAAATTGAAGTTATAGCAGCTTCTCATGGATGATCTATGGGCCACAATGCTGCCCCAGCACTCCTGTGCTACAGATGCTTTCCCCACCCCCAACAAGCCACTTCTTCCCCTAGACCTGCCCCGATGCACCTCTTCCACTAGGTCATTCACAGCATTTTCAGAAGGCAACTTTATGGCTGTCTTGCACAGTGACTTCACCATGGGAATCCTGGCCCAGCCAAATACAGGGCTTTTTTAGGGCCCATTTACACTGCTCTGACTCTTTCACCCAATGACAGTTAAGAAAAGGACCCAGTGTCCTGACACCCAGACTGGTGCTCTGCCCCCTGCTAGTGTGAAACACCACTCCTCAAGGCAATCCTGCAGGATTTAAAAGGGTATAATAAATCCTGACTCACAATGATTTCCAACATAGATTCATAGATTCATAGATTCTAGGACTGGAAGGGACCTCGAGAGGTCATCGAGTCCAGTCCCCTGCCCGCATGGCAGGACCAAATACTGCCTAGACCATCCCTAGTAGACATTTATCTAACCTACCCTTAAATATCTCCAGAGACGGAGATTCCACAACCTCCCTAGGCAATTTGTTCCAGTGTTTAACCACCCTGACAGTTAGGAACTTTTTCCTAATGTCCAATCTAGACCTCCCTTGCTGCAGTTTAAACCCATTGTTTCTGGTTCTATCCTTAGAGGCTAAGGTGAACAAGTTCTCTCCCTCCTCCTTATGACACCCTTTTATATACCTGAAAACTGCTATCATGTCCCCTCTCAGTCTTCTCTTTTCCAAACTAAACAAACCCAATTCTTTCAGCCTTCCTTCATAGGTCATGTTCTCAAGACCTTTAATCATTCTTGTTGCTCTTCTTTGGACCCTTTCCAGTTTCTCCACATCTTTTTTAAAATGCGGCGCCCAGAACTGGACACAATACTCCAGCTGAGGCCTAACCAGAGCAGAGTAGAGCGGAAGAATGACTTCTCGTGTCTTGCTCACAACACACCTGTTAATGCATCCCAGAATCATGTTTGCTTTGTTTGCAACAGCATCACACTGTTGACTCATATTTAGCTTGTGGTCCACTATAACCCCTAGATCCCTTTCTGCCGTACTCCTTCCTAGACAGTCTTTTCCCATTCTGTATGTGTGAAATTGATTTTTCCTTCCTAAGTGGAGCACTTTGCATTTGTCTTTGTTAAACTTCATCCTGTTTAACTCAGACCATTTCTCCAATTTGTCCAGATCATTTTGAATTATGACCCTGTCCTCCAAAGTAGTTGCAATCCCTCCCAGTTTGGTATCATCCGCAAACTTAATAAGCGTACTTTCTATGCCAATATCTAAGTCGTTGATGAAGATATTGAACAGAGCCGGTCCCAAAACAGACCCCTGCGGTACCCCACTCGTTACGCCTTTCCAGCAGGATTGGGAACCATTAATAACAACTCTCTGAGTACGATTATCCAGCCAGTTATGCACCCACCTTATAGTAGCCCCATCTAATTTGTATTTGCCTAGTTTATCGATAAGAATATCATGCGAGACCGTATCAAATGCCTTACTAAAGTCTAGGTATACCACATCCACCGCTTCACCCTTATCCACAAGGCTCGTTATCCTATCAAAGAAAGCTATCAGATTGGTTTGACATGATTTGTTCTTCACAAATCCATGCTGGCTATTCCCTATCACCTTACCACCTTCCAAGTGTTGGCAGATGATTTCCTTAATTACTTGCTCCATTATCTTCCCTGGCACAGAAGTTAAACTAACTGGTCTGTAGTTACCTGGGTTGTTTTTAGTTCCCTTTTTATAGATGGGCACTATATTTGCCCTTTTCCAGTCTTCTGGAATCTCTCCCGTCTCCCATGACTTTCCAAAGATAATAGCTAGAGGCTCAGATACCTCCTCTATTAGCTCCTTGAGTATTCTAGGATGCATTTCATCAGGCCCGGGTGACTTGCAGGCATCTAACTTTTCTAAGTGATTTTTAACTTGTTCTTTTTTTATTTTATCCGCTAAACCTACCCCCTTCCCATTAGCATTCACTATGTTAGGCATTCCTTCAGACTTCTCGGTGAAGACCGAAACAAAGAAGTCATTAAGCATCTCTGCCATTTCCAAGTTTCCTGTTACTGTTTCTCCCTCTTCACTAAGCAGTGGGCCTACCCTGTCTTTGGTCTTCCTCTTGCTTCTAATGTATTGATAAAAAGTCTTCTTGTTTCCTTTTATTCCCGTAGCTAGTTTGAGCTCATTTTGTGCCTTTGCCTTTCTAATCTTGCCCCTGCATTCCTGTGTTGTTTGCCTATATTCATCCTTTGTAATCTGTCCTAGTTTCCATTTTTTATATGACTCCTTTTTATTTTTTAGATCGTGCAAGATCTCGTGGTTAAGCCAAGGTGGTCTTTTGCCACATTTTCTATCTTTCCTAACCAGCGGAATAGCTTGCTTTTGGGCCCTTAATAGTGTCCCTTTGAAAAACTGCCAACTCTCCTCAGTTGTTTTTCCCCTCAGTCTTGATTCCCATGGGACCTTACCTATCAGCTCTCTGAGCTTCCCAAAATCTGCCTTCCTGAAATCCATTGTCTCTATTTTGCTGTTCTCCCTTCTACCCTTCCTTAGAATTGCAAAGTCTATGATTTCATGATCACTTTCACCCAGGCTGCCTTCTACTTTCACATTCTCAACGAGTTCCTCCCTATTTGTTAAAATCAAGTCTAGAACAGCTTCCCCCCTAGTAGCTTTTTCAACCTTCTGAAATAAAAAGTTGTCTCCAATGCAGTCCAAGAATTTGTTGGATAGTCTGTTCCCCGCTGTGTTATTTTCCCAACATATATCCGGATAGTTGAAGTCCCCCATCACCACCAAGTCTTGGGCTTTGGATGATTTTGTTAGTTGCTTGAAAAAAGCCTCATCCACCTCTTCCACCTGGTTAGGTGGCCTGTAGTAGACGCCTAGCATGACATCTCCCTTGTTTTTTGCCCCTTTAAGCCTAACCCAGAGACTCTCAACACTTCCGTCTCCTATGTCCATCTCTACCTCTGTCCAAGTGTGTACATTTTTAATATATAAGGCAACACCTCCTCCCTTTTTCCCCTGTCTATCCTTCCTGAGCAAGCTGTACCCATCCACACCAACATTCCAATCATGTGTATTATCCCACCAAGTTTCAGTGATGCCAACAATGTCATAGTTGTATTTATTTATTAGCACTTCCAGTTCTTCCTGCTTATTCCCCATACTTCTCGCATTTGTATATAGGCATCTAAAATACTGGTTTGATCTTTCCTCCCAGTTTTTTCCTGACTCTCCTTTCTCTCTGCCAATATAGCCCACACTCCCTCTTGTTTCCGACTCATTTCCCCGGTCTCCATGTTCCCCACTTACCTGTGGGCTTTGCTCACCTGTCCCCGTCGAACCTAGTTTAAAGCCCTCCTCACTAGGTTAGCCAGTCTGTGTCCGAATAGGGTCTTCCCTCTCCTCGAAAGGTGAACGCCATCTCTGCCTAGCAGTCCTTCCTCGAATAGCATCCCGTGGTCTAGGAAGCCAAAGCCCTCCTGGCGACACCATCTTCGCAGCCAGGCATTCACCTCCATGATGCATCTGTCTCTGCCCGGGCCCCTACCTTTAACAGGAAGAATTGAAGAGAATACCACCTGTGCTCCAAACTCCTTCACCCGTGCTCCCAGAGCCCTGTAGTCACTCTTGATCCGCTCAGTGTCACACCGCGCAGTATCATTTGTGCCCACATGGATGAGTAGCATGGGGTAGTAGTCAGAGGGCCGGATAATCCTCGACAATGCCTCCGTAACGTCTCGGATACGGGCCCCCGGCAGGCAGCATACCTCTCGAGATGAAATGTCAGGGCGACAGATGGGCGCCTCCGTCCCCCGCAGCAGAGAGTCTCCGACCACCACTACCCTACGTTTCCTATTCGCAGTGGTGGCAGCAGACTCTCCAGCCTTAGGGGTACGAGGCTTCTCCTCCTTTACTGTAGGGAGTGATTCCTTCTTTCCTGTATCAAGAAGAGCATAACGGTTACCTATAACCACGGCAGGAGGGTTCGGAGCAAGGGTGGAGCACTGCCTGCTGCCAGAAGTAACCAGCTGCCAGCGTCCACCCTGAGCCATCTCCTCCTCCACCAGTGGTGTATCAGCAGTCCTGTGTACTGGGACAGCTACCTCAGCTGTCTCCACATGGACACTGTCGAGGAATTGCTCGTGGATACGGATGCTCCTCAACCTAGCCACCTCCTCCTGTAGCTCTCTCACCTGCTGCCTGAGAGATTCCACCAGCAGGCACCTTTCACATTGGATGGTCCCCCCAGCCTGGATATCCGTAAGTGGAAATTGCAAGTTACAGTCTTTGCAAAACCACACCAGGATCTGGGTAGAGGCATCCATGCTTAGGCACTCTGTCTGGCTACAGGCACAGGTGGAGGAGACAGTAGCAGTGCTGGCACAGGTGTTGCGGGTCTTCCTAACCATCGTAAGCCTCCCTCTGTCAAACTCCCGTCTGCAGCCCCCTGTCAGCTGAAAGGGTTGTTTAAGCAAACAGTTAGAATGTAGTTGCTTTATAGGTATTAAGGGGAATCAAGAGAAAACAGATGGAACTGGCAAGGGACCCTCGCCCCCTTCCTAACTCCCTTGCGAAACTCCCTGTTAGCAGCCCCTGTTCGCAAAGCTCCCTGGTCGCTTGTGCGCTGCTTTATAAAGCCCTGGCCTGTATGAATGCCCCGCCCACTGATTAAGGCTCAGCCACTTACCAGAGGCTTCTAGCTTTCAAACCTTCCTTTGAAGCTCACAGCTTCCAACTGCCAGCCACAGCACACGGTCCTTCAAACAACCAAAACAAACAAACAGACTGACAAACACAAGCTCAGCACACAGCAAGTAACCCTCAAACACAAACAAACACACACTACAGACAGTCACTTACCCCAAAAGGTTGCTGTATTGCTCCTCCTTCACCTGGAGAACTCCCTTGCGAAACTCCCTGTTAGCAGCCCCTGTTCGCAAAGCTCCCTGGTCGCTTGTGCGCTGCTTTATAAAGCCCTGGCCTGTATGAATGCCCCGCCCACTGATTAAGGCTCAGCCACTTACCAGAGGCTTCTAGCTTTCAAACCTTCCTTTGAAGCTCACAGCTTCCAACTGCCAGCCACAGCACACGGTCCTTCAAACAACCAAAACAAACAAACAGACTGACAAACACAAGCTCAGCACACAACATGTAATTGCCAATGCATCTGATTGGACCAGAGACTTTTAAAAAAATTTATGTTAAGAGACTTAGTCTCTTTGAAGAGAGTGGCTATGTTTAATAAGAAAATCCTTTTAAAATGTCTGTGTTTGAAGGTGCCTCTAGAAGGTAACCTGACAGCCCTGAAGTAACTAGATTTTGCAGTTCCTGCTATACAAGATTGTAGCCAATTAGTTCATTTTATCGTCCATTTATCATTGTGTTATGTGATGTTATGGTCAATTCATATGGTACTCATGTACAGGTAGAAGACCCTATCAGGCATGGCAGAGTGAATCAGAAGGTCAGCCGTCACTAATAAACTCCCCAAAAATCTCCTAATAAGCTCCCCAAATTATTAGGCTCCTCTGTACTGCACCATCGACAGAGGATCAGGGAAAATTTGTGGGTTTACCTGGATCACCACCCCTCTTCTCAGTATACTTTGTAATCCAGCTGCTAACAGCTGAAGGGGAAGGAAACGCCACAAAAGTGGGAAGACTCAAGGGACAGTCCCATGGGAAACCCCAGCATGAACCTTCCCTTTATCAGTGATCGTCTATTGAACGATCCATCAGACCTTGAATATCTCTGAGGATGTGAGTATGACTATAGTCTTAGTCACTGTGTGCGTTTTTTGTAAGATTTATATATGTTTGTGTAATTGTAACTTTACTTATTACTTTAATAAAACTTGTAGTACACATAAGACTTTGTACTTGTGATAGTGATCACTATCCTTGGACTTCGTATGTTCTTGGAGTCTCCAAATTTGAAAAAAGCACCAAAGGTGATTGTCTTTCTGTTGAGCTTGAAACTGTGGCGACCAGAGCTGAACGTATGGTGGCGTAATAAAAGAATTACTAAATTTAAGTTAATAAATAAAAAGGCTACAGGATGCATTCTGAGAAACAGTACACTGTCTGATGTAAATTGTAAAGTGCACATTCGGTGTTGGTGGTATTTGTTGTTACTGACATGGTATACTTATTAGAAAGCTGTATTCTCTCCCATGCCCTCTCTTCTACTTTATTTTAATTTGTGGTATAGTGCATAGGAGTGGCACCAATTTAATGTTTTTATACCTTTGAAGAAATAAAAAATTAAAATTTGGTGCTGTGGTGACATTTACAAGCAACTTGACCTGCATTAATGGAATGCAGAATGTCTAACATGGCTGTATAAGTTTAAATCAATAGCACCGTAACATTGCTTTTCATGGTGGATGTAGCTTTGTTTTTGGGAGGTTTTTTTTTTAAAGAAAAACCTCTATACAGGGGGGGAGGTCTGGATTCATGATTTATTTATCCAAGTTACAGATGACTTCCTAACTCAATAGATGAAGATCCATGCCATTCGTGAGTTATTAGGTCTCCTGAACCTAAATGCCAAAAAAGAAATGATGGATCCTGCATGAAGTATTGCCCTTTTATTAACTTCTGCATCCAATCAAAAAGAAAGTTAAGAAGTGAAGAAGAAAATTGTCAGAGGAAGGATAGAGACTATATGGCTCTTTCTGAGCACATATTCAGTGGAGTTTTCCATCCCACCACCCAAATAAGGCCGCTCTGTCTCCAAAACAGCTCTCCATTTTTGTTACCGAACTTTGGCCCTCAAAAGTGTCCTGTAAAGCAGTAGTTCTCAAACTACTTTTTTTTCCCCGCGGACCACTTGAAAATTGCTGAGGGTCTCGGCGGACCACTTAATGATCTTTCCAAATGTTGTTTGTACCATCAGATAACTATTGTAAAGTGTTTTGAATAAAAGTGCTATATAAAAGAACCTGAATAATTAACATTTTTTGTTCTACAAATAAAAGCACACAACTCAGATTTTAATATCAGTAGTCTGACTTTTCTAATGCAATGGATATGCCTTCTCTCCCACTGTAGCAGCCCCCAAGCTGGGGCTGGGAAGGAGGGGGGTCTCTCCCCACCACAGCAGCCACAGAGCTGGGGCTGGGAAGGAGGGCTGGAGAAAGGCTGGGAAGGAGGGCTGGAGCTGGGGAAAGTCGCCTCTTTCTCCGGCCACCGCAGCCCTGCATGTCCCAAATTCCCCCCACTCCCTCTTCTCACCCCACTGCCCCCTCCCACCTACCTCTTATTCCCCCCAAGGCCACCACCTCACCCTACATGTGCATCTTCTCCAGGGTCCAGGCACCTAATTAGTGGAGCCATGCCTGCGCGGCTCCACTAATTAGTTGGGCGTCCCTCCACCTGCATGGAGCTCACAGACCATTGGTGGTCCACTATTTGAGAACCTCTGCTGTAAAGTATTTGCTGAAAATAAAATTAGTTTCTATGATCCCAAAAGAAGGAAAAATTATCATTGTTTAAAATGTATTCATTATTGTAGCTTCAAAGGTGAAGTACAAAGCTAAATCAAAATCTGATATATTTTATACCCAGATTTACATGCTGAATGCCCCCAACCTGTCTGTAGTCGACAATGATCTAGAAATATGTGTTTTAAACTATCCTCTTTAAAATTATTTTTTCTTTTCTGAAATTCTCCTGGGCCTCCCTGAGCTGAAGAAGATGCCCTAGAAGAGTGCTCTGTGACTTAGGAGCTGAGATGCCAAGGTGTTTGGCACCTTATAGTTACAGTGCATCTGTAGTTTTCAGGCATGCAAAAGTGGAAGAAATGTTCTCTGGTAGCTACAGTTGCAGCAGTGTAGCAAATAGTCTTAGCAACTACAGTGTTCAAATAAAGTAGGGTCTGGCAATTCCTGCACCTTTATTGCCACTTGTCCTCCTTGGTTTTCTTCATTTTCCTATAGCTCGTTGGTTCTTTTCCACTTCCTCCAGGTCTTTCTTCCCTTTTTGCTCCTATGGTCCTTTCTTTCTTCCATTGAGCGCTGACTCCTACATCCCATTTTGCACATTTAATACACATGCATGGTGCCATCTATAGCTATTGCATGATGCTGGTGCTCAAAACTTTTCCTTCTACGATTTACAGGGAAATGGCCAAGAGGCATCAGACATTGGTGATATGATATGTGCCCTGGATTACACTTAGCACAGGGATACTGCTTCTTGTGTCTTACCATCCTTTTAATATTTCCAGATTTTATTAATCGTATACCTTTCTTTATACATGCACAGAAGCTCTGGCTGAATAGGTTCCCCTGTAAAAAACCCCTGATAAGGTCCATGAGACCTTATCACTGACACAGACTATACACAGTAAAATTTCCTTGTTGACACACTTCTAAGCTCCTTGAAACATACTGTTTTCTCTCCAAAGACTGTAATTGAAAGTTATAGCTTATAAAAATTGATTTATTCTTGCTGAAGGACTATTTAAAATGATCTGAACTAACTGAAATTTAAAGTTTAAAAACCACATCAATATTTCTCATCTCAACATTTATATAATAGGGAGGCTTAGAACAGAGCAATATGATATAATTTAAAAATGAATTCAACAGTTGTTTTTGCTCCTTTAGAGTACAGTTATTGTCTGTCATACAATTAAGTGAGTATGCTAGTGACAGAATACAGAAAGCAGTAGGGAGTACAGACAAGACCAGAAGCTTCATGTAGTCTGTAAACCTTTGACTCACCACAGTGAGAGAAAACCTGTCTTTTGTATTAGAAAGAGTGAATTAAAGAGATGACCAGGTAGGAATAACAAGTATAATACTACATCACTATATTGCACTGGGTATGAATCAATACATATGGTGCCCTGCCAATGATACACTACACTATCATGAATACGCTATAGCTTGTTTAACGGTAAATGTAAGCATTTCATTTAAAATGGATAAAGTCAGCAGTAAGATAACAATAGAACTTGAAGAACTGTATTGAATGAATGAGTGAATGAATGAATGAAAGGAAAGATGCCTATGCAGCTTCACAATAGCTTTGGCGGTTGTCAGAAGCATCTTTAATGTAGCTAGCATTCCCACTCCAGCTACTGTATTGTCCCTATTTCCCACTAGCTCCCCAGGCCCTTCCACCAATGGTTCTTCCATTGCACCACATTATTTTGCCCTCCGTGTCTTCAGAATGCTTGTACTGCAGCTGTTAAAATTGCAAATTTTACCTGGAAACTTGCGTTGTAAGACCCAGCTCCATCAATTTTCATTGAAAAATATAGTACAATAAGTCCTTCTACTTAATTTCAAATCAGTCTAATACAGATACTAAGGATTTAGGCCTTATGTATCCTCCATCACCTTTTTCTCTTCAAGGAAGAGCACAGCTTAGATCAATAGCAGGAAATGGAAGATTCTCTTCATCTCCAGAAAGAAAGGAAGTGAATGTCATGTTTTGGATTGGTGAATCTTGCTACTTGAAACCAGATTTCCAAATAGTATATGTTGGTTTGGTTTTTTTATCTGTCTAAATACTTCAGTCCAAATGGCAATGTTTTAACATTGATAAATATAGGAAGGAGGGAACCTTTTGTTGTTTTTTTCCCATTAGATACAGAGCAGGCACCAGCAGCACCACATATCAAGGGAAAGTGGACATTCCAGCCATTTTTCTAAACTCCCACCAATCTGATTATCACATCTAATTGCTGAGTCACAGAGATCTGGGCAACATAACCTTCTCAAGCATGATTGTGAGGAGTGCAGCATAAAATTTTAAACAGATTAGATAGATCCTACCTCTTCTACAAAATCCTTATGTGAACAATTAAAATACTCAGAAATCTTATCTTTAAAAAGACATCTTTCATTAGTTTTAGCTTCAGATTTGTTCAAAGTTTCAAAAGATAAGCAATATGAAACCTGCTTGCATAAATATACATGTAATTGTTCAGGCTTTCTTCTTCCTTCATTGTCTCTTTGTACATAAGGAACATGAGAGGTTTTGAAAGCTACCTTCAGACCCTTCTGAAATTTCTCTATGCACTTTGACAGATTTTTAATGGACATCTATTTTATTAGTTTTGTTTGTACTTGATGCTTCCTCAGGTAATTTTTAATCTAGTTTCATCCTGCTGCGGCAAAAATAAAGAATTTTTTTGTGGGGGGAGAAGGGTTGTGTATCTGTCAGAGATGACTGCCTCACTCTTTGTGTAGACTGGAAAACATTTTGCTGACCTTCGTTGTCTATTGCAATATTTTTCCAGTAGTTCTCTATGTCTTCCTGTTAGCTCTATGCCATGTAGTGCCCCAATTACAGTGCAGTAGAAAGAAAGAGTTAATCAAAGTTCCCCCGGAGTGTTGAAAAATCCATCTTGTAGCATATTTCTCGCCACTACTGTTGTTTTGCTTTCTGCTCAAGAAATCCTCTTTATTTCTTCATATTGTAATACCTCACAGTTATGGTTCTTGTACTTGGCTTTCTTCTCATTATCTTCTCAATTTGAGAACTTCTGGTTCATTTACTTTTGCATTGTTTCCCCATTCAAATTGTGACGATATCTGCAGGACATTTATTTCCAACCACAGCTTATTTTTATGTTAATTTGATCTGAAACCAGTTTTTTACCCAGCATTTTGATTATCCTAGCATAATACATGGAAAGAGCTAAAAGATTGCCTGAGCTTGCTGTAAAAAACAACAACAATTAACCAAATGCCTAGTTTGAGGAGTGAGGATGGATTTCAAGATGCACATGGATAAAGGAAATGTCATTATTTTCTGAATTTGAAATTAACTGCTATTTTGTAAAGGTGCTGAAGTCCCTGGACTGCTCTTGAGGAAAGGGAGGCACCTGTCTCTCTAGGGAGCACTTCCTTCCTCAAAAGTCTTCCAGACCTCTGCAGAGTGGATGATAAGAAACTGTTTGTCTTTCACACATACCACACTATTGACCTGAGCTGAATCTGAATGGATCTTGCATGGTGGGAAAAGCAACCCAGATTCCAAATTAGTGGGCTCCTTGAAGAAATGCTATCCCAGTTATGGCCATGCCCCCAACCAAGAGTCATGATCTCAGTATGAAGAAAAATGGTTACATCAAATGTTTCTTTTTGTGATGGTTTTGTTTCTCTAAAAAGAAAGAACTATGACAATAGTACACCTGCTTACCAAAATAGCTCTATATTTACACAGTGTAGCATATTCTATATGAACACTTGTTGGGGTGGGTCCTTGTTATTCTTCTATTAACTTAATCTACAATTGCTTCTTACATGGAAGATTTGTGAGAAGTGCCTGCAATGGCCAAAACTAAGAGTGGGGCCTCAGCATAAATATGATCTTCATGGGTCAAAGTAATGATGGAGAAATCATCTTTGAACAACAGAAACATTTCCCCATAGACTTGCTGATATAGACACGTCTATTAACAGAATATTAACGTTTGATACCATTCTAAACTGCCCATGGCATTTATTCCACTATTGAAGTAACTGGGAATCTGAATAAAAATGTCTAATTATATATGGGGTTGTTGAAAGAGACTGATGTGCATTTCTATTGATATATGCTGTTGGAATAGACTATTGTCCCTTCTCTGTAAAATTCTATTAATCAGAATGCAGGACCAAATAGCCAATATTGTCCCAGGCTTCTCTTGCTATTATATGCAGTAGTTCCAGCATTTTCCTGAAAACCTCCACATACCATAGAGTTTTGTCTGCGGATTATGTGAGCCTCTGACAGAAGCTAATCATAAAAAGAAATCCATAGCTACTAATTGTTGTGGTTCATGGGGAATATATTGAGATGATTATCAAATTAATCAAGTTGGCATTGAAATACATTTCACTGATCTGCTTACTCAGTGTACAGTGTCTTCCTTCTGTCACTTCCATAAATGATTAACACCGTGCTTTTGCTTAGCACCCACTATCTGAACAGCCTTTGTTTGGAAGTGACAGCAAGCACAGTTCAAGGCAAGAATCAACAATCCCATCATCTTTGAGAATAAATATTATAAAAAGAAACCAGTCCCTCTAAAATTAAGCTTGAAGCCAGCTTTCTATTATAAACCCAATTCTGACACACTCCCACATTCAAAAACAATTTTGAAAAAACAACCCTTATCTCCTTGAAATTTAATATGGATGCCCTTATGCAAGTGTAGAGTTTTTCTAGATATTTTGAGAGAAATTGTTGGGCAAGGCATTGAAGAGATATGAAGTTTAAAAAAATGAATGTTTTCATGTCTTTAAACTTTCCCTTACTTATCTGAAAAAAACATATTAAGTTAGAAACTCAAATATTTTTGTCCTGTTTGCCTCTGTGAGGAGCTAAAGAGATACAATCAGATTTTTTTTTAAATCAGTTCTGTCTGAAATTTTTTTGTCTACTCTTATAGTAAGTACAATACTGACTATTATGACAAAGTTTTAAAAATATATTTTTTCTCTATATTTGCCTTTGTTTTCTGTGTGCTTTGGGAGTACTTTATGTATAGTCAACGTCATTCTTCCTCGAATAATCTCAAAGAACAGGAAAAACTGTCTGACTGTTGAGAAAGAATATATGTACCACCTAGCCACCATGACAGCTACTCAAACAGATACTATCTTTTGATTTACCTTACTTTGAAAACACCACAGTGCCAGCATCTCATCTTTATATTTGATATACACACCAAACCTACTCAGCTCCCATCCCACCTTCCTAATATACTTCCCACTTGAAAATTTTACAGCCATTTTAACCATTTGCAGCACACATCTTGAAACCCTTTACTCTTTTCATGCACTATAGGTAGTCCGTGGCATAAACATCAATGGATATGGTTTAAGATGTCCACAGTAACAGGCAAAATGCCAAAGTATACCTGGTATGATATCCTCAGATCCTGGGCTTCCTGGTGGAACTGCCAAGGAGGGTATCTTGATTGTAAATGTCAATTATGCCTTACCCAACAATTTCTAGAATGTCCTCTCATTTTTTTTTTAAATGGATGCATATGTAAAACCTGAACTCCATGTTACCTAAGATTTTTTTTTGGTCTAGGAGTAGATATGTTAATTTAATAAATACTGTAAAATTAATATTAAATATAATACATATCTGAGTTCAGGAAGGAATGTTTGCCCTGGGGTCAGATTGGCAGAGACCTTGTGGTTTTTTCGCCTTCCTCTGCAGCCTGGGGCACAGGTCAGCTGCAGATATAAACTAGGGTATATGGTCGATTCTCTGTAACTTGAAGTCTTTAAACCATGAGTTGAGGTCTTCAGTAACTCAGCCAGAGGCTAGGGGTCTATTACAGGAGTGGGTGGGTGAGATTCAGTGGCCTGCAATGCGCAGGTGGTCAGACTAGATGATCATGATGGTCCCTTATGACCTTAAAGTCTATGAGTCTATAAATCTCACTCTTATACATCTTTCATCCAAAAGTAGTACTAACTACACAAACCCCATAAAGTACTTATACAAAGACACTGTTCACTACCACTGAATTGAAATACTGTAGTTTAGGTGATACTACAGTCTGCTTCAGACAGAGCCAGGCAATATCTTTAGGACCCCATGCAGGACATTTTCAACCTGTTCTATACCCAGCATTATCACTAAACTGTTCTTTCCCTTCATCTATGCATCAATTTGTGTCAGCTTTGTAACGCTGGCTGTAAACTGGCTCTTTAGGCAGTTTGTCAGGAAATTCATGTAAAAATTGGAGGGGTTTTAAGTCCTGCCTTTGCTACAAATTTTGCGATATAGGAAGACTGTTGCTCACAAACATGTTGCATAGTGCCAAAAAATGTAGAAACTGCCAGATATGATGATTTAAAGGAACACACTGTAGCGCATGCTATGGGGCTATATAACTGGTCTAAATAGTCTGGCAGTAGCCAATACCGGCATCATCAGGAAAAGGTGAAAAAACTTTTAATGCATGTTTTCATTTGTACAGTGTTGTACACATGGCCAAATTACTTCCTGTGCCTCTCAGATGATCAGCATGTAGTAACACTGAACACTTACACAGTACTATTCATGTTCCAAATGCGCTACACACATTAACTAATGAATCCTCACAATACTCCTGTGAAGTAGGTTAGTAAGTATTAGCATATACCCTGAAGCATGAGATTTGATTACCTTTATCATGATTTTAGCTCCTATGTTACTAGTGGTCATAAAAAGTTCCAACAATGTTTTTATATCCAGCTACACCATTTGAGCCGAAGGCCTCCTGTGGCAGTGAATTCTACAGGTTGGGCATGAATATAGGAATATTTGTTTTTATTTGTTCTAAATCTATTGGATAAACCATTGTTTTGATATATTGACTAGAAGAAGAGACTAAAAAGTTTTCATTGTGTCTTTATTTTGAATACTGTGCCTCAGTACAGAATAATCCTGGCTTTTTTTATATCTTCTTGGACAAGTCCAAATTCACCTGTGATTATCACTGAAGTAAACAGAGATCCAGAGCGTAAATCAGAGTAGATTATGTCCTTTATGGAAAAAAGTCTTTCCATACCTTTAACGATTTGCACTGCCATTCTTTGGAATATCTCCATCCCTGCTATATATATTTTAAGGGAATGTCCAAAGAGGATACATTACCCTAGACGAAAGCCTACCATTAGTTCAGTATAATGGCATTACTATACAGTGGAGTCGCATCATATGCACATTTATAATTCAACTATACGTGCGCAATGAGCGTATGCCCTGGAGTGAGCATGAGATAGGAGACGTGACTCAGCTGTTCCTTCAGTCAGTCTCAGTTCCTGCGAGCCTCTCATAGGGTGAGCATCTCGCCGCATTGAGTGTGATTCTAGTGTTTAAAGATACATATTTTTCATACAACGTGGCCCCTAAACGAAAGCCAACTACTTCATCTGGTGCTCAGCCGAAGAAACAGTGATCTGTTCCAATGCTGGAGGAAAAACTGGCTGTGTTGGACTTACTGAGAGACGGTATGTAGGTCTCCAACGTGGCGCATAAATATGGCCGCAACGAATCTAGCATCCGTGCCATCAAGATTTGAGAGAGAGAAATTCGTCAAGCCATGGCATCAAGTGCTCCAATAACTGCTAAGGTGACAAGCCAGGTGCGTGATAAGACTTTAGTGAAGACTTATGGCTGGAAGACATGAACCATAAACGTGTGCCTATCGATGGCAACATGTTGTGAGAAAAGGCTCTTAGCCTCTACGCACTGTTCAAACCTCCCGTCGAAGAGGGACAGCCTTCTGATGAAAAGGAATTCAAAGCCAGCAAAGGTTGGCTTAACAGTTTTAGGAACTGCTTCAACCTCAAAAATGTGCAGACTACTGGTGAAGCTGCATCTGCCAATGAAGAGGCAGCAAAAGCCTCTTCATTTAAAGAAACAATTAAAGAAAATCATAGAAGAAAAGGGCTATCTTCTGGAACAAGTTTTTAATGCTGACGAGACTGGGCTCTTCTGGAAAAAAATGCCCAACCACACTTACATTTCAAAATCAGAAAGACAAGCCCCTGGCTTCAAAACAGCTAAAGACCATGTGACTGTGTCGTTTTGTGGCAATGCGGCTGGGCATTTAATAAAGCCGGGCTTGCTCTACAAGGCTGCAAATCCCTGTGCCCTAAAAGGCAAGAACAAAAATCTCCTGCCTGTGTTCTGGCAATCAAATAAAAAGGCTTGGGTGATGACAGTATTATTTCTGGATTGGTTCCACAAGTGTTTCATTCCAGAGGTCAAGCGGTACCTCGAAGAGAAAGGACTTGACTTTAAAGTGTTGCTGATCATAGACAATGCTCCAGGCCACCCTAAGGCACTCCGGTTTGCGCATGACGACGTTGAAGTCATCTTTCTCCCCCCAATACTACCTCCATCCTCCAACCTCTCGACCAAGGCGTGATTTGCTGTTTCAAGGCCATGTCCACGAGGCGTACCTTTTCATGGATGCATAGCACTATGGATGCTGATCCCAATGTTAATGTGATGGAGTTTTGGAAGTCCTTCAACATTGCTGATTGCATCACTTATACTAAACAGGCAATGGATGCAATCAAGCCTGAAACAGTCAATGCATGTTGGCAAAACCTATGGAAAGAATGTGTGAATGATTTTAAGGATTTCCCGACCATTGACAAAGAAGTGAAACGCATTGTTCAGGTGGCCAGGCAAGTGGGTGATGATGGCTCCTTGAGGAAGAAATTAAAGAATTAATTGAGAGCCATAGAGAAACATTGACTAACGAAGAGTTAGCGGAACTACAGAAGACGAAGATGATGACGACGAACAGAAAGACCTAGCAAGTTGGAATCTTCATAAATTTGCTGAAGTGTTCCAAGCAGCTAAACACTTGAATGATTTAATTTCTAAATACGATCCCTCTATGGAACGAAGCCTCAAAATCACACATAATATTACGGATGATTTGAGACCGTATCAAGAAATGTTTGAGCAGCTTAAGAGACAACAGCAACAGTTGCCAATTACCATGTTTTTCAAGAAAAACAATCAGCAGCAGATGAGCCTGGCCCATCAACTCCTGGATCAACATCAAGCCCTGACGACCCCCCAATAGTGTCATCGTCATCGTAGACTAACAAGAATATCCAGGATGAATGGTGAGTGGTTAGGTTTACTGTTTTCCTTTTTTATTCTTTCATTCTTCTGTCTCTCTCTCTTTCTCTCTCTCTCTTTTATGTAATTAAAAACACAGTACTGTAAAATTATATTTTGCATATGTACTCTTTATTATATACTGTACATTACTGTATACATTATACACTTTACTGTACAGGGCTGTATACTGTACACAAAACCATGTATACTGTACTTTATGGATGATTTAAGGGATTTTCAAGGGTAATTTTGACTATATGTGATTTTCGCCTTACGCGCTGACTTTAGAACCTAACCCCCGCATAAAATGTGACTTCACTGTATCTTGTGTCCCTATTTTAAGGCACCCAAACATCCTATTTGTTTTGTAATGCCACTACCCACTGGACAGATTGTGACCTTGCAGTCTATATGGTTTTATAAAAATATGATAATAAGTGAATATAATGTAACTGGGATATGCTTCATGCAACAGGTCTCTTGTAAGGTATTATTACAAAGCTTATAATCTACTGAGTGTGATCATCCTATTTTTATAAATGTACCACTCTTGTATCTAAAACTAGAAATATAAAATATAACTCTGAGGGCCTACTGTAATTATGCAAAGTGTGGGCCATTAATGGTGGTTTGGAATCTTGATGACTCCCATTAACCAGGACAATTGTCTGCAAATGGCTGTATTTTACCCGTGAGTCTTCCTGTGTATGTGTGTGCTGGCAAGTGGGTAATGAAGTCTTGCAGTGACATGTGATCAAGAGGGAAAGAGGAGCCATCATGAAGAATCCCCTAGCTATCACCTGAGCTGGAACAAGAGCTGTACCAGGGGAAAGAATTGTGCCCAGGCCTGGAAGGTGTCCAGTCTGAGAAAAACTTACTGAAGCATCTCTGAGGGTGAGATTATCTGTATTCAGTTTGATTAGACATAGATTTGCGCATTTTATTTTATTTTGCTTGGTGACTTACTTTGTTCTGTCTGTTACTACTTGGAACCACTTAAATCCTACTTTCTGTATTTAATAAAATCACTTTTTACTTAGTAATTAACTCAGAGTATGTATTAATACCTGGGGGAGCAAACAACTGTGCATATCTCTCTATCAGTGTTATAGAGGGTGAACAATTTATGAGTTTACACTGCATAAGCTTTATACAGGGTAAAACAGATTTATTTGGGTTTAGACCCCATTGGGAGTTGGGCATCTGAGTGCTAAAGACAAGCACACTTTTGTGAATTGTTTTCAGGTAAACCTGCAGCTTTGGGGCAAGTAATTCAGACTCTGGGTCTGTGTTGAGGCAGACGGGAGTGTCTGGCTCAGCAAGACAGGGTGCTGGAGTCCTGAGCTGGCAGGGAAAACTGGAATAAAAGTAGTCTTGGCACATCGGTTGGCAGCTCCCAAGGGGGTTTCTGTGATCCAACCCATCACACAGATATCTTCATTGAACCATCCACAGTGATTCATTGAGCTATCCATAGTTTTCCTTCAGGGCATTCCACAAATTCAAAGCCCATAAGTGTATCTGAGAAGTTTATACTACTTTTTGCCAATGGGCAATAATTACATTTACTCGAGTTAATTTTTTTTAGCCTTCAACCTGCCCAATCAACCAAGTTTAAACATCTAGAGCTTCTCAGTCCTACATAGTTTTACTAAAAATGAACAACTTAATGTCATCAGCAGATTTCACCAACTGGATGCCTCTTCCTTCCTTCCCCAAAAATTAAAGAATACATTAAAACATTGGACCCAGTACCAATCCTATTAAGTTCTCTTCACTCTGAAGGGTAACCATCAACTATAATTTGGTTTCCTATTGCTTGGCAGTTTTTAATCTGCAACAAGACTTCACTCTCTTGTCTAGTAGTTAGACATTTTCCTTAAAGATAAACTGAAGAGTTCCATGTTAAAAACATGTTTGTAAGGTTCCAAAAGCAGAATCTATTAAATGGCTATTTAAAAAAAAATCAGAGGGGTAGCCATGTTAGTCTGGATCTGTAAAAAGTGACAAAGAGTCCTGTGGCACCTTATAGACTAACAGACGAATTGGAGCATAAGCTTTTGTGAGTGAATACCCACTTCGTCAGATGCATGACTCTTTGTCGCTTTTAAAAAAAATGTAATTAACGAAGTAGTTTTACAAAATTGCTTCTTAAATTCCTGAGAAATCTGAGCACCAGATTTTCTGGTTTTCTCTGAAACGATAAGTGACACCACAGTTACTATAATATAAAGCATGGGAATGAAAACAGCATATAAAATGAAATGGTTATTTCAAATTCAAGCTTATGGTACTGTATTTATGATGACGACATTTACCTGGCAAAGAAACCGGAAAGTCTGCAGTTCAGATTTCTCAGAATCTTTGAGAGCTCAAGACAAAAGGCACCATAGAAGTGGGAAGTATTCTTATTCTTATTACTGAGGTGATTATATGCATTTTATTGAAATACAAAGCTTGTTTCAGTTTTAAACAATGGATAATATATAGAGTGTACTGATTTCCTGGTTTGGAACCTTATCAAGGAGTTTGGAATTTTTTTTCTTCAAAAATCTTTATCTTTCACTGCTAGTAGTCTATTTTGAGTAAGATTATCAAATGTTCTTTTTTTAAAATCCTAGTAAATTTTATACAATCATTTTACCTCCCAGTTTATCAACTATTAGAATTGCATAATGTTTATGTAAGAGCTGCATAATCTTCTTTGATAAAAACTGTGCTGGTTTGATCTGATTAGATTATACTTAATCAAGTGTACTTTTCTAATCTTACAATCTAAAACCCAGATTCTGCAAATACATATGCATGTGAATGCAATGGATCTATTCACATGCTTAAAGTTAAGCATGTGCTTAAGTGTTTTGCTGGATCAGCACCTTACAGGATTGTGTCCTTAATGTATAAGAATGTAAAGTGGGTTAAGGATTCTTCCTTAGGCGATTCAGTCTCGGTTGAGTTCACACTGAATCACCATGAAAGTGTCTTTGGAATAGGAATTTCCACAGTAATAATAAATGAATATATATATGTATATACATACACACACACATACTTTATCATCTACTTTAATTTGCTCTTCACTTGAATTCTTAAAGAATGTCAGCAGACCAGTGGATAAAGGAGAACCAGATGACAATTTATTTGGATTTTCAAAAAGACTTTTCAAAATCTCTCACCAAAAGCTATATAAGGAACTAAGTAGTCATAGGATAAGAGGCAAAGTGCTGTCAGGTATCAGAAACTGGCCAAGAGATGTAGAGAGAATAAATAATAATAATAACACCACCACCGAGCTCTCATATAGAGCCTCTCATCAGTAGATCTCAAAATGCTTTATGAAGTAAGCTTCATTATCTCCATTTTACAGATGAGGAAACTGAGGCCCAGAGAGTGGTGAAATGACTTACCCAAGGTCACTCAATAGCCCAGCATCTTGATTATTGCAACATCCATCTCTCTGGCCTTGACAAGTGCAATCTTGTCCAATGTTGCTGCAAAGATCATCCTCCTTGCCTCTCACTTTAACCATGTTTCCCCTCTCTTTGCATCCCTCCACTAGCTCTCTTTTCTCTATTGCATCAAACATGCTTGTCTTCACCTTTCAAGGTCCTACATTGTCTATCCCCACTCTACTTATCATCTCTCATTTGCTATTGAGATGTTGACTCTTGCCTCCACTTGACCGGTGGTGCCAGCCTCCATTGCCCACTTGTTAAACTTTCTCCCATGCTGCCACTCAGGCTTGGGAGGAACTGCCCATAAACATCCACAAAACTAACTCATTATCCTCTTCCAAAACCCTCCTTAAAACACTTCATTGGCATGATGCCTACAAAGAAAACCCCAAAACTGACAATGTTTTTGTCAGACAACTGGTGCACTGAAACTACTGCCTGTTATGCTGACCTGTCGTCTCATTGTTTCCTTGTACTCCCTAGTATCAGAGGGGTAGCTGT
This sequence comes from Malaclemys terrapin pileata, assembly GCF_027887155.1. Classification (NCBI taxonomy): domain Eukaryota; kingdom Metazoa; phylum Chordata; order Testudines; family Emydidae; genus Malaclemys; species Malaclemys terrapin. Next base: position 77,695,434 of record NC_071514.1, on the reverse strand, counting down.
GTTAGTCTGTATCCACAGAAACAATGAGGAGTCCAGTGGCACCTTAAAGACTAACAGATTTATTTAAGCATATGCTTTCATGGGTTAAAAACCCACTTCTTCAGATGCATGGACTGAAAATTACAGATACAGGCATCTGAAGAAGTGGGATTTTTACCCATGAAAGCTTATGCCCAAATAAATCTGTTAGTCTTTAAAGTGACACGGGACTGCTCATTGTTTTTCTCATACTCCCTGTCTGCCTTATCCATCTGCTGTCTCTTGCCTTATATTTTGTTTGTTAGCTCTTTGGATCGCGGAACATCTTTTTGATTTATGTTTGTATAGCACATAGCACAATGGAGTCATTATCCATGACTGGGGCTTCTAGGTGTGATAGTAGTAGTTGCTGTAGTAATAGTTATTATTATACTATTAATACTAATATTAAAGTGACTTATTTCTCTCCATTCTGCTTGTCCTGTTTTGAACGATCGTGCAACCCCATTTAATTCTTTTTTATTGACTCTGATTCTCACTTTGACTCTCTCGCTTTCATATAAATTAAAATGCCACTGCTACCACCAGACTAAAACAAAATGAGACTGATACTTTTATTTCAAAGTCAAGTTAAATTCCTAATTTCTAAACTAATATTATGGACAATGTCCAGCTTTTTAACCTTTTAATACCAAAGAATAATATCTAGTATTTCTTTATTTATTCACTGTTCTGCTAAAAGGCATCTTGCTGCTGCGCATCATGGGTCATGGGGGAGAAAGAGATTACCCTTTGCAAGGTCACTACTTCCCCTCCTGTGCATATGGATGGGGAATGGGTGAGCATAGCCCTGACCCCATCCTCATGGCAAACTTAGCTGAGCTGACACAGAGTGGGAGGATTATTTCCCACTGCTAATAAATCAGGAGTTATAGCTTTTTTAATGGAACGGGAAACCCTATGGAACAAGTAGTAAGAATCAAAATGGGGGAATTTTTTTTTAAAAGGTTGACCCCCAAAATTAAATTTAAAAATAGTTAAGACTTGATTTTTACGTTAGCGTTTTATAAAGTACAAGTTCAAATTATTTTATGTAGTTCTGGTAAATCCTTTTTGTTTGTTTACTAAGAGGAGAAATTCAACATTTCCATGAGAGTGAAACATTGATGACCATTTGCTAACACATGGAAGTAAAAAAAAAAAAAAAAATCCAGATTTTTTAAAGTGCTTTGATAATCGTGCCAATGAAAGACACTACTATGATGTTATTTCACTGGCATGAATAAAACTTTAGGGACTGCAAGATTTAAATGATTAGCAGATCAATCTGCATCTACCTAGACATTTTAGATCAATTTTCATAGTGTTTCCTCATTCTAACTTAATGCATATGCTCTTGGTATAACTCAAGGTATCTCAAATAAAATAAGGTAAATTGTTTAAAATGATTTGGGTGTCTATTATGCTCTGACATAAAAACCTGCCTGTCATTACCTAACACAAACTTACCCACAGAACAGGGGAAAAGATTATTTGGAATACTTAATGAACATATATTTTGCTATGATGATGATTAAAATGTAGCACCTAGCAATAACTACTGTCATTTATTTGAAAAGATGAAGCAAATATCCCATTGGGAACTGGGAGTTCCAGAATTTATAATAAAACTCCCAGCGACCCATAATTCATTAGCCCTCACAATGAATAACAAAATAACTCTAAAAGGCATCAAGTATCAGAGGGGTAGCCGTGTTAGTCTGTATCCACAAAAACAATGAGGAGTCCGGTGGCACCTTAAAGAATAACAGATTAAAGACTATATGTTAGTCTTTAAGGTGCCACTGGACTCCTTGTTGTTTTTCTAAAAGGCATGGCATAATCAATATCCTGAGCTACACGTGACATAACTTTTTTTTAAATGCCAATATATCAGGAGGTTGCTTAGATATTTTTCAGCAGAGAATACTATATACATTTTAAACAAAGTTAACATTTTAGCTCTTAATTCAATGGAATGGCATTTTTTTCCCCATGTGGAGATTTTTTTAAATTAAATTGATTTATCATGTACAATAAGGTGACAAGTGAAATTCTATCTTTATGCATCTTGATTAGTAAAGCTCAGTGCAGTGAACTTTTTTTATTCAATGAAATTAACACTGACAACTATGGATTAAAAGCTATCAGGCATTAAACTATTAAACCTTCACTTCTTTTTACTTCCATTAAACAAAAAGATTTTGCAAACTACTTGTCCATTAAATTATCAATAATGTATCAGTTTGCCCCTGCTAATGGAAGTCTAAATAGTCAACACATCGTGAAGACACAATTCACAAGGTCATATTTCCACTCCTCTAATCAAAATGGTATCTTAGCAAAAAAAAAAAAAAAAAAAAAAATCATAGTACTGTATTGTTTGTCTACTGAGTCAGTTTAGACAATATTGCCAAATCTACAGGGAGGAGGGGAGGAAGGCAATTTATGCAGGCCCTGGCACACAATTAAAATGCTAGCATAACATTCACTGCTCATGCTCCAGTGCTGTATACTGTGGGGGGTATCACCTGCTTATCCAAGTACTTTTATGTATCCCCATCAACATAGTGCCTGAATGCCACCCAAGTATTTGAAAAAGAAATCAAAATAATCAACCCTCTTCCCAGTCTAAAGGAGAAATAGCTTGATTTATTTATAGTTTGCGTAGCTGGGTAGTAAAGAAGTTATTGAGGAAAAGCAAAATCAAAGAGGTGAGGGGGTTTTGCATTTAGTTCTGAAAGTGGTTAATTCAATGGTAATTATTATCTCTTGAGGAATTGACATCCATAGTCTAGGTTCAGCTCCAGTGAAAATTCTGTCTCCTGCACACACAAGAAGAACCTGAATCTTTTCAGGGCATTTCCATTCACCTCTGCAGCCTCTTGGAGATGGGATATGAATATTTTGTGATCAGTGCTATCAAATACCACAGAGAACTACAGCAGAATGAATATGGATGTATTTCCCATGTCTGAGGGCAGGATCAGGTCATCCATCAGAGCAACAAGTGCTGTCGGATGTATTGTGCACTGGCCTGAAGCTTGACTGAGAAGAAAGATTCAGTATACTGGCAACTGACAGGTGGAGCTGGAGACAGAGACTGTTTTTTTGCTACCCTCTTGATTAGTTTTATGAGATGCTTCATGCTATCTGAGCTCTGTGGTGATAACCTAAGGCCCTGGGGAAATCAAGAAGTCTCCCCTGGCATCTCCGCCCTAGAGGGAGCACATCACAGTTTCCTCTCTCTTCCTGTTTAACAAGAAACCTCCACCCACTATTTCACTGAGTCCCTCTATCAGCAAACTGATCAGTATACAACTTATTCCACCCGCTTACACCCCCCCCCCCCCCCAGGGACCCATCCGGCTGGCATGACAGAGTAGTGTCCAGAAGATGAGGGTAGGGTAGTCTGCCGAGTGTAACGCCTTATAATAGAACAGCTTTGCTGGGGATCCCAACTGACTCAGTCTCTATTTTGCACCAGTATAGCAGGAGATTAAAAGGCTAAGGCATTCTAATAACAGAGGAGATGAGAAAATGATAAACTGTTGGTCAGTTGCAGACATGCATGCTGATACTGTATACAACTAATTGCCTGATTTTCTTTCTTGTAATTCTCTATTCCTCAGTAAGGAGCCACAGTGAAACAACATTTTAATGCAGACTGCTATAATAATTTACTACATGTATTTGGTTAATGGGCAGTATAAAAGGAAGCATTCAGTTCAGCTTCCAAGGATTCTGACTGCAAATATCCAGTACTAACTCCATGTGGTGGGAACTATTAGCCAGTTTACTTTTTCCCTGATCTTAACACTTATACTAGGTTAGGAAAAATAAAGAGAAAAATCTGTATAATGTTTTCCTTATTTTAAGATTTTTTTAAAATAAGATGTTTACGAAGTTAATATACACTGGGCTTTGGAAGTCTGTTGTGTCCTAGTGTCTGCAGGTGCTGTTGGGAAAATAGCATTTGCAGCTGTCTACCAGCAGTCACTGAAATTTACAAGTGTTCCAATAAACTCTGCTTCTGGCGGCTGTTTGCTCCCATTCTGGTTCCCATGGAAACAGGTGATGGATTGCCAAAAATGAGAAATGATCCTTTAAAATAATCAGTGTTTTGAACCAGCGCCTATTATAAAAGCACCTCACTCTTTTTCCCGTATCCCCAAGGGAGTGGGAATAAGAACACATAGCACATGGAAGCCAGAAACAAAGTTGTTAGAACTCTTGCAAATGTCATTGGTTGCTGAATGACAACTGCAAATGCAGTTTCGTCAACACCACCAAGAGACTTTAGTAAACAGTCTCTTTCAAAGTGTGTGTTTGAACTTTCAAAGAAAGAGTATATAAATTATTATTATATTGTACACACAAATCTTTTGTTTGACTGATTTCAGTAAGGTATCTCCTAATGGTGTGTGAGAGTAGCCCACAAAACATAACAGAGGTTTCTTTTAAACCATTTGTTCCCACTCTATCCCCACCTCTGCCTTGAGAATTGTAATAGCCAGTAATGTATATTCCTACAACAGGTAGGAAGTTGCCTGAAATGAGTATCTACATAATCAGGTATCTGTAACCCATGTCCTTCCTCATTCTCCCCGCTTTTTAATATATGTCACATCCCTATGTCTCCATCAAGCCTATCATTTAGTCCCTAATCCTGCAAACACACATTCAACTTCACACACACGCATAAGAGTTTGCAGAGTCAGAGCTTATACTGTAGACTCCTCAGGTCAGGAACTCATTGTGATGCTGGCAGACCAAGTGCCAACTCATGCCAAGGCCCTTAGGCTCCAGCTGAACACTGATGAATGCAAAGCTGGAGACCAGTCTCGCTCACCTGTGTGTTAGTATTATAAAAATAGGTATTAGATATATAAAATTGTGTTTAAACTGCATGTATTAATCTCAGTTAGTATGTACCCCATGTTATCAGGTTATATCAAGTGTTTGCATTGTAAGCCTCTGTAATTGTGTAACTCACTAAACAGGAAAGAAGCATTAATTAACGTAATGGCAGAGCTCCCACAGAAGGTGTTACAACCAACAAATAAGAAAGCCCATTGAAACCAAATGAGCTGTCATGAAAAATCAAAGGAGAAAGATTTTGTTAATTGCATTCCTGCCCCGATACCCCATGAAGAGCAGACCCCCAGTGAACTCAGCTCATCAGCTTGAACTCTGGGAGGAAGGGACTAAAACCCCCCGACAAGAAGAAACTGGGTCTCTATTCTGCTTGGACTTGGAGTGGGCAAGATTTCTAAGCATAAGCAAAGGATTCTCAGTGCTTGGCCTGGGTTAACCCTAGAGGACTTCTAGAGCTTGCATATTACAGCAGCTTCTATTACTCTTGCCTGGGTGGCACGATAGACCGGAGTACCACAGGGTCTGTCTGTGACTCCATGTTAAGGCTGTTATAATGCTTGAGGAATTCACACTCGATATTTTGTTGGTGAAATCCAAGCATAGAACTCACAACCAGTTTGGGGTTTGTAACCTGCTTCTTAACAATTTGCCCAGAGGTTGGTACACACGCTCCTGAGCCACTCGAGACAGTTTGACCCCCATCTCCCTTGTGATTTTTTGAAATGTTATCAAACTTGTGACTTCTGTAAAGTGGCAAATAATAGTAAGCTCATGCAATATATAAATAGGTGCGCACACATTCACAAAAGAGGGGACAATTTTAACTTACATCAGTGCAATGGATTTCTACCTGAGTATTTTGAGGTAAATTTTTTCTCTCTTTTAATTGTTAGGCTCCATCAAAAGGTTTCACCAGAGACAAGAGTCATGCTTCTCCTACAGATCAAACAGACCCATGAAATCTCAGACAAGGCAGTTACAATTTATTTATATTCATTTTGAATCTGCTAGATGAAGGCCAGACACAAAACAGCTAGAGATTCCGCTCACAACTAACGATCAGAGATAAGCCACAGGCAGGCTGCCAGCTCCTTCCTGCCTCTCCAGCTTTAATTAATGTACGGTCTGCTTCACATTTGCTTCCATGGACCAAATTCTTAATATTCAAATTGAATTTTGTTCAAAGTTGACCTGGCGCAAATTGACCAAAAAAGCCACAACATATCCCAAAGTTGTATTTTTTTTTCTGAATTAGGCTTAAAAATTTTTATATGAAAAGGAATCTTCCCCAAACTGACAGGATTCTAAAATCATTCAACGAAAATCCACATCATGTTATTACTAATTTACCCATCTTTACACATCATAAAAATATTCACTAGGAATCTGAACCAGACAGGATTTGCTTGTGTCTGCACAAGCACAAAATTAATGTCTCATCATAGTCTGCAGCAATCAGACTGATGCATTTTACATGAGTCAGTTTCAATTAATAAAATAAAATTGGTAAATACAAGGCATTACCTAATGTATCATTTGATAAGTCACAAGCACTTTGCATCTATTTCTGTAAAAATATACCTATGTGAGGTGGTCACAAGAGTATAGATCTGGAGTATTTCAACTTTTCAGGCACGACCCAAGACTCTTCTGTTTGTACAACCAACTACCAAGAATGGCGGTTGCAAAAACAGCCAAGCAAATTTTGTCTTGGTTATGATAAGAATAATCCACTTCCAGAAAGCACAATACATGAGGGTGAGGTAGATATCCAGTCACCTCTAAAAGAAATAATGCTTTTATAAAACCTACAATTTGATGTAATTATTTGCCTTAATCTTAAATAATTCTGATAACAAAAATCATAGGAGTGAAACTCAAATTCTGGTTTTAAATCCTATAATCTTCCTACCTATACACTGGAGATTCTTTCTTGAAAAGACGTATCACAGGTACCCTTTGAAAGAGGAATGTTATTCATTCTCTTTTGGCAGTTTATATTTACTCTCAAAATCCATTTGCCTCTAAGAGCCAATACAAACTTGTAAATCAACTTCCTAACCTAGGCAGAGTTAACTGAATCATCTTTAATACTAAAGGCTTCTGTCTAATGAGGATTAGCTTCCCATCCTCCTTACTTCCACCAGCTCCACATTTATGGTTAACAGACTGTGGCAATACAGACACAATGCTGATCTCTATTCAGTATTCAGTACTGAAATTCAGTAACGGCATATTCTCCTGCACTGTGTTGCTCTAAAGCATCAACAGAGGTTTATGAAAACTACCTTGATATATTTTTTATGAGATTACAGGTTTGGTTGATAAATGTAATCGTGTTGATGCAATATACTTAGACGTCTGTAAGGCGATTGATTTGGTACTGCATAACATTTTTATTCTAATTTTTAATTATATAAAGTTAACAGCATGCATTAAATGGATTTAAAAACTGGCTAACTGATAGGTCTCAAAATGTAATTGTGAATGGGGAATCGTCATCGAGCAGGTGTGTTTCTAGTGGAGTCCCATAGAGATCGATTCTTGGCCCTATGCTATTTAATATATTTGTTAATAACCTGAAAGAAAAGCACAAAATCATCACAGATAAAATTTGCAGATGACACAAAAATTGGGGAAGTGGTAAATAACAAAGAGGATAGGTCAGTGATTCAGAACAGTATAGATTGCTTGGAAAAATGGAAGCAAGCAATGCGTGTTTTAATATAGCCAACTGTAAATGTATATATCTAGGAACAAAGAATGTAAGCCATACTTACAGAATGGGGGATTCTGTCCTGGGAAGCAGTGACTCTGAATAAGATTTGGGGGTTGCAGTGGATAATCAGCTGAACATGAGATCCCAGTGTGACTCTGTGGCCAAAAAAGCTAATGTGATTCTGGGATGCATAAACAGGGGAATCTTGAGTAGGAGTAGAGGTTATTTTACTTCTATATTTGACACTGGTATGACCACTGCTGGAATACTGTCCAGTTCTGGTGCTCACAATTCAAGAAGGATGTTGATAAATTGGAGAAGGTTCAGAGAAGAGCCATGAGAATGATTAAGAACATAAAAACATAAGAATGGCCATACTGGGTCAGACCAAAGGTCCATCTAGCCCAGTATCCTGTCTTCTGACAGTGGCCAATGCCAGGTGTCCCAGAGGGAATGAACAAAACAGGTAATCATCAAGTGATCCATTCCTGTCGCCCATTCCCAGCTTCGAGCAAACAGAGGTTAGGAACACCATCCCTGCCCATCCTGGCTAATACCCATTAATGGACCTATCCTCCATGCATTTATCTAGTTCTTATTTGAACCCTGTTATAGTCTTGGCCTTCACAACATCCTCTGGCAAGTTTGACTGTGCGTTGTGTGAAAAAATACTTCCTTTTGTTTGTTTTAAACCTGCTGCCTATTAATTTCATGTGATGACCCCTAGTTCTTGTGTTATGAGAAGGAGTGAATAACACTTCCTTATTTACTTTCTCCACACCAGTCATGGTTTTATAGACTATCATATCCCCCCCAGTTGTCTCTTTTCCAAGCTGAAAAGTCCCAGTCTTATCAGTCTCTCCTCATATGGAAGCTGTTCCATACCCCTAATCATTTTTGTTGCCCTTTTCTGAATCTTTTCCAATTCTAATATATCTTTTTTGAGATGGGGCGCCCACATCTGCTGGCAGTATTCAAGGATTAAAGGATTAGAAAATATGCCTCATAGTTATAGACTCAAGGAGCTCAATCTATGTTAATAATGAGCTCTTCAATCTAGCTGAGAAAGGTATAACATGATCCAATTGCTGGAAGTTGAAGCTAGAAAAATTCAGACTGGAAATAAGGCACTATTTTTTGACAATGAGGGTAATTAACCATTGGAACAATTTACCGAGGGTCATGGTGGATTCTGCATCACTGGCTATTTTAAAATCAAGATTGGATTTTTTTTAAATATATACCCTAGGAATTATTTTGAGGAAGTTCTTCTATTGCCTGTGTTATACAGGTCAAACTAGATGATCACAATGGCCCCTTCTGGCCTTGGAATCTATAACTACTGAAGATGGCACTGAAGGATTTCCAGGTACAGTTTGGTCTTAGAAGCCCATCACAGCAAATAAACATGTCCCAAGAATTCATTTTTTTTCTACAAGTGTACTTGCACTTTTTAGTTCTAGTACAAAATGTAAAGTAGTCTATCAAAGTCCTTCCATGTAATGTAATGAAATAATCTCTGAGCTATACATTTAATATCCAGTGGAGAACATATTCCAGAAGATACTATGAGCAAAGGGATGAACCTACGTTTCCTAGGACAGAGAGATGGAATCCTGTCAACTCAGCCTGAGAGAATAATCCCAGCTTCCTTTATTCTGAAGCATTAGTGTCCTTCTTCCACCACACATAATAGCAAACCATTTGCACTAGTTCTCTGACTATCTAGCACTGTTCAAGCTGTACCTGTGTTAGAGCAAAATTTGGGAGATTTTCCTATAATTTTCACAGTAGATGCTCTAGAGGAATAACAACAAAACTTTATATCAGCGGTTTTCTAGTCCTGGCTGGACCAAGTACTAAAAGAGGTTGTTTTTAAACTGTATATGAAGTCTATACTACTACATATACACTGAGACAGCCAGATTATTCAGGTACTGTACTATCATCTGTCTTGCTCAAAAGGGCTGCCTATTCCAATTCATAATTGCAGATTTAGAAGCTCTGTTAAAAAAAGTAAAGTATTATTCAGCTAACTCACTAAAGACTTGGCAATCTCAGAATTTATTGTTGATTATATATACATGCTAATTATCACAGTTTTAATTAAAGTATTATCTGGTGCATGTGAAATGCAATTATGCGCGACCAGTGTAAGTTGTGTAACAGGCTAATATTTGTAGAGAAATGCGTTGTCGGCAATGAATCTGCTCATGTAAAATGAAATGATGTTTGTTTTCAAATGAAAAATCTGTACATGGAACATTACACTGAGCTGTCACCACCAAGGCAAAACATTCTAACCTAGATTCAAAGCCTAATAAGTAATTTTCAGATTTTTTCACCTTGGTCATCTTCCACATTGAAGTATTTGATTAGAGCTATAGTTATAGGGATCGCTCTTAAAATCTTCACTGTTTTGCCTTAGCAAGGAGACATATGTAAAGATTTTAATAGCAACAACAGGCACATGAACAAAGGAATTTCTACACTGAAACAGACCAGTGGTTTATTAATTATTTTTATACAGTACCCTCTATAGTCCAGTTTACTCTCTATGACAATGTCAGATGTACTATATAGAGGAAAATTTAGGCCCCTCTATAACTGTACTTAATCAAGTATACATTACTATACCATTGGGGAGTGATGTAGAATTTTTCTTGAACAACCAATTTATGATCTGATCAATTCATCACCTTAAACTAGCCAGGATAAAAATTACAACTGCAAGTGCTGTTCTAATTCATATAAACATAGAATCCTTTAAAAAATTCTAAGCTATTTGCCTCAATTTTCTATGTCAGTGACTTTGAACTTTCACCTTTTTCTTATATTAGGAGCATCTGATAAACCATTTCTATTCCATTGATTAATTGACATACATCAATCACTAGGTCATTCTATTCTGCCACTGTGGTTTTTTTCCATATGAGGCTACTAAACCTGCAGGCAGTGTTCAATGTGAGAATATACTGTTATTTTATATTATGGAAACAGAATATTGTCCATATTCTTATCTAGTTGCCTCAGAACAAAAATGTATTTATTTGACTGCTACAATGCCTAAAGCAAGTGTCTTCACTGAGCTGTTCACAATGATATCTAGTTACAACTTCTTGTGAGGCTACAAATAATCCAGGACTCTAACAAGATGTATGAGTATTTTAAGTTCTTCCTTCTGATGCACATCACTGTGCATCTGAATACTGAATTTTAAATGCCATCATGTTGCATGTTACCTAGTTTCAGGGCGCACCAGCACAGGAAGCAGGTGCTTGGGGCGGCCAATTGAAAGGGGCGGCACGTCCGGCTCTTTGGCGGCAATTCGGCACAGTAAAGCTGCCACCGATCGCAGCTTTTTTTTTTCCCGCCGCTTAGGGCGGCAAAAAAGCTGGAGCCGGCCCTGCCTAGTTTTATCACATGCTCTGGAGTTTTTCATAATCCTCCCTACTCATGATTAACAAATGACGTGTCATCAGCAATGTTGCCACTGCAATATTTCCTTTACCTCAAATTCCAAGTTGTTAATAACTGACTCAATTACTAAACTCTGGAGAAACTCACTGTTAGCTTCTCTCCATGCTGCGACTCTCCTGATCTCTTGGTAAGAACCTTAAATAAATTCACTCTGTATAATTTTCACCAGTTCTAGTTTTTGGGTTTGGGGTTTTTTTTAAGCAAATTTCTTTAAGACTTTCCTTATATTGTACCTTGAGTACCTTCATAAGAAGATAAGGTTTTGAAAAGCAGTCTCCAAATTATCTTGTAGACCCTTCAACAAAAAATGCCGAGGACCATGTATCTAAAGAGAATACAGAGGATGAAGCATATCATCATTCCAAAAGGGCTCTTCAATGCCTTAACACCTCCCCTTTCTCTCTAATTAAGCTCTATTTGTGGAGCACTTCAATAATTTCAAAGTTTCATTCAGGGACACAGCATGCTGAGGCTTCTTTGAAGATAGGATCCTACTTCAAGATCCTCATCCCAGTGGGGCATCTTCTTGACCCAGGGGTCCTTTCATACTGAAAGGCATCAGGAGATTCTTCATGTCTACTGGACCTTGAAAACTTCTGAGGAAATCCTCAAGCAATTCCTACAACTATGAGCAAACATGATCACCCCAACATACAACAGGCCATGAGTGACATCTTTTGGGTACACTTAGGTTAGTGCTTAAAAGCACCAGGGAACGTTAATTTAATACTAGACATTTGCTACAATAAAAAAAATGTAAACATCAACCATAAAAAAATTAGGTAAAATGCAGTAAAATCTCAGTGAAGAAACAAAAAAAATCACAATTAGTTTAACCAAATCCTTAGAGGCCAAAGAGAGGTCACCTCACAAGAAGAGCTATTTTTGCCTTTAAAAGAATTATAGCAAAATAACAAAAGATGAACTAACCCTACTTGCATTTTTGCTGCCACTATCCCAGTCAGTAACATGTGAAACAAGCATATATTACACCTGCAGTCTAAATTTTTCTAAAGGTAAACAAATATTCAGAAATAAACATTAACTAGCTCACAATGGGTCTGATCCATTGAAAATCAATGGCAAGACTTCCACTGACTTTAGTAGGCTTTGCATCAGAACCACTATACACTACTGCTGAACAAAATTTTAGTTTGTGAAACAAAGATGTTTTTATACTGGAATTTAGAAAACACCAGAGACGGATATGTTTATTATATTATAAAATGAGTTGACTCATTTTAAACTTAAAACACAGCAAAATGAACTATCATCCACCCAACCTAGTTTGCTATTTTGCAAAACAATTCCCAGGCTGGGATCTTATATCTAAAATATTTCATTCCTGAATGCATTGTAATAATCCTTTCAAATTACCTTTTAATAATTAAATATTTACCAGAGCCCTGGTAACATCTGCTGTAATGTTAGGGTTTCTTTTTTATTATGCTATATAAAGATTCAATAAAATTAAGTTAAAATATTTAAATGGCCCAATCTATGGCATTATCACTAGATATGTAAGCGTATGATGACAGGTTGACTTTATTACATATTTAAACCAAGCTTCCATTTTCAGAATTATCAAGACAGTTTGACTGAAGCTGATGAATGACAGCCACAACTTAACAGAAGTACTAACACAGAGCCACTATTGCAGAAGTCAATAAAAACAAATGTGTACACAAAAAGTCCAGTAAAAATGAAAATCATTGACATCGCTATGTTCTTTCCATTACAAATGCTAAATTTAGACAACTCTTTCTTAAAGTAATTGAAGTGAAATGGTAATAAGTTAATGGATGTTGAACTATTTAAATATGTGCAACTATGCATTATATTGTTTTCTAAATCACCTGGGATACAGTTTATCCCCTAGATGTAACAATTAAGATTATTATTAGGAAAGCATACTACTGCAAAACTAATTAAGAGATTTGAGCTGTTTAAACCATAAACTTCACATCTCAAGGAAAACCACACAATGAAAACAACATAGAAAAGGAGATTCTGCTAACATTCTTGTCAGGTAGGCCACAGGATGCAATTTGAAGACAAGAACCTGCAATTAAGTAGGAGCCTAGCATGGTACCAAACATGCTCTTGCGTACTAATCTGATAAACACCAGTAGAAATTACCTCCTAGCGGAACAAAAAACAAAAAAAAAACAGACTGACAGTCTATACATTTCATTTTCCAAGGAAGAAAAAGAAGGTACAAATGTGTAAAGGTAAAAGTCAATAATTCAAACTTTCAAATGAGGATATTGCTGTTTTCATGTCTAGTGCAAGACTGTTCCCACTTTTTGTTATGCAAAGTAAATGGAGCAAGGTAAATGAACGTATGCCTGCTCTTCGCGATGCCAGTGCCTCAGTTCTTTGATCTCAGAATATAAACTAAGTTTGGAATCCTTAGTAAAATTTTCAGTATAAAAGCAACAATTGCGGGAATATGAAAGAAGCCAATTAGCCCATTAAAACTCTAATGTATCTTTTTTTTTAAGTGATTACAAGTTTAGTTGATAAAAGGACTAGTGTTGATGTAATCTACTTAGACTTCTGTAAGGCATTTGATTTGATACCAGAAGACGTTTTCATTAAAAAACTGGAATGATACAAAATTAACTTGAGACACATTAAATGGATTAAAAATTGGCTAACTCCCAAGTTTCAAAATGTAATTGTTAACAGGGAATCATCATCAAGTAGATGTGTTTCTAGTCAGGTTCTGCACGAATCAGTTCTTGGCTTTATAGTATTTAACATGTTTATCAATTACCTGAAAGAAAACAAAATCATGACTGGTAAACTTTGCAAATGACACAAAAATTGAAGAAGGGGTAAATAACAAAGACAGATCACTAATACTGAGTGATCTGGGCACAAGCAAACAATATACATTTTAATATGACCAAATGTAAGGTTATACATTCAGGAACAAAGCACACAGATCATACTTACAGGATGGGGGATTCTATCCTGGGAAGCAGTGACTCTGAAAAAGACTTGGGGGTTATTGTGGAAAGTCAGCTTAACATGTGCTCCCAATGTGATGCAATGGCCAAAAGGGCTAATGCAATCCTTGGATGTATAAATGGGAATATAAAGGAGGAACAGGACGATTATATTACTTCTATATTTGGCAGTGGTGTAATTGCTGATGTAATAAATGTGTCCAGTTCTGGTGTGCATTGTAATAAATGGGCCTACAAATTTACCCCAACTGTGAGCTAACTGTAAAAAGTGAGTAAAAGGCCTTGCCCCCTGCATGTGGCGCCCCAACCCCTCTCTCCCCATAAAAGGAAAAGCCCTGAGGGCCCCCCATGACCGGAGGAGCCCTGGCCCACCCACCCCAGCCACCCCCCCAGACCCACAGCACGCCCCCGAGACCCAGTGCCGGGCTGAGCCACCAGCCCCGCGAGTGCCAGGCCAAACTGTCGGCCCCCCTGAGCACTGGGCCAGGCGCTGAGCCAGGCCGGGCTGAGCCAGCAGCTCCCTGAGCTCTGGGCCAGCCCGCCTGCCCCCCCTTCCACCCCAATCCCCCCCCCTCACCCCCCCCCGGCCAGAATCGGCCAGCCAAGAGCCGATGGCAGCCTCCCAGAGCACCAGCTCCTCCCGGCCCTGAAGGCCCCACCGAGCTGCCGGCCCCAGCAGCGCCCGACTGAGCCGCCTCACTCCGCCAGCCGCTGGCTCTTCGTGTCGCTCCTCACTCCCCCGTCCCGAGGAGGAGAGCCACGGGGAGCAGCAGGGACCTTGGGGGCAGGGGGTGGAGTAGAGGAGGCAGCGGAGGTCTCGGGAAAGGGGGGGGGGGGCAACCGTGGCCCAGTTGTCTGGCAGCGGGAGCACGAGGGAAGGCACAGCCTTCCCTGGCCTATTATACCTGATGCCCGTGCTGTCACCTCCATCTCCAGCTGAATACCACTGGGGATGTGAGACTGCCTCCCCTCATCCCTACCCCCATGTCTCCTTTACCTTCCCCATCTTATTTCTTTTTCCTGTCCTTCTCTTTTTTCTTTCTGTCCAATAAGAGTCTGGCTTAGCTGGGCAAGACTGTATATTTGCAACACTGCTGTTAGCCTGTGACCAGAAAGAGGCAACTACAAGCAGCCTGATTCAGGTATAAGTTTGTTAAGTCTCGGAGTGGCTGATAAGACCATGTGCTGTGCCTGTTTCTCCAGCAGTAAGGAAGAGAGAGCCAACATCAGAGATTGCATTTTTTATCTTTGCTGTTGTTTTCTCTCCTCGTGTGTGTATGTGCTTGTCTTCTAGGAAACGGGAGCAAACTTTAACAGCAGCAGCAATGACAGCTCCAACCCATCTCCACTAACTTCTCTTTTCCCCGCAAAGAAAAATTATTACCATTTTTAATACCATTTAAGAAAATGTCAAAACAAAGGTTTTTTCCTTTGCAAAAAAAAAAAAAAAAAAAAAAGGCCTTACTCAATATGTTATATTTCAAATGCTATAACCATTTTCCTTCTTATCTTTAATAAAAAGTTTAAAAAGACTTTTAATGGGGAGTTTGCCATGGTACTAAGCAGGCTGAGGTCTCTGTATACCAAATCTTGTTTAAAAACATTTAATATTGGACTGGGTTATATTAACATCTTTGGGCCCCTATATGCTATCTAAATTGTTACAACATGTCCACAATTCAGGAAGGTTGTTGATAAATTGGACAGGTTCAGAGAAATGCCGTGAGAATAACTAAGGGATTGGAAAACATGCCCTGTATAGTCAGATTCAAGGAACTTTATCTATTTAGCAGAAAGTTAAGGAGTGACTTGACCATAGTCTGTAAGTACATATGTGGGAAACAGAAATTTGATAAGGGGCCCTTCAATTTAGCAGACAAAAGGTACAACAAGATCCAATGGCTAGAAGTTGAAGCTAGACAAAATTCAAACAGGAAATAAGGCTCACATTTTTAACAACGAGAGTAATTAACCATTGAAACAACTTACCAGGGGCTGTAATAGATTCTCCGTCACTAGCAATTTTTAAATCAAGATTGGATTTTTTCCCTAAAATATCTGCTCTACTTCAAACAGGAATTAATTCAGGGAAGTTCTGTTACCAGTGTTATGCGGGAGGTAAGACTAAATTATCACAATGGTCCCTTCTGGCTTTATAATCTATGAATCAGTGAACAAATTTGACCCCAATTTCCTCCAGGAGAGCATTGAATTGTGTTTGTATCAAAGAGCAGATTCCTCCTCACTCCCCTTTCCTATTTCCCATCCAAAAGAGTGCAAGTTTATCTTTACTATGGCCTCCAGCCTCCCTCTCCATCCTACAAACATCACAGCCCAGACTCTTCTTCAATCTTAGCTACTGGCCATGGTCCAAATGAAGTTGTCAGGTTTTTCTGATAGCCAAACCGTGGTGCTTCAGAAACAGGTAGGGTGGATTTTAGTGAGTAAAAGGTTACTGTTTTATCTAGAAAAGGCATGGGGATCAAGAATGCAAAATACTATAAATGAAAAATAAACATTTATGCAAAATTGAGGTTCCACAGTGAAAGTCACAAAGGCTCCAATTTAGGAAAGTATCCCTTTTTAGGAAGGGCACTTAAGCATGTTCTTAACTGTATGTATATGCTTAAGTCTCACTGAAGTCCATTTCTCTTTCAAGGTTTGTCTACACTGCATCAGGAGGTGTGACTGCAGAATCTCCAGACTTACCCAAACTAGCAATCTAGTTAGATCGCGCAACAGCAGCAGTGAAGCCATGGCAGCACTAGCCGGGGCATGCATCAGTCCTGCTCACCAAGGACCCTGGTACATACTTCTGCAGTCACCACCCATGCTGCTGCAGCTTTATAGCTATTGTTACTCTAGGAAGATCAAAGCCTGCTCGGTTATGTCTACATGAGAAGCAATCACACCTATGATATCCTCTTCGTCACAATCTGCTTCTCAGGCTGCTCTTAGGGCAGCACAACTACATGAAACTCCTTGCTCAGGGCAGATATTCAAGTGACGATTTAGCCTCATGCCCGTTAAATTTCATTTTAAATTTTCAGTTATACATACCAGTGCAGGACAGCAAAAAGTTTTTAATATCCAGTTAGTCATATTCATAAAGGCATCTACAGATTTTTCTTTGCTTTTGGGATGTGACTTTGGACAAGAAAGTGATTTTCAGCTGTAGGTTGGTATGTATATTTTTGCATGTATCTATGTGGATGGATGTGTGAAAATAATTGATTTGTGCACGTGTAGCTACAAAGGTGCACCCCGTGCAAACATGCACCCAATTAGGAGCTGAAAATCAGACTCTTGGTTTTCAAATCCACACGTTAATGAGTGTTGCACGTGTGTGTATTAACAGGAGAATAGATTTTCACAGAACAGAAATGTTAAAGAAGGGAGAATTACAGTAAAGTACTTAAACCAGATGCCAATTGCCTGAGAAACTGTAAGTTTCCAAAGCAAAGACAGCTTAGCCATACAGAAAAATATTTCTCTCGATAACTTTTGGTTCCATCCTCTACCAAGTGCCACTTTCCAGTTACTTTCCTCTCAAATGAAGGTTTGCACTGTTCCCTCCTTTTTCCTCACTCCTACTCTGTACTATATGCATCTAGTAATTTAATAGCTGTGTATCGCTTCAACCCTTTGTGCTCTACCCCAAAGTTTGGTCTTCTGCTACAACATTTAAGGCCCTCATCCAAAGTCCACTGAAGTCAACCGGAGTCTTTCCATTGAATTTCCACACTTTTTCCAATACTTCTCAAATTTACTTTGAGTGTTGACTAAAGTTACCACTTCCTGGTAGAAACAAACTAGCTAGTTACATATGAAAAGTATTTCTGACCAGCAACATATTTGACCAACATTCTACAAAATGAAGTTTGATTCCCAAATATTTTTGCTTCATAACAAAAATCCAAATGGCCCATGAACAGGTGGAGAAAAGTTGGACACATGAGCGGAAACAATGCAGCAAGTAAACTGGTGACTCAGGTAGCAGAACACCTGTACTAAAAATAAGATTTTCATAATCCTTTTCTAAACGAGGATTCCATGATGAAATAATGGACAAAACATTCTAATCCTTTATGATGTTTTTATATGAATACACCTTCTTTGGCCACCATATGAATTCATCTGAATACATTGTCAAGTTTCCCTTATTCTGAAGAAAATGACAATTAAGAGCACCGTACAAATTTTATTGCAGGTGAAGTAACATGGCTTTTCTTTGATAATGCACAAACATCCCTTTAAAATATCTAAATAAGACTTCAATGAAAGAAAACTCCCAATAGCCAAAATTTATATTGACTTGTTGTATTACACACCACACATGAATACACTGAAATAGGGTGGAAAGAAAACAAACTCCGGGGCTTTGAAATGCTGTAAATATACTCCATTGTTTTGCTTGAATAAATTTACTGTGGCATATCAGTCATCTTATATCAGGAATTTTATCAGCAACCTCATGACTATATGAAAGGCCTCTTACTAGACATGATAAACTCCATATGCTTGTGTTATCTTTACATTAGCCTACCTGTGATTGTATGCAGCAGGAGATAAAGCTCTTCAGAGTGGATTTGCAAGTGAAAAGCTTGTAAAAATTAAGTCATTATTCCGATCCATATCCTTTGGCTTTAACACAATTTAAGAACGTGTTATCTAATCAATGCAGCTAAGATACTGGTTAACAGCTGAATTAATACAGTTATTTTCTACAAAGTCGAATAATCTTTCCACCCTGAGTTACATTGCCATTTAAATTAATTAAAATCCTCTCTGCTTGAAAGACATTGTCTGTATCTCAAAAGGAAGCCCCATCCCAGTAAATATCACAGCTCTGCATTCTCGCACAGCAGGATTATCATCATGACTTTTCACTTGTGGAAGAACGTGAAGACTAATCTATCCATTGAATCAATGTTTTTTTTCTCCAGTCTAACCAACTGACAATTTTAAGCCTAATGACCTAGTAAGAGGAATAAGAAATTGGTCTATTATCTTTGCTTATTCTGAATTCAAAAAGGATCTGTTACAACTGGAGACCATGCTAAGATGTGAAGTTGACATTAGAAAAGAAAAAGAACAAAGGCTAGTCCTATCAATATATTTGTAAAATACCTCCAAAATAATAAAGTGATGCCAGAATTTACGACAATGTAATAATATCTTCTGCTACCTGCGTTCCCTAGAAACAAATAAAGATGGGAATGCTGAACAGGCTCAACTGAGACATTAACACACTGGCAGGAAAAAAACTGAAATTTTAAATATCAATTTAAAAAGGCAAATGAATGAGCATTAGTTGCTTTAAAACTGCTATGTCAGCTCCCCTGCGAATGCCAATAATGGCAAATTAAATGACAGATTCTTACCAGCTGCTGAAGAATTCATATTTTTGCATAACTATTCTTAACATTGATCCTTTAAGTTTTTACAATAATGACAAAGCCCATACACTCACCTGGATTTCGGTTACCGTGATGTAAATTCTATTGAATTGTGGTTGTTATCCCTGTGTTCCTAATGGGCCTGGTTCTGATTTACTCTAACACCCGTTTACACCACTCTGGAACTAGAAAGGGACCATAAAGGTGTGTAACTTTAAACAAGGCTGACTTTAAGTCCACTTTACACTGAGAAAGCAGTGGACGGCCCTTAGTATAAAAGAGAAGCAGTTCCAACAGGTCTTTGAGCCAAACATCTACACCATAATTAAATAGCCCCCTAGCCCAAGCTCTGCAAGCCCAAGTCAGCTGGCACCAGCCAGCCAAAGGGTTTTTAATTGCAGTGTAGACATGCCCCGAATGTTTCATCAGCCTGCATAAAGTGTAATGTTTTCACTATTGGGAAATATTGTAGCTGATTGACTAGTTGATTGATTTAGCTAGAGGGGTGCAAACCCCTTCTGTGGACACTCAGGATATAAAGTGATTTGTATTGATTTAGGAATATAAGGCACTCAAACCAATTTAAGAGCATCCACACAAAGGATCAAAACAATCTAACCAGATCAGTTTCTAAACTGATTCAGTTAAATTGCTACAACTTGTGTGTATATAAGGCCTTATTTAAAACTGGAGGGCTGCTGCTCAGAAAACTTTTACCCCGAGGCAATTAATTCAGTCCCCATAAGGGAGGCATTACACATTTGTCATAGTTAGAGGGCTAGCTGCACCTCTGATATCTTCTCTAGCCTCTGACTGTATCCCCCCTCTCCCCAGGTCTCAGATTTCATGCCTTCACTTCTCTCAAGGTGGAATCCTGTGATTCTCCCACTCTTAAACCGGTACCCTGCGTATTTACTGCACTTATCCCAATAGGTCTGACTAGGTTCAACACCTGCAGTTCTTCCTGTCAGGGGCTTGTGACCAGTGGTTAACACAGGGATGCAAAACAGCCTTCTTAAATCAAAGTACTGTTTAATCTTAACAGTTGGAAACAGCATAAGATACGAGAAATAGGATTTTAAAATAAACAGCCAGCCTATATGCATATCTGTCTTACTTAAAGCGCCCCCACCCTGTGATGGAAGGCCTAAGAAAGCTTTGCTTCTTTAGACATGCAAACAGGTATCTGCTTGTGTCAATCGGTTCCCTGCAAACAGCACCCAAACAAATGCCTGGCTTCTGGACAGAGACTTTTTAGCTGCCTGTAGCTCTTTTGGACTGTTTGTTCCCAGCGTTGGCAAACAAGCTTTGTAACTTGGCTGTTGTCAATGAGTATATTCCTCACAGGTAAGAGTTCAGGCATTGTCTCTTAGCCCCACTGAAGTGTTTACCAGGAGGTGTTTCATCTGGAACTACTGTTTCTGTTTCCAGTTTGTTTCCCCAACAACCTGCTATTAAACTAAACCAACATATATATACACTAAACATTCCAATATAGCCATATAGTATAGAATATATACAATATATATAGAATATAGCCATATAGTAACTACCCCAATTAGCAGGCTGTATATTCATAACTCATTACAGAGCTGCTCCACATCCTTTACCACATTAATTCCAACTGACTTTCAAAAGAGCACTAGCTTTTATGTTTAAAAAGTGTATAAATGGACTGCAGTAAAATATTAGCCAAGATTAGGGACACAACCTCATTCTCCAGGTGTCCCTAAACCTCCATCTGCCAGAAGGTGGGACAGGATGACAGGGGATGGAACATTTGAAATTGCCTGGGTCTGTTCATACTCTCTAAAACATCTGGCACTGGCCACTGTCAGAGACACAGGGCTAGATGGACCATTGTTCTGACCCAGTATGGCTGATCTTATGCTCTTAGAACACAGTATGACTCTACAAATTAAAAGTCAAACTCAAAAGCCTTTTTTCCCTACTAAGAACTCTTAGCACTCAGCAGCCATCCTGGAACCAAAAAATATCTCTCACCACAAGCTGCCAGCTACTGGATCCTTTAGAAATTCTCATTCTCCAAAAACTTTGATAACCCAGTAATTCCCTATTCAATTTGACAAGGAGGCAGGGACAAAAAAAAATTTAAATGCTCCAGCTGACCACACAAAGCTTTAAATAAATGCATGAGTGTAATGATAGACATTGGCATTTTAAATGTCTTAAGTAAGGGATAAACTAATACACCTTGAGATAATGCTTAGCTAATCACGGTGCAACAACCTTGCCATGAGTGGATGAACTGCTAATTAGACCAAAGGAAATAAAACTGCCAGTAGGATAAAAAGATAAAGAGAAATAATCAGTGATTACAGTTTTATTGTCAAGGAAAATAGCATCAAGCAGAGCTCAAAATAAAGTGCAGCCTTATAAGTAAATACCAGCATTCATTAAATTAGTGCATTCAAGTAAATACAATCCAGGGACAAACACTTACTTCTCTGAAGCACACCATGAAAATGAATGGGAGGAGGAGAAAGCAGCCATTCTCCACTACCACTGCCTGCTGCAGTACAACAACCATTAAGATCACGTGAATTATTTTGTTGAATTATTTAAAAATTTCAGAGCCAGTCTTGAAATAGCCATTTATCTCAAACTTGGGATGAGCTAGACTACTTCGTTTTCTTTAAACCTTATTTAGTCTGCTTAAAATGTAAGCTGTTATCAAATGTAATTAGTCAGATTTCACATCTTTAATTTTTTGAACTTCACATCAACTTACATTCTGCTGCTTGGAATAATCTTGTGGCCATCTCTAAACCAAGTCACTTGTGGTCTGGGATAGCTGATGATGTACAGGAATTCTAGAACTGCAGCTTGTCCTTGTGACACTGTTTTTCTCTGGTCTGTGTCCATGAAATTTCCCATATCTGAAGAGAAAAGTTATATTCAAAGTTCTGGAAGTTTTGTCTCTTTTTTTTTTAAAGGCATCAGAGTCAATGGCATTGCCATAACTAAGCAAAAAGATATGACTATAGTGTTGATTAATGAAGATTTCAGGTGCGTGGTAAGGCACAAGGGAAAACAGAGTACCTCCAGAGCACACAAGCATTGCTGCACGATTTAATGTGTCCTATTGTAATAACTGACTTTTTTTTTAAACCAGAAAGTGTCATTTTTAATGTACAAATAATTTTGCAATATATTCTTACACTGGATAAAATAGTTCGTAATGTAAATGCAAAAGTAGTGTAAATGTTTTATGACGTCTTTAGCACAGTTTTCTTGCTCCCAAGTGTTTCTGGTCATGATATTCCTTCAGTCTATTGTTACACCCACAGGCATAGCTGTATCATGGTCTAGTCACACCAGTAGGCAATCAGATTCACACTGATGGACCATTGTGTGCCCACTTGATATAACTGCAGGATCAAGGCCATGATTATCTGCGATATTTCATTAGCTGTGGGTTCTTCATTAGCTGTGGCCTCCTTCCATGACCGAACACCCCATCTATGTATTTCTACTATGGGTCCTCCCACAAGTGCACTCATCTAGCTTACAGTTTTATAGGCAAGGACCAAGGAGTTGGAAGTCCATTAAAAAAACACTGCATTTTTTCTTCCTGTTTTTGTTTTGTCTTTTGAGCTTTGTCACTGAGCTGCAGGTTTCTACTCTTCTGCCATCTAAAAACCAGTATGCATTTCATTTTTCTTTAAATTAATAAATTGGTTTCCCCACTGAATTCCCATATCCCAAAGGCCAACGGGGTCGGTATTCAAGTTATCTGTAGCAGAAAGGGATGCCAACGGGTCGGTATTCAAGTTATCTGTAGCAGAAAGGGATGCAGGGAGGGTAGAAGAGCACGAACCTGCAGCCCTGTCTAAGGATGGAAGTAAGAGACTAAAAACAAACAAAAGCAGGAAGAAAAAACATGGTATTTTTAAAAGGATTTTAATCATCTTTTGTGATTTTCAAGCTACTTATTCAGACATAATCAGCACTCTTGCTTCATGTATTTTTGTTTATAACTAATCAGATCGCCTACTTGAAAAGAAGTTTTGAATCACGTAGGTAATTCTAATTAATCTCACTGTCATGTGACTAGTCTAGCCTTCTGAATTCAGGCATTTTAAGCCCAAAAAGAACTGGTCAGCATTTTTTTTGTAAACATCTTTTTCCATTCATTTATATCTCAACTAATTTTTATGAGCATAAATTGAAAAAAATTGGAGGACTTTTATACTGTAAAAGTGACAACAGTAAAACACTACAAAGTTTAAGGTGCTGTCTTGCGTGCACATTGCTTAAAACAATTTAGATTTGAAAATTAAAGTTTTGCAAATGATTAGTCATAAGATAGCAGCAGTCACTACTAGGTACAGAAATCCAGTCCCTTGGGTATTAAACACATTTTTTTTAAACTTCTATGATATTTTAAGTTATTTTACTCTGTAGGAACAGATCTTAACCTTGGGTGCTGAGTTTCCAGATTTGTGTTGATTTACAGTAATTCAGACTCTTGTTACCAAAATTGGCCTTTTGGCATTTAATATTATTAAATATAATGGTGACAGATTAATACTACAATAGAATTCAATTTTAATGATCGTATTTTACAGAGATAATTCAACAATGGATCAAAGTGATTTTTCAAAAGCTATTTTATACTGTCGCTGACATATTTGTCCCTCATGTATACTAATCAGGGGACATTCAGTTGTGAAGACCAAATGAGAAATAATTTCTGTAATTTTTATTGTTTGTTTTCGAAGGTAGGAAAGAATTTCTTACCTTTCTTGGGTACCATTTGATTATAGGTGTAGAACATCACATCTTGCGGGATTGCTATTAGAGACAATTCTAACCAGACTAAAATGAGCAGGACTCATTCTGTCCTTCTGAGATGGAAGTTGTGCTTCTAAGGATATGTCTGATTCGGGAATTCACTGGTTTTTGTGAAATTGCATTTATTGATCATTTGGGTATAACCATCAGAATAGAGACGCTCAAATTTATCCTTACAACACAATTCTAGTTGTGCTATTATAGTTCATGCTTTATCTCCTCTACTCCTGTCTTCTCTCTCTTTTTTTTTTTTATTGGAAAACAATTTTATAGCACTTTTATGTTCTGAAAAATCACTATGCCACTGCAACATGCTCTTGGGAAATCCCAATTCCATGCTCAGTCCACAAGTCATAATCTCAGTTTTGCTATTGACTTGCTGTATGACCTTGGGCAAGTCGCTTAAACCCTCTGTGTCAATCTCCATATCTGTAAAACTGAGATAATAAGAATGCTTATTGGAGACTGATGTTTTAAGGGATAAATTACTTGAACTTTGTAAAACATTGCATAAGTGCAACTTATTATTCTCATTACCACTTTTCATTTTAAAGTACAGGAAAGAAAATCCTATGCATTTTCCCTTATGACACAGTTATTCAGTCTAATCACTTACTTGAAAATGGTTATGACTAATAAAGAATTCAACTCATCTACTTAATCTTACTTCCATTTATCAAGCATTATCCATTTTATTATTGCTGATCTTCCAGTTATGTACCCTGAGGAACAGTATCCTATGCATCAGACAGCTAACATGCAGTGTTACAAACAAAAGGTATTTTACTTATAGATTTTGAAATATTTACTTCAAAAGAATCCTATTATTTTGGTGAAAGGAGGAGGATTGGAAGTAACAAGCTGAATTTAAGTCCAAAGCTGGCATATGTTCAAAAATACTTTTTAAAGAGTAATGTATTGATCACAGTTTAATTCTTTAAAAATACTTTCAAACAAGTTATCTGATTTATATTTTCTAGACGTTAATGCAAGAAACAAGAGCAAAAGTACACTGAATTATGATCTCTTTCATATCTTACAAGTCAAGTCAGGTAACTCAGCACCAATGATTGAGAAAATCAACTAACATTTCCAAGTGAAAGTCAAAAATCAAATCGGAGGTCAAGTTTGACAGCCTTTGTATTCTGAACTACAGTCTACAGATATGAACATCCTACAAGATTTGGTTCACAATCATGTTCAGGAACAGAATCTCCGAGTTTGGTTAGTGAGGTATTGACTGTGAACAAACCCATTAATTTTCTATTGCAAGGGTGATTACCTGGAACCTCCAAGGCAACATCCCTTTCTCGGATTGTCTCTAGCTGTCTTCCTAATAGCCCCCTGCCTCCTTCATGCTCTAGAGCCTCTATCATTGGTGTCTTCAGGGAAAGGCATGGTGTTCTCCTATTATCCTCCTGCTGTTTCCAGTTGTCTCCCTCCCAAGAGTCTTTGAAGGGGTGTGGGAGTGAGTGTGACAACTGTCTGCTCTTTCCATTTTCTGTTGTTGGAGACCAGGAAGAGAGGACTGGCAGGTAGGGCGACTGTCTCCCAACGAAAAGAATCATGTTGGGGCTAGAAATTTGTCTGACATCCTTTCCCCCACAAACAGCAGCAGATGGAAATCCTCCATCTTCTGATGTAGCCAGCCTTATACTAAACCCAGAGGCAGGTAGAAGTGCAGGTATGCATCCGAAGAAGTGGGCTGTAGTCCACGAAAGCTTATGCTCTAATAAATCTGTTAGTCTCTAAGGTGCCACAAGTACTCCTGTTCTTCTTTTTTTTAGAGGCAGGTAGGACTCCACTAGGCTTAGCATGTTAGCTAGGGAATTATATAGGGTTCCTTCTTCTCCTGCAAGGCCCTGACAGTACCATAGAACTGTTATGGATTCTTAGGAGGCCTTTCTCGGTACTCCTTTGAGTAGAGAGTGTTTAAACTGAACTATATTGAGATACATCTTTCCTCCCTATTTCCCTCCAGGAGCAACACATTGCAAGTAGGGGCTGTTGCTAAAATTGGAAGACACAGAAAGCAAGAACAATCAGTGCTTGCCTGCCCTTTATATCAGCTACATGACAAATCAGCTTCAAAGCTCCTTTTTGTGTGTTTTGATTCATTTGAGAAGGCAATCTGTCCCTCTCTCTCAGAGAGTAGTGTCTTTGCTGGCCATAATCACCAAGGTATCACCATGTCTCACAATCCTTATGGAGTTCCACTAAATTCTTGTTCCTTGCTTGGTGGTCAAAGTTTCTTTCTTTACTTCCAACACACTAAAAACTCAGCTATATTTTAAACTGTCGACTCCCTCCATTATTCTTCCACATTTGTGCCATTTTAGTTTTTTGGAGGGCTCATTTCTCCATAGTTTAGCCCCAAAATATTGTCTCCCCTTTGAAACCACTTTTTCAGATCCCTCTTTTTCCTTTCGCAGAAGGCCCTGGCCTTACCTGGTCTGATTATGTCTACTGCAGTTGTGTGTGAAGGGGAAGTCAGCCCTGCTTACTGGCTGTGCAGTAAGCCATGGGATTTGGAAGATAAAACATAGCAAGCCTCTAATCCAGTCTCGGTTTGAGTGATTCAATACTTGCTGCAAATATTTCACACTGCGACAGTTCGAACTTTGCTACCAGATGGCAACCACTGTCAATGTGAAATTCTTGCAATATAATACTTTTGAAACATATGACTTATCTCAAGACATACCTATAATGAATTGACAAACATTATTGCTATATTGTTCTTCCTGCACATAAGAACTTAATTGGTTTGTTAATAAGTTAACACATACATGCCACTTGAACTTCAGATTTCCTTTGTAAGAGCGCCCCCATCCTGTTCCGCACCACACATTGATAAAACCCAGCATGAGACCTCTGCAAGGTTGGGATAATGTATCTGTGAGACACAAAGAGAAAGGCAGAGTTATAACATATCTTGATGGATGAAAATGTTACTATCTATTTCCAAAAACAGGTTATGCCTTAAGAAGAGTGTCCTATCCACTCTTAAATTTTGTGATGAATTTCTGCATCCTACTCTAACATTTTACATTGCCTCATGCACATCTTGCACCTCTTTCCCATGAGCAAAAATGGATAAATGACATGCACTCTCAAATTATCAATGATCCCATGATATTCAAGAATGAAATATTTGAATTGTATGGCAAACTTTCAGTCTTAAGATCCATTTATGATAAGACTAACTAGACTCAACATTTCGCCTAGTAGTATTGATTTGAGTTTTTCCCTCAACTCAATTTACCTTCATCCATAAGGCAAGAGAAGTCTAATACTTTTCCCAGAGGTGCTATAACAAAACAGAAATCTAAATTGGGAAAGCTTTCCAACAACATTAAAATTCAGGTATGGAAATGTCTTTTACTATACTATGTGACCAACTTAACTCATAAGAGTACTGGAGCAAACAAGGTGCATTATATATTGTATTTGCTCTGCCTCTCAGCACACTTTAAAAGTCACTTAGTCTACTAATTGTTCATCTTCTTCATTCAACTATATCCAACTAGTCAACCTGAAAATGAGCTGATAGGCACAATTTTAATGTGAATAAAACACCTGAGTAATATAAATAATCCTTCATTAAACAAATATTAATCAAAGTACATATTCCCTCCGGTCACCTCTGGAGATCTTATGGCAGGATTAATGAAACCCTTTATGAAAAGATAAGGGAAAATAATACTGCTGAATTTTAATCTTTAAAATTTTATTCCAATAGAGGAAAAGGTGTTCATTTTCTCTCTCTCTCTCTCTCTCTCTCTCACACACACACACACACACACACACACACACACACACACACACACACACACACGAAATCCATGAACAGAATCAGATGCAATGAAAATGAGGGAGGTGGGGAAAGTCATTTTTTAAAATAAATATAGAACTGAGTCACCAGCTATGATTACTGTATCATAATTATCACTATATACACATTTGTATCTAGGTAAGGTAGCCCACAATCAATAAATTAAAATCAACAAGTTTCAGCGATCAAATATATGACTGATTTTTTTCTCTTTTGCTAAGCAGAAGACTAAAGCGGAACAACATAAACCACAAAAAATTGAGTCTGATTTAACTGGACATTGACAAGTCATTTTTATTGTTAGTTTTTCTTTATAGTTTATAGCTCTTACAAGCTAAAATTTATTTTACTTTTTCTAAAATATTTTGTAATTTTCTGTTTGGCCAATATTGATTTCTTCCCCTTGTGTTTTAAATGGAGTCAAAATTAAAACACCCATTTTTCCTGTGTTCACCTGCACCAAGCCAGGACTGCAGAGCTAGTTTTCCTGACAGTAGAACAGATTGAGTGGATCAGAAGTGTGCTGCTTTAACGTCCTTTTCTCAGACTTATTTGTGTATCAGAATGAAAACACTTCTAGTGTGATTGTTGGCTGGAGGAAAGAAAATCCCTTTAAAGGTTACAAAGAAGAAACCATCTAAACCCACCTAAGGGGTAGCTTCTAACTCTGGATCTACTGTCTTACCATTTGTCAAGTAGGGCAAGTGGAGACACGCTTTCTGGCACAAACCTACCATGAAATCTTTGCAGCATATGGTCTAAAATGATGCAGATATCTGCTTACACTTGAAGCAAGTATACCATGGCAGGGAGTTGTTACACAACTTATAACCCAATGCAGCAGACTTAAGCCATTGGTCTTTTTCCTTTCCAACCCCATTCACCTACCAAATATCCAGCACAGGAATGGAATTCCTAAATGCAACTGGATGTACAAGAGAGAGTTAGTTTCCCACACTTTGGGGGGGATCATTCTGTTACTCTCTAGTGGATTATGAACAAATTTTAAAAGTGTCTCAGAAACCTACTAAATCTTTTATTTTAAAAAGGAGAAGATCTCTCAGTTCCTCTAACATCCAATTTTCAAACAGGTCCAAAACTTTAGCTCTAGGCTCTTCAATTTAAGTGTAAAGCCTATTTATTTGGGTCTGAATACTGGTGACATAGTAGAATTTTTTGAAGCATTCTCAATCCATCTCTAATGTCACACACTCAGCTGACCTCCCAGTGATCTGCTGCAAACCATCTATCCATCTCTCTGCCAGCTGTCCCCTATTATGATGACCCATCACCATGCTTTCCGTGATAACTTTCTCAAGGTTATTTCCATTTCTATGCCTGATGTGACCAAAGTATGTAAGTTTGCATTTGTTGATTTCCAACAATTCTCTTTAATAATACTTCTAACAAGCATTTGTTTTCTTTTTTTGTCCAAAAGAGATGCAAGAGTCCTCACCAGCACCACATCTCAATGACTTCAATTTTCTTCTTGTCAGAAGCATTAGTTTCCCAGGAACTACATCAGTAAGTCACTATGGAAAAAACTAAGCTTTTCATTAGTCGAACCTCCATACATTTCAAGATGCCATGATTTTTCCACACTTTTGTAAGGGGGGCAATGGCTGAGCAAGCTATCTGTAGTCTTCAGATTTCTTTGGAGTAGCCTCCTTGGTTGGATATGTATGATCGCACATAATTACATTCATTTACTGCCTCCACACTTGAATTGCGATGTCCACCTGCATCCTGTGGTTATTGATCATGTCAGTGTAAATGCATTTTGTTTATGTTATATTCAGGGAAAGTCTATATACCTCTTTCCCATTTCCCAATACAGGTTCTGGGCAGTAGCTCCAAAGGTGGATGCTGCTATTTCAACAATGGAACCTACACCATCAAGTCCTCATGAAGGGATGGAAGGATGGCTTTGTGATTTAGGCAGGTTTTCATTTTCAGAAGCACCCACAGTCTTAAAATGGCAAATTGTCCCCTTGAATTCAGATACCATCAGTTTCTGGTAATGGTTAAATTTGACATAATAACTATACCATAACTATTGTTAGTTATTTCATTGTATCCATAAATATGTATTTGCTACCTCATTTTCCCACCCCAGTCTGCTTGTTTATCTCATCCACCTGCTAGGTCTTGTCTTTTCGGACTGTAAACACTTTGGAGCAGTGATTGTCATTCATTATATGTTTATACAGTGCCTGGTTGTGGCTTTTAGATGC
The DNA here is from genome assembly GCF_027887155.1 of Malaclemys terrapin pileata. Taxonomy (NCBI): domain Eukaryota; kingdom Metazoa; phylum Chordata; order Testudines; family Emydidae; genus Malaclemys; species Malaclemys terrapin. Next base: position 77,665,078 of record NC_071514.1, on the reverse strand, counting down.
TATCACAATATAAGTGTTAGATAATAAAATAATAATAAATACTCCCATATGCTGCAAAGGGATTAAAAAAGAAAGAGAGAAGTCCCTGCCCCAAACTTATTACAGTCAGGATGATGGATCAGACAAGTGAGGCTGTAACATACATTGGGAAGGAGAGATTAAGAAGGAGATGATTACAGAGCCGATTCCACAGTCTTTGGGTTTAGATATACATATGTAAAGTGGGTTCAACATATTTTTGTTAGTTTGTGTTTTGAGTGTAAACATGGGTCTCTTTCTGTAGATAATGCTCCAATAATATGCTTTTAGAAGCGATCTGAATGAGGCAAAAGGCTCCAAAATATTTTGGAACGGTGATTCATGAGCAAGTGGCAGCATGAAAGAAGGCAAAAAGCCTTTTATGGAAGCAGATGAAACGGGAATCCAGGTTGGTGTAACTGGGGGATTGGCTGCATGTCGGGAGGTTAAGGGGAAGAATGCTAAAATAGACAGGGAAAGAGATCTAGACAGGAACTTTATGATGTAGAACCTTAAAAGCAAGGACAAGATTTTTGAACTTCATTCACAGTGCCGTGGGGAGCCAGTGATGTGACTCTTGATCACAGAGACTAGTGCTTATGCTTGCCAACTTTTATTGCTCAGATCTTGGTTTACAAAAATGACTAACCAGACTCCCTATGAAAGGCATCTGCTATTCAGGACTGGAAAGACTCTTAATCTCAGGAATATTTTTCTTCTCCAGCCTTCTGCCAGAAACATCATAAGAACAGAACTTATTCAGTCTCAGACAAGGGGAATATAAATTCAAGTTTTATTATCATCAGTTCCAAACTTCAGTGGTAACAGATGTAGAGGAGAAGACATTCTTCTTATACTTCCCTAAGTACTCCTGAATATCTGTGGATCCATGAATCCAAGCCAGCCCCTGGAGGCAATCTCCAAATTTAGCCAGGCATTATCTTTTATGCAGTGGTCATTTGCTCAGAGTCATTTTCCTTATTGCCATGTCAAGACCTCATTACAGAATACCCTATCAAAGAGAACTGAAATATGGACAGCAATGCCCCAGCCATAAAGATTTTTCTAGCATTAAATATATGTTTGGTGCCCTGTGAAGAAAGAGACAAATGTGTGTAATTCAATCTTCCTCATTTCCAAGAAAGCTTGACAAGACTCCAGGTAGTCCTGGTACCTAAAGAAAGTCTACTTCATGAAAACACCTAGAAGATAATAAGGTGACAGGTAACAGTCAGCACGGATTTGTCAAGAACAAATCTTGTCAAAGCAACCTAATAGCTTTCTTTGACAGGGTAACAAGCCTTGTAGATGGGGGGAAGTGGTAGATATGGTATATCTTGACTTTAGGAAGGCTTTTGATACTGTCTCGCATGACCTTCTCACAAACAAACTAGGGAAATACAACCTACATGGAGCTACTATAAGGTGGGTGCATAACTGGTTGCAAGACCATGCATCCGAAGAAGTGAGGTTTTCACTCACGAAAGCTTATGCCCAAATAAATCTGTTAGTCTTTAAGGTGCCACCAGACTCCTTGTTGTTTTTGTAGATACAGACTAACACGGCTACCCCCTGATACTTGGTTGCAAGACCGTTCCCAGAGAGTAATTATCAGTGGTTCACAGTCAAGCTGGAAGACCGCATTGAATGGGGTCCTTTAGGAATCAGTTCTGGGTCTGGTTCTGTTCAATATCTTGATCAGTGATTTAGATAATAACATAGAGAGTACACTTATAAAGTTTGTGGACAATACCAAGCTGAGAGGGATAGCAAGTGCTTTGGGGGATAGGATTAAAGTTCAAAATGATCTGGACAAACTGGAGAAAATAGGATGAAATTCAATATGGACAAATGCAAAGTACTCCATTTAGAAAGGAACAATCAGTTACACACATACAAAATGGGAAATGACTGCCTAGCAAGGAATACGGTGGGAAAGGATCTGCGGGTCATAGTGGATCACAAGTTAAATATGAGTCAACAGTATAACACTGTTGCAACAAAGCAAACCTGAGTCTGGGGTATATCAGCAGGAATGTTGTAAGCAAGACACGAGAAGCAATTCTTCTGCTTTACTCCACGCTGATTAGGCCTCAACTGGAGTATTGTGTCCAGTTCTGGACACCACATTTCAAGAAAGATGTGGACAAGTTGGAAAAAGTCCAGAAAAAAGTAAGAAAAATTACTAGAAGTCTAGAAAATATGACCTATGAGGGAAAATTGAAAAAAAAAATGGGTTTGTTTAGTCTGGAGAAGAGAAGACTGAGAGGGGGCGTGAGAACAGTTTTCAAGTACATAGAAGGTGGTTACAAGGAGAAGGGAGAAAAAATATTCTCCTTAAAGGAAAAGAAGCAATGGGCTTAAATTGCAGCAAGGGCAGTTTATGTTGGACATTAGAAAAATCTTCCTGTCAAGGTGGTTAAACAATGGAATAAATTGCTTAGGGAGGCTGTGGAGATTTTAAAGAGCAGGTTAGACAAACACCTGTCAGGGATAGTCTAAATAATACTTAGTCCTGCCATGAGTACACCACACTGAAATAGATGAACTCTCGAGGTCCCCTCCAGTCCTACAATTCTACGATTCTATTAAATCTTAAATTTTCAAGCAGATGCTGCACTCTAACTCCTTAGTTGTCCAACCTTGACAGTTTGCAGTCTCAATGGATTTGGAGGAAGTCTAAAATCATGTTCCAACCTGACCCATTCACCTACATACTCTGAGGTTTGGAATGGGTAAAGAACACTACCAATACAAAATATGCCACTTGTTTTATCTCTGGCACCAAGAAACTAGTGGCATTACCAGTAAATCAAAAATATTCATATCCATACACCTGCAAATGCCATACCACTGTCTAGATAACTTGACATTTCTGAGACCAGCAAGTATCTTATGACCAGTCAGAAAAAAAACCTGTCGATGCTTGAGCATCGACAGAACTCCATTTTAATCTCTAATTGACACCCTTAATCAATCAAACATGATGGAGCAACTGAAATCAAGGTGATTTCAATCAGTTTGAAGTTTGTCTAATTTGAAAATTATTGCAAATTTATAGAGAACTAAATTATAAACACTGTTTTCAAATGCCACTATTGCTAGGGAATCGTATTTGAATTTTCCCAAACTGCTAAAGGAAATAAATATTATATTGAAAATTAAGTCCCTGATTATGCAAACACTTAAACAGGAATGTAACTTTACTCATGTCACTAGTCCGATTGACTTACATGGGATAATTCATGGTCTTAAAATATGAACATATGTGATTGCAGAATTATGCGGCTAAAATGGCATCTTTATTAAAAACTTCCCTCTTAGAGGTATAAAATCTCTGTAATTTCAAAACAAAATTGCTTCAGCATTAACAATGAAAAGTTATTTAAACTTCCAATACATTAATGAGGTTATAGATATATATAATTTTTTTAAACACACACACACACACACACACACACAAAATAGGCCTTTTTTTTTAGGGCTGTCAATAAATCACAGTTAACTCACGTGATTAATTCAAAAAAATTAATCATGATTAAAAAATTAATCAAGATTAATTGCATTGTTAAACGATAGAATGCCAATTGAAATTTATTAAATATTTTGGATGTTTTTCTACATTTTCAAATATGTTGATTTCTATTACAACACAGAACACAAAGTGTACAGTGTTCACTTTATATTATTATTTTGATTACAAATATTTGACCTGTAAAAATGATAATATACCTCATACAAGTACTGTAGTGCAATCTTTTTATTGTGAAAGTGTAACTTACAAATATTGATTTTGTTTGTTACATAACTGCACTCAAAAACAAAACAATGTAAAACTTTAGTGCCTACAAGTCCACTCACTCCTACTTCTTGTTCAGCCAATCGCTAAGAAAAAAAGTTTGTTTACATATACAGGAGATAATGCTGCTCGCTTCTTGTTCACAGTGTCACCTGAAAGTGAGAACAGGTATTCACATGGCACTTTTGTAGCTGGCATTGCAAGGAATTTACGTGACAGATATGCTAAACATTTGTATGCCCCTTCATGTTTTGGCCACCATTCCAGAAGACATGCTTCCATGCTGATGATGCTCGTTAAAAAAATAATGTGTTAATTAAATGTGTGACTGAACTCCTTGTGGGTGAATTGTATGTCTTCTGTTCTGTTTTACCCACATTCTGCCATATATTTCATGTTACGGCAATCTTGGATGACGACCCAGCACATGTTCGTTTTAAGAACACTTTCACTGCAGATTTACAAAATGCAAAGAAGGTACCAGTGTGAGATTTCTAAAAATAGCTACAGCGCAAGGTTTAAAAATCTGAAGTGCCATCCAAAATCTGAGAGGGACGAGGTGTGGAGCATGCTTTCAGAAGTCTTAAAGAGGAACACTCAGATGCGGAAACTACAGAACCCGAACCACCAGAAAAGAAAATCAACCTTCTGCTGGTGACATCTGAGTCAGATGATGAAAATGAACATGCATCGGTCCACTCTGCTTTGCACTGTTATCGAGCAGAACCTGTCATCAGCATAGATGCATGTCATCTGGTGGTTGAAGCATGAAGGGACATATGAATCTTTAGCACATCTGGGACGTAAATATCTTGCGACGCTGGCTACAACAGTGCCATTAGAACGCATGTTCTCACTTTCAGGGGACATTGTAAACAAGACGTGGGCAGCAAATTGTAACCAAACTTGTTTGTCAGAGCGATTGACTGAAGTAGGACTGAGTGGACTTGTAGACTCTAAAGTTTTACATGGCTTTATTTTTGAATGCAGTTATTTTTCTGTACATAATTCAACATTTGTAAGTTCAACTTTCACGATAAAGAGATTGCACTACAGTACTTACATTAGGTATGTGTGTATATATATCTCCTCAATATATGTTCCATTCTATATGCATCCGAAGAAGTGGGCTGTAGAACACGAAAGCTTATGCTCTAATAAATTTGTTAGTCTCTAAGGTGCCACAAGTACTCCTGTTCTTCTTTTTGCGGATACAGACTAACACGGCTGCTACTCTGAAACCTGAAAAATACTAGTTCTTTTGTTTTTTTATAGTGCAAATATTTGTGATAAAAAATAAATATAAAGTGAGTACTGTACACTTTGTATTCTGTGTTATAATTGAACTCAATATATTTGAAAAAGTAGAAAACAACCAAAAATATTTAAATAAATGGTATTTTATTATTAACAGTACAATTAATTGCAATTATTTTTTTTAATTGCCTGCCAGCCCCTCAAGGCACCTAAAGTTAGGCTCTTTAGCCCATATTTAGGCACCTGAGAGTGGGTTTTTGAAAAGCACTCAAGTAACATAGGAGCACAAGTCCCATTGACTTCAAACTGCAAATGCTGATAGAGGTGCATATCTAGGTTGAATCTCTTCAGATTTCTTGACTTTTGGAAGTTCAATATACCAGAAGGTCATGTAGGTTGAAAATATAGCATGGGATATTTGCTTATCAATTTTGGGTTTGAGTTTATGTAGTTCTCACAGAAAGGATATTAAAAAAGCCCCAGACTTGTCCTTTTTTTAGAAGATATAAGCATTTTATGTATGAAACTTAGCAGAAAATTCTAAAATAAGGAACTAAAGAAACAATTACAAAATATCTGCTTCAGTGATCTAAGACTATGAGATAGGAAGAACATAGAGAATCATCAAAATATAAATAAAAATGGATTTTTAAAAAATATTGTAATCCAAAAAACTTATTTTTATTTTTTTAAATCATAATTATCCATTCGGCTGTCGAAAAAAGGCCATTTTATGTTATGTTCTCTACATTTAACAAAGCTTCAGCATTTTCTGCTAGAGACAGAAACATAATACTTTCAAAATTCATAAGCAGAAAGTTGATCCAAATATAACTTAATCCCAAAAATGAACAGCATTTTTACAGTGATCAAGAGATTATTTTGCTTTCATTTTGTATGCATTCTAAACCACAAGAGAAAAGGAATTTCCATTGTCTGGATGCCAGCAGGGCACTTAAAGTTTCTGCAAGTAATTTAGAAAGATGGACAGCCTATTTGTTTTGAATGGAACAGCCAAGTAGAGACTAGCTGCCTAGAAGATTTCCATTGCAAGATGGATAGTGACATGTATCAAAGAAACCTAAAAGGCTCCTGTTCCAGAACATAAGGGCTCATTCAGCCAGAGTGATTGTGAGATCTTGGGATTCAAGGACAAAACCGTGACCAAAGATCTATGCAGAACTACAAGTTGAAGTTTAGTTCATTAGAAGACTTTTTCCAATTTCCATTTTTTTTTTAATGCACCATGTAAGTTAAAAGACAGTGTGGCTGCAGGAGAAAGGCAGTGCTTAATTCATAATGAAAGACATGCCGAAGCTCAAGCAATTAGGTCCCAGGTCTCAAGCAATTTTTTACCTTCATAACTGACGTGGCATACTCATAGGTGCCGGGATATAAAGTGCCAAGCCTAGAGGTACCAGGGCTCAGCCCTGGCAAACCCTGGCCCAAATTAAGCACTGGAGAAAGGCTTTTTATAGCTGTGGCCACAAAGATGCCAATACAAGGCAAATTCAGGAAAAAAACATACTCGTTTTAAAAGAAAAGCTGTTGGAAAGACTAATGTCTATTCAAAATATGTTACCAGAGCCTTAAGAATCTACTGCTTTAGCCTCTTTTATATATAGTCAAAGTAAAATGTGGCCCCTAAAATTAAAAACACATCAAAATACTGAGATTGCCAGGTAGAAAACTAGATCATGCTACTGCTCAAAACCACTTTTTTATGTTAAGCTAAATAACATTTGCTTCAATCTCCAAGTTCAACAAATTTGGGACAAAGGCAGTGGATGGGATCCAAGGAGTCTTGTTCTAATTAACAAAAATTAAAGGAAAAAAAACAAGGGGGAAAAATGATGTCTGAAGTTCAGACCTACTAGTTCAGACTTGATGCATGCTAATGTGTATTATCCAATATCCTTACTTCAATCAGCCAGTATTGATTTGTTTTTCATTGTGACGTGTCTATCTCATGCCACAAAGTTATAAGGTTAATCTATAAATATGTAAGATGAACTAGTGTATGCAAAGTCACTACAATGCTCTGCATACATAATTAGCATTATACAAAGAAAGAATTTCTAACCTGTATAACGTAAGTTGTTCATTCAGGATAATTTGTGTTAAGACTCCGTGCAAAGACTCCAATTACTCTGTATTTAAAGTGGTCGAATCCTACCATGAACCTGAGTAAACATTTGGGAGCAGGGTGAATGTCTACCTGAAAGTACATGCCCTTCATATCAAGAGCTGCAACCCACATGTCCTTTTCTAGGGATGGTATGTGCCTGTGTCATCATGGGAAATAAAATGGTTGAGATAGTGGAGAATGACAATGGGTATCCAGCCATCCTTCTTCTTGGGTACTAGTAAGTACATTGAGTAAAAGTCCTTCCCCTAATGCTGAAGAGATACCAGGGCTCGAATGCACTTCGATTCTGCTTCTTGTTTGAGAATCTCCTCATAAGGATGGCCCCTGAAAGGGGATTGGCAAAGGGTTTTGGAGGGGGCAATGTAAACTCAATCACATGGTCAGAATGGATGATATTTAAGTCCCACTTGTCCATAGTTACTGAACTCCAGGTGTGGAAAAAGACCAATAGACAACCCACAAAGGATGTGTGGGGATTGACAGACAGTGACATTGCCAGTTTGCAGCTCTCAAGCTCCCATCAAAAAGAACCTTTATTTAACAAGGATGTTTATCTCCTGAGATGAAATCAGAACCGATTATATCACATCCAAAGTTTAAATCCTGCAACCAAAATCTTTATGTCAAAATGTGCCTTTCTTGCAATACATTCCAACATACCTACAGCACAAAAACCTTTCTGGGGGAGCACATGAATATTAAGACAGCAAATCTAGAAGTTTTCCATGCATACAAGTTCAAAACCCTTTTGTGCTTATCTTGGGTTATGGAGAACTATTAAAATTAATAACAGACTTGCAAAATTAATATTTTATGTAACAGTTATTGTAATTATTAATAGTTCATATTTTACTAGCTTTTCAAGCACATAAAGCTGTAGCAAATGTGCTTTAATTAGATATGAAAAACAAGAACAGTTAAGTGCTAAATAAAATAACCATGCCATACATCATGGCCTGAAATTCACTAGACTAAATTGAATATAAAGATAAGAAACAAGGTACTGTGTATGTAATAGGTTTGTGGTCACAAATACAAACACACACACACACACACACACACTGTTACAGTCCACTGATCTGAGTTTGTTACAAGACCAGTACATGGTAAAATTATAATTTTTGTTTTAATTTATTACAGATGTGTGCAAATCTGAATACTGAATACCATGGCAATCTGAACTTTTTGTTTCAGTTCGCATGTGTCCGACATATTCTTATTCAGATTTTTTCCAGGAGCAGAAAATAAGAAGTTTCTCACTCACCCTAGCATCTCTAATGTTCTTGAGTCCTACTCTCTGCCTTTCAATACCACCCGAGAGGTCCCAGGTCCTGCCCTCCCCGTACACTCTTCCTTCTTACCCCTTAAGTGACAGTTAGTGTTTTCTGATCCTTCTACCAGCTTCCCTGCTGCTGATACACTGCAGTCAACTTTGCTCCTGTCAATCAACTGACTCAGCGATGCTCATGCTTCCTGCTGTGATTAATCATCCTATTAGATGTTTTCTTCTGAAAAAAATATTTAAAATCTCCATTTTATAAGCTAACTAACACATACCATGGAGTGTGTTCAGCATGTTTTGACATATCTGAATAGCTGGCATTCACAAAACTGTTCAACCATAAGTGGTCCCATATAAAGTAGAATCCCTTAATGTTTAGGGGAAGTGCAAAGAGAAGTAGAGTCCATGTGGAAGTAGAGACTCCGAATGTCTCCATAAGCATTCCTTTCTTTGGGGTAGAAGGCAGATTACTGGCATTTACTATATTGAGAGAGGATACAGGGAATTCTGTTAATTATTCTCCAAAAATTATTACCCAAACCCACATGTTCTATGCAGTACAGAACCACTGGTTTTGGGAAAAAGCAAGCTTCTTTCCTCCACAGTAAGATCCCTTGGGGGTAAAAATGAAAGTTATAGAAAGAAACCCTTTCCTGGGCTTAATCAGAAGAAATTATAGGTCTATCTAAGTTTATACACAGTAAGGAAATTTAGATGTGTCTTTCTATACTAGACAAGAATAAATCTGGATGAAGACGTTAACAGAGCTAGTCCCAAAAGAAGTAGATAAGACTTAAGCCAAGAATACCTCTTTCTTCCAAGAACCTCAGAGCCACTGAATTTTTGAGTGATGGTGGAGGAGAAATTGGAAGGGTCCAAAACATAGGCATATGGGATAGCACTAATCCCTTTTCATGTCAATAAAGTAGATAATGTAGGAAAACTTAATACTTAGGTTATTATATTCTTCAGTAGAGGGAACAGGCTTTATTCCATAGATATGCTACAGTCTGCTGGTTTGTAATTTGGATGGATTTTTACTGTCTGAAAGAAGAGAAGCTGTGATGCAGGCATGAGATACTGCAAAGAGACTATCCAGTGCAGGAAGCAGAGCAAAGTGATTTAACTTCAGTATTCAGATTTACAGTGTTCTACTACTGCAAGTGGTGCAGCTGCAGCAGTTTGTGTGTGTGTTGAATGCTTTGTGATGCCCCAAAGCACTGCAGCCCTTCAAAAAAAGTTGAAAGTATAAATGGAATTAAAATGGACCCATTCCATAGTGAACAACTATCTTAAGAGGTAGAAAAACAACCAGTGTTGTGAACTACGAAACATACTCCTGAGAGTAGAAGTGAAGGAGAGTTGATGAGAAAATGTTCCCTTGTGAGTTACTGTCATTTATCTGATTAATAGAAAACAGTAGCACTTCCTTCTATATGTCTACTCTGGTGGCAACTGTCTTCTAAAATAATACTCCACTGCGAGCAACTCTGTATACTGCAAAGGTGGCCACAATGTGGCCAGCAGAGCCCTGTAATGCACATTTCTGCTCCACTACATGTTTGCAAAAAGAGGTGTGGCCTACATAAGTGTGGGGACTGTATGTTCTAAAATTCCTTGCTTTGCAAGGTGCAAAGGAAACAGAAAAACAATAATGACATGGAGATAAAATCCAAAAAATAATCCAAGGAAGATGGAGGCATACTTGATAGGTAACAATCCTGTATTGCTAAAGGATCAACAAGACTTAATAGGGCTCCCTCATTTCTACTTTCTATGGTTTTATGAAGAAAGAATAAAAGGAGGGAGTAGAGAAATGGAAATAGGTGAAAGTGACAACTTTTAGATTAGCAAACTTCATTTTATTAATTACATTTATTTTCTAAATGACATAAAACCCAATTTCAAAAAACCCAAATCTAGGAAAATACATATGTCACATAAAGTATTCAAGTGGCCAACATGAAGCTTGGTTCATAGAGTTGATCAGTTTGCATTGTATTACTATTTTACCAATTTGAATAAAATTACAAAAATACAAAATCTTTTTTTTTTTTAATAAAAAGAAGAAATGCTACCCATATTTTTTTGTTTGGCTTTCTTTCAACATGTGCAGTGTTATATTCTAATAACTATGTGTTCGTTACCTTGGAAACTGCTGTAGGGTGAATTTTGATTGGATGTATTATCAGATTAATTCTTACAATTGTGGATACTGTTTAAAAATGGTGCACGTGTTTGTGCATTTTTATGGTACAGGTCCCGAAATGTCACCTCCTCCTCCTCCCCAATGTAAATGTTCAACATTTTAAAAATTATGCTGAATATTAGTAAATTATATTTTTCAAAAATCTACAAAAATGAATTATGGGCTAGTCCAGGGGTCGGCAATGTTCAGCACGCGGCTCGCCAGGGTAAGCACTCTGGTGGGCCGGGCCAGTTTATTTACCTTCTCGCCGCCTCCATTGGCCCGGGACGGCGAACCGCGGCCAGTGGGGGCCGCGATCGGCCGAACCTGCCGCGTCAGCAGGTAAATAAACTGGCCCGGCCCACCAGGGTGCTTACCCTGGCGAGCCATGTGCCGAACGTTGCTGACCCCTGGGCTAGTCTGTTTATGCAACTGAGTTACAAGAACAGTTATTATTGATGTGAGCAGGAATTTTTAAGAAGCAATTTTGATAGAAGCAGTGATATCAAAGTGAATATATAAACAAACAGTTATAAATATCTGAGCCCAAAAAGAGGGAAGTGCCAGATACGCCCTGAAGTCCAGGGACTTTGCTATTGATGTCACATGGAAGGCATTCACACATTATGGAGACAGGCAGTGGTATAAAACTCTAAAATAGATAGTTATCAGAATGTATGCACTGGTATTATTTCCACATACAATGCTATGAACCATTTTTGTTTACCTTGAGTATGTAAATATAAGGATGCAGCTTTTTTTTCATTTCCAAAATTAAGCTTCACATTCATAGAAGCAGAAACAAAAAGAGTGGTGATTTTATACTCAGGGCTTCATTGTGCACTTTCTATAACTTTGAATGCAGTGGGGGCTTTGTCTGGCCAGTGAGAAGAAGAATCTTGGCTACTTTAAGGGATCCCCCCTTTTGGGCTATAGAAGGGAGGATTGGAGAGGATCACCTGAGTCAGGAACTGACTGAAATGAGCTCAAGTGGGCCATTGGCCTATGTGCATCTGGGGGAGGGGTATTTCTACTCCATTCCCTGCAGACAGAGTCATCTTTCACCATGAAGCAGCAGTACCCATCTTAGAATATCAGGGTTGGAAGGGACCTCAGGAGGTCAACTAGTCCAACCCCCTGCTCAAAGGAGGAGCAATCCCCAGACAGATTTTTGCCCCACTGTAAATGGCCCCCTCAAGGATTGAACTCACAACCCTGGGTTTAACAGGCCAATGCTCAAACCACTGAGCTATCCCTCCCATATTATCAGAAAATAAACAGGTTTTATCATCTGCTGTAGGCATTGCACTAGTTATTTGTTTCGGAGCTGGAAAGGAATTTTCCTTCACTAGCTTTTCCAGTGCAGAGTGGGCTTCCCCTGCTCCTTCCCCACAGCAGGTCAGGGGCCTGGTTGGGTTGTCGCAACCTAGCAGATTGGAGGTGTCCAGTGCAGATACTTGTTCCATAAGGAAGAATAGCTCCCTGATAAACCAGGGAGTTGGACTGATGGGAAGTCATCCCCCAGGGAAGCTGAGGAAAGAGAGCTGGAACTTCTAATATCTAATAAATTGGAGAGACAACCTCCTTTCCCAAGCCCCTTTAAATCCTCATATGAGGGGAAGGCTGTGGGGTCCCAGCAATGAGTGGGGGCTAGAATAGGAGGGAGGAGGGCAGATGGCAGCACTTCCCGAACACATGGAAATGATTAAGGAAGGAATGATGACCTGCACTGTACAATTTCTTGCTAGGTCGTTGAGGCGAAATTAAAACGGCATTCCTTGCATCTTGTTTTTCTTCCTGCTTGGCCAGGACAATAGCCCCTCCAAACTCAGTTCTCTATCAGGGGAATGTAGCTAAGTCAATATAACATATACTGTGTAAAATAGGCTCTGCTTTCAACCCACCATACTTGGTCTCCAGAATGGAGAAGCAAGGTACTAGAGTAGCAGCTAGAGTAAAGTAAAAATGGAGAGTGAAATGAAAAGCCTTTTGTTTAATTTAAAACAGAGTTTTTTGTTGTTTTAGAAGACACTATTGTACCAGGAAAATTCCTATTTTCAAAGGTGAGTACACTTATATAGGCATCATTTAAGAAATCCTTGAAGATGATACTGTAAGCATTTCCCTTCTACTGCATTACCATTGTAGGGCCTGATTTGTAGCAAGTTATAAGCATTCTTTTAGCAAAACAGCAAGACACTTTCAAAGTTCCACTCAATTTAGTGTACATAACATCACATTTTATTTATATAGTGCCATTGTTCCAATTTTCTTCATGATGCATTGCACTGCCTGTCATCATTACCACACTGTGATATTGTGACTAATAGCAAATCTCTTCTAAGCGCAATCACAAAAAATTATTGCAATTAAAACGATATTTTAAAAAAATCCATTTACTTATATTCAGTGGAGTAGGCAGTGATTTCAGTGTCATTGTGTAACCACTTAAATTCCAAGGGCCAGCTGCCTTCCGCAAGACACGTGAGTACAAGACGGTTCCCCTCTAGATGGATCTGGGGCAAACCAGGCTCAGTCTTGAAGTATGGTGCAACGTCATCTGAAACATACAAGAGAAAAAAATGCTTTAATGACTATGAAAATGGATATCATCCTTGATTTTAGGCCACCCATATTTAGCCAATTTCCTCCTAAATTATTTAATAAAATAGGGGTCTAGGCTGTCCAGTACTTAAGTATCAACCTCCTAAGCACCAACCTTCTGTATCTAGAAACATGCTACTGGTTAAAATGCTGCTTGGTTCACAAGTTAAAAACAAGTTTGGAATCCTCAGCCTAGGCTCCTCTTCATAGGTGTTTATTTACATGGCAAAAGCACTGGACAACCTGGAACACATTGTTGAGCCTCTGCTCATCAGAGGTTTACAACAGAAATCTACTCAGTGCCTACATCTGTGTTTAATGTGTCTGGTAGGAGCCATTGCTATTAGTGTCTTACTTTCATTAACACTAAATCCACTCGCAAAACTTTAAAAATCCCTTTTGAAAAAAAAAATCAGAAAACGAAGGTTGAATGGAAGTGATCATCACAGCAGGACAAGTCTCAGGGCAAATGAAGAATTTTGACAAAAGATCAGCTTAGAACAAAACATCTTACAAAATAACAAGATTAATGTGTCTTTCAATATTGTCTCTAACTATAGTATCTTAAATTATATTTTCTATGACCAATCGCAGGTTTTGAATTAGGGTGTTTTAATAACGTTCAAGGGTCAGATAGATGTAGCATGCAAACTCTTATTCTTCTGTGGATCACAATTGCTAACAACTCCATTAGATGAAATTAGGGGTTGTTAATTCAAACATAAAAGATGCTCCTCTTTTACCTGGAAGCAAATATCCAATAGGATTATGAAACATTCTGAGCCCAAACAAACACCCACTGACATTCACGAGAGCAGGATCTGGCCTATGTTATCTAATACTGGATACAGTCAAGTGAGTTCAAACTATCATCAACAACCAAACTACCTGAAACTAGACATTACCACTACTAATAGACCATTTTGAAAAGACAGATAAAAAGAAAGTTGAATGTTCAGATTTTCTTAATCTGGATATGTTTTTTTATTTGAATTACACTGACAAAATACCCCATTAATGGTACTGAGCCGGTTTAGTAAACATGCAAGGCCTATTTGTGCATGGAATCTGGACTCTCTTCCTAGTTGTTTTATAGACTTCCTATGTAACCTTGGCCAAGTCACTTAGGGGCAGAGCCTCAGTTAGTTTAAACTGTCGCAGCTCCACTCAAGTTCCTGGAGCTATGACAATTTACACCAGGTGAAAAACTGCCTTAATCTCCCTGTATGAAATCCAGGAGAATTCATTCTTTGTATCTTATTTTCCATCTGTAATTTGGGGTTAATAATGCTTCCCTTACCCACATGAGTGTTGGGAGGCCAAATTAAAAAATATAAGCTACTTAAAAACCTAAGAATATAAAAGAATTTCCGTTGATCATATAGGACGGTTCTAACATAGAAAACTAAGACGAACATTACATTTACCATATTACACAAAATGTGGACTTGATATTGAATACAAAATGAGCCCCATTAATAGAATACATTTTACTGTCCATATAGAGCTTTAGAGGAAAAAAAGTCAATACGGAACTGTGTCAAAACTGCTTTTTTGTCTGTCAGATTATTCAGTTAAAAATTCCATAAAATTAGGTTCCTGTCAATGTTAAACTATAGCAATATTACTTTCCAGTTCACAAAATTTTAATGTGAAAAATCAGTAGAATATAAGTCAACGCTGGTTTTATGCACTAGTCAAATTCCAATTAAATTAGACCAAGTTATTCAACAAGAAAGTCTACAAAATTCAGCTCCCATTGGTGTAATAGTGCATAAAAACAAATATGTTGCTTTCCAGATCACAGAGTTTCAGTACAAAAAATATGAAGAGATAGAGGTTTAATCAGGTGTGAAAGCAATTTCACCTGTGTAGTCAAGAAAAAAAAAAAAAAAAAAAAGACCTGAAAGGAACCCAACATACAGTTGCTGGTGAAATCAGTGGAGATGCTCATGCTAGAGCTCCTTTGAGAGGTAGGTGGTAGCAAGGCACTCTCTAAAAAAACTCTGACTCTGCAATGTGCTTCCTTCATCCTAAAGTAATTTTTCAAACTAGACCATCAGTATTGCATCTAAATCATTAAGATATTCTGGATACTGTATGTACTGGTATTCAGGCTTTGCAAATATATTTTGATTCAAAGGAATCCTAGATTAATTTCTGTAATTCAAGTGTTCTTGATTTTGATTTTTTAAAAATAGACTGTGTTGATGCAACACAGTATTGCAGAACTTCAAAAGGTATTATAGTAGCTTAAAGATATGATGTGGTGACATTATTAAAAATAACTCAGACGTTTTAAGGCCAGAAGGGACCATCGTGATCATCTAGTCTGACCTCCTGCACATTGCAGGCCACAGAACCTCACCCACGCACTCCTGTAATAGACCCATAACCTCTGGCTGTGTTACTGAAGTCCTCAAATCATGATTTGAAGACTTCAAGGTACACAGAATCCACCATTTTCTCTAGTTTAAATGTGCAAGTGATCAGTGCCCCCTGCTGCAGAGGAAAAGGAAAAAAACCCAGGGTCTCTGCCAATCTGACCCGGGGGGAAATTCCCTTCTGATCACAAACAGGGTAATCAGTTGGACCCTGAGCATGTCAACAAGACCCACCAGGCAGACACCTGGGAAAGAATTCTCTGCAGTAACTCAGACACCTCGCCGTATAGTGTCCTATCTCCAGCCAAAGGATATTGTGACACCCTGGCACCCCAATATTCACCACTGTGATGTAATTAGGATATGTTTTGTACAAAGTATGCCTTGTGAGGTATCATTCTAAAAGTCTTGATCTGCTAGACATTAATATCTTGTTGGATTGTATGTGCTACCATTGAATGGAAACTTATGACATTTGGCTATGTATGTGTTACAGAAACATATTGTGAGGTGGAAAACACCCACAAGCAGCCTTTCAAGTATAACAGTAAAAAGACCCAACAATGTTAGTGGCTTATTGAGGAAATGCACACAAGCACAAGGATTACCCCAGGAACTGTGTACAATAGAAACCTCTCGGAGCTAGCACTACACAATGGGAACCGTTTGACCCAGGTCACAGCAAAAGAGATTTCCAGCAAGTGGGAAGAAGATATAAAAGGGGGACAATGACATCATGATGGCACCTCACTCTTCCTACAACAACACACCTGGAAACACCAGAAGGGAAAGGACTGAGCTGTGGGAAGTGATGGTCCCAGGCAAGAGGGATTTTTAGCCTGTGTATGAAAACCTGGAAAGCCAAGGCAACTTGTGCCCTAAGAATCTGCCAGCCTATTTATCACTCAATGTGAGAATTTCCTAATTTATATCCTACCTGTCTAGTGTGTTAAACTCAGTTTGCGGTTTTGTTTATTTACTACGGTAATCTGCTTTGATCTGTTTTCTATCCCTTATAATCATTTAAAATCTGTCTTTTGTAGTTAATAGATTTGTTTTTGTTTTATCTAAAACCAGTGTGGAAATCATACTTGGGGCAGAAAGCTGTTGAGTCTCTCTCTCCACACTGAAGGAGGGAGTGAATTTCATGATCTTACCCTGTACAGTTCTCTGTGCAGCACAAGATGGTATAATTTTGGGTTTACACTCCGAAGGGGAGTGTGTGCCTTAGCAACTGGGAGGTGCTTTAGCTGAGCCTTCTCATGCGAAGCTGATGTCAGCACGTGTGTGTGAAGCTGCAGCTTGGTGTGTCCCTATCTGTGTGTATGCTGGTGAAGGAGCAAGCTTGGACAACTTGCAACTTATCACAGCCCCACAGTGTGAAAGGGAGCCCAGGCTGGTGGGTCAGGTGGGCTCAGTGGTACCCCAGTGCCAAGTGGCACCCCGGGGGGAACCCGTAACAGATATTAGCTATTAGCAGTCACAGATGGGCCACGTTCCATTGTAGGCAGTCTCATCGGACAATACCCCTCTATAAATTTATCAGCCTCAGTCTTGAAACCAGTTAGGTTTTTTACTCTCAATGCCCTTGGAAAGCTGTTCCAGACCTTCATTCCTTTGATGATTAGAAACCATCACCTAATTTCAAGCCTACACTTGTTGATGACAAATTTATATTCATTCGTTCTTGTATCTACACTGGCGCTCAACTTAAATAACTCCTCTCCCTCCCTGGTATTTATCAATCTGATACATTTATGGAGAGTTATCATATCTCCCCATAGCCTTCTTTTGGTTAGGTTAAACAAGCCAAGCTCCTTGTGTCTCCTCTCATAAGATAGGTTTTCCTTTCTTCTGATCCTCCTGGTAGCCCTTCTCTGCACCTGTTCCAGTTTGAATTCATCTTTCTTAAACATGGGAGACTAGAATTGCACACACTATTCCAGGTGAGACCTCACCAGTGACTTGGATAATGGTACTAACACTTCCCAATCGCTGCTGGAAATACCTCGCCTGATGCTTCCTAGGACTGTAGTAGCCTTTCAGTCATATGACATTGGCAGTTCATAGTCATCCTGAGATCAGCCAATACACACTCCTCCTCTGTGTTTCCAACTGATACAGCCCCAGCTTAAAACAAAAACTCTTTGTTAGCTCCAAAATGCATGACCTTGCACTTTGCACTATTAAATTTCATCCCATTTCTATTACTCTATAACTTTGCTCTATATCATAAAAGCTGAGCTCCTGGAAAACAATACCAAGGTATGTAGCTTTCATATGTTAGTATTACCAAAAAACTCATAGAATTAGATATATAAATTACATTTTTAGAATTAATATCACATTCTGAATGTTTCCTTCTCATCATTTTAATACTTAAAAATCCCTATTAAAAATAAGCTCTATTCACTCCACTGCCATACCCAATTCTTCTGTTTGAATATAGAACTTTTATTGTGATTTTATGTCCATTAATGGTGTGAGAGAGAATTATAGAGAAGTGCATGGATATTCCAAATTATTAAGGAGGAAAATTATATCTATCTGGGTCTCATAATGTCTACTCAATTACACCAGATGATTTTTTAATTCAGTTACATTTTATAAAGTTTTGTTTCCTTACATTTTAAAAACTTTCAGTACTTTTTCCAACCAAATTCTGTGTTATTGTTCTAGACAAAAATATGTATTTATTATGTTTTTTGACTGTTTAAAATGAAAAATAATAATATTTTGATTAATGTTAACTTGACTGGGTTGTACAATGATGCTAGTGTATCTTATTCTATGCTTTCAGATATGAATTCTTAAAAAACAAACAAACAAAAAAACAGTAACTTGGATGTTATTCATTCTTCCACCCCACTTTTTTTGTAAATAGACATCTTGGCTGTGAGTATGTTACCAATTTGTGACAATACTGTTCTTAAGAATCAATGAAACATTATATTCTAGCAGTGCATGGGGTTTTTGTTGTTGTTGTAGTTATATTTTTAATGACAATGTTTACCCTAGATGTTTAGATGTTTTAATTACAGTAGATTAAATTTAGATCTTATTTTTCTTCTGTATATGCTTCTATTTTGCCAATGATTTAGCAATAATTTATCAATGTAATTATATTTTTAAATCAGGGGTTCTCAAACTGGGGGTCGGGACCCCTCAGGGGGTTACGAGGTTATTACATGGGGGGTCACGAGCTGTCAGCCTTCACCCCAAACCTCGTTTTGCCTCCAGCATTTATAATGGTATTAAATTTTTGTAGTGTTTTTAATGTATAAGGGGAGGTCACACTCAGAGGCTTCCTATGTGAAAGGGGTCACCAGGACAAAAGTTTGAGAACCACTGTTTTAAATTTAAAGAATTTAAATATATAATCTACATAAAGGAACTAATAAAGTAAATGTCTTGCATTATCTACTTTACCACATTAACTTGAATACTTTTTGTATCTTAATTGTCAAACTGACAACAGGACATCAAAGAATGGTCCCCCCAAATTTTTTATAAACTAGTTGAGCTGAGAGACCTAATGACTGTAATCTATTTCATAACCTGCCCTTTTCTTTTATTTTCCTTTCCTTTTTTAAAAAAAGAAATAATAATCCACCCCAAGATACCAGAAGAATCAATTGTACCATAAACAAGGGGTGCCACTAGAACACAAATTCTCTAAAATGTTCTTGTAAAGTGACAATAAAATTTATTAAGCCATCATAATAAGCGCTATCAATCAGGTTAGTGTCCAGCTGAGGAAGGATTAGAAATCTCAGCATGAATGAAGCAATCAGCCTGAGTGGGACCTTTATTAATCGCACTCTGGTTTTTAGACAGCTGAATTTCCCAGGGCGACTAACCTTTTGGTTAAAACTGCTAATCTTCCTTTCAAAAACGTATTTTATATCAAAATCAAACATTTTCATTCTCCAGCACACTGCATGGATTTACTACTGAAGGACTGAAAGTTATATCTGTATAGTTTTTGAGGAAAAGGCCTAATGCACTATTTGTTATCTTTCTGATCAGTCAATCAATATGAAAATTATGGATCTCTTCTTGTTTTGGTAAATAGTCACCCAAACTTCATTTGCAGATAGTTTTGGGTGCAACAGTAAAACAGCAAAAATTATGAAATCCACAAATTGTTGCAAAGAAACTTCTCCAAGTTTTATCAGCAGAAAGATTTCAATACTTTAGCAGAATAAGTCATAGCACACTTTCAGGTATTTTGCTTTATAATTATCATAAATTAAACCCATCTACATAGCCATTACTAAAATAATGGTATAGTACATTCTATGATGTTATCATCCTTGCTGGGTTTTTTTAATTATGTTTCCCCCTTCCTTGAAAATGTTCAACAATTCATTAATTCCAAATGGGTCAGTGATTAGAGCAAATTAATAAGATTCTACAGTTTTTGTCTTATACTTGGTACAAAACATGTCAGACAGACGGAATCAAATCCCATCAATTTCATTCAAGGCAAAAGAAAGAAAATTTCTTTCCAATATCTCTAACTTTTCTGAAAATGTATTGAAAGCTGTAAGTACAGAGAATCAATAATAAGAAAAAGAAAACAGTAGAACATCAAGAGTTATGAACTGACCAGTCAACCACACACTTCATTTGGAACTGGAAGTACACAATCAGGCAGCAGCAGCCAAAAAAAAAAAAAAAAAAAAAAAAGAGGCAATGCAGTAAGGCGTTGTGTTAAAGGTAAAGTACTTTAAAAAAAAGGAAAGAACCATTTTTCTTCTTCATAGTAAAGTTTCAAAGCTATGTTAAGTCAATGTTCAGGTGTAAACTTTTGAAAGAACAACCATAACGTTTTGTTCAGAGTTCCAAACATTTCAGAGTTATGAACAGCCTCCATTCCCGAGGTATTCGTAACTCTGAGGTTCTACTGTATATAACTCTGAGGTTCTACTGTATATAAATTTTAAGACTTCAATCTAATAATAAAAAGCATTCAAGTACATATATCCATGCTCGTGGAGTTTTGCTACGTAAAAAAGTGGCAGATTTTGTTTAACCAAGCTAACCACAGATGTGTAAAGAAATGGAATAAAACCATTAGTCCTATTTTTTCCTTGTGAGACTATTGCGCCATGCAGTGAGATTAATCTCCAATGAAACGGACATCAGCAAAATAAACGGTTGCCCTAATAAGCTATTTGTTCCTGTTTTTCAGTGGTTTCTTTCAACATCCATGTTAATAAGAAGCAGACATTATGCTGGTAAAAATCCTCCCGTGACTTCACTCTTATGTAAGCATTTACCCTTTCTAAAAACAAACAATTTATTTAAAAGTCAGAGCAAAACTGCTGTCGAAAACTTTGCACCTCGCCTTATCCACAAAGAATTAAAACATCACTGCTAATGCAGCCTACCCAGAGGTTTTTTTCAGATTTCAAATGTTATAATCAAGCTAGTATTGTAGGAAAGTAGTCTTCAGAATTCAATCCAATTTTCTTTGAAGCTAAAATTTGATAGATCATCTGGAATATTTTAAAAAAGAATATAGCACACAATATAAATTATCCTGATTCTCCAGAAAATTTACTTAAACCCTTTAAGTAATTTTATCCTCTAATCTTTTATTCCTGATTTTCTCATCAAGAATTCACCATTAGTTTGTCAAATTCAATTATGTAATCAGCAATCAATAAAAATTCACTAAAAGAAAAAATGAAAATAAAATACCGAGCAAAGCTTGTAAAAGAAAAGTTAGCAGAAAAGCCTTGATGACTGTGTTTTCTTTGAAGCCAAGTGTAGTGCCATGGAGAACTAGTGTATATTTTCAGTATTGGTGTTCATTTATAGAGTATAGTGATACTTATACCCCCAAAGCATGTTTTAAATGGAGTTAAATCGAGGCAGTTAAAGTGGGAGGCATTTAAATTTCAAATTGGACTATTAGGGGGAAGTTAACTGTGACTCCCATATGGCAGAACCAGAATAACCACTCTAGGGCTAGGTCTACACTACCCGCCTGAATCGGCAGGTAGAAATCGACCTCTCGGGGATCGATTTATCGCATCCCGTCGGGACGCGACAATCAATCCCCGAATCGACGCTCTTACTCCACCAGCCGAGGTGGGAGTAAGCGCCGTCGACAGGAAGCCGCAGAAGTCGATTTTGCCGCCGTCCTCACAGCGGGGTAAGTCGGCTGCGATACGTCGAATTCAGCTACGCTATTCACGTAGCTGAATTTGCATATCTTAAATCGACTCCCCCCTGTAATGTAGATGTACCCTAGGAAGTATAAGTTCAGCCAGAATGAGAAAAGCTGACCCAGGAAGAAAAGAAGGATGCAGAAGCTAGTTAGAATCTGGGGACACAGCTGGACAATTCAACATGACAGGGGTAGTCTCTCTTTATTAGTTCAATTGTTGGACAGACAGAAAACCCCAAACCAAAGAGGGACCTTGGCAACTCAAGGTTCAGCAGAGCTCAAAAGAAGTAAAGGAGTCCCAGGACAAGTTTCTTTAAGTCACTATTTCAGTTTCACCACACTGAAGTTTGGTTCAGCTTCTCAAGTGAGTACTTCTGAGTTGTATATTCCATTCAACCCTCCCTTCTATTCACAGTGCTACACAAGCAAAGTTGAACACATTAATAAAATACATAAAATTTAACAGTATAAAACCAATTAATTAATTCCCCCCCCCCCATCACCAAAAAGCCAGGGTATAATTTAGAAGCAAAAGCAGCATTTATACATGCATAGACCAGAAGCATATTTTTCCTGAACATCAAAGCCTTATACATTCACATTATTTGCTTCTTTTTCTATGCTTTGTTCTGGTAATCAGCGCTTCTTGACCTGACCGGAGCTTTACCTGCTGGCTGGGATTTTCAAAGGAATTTAAGATAGTTCGGTGCCAAAATCTGACTGAAATTGAAATTCAGAGGGAGATGGGCATCTAACACTCCTAGCCCGTTTCTGAAGAGGTAGAAAAGGCTATAGTTATCTTGATCTCATAGAAAGAAACCTTTCCAACTGAAGTACTAAGAGGACATAAACAAATTAAAAGAAGACAGCTGGGGCCCCAAACTAAAGACTACTGATTTGGGAAAGGCTGAGTAGTTACAATATGGAAGATGCATCTACCAGAGGATGTAGCCAAAGGTGCAGGAATATCAAATATAATTTCTAGAGAGTAGATGCAGGGAACTGAACATAAACTACCCTGAATTCCTTTATTGTAACCTTTGATCTCTCATCCCAGAACAGTGCAATAGTTCAAACAGAGTAAGGCTCAGTGTGTACTACACAGGGTAGGAGGGAAACTTTGTCCACCTTGCTATCACATACAGAAACTCTGTGGCCCTTCCTCTAGCCTTCAAAGTTAACAAAAGGGGATTCAGAACACCCGAAGTTATACACTCTGTCTAAATAAAACTGTAAAGCCGTATATATGTTGAGACTATGCCATAACTTCTCTTTCATTGCTTAAGGATTATGGACAGAAATAAGCCATAACTATGGACAGAAAGAGGATAAAAAACTTCTGGAAGGAAATTGAGATAAGCACAGGTTACTTTATCCCACTGACAAACTGTAGGGAAGTGCTACTAAGTCCTAGACTTACCTACATAAAGCAATGGTCCCCAAGGGATCTTCAGGATAGAGGAAGAGGGATTTAAATAAAACAGTTTGATGGGATAAAGGCTCTGATCAGGCTCCTGGGAGGCAAGGAAGATCCATGTGGGTGTGTGAGGGGGGGGAAAAAAGATTCACAGTTTAAGAAGCAAGGAGATGGGGACCCACAAGAATACCTCCAACCTTTCCTCTGTAGGATGATAAACCAGAAAACAGAGGGAAAGGCCTTTTTCAAATCCTGCAAGCAGAAAAGACAGAACAGTGAAGCTGTCAGATTTGTAGCTGAAAGGGGTTTCTTAGCACACTGCATCAAGTACACCCTCAACTATATTCAGTATGCTACCAAGATGATAATGGAATCTTCTTGATTTTCTTAGAGATTCCCCAGCCTCTTTAGCATGTTCCTTTCATGTTCAAGGGCTGATCGAAAAAGTGGCTTTCATTTGGGATGCAGGAAAGAGTCAAGGCACAGCAGATCTGTCTGATGGATTATATAGTCTTTGGTATTCAGGCCTCCTGAAAATGTCCAAACTCTTTAGACACTGATTGGCACTACTGAGATGATAGTTGTCTGGCTCTAATTTATCTTTCTCAGCACCCTCCCAAAGTTGCAGGAGAGAAGACACGGCAAACAACTAACTGAATTCAAAATGGGATCAAAACTATCATACCTCATGGTTTGGATATCTGCTGAAAAATCTGTCCGTGTTCCTCCTATGCCCCAGTGATTCACCAACAACTGGAATACACTGCCCAATTAGCCATTTTACCTATCTTTTATTCCCTCTTTCTCCAACACATGAAGAGCCGGGATGGATTTTATCTCAGACTGTAGTTCCAAGATCATCAACATATGTAAAGCTCTCTGAAAGAAGGCACAGTGATAGTCATAGAATTTAAGGCCAGAAGGGACCACCAGATCATCTGGTCTGATCTCCTGAACATCACAGGCCAATAAATTCCACCCAGTTATCCCTATATTGAACCTAATAACCTGGATTAGACTAAAGTATTATAGGAGACTAAACTACAGGAAGGACAGAAGTGCACCAAGGTAATGGTGGGGAAATAATTTGGTGAGATATACCCAGATGATCCCAGCAAACTAACAGTACTCTTATGCTTTAGATAGATATATGTAACCTGTGACTGTCTCAGTTGTAGGAATGTCATTTTCAGGATGTTTCAATGGGAGTTTTTTTATCCCAGCAGTGCCAGTGTCCTCTTCAGGACCCTGTGAGGTAGGGAAGTATACCAGATGGGGAACTGAGGCACAGAGAGGCTAAGTGACTTGTCCAAGGTCACATAGGAAGTTCATAGTGGAGCAGGGAATTGAAGCTGGGCCAGTGTCCCAGCCAGTCGGCCATCCTGCCACCCTTTTGGTAGATGGTGTTATATAAATACAATACAATTATTCTGTATTTGATTGTCTTCTATATATTTCGCTATAGCTCTAGCAGGTATGGTGTATCAGATAAAAGGAGTTAGCTGTCCAATGCTCAATATCTGCCCTGAAAAATCAGTCAGGCAAAGGTTCTACAACTAAAGAACCCCAGGAGGAAGAGGAAGTCTAACTGCATAGCCCTGTAATGAACGGATTGGGAGCAAAAGTTCTAAGGGCCACTGCTGAGATCTTAAAAATTTAACTGAGGGAACATTACTCCATAATGATACTTTAATGAGAGACAAATGACAAAGGCGTCTGGAAAATGGATTCCATTCTTGAGATACAATATCGTGGGAAACAGCCACTAAACTGCAATACTTGTTATCTTAAAAATATTCACCTCAGATTCAAAGTACAATGAGAGGAAGGATAGTCCAGTGGTAAGGGTGTTAGCCTGAGACTCAGAAGATCCAAGTTCAAGTCTCTACTTTGCTGTTGGGCAACTCACTTAGATTTTCTGCACTTCAATTCTCCTTCTGTAAAATGGAAGAACAGCAATTCCCTATTTTAGGGTTGTTGCGAGGATAAATAAAAGTTAAGACTATGAGGTGCTCAGATCCTGTGGTAAGTGGATCCTTATGAGTACCTTCGATAGAGGAGTGCCTTAGATCTAGAGATTCAAGGGATCTTAAGTAGGAGCTTTGTACCTGAACCAGCTCCTTTCAGGGAAATTTATCTCCAGTTCTTCTGTACAGAAGTTGTCCAGCAGCATCTGACCCTCAATATCTTATTTCTAGTGTGTAAAGTGGGCCTTGATAAGGGTTGTGCTGAAGAAGCAGTGTGTGTGTAAGCTGACTTGGGCAACAAGGAAAGAAGAGCACTAAAAGGCAGTCCATCCTGTTGGTTGGTGATTGGTTGTGATTCGTCATAGATGACTGACTGGATGACACAAAACTATAGCAGTTTACTTTAACCTTACTTAAAAATTAAAATTAAAATTAAAAAAAGATAGAGTTAAGAAAACCAAAGTGGAATAGCAACGGGTTAACAGACTAGAAGAAAGAAAGAAAAATCTTTTCAGTGAGCTTGAAAGAAGAATGCAATAAAAAGAAATGGAATATAAATATATAAAAAGCAAGCAAGCAAAATAATGAAATCAACAAAGAAAACATTTTCATCGTCGTTATTTTACATACATTTTGAAATTATCATGCTGAATAATATCCACAGTCTTATGTTATAAATTAATCAAAATTAAACTCATATATATTTATGGATTTTTTCTTCTATGGATAATGGTCTTGATTCCACCAAGTTACACTTCTCATACCTATAATGCTACAGAGATACCAGAAATGTTCATTTCCAGGGCCAGTACTGTCAACAGTGCCAAATCTTTAACCACAAACAAGAGCAACACCCCATCAAAGACAAGTTAAAATGCTGGTGTGACATTTACTGCCGATGCTTCAGTGCACATGGCATGGAGTGCAAACAGCTTTGTACTGATTGACAGCTGAGAACTAGAACCTCCTGGGGAATCAAGACTTCTTTTTATCATGCCCTGGCTTGGGCACATCCCAAGGCTCTTCTCTTTCTTCTTTTCAAAAGGAAACTTCCATCTCTTATCCCCTTAACTCCCCTTACCCCCACAAACACACACAAGTTCTGGATGCAAGATTTATTTCCCTGTGCAACTGAACCTGCCTATCTTGTATGGCTTAGGAGTATGGGGAAGGTCAAGCACTGAATCTTGGGCCCTTACAGCATAGGGACCAAATTTAATGGCTTAGTTTCAGAGGCCCAGATTTTTTTAAATTAGTCCTGTGCTTGAGTTCAAACTTTTAAAATACAGAGTTGAGACACATTAGAAGATTACCATCTACTATGTCAGAGGTATATTAGCATATTGGAGTCTCCTTAGCAGTATTGCTCTGCAAGAAGGCTGTTCTAGCCAATATGTTGGCTAGCTGTGATTCAGATTGTTTTGGCTGTAAGTGTGACAAATCTTTGAACACACCAATTAAATTAAACAAATGTTTTACTGCCATTCTCCAAATGTATATTTCAAAACAGATAAATCACCCAGTGAATCTTTCCTTAAGATACCAGATAGTATTTTTAAAAATACTGTTATTGTACTATGTGATCAAACCTTCTGTCATGGGTGTATGTACCCCAGCTACCTAATACAGGCACTGCCAGCCATTGCTGATTGGCAGCCTCACAGCAGCTGGGAGGATAGAAGGGCTGGAAAGCAGAGGGGTGGGTACCAGGAGAGTGAGCAGGCCATAGAAAGGAACTCCTTTTGGCAAACTGCTAAAGAGCCGCCCAGGGACAAACCCCCCACGAAAGGCCGAATGGACCAACAAACTGAGGAGCCTGCAGAGGCCACGGGGAAGGTAAGGAGCTCAGGGAACTATCAGAGTTGGTGAACCCTGATCCTGCTTGTCTAGTTTGAGGGCACCGAGCTGGAACCTAGTGGAGTGGACAGGCCTGGGTTCCCCTGATGGACCTAATATCAGATGTTTTTTCAGATCCTTGGGTACCAGAAATAGACTGTGTGACATTGCACCCCATATTCTTCACAGTGATATTAATGATATGATTATGGCATATTTATAATGCATTTTATGCAAGATGGGTCATGTAATATGTCATTGGAAAAGTTATGTTTTGCTAAATATGATTAGCCTATCTGTATGTGTGTATCATTTTTGTACCTGAAGTTATGAATACTGACTATGTATCTGTATTTCAAATGTAGTTACACTGCAGTGATGCCCACTAGGCAAGATGCTTTCAGTCTAGATAGCTGGTAGGGAAGGGCCTATTTAGGGTAATGAGCCATTAGGGAAAACAGTAAGTCCTAGGAGAAGCTTATCCATCATCTGCTGAGCCTTCCTGAGAATGTACCAGACAGCCTGTAAGTAATGGCTGCTATGGCTGACCAGGCCATATGACTCTGGACTCTATCTTGGGGTTTCAGTGTTTTTCCACAAACTGAGTTTGGGGCAAAGGGTTCCTGGCATATGCATAAACTATATAAGGCAGAGAGTGCCATCATCTGTTGTTCTTCAGTCCACACACAAGAAGATTCCTAGAAGAACCTGGGGAGCAGAGACTGGGGGAAGTGCTGGGCCCTGGCTAAAGGGATTTCTAGCCTACATATGAAAACCTGGGAAACCCAAGCTGCAAAGTAAAGGCAGCTTATGCCTTAAGAATCTGCAAGCCTGCTTGTACCATCACGCTAATTCATATCCAATCCATCTTGTATGTTAAGATTCGTTTGCATTTTTGTTTATTTGCTAGGTAATCTGCTTTGATCTGTTTGCTATCCCTTATAACAGGGGTTCTCAAACTGGGGGTCAGGACTCCTCAGGGGGTCACAAGGTTATTAGATGGAGGGTCGCAAGCTGTCAGCCTCCACTCCAAACCCCGCTTTACCTCCAGTATTTATAATGGTGTTAAATATATTCAAACGTGTTTTTAATTTATAAGGGGGGTCGCATGCAGAGGATTGCTATGTGAAAGGGGTCACTAGTACAAAAGTTTGAGAACCACTGCCTTATAATCACTTACAAATCTTTTGTAGTTAATAAACTTGTTTTATGTTTTAATCTGAACCCCCTGTGCCTTTAAGTGAAGTGTCTGGGGAAAAATCTCAGCTCGGTTTAACAAAGGTTGTTGCATTTCCTCTCCACATTGAGGGGGAGGTGAACTGGATAATAAATTCATACTGGTCAGGGTTTTGACCAGGGCAGGATGGTACAGCTCTGTGGTCCTAGGCTGGAAAGCTGATGATTATTTTGGCTGTAGCCTCTCTATAGCTGGTTCATGCAGTGGCTGGTCAGAGAGCCAGTATGAATGCTGTATGAATGCTGGAGGGAGTGTAGGACCAGGAGTGGGTCTGCACCTTGCCACAGCAGCACAGTGTGAGAGGGAGCCTAGGCTGGTGGGTCATAGGACTCAGTGGTACCGCAGTTCCAGGTGACACCCCAGGGTGAACCC
The DNA here is from genome assembly GCF_027887155.1 of Malaclemys terrapin pileata. Lineage (NCBI taxonomy): Eukaryota > Metazoa > Chordata > Testudines > Emydidae > Malaclemys > Malaclemys terrapin. The sequence continues at coordinate 77,636,387 of NC_071514.1, read as the reverse complement.
ATCACTCTGCTGAGCTGAGAGAGTCATGGCCATGCCTCACTTGGCCAGGAGGGACACCGTTGCACAGACTCACAACTTCCCATAAAGGGTGTGCCTCTAAATTCTTATTAGAGACTGAGGCCCATATTAGACCTCAGTTAATCTGGAGTAAATCCAGATTCTGCCTTAAATCTCCAAGTAACTGAGTCTATGGAACACACTACACAAAGACAGGAGGAGGATGGCTACTAGACATCTGTACAGTGGTCTCTGTACCCAAACACAGTACTAACTGAGGCTGACAGACAGAAGCTTCAGTGTGGATAGAAGATTTGGTTGGCGAAGGCCCATGATCTCAGGATGAAGTAAAGATTCATGTGGAAAACTACTTCTGTATCTCTAGAATATCTAGTTAGTGAAAGACTAGATCAACAGATAATCAACAGGTGGACTGTGGGCCAAATCTGGACTACCAGATGCTTTTGAATGGACCCTGAAATCTTTATTTTTTTACTTTCTCTGGAATCTGGCCCTTGACTATACCTTGATCAAGCACATACTCCACCTCATTTTCTTGCCAATATTCTCATCCCAAAGCACCAGGGTAAATGCCTAACTGCTGAAAAGGCTGCTGCTATGGCATGGGCACCTAATAATCATACAAATGATCACGCCAACTATGATAAATGTCAAGACTGCCAAGGTGAACCATTCAAGCAGTGCAGGTTTCCTGCTGATGTTTTAAAGAAAGTCAGACCACTGAACTGTTGGAAGGCACTAGCTAAGCATCTGGAACCAGAGTTTGTTGAAGTGCTGAACCGGCTTTTAACAGCAGTAGCCTCCTTTGCAGGCACAGAAAGAATTTGGACTAACTCATTCAATGTTGACAAATTGATTGGGAGTTGAAAAAGCAGGAAAACGTGTGTCTCTATTCTAGTCTAGGAATAAAAATGACAAGGGGAAGGATGAGATCTACTACTTTAAAAAGTTTGAAGGATAGTCTACATAACTTACATACATTTTCCAGAGACTTAGGCAAGTAGAAACTTAAGCTCCAATCACCTTTCATTTAGTGACATTTGAAAATTTTCCCAGGCTGACCTGAAATCAGTTTATTTCAGTGACTACAGTTAATATCTGTGTTCCTCTTAATAAATCATTTAGTTGTAAATGTGAAACATGTTTTGATAACCTTTTAAGCATCCAAAACATTTAAGGTTGTTCTGTTTAATAAAAAACGTGTTTAATTAAATTCCAGTAACCGTTCTAATGCAGCTTGACAAATCATGAGCGAAAAGTTAAAATTTACCATTTTCTAACATACTGAAATGTACAATAAGCATTTGTACATATTAACCTGTATAAATTGCTTAAAATGTATATAGTTAGTGTATCCTCCTACACAGCAAAAATATGTACCAAATCTAGAGGAGAGACTATTTGCTTGTAAATCAAACATGTTTTAATGTTTATAACAACCAATGAGAATGCACCCTTCTTTTGAAAATAAGTGAAGTAGAAATAGAAAAGTTGATTCAAATTGATTATTTAAATTGAGGCTTTCCACTTGGTGATTTAAAATCATGAGTTAAATAGTATTGGTTCAAACCAATCCACCCTGTATAAAAGGCTGTCAGACCAGCCCCTACTTGAGACACTGGAATGACATTTTCATTCAACATAATGCTTCTCCATGTCTTATTCTTTCCATCTTCACTTCTGATGGTTTCCACAAAGCTGTGAGTATGTGCAATGCAAGAGGTCATTTTGCTACTCTTATCTTTTCTATGGTTGCTATTGTACTTGTTTGCTTGTAGGTGCTAAACGAAGTCTTAGTGTTTCTGTGTACATCATTCACCAATCTCATTTCCTATAACATCTCAAGTAGCCACCTGAGTAAAAGAACCTAGAGACTTGGCATTTTTGCAGCCTACATTTATCAAAGGCTAAACAGGTATGTTCTGCTGGAATCATAAAATCACGAACCAATAGGAGGATGTAAGTGTACAAAACAGAATGTTTATAGGAGCTGGGTACTGTCACAAGGGCCGAGGATGATCACTAACCTCATTGTGTTTAGAACTAAGGATATCATCATCTTGGTTACAACCACAAGACGCTGAGAGGGATGTGCCAATATACCATTAGGTTTTCTTTCTCTTAAGCCTGAAATATGTCTTGACCAGACGAGGGAACCAGCTGCCATCACTATCTTCATGGCTAAGTTCTAAGCAATTCCTGAGATGTTAACCTCAGGTTCTGAAATTCCCTTGATAGCATGTCAATTTCCACCTCTCCCATTTCAGTTTCTCTTTTACCACCTTCTGTCTAGGAATACACTCATTTTGCCAATCAAGACAGTCTAACATCACCACATTTTACTGTGATTATTTTGGCAAACTAAAAGCAACATTCTGTGACACTAAGCACCCCTGTATTCACACCCTTTACACTTCTGTAGTAATCTTTGAATAAAATATGCCTTGTGAGATTTTAAAACTGATCTCACCTGATCATTAATATTCTTGTGTGATTTATGTATGCATGCAATAGGTATTAAATTATGACTCTATACTGGAATTATAAGTAAAGGGTGTGTTAACCAGGTACCTCAGAGGAGTTGTTAAATAGGTCTATCCTAAACAAAGGAATGTGTGTTTACCTCATTTTACATACAAGCAGTAGGAAGACCCCCTCAAGCTAACAAGGAGTAGATGCAAACCTCACACATAACTGAAGGAGAAGACAGCATGGTGTCTACACCAGCCGGAAAGAGAAGCTTGGTCTGGGATTTTCTTTTTAGGAGGCTCCATTTCAAAGGTTGACTGATCTATAAAGACAAGAGGCTAACCCTCAAGTGATAAACAATTGAATCAACTAATTGTATGCAATATTATAAAAGTGTATAGAGTGAGGTCGTTTCTGAAAGCTAATAACACTGGTGATATCATTGTGAAATGTATGTATTGGAACTATGTTGGGAATTGTAGCTGCTTGTTGATATTAGGCTATGCGGTGTGCCTAGACAGAAGGGAATACCACAGCTATCTATCAGTTTCCAATGTAAACTAAGCATGGTGGAATCAAAAAAGCAATGGAAAACCTATTTACATAGATGTCATATAGGGGGATGGGAAGCCCAGAGGAAGGGAAAAAACAATATGAGGTCATCCTGCCTCTTGAAACAAGTTCATTGAACTTTGGAAGATATAAACAAGGAAAGAAGTCGTCTTTGGCATCCATCACGAGGCAGACAAGAGACCAGAACACTTGCAAGCTGAGGAAGATGGGTCCTTTAACCAGATGGGGAGGTTGAAGTCTCTGGAACTGACTGGAGGCAAGAAACCTGCTTAGGCAAGAGATCTTTTGCCTAAGACAACAAGGGAAGCCAGTATCATGTACTTTTAGGGAAGGTCCCAAGTCAGCCATGACTGGAAAGAAAAATGATTGGTGAGAGAATGAAGCCTGTATCTTGCTAGATTAAGTTTGAGCCTTTTTTATGCATATTTTCACTTGTATTTGCTTGTAACCCTTTCTAACTTTATTCCTTTTTACTTAGCATCACTTAACCCAAGTCTTATTGTTAATAAACTTTGTTTTATTTTTTAACTATAAACCAACTCAGTGCAGTGTTTAAATGAAAGGGTGTACTTACCCCAGTTAAGTTAATAAGCTGTGATATCGTTGTGTCTCTTTACAAGAGCAACAAACCTTATTTCTTTGAAGTGTCCAGGAGAGGGCTGGACACTTCCAGGCACGTGGTTTTGGGGAAATTTGGGATAGGGACTGTGTTGGGGTCACCTGGCTGGTTGTAACCAAGGCTGGTAGAAACTAGAGTGTGAATGCTATATTGCTGGCAGGCTGTTGGACCTGGGCTGCAGCTATACACAGACATTCAGGGTGTGACCTGCATGCTGGTAGGCTAGTTGGAAGCCCACATTGGGAGCTACAGCAGCAAAGCATTGTGAGGCATCCAGGGTTACAGAGCAGGTCATGAAAACCCCTCACTGGTCTGAATTGCATCCCTGAATGATAGTTGCATGTGGTTTTTCCAACAACATAACTGTAACCCAGCACCAGATGCTCTATTTTACTATTCTTTCTCCTCTTTGTGTGTGTTTTACCTTAAGATAAGCCAAGAACAGCCTGTAACAAAAGCCAAGGATCTGAACTCAAAGTGACTTCTCTCACCCTCCTAAGAAGGGCATTTGATCAAACTGAGAAACTGTCAAGCAAAGAGAGAAGGAGAATAAAAGTTTGTTGAAATAACAATTGTTTAAAAACAAAAAACTTATACAGTTAATAGTAATTTAGGTTCAGGATACTGTTGCTAGAGATTTGGCTTACCTTGTTGAGTGCCTTTTAAACATTTATTAATGGTGTGGCAGAGAAAATGTATCGAATAATGTTATTTTAAGATTATCAGAGTTTCTTAGAAGGTGGTTTCCCCATCCTGCTCCAAAACAGAGTCCACATAAATTGTAGCAGGTGAGAACAAAAACTTCCTGGGGCTTGACTTTATTCACAAAGACACAAAATCCACACACAGACACACACACAAAAAAATACCAAACAAATATTTCTCCCTAGACGTGGCTGCTCCTTGGGTTTATCTTTGATTGCTCAAACCAAGAGAGGTCAACTCCCACCATTCATATTTGGATGGGGTAATAAGCCATTTTCCGAGAGAGAGAGAGAGAGAGAGACATGAAGTTAATGAAGTAATCTTTTATTGGACCAACTTCTGTTAGTGAAAGAGTCTTGAGGAAGAGCTCTGTGGAGCTCAAAAGTTTGTGTCATTCACCAAGAAAAATTAGTTCAATGAAGATTACCTCTCACACCTTGTGTCTCTCATATCATGGGACCAATGTGGCTACAACAGTGAGTTAGAAATAGACATTTAACTCCCAGCTGATCATCATCACCTGGGGCTAAAATTCTTGAGTCTTGCAATGATATTTTGCCATTTTATAGCTCTCCTCTCCCTGCCCCCCAGTAGACATTAAAATCCAGCTTGTGAGCCTGAGGGAAAGTCCCTGCTGGCAACTGCAGGCTTCAGCCTCTTGACTCCCAGCCCCCTGCTCTCTAGCTATTTGACAATGCTATCTTCTCACTATATTTGCAGAAACATACTAAATTAAACTCCAGATTCTACTATGAAAATCCAGGTATCAGAGAGGTAGCCGTGTTAGTCTGAATCTGTAAAAAGCAACAGAGGGTCCTGTGGCACCTTTAAGACAGAAGTTTATGAGATTATGAAATCCATAATCTCAATATTCTTATCCATCTTAAATAAACCTTCAAGTTTATCTGCTGCAAGAAAAGCAAGACACTGGCAGAAAAGTCTTTCCTCTAATGAATAGGGGGGGGGAAAGCTAAAGAGGACTAGTTGAGTATTTGCCTTGAGAATAAATGGGAGGACTCCTGATATTTAGAAGCATTTTACTCTGTATTTCACAAAATTCGAGTCTTAATAAAAATAAATTATTGGTAGTTGTCCCTTATCTAGAATCTAAACAGAGAACCCATCATCTCATGAAAACTGTACACTTCCCATAGCCCTTTCAGAATTAATGCAAGGTTATTAGCTTTTTTGAATGCTACAAGATTATCAAAAGGAAACTCAGTACAAATGCTCTTAGTACCTAACAAAAAACCCCAAAAATAAATGCCTACACTTAGGCAATAAGATCCAGTGTTTCAGGTATGCAATCAGATCTGCTTCAGCAGCTGCAATTTTGTAAAAGTTCATGTTTGTATAAGTCACTGACATTTTAACCAAACACTGCAGACCCAGCAAGAGCCTCAGTACATCAGCCTGCCATGGTATCATACAAGAACACGCTGTGGTTCAACCTCATTCAGCTCTGTTATGGTTTTCTGCAGGCTGAGAGAACATAAGAGCTCAACCTCTGGTAGTCGCTAGAGTTTTGTTTCTATTCGGAACATCTGTAAACACGGGAATAAAGCACACCCAAAGAGACCATTGCAGCATCCTTGCTAAGAGCCAGTGGAATCACTTATGGAGTGATTTCACAATGTTCAGCTCTGTATTATAGGACAGAATGTGGGGCGAGAGGGAAGAAGTGGGGATACATAAAGATTCTCAAGGGTTATAATTATAAGTGGAGTTTAAGAAAAGTTAGATTTATTCTATGTTAATTAGAACCAACCACCAAAATCTTTCTAAACTGTTCAAAAAGGTGGCAGGCTCAGAAACAAAAGGATAAGAACCAACACTAAAAAAGGGATTGGGCTCTAAGAACTTCTTTATGAAGACTGTAGCTAATCTGTGAAAAATGGTACTGAAGGCAACTGCAACCATGAACATATTTTAAAGAAAGTTAGAAATCCACTTAAAGGAAAAAGGCATGACAGAGTATAAATGTTACATAAGCAGGTGGATGAGTCTGGCATCATATGGCCTCTTTCTGTCCTAAAATATTACTAAATCAAGGGAGGAGGGAACAAAGAAAAGCAGCAGAAACCTACAACACTTCAGGCCGGACTTCGCAGGAAATCATGGTTTTGATTTTTTAATATCTGGTGATGTTTCCAGTGACTTAAGGAGTTATGAAGGAAATACGTTGCTAAAGTTTAAATCTCAGCATGCAGAAGACAGTTTCTTGCTCAACAGAGACTGAACAGGAAATAAGCTAGTTGCAGAAAGAGTTCCACCAATACTTTTGAGAGCAGCCAGCCTTGGTACCATGTAATCTATTGCTTTCCAACAGGGCATTAAGGACCTTGTTCTGAACATGCTCCACTGCATTATCAGAGATCCAAATGACCCCTTTGAATACAGCTGAAAAAGAGGAAAAATTCAGAACACAAGTGTTCATTTCAAAAGCCTGCCCTTGGCAGAACAGCAGACATTCTTATTTGGATATTTTAGATCACATACCATAAGTCATAAAGTTATGCTGCTGATGGAGCCTCCAATTCTGGAAATCCAGGAATAGAAACCCTATTGCAGTGGCAGCAAACAATGGCACAGCAGAGGCACTGCCAGACCTGGAAACCAAGTCAGTAGGCCTATTCCATATTATGAGGAGAAAGCCATCATGATACTGATTTCCAAACAGCAAAGCAATTGAGAATATCTATGAAAGATAACATAGGTTTATTGACACAGTCTTTAAGAGCTAAAGGGAAATGATTTATGAACAGTTCTTTGTTATAAAATTATGTGCATTCTTTACTATTGCTATTTTATGTACATAACTTGTAATTGTCTTTGTCTAGCAAAATGTATGTAAAATGTATATATATGGGAAGGCATGATTCAATAAATCTTTTAAAGTCATGCTCAACTTTAAGCATCTGAGTGGTCTGATTGTAGTTGATTTAAGTGCTATGCTAAGTAGGCATGGGATGATTCACATAAGTCATTTGCTGAATTAGGGCATCGACGTTGACGAGCTGAGGTCAATGGAAACATTCCCATCAACTTCAACAAGCTTTGGTTCAGGTCCCCTGGTTTCATCTGAACCTGTAACCAACAACAACAGCCACATAGACATCTGAGCCCTCAAAAGTAAGCATCTACACACCTATATTGCAGCACACACTTGGATGCACAAACCTGTCCCTCCCCCATACAAAAGTGCAGACACAAAATTCAAGGCCAGATCAAAGCACTCTTGGAAATTTGGCACCAAGTTTGTCTCAACTTTACTAGATCCTTTAGGAAGCTATCCACGTAGGATTTTAGTCTCATCCCCAAGCACATATATATTTTCTGACAACGTATTTTTAACAATACTGACTAAAGACTTTGTATTTCACATTACTGGAAACTGTGTAATACACCTATGAATTGTGGTATAGTAAAATATAGACTCCCCTCGCAACAGAAGATCTTTCATACCAAGTATGTACACAAGAGAGGCACGAGAAAGGAATAGGCATTTAGAAATTTGATCACCCTTTCTAGCAAACTCAACAGGAGGGTTCTGCAGCCAGCAAGCCAGAATCTTTATCCAGGTTCTTTGACTACTAACCTGATCCTGAATATGTAATATATTATTATTGCAACTTTGCCTTCATAAGGAGTTATAAACAAAACTCCCAATACTGACTAAACACCTAATTTATCCTTGTCAGGAATAGGAAGAAACATTTCATGGAACCTGAAATCACAATTCAGCCTGACATATTTCAAGGCAGAAATGCTTTTAGCTTATTAATGTGGAAACTTGTCCATTATTTAGTTTCTTCAGATTATAAACAAAAGATAATTTAATGTTGTTTTAAACTTTTGACAGTTCTAATGTTAATTACATGTACTGCATTTTATAAATCAATATTTCTTACATAAAATGTTATTTAGCTTGCCAAGTGTAGTAATAGATAAATGCATTTGCTGCTCTTTTTAACCTCAATAAATGACATACTTGCATCCAAATGACAAGAAAAAGAAAAAAGATTTGTTTCAAAGCGAGACAAGATTAACTTCTAGCTAGTCAGAGAGAGAATTTAAAACCGCATTTTGAAAATAGATGTTACAATTTATTTTAATATTTGCATAGATCATCTTTTGCTTTTGATGTCAGTGTATGACGCTATCATATTTCAGATTAGCCTAATGGACACAGCATTATACTTTCAATTACAGTGCTACAACTGTTGGTCAAACACAGAAAAACGGAGCCCAAGAGATCAGATCTCCTTTGTGAAAGTTCTGACAATGCAACTCACTCCTACAGGTGATAAAAATCCAACATAAAAAGAACGATAGAGACCAAAGCAAAAGGGATCCTGGGGCAAAAAGGGACAATGTGATGAATTAACAGGGGAGGAGGTGGAGGAAGGTGATTCTACCTCTGTATATGGCATTGGTTAGACAGACAGTGAAATATTGTATCCAGTTCTGGTGTCCACTTTTTAAAAAGAGGATATTGAAAAACTGAAGAGTGGAGATGCTTAAAGAAGTCAATCTGTTTATCTTATCGAAAAGAAGATTGAGAGCAGACATGCAAAACCCGTGGAAAAAAAAGAAGAAACTGGGCTTGTTTTTGCCTTAATTGACTTGTGATTTGCTTTTTGGCTAGTTTTTGGCTTGTAGCTTGTTGCAGCTTGTTGCTTTTTTTTCTTATCCGCTCCCAGCCGGCAGGGGTTAGGGGGGGCAAGCAGGGGCAAGGGGGGAGAGAGTCAGGGGTGCACAGAGGGCCCACCACCAGACTGCACGCCAGGGGGAATCTAGAGTGTGGGAGTTCTTAAGGATTGGCTTGTTTCGGCCTTGATGTGAAATGGGATTAGCTTGACTTTTGGCTTATTTTGAAAGTCGGGGTACTTATTTACCACATGAAAGTTGGCAATTGTGCTTGAGAGGTGACTTGATTACAATGCATAAGTACTTTCACAAGGGAGAAAATATTGGGTAATAAAGGTCTCTTTAATCTAGCAGAGAAAGGCATAACAAGAACCAATGCTGACAGTTGAAGCTAGACAAAGTCAAATCAGAAAAAGTCAGAATTTTTTAACTGTATGTGTGATTAACCATTGACACAAACTACCAATGGAAACAGTATATTCTCCATCTCTTGACAGAGGTGCTGGAACAATTTGTACAGTGTAGGAGTTGAGAGTCATTGAGCCAAACTCTAAGCCCAGTATATCATGGAAACCACTTCAAGCCAACACCACCAGCACATCTTGTTGCAACACCTGTGTCTCTTGATGTCTTCTAATGAAGACAGGATGTCTTTGTGGAAGTTATGCTTTCGACAAACAAGTTATTGGGCTCAATACAGCACTGTCAATTTAATCACCTGTGATATACAGGAGGTCAGACTAGATCATCTAATGGTTCCGTCTACCTTAAATGCTGTGAATCTATGATGTGCTTCCTAAAATGATGACATTCTCATAGTATTTGCAAAGGTTAAGCGACACAACACAAGAAAAATTAGAGTTTAGAGTTAAAGAAACAGACAGTTGTGTTGACATGACATTTCAGTTTAATTTGTTCTGACCTGAAAATGAAAGAATCCCAGGGTGTATCAAATTCATACAGAAAACTAAATTGGGCATAACTAGGGTCTCCTTAGTTAGATCCACTGCCTGGACAAAGGTCATGGGAAGAAGAAAGCAGTGACTATCATCCACTAATCACCTAGTCAGAGTAATGAAATAATAAACAGAAATCACTGCAAATAAAGCTAAGAATAGTGACTGTGGGTGAAGCCAAAACAAAAACAAAGCAAACCACAACCCCACCCTGAGCAATCTTCTCAGACTAGCACTGGCCTGAGATTAAAAATGATTTACAGTATATTTTTAATAAACTGGAAACTCAAAAGAAAAAAAGTAAGATAATTTGGTCTGTCTGCCAAAGCAGGACTTGGAAGATAATATAGTATTTTCATGGGACTGCAAACACCAGGAGAGAGCACAGATTAAAATGGTTTTGATTAAAATTGTCCAGACTAAAGTGAAAATGCACTTCCAAGTTGTCAAAAGGCTTTGAGACAAGAGAGAAAAATCTACTTTAGGCGGAACTCAGTTATACAAGTTTGATAGAGTCTAGGGCTGGCCTGCAGATCACCCTACCAAAGAGTTGGAAATAGAGATCTACAAAAGAGAATTTCTGCACACTTAACCTTCTCACCAAAGTAAAAGCCATCAAAATTAGAAAATAAGGAGAGTTCCTGGTTGGCTGTTTGTAAGAGACTTTAAAGACAGCTTATCACAACACTTCAGAAAATTTGCCAACTCCCACAACTCCCAAATCTCACATAAAATATGAGGCCTTGTATTCAGCAAAGTCAAAGAGGAAGGAGCAGATAGCTTTGACTAATTGCAGTTCCCAATCAGAATGATTTCTCTTTATTCTAGAACTGTGAAGAAGACATAGTCTGTTGATATTGATGCTGATGTCTGAGATGAACAATAAGATGAGGATTGAGGATAAGACTGCCTCTGATGACAAAAAGGAATAGGCAGTCTCCTTCTGGAGTCTAAAAGGGAGATCCTCAACTCTAATATCCACAGTCAGTGAAGACAAATGCAGCCATGTATGCCTCCTCAAAGTAACAGCAGATGTCCGTGCTCTGGCTAAAGAGTCAGAAGCAAAGGAAGCCCCAAAAGCATGCTTCAGCACATTTTGTCCCTCCATTGATGTTACATTTGCCAATATCCTCTTATAATCTGGGAGATCCTACACAAACAAAGACATCTTTTTTCCACAGAGGTAATTATTAAGAGGCCATCACTGCCTGGTAATTAGCCACCCCTAAATCCAAGAGAACAGGAAGAAAAAATACCTCCCAAGGGCATCAATCTTCTTCCCTGCTCTGTCTTCAGGAATGGAATGGGCTTGACCTGAGCCTATTACTGGCTGTAGCAGCCACCAGAGAATTTGACTTGGAGTGAATGTGAAAATACAAAAACCCCTCATGAAGAATCTGATACATCTTGTCCACTTTCTTAGATGGATATGACAAGAAGCAGGGATAACACAAACAGGAGGCAAAAGACCACCCAGTATAGGGTAAAGACATTCTATTCCTGGAAGGAGCAACAACAAAGTCAAATATGAGATGTGACACCTCCTCCACAGCAACTGAGGATAAATTCAAAGTGGATGCCATATGACCCAATAGGTCATAGAACTGAAAATCAGCCTCAGAAAGAGACAATATAGAAGCAACACCCATATGTTCACCAAGTGACAAATCAGGATCAAAGTCTGTATCCATCTGATCTTGTTCAAAAAGAGAAGCCATCTCCTCAGCCTCTTCTTCAGACACACTATGAGGCACTACTTCCTGGGCTGCAGATAGATCCTATGGAACTGGATCCAAGGATTCCCCAACCACCAGATCCTTATCATATGAGATGTCATATCTCAGTCCATAAGTCAGATGATTTAAGAATTCATGTGGTGGAACCCAATAAGGCTATGGAGCCCAGGACTGCCAGTCTCTCCAATAGCTGGGATCCGGAAACATACCCATAGGAGAAGTGACAAACTGTCCAAAAGGCTGAGGAAACCCAGATTTAGGAAGCATAAATTTGTATGGTTCAGGTCCTTTAATTCTTCCTCTAGCCTCCTCCCACTGACGATATGACCTTGGATCCACTACAGACCTCAGTGGAGATAGCAACAGCACTGGAGAAATAATAGGTGAGAAGGTTCTGCCTGGTGATCCTGTAGGAGTCTTAGAAACAGGAGGCAAACATGGAGCTGGAGAAAGTCTCTCAATATCTTCCCCTTCTTTTCAGGCGAAGGGGATGCAGATCTAGGAAGCAATGAAGCCTCTCTCTTCCTCTCCCCCACTAGTCTCTCACTCAGATCTGAGGAATGCTCCAAAGTGGAATATTCAACATTAGCCACCACAGCAAAGGTCCTTTTCAGATCTGAGGATGACCCTGTGTAGCGGGGTAGTCACCCGCTTCAGACCTGAAAGGGTTACAACCAGCTGAGGCTGAGAGAAAAAACGCATCTTATAATAATCTATGACCACATTTTCCTAATTTGCTTATGAGAGTGTCATGTGGGACTGTATCAAAAGCCTTACTAAAATCTAGACATGTCACATCTACTGCTTCCCCCCAATCCATAATACTTAACTCTGACTTCAAGTTTTGGATATTTGGTGTTAAGCCAATTGGAAGATAACTAGTCTGTATATTCTTGAGCCTCATGATTCGCACAGCAGCCCATCTCTCCTTTTAGCCTCTACAATTTATCATATACCCAATTGCAAGACAAAACCATATGCATGTATGGCAGTTGTTTGCCTAACCTAAACCAATACAATAAAAACATTCATTTGAAGCAGGCATGAAGATTATTATAATTTTGGAAATAGAAAAAGATTTAGCAAAAACCAATACAAGGAATATACCCTATACCAATACAAGAAAAATTAAAGAAAAAAATCATAGGGGAAGTTCAATGGAAAAGTCAATATATGTTGGGTAACAGGAGAGAAGAGATCTTTGTACATTTAGAAATACTGTAAATGATTTCAGAGGCTTTAGTCAGATACAATATGAAGATGTATTTTGTAATGTAAACCAATGGATGTTGTAATCCTATGATAATACTCTGCTACATTACCAACTGTGAAGATAAAGGAGCTTATAAAATGAACTAACAGGTGAGGCAGGATACACATTTTCTGGGAGGGGGTATCACAGTGATACTGACAGGCTGAGACAATAAGCTGCTTTCTGTGACGGACACTTGCTTTCCTTCACCGTCTTTTCTAATGTAACTAAGGCACAAAGAAAGAAAGGATACATTGGATATACCTGATCTTACTATTTTTAGCATTCAAATTACAGACGAAAAAATAGCTTGGAGTAAACCAAGCATTGCAGACTGAAAATTGAACCATCTTAAAATTACTTCACATTCTAAATATCTTTATCTACTTTTAAAAAAAAATTATAGTGTTATATGAATATTGTCTGTTTATACAATTTTCAGCAAGAGAAGCAACTCCTTTAATCTTATATTCATGTGGTTTATGAAAAGATTCCCTTTGACTACAAACAATTCAGTATCTAATTGTTAGATCTTTGAAAATACATGCTTACCCAGAAATCTTTGTGCCTGACCTAAAATAAAACAGACTGAAATAATAACACATTATTATTGGTTCACTAGAATGTAAATTAGTTGCTTTTTTTGTTTGCTTAACATCCTGAGGCAATACTAAACAGGTGGCAGTTTTGAAATTGGTTTCAGGTGCAAATACATTAAATTGGCATGTTCTATGATTACAGAAAACACGTATTGGACAAGTGCCAAATCAGGAGGCTAACAAAAATTGGTAAGTTTTAAATTAAAGCAACATACGTTAAATTGCATTATATAGTTTTCTACATGTGTTTCTTCTCAGCTTGCAACATCTGGCCACAATCTGCTATTTGTATAACTGTACTCCATAGTTTACAAGTATCAAATATAGCTTTATTGGGGGGAGAGGGGGAGAAAGCTTGCTTAAGTGATTTACATGTTGAACAAAATAAAATATGACCAGAGCAGATTTTATCTTTAGATGCCAAAATAATGAAATTGTGTACACAAAGCTCTGGAGTGACTTTAGTAACCCCTCTTTATTGCTGCCAGCCAACAAATTTTGCTGATAATCAGCATAAACATAACATTTATTCCATCTGGCCTTTTGGCCACTGGTTTATAATACTGTAAAAGAAAATGGATCCTGTGCATTATTGCAGGTAAACTCTTAATCAGTAAAGTTATATGAAGGCACACTAAAATACATTATTCCAGCTGGGAGTCAACAGGACCACAAGTACATTACAAGAAAGGATGTTTTTCTTTGAGAAAATGAGTGCAATGCTAGCCTCTACAAGCAATAATAATAATAAAAACTCACATAAAACACTTCAGACTTTGCTTCCCATTTTAAATAGCTGCAGGCAAAATTCAGAATATATCTGTCAAATTGATATTATCAACACAACAGGGCCATGCCTGACTTGTTCTATATTTGTTCTGAAAGTTCACTTTTAGTGGTCATTAGTCAAGTAGGAAGGGTATAGGAGACCAAAATAATTCACACTACACAGGCACACAATTATACATTTAAATACTGTTACTAGATACTTGTCTGTGGGCAACAATCACATGAGATTTAACATTTAACACTCAAGACCAGACATTCTGAAAATGATGGGTGATGTGTGGTACCTAGTAATAAAAAGACCTACCCTGATCTGTGACAACCTGTGCTAACATCTTTAATTTTGTTCTTGACATCTGAAAACAATTTCAAATAGACAGACCCATCTGAAGCAAGAATACTACAACTAGAGACAAAATCCATTCCAAAAGAAAGACTAAAATGTAAAGGTTAAAACCTGCATAAATGTGCAGCTTAATAAATACTGACATTGTTTTCTTTGCTATTTAAGATCGCTTCAACCATTAAGCTGGTGAAACTAAAAAAGTTACTTTCATACTATTAATACATTTTAAAATATAGTTACACTTCATCTTCATGCACCATTATCTTTGGGATCAGAGCTAGTTGAATACCGCAAAAACAAATAATCGTCTCAAGTGACACTTTGTTTGACCATGTTTGTGCCCCTTTTTATTTGCTCTTTTCAAATAGGCATGGACAGCTTTTTGTTCACATAAATGTTTGATGAATGACAGTTCTCCATAAAAATACATGGGTTTCTGCATGCAAACAAAATTATTCTTTTTTTAATTACTAGTAATTTCTTGTTTTTCTGTTTAAAAGGATTCAGCCCTATAAACAGGGAGGAAAAACAATACCATGTGACCAAGATGACTATTTACATACCACAAATAGCAAACAGTTGAAGTGAACCAATTATGATCAATCCATAGGCTGAACCCATTGTTTATCTGAACTATTCAGCAGACACAGATAAATATATTCACAGAAAGGAGAATCGGCTTATTTTTTAATTTGTACTGGATGAATAATTCAGTCAGCTCTATTCATTAGATAGATATGCATTAAAGACTGCTAGAATGAATCTATGAATGAATGGAGAGGTGTTATCATCACAATTGTAGTATTGTTTAATGGACTTAAAAGACAACACATAATGCAATATCCTTAGCTCAGACAATGATTTTTAGATGAGGGTGTGGTGAGCTTCACTTTGGCACTGATACAGTATTTATAAGACTGGGATTTCAACATCTGCCCTGTACAGATGGCTCCTTTTCTTACAGAGCTTTGAGTTGAGGAAACATTAAATCTATGAATACGGTTCCCATACCTTGCTTCTTAGTTTGCTTTGCTTGCAGAAGAAAATTGGTAAAAGTTAGAATAATATACACACCTTCCTTAAGCTACACACACAGTACTTCTTGCTTGTATGAAAAGTATTTTTATTTGGTTTTAGGATCATACACTGTTGGTAATGAACCGTAGCAGCAATTCTGTAAAAGTAAAAATTCAGCTTCTTTGTGATGTAGCATTCAATATTATAAGCATTAAAAAAAAGAACCATACACAGAGACAAAAGGGGTCTCTGATCACAGCCAGTAGAAAACAACCATTATAAAATCAGTGTGCCATGCATTGTGTGCTTGATGATGTGTCTTTATACCAGAGCAATAATAGCTACTTTTCACTGAATGCTGTAAGGTGTGAGGCAGTCAGCTTTGGGGAAAATTCTGATTTTCTTTGGTACAAGAAATAATTTTCATAGTATTATATTTTGCAAACGTTAGAAAGAATTAGACACACTGCGGCTCTCTTTGTCCATGAGTAGACAGCTGTCCGAATAAAATCACTGTATCATGTACTGTGAAATTGGAAGTATGCCATTATTCCAAGGTAGATAATATCTGTTCTTTGTTGTCTGTCGGAAGATTCAAAAATAAGTGGTTGGAATGGAAGCTTGTGAATGATACATTATTGAGCCAATGAGTTAACACAAAACATTACTTCCTTGCACACAATTCTTGTGACTCAAACTTACTGGAGAACATATTTCAACTCCTCAACATTAATTCAGTTAATTGGCCAGATCCTGGAGTATGGCCAATCTTCACAGCACAGGACCAGGGTTCCCTTGATCCTACTGCAGACTATGTGCAGGGCTATTCCACCAGAATCCAGGTAGAACAATCTTCAGGCAGCTACTGAAAGTGTATCCAGGATACGCATGACACAACAGCATCTCAGTGGTGCAACCTCTTTGCTGCTACTCTGGCAGCAAGGAGGGAGAACTGCATAAAAACCCCTACATCATCTCAACACCACAGAGACACCCTGAGGTGATCCAGTTTCCTTAGCTAGTTCTAGGGCCAGATCACACCAACAGTATGATTCAAAGAAGCAACTTAGCAGGAGAGTTTACTTGGAGAAAGGGGGAAACTATAGATCAAGATAAATAAGTAAGTTATCTGTTTCAAAAGTTTACTTGTGTGAAATAATATTGGTAACAGACGCCTATTTCAGAAAACATTTCACCAAAATTACTTCAGTTACAAGTACTTTGCTCAAGGTTTACACTAAGGATTAATTTTATCGAAGTAAAAAGATGTCATACATTGTCACATATTACACAATTGTTAAATTCACTTTTAATCAACAAAATGAAAGATCAAAACAATAGTTTACACTTTTCTTCCAGCAGATATCATCAGCTTGGAAAGCTAAGTTATCGTGTAGAATAACTAAATGGCAACTGCTAGAATTGTTACTAAAGATAAACTTGTGAATAGTTATATTCACATAGCCATGGAAACTAATATATAGCACTACATGGGGAAAAAACAAGCATAGTAAATAATACTACTCACTGAAATATGCTATCTTCTGATGTTTCCCAGCAGAAGAACTACTGTACTACAATAATATAGAGTAATACATAGAGATGGTAGTGAAAAAGGCAGAAAACATTCAAAATTGTGCAGTTAAGTTCAGTTTTTCTCCCATTTGGCTATATTAATATTTCTGGATTAAGTTAATCAATTTTTAAATGTCAGAAGTTACCTTACAACTTTGGAAGTGTTTTTGTTTTTGCCAACATTTAGATGGAGATCTACATTCCCATGACCTAATTGACATCAAATTGTGAAAATGGCAGCGTCGGTTTGATATTTTTGTCCAAATACGACATTTTATGGAGGGGTTTTCAAAAGCACTCAATGTTGGCCTAACTCTGCTCCCAATGGCTTCACTGGGAGCAATTAGCCCAACAGTGAGCACTTCTAAAATTATCACTCTTAATGATTCATGCGTTTTTGCAACTAGTAACACTCACCCTCTTGCCCTAAAAAGGGAGAGAGGAAACACTGCTGAAGATACTTCATCCTGTAATGATGTTGTATCCATTTTATTTGTTTAATTATTTACATAGTGCCAATATTTTTCATAGCTCTTTCTAAAACTCCATTTCGGGACAAGCATTTTAATTTACCATGTTGTTATGCCCATGTTATTTTATAAGAAAGAAAGAAAGAAAGAAAGAAAGAAAGAAAGAAAGAAAGAAAGAAAGAAAGAAAGAAAGCACATCTACCAAAAGCTAGAAGCAAACTAACAATTCTGATCTGAAACTTTGTCCATTTCAGGCCTTATTTAACAAGTACCACAGAAAGTCTCTACAGGGAAGATTCTTTTATAAACCATATTGTTATAATATGTATTATGAAAAGAGCTAAGATACAACATACATTTTACGTGGAAAGTCAAAGTGATAGCCCACACCAGTCAGAAACTGCATTAAATAATGCAATCTAATGTACATTAAAACTTCTGTCTGTCCTGATTTCCAACAGCTTACAGTGCTATATAATGGACATGCATTTCCAAACTTTTACAGGACTTCATAAGATAAACTAATAGCCTTTAGAAAAAGCAATATAGGTTATAATGTGAATACGTACATGCAAAAACCAGTAGTTAAACATTTTGGAAAACACATTTCAAGCCCATCAACATTCATTGAGTTAATCGGCCAGATCCAAGAGCGTGCCTGGTTTAATCTTCCTAATAGTCAAAATACTATGCAATAGGTGGCCATGACGTCGAATCTGTTGTCTAAACTGCAGTTCAGTGAACACAGTAATCACTGTGTGAATGTTGCTTGAGATGTCATTTTTTTAAATGTTAGTTCCTAGACTTTTTTTTTATCTCTTAGTGATTTCCTTGGTGTATTTCTTCTTGAATATTTGTATGATGGTGTCAGCCATTCACATATCACTAGAATATTTAAGCCAGCAGTAGTTTTCTTTGGGCCTTAAGGTTAGACCTTGGTGTCGGGTGAAGGAACTACAAATCCATGGCAGCTATCATTTCCACTTCTACCCCACTGTTATTGCTAATGAGTCTTCTAGTGTAGATCAAATTGCAGAGAAAATTTCACTTAAATCTATTCTGGCAGCTATAACCCATTCAAAAGCAAAGATGAATGGACATAGTCCTTGGATTTCTAAGGGGAAGACTTCTTTGGAATCCAAACAAGAGAATTTAAAAGTTGTAAGTACCTCTCAAGAGAGATTTAAAAATTAAATTGATCCTGTAAAGGCATTGTCAACTGCATTTATGAGAGAGAACACCTTTTTATCAAGGAGAATTGAAATGATAGAAACTCAGTTTAAATTTAGAAAAAATCAGAATCCTTGAAGTCAATGAAGCTTAAACTATTGATGCGTTCTGTGGAAGAATCAAACTTGTATTAGAAACTAAGAACCAAATGTTCCCAACTTATTAATGCACATAGATGTGAAATGTACCAAACAAGCAGTAGGGGAGAACACAAACAAAAATGTCAATATATGCTCCACCCTGGTCCTAGAGAGTATAGAGACCTTACTGCAGCTGCCCTGTAGCTAGGGGGAAACAGGCTACAGATCCCCAGGACCTATTTTTCAATACAAGTCCCTGCTTCATTCACCAAACATCGTCCAACCTGAATACTGAGATCTTCATTCTGCAAGGTGCTTGAACATTCCTGTGAGGTGCTGAGCACCCTTAACTTCCACTGACTTCAATGGGTGTTTGGGGTGCTCTGCCTCTTGTCGGATTATGTCCTTAACAAAGCAGGGATCAGTACTGAAGAAAAACATAGCATGCAACTGTGTAATTAAATACTGCCTCACAACTCCCCTTTGTTCCACATACATCAGAGATAAATTACTAATTACCTATACATTTAAATTTCTAATAGAATATTGGTGGATCATTAGTGAAAAAAAACCCTATGGGTCAAAAAAAGAAATCACTGTGTTTACACTTTTTTAAAAACTGCTCTAATTCACCCAAATCACTACAGATGTTCGAAGGACCACTAAAAGGCACATGACTATCTCTCCACCAAATTTCATGTCTCTAACCCTAATAATAGGTTCTAAAGTTATTCTAACAATTTTGTGAATTAATTTTAAATGACAACTCCTTATTTTTGCCCCCTCTCCCTATATTCAGAAATACTTGAACAGTTCTTGTTCAAACTTTCCAAAAACATTCACCCACAAGCATAGACCAGACCCAGAAAATTTCAGCCTGAAATTTAAGAAAAAGTTACATGGAACTGAAAATGGAAACAGGCGAATTTATCTGTGAGTGGCTATGCACCATCTATAACATCACTATGACACAGATACGTGTACAAGGTGAAGTGATACAATTAATGTTTGCATTCCCCTTGACTTAAAGTCATGATATTTGGTACATATTCACTATGAGACACTAAGTACAGGGGGATAAAAACCCAAATCTGAAACTAGACATTTCTGTTACAAAGGTTCTAACATTTTACAAAATGCATCAGTTTCTTCCATGAGATGCTCATGTTAGATATAAGACTTCTTTTGGAAAAATCATCATCATTGGACATTACCAGCTCGATTTAATGGATTTTAGCCATGAAAATTGTTGAAAGCAAACGAGTGCACTGGGAGCAGCTATGATGATAGCCACAGCCACCCTAATGGATCAATCTACAAACACTTCATATGAATACAGTTATTCACATGTCGAGGTGCATGCAGCTTCTGGATCAGAGGGTGGACTTCTGTCGACTACTGACAATTCTGTGTTAAATGCCCAAAAATATATGTGGCAGTGAATATATTGCAGAGGATACTATTTAATACAGAAAAAAATCATTACTAAAATATTTTAAAATTGTATGTGACATTGGGCAACATGAGGAAGATATTATAACCAATCATACTACAATGTGTCACTGTGAGTGTTACAGTACATTAGTTCCCTTTAGATGTTGGGTAGCATGCTCTGGGTACCAAATTCCCAGAGAGGAGCAATGCAGGCACTCCCAGCTTTAGGTAGTTCCATCTCTAGTCCATAAACACTCACACACTTTGTGTAACAGAGAATTATTTTACCAGGGCTGTTGGAATTGAAGCAGTACAAATACCCAGGTAGAGTTAGCTTAAGTTAAAATAAAAGATCAACCCAATAGCTCCTAGCACAGTTCATAGGGACAGTCTAGTAAAGGGGTAAAAGTGTGAACATGTCTCATTGTAGTATCTCTACACTGCCCTCCTGCTTACAAGCTACAGCCTTATACCTTGCTGCTGTGACTACTAGTAGCCCAACTCTAAGTTTTCCATTTCCAGCTCTCATTCAGTCTAATATCCAGACTTCCCTCTAGCCCACTGCTCCTGCTCTCACGCAGGTTCCTCCTTAGATTGATCTCCTCCTGATCTCAGGATAATTCTTCCTTTTCTAGCTAGTCTGGTGATTATGGAGCCCTCTTCTGACTAACTGTTGAACTGGGTAACACAGTCCACTCCACTGGCTAGAACTTTCCCTCCAGCTCAACCAGATTGTGGAGAAGTAACCCAATCAGGGCTGGCTCTGGCTTTCTGGGCACCCCAAGCAAAAAAAAAAAAAAAAAAAACAACAACCCTGCAGCACGGCTGGAGCCAGGATGCAGGGGGACTCCCTGCCCTGCAGATGTGCCCCGGCTAGCAGGGGGAGGGGAAAGGAGCGGGGGGAGAGAGAGAAGGGGGACAGCCAGGGCTTCAGCGGGACGCTGCCATGCGGCCCCTCCCGCCGTGTCCCAATATACTCAATTTTTTAAAATAAAAACAGTTTTTATTTGGAGTTTCAAATATTTAAAAACTGGTGAATTGCTTTTTTATCATTTATGAAATATTCTAATACTAAAACAAAAATAAAGCTTATTGTTTAAACAAAAATTCTGTAAAACAAAAAAAATTCCAAAGTTGAGGTCTTGAGTGTCAAGTTACAGCCCAAAGAGAAATTTTATGTCTGAATTCAGAGTTTCAATAGTCTGAGAAGTCCAGTTTGCAGTGAAAGTTCTGACACGGTCTTATTAACCAGTGCAGTGGTTAACCATTACTGTAACAGTAAATTTTAAAACATGACATTAAGAAGAAGATATAGATACACCTGAAACCATCGAATATGTTATGTAACAATTATCGGTGCCACCTTGTATTTTCAAGAACTCCTTCCCTCTTTTATTTACCACACTTACACCAGAGAAATGGCAGCTTTACAACCTTAACACGTGCATCTTTTCTCTTAACAAATTGAGTTCATCTTGAGTCATTACCTAGTATATATTAAGAGACTGTTACATATCTGAGCCTGAGGGAGTTGGTGTTTGTAATCAGACATGACTTTTAAACAGCCTCTCATCTTTATATGAAGGTGAACTTAAAAAACAAAACAAAAAATTTTCATCCTGGGTGTTTTAGGTCATCACACAAGATTGCACCTTGATTCACCTTCAAATTGAAGTGTATATATTAAACAAACCTTATAATGCAAGTTGAGCAATTGGAAATAATTGGAGGGTTCAAATTTCTATTTTAATTTGATAGATATTGGGTTTCTGAGCTTCTGCAGTGAACACTGATTGAAAATTAATGGTGTGCCCCCAATGTTTTCAGAGGAGCTTCAATTCTCTGTACTGAAATTCTCCTAAAATATAAAGCAGTGCAATATTCACTTGCTGGAGGAGATTGAGATTTTGTATTTTGAGGCTTCCAAAAGACAAACAAAATTTTCTAATTCAATTATATTGGATTAATGGCTTTAAAAATATTAATATGGTTTCACTCCAGAACCACTCTTGATTAATTTTCAGAACTTCAGTGATTTCATGCATGCCAGTTTCCCTCTGTAATTCCAAAGCCACCGCTACATATTTACATAATTTTATTCTAAATGATACAAAAGCTGCAGACTATGTCAAATATATACAGAATTGAAAACTGTATTAGTAACTGCTTGAATTGTGGAGTATAGATGGTTATGATAAATCTCTTTTCACAGCTGTGGCAGCTGTTGAAAAAGAGATGGCAGAAGTGTAAGTATAATGCCCTCTCCTGCCCATGCACACACACAAAATTCCAGTCCAGTAAATAATTTCCTGAATGACAGTAAATTGTATCCAGATCAGTGCTGCAAACTGACCTGATGTAAAAAAGTTTCCTCCTGTTTAGCCTAGTTTACAAACCAATCTCTCCTGTTATAATGGATGACAGTCAGCTGCTTTATGTCATGCTGTCATTCACAAATCCCTCCTGAGACTCTCCTCCTGCTGACTCTTTTCTATCTTTCACAATGCAGGCACAAGCTGACGGGAAGAGCTACAGGCTACATTTCCCATATGAAATTCAGTAACTGGAGTTCATCTATTAAAATAAGTAAAAACCCTAATATAAACTAAAGAGAGCGGAATACCACAATGGCAAGATCTTCCTCCAAATCTAGTGACAATGGAAAGCAAAAAATTAAAATAAAGCCAAAACATACAAGCCAGACCTTCTGAACTATACATGAATAAACATCACCCGTTAATGTGGAAAGGTGTTAAGGTACTCTGGCCCAGATTGTGGTCCACATTCTGACTCTTACAGTAAAGGAGTCCTCCCAGTGCCATAAGGCTGGCAGGTAAGCCTTACACCACTACCTCAGGCAGTTTCCAATGTGGGGTATACCAGGGACATGTCCTAGGACAGGAGAGAGCATGGCCAGAGCCCACTACACTCCAGCTATCCTGGACTTGTGGAGCAGCCAACACGTGTCCATATGAGGTGCCATAACACTGCTCTAGGATGAATCAGGGGCCAGGCCCATAATTTGGAAAGCACAAAGCTGGCCTAAAGCCGTCTTTGACTTCAGACTGCCACCCAGGCTACATCTCATGAGCATTGTCACTCAAGAAGGAAAAAACCCACAAACTTTTTGTATATTAAAAAGTTGTCATTAACTTTGCATAGTTTATTAAATATTTTATCTTTTTATATGTATGAGCTACAGCTGCAATTATAAATTATTTTGAAGTATTGCAACAGTCACCTACCTCTGATAAAACTGTCAATTCAAGTGACAGGTAACTAAGTTGATTAAAGAATGATTAAAGGTCTTGAGAACATGACCTATGAAGGAAGGCTGAAAGAATTGGGTTTGTTTAGTTTGGAAAAGAGAAGACTGAGAGGGGACATGATAGAAGTTTTCAGGTATCTAAAAGGGTATCATAAGGAGGAGGGAGAAAACTTGTTCACCTTAGCCTTTAAGGATCGAACAAGAAGCAATGGGCTTAAACTGCAGCAAGGGAGGTCTAGATTGGACATTAGGAAAAAGTTCCTAACTGTCAGGGTGGTTAAACACTGGAATAAACTGCCTAGGGAGGTTGTGGAATCTTCATCTCTGGAGATATTTAAGAGTAGGTTAGATAAATGTCTATCCGGGATGGTCTAGACAGTATTGGGTCCTGCCATGAGGGCAGGGGACTGGACTCGATGACTTCTTGAGGCCCCTTCCAGTCCTAGAATCTATGAATCTATGAATAAGTTAAAAAGCAACTTTATCAAAATTGTATGGGGCTAATTACTTATGCGGTTTGTGTTTTCAGTAGATATCTGACCAGCTAGCATCTGTGCACATACTTTTTATTGTGAGCTGTAGATTATCCCTTGATTAGGCCTTTAAAAATAACTCTCCAGAAAGATTCAAATCATGCACAATTTTAATAGTCAGGAGTGACTATTTACTTTAAGAAACAAGGATTTTTTTCGTCTTTTAAACAAAAATGACAATTTGCAATACTCATTACCACCAATGGCTCTTATTTCTTAATAGTTTCTCAAGACTAAATTCTGTAAAGTAAATATGTATATATTACACAACAAAACAATTGATGGAGTGTGCCCTTATTCCGTTAAACAAATACATAGTAATTATCCTTTTTGTTTTTCATAGGATTACAAAAATTATTTTAGATTAGACCCAGGATTTTAACAATTTATAATCAGTAATTTATTTCCCGTCACTAGATTTGCTTTAAACACTTTGCAATACTTTCTGAAATAATCTAAAGTTTAACTATTAACATTAACAGCTCTTCCACATTAGCTACTATGAATATGCATCTATGATTTCTATATAGTCAACTTTTGTCCAGTGCCATTTCAAACAGCCAGCACGGACTTCAGCAGTAGCTTCATTAAGTTCAAACATTTACTGTGAGGCAATATTTCTTTTCAGAAGTATTACTAATATGTGCAAGTCTGTGAGCTGTCTGAGGACTGATACTTAAAGAATATGGGCAACAGAGAGCAAAGAGTCTCCTGATCAATATATCCAGTGGCCAAATGTCGCAGTCTGTCTCAATGACTGGTAGTACTTTACTCAGGTTGGCTAAGGCTTCAGTTTATTGCAAAGATTGGGGTTTAAGGTAACCTCAGAGATAGGGTGACCATATTTCCTACGCTGAATACAGGACACCTGGTAAAATTACTTGTATTCAAGTGAGTTTAACAGCAATCAATCGTACAAATGTTCAAATTAACGTAAGTTGACTGAGGCCCTGTTAAAAAGAAATACTGCGTAATTGGATTATTTTTATTTACCTTCTTATCTTTAAGGCTTTAGAGTTCACATGGGGAAGCGTGACACACACATCCCTACCCCCCCACACACACACACACGCACACACTCCCATACACCTCCCTCACACAGCGGGGATGACCGACTGACACGATCCTCCTGCCCGGCGCTCTCAACCCTCCATACCTGGCTGGAACTCCGGAACA
This sequence comes from Malaclemys terrapin pileata, assembly GCF_027887155.1. Taxonomy (NCBI): domain Eukaryota; kingdom Metazoa; phylum Chordata; order Testudines; family Emydidae; genus Malaclemys; species Malaclemys terrapin. Next base: position 77,610,895 of record NC_071514.1, on the reverse strand, counting down.
GCCCCGCCTCTCCTGGTACCTGGCAACAAGTGTTCCCAAGACAACACGTGGGGGGACATACAGGGCCACAAGCCCCCACTCCCAAGATTTCTGCCAGGGTTCACATCAAAATGTGGCCAGCAGCAGCCTTTCAGCACTGTGCAGGAGGGAAGGGACGGGAGCTGCTTCCAGCTGCATGGGAGGAGAAAGGGGGAAGGGATGACCAGGCCTATGTCTTTGCAGAGCTCATCTCTTCCCCTTTCCCCCGCCCCACTCCCATGTGGCTGGAAGCAGCTTGTCCCTTCCTGCCCGCACAGTGGCGAAAGGCAGCTAACACCTCCAAGCTGCTGCTGACCACCTACATAACCCAGCCGCCTCCTGTCCCCTGGCTACAGAGCAGGCAGGAAGGGGTTAAGTCCTAAAGATGCATTGTGCACTAGGGCCCAAGGAACCTGACTGCAGGAGCTTCAGCAAACCAGCCAGAGAGGTGGCTCAGCAGAGGAGGGTGCCTAGGGAACGGAGCAGCCCCATACCCCAGGCAGGACCCTGGAGGGGTGGGTGAAGAGGGTGCTAATTTCCTGCCCCAGGGGCTGCTGTGGAACCTCCAGGTTGGGGACGTGAACAGATTGGAAATCGCTCCCCCCCCCCTCCAGAGCTTGGTTGAGGGGCGGAGAGGCTTCCCTGTGCCAGCGCTGTGCGGGGCTTTGGCACATACAGAGCTCAGCTCCTCCTGGCTGAGCCAGAGAGTCTTGGGCTTTCCTGGGGCACCGGCCCAGCCAGAGGCAGTGGGGGAAGGAAGGAGCCTGCCGGCCAGGCAGATGGTGAGCTGAGCATTCCGACCAAGGACTGGTTCTCCGTGCAGTGCTGGGAGCGGGATGCACCCCGCTGCGGGGGGATATGGAGGAGCAGCAGGGCTGGGGAGCAGGGGGTGAAGGGACAAAGCAGGGAGAAGACAGTGAGAGGGGAAGAACATAAAGGGCCAATGGGTGGGCAGCAGAGGTGACATGTAACCGGCTGCTGCTTGGCGCCTTTGCCCATGCCAGCTGGAAACGGGACAGGGGGCAGGGCCCTGCTGGCTGAGAGCATGCAGCGGGGGCTGTGCTGAAGGACCAGCAGGGGGAGCAGCTGGCCCCTTGCACTGTATCTTTGACCTGCCACCAACCTTGCATACCCACCCCCCTCGTTGGCTACCGGACCCCCCATTCACCACTAGTGGGTGGATCTGGCCAGCTGCAGGACCCACCAGTACTGATGGGGGGGGGGAAGACAGAAAATATGGGACAATTTGCCCATTTTAAAGAAAAAGTTGAGGCACCTGCAGGAGGGCTTAAATGCGTGACTGTTCCTCTGAAAACGGGACATCTGGTCACTACTCAGAGAGCACAGGGATGATTTACAAACTAAACAGTTATGCCGATTTGCAAAGTTCATGACAAAGTTGCTCAGATTGCAATAAGAATCAGCTAGAAGAGTCTGAGATTTCTGCTAGGCAAATAAAACAACAGAACTGCATTGCTCCTGCTATTTGCCCCAGCTTCAATCCAAATGTCTTTCTCTTCAGTCTCCCATTGGTCACTGCCTGCAATACCCTTACCACCTGTCAAAGAATCTCTTGGACTTCATCTAGCATTCTCTATGCACAGCTTTGCAATTGTTGGTTCTCAGTCATACATAGGTTACCAGGTACCCATTTTATAATATACTCTCTTCCTTGGTCATATCCAGTCATACATCCTGGGTTTGCAATGGATTTGTCCCTGGAACTCCACTCTCAAATTCTCAGGACACTCCAGTAATACTACAGCTAGCTAGTGTCTGGCATACAGGGTTCTTATAGAAGAATTTCTCTGCACTGTCGGTGGCAAGCTGGGAATCTGCTGGAATGATTATTGACTTGGGTGCTCAAAAGTTTCTGTCTTTCTCCCAGATCTTCTCCAAAGAGCTTTGTTCTTTTCAGAATTTGCCTATTCTAACAGCTACTGTAGGAGGCCGACTCCCTCCATGTTGGATCCCAGCTTCTTTCTGATGCACAGACTGTTTTTACTCCCCTCCTCCAAGTTTTGTTTACACACTCTGCATCTAGCCTATATTCCAATCAGATTTCTTTGATGGATGCTTAGCGCTCCCCTGCATGGTTTTGTTGTTTTATTTTATTTTGCTCTCTTCTACACTGCCACCAGTTGCTCCTGTCCCTCATTTTGTTAGATGTCATTTCCACTTTTCTTCTTTAAATTAAACCCAGTCCATCACACTATGGCTCATTTAGATACTGTTTAAAGAAATAATTACAGTTATACTAGGAATGATCCACAAATCAACAATGGATCATGAAGAACAAAATATTCTTCATTGCTGCTCATCAGTTTTTAAACTACACCCTCCCTCTCCACCATTCCTGTCACTATTTTTTTCTTGCAAGAAAGAGAAATACACATAACTTGCACACAATCACTATAATGAAAGTTGAAGTACAGGGTTTTATTTTATTAAGGGATTATTTTGAAAACAAATTAGCACATTGGACTAATTTAATATAGGTAATTAGTACTCAAGATCTTTTTTTCTAGCTTCATAAGAGATCCTATGTAATATATGAGAGCAATCTGAAGGATTCATTACTCTTGGTTACTTGTAGACATTCAACTCTCTGTACGACATTTGTTAGTTTCAAGAATGGCTCAAAAAGGTTAAAAACCAATAGCTGAACTGTTTCAAGCTGCAGAATTTCAGACAGGGCAATAAAATGCTCTAATAGATACAAGAAAACAAGATTCATGCCAGCAAAGTATCATTATGGATCAGTAACTCACAATTATATAAGAGCCAGGGGTCAATGATAGCAGCACACTGCATATATTTAATCCAATTGCTCTCAACATAATTTAATAATCAAATTATGGTGCATTTGGAGCCATTGCGAGGAGAAAAATGGCTGCAAGTACATGAAATGATAACCCTCTTATATGGAAAGTTGATCTATAAAGTTCAAAATAAAGGTTATACACCTATGACCCAGTCCTGGAAACCTTTAGTATGTGATATAGCATTTACTACTGTGAGTTTTGGATGACAAGGAAACAGAGTGACTACAGATTTTCCTCTGCCCAAGTCATCAGCAGGTGAAGTTTCCTTTGAAGGACTGTAGATATTGCTTCCCTTTGTCTGTTGAAATATGACGTGGCTCAAGTGTTGATTGTCATGATCAGAGGAATCCAGATATTAGAGCAGAGCTTAAAGATCATAATGGATTGCCCTTAGTGCTCATTGGTTTATACGGTATTCCTTTCTTGTTTGGATCAGACTTGGGCTCCATCAGTGTCTCTCGTCCCTCCAGGCGGACACCTGTAGTGATAAATGTCCTGACAGTCTCACTGGAAAGTCTGATTTGCAATTGTTTGGATTCATCCACCATCTGAATGACCTGAGAATCCTCCTGGGGAGCGAGACCTTCACTGAGAGGTGGATAAAGATTGTTGATGGAGGGATGAGAGGAAGCTCTATAGCAGCCTCATGAGATCATGAGATCACTAAGCATAACCACACAGGAGACCATTGATCCCAGAAGAGACTTTTTGGATAAATTCCTCAGCCTCTCCCATCTCTCTCCCTCATTGGTTGTTGGGGGACTAAGGTCTTTGACTTTTCCGATAAGACCACTAACACTTAATTCATGGGTTCACTGAATAGCCTGCCCTCAGAGAATCTTGAAGTGGCAAAAAGCAGCATAGCCAGTGGGTCTGACTTCCAGTTCCAGAGCCCTATGTGTCAACATGCTACTACATTGTAGCCCATGGCCCTCGCAGCATATTGGAATGCAACCAGGAAGGCAGCAGATACAAATGCAGCAGCTAAGGATATCTTTTTTAGAGATGTGCTTAGATTTAAGGCTGTTCTGTATTTTAGTGATACTGTGTCACGGAGTCCCCAGGCGATGCTCTGGAACTGCTCCCCACAAAGCCAGTCAGGACTTTGGGGAGCCTCCTCTCCCATGGAGCGGACTGTCTTCAGGGCAAGAAGCTCACACGGCTTCACCTCCTGGGTCTGACCTTGGAGCATTCAGCATATGCCCCTCCGTGCGTTTCCCACAGTGAGACCGCCCAGGAGGGGTCCTGGGGAAGCCAGAGGGTCCTGCACGCACCCACCACTTCACAGTCAGACGTGACTCTCAGCCAGCCAGTAAAACAGAGGTTTATTAGATGACAGGAACACGGTCTAAAACAGAGCTTGTAGGTACAGGGAACCGGACCCCTCAGCCGGGTCCATTCTGGGGCCCAGCGAGCCAGACAACCCGATCTGCCCTCACTTCCCATCCCCCGCCAGCTCCAAACTGAACCCCCCCAACCCCTCCTTTCTGGCCTTTATCTCTTTCCTGGGCCAGGAGGTCACCTGATCTCTTTGTTCACCTTTAGCTATCTCCTTGCAAGGGGGGAAGGGCCCTGCCCATTTGTTGCTAGGAGACAGATTGTCAGCCATTTATGCACACTGGAGACTTAAGAAATGCATAGGGGAAACTGAGGCACCCACACAGTATTCAGAGGAAACATTAAGAACAGTCCCACTTCGTCACATCCTGTGTCAGCCATATTGTCAACCCATGTTAGACAGTGCTAGTCTGGCAAAACGATATAGTGCTTTACATCAGTAGATTTCAAAGCTCAAAGCTCTAAGGCCAGCTAAAGAAGCTTAAAAAATTGCTCTTCTTGATGATTCAACCCTCCTATCTGGAAGGTCCTCCGGTGGCAAGGCCTCCTCTGATGGAATCGTTGTGTCCTTTACCAGAGAGGACAAGACTGCATAAACTTTAAGGAGGGAGGCCAGATCTGATTTTGATTGGTGGACTGTGTAGTATTGTCTAGCCCAGGGGTCTCACACTCCTGGCCTGCGGGCCATCTGTGGTCCGAGAACCTCCCCAATGCGGCCCGTGTGGCTCCAGCAATTTTGGGGCCGGGTCTATCCCTTGGCCCCGCCTGCCGCCCCCGGGCATGCCGCCCGCATGTCTCCCAGGCAATTTAAAATGGGCCGGGGCCCCACCCACCACTGGTAGCACAGTGGAGCCGAGTGGCTTCCTGCCTGCTCGCTCCACATGGCTGCCAGCCCCTCCCTGCGGCCCTGGGTGGGGCGGAGCTGTGCCTCTGCATGTTGCCCCCACCCCGTGCGCCCCTGCGGCCAATGAGAAGCTGCAGGGGTGGTGCCTGGGCGCAGCAGTGGGCCCAGGTAAGCACCGCAGCCCCCAACCCCTTCCCAGAGCCTGCACCCCCGACCGCCTCCCTGCATATCCCCTCCCGCCCCCAAACTCCCTCCCAGAGCCTGCACCCCTCCCCCCTCCTCGAGTCTGCAACCCCACCCCTCCTCCTGCATCCCCACTCCTGCCCCAGCCCAAAGCCTACATCCATTACCCAAACTCCATCCCAGAGCCTGCACCCCAGACCCTCTCCCCCACCCAAACTCTCCCAGAGCTCAACCTCTCACCTCTTTCTGCATGCAAACTCCCTCCCAGAGCCTGCACTCTGCACCCCAATCCCCTACCCCAGATCTCCTCCTCCACCCAGGGCCAGCTCTAACTTTTTTGCCGCCCAAGGCAAAAAAGAAGAGTGCTGCCCCGCCGTACCCCCTCCCACGAGCGCCGCCAAAATCCCTGCCCCCCCAGCACCACAAAACCCGAAGCCCCGCCCCCCAGCGCCACCCCACCCCCTCCAAGTGCCGCGCTACCCGAAGCCCCCGCCCCCCCCTCCGAGCGCTGCACCGCCTCAGCCCCCGCCTCCCCGAGCACCACACTGCCTGAAGCCCCGCCCCCTCAAGCACCAAGCCGCCCGAAGCCCCCGCCTCCCCTCCAAACACCACGCAGCCCGAAGCCCTGCCCCAGCGCCACGCTGCCCAAAGCCCCGCCCCCTCCAAGCGCCGCGCCACCCGAAACCCCCTGCCCCCTCCAAGCGCCGCACCGCGCCAGCCCCTGCCTCCCAAGACCCTGCCTCCCGACCACCATGCTGCCCAAAGCCCCACCCCCCCTCCAAGCGCCGCGCCGCCGAATCCAAATAAATAAATAAATAAATAAAAAATCAGGCACCGCCCTGCCCCAAGGTGCCGCCCCAAGCACGTGCTTGGTCGGCTGGTGCCTGGAGGTGGTGGGCGGAGTTGGGGGGGGCGGGTTACTGGCCCACTGGGAGGATTTGAGGACTGGCTCTGGCCCTAAGGTAAACTGAGTTTGAGACCCCTGGTCTAGCCACTGTCCTCAGCCTTTTGGCCTTCCCTGGAAGCTCCCATTCCTCCTTTATAATTTTATTGTTAAAGGAAAATGAGATTCTAGCCTGGACCCAGAGGGGTAATGTCACTTAGTGGTCTTAGTTTCCCTATTAGACAGATTTTCCTCCTTCTCCTTTGCCCGCTTGCTGCACTGGCAGACAGAGCTGAGGTGACAGAGAGGGGAATGCTGTCGAATGGAGGGAGGCATTCATGGCATGGGCTCCTTACCAGGCTCTATCTGCTCTGGATCCATTTTAGTACCTTCTGGCTTCCACAGCAGCCACAGGGCGAGGGGCTAGACAGCAGCTGCACAATCAACAGCCAAGGCTGTGAGCAAAACTCCAGGGGATGGGCAGGAAGCTTCCTTGGCCCTTTCATATTGTGCTTCAACCTATGCTCCCTCCACAGCATGGGTGGGAAAGGAACTGCCACTGTTATGGTCCTGGGGCCACTGACTGTGCCAGATTTTGGAGATTTGGCTGCTTTCTGGGAGTTCTCCTAATTGAGGAGGGAGGCTTCAGGAAACACTTCCCTGGCCTCAGAGGGGCAGGAGACACAACAGGCACAGATCTCCATCCAGCCACAATCAGTGGAGAGGTGCAGAAGACACAGTTTCTGGCTTTTCCTTTCTTCTTCTCTACCATGCTGTACTCTGCTTGGGTGAGCAGGGTGGGGAGGTACGGAGAGTCCCAATAACTATAGGAAAATGGGCAATCCCATTGAGATCTTAAGTCAATCCAAGTTTTCTTTTTTAAATCTGCTCTGCAGCAGGGAGGAGCTAGTTTGCCTACCTGCAGCTAAAGAGATAGACAAAAAATTAGCAATTTGTCAGAGGTTCAGCCACATCTCCCCTGCCAATGACTGATAGGTTTTGTCTGCCTCAAAGGTTGCATGGAGCAGAGACCCAATCTCATGTAACTGTGGACAAATAAGAAAGGGAAACCCCTTATATGTCTCTTTCTCAGGCCCATCTATACCAGTCATTCATATCTTATAATGTATATGAAAAAGCTAAGGCATAGGGAAGGAGGGAGTTCCTGGAGCGCACCAAATGCTTTGGATTAGGAAGAATAGGTGGGCAGGTCTGGTCAAGACACCTCTGGTCATCTATCAGTTCATCTGAAACTCTGTGGTAGTAGCATTTGGCCTATTCTAAACTATAGAGCTAAACTAAACAATAAATGTAGAAATGTAAGAGACTGAATATTATATCATCTGGATGTAATTTACACTCTTTACAGAAGTCCTGCTGATATTAAAGTAAAATCATAATAAGCATTGTACTAAAGGGATTTTGTTTAGCTCTACTTAAATATACAGTTTAATGCAATTTAATTTTATAATATGTAGTTCAGACAGTTGTAAGTGTGCTTGTTACAATAATGGATAATGTAAAATATTATGATAAATTAAACTGGGAACAATAGATTATAAGAAGTGTGAAGGACTAGTAAAAATCCTATTGCTGAATTAAAATAGGTTAAAAACCATATTGCTGAACTATTTTAGGTAGAAGATCTGAGTTGTAAAAATAAGGTTTATACTGAATTCTGGTTAAGAATATATAGTTAAATTCATGAGTTAAATCCAGGGTGGAGAGTCAAACGGTAGTAAAAGACAGGTTTCCTCCATTAATTCAAGAAAAATATGGGATCCATACTAACTAGTTATTATCAACTGCACAGGATTGTGCAGAAGCATTCTGAGATTTTGTCCCAGCTTCCTAAAATAATGTAGCTTCTAAACATACTAGGCAAAAAACTATGGGCAGAAAAACTTCATCTCCAAAATAATCAGTACTGTAAACTGGAGAAATATGGCTTGACAAAATAAAAGATGGAAAGGAAATGAACCCTTAAAAACATGAGTACTAAATAAGAGACACTCATTCCATCTTGGAAATGCACCTTGGAACATGCTGGAAAATGGACAGATACATGTGAGACATGCCTATGTTAGACTTCATGCAAATTGCATCATTGTTGGTGAAAGAAAGAATCCCTTTAGTCTGACTGCAAAAGTATCCAACAGTTGAACAGGCGCTAAGAGACTTGATTAAATTCTGAATTTGCAGGAGAAAGCACTGGTGGATATAACTAGTCTTTTCCTCTTACTTGTATGAGTCTATGTATTAAATCTCTTTGGAAACAGAAGAAAATGTATGGGTAAATTTGAATCAGTCTGTCAATAATATAATATCAGATCAAGTAATACAAACTTTATACATGAAATTGCATCTATGCTCATTTTCACATCACCTAGTTATGGGGCAGGAGAAAAAACTGCTCACCAGGTTGCCAGAAGTCCGGACAGCTCTGTGCAGCTCCCAGCAGCAACCTGCATGTCTCTGTGGCCCCTAGGAGCAGGGGGGATCAGAGAAACTGCATGCACTGCCCCCAGCGCTGGCTCTGCAGCTCCCATTGGCCACAGTTCCCAGCCAATGGGAGCTGCGGGGGCGCCACCTGCAGACGCGGACGCATCGTGCAGAGCCCCCTGGCCCCTCCGCCTAGGGACGGACACGGCAGCCACTTCTGGGAGCAGTGCAGAGCCCCATCAGGCAGGGAGCCTGCCATAGCTCCACTGCACCACCGACCAGGAACCGCCTAAGGTAAGTGCCACCCGGACAGAGCTCGCACCTCCAACCTCCTGCCCCAGGTCGGAACCCCCTCCCTCACCCTAACTCCCTCCCTGAGCCCACTCCCTGAACCTCCTCCCACACCCCAACCCCCTGCCCCACATCTGAGCCCACTCCCGCACTCCAAACCCCTTCTTCCAAGCCCAGAGTCCCCTCCTGCACTCTGAACCCCAGAGCCTAGAGGAAGCCCCAAGCCTCCGCACCTCCCCACAGGGCTGGAGCCACAAGCCTCCCCCGCCCTGTGGGGCTGTGTGTGGCTCATGACTGATTTTTTCTGTGCATCAGTGGCTGCTGATAGAAAAAAGGTTCCCCACCCCTCTGTTAAGCCATCACTGACACTGAGTAGCATTGCAGCATAGACTCATATTCTTTAAGGTCAGACGGGACCATCATCTAGTCTGATCATCTAGTCTGATCTCCTTCACATCGCAGGCCACAGAACCTTACCCACCCACTCCTGTAATAGACCCTTAATCTCTGGCTGAGTCACTGAAGTCCTCAAATCATGATTTAAAGACTTCAAGTTATCGAGAATCCACCATTTACACTAGTTTAAACCTGCAAGTGACCCCGCCCCAGGGTCTCTGCCAATCTGACCCAGGGGGAAATTCCTTCCTGACCCCAAATATGGCATTCAATTAGACCCTGAGCAGGGGGGCAAGTAACTTTACTAGGACAACATGGGTAAATACTAATCACTATGACAAGGGTTGTAGAATCAGGCCATGAGGGTTTGTCTATCCTGCAGCTTGGAGTGAGCCTCCCAGTCCAATTTGACAGACTCACGCTAGTGGAGCTTGAACTAGCACTGTAAAAATAGCAATGTGGATGTTCCAACTTGGGCTGTGGCTCAGATGAGCTTGAGTGCTAACTCAAGCCCTGCTAGCTTAAGTCTGTATACCCGGGTTGGGAGGCTTGCTCCCAGATTTAGTGTAGACATATCTTAAGAGAGCTCTACAATGAAATAAGTTATTCTTATTATTCTACACAAAATGTTTCCAGTTTTCTACCATAAATTAACATTAATTCACTGCTGTGTTCCTTAAAATTAATATGGCTTAATGCCCTTTATTTCCTTATTGTTTCATGACTATTACAGATGAAATCAATATATCTGCAAGTAATATTTGGTAATTAAATTGTGCTCTCTTCGATTTGTTCTGCAGGAGAAAAGCACAAAACAATGTAGGACTGACTATTATTTATTCATTTTATAGTGACACTGAATAACCATAAGAGTCAATTTCAGGCCCTTTAATTTCCATTTTCTATATAATTTCCCCTAAATTTTGCTTAGTACTAAAATGATAATAGACATAATACTGACACCTTATCATCACCATCATCATCTCAGTCCTATTAATTTATATTGCAAGATTTACAATTGGATTTTGCTAGCTTTTAACCTTTTCCTTTTTTAAAAAAGAATATACTGCTTTTAAAAATCCTAAAAAATCTGTCTGTTATTTGGCTGTAGACGCAAATTGGTTAAATTCATAGGCTCTTTCAGTATTCATTTCTTTGATGGGATATTATTACACTCTATGCAAGAATTTAAGTACTGAGGTGTTTGCTTAGATTCTCATTTCCTTTTTGATGTGCACATTAACTTATATCCAAGATGAATTTGAGATAGAATATAAAATTCTTATGTGCCTTTGTCTATTTGAAAAAAGGTTATTACCCAGTTAATTTAAGAACTGATGGATAACAGGGATCTGGTTTATTCTGAAATGTTCTTTTGTTTATGTGTATATTGTGTTTTCCTTTGTGTCATTTTACTTCACCAGGAGACTGTTTATTTTGATAAGTACAAAATGCAGTTGTCTTTGCATAACAAAGTTGCCATCAAATTTGTTAATAACATGTAAATACTTAAATGACAATTCATACACATTATTTTTGTTATTATTCATTATTTTCTTTTAATAGCCTGGGATATTCTTTAAAGTCCAATAATCAACAACCCAATGGAGTTTTCCCATTTGATATGTCTATAATGGATAAACTGTCATTTCCTTATTGAACTTCATAACTGGAAGCTCAAGCACATTGTCTTAATTGAACTCTATATTTAATTGTTGAATATTGATATTTGTGATTATTCTCATATTTCATGGAGAAATTATTCTGTATGTACGTATGATGTCTTACCACATTTACACATCCCCTCTAGACGTTATATGATACCCAAATAAATAACATTCAAGATTCTACTGACTGAGATTTCCCCTGTGAAATATTATATTATTACTATTGGTATTTATGATATTTATTACACTGGTCTACAATTTTTGAGAAGTCGTCTGCTTCAGAGATAAAATATTATGTATTTTGATGTGCTAAATTCAAATATGAAAATTAAAACAACTAATTGGCTACTGTTTCTAAGATATTTAAGTTTTTACATTTTATGTCTATGTATATTGTGTAGATAGTAGAGTTTTAATCATAAATTGTAAACCTAGGTCTTTTCATGTGTTTATGGTTGCTTTACATGATAATATTTCACCTGTCCTGTTTATGTAACACTGTAACAATCAGCAAAAGGGTTATATAAATAAAATTGATTATGAAACAAAAGGCAAAAAACTATTATGTACATAGTTTAGTCCTATTCAGTGTCTACTCGGCACTTCTTGGCTTGTCTCTTGTATTCATTAAATGGAGCATCTCTTGTCACTGTCCAGCAATAGTCTGCAAGCATTGATGGGCTCCATTTGCCCTGATAGCGTTTCTCCATTGTTGCAATGTCCTGGTGAAATCGCTCGCCGTGCTTGTCGCTCACTGCTCCGCAGTTCGGTGGAAAACAATCTAGATGAGAGTGCAAAAAATGTATCTTTAGTGGCATGTTGCAACCAAGGCTTTTGTATGCCTTGAGGAGGTTTTCTACCAACAACCTGTAGTTGTCTGCCTTGTTTCTGAGAAAATTTATTGCCACTAACTGGAAGGCTTTCCATGCCGTCTTTTCCTTGCCACGCAGTGCATGGTCAAATTCATCATCTCGAAGAAGTTCACGAATCTGAGGACCAACAAAGGCACCTTCCTTTATCTTAGCTTCACTTAACCTTGGAAATTTTCAACAGAGGTACTTGAAAGCTGCTTGTGTTTTGTCAATGGCCTTGACAAAGTTCTTCATCAGACCCAGCTTGATGTGTAAGGGTGGTAACAAAATCTTCCTTGATTCAACAAGTGGTGGATGCTGAACACCTTTCCTCTCAGGCTCCAATGACTGTCGGAGTGGCCAATCTTTCTTGATGTAGTGGGAATCTCTTGCACGACTATCCCATTCGCAGAGAAAACAGCAGTACTTTGTGTATCCAGTCTGCAGACCAAGCAAGAGAGCAACAACCTTCAAATCGCTACAAAGCTGCCACTGATGGTCATAGTTTATGCACCTCAAAAGTTGTTTCATGTTGTCATAGGTTTCCTTCATATGGCCTGCATGACCAACTGGAATTGATGGCAAAACATTGCCATTATGCAGTAAAACAGCTTTAAGACTCGTCTTCGATGAATCAATGAACAGTCTCCACTCATCTGGATCGTGAACGATGTTGAGGGCTGCCATCATACCATCAATGTTGTTGCAGGCTACAAGATCACCTTCCATGAAGAAGAATGGGACAAGATCCTTTTGATGGTCATGGAACATGGAAACCCTAACATCACCTGCCAGGAGATTCCACTGCTGTAGTCTGGAGCCCAACAGCTCTGCCTTACTCTTGGGTAGTTCCAAATCCCTGACAAGGTCATTCAGTTCACCTTGTGTTATGAGGTGTGGTTCAGAGGAGGAGGATGGGAGAAAATGTGGGTCCTGTGACATTGATGGTTCAGGACCAGAAGTATCATCCTCTTCCTCTTCCTCATCTGACTCAAGTGAGAATGATTCTGGTGCATCAGGAACCGGCAGTCCTTCTCCATGGGGTATTGGGCATATAGCTGATGGAATGTTTGGATAATGCACAGTCCACTTTTTCTTCTTTGACACACCTTTCCCAACTGGAGGCACCATGCAGAAGTAACAATTGCTGGTATGATCTGTTGGCTCTCTCCAAATCATTGGCAATGCAAAAGGCATAGATTTCCTTTTCCTGTTCAACCACTGGTGAAGATTTGTTGCACAAGTGTTGCAGCATATGCGTGGGGCCCACCTCTTGTCCCGATCTCCAATTTTGCACCAAAATTAAGGTGATAGGCTTTCTTAACCATAGTGGTTATACTGCGCTTTTGTGATGCAAAAGTCACTTCACCACAAACATAGCAGAAGTTATCTGCACTGTTCACACAAGTATGAGGCATCTCTGCTCACTTTGGCTAAACAGAAATGTGTCCCTTTGCAAAATCAAACACTGACAAATAAGAGAGCACCACACTGTATGATTTCTAGAGCTGATATAGGGCAATTTGTTCAGCAGAGTGATGTAAGCTTCGTTATGATTGCATCATCCATGACTTCTAGGAATAACATGATGCAATTCATATCATGTATGACGCAATACCAGCTTCAGATTGCATCATTCATTGTTTTGCCTAAAAAGCAAGTACTGTCCAAATCCAGTCATAGATTTATTCATAGATCCAGTCAAAGATGTATTTTAGTCATTTCTGGTTTAAATTGAGATCCCTTCCCTTTATAACTCACTTATTCTCCGCCATTCCCAAGTCAAGAGTCGTATATACTGACCCAATAGCATATCTTGAAATCTAGAGCCAATCAACAATTTTAAGCATCATTTTCGTTCTCAGTGACCCAGAATTAGTAAAGTTTGACTACATTTATTTCAGAAGCATTTTGGCTGTAGAGCAGTATTATCAGAGCACCTAGGAGCTTTAGTCATGGACCAAGACCCCATTGTCCTAGCGCTGTACAAGCACAGTTCCTACTCCAAGAAGCTTTTAATCTAAGTATAAGACAAGAGATAACAGATGGATACAGACCAACAGGGGAGTATAAGGAAACAATACTACAATAATGATCTGTACGATAGGGAGTGGTCTCAGTATACCAACAGCCTAATCTTTGTCAAGTTTTTGATAGATATCACAGCAAAGGAGAATTTTGAGGAGGAATTTGATGGTGGATAATGAGGTAGTTTTGTGGATGTTTCTGGGGAGCATCTCCCAAGTGTGAAAGTCAGCATTGGAGAAAGCACAAAGATGCTTGTTTGAAAAATTTAACAAGTGGGCAATGCCCACAGCCACCCCGTGTGCACACAGCCCCAGCTACCCCCTCTCTGCACCTTGAGCTACCCTCTGTCTGCACACAGCCCCTAGCCACCCCCGTCCCTGCACCCTGAGCTACTCCCTTGCCTGCACACAGCTCCTAGCTACCCCCTTCCTGTGCCTTAAGCTGTTTTCAAACTTTTTGAGCTAAGCCCCCCACCTTTGAATTATAATTTTTGGTTGCTCCCTACCCCACCCAAACAGACGGGTGGCCTGCTGAGGTGAGTCGGGGGTGGAGGTGGCGCTCCCTCCCTGGACCTTGCCATGCAGTGTAGCTTGAGCTACAATCCTGCCCTCCCTCCCATAGAAGTCAAACTGCATCTATGCCCAAGACCCCTGCCCCGGGCTCCCTCCTTCCCCTTCCCCCTGCTGGGCCCTGGAGTTTTTATAGCATGTCAAGGGGGGCCTCCAAGAGAAAAAGGTTGAGAACCCCTGGATTAGATGGTCTATTCTCTTCTCTTCTTCAAAAAGCTTAAGAGTGAGAATTTACACACAAAAAAAGCATTAGTGAAAGAAAGACAACCTAGCGCTATCCCCTGATTCAACTGTCTTTTATCCACCACAGTCACAACAGTGAACCATTCCTGAAGGGAAAAAAAGATGGGGTTTTATCCATATAGACGGCCAAGCTTTGTGGTTCAGAGATTTCTAGTCCATTCAAAAGAGGTTTGTGGATTAAGACAGAAAAACGGAAGTAGAAGGGGAGAAAGATGTTTTAAAATCTTCTATGGAAATAAACTCCAATTCAGTGAAGCTGGATAAATCAGTTAAAGCTAAAACTTGGATGAAAATTCTCAGAACTAGAAGTCTGTTGGTGAGACTATAACTCAGACCAGCAACTCGATTTGGGAATATTTTTCTACTTAAAGAAGTGAAGCAGGCAAAATTGATAGTTTCAGAACTGTAGACAATTCAGCCCAACAGTCTTAACTGCATTTTTCTGCATTGCCATTCTGCAAGAAACTCTGACTAGATTGCTCATCCAAGGCTCAAATCTTGGGCAATCAGGGGCTGGAATTCTCTGGAGTGAAGGGAAAAATCCCTCATGGCACTCAATAATAATCACTGCAGCTCATTACTGAGTAACTGACTGCCTGCAAAAGAAGACCTGTCCAGTACTCTGCTTGAAAAACTATGTTGAGGGAAAACAGGAGTATGCTGAATCCTCTGGTAGGAATGTGGAGGACCCTCCCTCCCCTTTTATTTAAAATAGAAAAAATTACAGTTTTTCAAATAACAGCTCTCATCTGAATGATAGATTTACAAGAAATATTTGGGGGACTGAGTTGAGCCAATTAGTTAAAGACAATGTATTTGATTCTCCTCTTGCTTATACAAATGTAAATCAGATATATCTTGGATCTGAGAAGAGCATGGGCGGCACATGAACCCCCTGTTTGGGGAAGCTAGTCCCCTGCCTGCCCCTTCTGCCCCCTTGCCCGCTGGAGCTGGAGGAGCCCTGAGCTCTAGCCCACCCACCCAGCTGCCCAGAGTCCCAGGCCACTGGCCAGCCCAAGCCCCAGTCTGCTGGCTGGCCCGTGCCCTGGCCCTGCCCACCCCAGCTGTCCCGAGTCCTGGGCCGCAGTCCAGCCTGAGTCCTGGGCTTCCCCGGGCTGCTGGCAGCCCCGAGCCACTGGCAGCTCCAGGCCGCCAGCTGGCCAAAGCCACCCTGAGCACCCGCCCGAGCCACCCTGAGCTCCGGCCAACCTGAGCCACCCAGAGTGTGGGTGGGGCCACAGCCTGGCTGTTCGGGGAAACTTAGCCTCACCTGGCCTATTATACCCATTGCCCATGGAGAAAAGATTGAGGTGTAATCACACCATCAGTCATTACTGAGACTGAAAAAATTGGTGTTCACATTTAAAATTCCAGAATATTCATACACCTTCTCAGCACCACATTGATTTAGCCCAGGGGTTCTCAATTTGGGGGTCGGGACCCCTAGAGGGTCGCAAGGTTATTACATGGGGGGTCACGAGCTGTTATCCTCCATCCCAAACCCCGCTTTGCCTCCAGCATTTATAATGGTGTTAAATATATTTAAAAGTGTTTTTCATTTATAAGGGGGTGTGTGATGTTACTGACATGAACTGTGACCGTATAAATCATTGTTGTAACCAAGGTCCTATAGTTGCACCAAACTTGTACAAAGGAGGTCAAGTAAGGTGTCTATAGAAAGGTTGTAATTTGCTGGTTATGATTATGCTGTCTGTATGTGTGTATCATTTTTGTAGTTGAAGTTATGAATATTGGCTATGTACTTGTATCTCAATGTGTTTGATTCTAAGTAGCCTCAGTGAAGCATTTGGTCAGTTTCTTGAGAAAGGACTCTTCTCAGTAAGTGCCCAATCAAGAAACATTTAACTGACAATAGACTTTGGGGGATGCCAATCCATATCTGAGCTTTCCTGGGAACGTTCAAACTAACATGTAAACAATGGCGTAGGCCTGCAAAAAGCTGCATCATTCATGGGCATGTGATTTGCCCAGGTGGCTACAAACTCCATCTTGTTGCTGTGACTTTGCACAGAAGAACAAAGGGGTTTCCGCCCACAAGAGAGAGACTATAAAAGACCCTGGAAGCCTCTCCATTTTGTCTTCAGCTGGCTCAAGAGATGGCCTCTCCACCCCAAAGAGATGCCTGAAAGAAACTGGAACAAAGGTCTGTAACTATGGGGGTGTGAGTGATTGTTGGACCCAGGCCATAAGCCACAATGTTTGTCTGAAAATAATTGGGCCCAGACTAGGAAGGAGTCTAGTCTCTGAAAGAAGCTTATTGGGAATCTTTGAGGGTGAGATTTACCTGTATTCAGTCTCCTACTGTATTAGGCTTAGACTTGCATATTTTGTTTTATTTTGCTTGGTAACTTACTTTGTTCTGTCTGTTGTTACTTGAAACAACTTAAATCCTACTTTTTATATTTAATAAAATCACTTTGCTTATTAATTAAGTAATTAATACCTGGGAGAGCAAACAGCTGTGCATATCTCTCTATAAGTGTTATGGAGGGCGGACAATTTATGAGTTTACCCTGTATAAGGTTTATACAGAGTAAAACAATTTATTTGGGGTTTGGAGCCCATTGGGAGCTGGGTGTCTGGGTGCTGGGGACAGGAGCACTTCTTAATACATTTTCAGTTACGTCTGCAGCTTTGGGGGTGTGGTTTGGACTCTGGGTCTGTGTTGCAGCAGATTAGCGTATCTGGCTCAACAAAACAGGATTCTGGAGGCCCAAACTGGCAGAGAAAATGGGTTCAGAGGTAGTCTCAGCACATCAAGTGACAGTCCGAAGGGGGTTTCTGTGACCCAACCCGTCACAAGGGGGTCTCACTCAGAGGCTTACTATGTGCAAGGGGTCACCAGTACAAAAGTTTGAGAACCAGTGATTTAGCCCTTAGGCTAACAGTCCTGCCCACTAGTAAAATAGCCCTGCAAGTAGTTGATAAGATGGATCCATTCATGCTTGGGCCAAGAAACATTTGGAAACATTGACTTTTGGTACTTGTAGCAGGGTTGGTCACCTGCTCCTGCCCTGAAGGGCTTGAAATCAGCCCTTAAAGAGGGCTGCAGGGGTAAAAGCAGCCCTGGAGAGGGCTGCAGCTCTGATTGCTGGGCTGATTGGGGAAGCAGACGCAGCTGGGCCACGCCCCAATGAGGGCCCAGCTGGCCCTATAAAGGCTGGGAGCCAGGAGCAAGACACAGTCTCTCTTTGCATTCAGAGAGAGATGTGCCTGGCTGCAGGGAGCAGGAGACCGAGTATCTGAGTGGAGCAGGGCTGGGGAAAGGCTGAGGAGCTCCAGCCTGGAAAGCCCCAGGCTGCAGCCTAGCAGAAGGCCCAGGGGTACTGGGGGTTGCAGAGGGCAGCCCAGGGATAGGCCGAGGCAGCAGGTCCAAACCCAACCTTGCCAGTGATGAGTAGGCTGATACTGCAGTCTGCCCCAGGGTGTGGGGCTAGACAATGACTGGCAGTAGCCTTATACTGAGGCGAGGTGGGAATAATGGGTGGGGGTTCCCCGGGGAGGGGAGACCCTAAGACTGAGGGGTTACTGCCAGCGGGCAGCACCCCAGGTAAAAGGGCACTGGGATCCAGGAAGGGACATGGGGGCTAGAGGACAGGCAGATCACCGGCCTGCAGAGGGCGCTCCGGAGCTGGAATGAGCTAATTCCCGGAAGCCACCAGCAGGAGGCGCCGCAGGGGTGAGTCCGCACGTCTACAGTACTCCATTGTGCTTCTAAATACCACATATAAGTAGTTTGCAGTTTCCCAAATGTACCCATCCATTCTTGACAGATAAATGAATAAATAGTTGGGTTTTGTTTTTATTAATAGTGATCAAAGGATGTCCCTGGGGGGAGGGATAGCTCAGTGGTTTGAGCATTGGCCGCTAAACACAGGGTTGTGAGTTCAATCCTTGAGAGGGCCACTTACGGATCTGGGGCAAACATCAGTCCTTGGTCCTGCTAGTGAAAGCAGGGGGCTGGACTCAATAACCTTTCAAGGTCCCTTCCAGTTCTAGGAGATAGGATATCTCTATTTATTTATTAGATAATATAAAGAAACTGAGAAAGAAGGTTACAATGGAGCAACTGTAATTCTTAGTCACATAAAAGGGCTTAAATATGGTGAGAGCTCTTTAGAAATAGAGTTAAATATTTTTACTGTGGGTTTTCAGTTGAGACCTCCAGACTGATACAAAAAAAAGACTCCCTAAATGATTAACTGCAGGTTTAAAGAATAAAAGATTAAACCGGAAGTAAAAATACTCACAAAGAAGTAACTCAAGAGATGAGGAAAGGGAAGGAGTCAACAACATTTTTCTTAATCAAGGAAACACTCAAAATGGATCCAGTAGAGGGGCAAGAAGTAACCTTAGTCTCGTGACAAATTAAAAAACAGATCAGTAAGTGGAGCTGAGGGATGTAAAGGAGAAGCTTCTCAATCCATAGCAAGTTATATCTGAAGTGGATTATGCCACTAAATTCTGTGTTCTTTGACTTTAAACTCTAGAAACCATGAGCTCTTATACTCACACGGGACTCCCAAATACTCTTTACTTCCCATCAGAGACCACACTGTACTGCTTCTTTTCCAGAGATGCCCCTCCAACCACTCCCTTACAGAGATCCTAATGACCTCTAGCCGATCAGATCTCCCTTTGCCTCAAAAGAAAATACAAGCAGTCCCCAAAAACCTCACTACCACACTTCAGCTATGCACCTTCTTCACAGAGGCTCAGACTAAGCAAAGTACTTTAGCACTTGTCTACCTTTCAGTATTTAAGTAGTTCTATTGAAGTAAATGATTAAATAGATCCCAAGAGCATGGAATATGGAAAATACACTAGCAACTTATTCGAAGTCAATGTGACTACCGAGGAACTTCTCACTGAAGTCAATGGTATTACTGAAATGTGTAAAGTTAAGCACATGCTTAAGTACTGAATCTGGCCCCAAGAGCCTCGTCTTCCTCCTTGCAAAGACTTACTGATACATCTATTACTCCCACCATAAAATTTAAATATAACAATATGACAAAGTGCTTGTTTAGAACATTGATAGGTACTACAGAGAAACCTAAGACAAAGGGTAAATCAAAGAATAGCTACCACTTTATTTCCATTTTAAGAAGTAATTTTTAAATCTAATAAACCCTTATTTTTAATTCAAGTAAATTTAAAAATTAGTATCTGAAATATACATTTTTGTTCTTTTTCAAGCTCCAAACAATAACAGTTTAAATATTAAGAAGTTCTGTATTTGTACTTTATTTAGATGGACTAAATTTTAAGAAGGTGGAAGAACACAAGACAGAAAACAATTTAGATGAATCACAACTTTTAGCTGCGCTGAGAGAATCACTAAGATTAAGTAGCTAATATGGCAGGCTTCTCAAAGAGACCTAATAGATATGGAAAAAAACTGCAGTCATCTCAAATCCAAGCTCAATGGCACCTAACAGAGGAATTGTGCTATGCTTCCAATATAAATAAATCCCAAGACCCTGGGACAGGGAAACTACCTGAGGAAGTTCTTTTCCAGCAAAAAGACAATATAATATCCTTTCCATGGTTTATATATGAAAAAGAAAATTATAAAGATAGCTATATACTCATCTAAATAGGGAGTGTGTAAAACTGATGAAATCAGCCTTACTACAGTAACATCCATTTGAAAGCAATCCAGTCACAGCAATCCTACTTCTTTGTCCAAAATATTACGGTTGCAGGACAAAAAAAAGAAAAGTAAAGTTAAAAGGCTTTCTAGGAACTATTTCATGTAGTATCATACCTCTATCTTCTCAAAAAGGTCCGCTGTTAAAATTAAAGATGTATTTTTCAGCTTATTATTTATTATTTTAATATGAAGTTTGAACTCTATTATTTCATTTCAATCCACATCTCTATATTTCATCTGTCATGTGAAACAAATGTTAAAGAGTTTAGCAATTTACCACTTTGAATTACATTACAAATTTGCCTGGAAGTAGGTTTTTATACTTTGATCTAAAACTATTACCCATGTCTTGTAAAATGTAATTAAATAAATGAAACCAGCCCTTGGGGACCTCTTGCTCCAAAATGAAGTTTTAGATCCAAAGAGCGCCTGTAACCTTTACTGTTACCATGTCTAAAGTGCCGCTTGTAATTTCAACACAGTAATCAGATCGCCATAGAAAGGCAGACACTTGTTGATGTGAATTCTTCTTACAGATGTCCCCAAGGACATAGTTACCACATCATGATTCACACAAATCCTATTAGACCACAAACCATGTTTTAAAAAAAGATATTATGAATTATGAAGCAGTGCATCTGGAACTCTATTGGTCAGTTATGAAGCATGTGCACTGTGATCTCTTTTTCTCCATTACCACCTTACTGAAAATCATTTTAGTGACACTCCTTACATTTCATACTTTGTGTTTTTCTTCTGAAGCATTTTATGACTAGGAACAGGTGAGTGAAAACAAGATCTTTATTGCTTCTGTCTTTGCTGCTTATTTCTTGCTTGATGTCAACCTTTTCTCTTTGAGTCATCACATTCCTATGAATATGGAGTTCATAAACACAAATTTATAACTGACTTCAAGGCTTCAGTCCGGAGTTCAGAGAATTCTGCAGCTCACAAAATCAAGCCCCAAGTGAGAGATAAGTTGGAAGAGAAGTAATATTATTAAAAAGGGTCACAAAGCAGTTTCCAAAGTTTAAAAGTTGAAACATTTCTTTAAAGTGCCATGGAATTAAATCTAAAGCAATGTTCAAGTTCCAGTCCAGTAAAATAAATTAAAGTTTTCTTCTAATTAAATTACTAAAGTGCTTTTAAATAAATATTGTACAAGTATACAATATACAATTCTGGTCAACCTTTCAAGCATTAACTCAGAATATCTATTAAAATGAAAAAGACAGGCCAGAATGCTCAGGCTTGGATGCCTAAAGTTAGAAACCTAAAAAAGTAGTTTGGTGCTGAATGCCCATTAATTTAAAAAAAAAAGTTGTAGGTCTTCATATCTTCTGAAGATTAGGCAACTTATTTAGGAGCTAAATATGTATTTAAGTGCCTAATTTAAGGCACCCAAGTTTAAACATTTCCACTACAGTGTTCAATGAAGGCAGAAGCATTGGGCCAGATGTCCAGCTTTAACTGTGAATTTCCTTGCTTTTGCGAGTTAAAAGTCAAACAGATCTGGGTAAAAATTTGGGGAGGAGGCAAAAATGCAGATTTGGCAACACTGAAACATTCCACAAATTCGTGTCATTTTACCAGATTGTTTCAGTTCATAACATTTTTTTTTAAATTCCAAAACATTGAAACAAAATGTTTTGATTTTTTCAGTCCAAAATGACTTTTCACTTAAACATTTCTTTAATATAAAAACAATCAAACATGTTTTAAATGATTGAAATAGAAATGAAATGTTTTGTTCAACCCAAACTGAATTTTAGTTAACTGTTAGAATCACCAAAAAAATGTAAAAATTCGTTTTGGTTTGACATGAAACTGTTTTTTTAATATTGTTTTCCAGAACTGCCAGCAATTAAAAAACCAGTTATACATCCAGTTCTAGTCAAACAGTATGCAACATTTCCCATCACGTTAAGAAAAACAAAGTAATCCTTGACTATAATACATGAGACAATAGAATACATTTTAAAGGCTCTTTGGTAATTTTATGCAGCACTGTGTAAATGTGAAATTAAAAGATAGTTAAAGTGCTATGGTCTAGACTGACTATAATAAAGGCACTACAGACTGCTGGGTCAGGAAAACAATATACGGCATAGAAACGGTAACTTTTTTTAGGTGTCAGTTTGCCCAAGAATCTCCCCTTTTTCATCCCTTTTCCATTTCCCTCTTGATGAGTAGCCAAGCTGCTTGATATGTTATTACTCCTGAGGGAATTCTGCACCAAAAAATTAAAAATTCTGCATACATTTTAAAATTCTGCATGTATTTGTCAAAATAACACAATATAATCAATCAGGCCAGTTTCAATTATTTTGATGATTTTTTTTTTCAAAATACCTGTCAGCAAGTAAGTCTGTAACAATACAGACAACAAAAAAACATTCAGGAATTCTTCATTGACAAAAAGATTCCTTACTAGACATATAAATATACAACTTTTAGTAATAATTCATTTAAAATAAAATACAGAAATGTATTTCCCAAAACCCTCAGAAGCAGTGCTAAAGCTTGGTGGTGTCAGGGGTAATGGAGGAGCTGAAGGACAGGGAATTAACGGCTGGGAAGGAGCCTCGGCGTGAACCTGGAGGGTTGTTGGGTGTTGGTGGAAGAAGTATGGAACAGGTTTTTTTCTGGCTGGGGAAGGAGAGGAATTGTTAGGGAATTGGGGAGCCTCCCCATGCAGACCCTGGCTGATCCGTAGCCTCTCCCATTTAGTCAGGTACATCTACCCATCCCCATGTGTCCCTGCACCCCCACTCAGCCACTCCTGCCCCGTACCCATGTGTCCCTGCACACTTCTCCTCTGTCCCCATGTGTCCCTGCACCCCCACTCAGCCACCCCTTCTCCCACATCCTCATGTGGCCCTGCACCCCCCCCCCATTCAGATCCTAGCTCAATGCTGTCATCCCACTGGATCCTGTGTCCCCTCCCAGTGTTTCACCCCTCACTAGCCCTTCTGAACCCCAATCTATGCGCCCCCCTGAGCTGTCCCATGTGCACCACTCTGTCCATCCCCCCATATCTTGTGCTTCCTCACTTGGCCCTGCGGGCATGTCACTTTGAGGAATGTAGCCTCTGCCCCTCCTCCCCTCTC
The DNA here is from genome assembly GCF_027887155.1 of Malaclemys terrapin pileata. NCBI lineage: Eukaryota > Metazoa > Chordata > Testudines > Emydidae > Malaclemys > Malaclemys terrapin. Next base: position 77,587,530 of record NC_071514.1, on the reverse strand, counting down.
CATGGCTGGCTGCTCTGGCCTCTGAGCTGGCTGCCAACACAGCAGCCCCTGGTGGGTGAAAGACTTAATTGAAGTGTCTCCCCGACAGAATGTATTTTCTGTGAGAGGAAAAATCTGCAGGGGACATGAATTCTGCACATGCACAGTGGTGCAAAATTCCCCCAGGAGTATGTTGTCTCACAGTAGGCAGAAATGTCATAATTTCATATGCTAATATACCAAGGTGATAGGTGACTTACAAATACTTTATGTAGGCAGACTGTGGCTTCCAGGATTCCTCTATATGAAAGTTCTCTGTCTAAGCAGGCTATCCTTGTGGTCATAGCAGAAACTAGGTGTGATGGGCTCCCCCCTGGGGTGGCACCTGGAAATGGGATACCACTGAGCCCTCTGACTCACCAGCCTGGGCTCCCTCTCACACTGTGCTCCAGTGACAAGCGGCAGACCCACTCCCAGTCCTACACTTCCACCAGCATTCACACAGGTAGGAACACACCCAGATGCAGTTACATGCAGGCTGACCAGCCACTGCATGAACCAACAAGAGAGAGGCTACAGCCAAAATAACCATCAGCTTCCCAGCCTAGGACCCCAGAACTGTACCATCCTGGCCTGGTCAATTCCCCAACCAGTATGAATTTATTATCCAGTTTGCCTCCCCCTCAATGTGGAGAGGAAATACAACAGCCTTTTCCCCTTGAGCTAAGATTTCCAAGCACTTCATTTAAACTCACTGGTTTAGATAAAGCAAAAGCAAGTGTATTAACTATAAATGATGTATTTTAAGTGATTATAAGGGATAGCAAACTGACCAACGCAGATTACCTAGCAAATAAACAAAAATACAAACTAAGCTTAACATACTAGATAGATTGGATATGAATTAGTAGTCTCTCACCCTGTCTGATGATACAGGCAGGCTTGCCGATTCTTAAGGCACAAGCTGCATTTGCTTTGGAGCCTGGATTTCCCAGGTTTCTATACACAGGCTAGAAATCCCTTTAGCCTGGGTCCAGCATTTCCCCCAGTTCAGTCTTTATTCCTCAGGTGTTTCTAGAACTCCTCTTGTATGAGGAGTGAAGAACAAAAGATGATGTGACTCCCTGCCTTATCTAGCTTTAGCATAGGGTGGGAACACTTTGTTTCAAACTTGGTTCCCAGACCAGTTTGTGGAAAAATACAGACATCCCAAAATAGAGTCCAGAATCATGTGGCCTGGTGACATGCCCTTTCAGAGTCATAGCAGCCATTACTTACAGGCTGGCCAAAACGTCCACAGGAAGGCTCACTAGTCGGGGGAGGCCTATTGTTTTCTCTAATGGCCAATTATCCTGAATGGGCCCTTCACAACCAGCTATTTAGACTGGAAGCATTTTGCTTAGTGGTGTCACCCAGGTGTGACAGCATGTGATATACAGATACATACTCAATATTCATAACTTCAGATACAAAAATGATACATGCATACAAATAGGATAATCAGATTCAGCAAATCATATTTTTTCCAATGACACCTTACATGTGAAGCCTTGTACAAAATGCCTCATAATTATGCCATAATCATATCATAATAATATCACTACGACGAATACGGGGTGCAGTGTCACACTGGGATGTGAGGAATGTCAGTTCAGAGAACCATTGTCTCATGTGCCAGGAAGCTGAAACTGGAAAGTAGGATTACTCTGGCCTTGTCCTGTTTAATAATCTGTACTGCTCTTGTAAATTTTAGACAGCAGGTTACCACTCCTGATTAGTGAATCCACTGATCCTATTTTCCATTTCTGATTAATCAGAGTTTAGTACTTGTCTACCACTGCAAGCATAGCAAAAGTGTGGTTGTCTGAAATTTGGATATTATCAACCATAATACTGCAGGATTCAATGACCAGTTCCCTGGACTTGACATGCTTCAGATGAACATCTTTGTCATCCTATTTAGAGTGGCTTTTACATGACTGGCCTTGAGCAAGAGAATTTGTTCTTCTGTCCACAGAAAATGAGTTATTTTGTTGACTGAAACAGGAACATTAGTTCCCTGATACCCGATTCCTTTGATACCTGTCTACCACCACAGTGGTGTACTTTGACATTAGCAAAATAGTTTTCTTCTCAAGGAGGCACTATAATTATAAAAGCACCAGTTGTACTGCCTAAATCTCTAGGATACTGATATTGCTGTCTTTTTCATTTTCTGTAGATAGTGCATGGACTGAGCAGTTTCACATATTGTTTCCCTAAGACTGATTTCAGATGAGATAGGAAACCTCTGCTGGAAGAAATATGTACATGAACCCTGTCCAATGAAGTGGTGAAGAGTCAGCTTCAGGTGGAACTTGTTCACTTTTAGGGTGAGTTTCTGATTCTTCAGAACTGCAGTGCCTTCTTTGGCTTGTTCCCTGAGCAATAATAAATTATTACGGGTAAACATGAACCCCTTGAGGTGGGTAAATCTGAATTCCTCTAGTTTTTGCCCCTACAGTCACTAGGAGCTTTGTTAAGACTCAATGTGTTGTTTAGAGACCAAACAGAAGGATTCAATATTGATAATGGTTGTGAAAATAACAAAACCAGTGGACTTTTTGGCTGTCTGACCTTCTAGGAATGTGTAGATAACCTCTGCAGACCTTATAGAAATCTATGAAGTACTCTAAAAGACTGTTATTATTGATTTCAGAATCTCAATTCATATTTGTTTAAATAATGTATTAAATATGTTGAATATAACAGATTTGGGTAACAAAAGAGCATATTCTGTCCTTGCAAGCCAAGAGGCAGTACAAATCATAGTTCACTGGCAGGATGCAGCATCCATTTGGAATGTTGACTGTCCTATGCATCTGCTAAGTTTCTTGAGAGGTAATATGACTCTCAAGATTTCTTTCAATGAAGATAACTGAATATAGTACTGAGAATTTCTGACTAAGATTTTTATAGCTCCTAGTTCTAAAAAAAACCAGGCTGTTACCAACTCCTTTATATGCTTTTGTTGGAGGCTGTTGGAAGCCTAAGACTGTATTTACCAAGAAGAGTTGAAAACTTCCCAATTTATAAGGAATTACCCAGATTTACTGCTTCCAATAGCCACCATCCTGGTGATAACTTTTCTTATCCTATGGCAAAATGCAATTGTAATTTCCTTAGCTTAGGTACCCTCCAGATGCCTGGCATAGTCATTCTGTTATTCTTGTAATAGTAACTGCTCTTGACAGAGGAAGGATTATCCTGTCTAAGTCTATCTCCTCCTCTGTTTCATTTACAGCACCTTTTCTTGCTGTATCAAGTCTCTCTCAAAATTCTTACAGTTTCTGTATGAGTTCCAAAAGAACTATCTATTCCCTCTGGAAGTTTCTGTTGTTGGTGATTTTTTTTATAGCAAGCAATTCCTTTCCAAGAAAGCAGTTAAAATAGTTTAAAAGGGTGCTGCAATTCTAAACTCTCAATAGACTTCAACCAACTCCTGATTACCTCAGGGGATTTTTGTTCCTGCTGTCTTCCTGCTTAAGAAGAAATAGCTTCCATACTCTTATTTAAAAGATGACCTGGACTTCCAGCAGATCACCTATGTAGTAGAAAACAGAACTAAGTCTGTCCTGTGCTGCATCATGAAGGAACCTCTTTGGTTATGATATTGTGGTAGAATCTTTGTCTGGCAAATGAGGAGAGCCCCTGAAGTACTGCCAGTCAATGGCCTTTGCAACATATAAGGTCTAGGCAACAAATCAGTGAGCTGAAATTAGTAACAATCGTCTGCACTGAGATGATGAACTGAAGGGTAGATTAGTGAATTTCTCCAGCTAATATAGCTTGGTCTAGCTACAAATAGTAATGAAACCAAACATTCCCAGACTGACTTTAGCTGCAATGGTGTTCATTGCATAAAAAAGGCTTTAAAATCGAATCCAGACCTACAGTTTCCTACAGGGAAATGCTGAGAGTTTAGAGGGGTACTAGAGAATAATCAAAAACATCGAGGAATTACTGTAGTTCAAACACTCCAAGTAACTTGTTTTAAGAAAAATAATAGTGAACAAACATCAGTGAAGAAAAACTCTAAAAATATTAATTCTCATGAAATCTATGTAATACCAGTTAAATCTCTGAGCAGCTACTCCATGTTGTTCTATATCATTTTACTGAACTCTTGGGAGCCATGTCTTTCTGTCTGACTGTCCGTGATGCACACGGCTTTGACAGGACCTTAATTATCTCTGGCTGAAATTGAATCTGTTAAAGACACTATAAACCAAATAATCCAATTCCTTTTAATACCCCGGATTGAATCCCTGAATCCTAATGAACATTTCTTCCCCTTTCCCTCTCTGTAGAGCTAACTAAATTGTTGTCAAGAACCTAGCAATTATATATAATTTAAATATTTCTAGTTTATGCTCATTCACCAGTTGCAAGTGAGGACATGATTGCAGTAAATTTCCCAACAATTCTATGTAATTTTAATAAAAAAAAAACACAGATGAAACAATGGCGCCAATATCTAACACAATGCATTGAACATGTCTAACAACATTAGAATTACTTAAATAAGCTACATTTATAATAATAACCTGTAATGATGTTTACTGGAAACACTGAATATTAGATAATGTGTATAAATACACTGACTATGTATTTCATACATAAGTTTTTATATCCAAGTTTTAAAATTGTACTTAATTTGCATTCATATAGCAAGTTTAGCATAAGAGCTAAGAGTCCTAAGCATAATACAGTGCTGTGCAACTAGTGGAGTCAAGGAGACTCCATACCTAACAAGATATTTTGTTGCCCCAAACAGGATGGTTAACAAGAGTGTTTATAAGGTCTTTCCCATTAGGAAGTTTTATACAATTTAGTAGTCATGTAATATTTTTTAGGTGTTTTAACATTATGCAAATATTGAGTATAAACCCAAAAAGGAAACACAAGAATCTTTATTAACATTCTTCTCTACTAATGCTGCCAGAAATAGAAAAATCACAATATATTCTTATTGTTATTTTACCTTAGAAAGGAAACATGATAGGAGAGAGACTGAAGACTATTACTACTCCTTTCCCCTTTTGATTTCCAATTTTTGATATGTGGGATACCTATCTAACTCTACGGGAAGATCCCTAAATCAAAGCTCCTGAGAAAGGTGAAAGACTCCCAAGGTATTTGATAATGCTTGCCAACTGTTGGTATCAAAGTAAAAGTACATTTATTGAGTGCAATTACTGTACAAAAGTTACCCATGAATACTTAATATTTATCATTGAAAACATGTGCAACCGCAGTAAGCTGCTTTTCTTTATGAAGAACAAAAAACGTTGGGAGTTTATAGTTACCCTACATTTCAATTCACTAAATAGAGCCATTTTTTAAAAGGATGTGAGCACACACATAAAATTACTGCTACCTTTTTGCAGTTATAAACTAGACACATTTGCTAAGCAAAAAGTATGCTATTACCCCAAGTCTTGTACCCAAGCTGGGAACAAAATTTGGCCATAAAATTCTAAATTCTTAAAAACAGGATTTAATAGTGGAAAAGCTGTCAGAAATCTAATCTTTTTGTTGCTGGTTCTTCACTTCAGTAGCCATGAGGCAGCTTTCCATAGATACTCTAATCAACAGAATGACAAGACACACCTGTTATATTAGGCAGGCAGCACAAAAAGACAGGTATAGTCTGTTTAAAATTCAGCAGCAGTCAAGCAATTAAACACAGCTGTTCTAGAGGGTTCTGCTTGTATACAATATCTTCACCTTAAATTACTCATGGTGCAGTCCAGTTTGGGGAATCCTATAGAATCTTGTGGGATTTCAGCGTGTCTGACAGAAATGCATTTTGCAAGGTGGTTAGAAATGCATAGTGCTGGATGTCCGACAGAAATTTATTTTGAGGCACAAACTACATTAGTTTGAATTCACCACGGTTTTGTTTTTGGCGCAAAGTCAGTGCTTAATAGTATAATATAATACATACACAACTGCAAATATAATGACATGATGAAATTCTTAAATTAATAAAGCAATATGTAATAACAGACCAAAGGGGGGAAATCTTATTTTAAATAATTAACTTTGCAATCAAGCAATTCCAATCAATATAAAAAGATTTGATCTGCAAATGAAATGTTCTTAGCCACTAAAAGACTTCACCTTTCATCAACTATATTTTCCAAAGTTTTGATTCTATAAGAACCTGAAGACATTTTCAAGGTACACACAGCGTGGAGGTAAAAGCAGAGTCTCTTTTGCATTTTAGATAGTAAATTGGTGGCTTGTTGACATTTCAACTACTAGCTGCCTTTCTGGGTCAGAGGCCAATGCTGCATAGTATATGCAGCTTGCACAGTGAAATAAGACATTAACCATGCCACAACAAATGAAGACAGCTGAGCAAAAAGTGGATTACTTTACCATAAATGTTTTTGCTCTTACGAGTCTATTGAGCTTACTGTACTAATTCAAAAAGTTAGCTGTCAAATTCCCAGAACACCAGTGTTTACTATTTTTTGTCTCAAGTATTTTTGATTATCAAGTTTTATTACACTTTTTTTTAATCTGTACGACTATGACTATCATCAAGACTGGCAACTATACTCATGAAACACAGATTTCAATCTAATGGTGTTTATAGATAAACTATAGTTGACCTTCTGATGTAACTGGAGGCACAGTACTACAGCAGAATTTCAAAAGGAACATTTGCAGCTTTCTCCTCCCCACCCACATTTCCACTTTCACTAGAAGATCTAATTATAGATGGTCAATCTGGCAAACTAGTGTAACCAAAATAAAATGCCATCCAAGCTCCCAGGACCACAAAACCTGGGAAACCAGCAAAGGCAGCATGGTAAGCTCCTGGAGAAAAGAGCAGTATATCTCTTCACTCTAGTAACTTTCATCAAATGTTAGGGGCAATGTTGCCTACTTCCACAAGGAGGCACATCTATCCTTCTTCAGAGGAAGGAAGGGTTACCTAAACACACATCTTAATTTCTCTTTATCAATAGCTATTTTGTAAGGTCTTCCACACTTCTTAGTTGTCTAAATTGCTTGCTTTATTTTTCTCTTTGCTTAATATTTTCTAAAGGATATTGGTATTTTAACTACTTTTGAATTATAATTAATTTTATCCCTTTCATTTATTACAGAACTCCCTTCTTCACAGCACCTTTCTCACTATGCATAAAAACTCTTCCTAATCCCCCTAACACATCTAGTTATTAACTATTTTTTCCTTTTCTTTATCTTTTTCTTGCAAGTCTTAATAAACAGTGCATTTGTTTGGATGCCTCTCCCCTTTTCCATTTACACTACTGATTGTGGATTTTGAAGTTTTATCTTTTAAAAACTTCAGCTCTGCAAGTACTCTAGTGAAGACACAATGGCCTCTTCATATTCCTTACATTCTGATTTTCCAGAAGAACAGTCCTCTCAAGGATGATGTAATGGGCACTGGGGCACTGTAGATGTCATCTTTTGGATGAGACTTAAAAAATTAACCTCTAACGATTTGTGGTCATTAAATATCACAGGACTCTTTTCTCAGTGGAGTAGTCAATGGTAAATTCCAAATTGGGGAGCATGCCTAACTCTCCTTTGAAGATCTCCCCATTAGAGTTTCTGAAAAGTGCTGAATTGACAGCACTGCAGATTGAAGCCCTCTACCCACAACATGTATAATCAGTGAGCAGGTATTCAAGCTTGCACAGATAACATACTTAAAACCTGACCTGAAGGGATCACCTCTAGAAATGAGAGAATAATTTACACTCTATGCCCATTCAATCCTTGAATTATGCTGACTGCCTTGCGATTTCTTTCAAATATAACATTCTTCACCAGACATGCATCCGATGAAGTGGGTATTCACCCACGAAAGCTTATGCTCCAATACATCTGTTAGTCTTAAAGGTGCCACAGGACTCTCTGTTGCTTTTTACAGATCCAGACTAACATGGCTACCCCTCTGATACTATTCTTCACCACCTGTCCTAAACTGTTGTATAGCATTAATGTACACTGTTAAACATCTTCTGCATTCCTACTCAGAGATGGCGGCACTCTACCATTAGGTGAAGTGTTTCCTGTTTAGTGCTTTGGGATCCTTCAGTATAGAGGGGACTATATAGTAGCATTTCACAGTGTATGGCTCACTCCAAACATTCCCACCCCTAAGCCAGACATTCTCCAGGACTTGGTCTCATACCAGAAACTAATACTACAGTCCTGAACTATTAGAAATACTACTCTTCTGATTAAATGTTAAGTAACAGATTTCAAAGTTAAAATAAAATATTCCAGATTTTTATTGTAATACAATCTATTGAATTGCATAGGAAAATACAACTAAAAAATTATAGATAAGATTATTCTAGATAGTTCTGTGATTTAAAACTAAAAGGAGAAAACTGGCACAGCCAGTATGTATATTGTTGAATATAATTTGTGTGCATTGTTATATATTTTCACTTATCTATATGATGAAATATATTATCATAAGACATGGCTAGGTTGTATATAGCTATATATATATTACATATATATATACACACACATATATATATATGTAACATAACATTTTCATGAAAGCAGTAAACAGCATTGGAGAACTGAACAGTACATTTATCCTCAATCTGTGGAAGCATACAAAAGATCCTGTCATTTTGTTAAAAAAGGGCAGTCATTAGCTATTTCAATAGTAGTGAATTCCAGTTCTTGTCCCTTCCCCCTGGAGTTTGGACTGCCTCTGTCTATAGTTTTAAATATACTGTTTGAAAAAACAAAGGCAGACATATTTACAACCATTAGACATATTTACAACCATTAGACATATTTACAACCATTAGACATATTTTACAACCATTAGACATATTTTAAAACTGTGGTTAACAAATCAGTCTGTAATGAAAGGAAAAAACCCTTAAGGTTCAAATCTCCAAATAAAATGTATGTCAGTTTAGCTGTGGGGTTTAACTTCACCAAGCTTTGGAGGATCAGTTTCTTTAAATCAATTATAATCGATACAAGCCAGATGGCTGGGCTGTCACACTGGATAGAGTTGTCTGTATGATAAGGTCACTGCATCTGTCAGTGGGAGACTGCTGCAAAGGCGTCACATCTAAAAACACCCTAACCTCACAGCCCATCTATTTGAGAAGAGTCCATCAGGGATTAAGATGTGCAGTGAAGGAATTAGATGGGGTTACCATATTTGACAGTGTTTGTCAAATTATTTTACCTTTGTGGGGAAAGAAAAAAAACAAAACCCCAAGCTGTTGTCCCTACAGTTAATAGAAATTTCTAAGAGTTTTCCCCAAAGTGTGAACATTTTCATTCTTTATATTTTTAAACAATGCTCTAAAATATATTACCACAAACTGCATAATTTTAACATACACCGTGCTGTGTATCAGCTATCAGGAAAGATATTACCATAATTAAATGTCATTTCTGTGAGGGGACAGATATTACAGGTTCAGGCTAGATCATATCTGGTATTATATTACAATTTGCAAAATAATCTCTCTCCTGCTGCTTCAGAAACTCACTATAGAATAGCAATGACTACTAAGTTACATTCTTTTCATCATAAAGCAGATATGATATCTATAGTTATACAATCAAAGTTCTTATGAATGGTGATATAGATCATATATCATTATGAGATAAAAAAAGTGCAAAGCGGGCTAAGCACACTTTTAAAGTTTTTAAACTTACTAGAATTTTAACTTACAAGATCAAACAAAAGCACCCCACCACCCCATGCCCACATTCAATGGAGAGGACAGGAGGGAATGTGAGTGTGTGGGAATGCAAGAACACTTACTTGGCAAAACAATGGCTGGCCCCTTCCTTCTTCAGGTCCTCCAGTTTCCCGTTGGCTGGGGTTGGGAGGACTGGGCTGGCTGACTGGCCTATTTAAATTCTCTGGGGCATTTTAAAAGCCTCTTGCCTCTGTTATCTGCAGCACCCTGCCTCCCCTTACTAGTATAGGAGTGTGTTTTTAGGATTCTGTGAGTATGCTCATTTGGCTGGTTTAGGATCAGGAAGGAATTTTTCCGTTGGGGCAAATTGGCTGAGGTCCAGATGGTCCTTTTGTCTTCCTCACAGTGTTACAGAAGCACAGTCAGGTTCAAAGCAACAGGACTTTAAAATTTAATACTAGGAAAGGTAAGACTGTTTAGCTCATTGCAACTTGTGTCTAGTGAGGATAAAGGCTAAGAAGTCCATCTCCCAGAGGTAAATGACACCTAGGAATTTGCTGGTGGATCTTGTGCCTATAGGAGATGGAGACCTTTTGTTAACCGCTATGTGGGGAGGAAGAGGATGATTCATAAGTGAGCTGAGTCCCAAGGATACCCCAAGGACAGTCTATTGCAAGTTATTGGTTATATGGTGAGAGCCCTGTAACCACACACTGGAACCAGTTAAATGCCTTGTATGTGAGAATAGGAGATGAGCACATAACACAGAGGTGGGCAACCTGCGGCCTGCAGACTGCACGCAGACCATCAGGGTAATCCGCTGGCGGGCTGCCAGACCATTTGTTTACATTTGCATGGCCATCCGCAGCTCCCAGTGGCAGTGGTTTGCTGTTTGCAGCCAGTGGAGCTGCGGGAAGCAGCAGCCAGGCCCACGCTGCTTCCCGCAGCTCCCATTGGATGGGAACAGCGAACTGCGGCCACTGCAAGCTGCGGGCGACCGGGCAAATGTAAACAAACAGTCTGGCGGCCTGCCAGCGGATTACCCTGACGGGCCATGTGCAGCCCGCAGACTGTAGGTTGCCCACCACTGACATAACACCTTTCCTTAGTGTTAAATATAGCTGTGGCCTGTTGCTTAACCCCCCTCCAGGTGTTTGTCGTTCATTCGCCTGCATGTCCTTATCAATGTCGTCAAGATTTTGTGACCATACAGATTACTTCCATCCTGCTTAAATGTCAGCATTGGTTGTTTATATTTCAGCTTCAGCAGATCAATTAAAACCTAAACTCCATTTTTTCCTGAAAACTTTCCTTATAATGTTATTTTATTTCCCTAAAAGCATAACAAAGTAAAAATAAATAAACTAATATCACTCAACTGAAAACAAGTAGTACAGTATGTCTATTTCCCCCCAAGCTATACTTCCAATACGTAGCCCTGAAATGTTTAATAGCCTTAGTAATAATAAATATTTTATTCTAGAAACACCAAAAATAGTCAAACTCCATTTGAATGGAACACTTTTCATATAATTTATATATGGCAAATTACCCACTGAAACTAACTTTTCCATTAGTGTTAAGTGTTTTACGTGAAACAATGAAACAGAAAAATAAGAACTATTTTCTCTGACATTTTAAAGTGTTCCCAACATACACTAAGGAAATTAGAGCTACAGTTCTCTTTAGGTGTTTGTGTACAAGAGCACAAATTAAAAAATAAAATATAGCATATGTCTCTGATGTGCTACTGTGCATAAAACTTTCTGAGTATTAGCTAAAGTTTATTGAATCGTATTTTTAAAATTACAAAGCCTGGGTATATAGCACTGAATCAATTTCATATAATTTCAGTACAAAATTTCTCCCATCTCCAGATATTGCAATTTAGCTTAGATTTATAAATTCTGTTAATAGTAAAAATAAACATATTGACTAGGACTATTCCTGGGGGAATTCTGTGCCAAAAAATTAAAAATTCTGTGCCAAAAAATTTTAAAAATGGTGCACACAATATTTTAAAATTCTCTAAAATTCTGCATATTTTATTTGTCAAAATAATAACATAATCATGCCAGTTTCAATTATTTTGGTAATTTATTTCAAAATACCTGTCAGAAAGAATGTCTGTAACAATACAGACAACAAAAAAGATTCAGGAAATGTTTTTTGACAAATAGATTCCTTACTAGGGATATTATTACAGAATTCCAAGTAATAATTCACTTAAAATTGAATACAGAAATGTATTGCCTGCATTCCTGAGAAGCAGTGCAAAGGCTTGAGGGAATTGGGGGTAACAGAGGAGGTGAGGGAGAGGGAAGTAATTACTAGGAAGGAGCTTGGGTGTGAACCTGAAGGGTTGTTGGGTGTCGGTGTGAGAAATATACATACAAGTGATTTTTCAGTGTTCATAGATCAGAAACATAGCAGTGATGGAACAAACTGTGAACTTGCAAAAGTCTCTCTGGATTTACCCAAACATACTGGGGTTCATCAGTCCCTGTCCAAAGCTTCCTTGTTAGAAATCCAGCCCAGAGAAATGAAGTAGAAATTAAGACAAAATGGAGATATCTCGGGGGTCCTTTTATATTCTCTGCCATGTGCGTGGAATTTTACTATCACAAACAAAGCCAACAGCCTCTGTTTGTGGAAAGTTACTGGCCCAAGATGGAGTTTAGGGACACATGAGCATATCACATGTCCTTACACACTTTGATGACTCCCAGGGGATAGGCATTGGCCTCTCGGAGTCTGATGCATCTGCAGGAAGACCTACTGGGTGGGATGAGTTTCTTCTATGGCCCATTGTGAGAGATAAGTGTCTTCGATGTGCCATCAATATATATCTGTCTGGCCTCAATGTAAATTCTATCTGGGGGGTGTTACCCAGGAATATAACACATGTGTACGATACCAGTACATAGCCAATATTCAAAACTTCAGATACAAAGATGATACATGCATATAAACAGGATAAGCATCCTTAGCAAATCATAACTTTTCCATTGACACCTTACATGACATATTGTGTACAACATCTGTTGCAAATGTATAACAGTAATATATCAACGATATAAATGGTCATAATTATTTCTACAGCATCACTCATACGCCCCTACATTGCCCTGCTAAAAATGTTAATGGACAGTCATGTTCGGAAGAATTATAGACATCATGTTGAACTGCCAACATTTAAGTTTCAAAAAATGAAAAAGATGGCCATGTTTATGTTTCTAGCAATCTAAGCTAATTTTTCTGGTTCAATGGATTTAAAGTGAGGGTCAAATTATTTTGTGAAACAAAGGAAGAACGTCAGGAGAGCCAGAAAATGTTTAAATTCTCACAAATTCTGCATAATATAGTAAAAGACACCAATGATCTAATCTGGCATTGCAAATCCTATGTTATGTTATTTTACTCCTAGTGCGCTATCAAAGGTAAACAGGGATAGTCAGCATCAGTATTTCTGAACTAATATGTGAAAAGTTTTCTTTTTGCACTGAACTGCCACAGAATTCCAGGGCTCTGATACTTTTATAGTAGAATACATAATATTTTTTACATAATCTCTCTTCTCCAGACAGTACAAGGATATTTAAAGAAAATCCTAAATATTAACACTATTTTAGAACTGCTAAGCATTTACTCTGTATGTAAGTACACACACACACACACTCACCTTATAAGTTAGACAAAGAAGTCATAAAATTGCTCATTGTGAGCACTGACAAATTTATTTATCTATTCAAATAATTAAAACACATCCACACGCACATATCCAGTGCTCTGGTTCTCTATCCCATAAATTAAAAATCAGAACATAAATAAAAGAATGTCCATTCAGCCAACACCTTCCTCAACATTCTCCACAAAGAGTACCTGGAAAGTTAACAAATCTGAGGTATGGCAGACCAGGTGGGAGAGGAGGGGGAATTTTCAAAATGAAGGACACTTGACAGAGAATGCCTTGCTAGCAATTTCATCTCTATTGTATTGAGGGAACTCCGGCTCAAGTTTCTCTGCTGATCCCAAGTATGGCAGTATATCACAGGGAACAAGATGCTCTTTCAGGTAATTGGGTATCAAGTAGCCCCAGCATTAGTATTTTACTTTTCAATATTATTCATTCTAAACCTTAAGAAAGCTGTTTAAAAAGTCAGTGCTTCTTGGGGTAAATAACTCTTTAAAATTATGACAGAGGTGGATGCTATACTAGCATCCATATACCTACATACATTAATCAAATTGTCAAATAAAACATTCCAATCAAGTCTAAGTATTCCTTGGATTTTCCCAATGCTATTTGTAAATATATTACCATAGTTTATTAGTCAAGCGCCAATGAATAAAATTACTCATGTGCATGTTTACAGGATCAGGACACAAATTTGTCCTCACTAACAATTAGCTAACATCACTAACATAATCATCTTGTATTCGTTTTACAAAGCATCCTCATACACTGTATGCTTAACTACATTTTTAAAGTTTCCTCTGGGGAAGGTTTGTAGTCTTTGAAAACAGCAAAAATGCACTTGATGATTCATTTTCACTTCCAGATTAAGCTTTTGCTACATGCTGCAACAGCTTTCGAATTTAGCTGATTTTGCTCAAGTTTCAATTTAATACTGTCTCCATCATTTTGAAAGCAACTTTAAATAGCTATTTCATAATTTGATAAGTATACATATGAAAGTGATTGATTTAGAGGCAACAGAGTTTTGAATAATATGCTCTATATTTCAGTTAAATAACAATGAACTAACATAAGTGAAGAACATGTTTACTCACTGACTCATTTGGTTAATTCTGGGCAAATAACTTAGTCTCCTTGTTCCTCAGTCTCAATCAGTAAAATGGAATAATAATAATATAGTTACTTACTTACCTCAAAAGGCCGTTTTAAGCATTAGTTTATGTTTGAATAATGCTTTGAAGATATAAAGTGCTACAAAAATTCAATGTATTAAAAAGACATTTATGAAAAGGTAGTAACATAAATTTAAAAATTAGTAAATATAATATCCTTGTGGGGGGAAAATACCAAGGAAACCCACCACATCATCATTTAACTTCAAAAAGGGGAACTACGCAAAAATGAGGAGGCTAGTTAAACAGAAATTAAAAGGAACAGTCACAAGAATGAAATGCATGCAAACTGCACGGAAACATTTTAAAATCATCATAATAGCGGTTCAAACTACATGTATACCCCAAATAAAAAAACAGAGGACCAAAAAACATCACCATGTCTAAATAGAGAAAAGGAGATGATTAGAGACAAAAAGACACCCTTTAATAATTGGAAGTAAAATTCTACTGAGGAAAACAAAAGGACATAAACTCTGGCAAGTAAAGTGTAAAAGTATAATTAGGCAGGCAAAAAAAGACTTTGAAGAGCAGCTAGCTAAAGACACAAACACTAACCACCAACATTTTTTAAGTACATCAGAAGCAGGAAGCCTGCCAAACAATCAGTGGGGCCACTGGATGATAGAGATGCTAAAGGAACACTCAAGACAGACAAGGCTGTAGTGGAGAAGCTAAATGAATTCTTTGCATTAGTCTTCACTGCAGAGTATGTGAGGGAGATTTCCATACCCGAGCCATTCTTTTTAGGTGACAAATCTGAGGAACTGTCCCACATTGAGGTGTCAGTAAAAGAGGTTTTGGAACAAACTGATAAATTAAACAGTAATAAGTCACCAGTACCAGATGGTATTCACCTGCGAGTTCTGAAGGAACTCAAATATGAAATTGTGGAATTGCTAACTATGGTATGTAACCTATCACTTAAATCAGCCTCTGTACCAGATGACTAGAGGATAGCTAATGTAACATCAAAATTTTTAAAAGATTCCAGAAGCGATCCTGTTAATTACAGGCCAAACTTACAAGCCTAACTTTGGTACCAAGCAAGCTGTTTGAAACTATAGCAAAGAACAGAATTATCAGACACATAGATGAACATGATATTTTGGGGGAAGAGTCAACACAGCTTTTGTAAAGGGAAATCATGCCTTACCAATCTATTGCAGTTCTTTGAGGAGGTCAACAAACGTGGACAAGGGTGATCTAGTGGATATAGTGTACTTTGACTTTCAGAAAGCCTTTGACAAGGTCCCTCAAAAAAGGCTCTTAAGCAAAGTAAGGAGTCATGGGATAAGAGGGAAGGTCTTCTCACAGACCAGTAACTGGTTAAAGGAGAGGAACAAGAAGGAATAAGCAGCCAGTATTCACTGTGGAGAAAAGTAAATAGTAGGGTTCCCCAAGGATCTATATTTGGATCACTGCTATTCAACATATTCATAAATGATCTGGAAAAAGGAGTAAACAGTGAGGTGGCAAAATGTTCAGACAATACAAAATTACTCAAGATATTTAAGTCCAAAGCAGACTGCAAAGAGTTACTGAGAGATCTCACAAAACTGGGTAACAAAATGGCAAATGAAATTCAATCCTACCTATACATAGAAAATGATGGGGTCTAAATAAGCTGTTCCCATTGAAGCAAGATCTTGGAGTCATCGTGGATAGTTCTGTGAAAATACTGGGCTAGATGAACCATTGGTCTGACCCAGTATGGCCATTCTTATGTACTCCGGACTGAGACAAGTTCTGAAGAAATGTTTAAACTGTTTCACATGCTCAATTGCTATTATCCATAACAGGACTTCTAGAGTTGAATACGGCCCCATAGGGAAATTGATATTTGTTTCTTTATTCTTTCCTTCTACATTATGGTCCCCAAACTGTGGGGCATGCCTCCGTAAGGGGACACAGAGGAACATTTGGGGGCGTGTGCAGCAGGGCACAGGCTAGCCCCCACAGGGGGCGGGAGCGCCACCCAGACCCGCTCTGCCCCCAGCCCAGCTCCGGCCCCAGCCGCAACTGTTCTCCACCCCAAGCCATAGCTCCACTTTGCCCCCTGCACTACCCCCAGCCCAGCTCCAGACCCACTCTGCCCCCTGCTCTGCCCCAAGCCCAGTTCTGCCTTCATTCCCACTCTGCCACCAGCCCAGCTCTAACCCCAGCTTCTCCCCCATCCCCAGTTCTGGTCCTAGCTCTGCCGTCAGCCCAAGCTTCTCTGTTCAGCCAACTGTGCAGTAACGGGGAGGGGGGTGCAGACAGATTCCATTACTGGTAAGGGGGGTCCAACAGGAAAAGTATGGGCACCACTGCTCTACATCACTGAAAGATTCAGGAGGAAGACTGAGAAAAAGGTTAATTCTTCATGCTATAGGTACAAAGGGAAGAGGCTTAGTATTAGTTCGGTATTTTTTTTCTGAATGTACAAAAGCAAGTTTATATTTTAGCTAATGGAGATGTGTGAGATGTTCAATGTATTCAGAAGGAGCAGTACCCAAAAGAGAACAAGGACATCTTCAGAGTGAATAACCATCAATCCTTTATTCTCATCATGAATGGTACTTCAGCACAGCTGGATATACTGAACAACCTTCTTGTGAAAAAAGATGGGATCTAGGAATGCCAGAAAAAAATAGGGGGACAAGTAGGAAGGCTTGAGCTTAAGCCAGACAACTTGAAGGTGACACTGGTAAGCTGGCAAAAGCATCTGCTCTAGATCATAAAGTAGGACACACTGGTGGGGAGGTCTTCTAATGTTACTGAATGAACTCCCCCATACTTTATCCATGAGATTAGTAATTTAGAGGTACTTTATGCGTCATAATGACTCCTGGATTGCCACATAGACTTGATGGCCTATGCTGCTTTTTTGTCTACTTCTGATAACTGATCATCACCTATTCTCTCTGATATTCACCTTACCATAATTATTCATGCTTTTGTTACTTTAGGAGTGGATTTCTGCAATATGCTGTACACATAGGGTTAGCCTTAAAAATCACTTGGAAGTTTCTGACTCAAACTTCCAAGAACATATTAAGCTATTTCTTCAAAGACTGGCCCTGAAAAATTTGGGTTCTGCCTGTTTGAGAAACCACTCCTTTCTCTTATGTGCTTTAACATGATGGGTCTTGGATCAGTAGAGGAAGTTCTGAGCTGGTTTATCTTTCTGCTTGGAGTTTGTGAACAGTACTTGGGAGGCTTAGTTGAGAGATGGCAGAAGAAGTTCTTTACTCTAGCACTAGAGACAAAAAAATACTTTTGACATGCCAATTCCTTTCATACTAGGTATGATATCACAGATTAGTAGGCCTGGCTAGCAAACATCTCTCCAGGGAGACAGCTATTCAAGGAGAGCTATCAAGAGAAAAATAATTCATTTTCTTTCCTTTAATTGGCATCAGTTATAAGAACTATTAACCTAAAATATGTCTACTCCCTATAAAAGAAATTTCATAACCCATCATTCATGTTAAACTACACCTCTACCCCGATATAACACGAATTCGGATATAACATGGTAAAGCAGTGCTCCAGGGGGCGGGGCTGCGCACTCCGACGGATCAAAGCAAGTTCGATATAATGCAGTTTCACCTACAACACAGTAAGATTTTTTGGCTCCCGAGGACAGCGTTATATCGGGGTAGAGGTGTATCTGCCTACTTGCTAAAGAAACCTAGAGCTATAGGATCAAATGGCTACTGACAAGAATACACTACACTTGTGGTTATTTCAGTGAAGAAATCACTAAATAATTCCAGCTAGAAGGCAACTGACAGTGTATCATTCCTGATCAGAAACAAGAAATAACAGTAAGGTGTTTTTTTTTAAACCAGGAATTAGCTCTACAAGTGTATTAACTTTTGAATGCTTCATACATTTCATAACATGCCCTGGTGCAAGATTTTTTATCTAATCATAACTTTCTTCCAAGAGCATTCCTCTAAGAAAACTTTTTACTTTACTTTTTTATTTAGCACTTTAGCTCTGGAATAATTAACTGGTGTAATTTTGAGACTAGTAATTTAACATTGCTTCTGTGTTTTCATAAGCTTGCAAAGGTGGCAAATCTTTGATATTGCTTTGCTTTAAAAAATAATCCTGCCATTTTTCTTAGAATTTTTCCTAGTTTTATGAATTCATGAAAAATATCCTGTAACTTTTTACAATAACTAAAACCCCAAAATGATAGAATGCCTAGTTAAGACTTCTGAAATGTTGTTTTTCAGTTCTTTATCAAATTTGTTCCCGAGTAGCTCTGGACAACATAGATAATGTAGTAGCATCTATTGGCCAAGAAACAGATATAATTCACAGGCTTTGGGGCAAAAAAGGTCCCTCTTTCAGATGTTCGTATCTATTAAAACCTTCATATCCTCACCATATCTCAGACTAATACATAATTAGGGTCCTACCAAATTCATGGGCCTTTCTGGTCAATTTCATGGCCATAGGGTTTTTTAGTTGGTCAATTTCAAACAATTTCAGATGTTTACATCTGAAATTTCATGGTGTTGTAACCATAGGGATCCTAACCCAAAATGGGATTATGGGAAGGTGTTGCAAAGTTTTTGTAGGGAGGTCCCCAGATTGCCACCCTGAATTTTGTGCTGCTTTCAGAGCTGGGCTCTGAAGGCAACACCCTCCCATCTTCCTGCAGTTAGAGGAGGTTCCCCTGGAGGTGGAGGTGGGTAGGATCTCCTCTATGCTGCTGGGAGTTCACGCCAGGGACAGATTAAGGCAGGTGACCCTGGCCAATTTGGGGCCCCAGGAAAAATGGGTGCCCCAGCCCTGGAAGAAGCCCCTACTGGGTCACTCTGAGCCCCTGCAGGAGCCGCAGGGGCTGAAGCCTGGAGCCCGTGCAGCCTCGAGCCCGGACTGCCCCAAGCTGCAACAATGACCTGGATTCCATTCCTTCTTGTGCATTAACAGAATTGTTTGCTATGTTCTATTCAGTTAAATATATGCAAATACACTGATGTCAGTTGGGTTGCACAGGTCTCAACGAGGGTACGAGTTGGTCTGTAAAGACTTCATTACTGGTGGTGATGACTAAGAAGCAAAAATGCTAGCTTGACTCTTATATCTCAGGGCTGCTAATTAGATAACAAACTATTTTTACTTGCAAATTAAGGAAATTTGATACAGAAATCATTAAGAAGCAATAAATAGGGAACTATACCATGCCAGGGTGGTTTGAGTAGAGAGAACAGTGGGAAAGACAGGAGGAGAAGATGAAAGCTGAGAGTTAGGCAGGGTCAGGGATTTTGAAGGCCCTTGAGGATGGGGACAATAAACTTGAATTTGAAACAGGAGATGAGAAGTGCCTCATTTTGTTCACATAGAAACTTAACTATGTTGAAATCTGTGAACAATCAGTAGATGCTCAAAATAATAACACACAGTAGTTACCTAGCAGAAACTAGCTACGTAAATAATTCAAGTAAAATGAACCAGAGCATAAATGCAAAATCCTGGCTTACAGGAGCCCCTGGATTTCAACAAGCCATTAACCTATCATTTCATATAATGACTCAAGTTATTTGCAATTTAACATTAGAAAGGCTTTTGAATCTATATAGGTCACACCTGTTGCTTGTGAAAAGTTGACACTTCATGCATTTCACAAATATCCTGCCAAAGGGTGGACGTATAAGATAAATGTATGCAGTTAGGTTTTTGTTTAGATTAGTAGAACAAGCCACAAATGATTGTTCATATCCCTTACTTCATTAATGTCTCCCTAATTAGCAAAACATCAGAATCTGTGGCTGGAGCATTAGTGGTTAGTTATAAAAATGCAGGTGTGAAATAACCTACTTTACAATATCAGAAGATGTTAATGATTTCTCACAAAGCAGCAAGGTCTCATGGAAAATAATCTAACTTCCTTTTTCTACCTACTGACAATCACGGGTTTATATCATGCAAAAATTACTATACTTATCTTCTCATTAGCAACTAATCTCACTCATTCCATTTGCCAAGCCAATTATAAGAAAATTTCCAGACTGAAATGCATTAATAGAACACTTGGACCTCACTCATTTTTCTCATGATAAAATAATTAATAAGCACTTGTATGTAAAAATCAAAATAGTTTTGTTAGCTAATTATTAAAATTAAGGACAATAACAACTATCATGTACTAGAAGTAACACAAACTCCTTATATTGTGTAATAAAATAATAATCAAATTTCCCCAGTTTACAGTGAAATAAGGGACATAAGAAAAATACTATAATACTACTGTTTTACAGATCACTTCCCCTTGAAAAATCTTAACCGTTCTCCTCAAAGTGGAAAGGTGAGTGGTGGAGTATTTACCCCCAGGGGCCATATTGAAACCAGTGTTTTAATTAACTTCATGATTTATAGAAACTCATGGTTAACAATCTGGTGAAATTTGCCGATGATGCTAAATTGTTTTAGTCAGTAAAAATTATGGAGAATAACTTAAAATTCCAGTTGGAATTAACACTCCCGTTGAAATAGGTACTGCTTCTCGGGGAGGTGGAGTACCTATGCTGAAAAGAGATCATGTCTTCACTAAGCACTACAGCGGCCCAGCTGCACCAGTATAGATGTGCCACTGCAGCACTGTAAGTGTAGACAAGCCCTAAGAGTCTTTTGCTTCTCTCTGAAGAACCAGGAATTGGCCACTACTGGAGGCAAAATGTTTGACTACTATAGGCAGATCAATGGTCTGATTCAGTAGAGCAAATTCTATATAATTTTACTACCAATACACAGGTTCAAAAGAAAAACAAAGAGAAAGATGGAATTATGTGGGTTTTTTAATTAAGGCTCCTTCAATCCACTTTTGGCATGTATTTGCAAAAGAATATTTCATATTGCTGCAGTGGATTTCAAGACATCCTGTAAGATTTGCAGAGTAAATTTTTGCAGTTCTTATCCTATAAACAAACAAACTATTAGGTACTTTAAGGAGTGATTTGATTTATCTGCAAATCAGCACCTTAGTATAGGAATTAAATTCAGACTACTTAGAGACAGATTCAGTTTTAATTACTTTATTGGACTCTAGGCTCTTAATGAGGTTTTTAAATACTACTTTATCCAGGGGTTAGCAGGATCATTATCCCTCTGGGTTTTAACTAACATATGATTATATGATGCCCTGCATTGGTTTTTGGCACAGTACTAAAGCTGTACATCACACACATTTATATATCTTAGAATGCTGGTCAAAACAGTCTGATCACTTTCCCAAATCTTAATTCCTTGAGAAGGGAAAGCCTCACCTGGTACATGAAATCTTAGGAAGTACTTCCAATTTCATAGGAAAAAAATTGCCTGACAGCTTTCATTTTAATCTGCTTTTAGTTAAAGCTCTCTGAAGATCAAAGAGGCCTCACTCAGACAGGCAGATGCATTTTCATGCCAGTGGCTAGGAAAAAGAACAGCCTTCAAGCAAACTGCTCAGTGAATCCTTAAGTAAGCAGGCAGCAGAATGGAGAGTACAAAACCTAAAAAAGGTCAATGGATTAAAAAAAAAAAAAAAAAAAAAAACCTTGACATTCACTAAAAAATGTTGTTGGAAAACCAACCTGGAAATAACCACTAACTGTGGAATTTAGTCATGCTAACAATTGTTCCTCTTAAGCAGAGAACCACTTTAAAAAAGTTAAGTACTGCTGATAAAGAACAAGTACCATACATACACAAAGAAGTGGCATTCAATTTCAGATAAATGGGTTTCCTAATAGTAACATTTAATCAAATGTTTGAAGAAAAAAAAAAAAAACAAACAAACTAAAACAACTCAGGGAGTTAAAAAATCCAGTGACCAGATGGCTAATCTCAATTTGAGTTTCAGAAAATTACTCAAAATTACAGTAACTCATAGCAGAATGACATTAGATATAAGCTTTAATTGGAAAACAGAAGCCTAACAAATGATCAGTCATTGAATTCCAGTAATGTATCAACTACGCACAATATTTGAAAGGCAGGGAGAGGACCTTTAAAATAAGCAGGCCTGATTCTTCACCATCTTGTACCTTGTGCCATGACTAAAACCTGGGCAAAGAGGGTATTGAATGCCACCAAAACAGAATAGTAGCATTTTACATCCAATTTGCATAGGTGTAAATGGAGACACAAGGTGAGAGACAGGGTAGAGTAAGGCCCACCGTTTGTTTTTTTCTTAAGGTACAACAAACTTTTTGGTTAGTGAGAAAAGGTAGTTCATTTCTAACAGAACTTCTCAACTAGAGCTTGAACATCTATTATTAAAATTTTCTGTTTGATAACTGGTTTCTTCCTGTGACACCTGCCTTGAAATCAAAATTGGTAACAATAACTAAAATGCTCAAATAGTAAAATATTATGGTCTCTCAGTACTATGATTTCCAGGATCAAAGTAAATGTAAAATGAAAAAAAAAATCCCCGTACATTCAAATATTTACTTCTTGGATTATTTTGAAATATAAGCATTACATTTTTTTAAATTCAAACACGGGTATAGAATACTATGTACTTGTAACACCACACAGCTGGGTGGGTTGTCAGTAGGGGATTGAAATTAGGACCTCTTGTTCTAAGCATGAGCCTTTACTGCTTTAGCTAAAAAAAGAGTCAGCTCTGTAAGCCAAGGCTGTAGTATGTCATAAACCTCTATATGTAATCCAGTCACCACTAGAGAGAGACAGAGTGTCACAATAGGTGGGTTACATACTGCTTAATTTATACACTTGGCAGATAAACGTTAAAAAAGGTTAGATTCTGAAGGCTATTTGAAAAATCCTAATGTATAATGTTTCCAAGATGTGATAATGAGTACCTTTAATGAGAACACTCAGAGACAGAAACGGGTTTTGTTTTAAAATGCATGTCTGAGCATATGCAAGAGGCTTATATTCAAAACTGCTTTTCGCTTTTACTTAAAAGTAGTCCACAATTGGACTGACAGAGTAGATGTCCATGGGTGTCTATGTTCAAGTGTTAATTTAACAAAACCAAAGGAATAATTTCAAAAATGTCATTGGCACTTACGCTCAAGAGGGCCAATTCCAAGGCAGATTTTCTAGCCAGAGACCAACTTTCAAATTACTGGTTTCAGAGTAGCAGCCGTGTTAGTCTGTATCCGTAAAAAGAACAGGAGTACTTGTGGCACCTTAGAGACTAACAAATTTATTAGAGCATAAGCTTTTGTGGACTACAGCCCACTTCTTGTAGTCCACGAAAGCTTATGCTCTAATAAATTTGTTAGTCTCTAAGGTGCCACAAGTACTCCTGTTCTTTTTTCAAATTACTGTATGGACTTCTGGTATCTTGTATCTCAGGAGCAGAGATATCTCACCATGTAATACGATGCCCACAAGCAACTTTAATCAGCAAAATTTGGGATTCTTTTTACAAACAAAGAAAAAAAAGAATATTTGACTACATTGACCAGGTTCTGCCAAATAAACTGGGGACAAGAGTTTATTCAGATTTCCCTTAGATACATTTCTTCTGCGTAGCCTTCCAAAATGAATTCAGCCATTAAAGACATGATTCCACAAAAAGATTTGTTACATATTTTAACTGGGGCCAGGATTTAGGAATTTACAAAGGGACATGGAGCCCTTCTGCTAAATCACCCTAATGTCAGATGGTAGGAACCCATTAAAAAGATATAAGATATAGTATATAACAATGTTTGGAGTGACTCTCCGAGCAGAACCCTGGGGATCTTGCAGGAAAAAACCCTGTAAATGTCCAATATCAAGAGAAAGCTTAGGCTGGGGTTTGTATTTTGTTGTTAGTTAAGAAAAATCCCACAAATGGACTAAGTTTTCATCACATCCAGGGTCTGTACACTCTGTTTGGAATACAGGAGGAACTCTACCTGCTTACAGATGGTACCAGAAGTGGTATGAAACATCATCTGTCCAAAGAATGGAAAATGGAAAGATCCTGAAATAGATGACGGAATCATGGAAGCAACAGCAGCATGTTGTTCTCCAGTTTATGAAGGAGCAATAAGCCCAGGCTACAACTCAATAGCAACAATATTAACAATTCCAGGAGCAGGTGCTTCACAGGATGATTAACGCAAAAGCAGGCCTTAATTAAGGCCTAGCCCTGCCCAAACTGGGATAGGAAGATGACTCACTTGTCTACCTGATCATTTTTGAGTTGGTAGTTACTGAAGCTTATTGGGAGGAATCCAGGGATATTTGTTTGGCCCTTTTTCTAATGGGATGGGCACAGGCAGCATACCGTGTGCTGGATGAAGTTGTAGCCACAGAGGCTGTAAAGGCTGGTATTTTGGACCAGTTGGAGGTCTCAGAGAAGAAGTACCAGCTGAGGTTTCAAAATGAGCCTTATTCCTCGGGAGCATTATTCCACACACCTTTGCCCAATGCCTGACGACTGGTAAAGCATGCAGGAAGGGGCCAAGAAGTAAAGGCAGAAACTCCACGAAGCATTAACTATTAGTCAGATTCCCAAATGGCTTGGTGGGGGAACTAAATGCAGCCCCCTTCTCCCGCCCATGTGTGAGATTTCTGGACCCCAATAGCAGAAAAGACAGTGCAGAGGAGGTGGATGAACATCTCCCTCCCCCTGTGCACAAAGAGAGAGAAAGGCACAATGCACAAAGAGATGAAGGACAAGATCTGGCCATATTTTTAGAAGAAAGGAAGTGAGTGAAAATGCACATATACACTCCAGTTGGAACAAGCTGATCTAAACCCTAAAATGCTCTAGATCAAAATATGTCAAAACCTTTTCATATGTTGTACAGGCTGTCCAATGAGATGTTACTGAGGGATAAAGGATTCTCTCGAGAAACTGGAATAAGCAGTATCTGTTGGGGACTTTAACAGAGTGGTTTGCCCATAGCTGGGGAATCTGGGACTAAGCCAAACCTGATTATAGATTGGGCCCTACCAAATTCATGGTCCATTTTGATAATTTTATGGTCATAGGCTTTTAAAAATCATAAATTTCATGATTTCAGCTATTTACATCTGAAATTTCACAGTGTTGTAATTGTAGGGGTCTTGACCCAAAAAGGAGTTGTGTGGGGGTCACAAGGTTATTGTAGGGAGGATTGCGGTACTGCTACCCTTACTTCTGCACTGCTGCTGGCGGCGGCGCTGCCTTCAGAGCTGGGCAGCTGGAGAGCGGCAGCTGCTGGCTGGGAGCCCAGCTCTGAAGGCAGAGCCACCACCAGCAGCAGCGCAGAAGTAAGGATGGTGTGGGATGGTATTGCCACCCTTACTTCTGCACTGCTACCTGCAGAGCTGGGCCCTCAGTCAAAAGCCGCTACTCTCTGGATGCCCAGCTCTGAAGGCAGCAGCACAGAAGTAAGTATGGCATAGTATGGTATCGCCACCCTCACTTCTGAGCTGCTGCTGGCGGAGTGCTGCCATCAGAGCTGTGTGCCTGGCCAATAGCCACCGCTCTCCAGCCACCCAGATCTGAAAGCAGCGTGGAAGTAACAGTGGCAATACCGTGACCCCCCTAAAATAACCTTGCAACCCCCCCGCAACTCCCATTTGGGTCAGGACCCCCAATTTGAGAAATGCTGGTCTCCCCCGTGAAATCTGTATAGTATAGGATAAAAGCACACAAAAGACCAGATTTCATGGGGGGAGACTAGATTTCACAGTCCCTGATGCACTTTTCATGGTTGTGAATTTGGTCAGGCCCTAATTATAGGATGAGCCCTTCCTGTGAGGAATCAGGTGATTTCTGTATAAAAGGAGCCAGATTTTAAGCACTGATGGGGTGCAACTGTGGAAAGAGCTGGAAGGAGAGTCATAGCAGGAAAGGAAGCTGAGCAGGGAGGTAAGCTCTTTGGGCAGGGAGGCCTGGGAGAGACCCTGATCAAAACAATGAAGAGACTGGGAGATCCAGAGGGGAAGTAAAGAGCCAAGATAGGAAATGGCCCAGGGAAAACCATGATACAAGCAAAGGAGCTGACTTAGCTGTGCTATACAGGGCCTTGGGCTTTTAAACCCAGAATCAAGGGTGGTACTGGGTTTTGCTACTGTCCCCAGTGAAGGGGGATTCAGGCTGAACCTCAAAGACAGACTGAGGAACAGCCCCAGAGAGGAGAGAAGGATCTTTTGTATTAAGACATTTTGGGGACTTCTTACTTTGGACAATTGTGACCCTGAAAGGGGTGGATTTAAAATGATTACCCAGTCAGAGGGCTGAGTTAACTGGCAGCGAAACCACCACAATTCCAGAGTGACCAACAGAAGGGGGCGTTAGTCCTGTGAGAGAGCTGTGATGACACAGCGGGCCACAAAGGCTAATGGTCAATGAACTCAATAACAGGGGCTAATGGTCCCCTTGCTTGACAGGGCCGCCCAGAGGATTCAGGGGGCCTGGGGTCTTTGGCGGCGGGGGGCCCCCACCGCCAAAGACCCAGCACTTCGGCGGCGGGTCCCGGGTCGGAAGGACCCCCCGCCACTGAACTGCCGCCGAAGACCCGGAGCGGAAGATGCTCCGGGGGCCCGGGCCCCGTGAGAGTTTTCCGGGGCCCCCAGAGCGAGTGAAGGACCCCGCTCCAGGGGCCCCGAAAAACTCTTGTGGGGGCCCCTGCAGGGCCCGGGGCAAATTGGCCCACTTCCCCCCTTCTCCCCCCGGGCGGCCCTGTTGCTGTTAGACCAGTTGGCTTACCAGCATTTGTGGAGAAAGGCACTATCAATGAATTTTTAGAGGATATCATTAAAAACATAACTTGATTAGACACAGCCCAAGTGGATTTATGAGAGGGAGGCCATAACTTGAAATGATATGCTTGAACATAAAAAATGACTTCACACTAACATCCTTCAATTCGGATAACAAGTTGTAAAGGACAAGAGGTAAAACAGCTTGTCATATAGAAAACAGTTCAAACGGCAGTGATGATTTCTGGATCCATCATGAACTGATGCACCTTTATCTTTTAAAATATCCTTTATTGACCTCTGATTATAGGCTTGTCTCTCTACAAATCATAAAAGACCCAGAGACTCGCCTGTGCAGCAAAATGTACCAAGACTGTGTTACCAAGACTGTGTTTCCAGAAGAAATGCTGGAAAAACTATGATTCCTGATGGGGGAACATTTTTTTCTATTGTCATTCTAGCTGACCAGTGTGACACTGGGAAGAAACAACCATCCAAAGTCATGGAAATATCTACACATAATGAACCCAGGCTTTTGACTAAAGTAATGATATTCCCTCAAGAATAAATCTGAGGTTTAAGACAAGTCTAGGGCTAGTCTACACTGGCAATGCTAAAGCGCTGCCACGGTAGCGCTTTAACATGCCTTGTGTGGTCGCGGTACAGTGCTGAGAGAGAGCTCTCCCAGCACTCTAAAAAAACCAACTCCACGAGGGGCGCAGCTCCCAGCGCTGGGGCACTGTCTACACTGGCGCTTTACAGCGCTGAAACTTGCTGCGCTCGGGGTGTGTTTTTTCACCCCCTTGAGCTAGAAAGTTGCAGTGCTGTAAATTGCCAGTGTAGACAAGCCCATAGTGTATCCTGAGACAGAACACTTAAGAGTTTGTCTGTCCTATGTAGATTTCTACTCTGAGAGGTCATATTAAACACAGCTGCTGGTTCTTTAGCTTAAAACTGAGTTTTCAAAAGGATTGGATTAGAACAGCATTTCACAAACTTTTTAAACATGAGTCTCCACATAAGGAAAACTAATCATGGCCCCTTGAGCCCTACCATGTACACAAGCTCTAGAGATAAAGGAGGCCTAAAGAAATTACTCTAGCTGAGTGTCAGCCAACTCAAAATTCCTACAGAGGAAACCTATCTTTCTTCCTGAAACGCTTTCATATAAAATGTTGGTATCATACAAGGCTTCATACAGGCTGTCACTGAGGGATCCATCCAGAGTGAGGTAGGGGAGATTAACCAGAGTTCCTAAGACTCACTGTCTACACTATACCGCTTGCTCACTGGTGTGGCCCCATAAACCATGGCATTTGGGGATTCCCAACAAGTATTGTCATTCTTTTTTAACTGAAGAGAAGATAGGCAAGGTATCCTTCCTTTGGGCTTCATCCAAAAAAACAGGGAGATAAATCATTTTCCAATTCCCCAATGAGTGGATCTTAAATGTACCAGGTGCATATTTAATAACAATGTTCCCATCTTTTTTCAGAAACCCTCTTGTGAGCATCTATAACCACCAATTTAGAGTCAAGAAAACAGAACTTTCCACTCCTCTGTCCATATGAATAGCAGAGGAAAGGGGGAAAAACAGGCCTGGGCATACTGAAGAATAGGGTTGCCAACTTTGTAATATTTAAAAACTGGACATTCCAGCAGGAATGCCGGAACCTTCCCTGCCCCACCTCTTCCCCATGAGGCCCGCCCCTGCCCCACCTGGTCCCCTGAGTCCCCGCCTTGCCTCTTTCCCTGAGGCCCTGCCCTCCATCCACTCCTCTTCTCCCCTCCCCCCTTTTCGCTCACTGCTTTTCCCCTCCCACTCCCCCACCCGGGTCAGGAGGGGCTCACTTGTGGAGCCAGGGCTGGGAGCTGCAGCCACCCGACACAGGTAAGAGGCAGCCCCAGCTGAATAAGGGCTGGCACGGGTGATGACCCAGCGTCTCCCCTGCCCGCAGTAACTGGACATTGGGTGTCCAGTCAGTAGATCTGACCAGATACTGTCAGGTCTCCTTTTCGAGTGGACTTTTCGGTCAAAAACCAGGCACTTGGCCAGCCTACTGAAGAACTTGGAGATAAATTATTCTCTGCCCACCAAAATGAAATAACACTCTGGGGAGGCCCAACTGTAGGAGCTACTTGGGAGGGGGGGGGGGGGCGGGGAGAGAGGGTTTCCTTATATTCACCTGTGATCTGGCAAAGTCCTTGTTTAGTCAAGCAACAACCCCTGAGGTGAAGATCACTTTAATGTTCTGTGGAGATGATAGGAGGAGGAGAGTCAAGTAATAGGTTTCAGGCACTCTATTCCAAGACCCTAGTGGGACACTCCAGCTAATGTGAGTCCCTGTGAAGCTGGCTGTCCTCCATGGTGCAGGCTGGGCAGCTTGGAAGCCAAGACTGCTACTTTGGCATGATGGCAGAAGCCACTTCAGAAAGCAGGCAAGACTGTAGTCTGCTGCCTCATCCCAGCAAGATAGGAGAGAGACTGAGAAAACAATGGAATGGAAATGAAGTGAAGCTAAGCTAGCTGAAAGATACCAGAATAGAAGTTTTGTATAGTTGCTGTCCTGTTTAATCTGTATATATTCTGTGTTGGGGGGAAAGGACTCAGAATTATCCATTAAAATTCTGTAGGGTTACCTTTCATCCTCTCTTGAATTAAGTGTGTGTATGTGTATAGACAGAATGTACATATGTTATGTGTTTGTCTGTGTACACACACTCGCACATCTTACAGAGAAATTACTGTAGAAGTAATAAGCCAATCTACCGTTGAAATGAATTACTATACTTTACAATAACATTGTGATAGTCTGAAAGATTTAGATAAACCTTGACAATGATTGAAGTTATTTTGTTTTTGCCTAAGACATTTACCTTATTTTTTTATTTTATTTTATTTTACATTACTAATGCTCACTAACCATGAAACTATTATAATATATGATTCCTGGGGATAATCTTGTAAATGAAGGTGGTACACTGAGGAAAAAACAAATATATGCACACACATCTCCTGCTAGAATTTAAAGCCTCAATTAAACTTTGTTCCTTCCCTTGTTCACATAATTAAAATGGTCATCCACAAGTGAAAAGGGATAGATCATTCAGAATAAGCCTTTTACTGAACTAGCTTAGTCCTTAAATATGAAATAGATAATCATTTGTCATTTATACAGATCAGATTTTATATCATTTAAGTTGGGTTTTCAATTTTCTGAAGTTACTGTTTGAAGCCCTGATCCAGCAAATACTTATGCACGTGCTTAACTCTAAGAACATGAGTAATCCCATTGGCTTCAAGTGTGAACATAAGTGTATGCCATCATGTGTCAGCAATGCCCTCTGCCATGTACATTGGCCAAACCGGACAGTCTCTTTGAAAAAGAATAAATGGACACAAATCTGACATCAGGAATTATAACATTCAAAAACCAGTAGGTGAACACTGGTCACTCAATAACAGACCTAAGAGTGGCAATTGTTCAACAAAAAAACTTCAGAAACAGACTTCAATGTGAAACTGCAGAACTGGAATTAATTTGCAAACTGGACACCATCAAATTAGGCCTGAATAAAGACTGGGAGTGTTTGGGTCATTACAAAACCTAAACCTAATTTCCCCCATACTAATTTCCCCCTATTGTTACTCACACCTTCTTGTCAACTGTTTGAAATAGGCCACTCTCATTACCACTACAAAAGTTATTTTTCCTCCCTTGGTATCCTACTGTTAGTTGAATTGTCTCGTTAGACACTTGGTAAGGCAACTTTTCATGTATTTATACCTGCTCCTGTATTTTCCACTCCATGCATCTGATGAAGTGGGTTCTAGCCCATGAAAGCTTATGTCCAAATAAATTTGTTAGTCTCTAAGGTACCACAAGGACTCCTTGTTGTTTTTGCTGATACAGACTAACACGGCTACCACTCTGAAACCTGTCATAATAGTTTGTGGCGATCTAAACTATGTATCCATGGTTTAGGGATATTTAGAGTATACTTTGGATAAAGACTACAGGTGAATCAAGCTATTGTCATTTATTTATTCAATAAAAACTAATTTGCACACTCTGAAACTAAATGTCAAAGATTCATTGCAAATTAGAGATAAGAAAAATACAGCATAAACTCACAATACATACAATATCAAATGTGTCCTATGGGTATTATTTCCTTCAATTGAATGAATTGAAGAGAGGATATTAGGGCTATTTTTTTATTTTTGTTTGAAGATTTCATGCAAAGCTTTCAGTCAATAACATTAAAAATATGTAAAGTTTTTCAAATGTTAATTTTGTTTTAAAATTCTACTTGGAGCACTATAACTACAGTAGTGATAACTATATAGAGATAATAGAGTAAGCCTCCAAATCACTTAGGTGATGTTTTTCCAAATGCTTAGACTAGCTCCAATATTGGTTTCCCAAATCAATACCTAATCCATGGTGGCTTTATTTATCATCTAAATCACATGCTGGTCATTTTTATATTAGTGTACTAATTAAAAAAAAAAACAGTATTTTTTAATGATTTTTAACACAGGAGAGGACAAGCGGTA
Source organism: Malaclemys terrapin pileata (assembly GCF_027887155.1). NCBI lineage: Eukaryota > Metazoa > Chordata > Testudines > Emydidae > Malaclemys > Malaclemys terrapin. The sequence goes on along the minus strand of NC_071514.1, from coordinate 77,555,760 downwards.
TGCAAATGCCTAAAAAGAAAAACAAAATGATCAGTCTGGCCTTGCCTCTCTTCCCCTACATCTTAAAAAAACTTTATAATAGGCAGAGAGGAAGGAAAAGGTGCAGTAACAAAATCCCTTCTATTTGTGCTTTAAATAATGAGTACTGGTACACAGTGAAATTTTGAAATACAGACTGACATTTCAGAAGTATTCACAGTATACCCAGAGATCTGAGTTCCTGCCAACAAAAAATGAGTTTGTAGAGCTTCATTACAAAAGGAAAGGGCCTACTTGGTAAACATCTTTCACTCAAGAGTGGAAACGGAATTCCTTTTCACTCTCTGCATTTGCAGGGGACACTGGCAATTGGCAGGAAGATGTCTTTGGAAGGCCATATGTTCATATCCAAGGGATGTAAGAAGATCAGCTCCTCTTCACTGAGAGTAACTGTAGTAAAAGTGGGTGCACTTTACGTCTTCCATCCCGGGGGAATTGGCAACTTCTCAACTTCATTTTTTAAAATATTTTAAAAATTGAATAATCTCAGCAGAAATAAAATTAGGTGTTAGAAGCATGATTTTCTCTGACTCAAAAAGTTGTATGAAGAACTGCAAATAATAACAACATTTAATTTACTTGGTATCCAATAAATAGAACAATTTTTTACCATCGAACAAAAAATGCACAACATTAGAGAGAAAACACAAAGTAGTGGCATGGTAAACTAGAAAGGAGCAGTCAGTACTTGAAATACATCTGATTTAACATTGGTTTGGAAAAGGGAGGTAAAGAATCTTACAAGTGGCCAATATGACCATTTAAAGGAACAATGCTGGTTAGCTCAAGGAGTCAGTTTGGAACACTGAACTTACAATGAGTGAGCAAAATTCATCAAAACATTACAATGTTCTTCCTGAGCCACTACATTTGACAAAAAAATATTCTAGTCAGTTCAGGCTGTAAGTATCAGAACAATTGTCCATTTAGAAAAAAAAGTTGTTTGTGTGAATTGCTGGGGGGGGCGGAACTGTACAAAGTGGAACAGAATTAATTGCTATGCTACAATTATAACACGTCATGTACAACATGACTGCATTGTTACATTTTAAATGACAAATGACAGAAATAAACAATATGACTGATAGTTAATTCTGTGAGAGAAAGAAGATATGTGAGATAATATTTTAACGAATTAACTTCTGCAGGTGGAAGGGAAGCTTTTGGGCTTCATAGAGCTCTTCTTCAGGTCTGGGGAAGATAGCCAGAGTGTTTGAGGAAATACAAGTTGGGACAGATTGTTAAACATAAGGGGTTCACACATTCTGTAGAAGATCAATTAAAATGAAGTGGGCAGTTAAGGGTTATCAGGCAGTAGGGTTCGTTACAAATTGTTGTAATGAACCATAAAACCAGTGTCTCTGTTTAGGCCATGTTTTTTAGTATATAACAGATTTATGAATTTAAATTCCCAAGCGCATCTTTTTGAAGGTCCATATCTGACCTCTCAGTCCTCATTCTCAAAGGAAAGCTGCACAACCCCTTCAAAAGATGCGCTTGGAAATTTAAATTCATATATCTGCTAGACACTAAAAACCATGAACTAAACAGACACTAGTTTATGATTCATTGTAGCAATGGGTCTCTGGCTTACATCCTTCTGGTTGCCAACCATATTATATTACTTTGTAGGCCCTATGGGATTGGTGCCTGCAAGAGTTTCCCTTTGGGAGCCTGCTGACAGTAACAGTCACACAGCAACTTCTCCAAAAGAAAGTATGTTTTATTTTGCCCAAAGGTACACGGAGAAGTGAATGTAAAACAACAAAAAAACCTATACACATACTGTCTTTTCTACACTTGTTATTCCACTCAAGTCCCTGGGTGGACATAACAGCCTTGGTGTCCTCCATTATCTTGGGGACCAAGTTGTAACCTGCTTAGTATAGACCCTGGTTCTCAGTCAGCCTGCTGTCTCTGTGTCAGCTTGCCTGCTGACCGTTCCCTCCTGTCTTTCCCCCAGGGGCACCTTTCAACAGATCAGTGTCCTTTGATCTCTCTCTTCTCAGCCTTGACCAGACAGCCCTGGAACCTAAGGAGTCCCTCTTCAGGGCTATAAACCTGGCTATTGTTTGAGGGAATGCTTTTTACCTTAGGCCACTGTTTTACCTTTTCTGACTGATTTCATTTAATAACTCCTTGTGATCTAACTGTTCATTCAGGTAGGGGAATATTACATAGATATACTAAGAAGCTGTGACAGGGTGTAATAGCTCCTTTGAGGCTCCCTGCTGGAGGCCTCACAGTCTACACCCTGCCCCAGGATATTAGAAAGACAAGGTGGGTGAATTAATATCTTTTATTGGACCAACTTCTGCTGGTGAGAGACAGAGACAACCTTTCCAGCTACACAGAGCTCTTCTTCGGGTCTGGGAAAGGTACTCAGAGTGTTACAGCTAAATACACGATAGTATAGCATAAGTGAGAGCAAATGTGTGGGTCGAATGTGTTGTATCATTGGGGGCAACAGTTTTAGGAAGAAATCACTTGAGACACAAAGAGCTGTAAACCTTAAAAGCAGCCATTTGTTGCCACACACTGTACTAACCAAAGCCAGCCAAAACTGGCTGGGCTATCCCCTAATAATCTAACTCAATTGCCATAGCCACAACAAGATTCTAACACCACGACAAACAAATACACAACAGAATGGACACTGCTACCTGAAATTTCCAATTAGAGGTGCAGGAGTGCAAATAGGGACACTACTCAAAGAAGAAGGGATAGCTAAATCTCAGTTCTTCCCCACATTGTCTGTCCTGAGAGATAGTAGAGAAGTGAAGGATTCTTATAAGAAAATTCAAACTTACTTCAGGCTCATTTTTAATCCCTGCTTCAAGTATCTTGCAGCTAACAAGATTCATATGTGAGAAATCAAAGGCTGCCCAAAGGTGAGCAAACAAGCATACAGCTTTTGATTTGGGGATATTTACATATTTATTGACCCAGGGAGACAATACAAAACACTGATCAATAACAGAATGAGAAAACCAGAAGCCAATCTGTTCTTCACAAAAATAACAAACTTCAGCCTCTTACTGCAATAGTTTGGTCAGCAAAAACCTTGCATAGAATTTAGTTGGGACATCAATAAGACTAATGGGTCCATAACATGAAGGTTCAATTTTATCACCCTCCTTCAAAACTGGAATTATAATATGTATATCTCAGTACCTAGGAAAAGAGCCAGATTGATTAATAACACTAAAAAGGGCATCAAATTGGTGTCCACCAAGAAACATTTAAGCCCTTACCTTCTATATGAAAACAGGGCCAAATTCTGCCCTCACTTAGGCCTGTACATCCCTAGCAATTCCAGTCGGTTATTGGGGTAAAGAATTTGGTCCATTAACTATCCCCAAAGCTAGATATTTTTGTTGTAAAATTAGGAGATACGCTTCTGCTGCTGTTGCTGCAGGCCATGAAGTGAAAGTCCAATCGACAGAGCTTAAGACATTAATATGCAGAATTAAAGATAAAATAGTAAAGCTGCTTAAAAATACTCTTTTCCAGTTGCTTTTTATTATACAAACTTCAGTATTTACTCTGAATTCCCATTTGTCAGTACCAAATCCCATGAGAATTTCTTAAAACTAAACTGCCTCTCCAAAGTCCTCCCACAGATAAAACTTTTCTTAGCTTTCAACAAAAACATACATTACTGTTTAATAGGAACAACCAACACAGGCATTGTTCTTAAAAATACCCCCAAAAATTCAATAAGTTTATCATTTTTTCATCACTCCTATTTCCTTGGTTTTAGCAGATCTGGAGATTGTGAATTTTAATCTATTTCTGGCTTGTTGATGCAAATAGCATTATCACCCAACTTTGAAATAACCACTAACTGAACAATTCATACAAAAGCAATGAAGGCAGCCGACAGCAGGCTTTGTCTAGAAGACTCAGATACACTGTATTTACAGTACCTACTGCTGTGAACACCCTTTACCTGTCCATCTGTCTACCCATTCATAAAATGTCATCAGCCACAACTGCACAGCAAATATCTGTAACAGAAGTTGTGACACTGCACCCCATATTCTTCACAGTGATATTATGATATGATTATGACATAGTTATGATGTATTTTATGGAAGATAGATCATGTGAGATATCATTGAAAAGGTTAGGATTTTTTGAATATGATTATCCTATTTGTATGCATGTATCATTTTTGTATCTGAAGTTAGGAATATTGACTATGTATCTGCATTACAAATGTGTTTACACCTGGGGAACGCCCACTAGACAAGATGTTTTCATTCTGAAAAGCTGGGTGGGGAAGGGCCATTAGAGAAAACAACAGGCCTTAGAAGAAGCTTATCTCCCACCTGGGGGCCTTCCTGAAGACACTGCAGACAGCCTCTGAGTCATGGGTGCTGGGACACTACAGGGACATGTGACCAGCACCTGGTGCTGGACTCTGTCTTGGGATATCAGTATTTTTCCACTGACTGGCATGGGAACCAAGCTTTGAAACAAAGGGTTCCCGCCATATGCTAAAGCATATAAGGCAGAGGAGTGACATCATCTTGGTTCTTCACTGACTCCCCACCCAAAGAGACTCCTGGAAACACCTGAGGAACAAAGACTGAACTGGGGGAAGTGCTGGACCCAGGGTAAAGGGATTTTTAGCCTGTGAAAGGAACACCTGGGGATTCCAAGCTGTAGACAAGTGAAGCTTGCCCCTTAAGAATCTGCAGCCTGCTTGTATCATCACTTAGGCTGAGGATCTGCTATTCATATCCAATCTATTTAATATATTAAGCTTCATTTGTGTTTTTGTTTATTTGCTAGGTAATCTGCTTTGATCTGTTTGCTATCTCTTATAATCATTTAAAATCTATCTTTTGTAATTAATAAATTTGTTTTTACTTTGTCTAAACCAGTGTGTGAGAGTCATAACTCGGGGCAGAAAGGTGTTGTGTATTCTTCTCCACATTGAGGTAGGGATGAATTTCATGAGCTTATGCTGTACAGTTCCCTGTGCAGCACGAGATGGTATAATTTTGGGTTTACACTCCAGACAGGGTGCATGCCTGAGTAGCTGGGAAGTTCCCTAGCTGGAGCCTTCCCATGCAGGGCTGCTCACAGCGTCTGCATGTAACTGCAGTGGGGTATGTCCCTACCTGCATTTGTGCTGGTGAAAGTGCAGGCTGGTCACAACAGTACAGTGTAAAAGGAACCCGGGCTGGAGGGTCAGGGGAACTCAGTGGTACCCCAGTTCCAGGTGGCACCTCGGAGGGAACCCATCACAGAAGTATCTGCTGTAAAATCCTCATTTTCTGTTTCCTCTAACTTTTCTTCAGAGCTTAAGGGCCAGACGCATGAGTTCTACATCTAACAACAATTTGAGAGAGAAATTATCACTGTCCATTCTGAATTACCTGGAGGAAGTAAAATGTTCCTCAATTACAATACTCAAAAGTGAAATCTTTTATACGTACGATGCAGATAGTACGTAAAATTTTAAGTCCCAACTGAAACAAAACTAATTTAACAAGACCGCCATAAAACTGGTATACAGTAATGACAACACTCGGGGGGATGTCTGCAAGGGATAAAGGTGAATCAGATTAAGTCTTATTAAACTAACTGGGTATTAAAATCACTTCATCACCTTTCTTAAGGGAAAGATTTACTGGCTGATTCAATTTCTATCTTCTGTAATTCCTAACAAAAACCTCAGAGGCTCCCTGTTTTGAAATGCACATATAGTTTGTAAGTGAGAACTGGACCACTCCCTAACACAAAAAAATTCCCAATATTTAAGAAACTCTCTATTTGCCCTTCACTGGAATGTAAAGGCATTTATCCTTTCTAGGATGCCAGTTTCCCCCTTGCATCCAAATGTAACCCAATTTAATGCTCTTATATTTTTTATGTTTTGAGAATACATGCCAATCTTTCTATCATTTTTGACAGTTCATAGGGTCTAAGATTAGATATATGGTCTTTCTATTATTTCCTTCCACTCACTCTCCATGATGTGCTGTAGGACTTCACAGAGCCCTAAACAAACCATGATAATCAGATAATGAAAAATCTACTATTCGAGTCCAGAAAATTGATCCCGCATGATTAGCTAGAGCCGATTCTCCTATCCTATCCCTCAAGCATTTTCTGTTTGTATTGTGTCTTAACAGAGCGAGCGCCTTGTACACTACCTACCCTTGTGTTGGCAACTGAATAACATTCCTATGACTGGAAGCAAGGACTGTCTCTTAGTTACATGTTTGTACATTGGGGCCCTGGCTACTATGCACAACCATAATACAAATAAACAAGAATGTAGCAACTGCTTAAATGGGTAAACAATATTAGGAATCTATTTGATCTTTTAAAATGCTATTTAGCAGCTGCACACAAGGAGGAGTGTCAGCACCATATAACCTGCCAACTCACTGTAGAGCACCAGCAAAAGATCCACAGATCACTGGCGGTCCGCAAATTACAAGTTGGTAATCACTCTTCTATATTATCATTCTTATCCATTCACTCAATAATTTTTTTGCAGAGGATTATCTAAAATTTAATTTTATAAAATATGAGAACTTTCACAAAGTTTTGGTTCTTCCATATAACCCATGTCATTGTCCATTAGCAGTATACTATTTATTATGCAAAAAATTTCAATAATAAGCTATATACAGCTTTGAAGTAGGCATGAACCTTTGGCCAGAGCTGCAGGGACAGGAATATATAGCTTCAGTATGTTTGTTTTTTTTAATTTAGATACTGAAATAATATATTCTAGTCCTGACAACTATGTCTACAGGTTCATCTTCACTTCATTGCCATGCCAGCTTCTTCTCTGAAAGGATTTTTTTTTTTTTACTGTACAATAGCTAAATTTCACCCACTAAGACAAATGAGAGTTCTTAACAATAAACTTAGTTTTATTTTTAGTTTTAACTTCTAACAATTTATGCCTATCTTTTGTTTTTAGTGGCATTCTTTACAATTTATAAATGCCATGAACTTTGACTCATTTCATTTCAGGTTTACTATGATAAGTTATTACTACCATCTACTAGTGAAAGCAACATACTGTATTGCTCTATACATACTAACAGAGCTTCTTTGGTATGTAAAATGTCTTTAAAAAAACCAATTAACAGATCATTTAAAAAAAATGCCATCAACAATCAGCAACCTAAAGGGAAAACTAGATTTCTGAGACATTATATAGTCCCTAAGTAATTTCCAATGGGACTACAAAAGAAATAATTTTGGAGAAGATGTGTAATCACTAGTCAGAAGATGAGATTCTATGTAAGTATAATCAACCTTGGAAAAATGACAAAAACATGTGTGTACGATGTATCAGTATTAAGAGAAACAACAGAAGTGTGATTCATTCTCACAGCTACCAAGCTAGGAAAACCAGAAGAGCATCTGCCAATCCTATTTGTGTAAGAAGGACAATATTATAGTCATCAAGTGAAAGGTAGGATTCTTGAATTAAGAGTAACTCATAAAAGAAAATAAGTAGTGTTGTTCAATATTGTTAACATTTCCCCTTTAGACAGACCACTCTTCATAATATAGGCCAGCGGTTCTCAAACTGTGGGTTAGGACCCCAAAGTGGGTTGCGACCCTGTTTAGAGCCAAAGCCCGAGCCCAACCGCCTGGTGTCAAAGCCTGAGGGCTTCAGCTCTGGTTGATGGGGCTCAAGTTACAGGCCCCCTGCCTGGGGCTGAAGCGCTTGGGGTTTGGCACCCCATACCCAGGGCAGTGGGGCTTGGACTCTGGCCCCCTGGGGCAGTGGGACTTGGGCAGGCTCAGGCTTCAGTCCCCCCTCCTGGGATTATGTAGTAATTTTTGTTGTCAGAAGGAGTAATAGACAAAAAGAGGAAAAAGCAGTCCTTCTCACCTGACTTTTTTGTTTCCAAACTATCTAGTAAGTCTACCAGTGAAAAACATTATTTTCTCAGGTCCACTTCTTTCAATCTACATATTAACATCCCTTATTTGTAGTTTAGATGATATCAGCAACTGTAACTCTGAAACTTAGTCTTCAAACTGTAGCATTCTACTCTCATGTGAACATAACTACACTAATTCTCTGGTTTCAGAGTAGCAGCCGTGTTAGTCTGTATACACAAAAAGAACAGGAGTATTTGTGGCACCTTAGAGACTAACAAATTTATTTGAGCATAAGCTTTCATGGGCTACAGCCCACTTCTTCGGATGCATAGAATGGAACATATATAGAGGAGATATATACTGTATACAGAGTATGTGTATGTATATCTCCTCTATATATGTTCCATTCTATGCATCTGAAGAAGTGGGCTGTAGCCCATGAAAGCTTATGCTCAAATAAATTTGTTAGTCTCTAAGGTGCCACAAGTACTCCTGTTCTTTTTACTAATTCTCTGGTATAGCATCCCCATTCCTTATAAATGAGGAATTTATCCCTTAGACCTTTTGAATTCTATCTTACACTTGCAGAAAGGAAGCTTACTGACCACAATCTTGCTGCTCCCCATCTGAGTTATTAGAGAAAACAGAGAATCTAGAATTAAAGGCAAAATTAATAGTAAATAATACCATCTAATTAATGGTAAATTAGATTAATCAATGCAGAACTTAAAATAACGATTGCACTGGCTGGAGAAGCAGTATCATTAATTCTGCAGCTGATATCTTAAGAGTGTTGTCCATCAGGGATGATTACTGAACCGGATTACAACTAGATTTCAGATCCTACCCTTAAAAGCACCTTTGGGATCGGAATCAGAAGTAAGTTCCAGTAAATCAGACTACACAAAAATAGCACCTTAAAATACTTCCATATCTGCAGGCAGTCTAAACTCATACCAAATACCAACCAGAGTCATATCATAGTGTCTCATTAAATCTGCTTTGTGCCATTCCAGCAGTGCAAAGAAGACTCAAATCTGTCCTAAATTGTCAGAGGTGTAGCTTGTGGGGCAAGGGAGCATGGCCAGAATGTCACTGAACCCCAGCTCCTGGAAAGCAACTAAAGCCAGCTGTAAGTTAAAGCATAGTCTGTTCTAATTTGTGATGGAGACTCAAACAGCTCCTGGGTAACACCAATACTGGAGAGGCATAAAGGTGGCATACAGCAATGTTCCCCCACTCTTCCTCTCAGGTCCTGTGTCAGGCACAGATCATCCAAACCTGACGAATGGATCCATTATGTCTTGTGCTGGTAGAAGACTCACCAAAATGACTTTTGTCTAAGCCTTTTCTTAGGCAAAACCTGATAACTACACTACTCCTCTACAACACAGGCAAATTTAAAAGATGGACTCTGTAGGTTTTGAGAGGAACAAACCCACTTGGTTCTACATTCACTGTATGAAGCCAGATGATTAATTTGATCTCCTATTATTTTAGGAGCTAACAGCAGAATACAGAAAAACATTAAATTAACAGTATATCCTAATTAAAATTAGTTGATATATACAATATACAGTCCAGGAGCTGAATCACAGTTTATTTCCAAGAAGATTGGGAATCAATCTATTTCATTGTCACACCATCTATAAAACTTAAACTCCACAAATTATTATCTTTATCTCATTACCCATTCCAAGTACTTGGTCTGCTCAGTTGCCCTCTTCTTGCTGAATGACTTGCACACTGGAAGGACATATTTCAACAATGACAACGCAACCCAGGTGCAATAATTGGATGATCAAGTATTTGTAGTTTTAACACAGTGAAGAACTCAGGTAAAAAGAAATTATATTCAATAAAAACAAGAGAAATAGAGTGAGAATGGAAAAGCCTAAAGTCATTTATCTCAGAAGTATTCCACTCACATTTCAACTTATAAATCACTTTGCCTGAGTACTAAATAGAAAAGACTGAATAGACTGAGAGACTGTGCAACAAAGGAAGCTAAGTGCTTTTCTGACGTTTACGTAATGCAGACTTTTCTTCCTTATGATTCCTAAGATTGAATTTAAAAGATATCAGGGGTAATCTCCTGGTGAAGCTGAACACAGAAATATATTTTTGGAATGAACTCACAATAGCCTGGAGGACAATATCATAAACTATAGTAGCTCAAAAAGAAGTTTGATGGGCAGAGGGGGTGCTTTGAGCAGCTCAAGAATGGGAACAAGATAGAAGGAACAATATACATCTACACTGCAAATCACAAAATCGAGGGGACATCAAACCATGGGATTGACTGAGGTGACTTTATCTAGTCTGTTTGAACTTGGAGAGCACCACCCTGAAATCCACATTCTAGAGAATTAAATAAAGTTTCCCTGAAAGGCACTAGACAATTAGTGTTGACTAGTGTCAAACAAAAGTCATGCTCTTGATTGTTCTGGTTTTGTTTTTTTTTATAAAAGTTATAATTACAGCCAGCTGCCCAATACAATCTGGATTGTCTTCCTTACATATATTTATGAAAATTTTGGGAAGAAATTTGAAAGCCAGTCATACTAAGCTTATTTCCCACAACTGTGCCTTGAAGCTAACTTTATTCTGAACCCATTCTGTGCACAGATAGGGACTCTCATCCATAAAGCAGAAGGCATCTACAGTATAATACGTTATTAGTATTGCTGACTTGATACTACAGTTGAGGTTTACAATGTGGAGTTTGCTTGTTATTTTAAAATATTTTTTATTGAGGAAAAATATATCCTAAATATCCAAACAGCTTACAGTTGCAAAGAACCCTGAATGTTGTTGACCCCATATAATTCTTAAAGTGCATTGTTCAAAGGTAATTATGCCCATTCAAATTAGAAATTTCAGAAGAGGTTTGAAATTGAGAGCACATTAGGGTTAAATATTGTTTTGTTTCTTTTATCCAGCTGCTCATGCTGGGAGAATATAACAACACAAAGTGCAACAGTAATTCTTTTTTAGCTATTCTCATAAGTACTGTATATTTTTCTGGTTGTGCTTTGGTTAAATTACACTGAACCAATTTGCCAGAAAAGAATGATTGATGAGGAAATAAAATGAATGATTAAGGAAAATATACAATCATTTTTACTGTCTATAAAATATACAGAGAAAGATTAACAACAAAACTTATTTAAACCATTTTTACCAAACTAAATAAACAGTCATGCAAGGAAGGAAAGGGTAATCTTTATAAAATATGATAGTTACTTTTCATATTCTGAGGTTAAATTCTCAGAAGCTATTCCAGTTTCTACAGCCTTGAACATTTAAAATAAGTGTTTTCTTTATCAGTCACCTGCATCTTTCACTAGAAAAGCAACACAGCCTCCTTTTTCACACAGTAAAGCCTACAGAAGATAGAAAAGCAGCTACTTAATCTATGCGTTTGGCACCATTTCCAAAAATAACAGCATTTTTGATCCTGTATACAGTAACTCCTCACTTAACGTTGTAGTTATGTTCCTGAAAAATGTGACTTTAAGTGAAACAATGTTAAGCGAATCCAATTTCCCCATAAGAATTAATGTAAATGAGGCGGTTAGGTTCCAGGGAAATTTTTTTCACCAGACAAAAGACTATATTTTATATATATACACAAACTTATACTGTGTGTGTGTGTGTGTGTGTGTATATATATACACACACACACACACACAGTATAAGTTTTAAGCAAACAATTTAATACTGGTACACAGTGATGATGATTGTGAAGCTTGTTTGAGGTGGAGGAGTCAGAGGGTGGGCTATTTCCCTTACTGCTAAGTGATGAACTAGCAATTGGCTGAACCCTCAAGGGTTAACTCTCTCACTCTACAAGGCAGCAGAAATGGAGGGACATATGCGCATTTCCCCTTTAAGTACACTGCCTTGTTAATTAGATCAGCTTGCTGAGACCGCAGCTGCTGCAAACTTCCTCTGTCCTGAGCCCTGGTGTGTCCCCCCTGCTCTATGGAAGATGGGGTAAGAGGGGTCCAGGAGCAGGGGGGAGGGGGACACCCTGACATTAGCCCCCTCTTCCTTCCCTCCCACCCACACAGCAAGCAGGAGTCTCGGGGGGCAGCTCCAAGGCAGAGGGCAGGAGCAGCACATGGCAGTGGGGGGGAGGGACAGCTACAATTGCTAGCCTGCTGGGCAGCTGCTGCACAGGGAACTTAGGGGAGTGGGGAGCTGACAGGGAGGCTGCCGGTCCATCCTGGTTCCAAGCCCCCACCAGCTAGCTGCAATGGGCTGCTCTTCCTGCAAGCAGTAGGCAAAACAGGCGGCTGCCAAACCATGTTAGAAGGGAGCATTACACAACTTTAAACGAGCATGTTCCCTAATTGATCAGCAACGTAACAACGAAACAACGTTAACCGGGATGACTTTAAGTGAGGAGTTACCGTACGTGAACTCTCTAGTAGTTCCACACTGTTACTATATGCAAAGCCTTGATCCTGCAAGCTATTCTGCATGCACAGCAGCTTGCAAAAGTGATGCTGTGGTGTTTGTCCTAAAGGCTGGACATTCTCACCGAGACAGTTGTTGCAATTCCCTGATTGGTATATTGTACTTGGTCCTGTGGGTAATCATACAGGACTTAATCAATATAGTGGTATATAGGTAGGACCCTACCAAATTTATGAAAAATGCATCACAGACCATGAAGTCTGGTCTTGTGTGTCCTTTTACCCTTTACTATACAGATTTCACGGGGGAGACCAGTGTTTCTCAAATTGGGGGTTCTGACCCAAAAGGGAGTTGCAGTGGGATCACAAGGTTATTTAGCAGCTGTGCAGAAGGAAGGGTAGCAGTACCACAACCCCCCCACAACTCCTTTTTGGGTCAGGACCACTACAATTACAACATTGTGAAAATTCAGATTTAAATAGCTGAAATCATGAAATGTATTATTTTTAAAATCCTATTACCGTGAAATTGACCAAAATGGAAGGTGAATTTGGTAGGACCCTATATATAGGATCAGACTGAGGGTATGTCTTCACTACCCGCCGTATCGGCGGGTAGCAATCGATTGATCCGGGATCGATATATCGCATCTCGTTAAGACGCAATATATCTATCCCCGAATGCGTTCACCGTCAACTCCGGAACTCCACCAGAGCGAGCGGCGGTAGCGCAGTCGACGGGGGAGCCACAGCCGTTGATCCCGCGCCGAGTGGACCCCAGGTAATTTGATCCAAGATACTTCGACTTCAGCTACGCTATTCGCGTAGCTGAAGTTGCATATCTTAGATCGATCCCCCCCACAGTGTAGACCAGCCCAGAGTGTCCAAGATCAAATAATAGCTTAATCCATTGTTTAAATAAGATGAAGGTTCTGCCCCCAAACCCCTTTCAAATAAACAAATGATAATGACATTTTTTCTCCAAATGAGGTTCTTAAGGGCTTGTCTACATGGTGGGGTAATGCACACGGATGGGATGTGATTTCTAAAGAGCACTAATGTTTTGTGCATTGCCCTGTTGGTGCATGCTAAAAGTTCCCCAATGCACTTTAACAGGTACTGTTTCAAGCAGCACTATGTTAAAGTGCACTAGGAACATTTAGGGTATGTCTACACAGCAACTAGACACTCGCAGCTGGCCCATGCCAGTTGACTTGGGCTCGAGCTGTTTCATTTCTGTGTAGACTTCCAGGCTCAGGCTGGATCCCAGGCTCTAGGAACTTGTGAAGTTGGAGAGTCCCAGAGCTCAGTCTCCAGCCCAAGCTCGGAAGTCTACACAGCAATGGAACAGTCCACAATCCGAGCCCTGCAAGCCTGAGTTGGGTGGCATGGGCAAGCCGTAGCTTTTTCTTCACTGTATAAACATACCCATAGTGCACACCAGCAAGATCTACATGGACACATTAGTGTGCTATAGAAATCACACCCCTGTAATTATCCCACCATCGTGTAGACAAGCCCTCAGAAATTCAGCCTGATATTTAACTAGTTATTCTCATTCTCATATTCTCAGTTACTCATTGAGGCTGAAGTGAGTTTATTTCCACGACTGACTTTTATCTGTACAGTTTTGCATAGTCAATGAAATTATGGATACAGCATGCTGTTCCTTTTAGTCTTTCTTCTTCGTTAGGCAACTTCTATGACAGTTGGCCACATTCATCATTCAGCTAAGTCAAATTGGTTGTTAAGGCTGAATGTAGCAACTAGAGAGGTATTACACTGTTGTCGGCCCCAGGGAAAGTCTTCAGTTCCCTGTTAATGTCTTGAATCAACAGGCAGATTTCATGGCACTGGCTGGATACTCAGTACAGCTTTAGATCTGGTAGTTCCACTGCTGACCAGATCTCTACCTTGCATCAACTTTTTGAGAAGATAGCTGAATTCATTAAACCATGCATAGCACTTTTTAAAGACTTCCATCGGGGCTTTGATCAGCTCAGCAAGCAAGTTTGTGGGATCTGATGAGGCAACTCAGAATCGCTAGGAAGAGAATGTTATTGATAGAAGAGCTCTATACCAGAACAGAAAGCTGTGTTTGCATCAATGGCAGAAACATGGCAAGGTTTTCTGTCTCCATGGGAGATCAGCCAGGCTGCACTCTGTCACTATCATTGTTCAGTACTGGCATTGATTGTTTGATGGATAAGCTTGAGGAGGCAGCTGTCAGTGGCATTGAGCTGAACACTATTCTGCTTCGAAATCTGGAATACGCTGATGATGTTGGCTTGTTGGCTCAGTTTGGTGAATCACTGCAGCTGATGGCTGGTCTGGTCAGACAAATAGCAGCATGCACTGCCTGCTTATTAATCTGGATAAAACTAAATCCCTGGACATTTTCATCAAGCATCCTCCAGGTCAAAACTAAAATCAGCTCAGCATTAACCTGTCCAGACAGAACACTGAAGAGGCAGCAACTTTCAAATGCTTGGGCAACATCATAGACAGTGCTGGAAAATGCTCAAAATATGTGAATATTCACATAGCAGTAGCAGCTGCTATTTTTAAGGTCCTTCACCAAACTCTGTGGGGACATCATGACATCAAGCTTGCCACAAAGCTATGAATCTGTAGAGCCATGACTATATCAACTTTATTGTATGGAAGTGAAATGTGGCACTGAGGAATGCTAAAGAATACTTGACTGATGTTTTCGTTCTCGCGGTCTTCATCAGCTGCTCCATATTAAGAGGCAGGACAGGATCAGAAATGAGGATATTTGAAGCTGAACTCAGCAACCACCTCCATCCGCATGGGTTCAGTTTTGGCAACTTTCTTGGTATGGACATATTATCAGAGTGGAAGATAAAAGAATTCAAAAGCATATTTACCAAGGAATGCCTATTGATCACATGGGTGTCAAATGCTTCAGTGGTGCGATAAAGATTGCTAGTGATGGGCATACAATGGATATCCAGCCAAACCACCTTAAGGACCTAACCAAAGATTGATCCAGGTGACACTCAATGTGCAAACAGCCCACATCCCTTTGGAATTTGGCATGATGATGATGAAATCAAATCTCCTACAAGTTAACAGATCTAGCATTCATCTCCTGAAGCAAATTTAAAATGTATGCATTTTATTATGTTAGTCTTCCTGAAGTGTGTTTCTCACCAAGGGCCTTATTCATCAAGTTATCATATACCTAACTTTAAGGACAGACTACTCATATATTTAAAGTTAGGCATGTGTTTCAGTACCTTTATGAACTGGGGCCTATGGCTGAAATTTTCTCCTGGGCAAAGACACAACATGTCCTATGCACAACTTAAGACCTTAAAATATGGAATTTAAATGGGACACAGGTCTTGTGACGGCTCTCTACACAGTAAAGCCTAATAGCCCATCCTGTTTGGCAACAGGTTTCCCACAATTGTGTATTTTTAACCAGTCTGGCTGAGAAGTTTTAGACTCATTATTAAGAATTATGGGAATATAACAGCAGTTCCTAATCAGTTTTTAGTTTCTGTGCAAGTTTGGGAATAATTTACCTTCCAATCCAATTTCTGACCAAATATTACTAAAATACAAAACTCTGAAAAGGGATTTTTGTACAGTTTTTTCAGTCTAGCATATTTTCCAAAAAAAAAAAACCAAATAATTAAAATTATGACTATAGCTATCGGTATTGTAAGATGTGACAGGGTCAGGCCAGATGGCTACAAGAGAGTGGTTGAAGGTAGATACATTAGTTCCAGGTTAAGCAGGTCCCTTTTCCCTGGGTAAGATAACAGGGACTATTCCAGAACACTCAGGAACTTTCTAGAACTAATTAAGACAGGCAGGCTAATTAGGACACCTGTAGCCAATTGGGAAGCTGCTAGAATTAATTAAGGCTGATCAGGACACCTGGCTTAAAAAGGCTCTCACTCCAATTAGTGAGGTGTGCGTAAGGAGCTGGGAGTGAGAGGACGTGCTGCTGGAGGACTGAGGAGTACAAGTGTTAACAGACATCAGGAGGAAGGTCCCGTGGTGAGGACAAGGAAGGTGGTTGGTAGGAGGCCATGGGGAAGTAGCCCAGGGAATTGTAGCTGTCGCGCAGCTGTTCCGGAAGGCACTCTAGACAGCTGCAGTCCACAGGGCCCTGGGCTGGAACCCGGGGTAGAGAACAGGCCCAGGTTCCCCCCAAACCTCCCAATTCCTGATCCAACACAGGAGGTTCCACCAGAGGGGAAGGTCTCTGGCCTGTTCCCCGACCCACATGGTGGATCAGCAGAAACTGCGGGGATTATTCTTACTCTTTTTTCCCCATACTGCCCAGTGATGAGGTTATCTGAGTGAACAGCAGATTTGAGCCACGAAAGTGGCCAAACTGAGGGCTACTGTGAATCTCTGAGGCAAGCAAAATCCGCCACTAAGCGCAGGACCCACCAAGATAGAGGAGGAACTTTATCACAAAGAACTTATCACATATCAGAATATTTACAAATTTATTTTCTCAAAAGTAAAGGAATCCCCCTAGGGCTGATGTAGTCTTTGACTTGCAAGAGGGCAGATTGAATGAAGAAGTCAAGTTTGTGATTTCAGAGATCTGAAACAGGTATCATAATAGTATGATCAGTGAAGCTTTTCAGGAAGTAAACTTTTCAGTTGACAGGACTCCAATGTGAACTAATTATTATGTATAGAATTATATCTTCCAACCTGGTATTTTTTATCTTAGATTATAAACTAATGCTGTTTTAATGAACAACAGCTCTATGTCTGTATTTTGATGCTAATCCTTTTCAGTTTACAAATGCTGTACATGCAGGTCTATAAGCGTTATGGATAGTTAATACTTGTGGTACTAATGCAATTTGAAGTCATTTGTTTGCATTTCATTATGTGGATTTATATAATTGTGTCTAACGCTAGCTGAGTGGTACAAGAGCTTTATGAAATGGAGCTTTAAAATGAGGGCACAATTATTCACTGAAAAATACAAAGTTGGTATCTTCAAGGTTACCCAGAGCAACACAATAAAATTAGTCTTCCTCTTGTCAATGTTGTATGATGGCATTAAGGGCATGTAAGTACTGGGCTAGTAAAACTCTTCTACATGCCAGCTATAAAATAAATTAGTTAAACTTCATAGGTAGCTAATATCAGCTTTTGTGTAACTAGTCATCATCCCCTTCATTAATAAGCCTTTTGTGACAAAAACAGATCTCATTTTCTGTAGAGTGAATTACAAAATAGAAAATATACAGAGTATCAAAATTTGGTTAGCATGCCTGACATCTGTCAACTATTGTACTTAAATTATGCTTGAATTTGAAATACAGGAGCCAAATAGCTACAAAAATTTAATCAGTTTATACTAAAACTATTTTTCAAGTTGTCATTATCTTTGCAGCACACTATTTCTTAGTTCTAAACTGTGAGAAAATGTATTGCTGATATGATAGCAACATTTTTCTATCCTGCCAGCAAGCAGGATTCCAATTCATATTTACCATGTGCCACTACTTCTCTACATTTCTGTGATACAGACATTGGAACTAAATGGGGAGAGAGTCATAATGAGCCTCTAACCGCAGAAAGTAAGGGAATAAAAGGAAGCATGATAAAATATCTCCATCATAATTGCTTTTAACTGAGTTACTGCAGTGTGTAAAATAACTCTTACAAATACTGCATTAACTGCAGCTTGTAGAACCAATCCAGTTTACTAAACTTATCACAAGTATGAATATTAGATCAAATAGTATTTCTGCATATTTACATTAAAAGTACATAAGGTTATCTGCCCAAGATAATGCTCTGGTTCTAGTTGACTGAATTCTTATACCATGGGGTGAAGACAGTCCCTTAGAGGTTTATGCTTTGAAAATACATCCCTGTTCCAGCTGGAAATAAATGATCTTGACACATTATTACCTTTGACATTAGGATGAAATGTTGCTAAAAGAGCACACATCTTTCTAAATTCAGTTGTCCTTTTGATGTGCACCTTCACCACCCTAGTAACTAGTGTATGCCATAATTTCTCCTCACATAAGTATGACAGAAGGAAGTCAATACTAGCTGTTGTGATCTTTTGAATATTTTAAGAATAAATTAAGGTGCGATTCCTAGAATTATTTTATACTGTTGAAAAAGATAGTACTGACCTTCTAAAGAACCAACCCCTCTGATCTGTAAATTAGCCTGCCTGATGTTACTGCAATGAATAAAAGCAATTTAAATGGAAAATATATTCAAATTAACTTTAAAAGTTCAAATGGTTGACTCATAATAGCCTGAAGAACCAAATTCAGTGCCCAATTTAAACATTTTCTAATTTGTGAGGGTTTTAGTCCATTTGATGCTTTTAGATATCTTTTATTGTGTGGATGTATCAATGGCTAATGTAATTGTCAAGTGCAATTATACTTTCAATGGAGATACCTGCATGTGACTCAGGAAGTCCCTCAATGCCAACTGGCAGAGTGCAAACCATGCCATAAATCACATCAGGCCCAGCACACTCATTGTCCAAACATAGTGTTGTCATAATCTGTATCTAAAAAGTATCATGTAAGGTATCATATGCAATCCAGTAACTCACTGATGATGAATATTATTGCGTGATGTATGTACAGGCAGCGTATAATGAATTATAGATGTGCCCTGGAAATACATTCTTAAAAGGTGTTTTGCAAGCAGTGCATAAACCCACCCTGTCCTAGCCAAACGAAAGTTGTTTTGCCTATTTTCCTGTGTCTCCCATGTAAAGTGAGCCAGGTAACACCTCAGAGGACAATGAAAAGTACATCTACATAAAAGGTAAATAAAGCCATCAAACTAGACAAGCAGGAGGGGGAAGACTGCAGTTTTAATTATTATGATGGCAGATGTAGCTTGCACTCCCAGGAAGCCTTCCTAGTTCTTGAAACAAAGGCAATAGGTTTTGGAGAAATACAAGCAAAGGCAAAAAGCCATTTTGGCATCCATCACCTGAGGGACACAACAGACCAGAGCTCTTGTAAATTGAGAAAGGTGAATCCTTCAGGCAAGAGGGTTGAAGTCTCTGGGAACTGACTATAGGTGATAAACCTGCTTTGAAAATGATTGTAACTTGCTTACGTTTTAGTCACTAGAAAGCATGTTTTGTTTTGTTTTACTTGTAACTATATTAAAAAAACATCTCAGTGCTGTGTATTAAACTGAAGTGTGGGCCTTCAGATAAACTAACAGTCTAGTACAGTGGTTCTCGAAGTCGGTCCGCCGCTTGTTCAGGGAAAGCCCCTGGCAGGCCAGGCTGGTTTGTTTACCTGCCGCGTCCACAGGTTTGGCTGATCGCACTGGCCACGGTTCGCCGCTCCAGGCTAATGGGGGCTGCGGGAAGCAGCAGCCAGCACATCCCTTGGCCCAGGCTGCTTCCTGCAGCCCCCATTGGCCTGGATCGGTGAACCGCGGCCAGTGGGAGCTGCGATCAGCCGAATCTGTGGACGCGGCCGGTAAACAAACCGGCCCAGCCCGCCAGGGGCTTTCCCTGAACAAGCGGCGGATCAGCTTTGAGAACCACTGGTCTAGTATGTATTCTGTCTCTTTGGAGATAGCAAACTTAATTACTTCTGTGAGGGTACAGCAAGATAGTCTGGACACTGCAGGGGAGATGGTTTTGTGGAGTTTCAGGATTGGAAGGACTGTTGATGTCTCCCTGCAAGGAGTAACCAGGCTGGTGGAAGTCAAAGTGAGGTTGTGTGAGGGTTACAGGGCAGGTAGTGACAGAGCCCCTTACTGATCTGGGTGAACTCCCAAAGCATCACACTGCACTCCTAACATATTAACACTAAGCCCTAAGAAGTAAGTCCATCCTAAGTAAAAACTGATATCTATGAAATCATCTGCTTTCTTGGATTCATCTCTTTTTCAATACATCCACCCAGTGCGCAGACTCCAGAATAATTTTAGTTGGGGTTTTACTAGATTAATGTAACAGAGAATTGCAGTATCCTTTCTCATATATCAGCGTATGTGCAATGTGCCCAGCCATTTAATGGTGTCATCGTCAGCCAGGTGGAGAGCCTGCTGTCAAAGTAACTCAGTGGACACTAATCAAGGATATGAGATATAGTCTGAAATTGACCGCAACTGCATCACAGGTCATTAGAAAACCCCACTTAAAGAGATTGGCCACACAGTTGCCCTGTCCTGTTTGAAACCAGTTCGGAGATGACCACAGGTACCTTGGCAGATCAAAACCTGGTGGACAGATATTTGGGTCAGTGACGAGAGAGTGATTAACAACTGTTGCTGCTGACCACTGATTGCACCAAGCAGATTCCACCATCAGGTCCTGTGGTGGCATAAATGACCATAAAAGGCATCTAGAAAACAGGAGAGCTGGCGGGTGTTGAAGAGGTCTGCATACAAAGGCAGGTCACTATTCTCATGGATCTTGGCCAGCAGCATGACAGAGGCCTTCTCACGGCGAATATGGGGTGGTGTTATGTTACTAAGGGCTTGTCTACACTGGCAATTAACAGCGCTGCAACTTTCTGGCTCAGGGGGGTGAAAAACACCCCCCTGAGCGCAGCAAGTTGCAGCGCTGTAAAGCACCAGTGTAAACAGTGCCCCAGCGCTGGGAGCTACGCCCCTCATTGAGGTGTTCTTTCCCAGCGCTATGCCGCGACCACACAAGGCACGTTAAAGCACTGCCACAGCAGCACTTCAGGATTTCTAGTGTAGACTAGCCCTAAGTATTGGTAGCCGTGGCAATGGAGTTGCCTGTAAAATCCTGGTAACAATACCCATAGCTTTGTTAAGCTCTACATTGACCAGCCTCATACGAGATAAGCAATACCAGACAGGAGCACAGTACTCTACTGTTGAATAGCAGAGGGCAAGGCCTGATGTTCTGAGTGTCCACGCACTCGCAACCCAGGTTGAACCAGCCAATTTTCTGAGCAGGTTGTTCTGAGTGCTGACTTTGGCTGCCGTCTCCCTCAAGTGGTTGCAGTAGATTAATAACCTATCCAATGTCACACCGAGGTAAATCGGGTATGGATCATACTGTAGGCGTTGTCCATTGAGGAAAATGAATGCCGGCTTTTTTAATAACCAGGTTCAGTTTAATGATGTATGGATAAATACTGTGCCGTAGTTCAGAATTTAATGGCAGATTTCAGTACCAGATCTTTGGGGCCACTTGGGAACTACGTTAATTAACAAAGTTTTTTTTTTTTTAATTAATTGGGGGGGGGAAATACGTGGAAAAAAATCAGGTAATTGGACCAATTCTGAGATAACGTATTTAACACCTGAACATTGTGGTTCCTCTTCTGTACCTAAAAGAGGTCAATTATTCTAGATCTTTCAAACTTTCCTAGTATCCACCCTTTTAACTAGATTAAATGACTTTGAATTTAATCAGTTTTATATCTTAAACTCATAGGTCTGAAACACATTAATTTGTGCTCACCTCAATATAATTACCTCCTGATTCAGAATTACACTTCTACTCTTCTGATTGGTTATGTATGAAGTCTCTCATGTTTCCATTTAATAATATTTTACTCTCCAATGAGATGCCTGAATTCTTAGGAAGCCAGTCTTTCTGCCTTTTGTTCTCTGTGAACTCAGTGGGGGTTCTTCATTGTTTCCATGAGTATTCTCCTTCTACTGCAGGTCACAAACCCTTCTGTCCCATCAGGCTGACATCTATTCAGATCACAATCCTTTATGAAAACTTGAAAAGGTACAGCACTCCCTTCATACAGATGTGTCTACCCATTATAGTGACCTGAATTGTCATTACAGGAATATGAAGTAGAGAGCAAACTATTGCTATTGCCTGTAATGACAGTATTTTGGTATTTTTCATCAAGGTGACTTGGACTCAATTACAAATGAGGATATTGCAATTTTCCAGAATTCTTAGATCTACTTTTCTTGGAGTTTTGACTTCTCAATGGGAAGGGTTGTTAATCAGGTCAGAAGGAATAAGACACAGTGCCCAGAAAGGGTGTGGGGGAGATGGAGAGTGCAAGGTTGGGGAGGGAGGAGCTGGATTTCTCCTCCTTGGGTCCTCAGTCTTCCATTGGCCAGGCAGGGGGGACTGGGTGTGCTGACTGGCTCTTGCACTCCACCCCTGACTCCTCATCCTTCTATTTAAACCCTTCTTGGGCTTTTCAAAAGAATCATGCTCCTTTAGTTGCCCCACTCTCCCTCATTCACCTTAGGGGGAGTACAGGAGATGTGTTTTTCAGGATGCTGTGGTAGTGACTGATCACATGTTTTGAGATCAAGAAGGAATTTTTCCCATTGGGCCAAACTATCTGAGATCCAGAGGGTTCTTGCATTCCTTGCATCGTAATGAAAAGACGAGGACTTGACAGTTTAATATAAGGAAAGGTAAGACTGTTTAGCTTGTTGCAACCTCTACCAGGGGGAGGGTGAGAGGATTCAGAAGTGAGATGGGATAGGCCAAGGAGGGTCTAACTTGAATAATTAGTAATATGGTGGGAGCCCTGTCACCTGACAGTGGACCCAATCAAATGCCTGGTATGTAAGATTGAAGGGTGGGGATATCACAGCCCACCACAGATTCATGAAGTTGTGGCCTGCTGCTTAAATCCATCTCTGTCTGTCATTCATTTGCCTGTGTGTCCTGATCAGTTCATGGAGATCTTTTTTGTTAATTGTGTTACTGTTCCAGGTGCATCCCCCTTCAGGACTAATAGCCAGCAATACATTCTCAATTTGCATAGGCAACAGCATCCTGCTTACTAAAGGGGACTGTTTAGCATTCTCCAGTGGAAACCTCCTAAAAGAATATTTTCCTCAGATTAGACTTCCAGAGTTTTTCTCATTCTCAAATAAATGCTTCAACAAGCTATTAGCAATACTTGAAACTTGTCATGGTGATGGAAACCACCAACATTTAGAGAAAGGAGGTAAGTGCTATAAGAAGCTAGCTCAACATGTAATACCCATACTGAGATTCTTTACAAGCAACGTCATTCTAAAATGCACACTGCCAATGCAGCAAGTCAGTTAACAAGTACAATTTTATTTTACACCCTCTGTATGCCAGTTTAGAAAAAATGGTATCTGCATAGTAATCCCTTAAGTAATACATTGCCAAACTATATATAATGAGGGGGGAGCATGTAATAAGGAAGAAATCCTAGATAGGCTCATCAGTCCATAGGATGTGCTGGCCAAAGGTAAAAAGTTTGTCCTTGAACAATTTATTTTGGATATTCCAGAAGGGAAATTTTCCCAATTAAATTGAATTAAGGGCTTTACGTAACTGCACTATTACCAATTATTTCAGTGTCCTCTTTTAGCACTAAAGCCTCTGAAAGCTTTTTAGAGTTTGATGAATCATGTTTAAATATTAAAAAAACTCTTTAGCCAAAAATCTTGCCAAACAAACTTAGGTCTCTGCTTTAAACCATGTAGTGGCTTCATAGAGCTCTAGGGATGCTCTACATCGGGGTCGGTAACGTTCGGCACGCGGTTTGCCAGGCCAAGCACCCTGGCGGGCCAGGCCAGTTTATTTACCTGCTGACGCGGCAGGTTCGGCCGATCGCGGCCCCTACTGGCCGCGGTTCGCCGTCCCGGGCCAATGGGGGCAGCGAGAAGCAGCGCAGGCGAGCGATGTGCTGGCCGCAGCTTCTCGCCGCCTCCATTGGCCCGGGACGGCGAACCGCGGCCAGTGGGGGCCGCGATCGGCCGAACCTGCCGCGTCAGCAGGTAAATAAACTGGCCTGGCCCGCCAGGGTGCTTACCCTGGCGAGCCGCATGCCGAACATTGCCGACCCCTGCTCTACATATTCAGCTGACTGATTATCACTTTTTTGGTTGATGAAAATCACGTCACAATTTGCACCTGTCAAGTCAGAGGCTAATAGTCCCCTTTAAATAATTTACTGTTCTCCATCAACCAGGACATACTTGTGTGTGTGGAATGTGCAGCATAACCATCTTTAAAAAAAAAAATGTTACTTGAAATGGTACACTGGGACCACACAGGTTGGGGATAACAAATTATTTACTGTGTCCCAAAGTCATCTGACCTCACCAGGTTCTTCACCTAGTTTTTAAAGTCACACCACTTAACCCAAGAACAGGCTTTAGTTTGACTGCCCTGATTTGCTTGTTTGTGGAACCACATCTTTAAGGCCCAAGAGCAAGTATGGAGGCTTTACATTTATCTGACAGACTTACTTGCTTCTTTTCCAGATCAGTAGCTGTCTTCTTGCACAGTGCTCAGTACAGTATTTGTTTTACTTTTCAGTTTAAATGTTCCTTGATTTGGAGCCATTTTCTCATTATGAGCTATAGTCTGTGAGAGATACAACTCCTGGAGAAAACTGATTCCCTAAGGCAAGGAGATCAAGAGGGGAGTCAAGAAGCACTTTACTGCCACTGGCTGTCCAGATACTAAACTAACTGCATCCCTTCCATTTTGAAATGATAAATAGTGCAAGATTTCAGATATATGTTATAGGAATACTCTCGCCACAGTCTATATACTTTATCAGTAAATACCAGATACACCAGGCTCTGAGCAGGATTCAAAGTACTCTAGTCCAAGTTTCTTAAAACTGCAAAGCTTTGAAGGGATGAAACCACCAAGATATCACTGCTCTGAATGTGGCCTCTACAAGCTGTAATCTTACTAATATGCTACCAAAAGGAAGAAATAAGTATATTCTCCTTTTTCTCAGGGATGCAAAGACCAAAATTAGTATTTATGTGAATACAGCTGGAGCAGCTGAGAGTCTGAAGGGTAGAAATTTGTGCTGAAAGCACTGCTTCTGTTAAGCATCCTTTACAAATCTCCTGGGGCATTCTTGAATAGGAAATTGAAATTTGCCTAGTAATTGTTTATCTTGGTATCAGTGTACAGACACAAAATGAGAAGGTTGCAGTTCTTTGTACTGCCTGCAGGACAACCATCACCATCAATAACCAAGAATGATTTCAGGCGCCCTCTGCTGGTTCTTCATCTTATTTACAAACTTTTTTGTAGTTGATATTTCCAAATCACTATTCTATTATATATGCTCCTGGCTGTATAAGAAATTAGTAATTTGTTTCCAAACATGAATAACTTTACCAAGTGAAAGTTTAATCATAGCTATTAGATTATTTAATGTTTGTAAAGGACATTAAGATGAAAGGCACCTAGCTAAACATTATAATTATTTCTAGGTCTAATGAGAGTAAAATATAGAGATGTAAAGAATTACACTACCCTATTTTCTCTGTATCACACTGGCTTCCTACCTGACAGTATCTCGGTGAAGTGAAAAGCAGATGGAACGACTGTTCTTGCTCTAGATGCCATTGGTACAAGACACTCTTCATTGTACTACTTAGACTGCTGTTTCATTAGCAGTATGTTACCCCCTTAATGCTTCTTCTGGCCCCAGCTCCCTGATGATGACACTAGAAACCACATGAGCAGCAAGAGAGCAAATCTTCCTGTAAGCAGGAAGAAAAGGGGAAGAATCCTTCAGGGTCTGAAAATAGCTAAAATTTAAAACAGTTATATACTTTGGTCATTTTCTCACCCTGAATGTTACTTTAAAAAAAAGGGAGGTCTGTTTAATAGTGACTCTAGCAATATTTTGAAATGTCAGACTTCTATGGTATCTTATTCAAAGCCAGTTACATTGCTCCCACAATCCACAACACTGTCAGACATGTGATTGATAAGAAAGATGCTGCTGTTGAGTTTGTTCTCAAAATTTATGATCACATCTGCTTATCAGCTAAGCACTGAGCAGCACTCCAAGGATTTTTTTTTTACTTTAAGTTGGAATGGCAAGAGGTTTCCCCTGCGTGTTTGCACTAGATGGTTGTCTCTAGAGCCTGCCATTCAGAGATTAATATTTTCTTGGATAGTCATTCTTCTATATTTTGTTTGACTTGGCAGAGTCAGAGTATTGAAAAACTGGTTAAAATTCAAAACAGACAAAAATAAGACCAGAAATGGACACATTTGAGTCCAAAGTACAGTTAAACTGCTACTGGTATTTTTTTCACTGATGTCTTACCCATCTCAGTGTGAATCACTGAAAACACGGAAAGTTGATCCCAACCTTACTGAATGGTTTGTCAGTCAAGCTCTCTGTTTATAAAACTCCAAATCAATTATCAAATCATCCTGAAGTATAGATATGGATAAGATTTTTCAAGTGGCTTTCACACAGTATGGTAGACTACAGCAGAATTTTGCACTACAAAATATCTGATATTTGCCTTCCTGGTGTTGTATGTGTGGGGTTGTTTGTGCATTCGTTTGTTTGTTTTAAAGGAAGGACTCTTTGATATAGCCCTGACAGATTTATTCCTACTGGATAGTCACAGGTCTACTGTGTTGGATCCAACCTTTGAATCCTATATCCTATATACCAGTGGTGGTCAACCTGCGGCCAGTGGGCCACATGTGGCCCATCAGGGTAATCTGATTGTGGGCCGCGAGACATTTTTCTGACATTGACTGTCCACAGGCATGGCGCCCCATAGCTCCCAGTGGCTGGGAATGCTTCGTGCAGGTCCCATTGGCCAGGATGGTGAACCACGGCCAAGGGGAGCTGCGGGGGGCCGTGCCTACGGACGGTCAATGTCAGCAAAATGTCTCGCAGCCCGCAATCAGATTACCCTGATGGGCTGCATGCGGGCCACAGGTTACACACCACTGCTATATACCAACTGGGCCTGAGTAGTGTTCAGACCCTCTCTCTCGTTCTGGGCTCTCAGGCCAGACTTCCAGTTTTGAATATGGTAATCTGTAGTCCAATTGCCCCCAATGCTAAGATCAGTGCTGAATCTCCCAAGCCTTCCCAGTGGTTTATGCATGCTCTCCCCACTCCTCCAGCTGAGTCTTCTGGTTCTGGTCTCTCTCTCCTTGCTACATAAATAGTGCTCATAATAACAAATGGAATTCATAATAGGACAGAGACATTCCTCAAATTATCATAAAAATGTCTACATCTTGCCTCTTCTTCAGTGCATAAGCGAAGGGGAAGTTGTATTTATTTCAAACTTCAGCAGCAGCTTGGATCGAGAAGGAATGTGAGAAGCAGCTGTTCTCCCCCATCTCTTCCCACCACATGTCCAGCATTGAGGATGTGTCCAAAGGAAAATCATCATCCCACACTAACACTACCATGAGAGGGAGTTGTGCCCTAAGGAAATCAGCAGGCTAGCTACATTTCTCATACTACTGCTTACATTGGCCAAACCACCCACTTCTTGCCTCTATCCCCTCCTCTACTCCTCTGCACATTGCCATCAACAGGTGAGAGGAAACGGGGCTTTTTTGCTAGGACCACTGCAACCTGGTTTGAGGTGTGTGTGAGAGATTGCCAAATTGACTGATTTTTTTTTTTCTGGCAACAGTAAAGTCTGCTACTAGAGAGGAAAGCAGAAGCAAACAGATTCACTGCATATATCTCACCCAGTGAGCTCTCCCGGAGTGCTATACCTCTTGTCCTCCACTCTTCTTAGAAACAAGAGGAAATGAGATAATTAGACTGGG
The DNA here is from genome assembly GCF_027887155.1 of Malaclemys terrapin pileata. Taxonomy (NCBI): domain Eukaryota; kingdom Metazoa; phylum Chordata; order Testudines; family Emydidae; genus Malaclemys; species Malaclemys terrapin. Next base: position 77,527,893 of record NC_071514.1, on the reverse strand, counting down.
CTCCCAACACTATATAAGATTAAGTGGGTTTCCTTGCTTTTAAAGAAGACCAAGTCTGGTCTCACGTTTTGTTTATGTTTTTTGTTTGTTTGTTTGTTTGTTTGGTGGGGGGGGGGGTTATAGGGTTATTTTATATCAGTAGGTCTCTCAAATGGAGGCTAAGAAATTGGATTCTATGACTAAGCACACATAGAATACAACCCTACTCACATAGCAAGATATTATTCAACATAAGCCAGGGTAGCAGAATTTAGCCCTTAGTGAATGTTTCTTTGAAACAAAACAACACCAGCCATTCTCTTGACATTTTTAAGAGCTATCATTCTGGGGAAAAAATTGTTTTAGATAATTGTTTTTTACTAAACTTAAATACTTTGAATTTGGATAATACTGTTAGAGAAAACAAGGCAAGGGAAATAAAATTTTAGTTTTGACTCTGCTGAAGGAAATTTGTCAGTATGAGGAACCAGTTCTTCTGAAATAGAAAAAACTTATTTCAGTTTTCAAAAGAAAAGGAAACCTCTGCTTTGTTGCCTCTAAGTATTCCTTAAGATTTGGGTTCCATTTCCAGCTCTGCCACAGACTTCCTGAGTGACCTTGGGCAAATCACTTAATCCAGCTGTGCCTCAGTTCCCCATCTGTATAATGGAAATAATACTTTCACACCCTACAATGGCGTTGATATGATAAATTCATCAATAGTTGTGAGGCACTAAGACTCCACAGTGATAAGTGTCACAGAAAAGGCTATACATCAAATAAATAAATAAATAAGTCCTGTCTGTTTTCTTTAAAATCAAGTTCATCTGCTAAGTCCAGCGATGATCTTATAAAGAAAGATATTTAAAGAAATATCTTGTATCATTATGTTTACAGAGGTGAATGAATTCAGAAAAGTATTCTGACCAGAGCCTGGGGGGTCACTCCCTTGCAGCTGTGTCCTCTTAAAGTGGTGGGAGACACTCAAGATCTCAGCTAGTTTGCCAGGCCAGGTATGAAAATAGCAATCTACCCACTAACAAATTAGCATGTAATAGCCTTGTGTCCTATGTTTAAATTAAATTAAATGTTATATTTATAACAGTTAGACAAGGTGGGTGAGTTAATATCCTTTATTGGACCATCTTCTGTCTCCTTCACCAACAGAAGTTGGTCCAATAAAAATATTACCTCATTCATCTTATCTTTCTAATATCCTGGAATCAACATGGCTTCAACTACACTGCAGACAATATTTTTACCAGAACAGTTACATAATACCTGAATGTGCCAGATCTGCTAACAAGTTGATTTTTTAAAAAATACTGTTGACTTGATTGTTATAAAGTAGCTAGGTCTTAACCTTTTGAACACTCATTCCCAGGATGACAACTAAAATCAGGGAGGGCGAATGAAAAAAGTAATTTTGTCCTGTCTAAATTTGTCTCCATCTGTAAATAGAATGAGATGAAAGAGCTTTATTGTATGGTATATGCTAGTGTAGGGTCTTTTGAAAAATTACTAGATAAAGTTAATTATTAAAAACAAAGTGTCCATTTGATTATTGATTATACCATTGTATTTAAGAATATGCTTACATATGAAGTGATCTAGAAAAGTGGTATTGCTTTTAACTTGATGATTACAACTAGAATTAAATTATGCCCTTGTAATACAAAGCTATATTGAACTTTTTTCCTCACAAGGAAAATATTTACCACAAAGTAACTTTGATGTATTGTACATTAAGTACAAAAGGAGCAACTACCTCCCACAATAACTTTAAACATCAGTAACATTAAAATTATGTTTTATTTGATAAATGCTTTATTCTGCGATCACACTAGTAGTGTGCTCTTTGTGGGAACTCTTTTTTGTTTGTTTTCTTACTAATAAAAGTCTGAATAATTGCTCCCAAGTCAGTAAATATCACCAAGATTCCAGTCAGCTTTCCTCACCATGGAGGAACATAACTGCAGTAAATAACCACTTTCAAATGTGCATGAGGGATCCATATCCTTTGGGATGAGGAGAAAGGGTTTAAAACAAGTAACTATTTGTTTTTTGCAGGCTAAAAATTGCCCAAACAGGTAGTTAGGGTTAAACTCCCACTTCCCAGTAAATCACAGCTTATTCCCAGTAAATAATATCACAAACTATGCTGAGAATAGAGCCATCCCAAAAAAGTGTCTTTTCAGCTGTCCCAGGATAAACACTAATAAAACACATTCTAACATAGGAAGACCCTGACCTAGAAGACCTGAGCTTCCTTGTCCTTCCTACTAACACCAAACTGGTAAATGAGCCCAATGAAGAGCAAGAGCACAGGAGGCCTCGGAGAATTAAAGCTAAATGTGGCTTGGATCTACCAAAAAGAAAGATGATTTAAAAATATTTTTTTTTAAAGGGGAAATGGTGTAGTGGTAACAATGGCGCCTTCTTTGGAAATATACAGCACCAAGCTTCCTCAGGTATGTTGAAAGGGAGTTTTTAGTTTTGGATCCCAAAATGTGGGGAGTCCTACATTTTTATAGGCCCTTCAGCATATATTATGATTAGGGCCTGATCACTGAAACTGGCATGCCTCTAAAGTTTTATAGGAAGAAGTTACAGTGAGCAGACTAGGGTTAATATTTAATTACTGCAGAAGTGCAGACAAAACCATGGTCATGTTCAAACTTTTCAGGTGGTGCAAACATCTCAACAAACCATATTCTTTTACATTTTGGCAAAGATTTGGGCTTAAAAAGGCAGTTACGTCACACTTTCTGCAGGTGATGAAATGCATTCCTGCCATAAACTACTTTTTATTTGCTGCAAAAGTGGTTGGTAATCTGATTAACGTATGCTAAAAGGGAATGATTGACAAGTCAGCTAAACCTTACCTTTCCTTGAGCAGCACTTGATTTACTATTAATTGTAATTAGAGTGACTAAGATTCAATTAAAACACTTCCTCAGACATTTACTGAAAGCCGTTTGAGAGCAGTTATAGTCCTTCTCAGCAAGGGGATTCAGCAAGATATATTACAGTATTAGGGCTATATGTCTGTATCATAGGCTTAGGGATCATAAAAATAAAGCAAATACCAACAATACAACAACCTGTCACTCACTGTATTATTCCCTTTCAATCAAAACTATAAATAAATTAAAAAAAAAAACATTTTATCTTGACTAAGCTTTTTTAGTAAAGAAAGAACAAAATATAGGACATATAGTGACATCCAAAAACCTACTGAAATATTCTATTTAGCACCATTCAGGAAGAATTACATTATTTTTAAGCTTTTTAGCAATAAAATTTTACCATTAAACATCCTCAATTTTTTAAATTTACACAGGAATTATTTATCTTTTAAATATTAATATTATTCATGCAGTATATTTGGTGTGCATGCTGCTTTATGAAAACATAAAATGACAAGGTTTCTGCCCCAATAAGCATTTAAGTTGCTTAATAAATGATTACAATGTTTTTGAAGAATCTCCCACAAAACAGCTGAATATGGAAATTTTTTGGAAACATGGTAGCTTTTTCACTCACTAAATTACTTTACTCCTCTAACAGGTAATGCAATTGTGTTAGTTTACAGAAAGCAAAAGTTAAACTTGAGTGCATTTATAGCACACTGATCTGTTTCTTATATATGTGAGAAAGAAACAACTATAACTCTGAAACTGCAGGTAGCAGTCAAACATCCTCTTGAAAATTACAAGGAAAGAGCTGGAGCTTGTCGCTTCTCAAAAGCCTCTGCTATATAGAGTAAAAATGGTAACTTTAAAGAAGGTAGTGTTATTAAGTCTGTCACTTGCTGTCACCACAGGAGTCATCTTCATTTTTAATAAACACATGTGATGCCCATAGTTCCTTCCTCAAGCAAAAATGTGCACACTTTTTTCGACAGAAACTAATCTTTCTAAGACAACCAATTTTTCCAGTACAGTTACATAAAGTAATATTAGAGCACTTTATTTGATAATAAATGTAGTTTGCTAAGTTGAAGGGAAATGACACGTGAAATTTCTCAGATCTCTTCAATCTGTTCAGTATACTGATTTAATCTTTTCCTGACTTATGTATTGAAAATAAATGCTGATGATGATTACACAGAAATCTTATATGTGGTATAAGAAAATTCCTAAAATCTAATGGTTTTATTCAGTATTCTCTGCAAATTACAAGTAGTAATGACAAGCTATGACTCTACAGACTGCAAATGGTCAGTGACAAAATTCTTTATTAGAAAAGTAGCACAGCAGAATACACCTCTGCTATGAATCACAATGTCTGGCAGGATCCCTTTGGGGCTCTATCATTTTTGTCCTACAGATAGGATAAAACGCTAGTTGAGGAGACCACCATATTAAATTATTTGTAAAACTACCAAGAATCTGGTCTATTACCAGACTTTTTACAGTCGAATTAGCACCTTTTATCTCAAGCCAAAGAAAATGCAGCTCCAACAAAATTATAATACGTATTGGTGGAAGCTCAGCCAAAATTTTCAAATGTGGGTGCCTGAAGTCAGGCAACTAAATCCATATTTAGAAAACAAAATATAATCCCAATCCTTCAAACACTTATGCTTTATTTTACCCACACCAGTAGTCCCACTGAAGTCAAAGTGAAGCATGTGTATAAGTGGCTGCAGTAATGCAAGGGAGCTGTTTTTCAGATTTTCACAGCATGAGCTTTGGGAGCACACCACCTCTGAAAAGCCAGTCATTTATTTAGACAAAGGCACCAAGATTTAAGTGCCTAAATTTAGACACCAACGTATGAACTTTCTGGCCCGGGATGAGCAGCAATGCCACATGAAAGTGAAGGAACTACAGTAGGCATACCACAAGGCCAGGGAGGCCAACAGGTTGATCTGGTGCTGAGCTTCAAACCTGCTGTTTTTACGATGACCTGCAAACCATACTCAGCAGAGATACCAATAGCACCCCACAGACCACTGTGGATACCTGAGTGGAGCCCAAGACACAGAACCCTGCCATGAATAAAGACGAGGAAAAGGTGGAGCAGGAGCAGGAAAACGTGGCAATGTGGGGGAAGGAGAATCCAGCTATGTCACAAGCTAGGACCTGCTCGAGACTCCCCTGCAGTCTAACCAGCCCCATCAGCCAAGCACGACACAGGGGAGGGAACCTCGGGTGTGTGCATGAATCTTTCCCTTGCAATGTTTAAATGTAAAGACAGTAACGGGCCCATTCCAAGTCACCAAAGACACATGTATCAACTTTTCATTCTTTTATTTGTATGAGAAGAGGTAGCGCTACAAAAACAGGTAGAGTTGTTATTTACTTTTCATTCCCCTATGGGGGTAGGGGGAAGAAGGGGCATGCGGAACAGTTTGTTGATGTACATAGGGATGTCCCTTGTATCTTCCTGAGAGATCTCGATGAACTTTCACAGAGGTATTCTGCAATTCTCTCCCAAAGGTGTCTAGGGATTACCACCTTACTTCTTCCTCTGCAGCAGGGCACTGTCTCACGCCAGTTTGTGATAACTTCAGCTGGCACCATTGCAGTAAACAGGCTAGTGGCATAACAGCCTGGGTGGCTTCAGGAGGCCAGCAGCAGCTGCATTCTTTGTGATCCTCAGGAGTGAGATATCAGCTAAAATCACCACCACCTGTGGAAAATAGTGCCATTTTTTCCAGTGCCATTGCTGTATACTTGTACCCATGAAAATAGGGACCAAATTATTCCATGCAACTACAAATTTTAATGCCCTTCTTCTCTCTCTCCGCCCCCCTTCCCCACCCCAATCCCTTCACAGGACAGTGGTGCTGTGCAGAGGTTTATTTAAAAATGTAGTGGGAATGGGGGGGGAGTTTTGATACTTATTTTTCACGTTCCGTTATGACTGTAAATACAATGATACATCTGTCAGTTTTATTTGTAGTTGCTACCATTGTGAGCTTGAGGGGTGTCCCCGTCACACCCGCAGAATGTTCAGTTCATTTAAATTGGAAGTTTGTATTGCATTGTCCTATTTTATTTGTACATTGTTTTTTTCACTGCTTTTGACAGTCAATAAAATTCAATTTTTGAAAATAAATTCATCTTTCTTAGTTCACCACACATACTGCAGAATGTATAGCAATTCTCAAAGCATCCAGTATTTCTATGTGTACAGCACCACAGAACTCATAGGTTCAAGAAAATACTGTCATATGTGTAAATGTACAGTAAGCACCACATAATTCATAGTTTCAGTGAATGAGTGCAATAGTTATAAATGTATAGCAAAATAGAATAGTTCATAGGTTCATTATAAGACAGTGTTATATGCATAAACATACACCAAGCACTACATAATTCCTAACAGCCCACAAACCTTCAGGGCCAGAGTGCAGACAAGCACAAGCTGACCATAAAAGTGGTCTTTCAAGACTTCCTGTAGCTTGAAAGCTCCATGTTGGAATTTCAGCAGACAGCTGTTCCACTTACGTCCTCCACCCTAGTCGCAACTTTTCTCCCTTTGCCTCACATATATCATGCAGCACACAACAGGTAGCTGTAACCATTGAGATATTTCTTTCTCTCTGAGATCTAATCCAGTGACTATACATCACCAGTGTCCCTTCAATCTAACAAACGCACCGTTAATAGTCATTCTTCACCTGCTTACCTGGTAGTTGAATCTTTCCTTGGTGCTATCAAGGCAGACAGTATATGGCTTCATGAGCCAAGGGAGCAAGAGGTAGGCAATACACTAATTTTGGCAGCTGTACACCCACGTAACTTGCGTCGACCAAAGGCTTAGTATTTAAAAACACATATGCAGCAAACTCAGTATAAGAGGAACAGAGGGTCCTGTGGCACCTTTGAGACTAACAGAAGTACTGGGAGCATAAGCTTTCGTGGGTAAGAACCTCACTTCTTCAGATGCAATTTTTACAGATTCAGACTAACACGGCTACCCCTCTGATACTCAGTATAAGAGATACACCTCAGAACTTGCTGGAGGGAAAAGCTTCATCACAAAATGAAAAACAGTTCATAAGGTTCTCATTTGCTTAATAAAAATACCTATTGGATTAATGAGAAGCTTCCTTGCCAGCAGCAGAGTTTATGAGCTCACACCACTAGTTATCAAACATGAATGGAGATTGCTGAGCAAGGTTTAGAAAAGCCACATGTGATATTTTTAGCCAAAAAAAAAAATGATTAAAGAGAACCTTTTTTAAAATGTCACTTGCTCCCCACACACAATATGGTTAGGGCTTTTTTTTTTTTTTTATTAAGAAAAAAAAATCCTACCTGTAAATCAGATTTCCGCAATTTTCTTACAGTAACTTGAATTTATGGATTTTGCTCTTCTACTTGACAGGTCAATCCAGTGCTATAACCTTTCCCTAGCAAGAGAACTTGCACAGCTGTACTTCAGCTTGAGAAGTTCAAGGAAGTTTATTATTAGGTTTACTAGACATAATTACTGAACCACAGAAGGGTCCAGGAAACAACTTTCTCCTGTAACAGATCCATTTTTCTGGACAGGAGCTATAACTTATGAATATTTGCAAAATTGAAGCATAATTCCTTTTTGGAGGTTAAAAGTTCCTCCTGATAGTATATTTGCTGAACTAATTGTGTCCTCATCAGTGTGTCTGCCTCTGTGGAGGGGGGCAAATGTCTCCTCTTCTGCTACCTGTGGGACAGTCTTTTGTAAGGGAATTTTTACCCTGCCAAACAAGTTTCCCTTTATTTATTCCTGCTTATTTTCTTCCTCTTCTAGCTTGGCCCACGCCCATCTGGAAATCCACAGCTGTTGCTAGTGATTGAAGCAGTTGTGCAGACCAACAGCAACAACAAATGGCTCCTGCTTATGCTTTCCAGTTCAGAAAATATTCTTCTTTTAAAATGGAATAGAGCACTTAGGACATATTCTCTTAGCATCAGAGGTTTTCTCCTCTTACCTCCCCACCAATATTGTTCAGCAACTCCTTCTCTGCTCGTGTATCCAGAAGCTTAGCTATGCCCTGCTTTGCTGCCCAACAGATTGTGGACATATCAAGAGGGTTCAGTAAAACAGTTTTAGGACCTGAATTTGTCTTCTCAAGATCAGAGTCATGTTTCTATCCAAGATGCCCTTGTACTTGGTTGGCAACAGTTTTACATCAGTAGTAGAGCATTTTTGAACCAACACTGGCAGTCTACTTCTTCACCAAAACCTGCTTGAACCTACAAAGTCTGTAAGCAATTTCAGTTAAAGGGTGGAAAACTCTTAATAAGGCCCCAGGCAGACAGCTACTATAATAATTTACTTATGTCCCAAAGGCGTCTGGTGGGCCTTAGCACTTTAAGTGCTCTCTGTGTTGGACTGATAGCTCTCTACCTGGTTATTATACAATTTCCAGAGGACATGGAGGAAAATGTTGGAAATTCCTACTACTGCACTTGTGTGGGGGCTAACAGTCCAGATCTGCATGTCCTCAGGCTACTTCCCATGAATTATGGCTTTTGTCCTGATCTGTGCATCCATTTCAGAACAATGGCAAGATTAGCTTTCTTACCTTTAATTTTTAATTCTCCTAATATGAATCTATTGCTCTTAACTGACCCTCCCTATGCATATCTAGTATTCTATATAGGTGTGGTTTAGCATGGAATTTTGTCTTCCTTCAAGTGAGGACAAGAGAGAATGTTAAATTGAGCTCAAATGTCAGTATTATCAACAAAATGGCTGTGTTTGCCTCTTCAGTCTAAATGATGGTAATTGTTTCAGTATTTGTGTCTCCACATCTTTTGAAATTGCTGATTTATTTTCCTGACTCCACTTGCTAGTTCAGATGAAAAGAAAATGGTTACTAACCTTTTGTAACTGTTGTTCTTCAAGATGTATTGCTCATATCCATTCCATGTTAGGTGCATGTGCACTGCATGCACCACTGCCAGAGATTTTTCCCTCTGTGGTATCTGCCAGGTTGGCTTTATCACCCTCTGGTGCCACGCGCTTATACACAGGTATAAGGGGTGCCGCTGGCCATGCAACCTCTCAGTTCCTTCTTGCCAGTTAACTCCAAGAGAGAGGTAGGAGGGTGGGTCATGAAATGGACATCAGCAACACATCCTGAAGAACAACAGTTATGAAAGGTAGTAACTGTTTTTCTTCTTCGAGTGCTTGCTCATGTCCATTCCATGTGAGGTGACTCACAAGCAGTACACCAGAAAGTGGGCTTGGAGTTCATGGACATGCTGACTGTAACACCACTCTCCCAAATTTGGTGTCATCTCAGACCTATTGGGTGATAGTGTAGTGAGATGCAAAGGTATATACACCGATGATCAGGTTGCAGCTCCGCAGATGTCCTGGATTGAAACCTGTTTGAGGAACACTGCTGATGAAGCCTGGGCTCTTGTGAACGGTTAAGATGGCTGGTGGCGGGACATTCACCTGCTTGTAGCAAGCCTGAATACAAGAAGTTCTCCAGGACGAGATCTTCTGGGCTAACACAGGTAGCCCTCTCATCCTTTCTGCTATTGTTACGAAAAGTTGTGTGGATTTGCGGAAGGGTTTAGTCCTCTCAATATAGAAGGTGAGGACACACCTAACATCCAATGAATGAAGACTCTGTTTCTCAGAGTTCTTGTGAGGCTTTGGAAACATGACTGGTTGCTATGGAATTGTGACACAACCTTTGGTAGGAAGGCCGGGCAGAGGCGCAGTTGGACCTTGTCCTTGAAGAACACCATGTAAAGCAGTTCCGACGTAAGAGCCTTAATTTCAGAGACCCTTCTGTCTGAGCTGATTGACACCAAGAAGGCGACCTTCCAACAGAGAAACAAAAGGGGGCACGATGCTAGTGGTTCAAAGGGAGGACCCATGAGTCTCGACAGAACCAGGTTTAAGTCCATGGCTTATTACAAGAACAAATTCATGCACCTTGAAGCTTCCATAACTCTTGTTTGTATCAGTATCATTCTCTAATATGACCTGTCATATATACCTGAGGCAATACAGCATTAAACTATTATTTTAAAAGTTCTAGTTTGTCATTTTCAATGTACTGCACTAGTGTCCACATTAGTGCAAAGAAGACTTTTACTACTGAAAATACATGCTGCTGAACATAAAAGTGACAACCCTATATAACTGCATCAAAACTTCATGGTTTGGACATCATAAAGTAAGAGGACAGACAATATGTATAGCAAGTAGATAACAGAAGACCATCTTAATGCAAGAGGGGGGAAAGGAAATGTAAATTTCTAAATTAAAACACTAGTTGAACTGTTTTCACTAAAAGAAATAAATTAATGTTTTCACTAAAAGAAATAAATTAATGTTTGTGTCAAAATTCAAGGGTGTTTGATATACAGTTTATCAGCTCTGCATATACTACACAATAGCTGTAAGAGTTTTAGCAAACAGACCTATACAGTGCAGCTAACGTTGTTTGTGTCTTCTCTTTGAATGCAGCACTGTACATTGTGATCTGTTTTCCAAAGTCTTAGCATAACATTTAATTTCTTAAGCACATAGCTTATCTGTAAAAAAACATTCTCTATAGTGACTGCAGCTATGTCTTCACATGGAGTGCATCTTAGTTGTGTTATTTATTGTCTCATTTTTGTTCATTTTTATAAGGAAGAAAATTATTCCATCATGACAAGTTGATTAACCCCTATCAGTATTATTTTTAGAAAACTAATCAGATATTTCCAGAAAACTGTTTAAGATGCTATGATGGGGTGGACTAGGTCCAGAAGCCCCCTGCTGGAGGCCACAGGGTCCTGCCACACCCATCCCAGGAAAGGAGCGGTGGAGCTAAGTGTTCCAAGCAGTCTAGAGAGGCTGCAAAGGGCTAGCCAATCAGAGAGGCTGCAGAGAGCAGCCAATCAGGGCCCAGGAGGGCCTTATAAAAAGAGTTTCACAACCAGAGACAGGTAGTTCCTTGCTGGAACTAGAGGGCAGCAGTCTGTGCTCTGAGCTGGCCAAAAGGAATGGCAACATCTTGGAAAGCTCAGTGCTGGCAGGGACTGGGGGAATGAGAAAGAGCTCCTGGCTGGCTGTTGGGCCTGAACACAGAAAAGCCCTGAGCTAAGGGTGAAGCATCGGTGAAGGCTGGGGATGTGGGGAAGTGGCTCAGGGAACTGAAAGCAGTTTTGTTAAAGGGACATGGTGGTATGTGGCCTCTATTCTTAGGGATCCTGGGCTGGGACCTGGAGTAGTGGGTGGGCCCAGGTCCCCCCATAGGCCATGGGGGAAGTGGCCTATAATTGAACACCCTGGAAGGGGAACTGAACTGTTAAGAGGCCCACCTGGAGCCAGAACAGACCAAGAGGGCAAAACCGTTGCCTCCAGAGAGGAAGCTGTGGGGGTACAGCCTGATACCAGGGCCAGGACTGTTTAAAGACTGCAGACACACCTGACCAAGAAGGGGTGCTCATGAGAGGTCGGTGCTATGCTGTTACAGATACTCTCACCCGATGTTGCTATAGATAGGATTATTCACAGTAGTAAGCACTACAGCTGCTAGAAAATATTTTCAGGCCCCAACCAGTGACTCAACCCCCTGGTGAATCCAAAGTTGTCTTTTGAGAGTTGAGGTATATTCTATAGATTCTAAAGCTTTCATTTAAAAATAAATGTTTCTAGACTGCTAGCTACAAAAATAATCTTCAGAATATAAACTTAGGCTACTCTAATTTATGAACTGAATCAGATGATTGCTTCCCCTTCCCACCAAAATAGTGTACCTAGCATAGCTTGGCCAGCCCCAAGAATTAGGCCCCTTTTCTTTTCTTCTACCCATTTCTAGTTATTCCAGTGTAACTACTTCTGAAAAAACAGCGAATAATCAATTATGGTATAACTCACATTCAAGAGGAGTGTTTTATTGTTTGTCTTTAACATATATTTCAAAAGAAATTGTTTCCCTATTTTTCATATTATGCACATGCACACACAGAGCTGGATATATTTTGAGAATATTTGTTTTACTGTTTTGAATTATTGAACAGAATCATATCTAAATTACTAGGTTCCACATGGGCACAATGGTCCACCCACATAAATCCAGACATCAGTATCAGGGTCTATATATAATATATTAATAATTTTGAATTGTATACCACTTTTAGGGCTATACGTGACATCCTGAAGTATTAGTAATAAAAACATTGGGGAATGTGTAGTTTACAACATCTATGCATACATTATATATTTTAATGTGAAATTGGGCAATTTCATTCAATGTATATATTGCCAAAATCTGAATTTATTTTTATAAATTATGATGTACCATAGCATTTTTGGTCTTAGGTTGAAAATATACAAAAAATTCCTAGATAAGAGTGAAAGATGGGCAGTGTGTGAGGGGGGAGAACATAGGTAGTTCTGGAGTTGCAGACTAAAAGAGGCCCAGAACCCATGCACTTAATGGTTTGACATTATTGCTCTGCTACATTGTGAATTATTAGGTGAATTTTGACTTCCACAATCCCACAAGACATAGTGTTTTTCTGTTAATCCCAGAACACGATTCCAAGGAAGTGCTGTTTTTGTTACTTGTAGGCAATTTTGAGAGTAATCTTCAGAAGAAAACAGTATTTGCCATTATAAATGTACATTACATATATACTGTAGGTCTGTTTCACATAAAGTCTCCAAATGCACCTAGCAACAGTTGCCATAGACCATTACAAGGCTTTGTTTCTTTTTCCCTCTACATAAAAAGCACAGCAAAACTGCCCTTTTAAAGAAGAATTTCATATATATTAGGTATCAAAGGGGTAGCCGTGTTAGTCTGGATCTGTAAAAGCAGCAAAGAGTCCTGTGGCACCTTATAGACTAACAGACGTATTGGAGCATGAGCTTTCGTGGATGAATACCCACTTCATCGGATGCATATATATTAGGTTTTATATTAATTACATGACAGAAGGGTTATGTGCTATATATCTCAAATAGGAACAATAAAACAGGAACTATCAGCACAAAAGTGACTCTAAACTTTTTTGTTTTCTTTATAAAAGGATCCTCTTTTTTCTAAATCCAGTGTTAAGTTCCACACCTTAAATTCACTGATGATAACTCATGGATGTAATTGGCTTCACAATTTTCATTTTATCCCTCCACTAAATAACAGAGTTTAACATTCTCCCTTACAGAATTATTAGCCTGCACTACCTCCACATACACCAGGGCTTGTCTACGCTTACCAGGGGATCGATGAGTGACGATTGATGCATCTGCGGTTGATTTAGCGGGTCTAGTGAAGAGCATCTCCCATCAACATCGTGTAGTGTGCACCATGCAGTAAACAGGTCTAAGCTACGTCGATTTGAGTTACATTATTCACATAACGCAAATTGCATAGCTTAGATCGAATTTCCCCTGTAGCATAGACAAGGCCCAAGATATATTTGCAGTGGATTGGTAGGCCATCAATGGAGCTGCAGGAGTTCAGCCCTGCAAAAAACTCTGTAGATTGCTACAGAGGAATTATGTATTACGAGGCACACAAATGACTCAGTAGTGACAAAATGGGAAGTCTTACATTTTGAATCATATACTCATAGGATGGGAAGGGACCTCAGGAAGTCATCCAGTCCAACCCCCTGCTCAAAGCAGGACCTAATCCCAACTAAATCATCTGAGCCAAGGTTTTGTCAAGCCTGACCTTAAAAACCTCTAAGGATGGAGATTCCACCACCTCCCTAGGTAACCCATTCCAGTGCTTCACCACCCTCCTAGTGAAAATGTTTTTCCTAATATCCAACCTAAACCTCCCCCATTTCAACTTGAGACCATTACTCCTTGTTCTATCATCTGGTATCACTGAGAACAGTCTAGATCCATCCTCTTTGGAACCCCCTTTCAAGTAGTTGAAAGCAGCTATCAAATCCCCCATTCTTCTCTTCTGCAGACTAAACAATCCCAGTTCCCTCAGCCTCTCCTCATAAGTCATGTGCTCCAGACCCCTAATCATTTTTGGTGCCCTCCGCTGGACTCTTTCCAATTTTTCCACATCCTTCTTGTAGTGTGGGGCCCAAAACTGGACACGGTACTCCAGATGAGGCCTCACCAATGCTGAATAGAGGGGAATGATCGCGTCCCTCGATCTGCTGGCAATGCTCCTACTTATACAGCTCAAAATGCCATTAGCCTTCTTGGCAACAAGGGCACACTGTCGACTCACATCCAGCTTCTCGTCCACTGTAACCCCTAGGTCCTTTTCTGCAGAACTGCTGCCTAGCCACTCGGTCCCTAGTCTGTAGCAGTGCTTGAGATTCTTCCCTCCTAAATGCAGGACTCTGCACTTATCCTTGTTGAACCTCATCAGATTTCTTTTGGCCCAATCCTCCAATTCGTCTAGGTCCCTCTGTATCCTATCCCTACCCTCCAGTGTATCTACCACGCCTCCCAGTTTAGTGTCATCTGCAAACTTGCTGAGGGTGCAATCTACATCAACCTCCAGATCATTAATAAAGATAGTGAACAAAACCAGCCCTAGGACCAACATTTGGGGCACTCCTTTTGATACCGGCTGTCAACTAGACATGGAGCCATTGATCACTACCCATGGAGCCCGACGATCTAGCCAGCTTTTGAGAATAAAAGACCTTTTGATGGCTAGGCCAGAATGTGTCAAACCACCAGTTTGTGGAGCTGTACCTCTAGAGCCAAGATCAAATAAGAAGGTTTTAGAATTATCTGCCAGACTTGTCAGTGGCGCTCTAATCACAAGCTGGGCATATTAATAAAAGCATATTTACTGTTCCTTTAGCCAGTTATTTTCTGGTTAAATTTTGAAGAAAGTTCCTCCCTAAGAGCTGATTGTTTAGTGTGTTACTGTGGCAGGCAAAACAACAATGGGACACAAGATGTTACAGAAAAAGGAACTAATGAGAGGCCCTTGAAATCATTCCAAACCAGTATGCTGTAGATGCAGAGAATTTTCCTTAATAATAATCTATGCTCTGAAGGCCCCTCGTATTTTTGTTTGGTGTTCAGTACATAACACTACAGTAAAGTAATTTAAAACAATACTTTAAGATGAATTTGATTAAATATACAAAGGTAATTTCTACACTTCACAGAAGAATTTTGGAAGCTTGTTTTATTAAATTATATTAAGAAGACATTTCTTGGTATATTTGAAAGATTTTAGGGAGCCCTGCATCTTGTTCAGGACTCAAGGATGTTACCACAGATAGCACAATTTCATGCACTTGCTTTTTACCTCTAAGAAGCTGGATTCAAATTCCATCCTAAAACAAGTGAAAGGGTGTAAGTGGTCTCATGCTATTCCTTTGTTCACAAGCCACCACATTATCTGATACAATTGCTTAGACATGATCCTAAATACAATCACACAATATCCTACTTAGGTGTGACTGAAAATGAGGTGACAGCAATGGTACTATAACATTTTAGAAGAACTATACAGGCAAAATGAGTATAATGTATATGCATGCTATGCCTGATTTTAGCCAGTGCTACAAATCCCTCTCTTTCTTCATCATCTAAATTTACCCAGTAATAATCCATGCCATATTCTGAAACTTATATTTGAATAATGACATTATTAATCAGTTCAGAGTTTCCCTTAACTTTCTAAATATCACACCCCCTCAAAAATTCAGGAGCAATACAGCTAGTAAGATTATCAGTACAATCAACAGAATGTTGAGAATTGCTCTGGGGTCACGCAAGTGTGTACAGGTTATAAACTTTTTAGATCATAAAATTTTAAAGAGGTAATCCCACAATAAGAAGCCCAAGAGACACTTATCTTTCAATTTTCTATTAGAGCAACTATGGAAAGAAAGACATAAAATCCTGTATAAAAACAATAAAAATAAATAACTTCATTTTCCAGTGAAATTCTGTAATTACATTATTCAATAAAAACAAGGTGTAAAGACTGAATGGCACTTGATATATGTTCAATCAGGTTATATTAGTCAGAAATTATTGTTCTTAAAATAAAAAAGCTTAATATGTTTCTTATCAAAGAAAAGGTGCATTTTGATATACACCACCACAGATTCAATGATGCCAATATCCAGAAAAGGCCCTGAGGCACAAAAAGTATAATTATTACTTCAAACATAAAAATAAAAGATCTGGCACTGCAGATAAGTTTAGGAATTTTGAAACACAAATACTAGATGTAAAATAAGAACATTTAGATCAGGGGTTCTCAAACTGTGGGTCGGGACCCCTCAGGGGGTCGCGAGCTGTCAACCTCCACCCCAAACCTTGCTTGCCTCCCGCATTTATAATGGTATTAAATATATTAAAAAGTGTGTTTAATTTATTAGGGGGGTCGCACTCAGAGGCTTGCTGTGTGAAAGGGGTCACCAGTAAAAAAGTTTGAGACCCACTGATTTAAATGAAATACTACAAAGTTATTGAGCTACTTAATAAAGAACTACCAACTACTTCTCACTCTATTAAAAACCATCAGAAAATCATCAGTTTGTTTAATTAAAAGTGAATTATTAGAAGGACAAATGTAGGAGGTTTTTCCTGTAATTTTCATTTTTCCCAATATGGATCCACTACTCTGGAAAGAGATCATAAAGCATGTCCGTCCAGTCAAATAAATGGAGGTGGGGCAGACTTCCTCCTTCATTTGTGTGTCAAACTGGAACTGAAAGCTCTTCCTGATGGCTCAATCAACCACGATTCTCCCAGAGGAGTACTTCCAAAGGTGAGAAGATGCAACAAATAGGACAATTATCATTTAAACTGATTAAATAAACATAAGCATTATGTTGATGACATTCTGTGACATTTTTAGCTCCATTTGACTTTTCCTCTTCTCCTGACTTGACAGAAATCCCATGTTAAGCCAAATCTCTACAGAACAGATCCCCCCACTTGGTCTGAAAACCCCAAATCTACTGATCTTCAGGGTAAACTACAAGGTGGAATTCTGAGGAAAATCAAATTTGTGGGGGATGGAGTTTGGTGTTCTGCAAGGATGATTTAACTTATTTTTTTATATATAATTTATGGCAGGGATTCCTAGGAGCAGAGTCCTTTTAATTTGTTGTATAAATATAAATAAGTAAATAAATACTAGGTAAACAGAGAGAGAGTCTGTCCTGAACAATGGATCATTACATATATGAAATCAAAGTTTGCTTTTCTCTTACGATGGATCCACTTCTCTGAATAGAAATCATAACTCAAAGTAGCAAGCAGTGATCAACAAACACTAAAGCTACATTTTAGTTACGGGTATTTTTAGTAAAAGTCGTGGACAGGTCACAGGCATTAAACAAAAATTCACGGCCCGTGGCCTGTCCATGACTTTTACTATATACCCCTAACTAAAGCTTGAGTGGGGTGCTGCGGATGCTGGCGGTGGTGCGTGGCCAGGAACCCCCCCTCCCCCAGGGAGCAACAGTGCGCAGACCGGGACCCCCACTGGTGGTGGAGGGAGGGGCCAGGCAGCGGTGCGCGGCCCGGGACTCCCACTGGTGCTGTGGGGGAGGTTTGGCGGGACTGGCGGGGCTCCCTACTCAGCTCCGCGTGTCCCTGCAGCTCCCAGGTGGCAGAGGAGCCAGGGGACTCCAGCGCTGCTCCTGCCACAAGCACTGGCAGCTCCCATTGGCTGGGAACTGCAGCCAATGGGAGCTGTGGGGTTGGGGCCTGCGAGCACAGGCAGCATGCAGAGCCCCCTGGCCTCTCCACCTAGGAGCTGCAGGGCCATGATGAATAAATGCATCATAAATAATAAATAAATGCAAAAATAGTCCTTTCAAATTAAGGAACTATAGAGATGACCGTGAGCCAAATGAAAAGACCATACCCAAACTATAATTGACCTGAGATTAGATATATGCATCAAACTCTACTTTCAATTAACTGTGCATGCACAAATTACTACTTCCTAAAAGGAATAATTTTATATATCTCTACATATGATTTTTATGTATTTACTTAGTTATACACACCTTCATCTGAAAAGGATTGAGAACGCACTGAAGGATCTCTTATTCAAAAACAGTAACAATTGTTTGCCCATCCATAACTTTTCTTCCTCTGAAGCGCTCACCTGGTACTCCATCATCCATTACAACAGGGTTATTCTTCCTCATCTTTCAAAAGGAAGCTCTTCTTATTTGGGGGCATGAGGGGGAGTTGGTAGTTGGTTTTTGTTTTTTAAACCCCCCTCTCTCTAGCTTCACAATGTATTAGCTCCACCAACTGCCATTCAGAGAAGTGACTACCTCTCTAACTCCTAACCAATTGCCCACGCTAAGAAAACAAACTATATAAATTCTATAAACAAAAGTTAAGAAATTAGCCAAATGTAGGCAGGAAATTTTATCTTTTATCTACTTATTCATTTATTATACAAAAATGGAAATGAAGACATTGCAAACTCTGGTTCCAATATGAGGGAAATCTAAGAGTTCTCCTTCTCTCTGTAGGAATGCTCCAGAAAGGGTGAAAAAGGAAAGAGATATTTCCTCTCCAACAGGCACTTAATGGAAGATTTTGAGAGGCTGGGGTCTCATGGAACACCAGGTGTCCACTACAGAGAAGGAAAAATTACAGCTGGGTAGGTAAGTACATTTTATCATACTCCCTGGTGAGCACCTGTTGCTTCATGATCCACTACATCTGGGAAATAGCCAGCAGTAAAAACAATCTCTACAAATGGCAGGGAAATTTAAAGCATCAAGAAAACGGAATCAAGAAGAAAAACAGCATCTATTTTAAAGTGATGGATAAAAGAATACACTGAAGACCACATAGTCATAGAGCAAATTTACTGGAATGAAGCACTGTGCTGTTCTGCACAAGAAATAGCCATGTGCCTGTCTGAGCAAGCCATCACAGAATGAGAGCAATATTTTATGAACAATTTGCAAGCCAGACAAACTACTGAATTTATCTGTGTGAAAACAGTGAATATGCCCCTTCTTAGATCACCCAACTATTTCTGAAATTGTATCCAATTTTCTTCCTGGATATGGTTTGCATAAACAATCTCAATTACCAGACAGTATCTAAGGTGCGCAACAGATTCTCCTAGTTGTTGAGGGGCTTGGCATACACAGAAAGCAAATAAATAGATTAGTTCAAGTGAAAAACAAATTTATGAGACCAGATTCTGCTTCAGGCCTGAAATCACCTTATCTGGGAAAAATTGCACATAAGCATTCCAGGTGAACACAGTCCCAAACTTACTGAGGTGTTGTCTACACAGCACTAACAAAGCAAATTAGAGGCATGTAATATATCAAGTGCTCTAATGTACTGCACTCTAACTGCCCTGCATAGACCCTGCTGGGGCAAACTAAAAGGTACCTAATTCACGTTAAGGTTAGGTGCCTTTTAGTTCACACCAGCAGGCTCCAAAGGGGGCAGTTAGAGCATAACCCATTAAAGAGCTCTACAAATCACACCCACGGACAAGCCCTAAGACTCCTGGCTAATGTAACTGCTAACAGGAAATATTTCCAAAAGAAAGTAAGGGAAGACTCTTCGACGTATTCAAAAAGAGAACATTAAGTGATTATCTAAAGCAGGGGTGGGCAAACTACGGCTCAAAAACTACGGTTTTAAGCTGGCCCTTGAGTGCCCGTTGGGGAGCGGGGTCTGGGGCCACTCCACATGGCTCCTGGAAGGAGTGGGATGGCCCCTCTCCAGCTCCTATGAGCTCCAAAGGCCCCGCTCCAATGGTCCCCTCCGGTACTCCAATGGGAGCTGCAGGTGCGGTGCTTTCGGACGGGGCAGTGTGCAGAGCCCCCTGGCCACGCCTCCATGTATGAGCCGGAGGAGGGACATGCACTGCTTCCGGGAGTGGCTTGAGGTAAGTGCCTCCCGGAGCCTGCACCCAAACCCCCTGCCCTAGCCCTGATCCCCCTCCAGCCCTCCGAGCCCCTTGGTTCCAGCCCAGAGCAGCCTCCTACACCCCAAACTCCTCATCCCCAACCAGAGCCCTCACCTCCTCCCGCATCCCAACCCCAATTTTGTGAGCATTCTGTTCACTTTTTTGACTGCCGCTGCACATTGAGTGGATGTTTTCAGAGAACTATCCACAATGACGCCAAGATCTCTTTCTTGAGTGGTAACAGCTAATTTAGACCCCATCATTTTATATGTATAGTTGGTATTGTGTTTTCCAATATGCATTACTTTGCATTTATCAACATTGAATTTCATCTGCCATTTTGTTGCCCAATCACCCAGTTTTGAGAGATCCTTTTGTAGCTCCCCTGAGGGAGCAGACGTGGAAGGGGGGAGACTAGCCCCATCTCCGGGTGCCTCCCCCTGCTGCAGGATGCTCTGGGACTGGGCAGCAGCCCCAGAGGTTCCAGCAGCTGGAGGAGATTGTGGAGCTGGGTCCAATTTTCCCTGTGCTGCTGGGAGCGCCCCAACAAAGAAGGCTCCTAGCTAGGGTGACCAGATGTCCTGATTTTATAGGGACAGTCCTGATTTTTGGGTCTTTTTCTTATATAAGCTCCTATTGCTCCCTACCCCCGTCCCGATTTTTCACACTTGCTGTCTGGTCACCCTACTCCTAGCTCCAGCTGGGCTGGGGAGGGACAGGACTTGTCCATCCCCTGCACCGCTGCTCAGGGGGGTGGGAGGGAGATCAGACCCATCTCCACCTCTGGGAACCTCCTGCAGCTGCAGGAAGCTCTGTGCTCCAGCTCTGAAGGCAACAAAGAAGTGAGGGTGGCAATCCCATGACCCCCCTACAACAGGTTTGCGACACCCCCCCCTCACAATCCCTTTTTGGGTCAAGGTTATGACACCGTGAAATTTCAGATTTAAACATCTGAAAACATGAAATTTACCAATGTTCAAATCCTATGGCCATGAAATTGACCATAATGGACCATGAATTTGATAGGGCCCTAGTTATGAGGAGTAAATAACACTTCCTTATTTACTTTCTCCACACCAGTCATGATTTTATAGACCTCTATCATATCCCCCCTTACTCATCTATTTTCCAAGCTGAAAAGTCCCAGTCATTAATCTCTCTTTATATGGAAGCTGTTCCATACTCCTAATCATTTTTGTTGCCCTTTCCTGAACCTTTTCCAAGTCCAATATATCTTTTTGAGATGGGATGACTACATCTGCACGCAGTATTCAAGATGGGCGTACCATGGATTTATATAGAGACAATATGAGATTCTGTTCGCTTTTTTAACTGCCGCTGCACATTGAGTGGATGTTTTCAGAGAATTATCCACAATGACTCCAAGATCTCTTTCTTGAGTGGTAACAACTAATTTAGATCCCGTCATTTTATATGTATAGTTGGAATTATGTTTTCCAATGTGCATTATTTTGCATTTATCAACACTGAATTTCATCTGCCATTTTGTTGCCCAGGCAGAATCTTCCTTACAGAGGTTTTTTTTTTTTATGGTGTTGATAATATTCCCACCTCCATGTTTTCTTTACTTGCTTACATAGAATAATGATATTTTCCTATCTGAAGTTCAAGTCATGCCCCCAGATAGAAAAATATCAGCATTTATGTACCCTAGAAAATCCCCATGGGTTTACAGGGTAATGATACCACAGAAAGTAGCTTCCCAACCACTCTTCAGCTAGGTCAAGTTAGGATGGGATGGAGCCATGCTGGAAACCAACAGTCTGATTTTCAGAGGTGCTGAGTACCAATAGCTTCTACGGAATTCAGCTGGAACTGTAATTGCTCAGCACTTCTGAAAATCAGGTTCTACTTGATTTTTTAGTTGTGGCTATTGAGCAACAAGTTTGCTGATCAAGAATAGTTCCAATACAAAGAGAACATTCTAATAACATATAACAAGTGTTCAGCGGGTCACTTATGAAGAAGGCTTTAGTTATAGCTCTGCTGTCAGTTCACTAAGTAGTGCATTAACATAGGTATTGGTGAAGATAAGAGATTAAAAGGGTGGTGGGGGAGAAATCAGAGAAATCAATAAATTTACCAAATAGCCTTGGTGTATTCTCTTACTTCAGTAAGGATAATAAATAACATCAAGGTAGAAAACAAAGTACTTGAAAGATAACTTGTCATGAGTCTTGGCAAGATCTTCTACAGTGTCACTTTTTTCCATGGCAGTTGCTTATAAGTCACAATAGCATCATGAACTTATCTATGTGAAATGAACAACAAAAGATAGCATTGCATTTCTCTTAACAATTTGAACAATAATTTACTATAACCTTGCACATTCTCAACCCACAGAATAGACAGTGTAAAAGATAAAAACATATCCCAAAATCAAGCTATTATTTTAAACCAACAGAACTAGCAGACTGAGAAAACTCCACATAAGCACTAGGCTGTCAAAACTTGTAAAAAAAACACACACACACATGCACAGGAGGGATTCACTAACACCTCTCCACATAAGAATCATTCTCTGCCTGCAGGAAAATGTTTACTGCTCTAAAAAGAACTAATGAGATTTAAACAAAAATGCAGAAAGCAGAACAGACAGGTGTTGAAACCACCTCAGCTGTAAAACCTTCCAGAACCATGCTCTTGACAATCCATCAAGCTGTGTAAAGCAGTGGTGGGCAACCTGCAGCCCATCGCTAATCTGATTATGGGCCAAGAGACGGTTTGTTGACATTGACCGTCTGTAGGCACAGCCCCTCGCAGCTCCCAGTAGCCGTGGTTCACCGTTCATAGAATCATAGAATATCAGGGTTTGAAGGGACCTCAGGAGGTCATCTAGTCCAATCCCCTGCTCAAAGCAGGACCAATTCCCAACTAAATCATCCCAGCCAGGGCTTTGTCAAGCCTGACCTTAAAAACCTCTAACGATGGAGATTCCACCACCTCCCGAGGTAACCCATTCCAGTGCTTCACCACCCTCCTAGTGAAAACGTTTTTCCTAATATCCAACCTAAACATCCCCCACTGCAACTTGAGACCATTACTCCTTGTTCTGTCATCTGGTACCACTGAGAAGTCTAGATCCATCCTCTTTGGAACCCCCTTTCAGGTAGTTGAAGGCTGCTATCAAATCCCCCCTCATTCTTCTCTTCTGCAGACTAAATAATTCCAGTTCCCTCAGCCTCTCCTCATAAATCATGTGCTCCAGCCCCCTAATCATTTTTGGTGCCCTCCGCTGGACTTTTTCCAATTTTTCCACATCCTTCTTGTAGTGTGGGGCCCAAAACTGGACACGGTACTCCAGATGAGGCCTTACCAACGTCAAATAGAGGGGAATGATCACGTCCCTCGATCTGCTGGCAATGCCCCTACTTGCCGTTAGCCTTCTTGGCAACAAGGGCACACTGTCGACTCATATCCAGCTTCTCGTCCACTGTAACCCCTAGGTCCTTTTCTGCAGAACTGCTGCCTAGCCACTCGGTCCCTAGTCTGTAGCAGTGCATGAGATTCTTCCGTCCTAAATGCAGGACTCTGCACTTATCCTTGTTGAACCTCATCAGGTTTCTTTTGGCCCAATCCTCTAATTTGTCTAGGTCCCTCTGTATCCTATCCCTACCCTCCAACGTATCTACCTCTCCTCCCAGTTTAGTGTCATCTGCAAACTTGCTGACAGTGCAGTCCACGCTATCCCCCTGATCATTAATGAAGATACTGAACAAAACCGGCCCCAGGACCGACCCTTGGGGCACTCTGCTGAAGGAAATGGTTGCCAGCACATTCCTGCAGCCCGTCATTCCCACAGCTCCCATTGGCTGGAAATGGCGAACCACAGCCACTGGGAGCTGCGGGGGGCTGTGCCTGCAGACGGTCGTCAGCAAAATGTCTTATGGCCTGCAATCAGATTACCCTGATGGGCCACAGGTTGCCCACCACTGGTTTAAAGTAAATACTAATCTAGCTAACCATTTTTAAATCTTTTTCTTTAAAACTTTATTTTCAGGTTCAATGGGCCAATCCCATGTACACATTTTGCAAGCTTTTGATAAGGCAAATACTACAAGATTCCTCTTCTAATTTTGTCACTCACAATTTAATATCCAATTAATAATTAAATCCAGGAATTGTATATTAAATGGGATTTTGTTTTATCCAAAAATGACCCAAAGGCAAAAATACTACCTTTCATCTTAGACTCTGTTTTACAAAAATATAAGGGAGATGACTGAACAAGCTATTTTGAAAAATCTACAAACAAGAACCAAGAAAGCTTAATCATCTGCTCTCAGGTGCCCCTGCCAGCAGCCTGAGATTCCCTATCCCCAGCCCTCATGGCCCACAAGCTCCTATACCCACTGCCTCCAAATCTGAGTGAGTGGCATTATGATCTGTTGCGCGCGCGCACACACACACACACACTCCTCTGTAGCCTATGCCCACAACCCTGCAGCTGGGTTCCTCCACAGAAATCCAGTGAGTGGTTGAGAAGGGGCTCCCAGTGAGTGGTTGAGAAGGGGCTCTCTACTAGGATCTAGGGTCATTCACACCTTAGTATTTCAGGATTTTTTCCTGATAAAACACTTCAACTTACCTGCACTGAAAACTATTATCTCTAGTCTATACTGGTACAGTATGTTTCTGCATACCCTTACAGTTTTCAAGATGAACATATGCTGTATGTGAAATTTTTTTTGTTCCTTCAGACCTGATATTTCTATGTTCCTTGGGAAAAAATTGAAATCTTGATGAATTTCTTAGTCTTTCCTCAAAAGGTGTTAATAGTAATTCTTCTTCCTGCAGATTCTATTGCCCTTTTTACTAGGAGCTTGAGGGGACAAGCATGGAAATCTCTTGGCAACAGAATTTGCTCCCCATATTGCAAAACCAGATTAGATTGATTTATATTATTTTCCAGAATGTTTACAATAATGTCTATATGTTTAGACACAGGATAAAAGTGGTTTAGTACTTTAAAGTTTACAGACCAATCTAAATATCATCATGACTGCTTGGAAGAACAGCAGATTTTTTCTCTGAATAAATCAGAGCAAAACGGTAGCTCCTTCAACATCATCTCCAAAGGATAATTCTTAGTCAGATGAGTGTACAAAACCAATGGTAGGAGATGTAAATTGAACATGTATTTTAGAAGTTCATGGAATTAATGATTTTAATAATATGAAGAGAACTCATAGGAAGAGAACATATATTGTTACTTAAAAAACACATTAGGGAAATACAAAGGAAATCATGCTGTAATTCGAAACCTTAAGTTAAACAAATGAAAATATTTGTGACCTTCACTTTTATTGATCAGAAACATCACTATAAAACTTCTTGTTCAAAGTTTTTTGTTGTTGTTTTTTTTAATAAATAAGTGGGGGGGGGAGAATATCAAGCTCATTTTAAAACAAAGGGATTTTAATGTTCAAAGTCTATTCAACAGGAAAAATACATTAAATATTAAACCAATTATTCTGCGTGTTACAGATGAATTTGAACATAGGCTTGGATTCACTCTAGTGCTGCGTCCAATTTGCAACCATTCTCCATTGGGTCTGGTCACTGAAATTCAGACCACACTGTGTGATTTTTTCCCCCCTCCTTCTGTAGGAAGTTTAAAAGTCAAATTTTGTGTTGCATAATGAATATGCTATGAACAACAAGATTTCCTAGGACTATTACGAAGGGCTCTAGGCCTGGTGTTTAGAGAAATTAGTTTGAACCCACTCCATTAACCACCTCTATGCTATGGTGTGTTGTTCTTCAGTGTGACTTCTGCTAAATAAGGCCTTGATTCAGCAAATGGGTTTCTCTTACATAATATCTAAATTGAAATCAACATAGTTGAAAACAACTTTTAAGAGAACGTGTTTTGAGCAAATATTATGTTACTCAAAGTTATCCATCAAGCCCAGCAGAAGTTTAACTAAAACTGACTAATAATGTTTGTTATTTAATTAGGCTATAACAGCGGCGGATTACCATTTTGTGGGACTCTGGGCCAGAGCAAGTGGGGGCCCCTCCCCACCCCTTCTGCCTGCAGTCCATCCCAAGCTCCCTCCTGACACTGCTGCTGGGGAAATGGGGTCGGGGTGCAGGGGCTTGCCCCGTTCTGACCACCCAGCACTCCTGCAGGAGCACCGGGTGGAGCGGGTTGGGACGTTGGGGCACCCCAATTGGCCGCGGCCGCTGGGCACAGGGCTGGCTTCAGGCACCAGGCAACCAAGCACATGCTTGGGGCGGCACCTGGTAAGGGGCAGCCAATCTTGGGGTGGCGGGGGGCAGCGCGGCGCGGCATTTCGCGGGGGGGGGGGCGCTCCGGCGGCGCGGCGCTCGGCGGGGGGGGCGGGGGGGCTCGGCGGGGCAGCAAAAAAGTTAGAGCCGGCCCTGGCTGGGCATGGGCCATATTGGCAGATTAGCCACTGGGCTATACAGTAAAAAAACGAAAGTAATATATGTGGTAAGGTTTTCGTTTTTGTTTATGTTAACAGTATAACCAGTGGAAAACAAGTAATGAAATATTAAGAGCCTCACTAGTGATTTTGAAGGTCCGCTGGGCTGGAAGCCAGCTCATTCTTGTCAATGTTCTTACACGACTAAGGTCAATTACTGCAGCGTTCAACAACTGCAGACAACTGCCACTTGATAGCTTGATAGCTTTGTTTACCTAATATGTAACTAGACCTTCATTGACTCTGCCTGATGAGTGAGCTGGTCAGAGAAACAAATACATTCCTTTGTCTAGGATACACCTGTTTACTAACACCCCGTGACATGCCTGGTTTAAACATACTTTAGTCATAATTCCAGTGTATAGCCATAATTCTTAATACATACAATGTACATACATCATGCAAGAATATTAATAATCAGTGAGTTATTAGTTTTCCAATGACATGACACCTTTTAAATACAGATGATAGCCATAGTGAGTTGGGGCACACTGAATTGGTTCAGGCCAGCTGAAACTCAGTACCAGATACCAGTGAGCCCCTTGCTGTTTGGCACTAGGATGCTATTAGGGTCATAACCTCCAAAGGTAAAAAAGACTGAAGCTCCTCTCCTGGGCCCTGATTCTGCAAATACTGAATACTGAATGTGTTTTAAGCCCATCCCTATTAAGCAAACCACTCAGGCATGTGTTTTAGCTCACTGACTTCAATAGGACTGAAGCACATGTGTATAGTTCAGCCCATGCTTAAGTTTTTTATTGAATAAGATGGCCTTACATATATACATGCTTAAACAGTTTGATGAGTTGGAACCTTAGCCCTACTACAGACTGTCAGAAGCTACACTGCCTCTTGATCACTGTCCCCCGGGATCCCCTACTACATCTCTGCACTGCTCCATCCAGTTTTCTATTTGTAAACTATAAACATGTTTTAAATATCACATTTCATTGATAAGGTATTATATTTATATAAAGGAAGATAAATTTTCAACTGTGAAATTTGTAGGTCCTAGAAAGAGACCAAATGTGCTGTTCTTCAGTAATACAATGTAAGCCTTTCCTTTTTATTCAGGCTGTTTCCTGAGCTGGGGTCAGTGGGTGCAAAGATGTGCTGGACAGGGTATTGAGTTCATGGGAGCTTCCAGAAAAAGATTCTGACACCAAATGAAGTGAGGGTTGGGGTGATTTCTCCCCCTCTCTAAATATTGCTAAATCATCCCTACCCCAGAAATTACTTTCACCCCTACTTCATAAAAACCACTTCTGAAAAGCAAAATCTTTTTCCTTTGGAATTTACCAGATTGTCACAACTCTCAGGGTTTTTTTTAAGTTATAATAGGGGAAAATACCCTCATAAAATATTCTCCATTATGCTTTCACTCCTCATTCCAAATTACCCAAGTGGAATACTCTGTTATATTATGAATATGCTCTCTATAGTTGTCCAGGACAAAGTGTAAACATTTCCAGCATGTATTGCTTAATAGAAGATTGTTGCCTCTTTCCTGAATTGTGAAAAAAACAGTTTGGTTTAAATAGGATGACCAAAAATTATTTTCCGCATCCTTCACTCCCTCCTTTCTGGGAGTACATCTATCTCAGTACATGGTCTTATTACCGACAAAAAGGGACGTGTTTGTGAAGTTCTTTTTTTTTAAAAATACTAGTCACACATATTTACCAGACGTAAAATAGTTGTGTTTTTAAAATAGTTTCTTGTAAACTCACTCTGGGACTCTGATAGATGCATTTTATAAAACTAACAATAAAATAATTAAAAATTATGAAAGCATATAACTCATGGATCATTCTACCATAAACAATTAGGTAGTTTGAAACAACTTTTAGTTGAGTAACTAGGATTTAAAGATATTGGTATAAGAACAGCAACATTTTCACTGAAGAATGAACAAGTTATATATGGATTTACTTGTTAATTTCTCAGTATGTCTAGCATAAATCTATGAACACATGAGGTGACTATACCTCTAAACTTCGAGGCTTTTAACTTCTATATTTAAAGAACAAACCAAAGTGGAGGGGAAAAAGTTCAATTAAGAGAAAGAACAACACATTTTGATTTATTTAAATAACTCAAATGTCATCATGCATTATTCAGCATTAAAAATACTTCAAATTATTTTGCTTTTGCAATGCATGTTATTGTTTCATTTGAGGAATATAATTGTGTTTTGTGTATGACCTTTAAAGCATTTTTGTCACAGCTTGATAACAACTTCCTGGTAATTTCCATTCAACAATCAACCACAGTTGAGTTTTCATAATTAAAACCCTCAAACATTCATAGAAACATTTAGTAAAATTTCCTCTCTTCAATTTAGTCTTTGCTGCATTTGAAATTAATATTCGATTTGACTTTTAGGTAGGCTAAGATAGTGAATGGACTCCAATTCCTGAAGACAATAACCATTCATCTGTATATTCAGTGTCCACTAGTGGCTTGAATGGTTCAGCTGTAACAGCTTGACATACAAAATTCAGCTTCTACGAGCAGGTCTGACAGACACTCAGGAAAGTTAAAATGAATTAACTAGAAGTGTGAAGTTAAAGTGCATTAGTTAAAGCACATTAAACCCCGGTGTGGACACTTATGTGGAAGTAGAGGCTTTAGTTTAGGGGATTAAGCTAAAGTGAATTTAGGGTATATCTACACGAGAAATGCAGCAGGGGCACAGCTGTAGCAATACAGTGATTGGAGTGATTCTTCAGTTGCTGTACTAAATCCATCTGTTCAAGTGGCAGTAGCTAAGTCAACGGAAGAATTCTTCCTTTGACCTAGCACTGTCTATACTGGGTCTTAGGTTAGTTTAACTATATCTCTCAAGGGTGTGAATTTCTCACACCCCTGAGCGATGTAGCTAGGTTGACCTAAATTTTAGGTGTAGACCAGGCCTAAGGCCACTTTACTTCTAAATGAAGAGTGAACATGCAGGGGTCTAATGGGCTTTAACTAATGGATTTTCATTTCATACCTTTAGTTAATTTGCCTTAACTTTCCTAAGTGTCCCCATGGAGACATGCCCTAAGTGGGATATTTGTAAAACACTCATGGTTTTATTCCTGTTACTTTCTAAGGGCTGGTCTCACTGAAAAGTTACATCAGCACAGTTACATCTCCAAGGGATGTGAAAAATGGGCTGTTCTTTCCCTACTTTCTACAATTCTGAAAGCTTACTGCTCTTAAAGATACTGCAAAACATGACAGCTCTGCATGCTGCTGAGTGGAGAGAAGAAAGAGCAATAAGAGATTTATTTTTTAAAAAATTTGGATTTAAAAAAAGTAGGAAGAGAATTTCTTTTTCTAAAGGCAACAGTACAGAAGTGCTGTGCACTCCTGCTGGGGAGCAGAAAATGTGGAGCAGACAGGTATTGGGCAGTCTGCTTCACTCTGTGGTTCAGGATGACTAATTGCTGTACTTACCTCCTGACACTGCCATGAAAGGGCTCAACCCAGCAGTTGAGGATCAGTGGCAGCTAACTTGAGAAAGAATTATAATATTCCTTTCCTTCATCACACTCCCCCTACCTTCTTACTACTCTCCCTCTTGAGCATCTACGCTATATACTAGCATCAGTTTTAATGTCTAACTCAGGGGTTGGCAACCTATGGCACATGTGCGAGCTGATTTTCAGTGACACACTCACCACCCGAGTCCTGGCCACCGGTCTGGGGGGGCTCTGCATTTTAATTTAATTTTAAATGAAGCTTCTTAAATATTTTTAAAACCTTATTTACTTTACATACAACAATAGTTTAGTTACATATTATAGACCTATAAAAGAGACCTTCTAAAAACATTAAAATGTATCACTGGCACGCGAAACCTTAAATTAGAGTGAATAAATGAAGACTCGGCACACCACTTCTGAAAGGTTGCCGACCCCTGGTCTAACTCATGAAGTGATAATGACTAGAAATCAGAAGGTGAAGCCGTGATGCGGGGGAGAGGAGGGAGAGAAGAGTATATAAGATTGGAATTGTGTACCCAGGAGCAAACCTTGGTCTTAAATGATCCCTGATCAATGGTGCAAAAGTTGATCAGCTTTTTCTAAATAGCAGTGGCAACAACATTTTTTAAAAGTGTCTGTGATTGAACGGAATGAGGTAATAACCTCAGGAGAGTGGGAAGCAATGGTACTGTCACCAACTATGTTTTAAAGAAGAAAGGATCCCCCAATCAGAAAACATTGATATAGAATAGGGCTGGCTCCAGGCACCAGCGCAGGAAGCAGGTGCTTGGAGTGGCCAATTCGGCGGCAGGTCCCTCAGTCCCTCTCAGCGGGAAGGACCGGCCGCCGAATTGCCACCGAAGAAGAATGAAGCCTCCGATCGCGGCTTTTTTTTTTTTTTTTTTCCCTCTTCGCCGCTTGGAGTGGCAAAAAAGCTGAAGCCGGCCCTGATATAGAACAATATGTCAATATTTAATAGATAAATATGATCAGGTTACTTAGATTTTGATCTCTTCCTATGGCATGAAAAAGGGTGATTCTAATAATTAGATAAAGCAAATGGTTGAAGATGTCACTACTTGTTAAAATGGGATGAATGGGAGAAAAATATAAACTAAAACTGAATTGAGTTCAAATTGTTGCATACATACATGCTGGGCTAGGACATCAGGAATTATTTAGGCAAACTACATTAACTGCTATAGTGCGCTACCAAGAAGAGAAGTGGATTTGAACTTTATCAAGTTTCACGCTGTGTAAGTTAGAAATATTGTGAAAATGGCATTGTCAGTCAGCTGGATGGAAGCAGCAGAACAGGTTGCAGTATAGCAGGCCACCTCACCTGAAATTAACCAGGGAGAGCGTGCGCGCACGCACACACACACACACAGCAGCACTAAACAAACAAATGGAGATTCTGCCCTCCCATATTTAGGGGCTGCTTTCTTAAGGACCCTTACAAAATCTAAACCTTCTGGGAATACATGCTTCAGTTAGAGCTAACGGGGGGGGAGGGGAGGATTTCACTGGAATAATTTTCCTTTTTTTATACCCCAGCAGCAATTAAATTTAAACTTTTTATGGTTTTTTTTTTACAGGGTTTATTAACACTAAACTTAAACTACTGACTACACAGAGACTTGCAACTAATCTTAGAGGAAGGTTCAATGATTTACTATTGGGAATTTTTATTTTGCTTGAAGGACAAATAAAAGTGCTACTGTTGGCAGCCAAATCTTCTGAATTAAAAAGTATGAAGTTGCATACTCAACAGTTTTCCAAATACCAATTTTGAGCTACTCAGGGAATTTAGAGACATACCAAATGTTTAATTGTAGCATTCGTACAAAGCTGAATTAGATGCCAAATTCTAGACAGAAAAATATATGCTAGAGTAACATGTATTATATTTGATTATTTACTCTTTCAAAATGTTCAAAATAAAAACCAGTATCAGTTTGGCATTCTCATAAACCCACAAAACACATATTAGATATTAGTTTTTCTATTATATTTTGTTGAGAACTTGGTCCTTTTCTCATCACTATGTGAAAAATACATCACAATTAGAACAACTACTTTTCATTAAGCAGATGAATCAGGCGTTAAACTCCAAATCATAATTAAGAAGATAATTCCTTTTGCAATAATACATTTTAGTAATCAACCATTGTTTAAATTACTCATTTTTTTAAATAATTGATTTCTGTATCTAAAAAATTAAATGGTCTAATGCATTATGGAAAGGTTAAAGACCTTATTCTGAATACTGTTTGCTTATACCGTTGACCTAGAAGGTTAAGGTAATTAAGCCTACATTCTGATAGTCAGATCTACCTCTGCCCTCTTCCAGAACAAACTTTCTTGATAATGGCAAAATAATATTTTTTAAATACAGATTGCTAGAGTGAGACAGACAAGTAAGTCCACATTCTCCTCTGTTTTCCAAGAGTTCTATGCCAGTGTAACTTCATGATTTCAATGGAATTACACCAGTTTTACAAAAGTGTAGTCCAGTACAGAATCTGGCTCCTATTCTCTAGAGGCAAAAGGCACTCCTTAAATTAGCAGTATTCTACATTTCCTGTGGTCTCCACTTAGCAGGTGCATATCTAATAAGGCAGTGTCACAGGGCAAGTGAGCCCCGTCCCCTCTTGGGTCAGGGTGGGGTAATTATTTCCCCACAGTAACAGCCTTACAAACAACCCTTTGTCTTGGGGTAGTGTGGCCTAGCAGTAAAAGTCAATATGACAGTTCTCGCTCCCAAAGTTGTGTGGCCCAATGGGCAGAGTCAGGGTGACGGCCCCTCCCCACAGGCCTGTGGGACCTAATGGCCCAAGTCAATAAAGCTTCCCGGTTTCGTCGGGGTGTATCGCCTAGCGGTCAGAGTCACTGTGGCCACCTGACTCAGCAAGGCAGTATGGCCTATTAGCAAAAGTCAGGAGGGCTTCCCTCTGTCAAGGCTGCTCTCAGAGCCGCATGGGCCTAATGGCCAGAGTCAGTAAGGTCGCCCTCTCTCAGGGCCGCATGGCCTAGTGGCCAGAGTCAGTATAACTGCCCCTTCCTTGGGGCTGTGTGGCCCAGTGGCCCGTCAGGGGAGTGGGCTGTCACTCCGGGATGGGTGGCGGCCGGATAGTGGGACCCAGGGCCTCCCTGCTCCTCCCTGCTCCACCCTGACCATCTCAGGGCCCTGTCAGTGGCAAGTATGCCTGCCACTGTGTCAGCGGGGAATCCGCCCAAAACATGCTGACCCCACTCAGCACCACAGCCAGTCTCCCGGAGCTACTTCCTACCTGGTTCCAGATGCCATGGTCCTGACGCGACAATCGATCCCCGAATCGATGCTCTTACTCCACCAGTGGAGGTGGGAGTAAGCGCCGTCGACAGGAAGCCGCAGAAGTCGATTTTGCCGCCGTCCTCACAGCGGGGTAAGTCGGCTGCGATACATCGAATTCAGCTACGCTATTCACGTAGCTGAATTTGCGTATCTTAAATCGACTCCCCCCTGTAGTGTAGATGTACCCTTAGGTCGACTTACAGTGGTGTCTAAACTGCACTGTGTCGACGAGAGATGCTCTCCCACCGACTTACCTTACTCTTCTTGGGAAGCTAGAGTACAGAAGTCAAAAGGAGAGCACTCTGCCATCATCTTAGCAGGTCTTCACCAGACCCGGTAAATCGACACTGCTGCATTGATCTAGCCGTAAGTATAGACATGCCCTAAATCACAGAAACAAGTGTGTCTCAACTGTGTTGAGGTCCAGTGTGCTACAAAAAACTACAGTATTACCCCTTTTTGACTCAGGCAGTTAGCCAAGATGTGGGACCTGTGGATTGTTTCCATTATGAGAAGATTTGATGGTAGAGTCAGTTATTTCTTTGATGTACAAAGTCCTGTTTCCTTGAACACTGGAGGAATCAAACATCAGCAGATAGTTTATTTGTTCATAGCTCCAAGCCTCTGTCAGTCAGCATTTAAACCAAAAGTTCTCTTAGCTTTTCTCAGGGTAACACTACCAATGCTTCTGTGTCTGGTGTTTTCTTTTCTCTCTCTTCTACTATGGGTCTTTTTCCTGCTTCTCTTATAGACAACCCCCCTCTCCTAAAACAATCCCCAGGGATGCTCTTGTGCCCATGTAGTTCAAATTCCTGAGGGCACTCACACATGCCTTTGTTTTGGTCACATGTGCCTGTGTTTTGGCTGGATGCCCCTACTGTTTCAGCTACCTGGTTCCATAAAGGCAGTGGTCCCCAAACTGTGGGGTAGGGAGGGAGTGCCACCCAGTCTTCCTCCTGGCTCCCTCCCGCAGCTCCCGCTCCTGGCTCCTGACCGCAGCCCCGGCTCCTGGCTCCCGACTTTCGGCCCTCTCTCCTGGCAGACACATTCTATTACTGATAAGGGGTGGGGCGCGAGAGGAAAAATTTGCATAAAGGAGCTTAATAGATTATTACAAATATATTAAATGAATAGTGGTAGCTAGACCCACCCTCCAAGTTTCTATTGAGGTTATCCCAAGCTATAACAATACACACAGCCCTGCTAATATCTAATGTCTACTCTAGTTGTGATCAAAGTCCAATAGGTCTACAAAAAGGTAAGGAAAGAAAAGTAATTACTTTTTACTTTCTAAAACAAAACTTTCTGAAATTACTGAGTTGTGCAGGGACAGTGCCAGAAAACATATTTCTTAAAGTTTTTTGTTTTTTTAATCCAGGCAAAAAATTGCTATTCCGGAGACTACTGGAGAAATGATCTAACCAGTGAGATTAGAGGGAGTCAGAATGTGGGGAAATTAAGCATGACATGGATGGAAATTAAAAGTGCTAAATTAATTTGGGGGGGAAAGGATGAGAAAAATATTTGAAAAGCTCACCATCTTCTACTATCTGCATTTCCTCTAAAATATATTTAAATTTCTCAAGCATTTAGATATAAATATGAAGGTACTGAAGCAATCCATAAAATTAATCCTTAATGAATATTTGTACAACATTTTGAAGATACAAAGAGCTATATGATTAAAAGTAAAAATAAGCCTATTTACTCCATATGATACTAATCCAACAAATTGTATGCATATCCACTAGAGGAACTCAGTAGCTGGACTGGATTTTTGCAGTCTCAATTCCAGTTACCGTCTGTAAACCAATACACAGACTTTATGTCAGGACAAAGAAAAGCATGCATAACAAACACTATTTCCACTTCTATCAGTTCCAAAAATCTTAAGTATTTATCTCTGTATAACGTGGCACAAAAAAGTGACTACCATTATGATTATTCGTTTATATTCCCGTACTTCCTAGAGACCTCAAACATATAGCGAATGACATTCTCTGTCCCAAAGTGCATAACAGAAATTTTTACTGCTCCTCCAACAATTCAGTTCAAGATGAATTGACAACCACACCATTGGAATGGCTAAAAAAACCCTGTGACTGAATGCACCCCTGTATTCACACCCTACACGCTATTGTAATAACCTGTGTACAAAATATGCCTTGTGGGGTATCATTTGAAAACTAATAACTCACTCATCAATAATATCAAGGTGAAATGTGTGTAGCAATGTTATATGCAAAGTTATGTACTCCTCCTGTATGATGATGTTAGCACACAGAATCATAGACTCGTGAGACTGGAAGGGACCTCAAGAGGTCATCTACTCCAGTCCCCTGCACTCATGGCGGGACTAAGTATTTATCTAGACCATCCCTAACAGGTGACTTTCTAACCTGCTCTTAAAAATCTCCAATGATGGAGATTCCACAACCTCCCTAGGCAATTTATTCCAGAGCTTAACCACCCTGGAAGTTAGGAAGTTTTTCCTAATGTCCAAATTAAACTGCCTTTGTTGCAATTTAAGCCCATTGCTTCTTGACCCATCCTCAGAGGATAAGGAGAACAATTTTTCACCATCCTCCTTGTAACAACCTTTTATGTACTTGAAAATTGTTATTATGGTCCCCCCTCAGTCTTTTCTTCTCCAGAATAAACAAACCCAATTTTTTCAATCTTTCCTCATACATCATGTTTTCTAAACCTATAGTCATTTTTGTTGCTCTTCTCTGGACTTTCTCCAATTTATCCACATCTTTGCTGAAATGTGGCACCTAGAACTGGACACAATACTCCCGCTGAGGCCTAATGAGCATGGAGTAGAGCAGAAGAATTACTTCTCGTGTCTTGCTTACAACATCCCTGCTAATATATTCAAGAATGATATTTGCTTTATTTTCTAATCAAAATTAATTCAGTGTTGTGTTTAAAGTGAGCTGTTCGGTAAATCCATTTAAAGGAGCATGCTGTTGGATATTGACCCCTTACACAGCAACAGACCTATCATATGTGAATTGTCCAGAATGCTAGACAGTTCAGAACAAATTTGGGGAAAATTTGGGACTGGGAGTGTGTTAGAGTCAACCTGCAAGTAGTAACAAAGGCTACTGGATGCTGGAGTGTTGCTGATATACTGCTGATAGGCTGCTGGGGTCAGAGTTGCTGTAGCAGGACTGCAGCTATACAGATACTCAGGATGTGACCTTCATGCTGCTTGGCTCTTTGTAAACGACCCATGTTGGGAGCTACAACAGCAAAGCATTGTGAGATACCTAAGTTTGCAGGACAGGTGGTGACACAACCCCTCACTGATCTGGATTGCACTCTGGAATGTGTCAGCCTCCTTTGACTTTTGGAGAACTGGACTTCAGTTCTTCAACCATACTAAGCTGTACCAAGCTGAAACAAAACAGCAACAACAAAAATCCAGTTTATTGGGCCTGATCCTCCATTGCCTTGCAACTAGCATAGTCATCTACACTTATGACTATAAAACTGACCAGAACTGTCCACTAATTTGCATGGGTGGTGAACTCACTTTTCACAGGGATAAATGACTACACAAAGTGAAAGTCAGTCAAGAACCAGACCCATTACATTTTTCTTTGTTGTGTCATTTGTTTATATTTTTATTGAAATCGGATTATTTTTAGACATTAGTTCACTGAAGATGAATGAGAAAGATAGAATTTTGCTATTGGGTATCAAGTAGTGATTTGCCAAGAGATTCACCAGTATCTCTCCAGGACTCCCACAAGACAGCTCTATTTTTTAGAAACATATAATACCTTAATTGTGCATATGCCTGTAGCAGGCTTCTAGTCTGCCAATGGGATAGAAAGCACTCCCTAACTGGTGCAGTAAAAGTACAGGAGGAAATTATCAGGAAATGTTAATACACCAACTATGAAAACAATAAAAAAAAAGCTAACTTAAGATGCAATGCTTCCATTTGAAGAGCTTTCTGACAAAGAATGTTCTGCAGTTGTTAAGCCAAAACACTTAGGGCTAACGTTATACCTGAGCCTTATGCAAGTGTGCTGAGATGGGAATGCAAGTACAGTAGTGGTTCCATCAGCTTTGTGCCTGCTGTGCAAGGATTAGGGGAAATCACATTCCCCGTAACAAGAGGAATCCAGAGACTGCTCCCTCTTAAGTGTCTCTGAAGGAGCAAACTACTCCACTAGGAGAGAGGAGCATGTTGCATCAGCCTAAGGGTGGATGTAGCATGCCTGCCCCCCTTGAATTCGCTGGAGCTATTGAAAGCTATTATGAGGCACAATCCATCCTGGAAGCTCTTGTGGGCAGCGCATAAATTACACAATTTAGCTCAGACTGTATAATCTTGTTTTGAGTAGTAAGATTTGGTTAAAATATTAAATAAAATACAGTGCAAAGAAATGCTATTTTCTTGGTCCACAAAAACACAACGTAATTTCAAATTGAACAATATAACACTTCAAACCAATATACAACACTTGCTCTCATGACAGAATCCTTCTCCTGTATGAATTCTTACTCCTTCATTCCATGTAACCTGCCATCTCTTTCACCTCACATAATATAATGAGGAATTAATAAAAAGCTTTAAAAAATATGATTTGGGGCTGTTTAGATTGCAATTGCAACTGAAACTATATCATTCTGTTTCTTACCCATTTATTGTTACATGGGTTTTTACGATAATCAAAATAGAAGCTGTAATGAGATGTGTCTATTAGACATATTTGTTCTGTAAATATTTGCAACCTGACAGGCTGACATATGGTACCAATTCATAAAGAAATTTATGATCTCATATGATACAGTTCATTTCTAATAATCCTACTACACTTCAAATTAAACCATGAAAGTTCTCTTCCCGTAGATTCTCTATGAAGTGTTTTGTTAATGGGCTCTAAATCCTGAACTTAGTTTTTGCCTTACAATCTTTCAGTTTTCCTGCATCACCTCATTTCATGTCTTGATTGCTGTTGGTGTGTATAAGTAGAACTTATCTTTCCCATTTTTCTGTCTCTTTTTTTTAACCATTTAAAAACAAAAAAGCATAATCCATATGCAAATGACATTTACAATACCATGATTTTCCCTTTTTTTTTTTTTTTTTTTTTTTTTGCATGCTAACAGGCAGGATTACTGCTAAGCAAAAGGAATGAGAATTATCCCCACAATGAATGTTCTCACTAATTAACCACAGAATTATGGTAAAAACAAGAACAATTTGCTTTAAAAAATATATACATTGATTCCTTCAGAAGCAGATTTTGAGTCCTCCCTTTAAAAGACTGATTGTACTTTGGACTTTGGCAAATCATGAGCAGCAGTCCTCTACAGCAAAACTTTTAACCCACAGTAAAGATTTTCATGTTCACAAACATATAACAGTTTAGTTATCAAGAATGAGAGAAAACAAATATTTGAGTTCATAAACGCCACTAATATTGTTTTTAAATTAAAAGGTTTTAAGGATTTAAAGAACATTTAAATGTTCTAAAAACATTCTTTAGGCTCTATCCTAAAGGTCCTTTTTATGTCACATACTATCAATAGTAATGTTACGTAGCGAATAATATTACCTCAGAGGTTCTTGAGTCAATGTAAAGTTATTCTCTATATTGCATAAGCTGTAGTTTATAAAGTGTATTCATTTGGAAACAAATTGCATAAGTAATCAGTCACAAAGCCCATATTATATGTATATCCCTTAATAAAAAATGTGTTTCAGATGGATTGCAATTAAACAGCTTCATATTACCATGAATCTGTAACTGCTAGGTATCACAATGTGACTTTCATAATTTGTTTATTACACTTTATTAGACCAGCGTATTAGATCTGTATGTATCTTAAAACTATTTTAGAACTTCAATTTTCATTTAACTAGTGCTAAAATAAAACTAAATACCTTAATACAAAAAAGTTTCAATTTAAATCTGATCTTTTGCTCACTGTCCCATACTTCAATTAATTTTTTTCATTTTAAAACAGAGTTTAAGTAAACTCCAGTGAATTTTTGATCAAGTACTATATCCCCCAGGAGAGTTCCACAACACCCCTTACTTTGGGCTGTTCTCCGTTTGTATTTATTTTTAGAGCTTGATGGTGTCTAGATATTTTAGATGAAGATAGTGTAAGTTAACAACATAAATTAATCTTATAATGTGAGGATGGAATTCCTCACTGACCAAGAATACAAAGTGTTGCCATATGTGCAATGTCTCAAGCCTATATCCATGCCATCTTAAGAAATTCTAGAATGAGAGCTGATACCTCTCTTGAATTTAGCTTCTCAAAAGCCTGTTTGATTTTTCCCCCAAAATATCTGTGCACTTTGGGAAGAGTGTACATGGATATTAATTATGTGTTTACTTATCCTGTACTGCAGTTTGGGCATAATTACTATATACTGAATGCTCTGTTTAAACTGATATTCAAAGAAACACAAAAATTAATACTTTTATTTCTATTTTTACTTTTTGATGGAGTTTTCCTACTTTTTCCTGATTCAGTAGATTCCAAAAGACTTGTCAGAAGAGAGTAAAAAATGTAAAATTCAGAATTCAGATTCCTTATTCTGGGTGAGGCAGCTTTCTGAATATCTTCATCTTTAGACAATATAGCCTCATATTGCAGACCATATTCTTTGAGGACAGATTGTTTAGCCAAGGAAAATCTTGGTACAATGTCCTCTTCCTCATGCTGAATGCTGCAGGCATTGTATAAAACTTCAGAAAGGAGTAATAAGGTCTCTGATGCAAATGCAATAGAAGTGCTATTAGAATTGATATTTTCACTTACTCCAATGGTGTTTTTTGATGTGTCTAGCTTCTTGGCAAGATATTTTCACTGGAATATTTTTTCAAGCAGCTGCATTTTAAGAGGTCAACTCTTGCTCAGAAACAGCAATACTTGGACCATTAACATTTCAGGACACAGGACAGAGTAGGAAAATTCTGTCTCTCCTGTAAGTTTTCCTTCTGTGTAAATCTGAGCTCTAGGAATTTAGCCCATTTATACAACATTATGAGGGTTTACTTCATTTATCACAGTGGAATCTTCTTGATCTGCCAAATTTAGGGATTTTCATTTTCAGTTAATTTTTCTAGTTTGTCCTGACAGATTGCTTTGTGTTGTGGCTCAATAACAGTTGGAAATTATGGGGAAAATTGAAAGAGAAATCTGAAAATTCTCCCAAAGAAGGAAAAGCTGGGTATCAGCTGAAGTGCTTGGTCTGTCCACATAACAAGGGCAGAATGTTCTAAATAGAATATGTTGAGAGCAGGCCCTATTTGGCCAGCACTGATAATTCTAAGAACTCCCTTCAGTCTTCATGATGAAGGTTCTAATTTCCAGGGACTGGCGGACACTTGGACTGAGAAGTGGCATTTTTTCCAGTACTTATTTTAAGCTGCACTATTCCAGTCATAAAATAGCCTTTAACTTTAGCAGCATTCCTCAGAAGAGTTTTCCAAGGCAGTTAAACCTTACACTTACATGACTGCTTGCCGTTTTTATGCTTGTCTACATGGCGCTGCAGTCCAGACTATGGAGGTGTGATTTGTAGAGTGCTCTGAAGTGTTTCTCTCTAACTGTTCTGTGTAGAGCCTGCTAGCGTAGCAATGTAGGACTACATTAACACAAACTAGGTACCTTTTTATTCACATCAGGAGGAAGCAGAGGTTGGGGTGAAAGAAGTTGGAATCTGGGTTTGGAGGAAAATCAAACGGGTGGGACAGAGGAACGGAGGCACAGGCTCCAATGGGAGAGACCAAGCTCCCTGACGCTCAGAACCAACAATGAATGACACCAATCATGCTTGCTAATACATGAACAAAATTTTGTCAACAAATAATACATTGACCCTATTTTGTACTCCACCATAGTAATGTAATGGTTATTCCAAAATGCCCTGAGCCACCTTTGCTACAGAAAATATTGTGTAATCCATGCTAACACAGTTTAGCTTTGTTCCCCTGTAACAGCTACATCACCTATTGAGTTTCATGAGTCTGGTACTGTCTTTGAGTTAATGGACCTGGTATTTCAGCTCAAACAATAAAGGCTCATGGTTTTAAATCCAGAGACCTAAATAGGGGCATAATTACAAATTGTCCCCTCTCTAGTGGCTACACAAAAACCTAATTGTTTTAGTGCATACTTACGAAGTATGCCAGCAAGGGAAGATCATTCCAATACCTGAGGTCCACACAAAAAATGAAATCTCCATACATGTCTGCAAGGATTAAATCTGGGCCATCTGGATCTAAAAGCATGTGTCTCTAGTGCATGAGCTAAAGGACCAGATTCATTAGCTAAAGGCAGACGCAGACTCACAAATCACTACCTGTGGTCTAGCCCTACAGGGGGATAGAGACACTGTGTTAGGGTGGTGTGATGGGGTATATAGGGATTAAGGAGTTGCTCTGTGCTGGAGTAGCCCTGCCCCACTGCACCTGCAAGTCATGTAGGAATGGAGGAGGAGTTTAAAAGGAGACGCAGCTCAGTAGAGAGTCCTGCTGAGAGGGGAGCAGATTGGTGAGCTTCTCAGCTCCCAGGAAGAAGCCCGGTACCAAGCAGAGACCATGCCCGTGCCTAAAAGGAATGCAGGTCTCCTAGGATGAAGTGATGAGACTGTAATCTATATTTTTTGCTAGAGAACTAGTGGACTTTGAGTTAGACTATGGCCCATCTAAGGCCCCTCTGCAGGAAGGACGATCAGTGTCCTGGCTGTGACTCTTGGTATGTTTTTTTCCTTTGTTTATTTACTGTTGCTGCTACTGAGCAATTTATTTGTTCCCTGGAATTTTAAAAGGAAGATAAGTATCCAGAAGGGCTTGGCCAGACCGTTTAGACCCCATCTTTGCCAGAGTTCTAGGGCATGCCCCTGCTGGAGTAACTGGACCCGAGTGAGTTCATGCAAATCCTCTGCAACACCTCAAGGAGGTGCTGTGTTGGGATCAGATCATTGCATGGTAGGTAACAATCATATTTTCTGAAGTCTTTTCAAATCATACTGAATAGTATGTCTGATACACTGTTTCATCCTAAACCCTCTATCATTGTGTCAACATAACACCTATGAGGTCGTCATACTATTTTGAATATCAACATAACTTGTGTTGACACAATGTTACTGATGACATAAAAGTAACTTTTTAACCTTATTTATTTATACAAAACATGTTGCACCTTTTA
Organism: Malaclemys terrapin pileata; assembly: GCF_027887155.1. Lineage (NCBI taxonomy): Eukaryota > Metazoa > Chordata > Testudines > Emydidae > Malaclemys > Malaclemys terrapin. The sequence continues at coordinate 77,485,614 of NC_071514.1, read as the reverse complement.
ACAAACATTCTTCCCAACTTCTTGTAGAAAAACATTATATGCATTTAATACCTCATACAGCTCTAGTACATTTTTAAAAGAGTCTGAAGACTCTTTATTATCCCCTTTTAAAAATTGGTCATATGGTGCTCTTTGAAATACACCTCTACCTTGATATAACGCTGTCCTCGCGAGCCAAAAACTCTTACCCCGTTATAGGTGAAACCGCGTTATATCGAACTTGCTTTGATCCACCGGAGTGCGCAGCCCCGCCCCCCCAAAGCACTGCTTTACCGCATTATATCCGAATTTGTGTTATCTCGGGTCGCATTATATCGGGGTAGAGGTGTAGTTCTATTTATAACAAAGGATTTTCTTCAAAATGTCCTAGAAAATACAAGCCGTTCACAAAGTACGATAGGTATTTGAAATTGATTCTCTATCTCAAAATGGATAATAGAATGGATGCAATCTGAACTGTGGTGGTTTACTGCTCCATAATAGTAAAACAAAGAGATCTTGTCCTCAATTCAACAATATACTCAATCACGTAGTTCACTTTTAATCATATGAGTAGTTCCTTTGAAGTTGGTGTATTTTAAAGTTATACACAAGCTTAAGCACTTTGTTGGATCACGGCCTTAGAGAAGTTGGAAATATAGGCAGCACATATGAGATCCATAGTACAATTTGGGGAAAATGCAAATATAAAAATGTTCAGTAGAAGAAAGAAATCTGGGAAGTACTAATGTTGAAAGTGACCTAAGGGTGACAGTCAATAGGAAAAATAAAACATCACTTCAAAAAACAGAACAAAACAAAAAACGTGTGGGCTGCATGAACTGAAATATGATGTCAGAGTACTGAGGCAAGTTCCTCTATATCAGGGATTGGCAACCTTTGGCACGTGGCCTGCCAGGGTGAGCACCCTGGTGGGCCAGGCTGGTTTATTTACCTGCAGCGTCCGCAGGTTCAGCTGATCACGGCTCCCACTGGCCACGGTTCGCTGTTCCAGGTCAATAGGGGCAGCGGGAAGCGGCAGCCAGCACATCCCTCAGCCCGCGCCGCTTCCCGCCACCCCTATTGGCCTGGAGCAGCGAACTGCGGCCAGTGGGAGCCGCGATCAGCTGAACCTGCGGACGCTGCAGGTAAACAAACCAGCCTGGCCCACCAGGGTGCTTACCCTGGCAGGCCACGTGCCAAAGGTTGCCGATCCCTGCTCTATATGATTCCAATGGGATCACACCTAGAATACAATAGTAATACATAATCCTATATAGTGCTTTTTCATCTTTAAATCTCAAAGCACTTTACAAAGGAGATCATTGTCATTATCCCTGTAGTGGGGCAGCTGCCCCACTCCCGAAGAAGAGAGGATAAAAGCACCCCTGGAGAGGGCTGTGGCTGGGAAAAGCAGTGAGAGCAGCTGAGGGAGTGGCTGATCACAGGTGTGGCCAGCACAATCAGGGCCCAGCTGGCCTGATAAGAGGGCTGTGAGGCCAGGAGACAGAGGAGTCTCTCTACCAGTGGAGAGAGAAGGGCCTAACTGCCTGGGAGCAGGGTACCAGAGGCAACTCCCCAGGCTGCAAGCCTTGTGCAAGGCCTAAAGAAGGTACTGAGGCTACAGAGGTGCAGCCTGGGAATAGGCAGAGGCAGCTGGTCCTACCCCCTTTCCAGTGACGAGTGGCCATTACAGACTGCAGTCTGCCCCAGGGAAAGGGGGCTGGATGATGACTGGCAGTAGCCACTGAGGCAAGGTGGTTTTAGAGGGTTGGGGGTTCCCCTGGGTGGGGAAACCCAGAGTAAGGGGGTACTGCTTGGGGCAGAACCCTGAGGTAAAGGGGCACCAGGGTCCAAGAGGGACACGGGGGCCCTAAGACAGGTGAGACACCGGCCTGCAGAGGGTGCTCTGGGCTGGACAAGAACTAATTCCCAGATGACCAGCAGGAGCTGCTGCACTGGTGAGTCGTCGCTTCGCTACAATCCCCCATTTTACAGATGAGAAAACCAAGGCACAGGGCATACAATATTGCATTCAGATCTGGGAAAGATATAAATTGGAGCAAGCTCAAAAAAGAGTGACAAAAAATTGTGAGGAGATTGTGAGGATTGTTTTATGAGGAATAATTAAGAGAATTAAATAAGCAAATCTTAGCTAATTTATTACTGGGTGGGAGGATATGATAACCATCTACAAGCATCTGACAACACCAAATAGATAGAAGTAGAATAAGTAAGAGTTCATGGGATGAAATTAAGAAATGGAAAAGTTAAGATAAGCAACAAGAGAACTTCCTTATAATTAGCTCTATTAATTAAATTGTGTAATAGTCTCCCAAGAGAAGCAGTGGAAGCCTAATCAGAAATTATGAACTGATTTGAAGGTCAAGGCGAGGAGTTTTAGCTTGCTTCAGTAAGAGAGAAAGCCAGTGAAGGGCTTCAAGGACAGACAGCAATTCCATCACTATATTCTTGGATAGAGCAGGAGAGGAAAGATAAGAGATGAAGGGAGTTCAGAGAAGGAAATTACAATAGCCAACGAAGGGATGACTAGTGACAACCTCCTTATACTTATGCTTCTGATACCTTCAGGTTAGGATAGGCACTCTATCTTCCCTAACTGATCAGAAAGCTGCAACAGCTGGATTATTTATTTACTTATTTTATTAGAGTAGCTGGTTTTCTCGGCCATTGGGTCTCATTTTATTTAATTGTTTTAAATTTGTAGAGTTTCCCAAGTGCCTCCACAAATAAAATTGTTTGCTGCTTTACAAATTTCTTTATCAGTTTTCTATCCGCCCAAGATGTTTTTAAATCCCTATCTAGAACAGATCAATGGATGATCTCATTTTCACTAACAATAAATTGTGAAATGTAATTAAAAACTTTACAATTGACATTTCTAGGCCCATGTCCTGGAGGAGGCTATATTGCTAAAAAGTAATGCTGTTCATTATGCAAGCAGTAAGACAACCTTATGAAAGAAAAAGTTAACTAGTTTCCAACTCATTTATTAATACTGGTTTAACTGCACAAAGGAAAAATTTAACTTTTATTTTATTTTTTTTAAACTGAAACTCTTCTGCAGATTGTACCACCCTTATTAAAGCAGTTTATAAAGTTGCTGTCTCCCCCATAAGACTCTCACATGTGAGCATCAGAAATGGCATTACTTTTAATATGATGACTGCCTTTATTAATAGACTTCAAATATATCACACATAACCCTGAGGCTGGAGAAGGGAGTAATCTTGTAACATGTCCAGAAATTACTGTCTTTATCACCAAAGTCCAAGTATCACACTAAGAGATTCTGACTTATTTCTTTGATCAGAATAAAAAGAAATATTCTAGCTGATAAATAACATGTTAAAATAGTATGATGCAAAACCAATTAAGTTAGGAAACCACTGATCATGTAGTTGTAGACCATAGTGTGTGAGACATCTCTGGGGTACCCCCACCAGTAGAGACACTGGATTAGAATGACATTACTTATGTAAAATAAGGTTCAAACGCTTCCTGATGATAGAAAACGGGATCCTCCTGTTTTTAGTGAACTCCTATTTACAAGCAGGAAGACAGAGCCACCTATACATTCCTTTACTTCCCCACTAGAGGTATTTCAAAACATCAACAAGTTGCTCCTCAGTTATGCCTCAGACACCCACAGATTAGACACCCACAACTGGCCCGTGACAACTGACTCGGGCTTGCAGGGCCCAGGCTAAGGGACTATTTAATTGCAATGTAGATGTTTGGGCTCAGGCTGCAGCCCGAGCTATGAGACCCTCCCACCTCACAGTGTCCTAGAGCCCAGGCTCCAGCCTGAGTCCGAATATCTACAAATCCACTCATCTGCTGAATAACTGATTCCCCTCACCCTTGTGGAAAGTAGCATGAGCTACTAGCTTTCAGGCAAGTCACTCTCTTTACCAGGAAATGATTTCTTCTACCTCAAAATGATGCATTCACCACCCTGAGTCAATAGAACTTTCACCCACTGGGCTGCCAATAATTTACTTCCATCCAACATGAGAGGTACTTCATACGCATGTTGAAAAAAAGAGGAACAAGGCTATCACTTTCTGGGCACTAGGCTCGCAGATAACTATCCTGAAGCAGCAAACATTCCAAACATTATTACTGACCCAACAAGCCGCTCTCCCAGTTTCAACCTGCCACGCAGACCTTGCACCACACTGAACTGCATCTGAACAAACCATGGAAGATGCAGCTACTTGATGCACACGCGAAAAATCAAAGACTCCCCTTTGTGCAACTAAGGTGAGAACATCCAATTCATCGAACACATCATAATACATTGCCCCAAATATGGATTCAAAGGTGAATTGGATCATATCCACAACATCACAGAGAAGGCCTTGAAATGGCTTAAGGACCTACAACTGCATCTATAGAATGTTGCTCTGCAGATGCTATATGAAAGAGAGAGAGATTCTCAAGTCCTTTCCATTTCACCAGTGAAGCCAACCATGATGCCCCGTTTCTGTATCCTACTCCCATCTCATGCCTCTTCAATGCTGCCCTCAAAGCATTAAAGCCCCTTCCAAATGTGGTCCGCCAAGCCAGCTCCCTCACCTCGATCAAATCAGCACTAAAAACTCACTCACACCATGTCACCTATGAAGAGGATGTAAAAAGAATTCACAGACTGATCTAACAGACAGAACCTATGAGAAGTATAAATGCCTTATTAAATAATCATGTTATCTTATTATTTAAACCCTTGTCCTTCTGCCAATTCTCCCTTTTTTTTGTCTGTTTATAATCACCACTACTTTTGTCTTGTCAAATTTAGACTGTAAGCTTTAAAGGCAGGGATGGCGGATATTCTTTTTTCTGTAAAACGTCTAGCACTTTTGAAAGCTTACTTAAGTTCCATTAAAGGAGCAAACGAAATTTAAGTTAATTAATCTAAAGCTAAAAACCACACACAGAACAAAGTATATCTACCTTTCTTAGTAAGCTAAGATACTCAAGTCAGGCAAGCTTTTTCACTTTATGGAAACAAGAATAACTGGAGTATGGCAAGGAGGAAGACCCCCCCAATACAGAGTAATATTAAACTGTTTCCTTGTCTTCACCCACTGAGAAAAGAATGACAAAACTCACTTGACTGGGATGGCATAGATGGACACTGGAGAATTCAATATTCAGTATGCTGAGAATTTCTTAAAGACCAAAGACTTCTCAATGTGGGATAGTTTTCTTAACAGATGTTTCTTGCTTTATCAGTCAAGGCTAACTTTGTTTTTATGTAATTACTACAAATATCTTTCTAGGCAACAGACAAAGCTTTTGATCTTGATAAAGCATTTAAAAGTCAAATAATTCTAACATAAAATTATAGCAAGACTTCTTAAGTAAACTTAATTTTCTTCTCCTGCACAAGTTAATTGTACTACAAGTTATGAACCATTTCTGTTAAATGTATGTCAGCATCTTCACGATGTTGCAATTGATATACACTTGACCTGAGGCAAAGACTGCATTTTTCACACCTCATCTATGCGACTACATGTTAAATACCAGCTTCCAAAGTATACTGTGGTTTTTGAGAGAATTTTGAGAACTTGGAAAGGTATGCACTGATAATTTTTTTTAAATGCAGTATTTTTCAATAATTAGACCAAAATTACCATTTCAATATTCTCTTCAAAACAAGCTAGTGGGGGGGAGAGGGGAGAGTGGGCTGGGGGGGAGGGGCAAGACAGAGCTTGTTCTATCCCTTAAGGGTTAACATTTGTGTAACTATCTCTTTGTTGACCCAACCCATTTTAAGAGCGCACCATCTGCCAAGCTGTCTGGAATACAGTCCTTGTCTGATAATTATCATGTTGGAAAATAAACATCTCACCGTACCCATACACTCAAGATTTACTTTTATGACAATTTAAAAATCAGGCCACCGAACACCTTCTGAGGTTTACAAAATGTTAAAACTTTGATTTCAGTTTTAAGTTCTGAAATTTAACTTTATTTCTAGTTGCATACTATTTTCAATAGCTCAAAACCAGTCAAATTATTAAACTCCTTCAAAAACAACAATTGCATTTAAATGTCTGGATTAATGTCATTGTTCCAGTTTGCTTAATTGCTACTATGCAACAAAAAAAACTAGCACAACCAGTATTGCTCTCTATACTTTCTCCCTAAGAACAAATTATAAAAATATATTTTAATAAAAACTCACTGTATAATTATTAATTCCAGAAATATTTTAAGTGTTAATACATTATGGGATAGTTTTCAGTAAATTCTAATCTTAGGTAAATTTTAAAACATGTTATGTAATTAATTCTTTCAGACTGTAGTGAGTTGGTGTGGCTCCCCGCCGCCCTGGAAGGGGAAGAGCCCATCCGGAGGCTGGAGTGGGCAGAGCTAGGGAGTTCTGAGCCCGCCCCTCAGAGGGTCAGGCGGCGACCCAGAAGTATAAAGCCGGGCCCTCAGAGCTCAGTCTGGCCCCAGCAGCCAGAGAGACCAGACGTCTCCAGCCTAGCTCGAGGCTGGAAAACCTCCACAGACCAGAGTGACCGCCAGGAGCCACCGGGCCTGCCCTGCGCCCGCTACCCCGAGGAGCCGCCGGGCCTGCCCGGCGCCTCCTATCTGGAGGAGCTCCCGGACTTGCCAAACGATCCCTGGCCGGATGAACCCATGCTCCAGGATCCCCCCGAGGCCGAAGCCAGCATCCAAGTAGGCCCAGAGGGGGAGTTTAGAAGTAGCACGGGGGCAGCCGACCCCAGTCTGGCTGCAGCACTGCCAGAGCCAATGTCAGTGTGTTGCGGCCAGGATCCCCACTGATGAAGCAGCGGGTCTTCTGCTGCTGCTAGGGCCCCAGGCTGGGACGCAGTGGAGTGGAAGGGCCTATGTCCCCTCTGCCACCCAACCTGTGAGTGGCTGTCTCCCCCTCTCCCAGGCCTGTCGAGGCTCATGCCTATTACTGTGGCTTAGCCCTGCCTGAGGGCCTGAGCTTTGCCTCAGCGTTTGTTGCCCCGCCCTGACCTAGGGCCTGGACTTAAGTACCTTAGGGCCTGAGCTCTGCCTCCGTGTTTGTTGTCCCGCCCTGACCCCCGGGCCTGGGCTAAATACTTTGTTTGCTGTTGCTCAACCCTGACTAAGGGTCTGACCCCCGACCTAACGCTGGTGCCCACCCTGAGCCGGGGTCGGGTTTCCTGTATCTTTCAGGACTGCAAGGGCTGCCGGCCGAGACCTGACAGCCAAACAAAGCACTCAAGCCCCAGCAGGTAGTGGGTCAGTGTGGCTCCCCGCCGCCCCGGAGCGGGTCAAGCCCCAGCCAACTCCTGTACACGGACATACTTTAGATGTTAATCTTTTTTTCTCTTACTAACTGCATAATTAAATAACTGTAAAATAAGTTTCTCACTTCAAGTAGTTATTTATTTTAGTCACAAAGATTACTAGTTATTCTCCATTTCCTAGAGCCTTATAGACAAGTGATATTGCAATACTGGAACACATTCTTGCACTAGCAGCAGAGGTCAGAGTAGTTATACAGTGTCTGCTGGGTATGTCTAATAACAAAGGCCTTGATTCATCTCTGCATAAATCCAGTTTTATACCACTGAAACTGGAATTTCACAGTGGCAAATCGGGATCATGGTTCTGATTGTGCTGGGATAATTTCTTTTTAATCAATTACTTCCTGTCAACATTAGCATTATTTATAGACCTGAGAAATGCATGCTTTTGCTATGAAACTGACAGTCAGAATCAGAAAAGTAGTTGAAAATGATTTAAAAGCAGTATATAGTACTGCATATGAATACAGTGTTTTATCAAATCTGGTCAAAATTCCTAGACAGATAGCCGGGTGAATAGTTGTGAGAACTTCAAAAGCACTATAACTAGAGAATATATTTAATTGTACATTGCTGTATGAAAAATCCCTCAAATAATCTCTGTCACTCACACACACACACACACACACACACACACGCTTCCTGTTTCTGATTTGAAAGAATATCACTATACTCATGTACATGAAACCAAAGCTTAACAACCTTAAAACTCTTATTAGGTCTCCTTCATATTTGATTCTGAATACAAATATAACGCTGATGTGAAAATAGGACTTTAGGCAGGAGTTCTGGTATTCCCTCCAGATCTGCATTCTTCAGCATCTGGAGAGAGGAAAGTAATTCTTCAACATAAAATTCTCCTACATTCATGGCTTACATAACTGCTAGAAAGAAAATAATTTTTAAACATTAATCTTGGTTCATAAGATATCAAGGTATTGAAAGGGTGTGTGGAAACTAGATCCCATTTCAGTACTCTGGGATACCAGATTTGTTCTCACTTCAGTGCAATTTAGGAATAGGTAGTGTTTAATAATTTGTATTTGCATAGAAAGTAATACAGCAGTCAAATGGGCTCCAGTGTTTGTATGCCAGTCTGGAAGAACATGGATGAGACAGTTAACAGAAGTCACGTGCAAAGATTGTGTCTTTTAGGACAGCAGAAGACTGCAAACCTTTTCCACTTGTTTGAGTGATTGGAACTAGTCATGTCTTTTCTTACTGATTGAAAACTCTTTATAACAGAATCTGACATGTTATATCTACTTAGATTTCCACAGTCAGAAGCCATGTCATCAGACAGAATTTCTGCTAAAGGAGAACAGGATATTTGAAGAGCAACAGCAAGACTGTTTCCTTTTAAGGAAGGTACATTTGTTCTGTTGGAGTCTTTTTTTAGTGTTGTTCTTTGGTCCAAGTAATGAGCCAATATTCAGGGTCTTTCCAGGTTTTTTCCATTAGAAGAAGAAACAGATGAGCCAGTTATTTCTTTGGTTAAATCCTGTTTATTTACAAAGAATGTGCACAAAGTCTTATTTCCTTGAACACAGTAAAAACAAATATCAGGATGCAGTTTCCTTGTTCACAGATCCAAGTCTGTCTTCTCAGCAAGTCATCATCATCATGATGTTTCCATTATGCCTCTGGCATTTAGGGCAGCAACGAAGCTCCTCCACTCCTGTCTGTTTCTGGCAAATCTTTCAGTGGTTTCCCAGCTGTGCGCCAGGTTTTTCAGCTCAGCTTCCACAGCTCTTCGCCATGTTTTTTTCAGGCAGCTTCGTTTTCGCTTGCCTTCAGGTGTCCATCTTAATACTATTCCGGTGATGGAATCAGTTTCCATCTGAAGCACATGACCAATCCATATTCAGCACCTCCTGGTAATGATGGTGCTCATACTTCTTGGCTGCACTGTGTGACTAGGTCTTGGTTTCAGATTGTTCTGGGCCAGAAGATACGGAGGATTTTTCTGAGGCAGGCTGTATAGAATGAAGACAGTTTGGACATGTCATATCTTCTCATTCCTCAGCATTCTGCACTATAAATAATGTTGGAAGTACACAGCTCTGAAAAATCTTGAGTTTGGTTTTGGTGTTGTATTTTGAGGATTTCCAGACTGTATTTAAGGTCCTGATGGTGTTTCTGGCTTTATTGATTCATTTCTGGATGTCCTGGCTTATTCCACCATCCTGGCTGATAGTGCTGCCCAAGTATGTGAATGTTTCTACATTCGAGAGAACATGATCCTCTATCTGTACTGGTGATGGTGAGGCAATATTAAAGGTCATGATATCTCTTCTTATTGCAGTTAATTTTCAGTCCAATTTGCTGGCTGAATGTGTTGAGTCAGGTTGTTTTTTCTTGAATATGGAGTTGAGTATGTAATAGGAAAGCAAGATCATCTGTGAAGTCCAGGTCTTCAGGGGATGAGAAGGGTATTCATTGAATGCCTCTTGGCATGTCTTCTCTTGTACGTCGCATTACCCAGTTGATGGCAATGTTGAAGAGGATTGCAGACATGCAGATGTACTCCTGTTTTGATTTCAAACCTAAGCTCACTGTGATCAACATTGCATGTAAAGTTGGAATAGAAGCTTTTAATGATGTTGATTATATGGGGAGGGATTACATATGCCCACAGAATGCACCATAGGCTGGTACTGTGAATGCTATCAAAAGCCTTCTCAAAGTCTATGAAGTTTATGTAGAGTTGCCATTGCCATTCTAAGCATTATTCTATTATGTTTCATAGAGTGAAGATTTGGTCTGTGCATCCACACACTGTCTGAAAACCGACTTGCTCTTTTCTGAGAATGCTATCAACTGCCTCTGATATACTCTGGACTATGATCTTATTCAGTACCTTGCTTGGCACAGATAAGTGTGATACCACACCAGTTATTACAATCACTGAGAGTTCCTTTCATTGGTATCTTCACTATTACCAAATTGGTCCACTCATCTGGCACTTTTTCCCTTTCCCAGACTGATGTAAATAGAGGGGCCAGGATAGATGCTGCTAACTCAGGATTTACCTTGAACAATTCTGCATTCAAGTTATCCTTGCCAGGAGCTTTCCCATTTTTTAAGGATTTGACGGCTTGAATGATCTCTTCCTTAGCTGAGGTGTCTGTGCTGATATCAAGATCTTCTGCCTTCCGGATGTTTGCTTCTTCTTTAGGTGGCTCGCTGTTCAGCAATTCTTTGAAATGCTCTGTCCAGCGCATTTCTTGTTCTTTTTCTGTTGTCAGTAGATGGCCTTATTTGTCCCGGATGAGAGTGTTTGTTGGTGTCTGCCGTTTACTACTGATAAACCACGTTATTTTGTAGATGGTTCCTTGTTCACCACGAGCAGTTGTATCCTCTGCTTGTGTTGCCAGATTATCAATATAATGTCGTTTGTCTGCTCTCACAAGGCGTTTGACCTCCTGATGTGCCTTGCTACACTGCTTGTGGTATTTGTCCTTTAGCTTCTGGGATTTTGTCTAAAACTTTTTTCTTCGGGGTTCGTCTGGTTTCTATGGTGTTGGGTGTAATCCACTCTTTTCTTCTCTTCTGCTGGTAGCCTAGACAAGCTTCACCACTCTGTTTATAGATTGTTGTTACTTTGTCCCACTTCTTGTTGATCTCCTCATCTGCATTCCCCTCCTTTTCATCAAGGTCTTCAAGTGCCTGAAACCTGTTCTTTAACTGCAGAACAAAGGCTTTCTGTATTTCAGGAAACTTTGTTAATGACATAATGCCTATGTCACTTGTTTGGTGGACCCACGCTTCTCAGTTTTAGCTAGATGGAGTCTATCACCAGGTGGTGGTCACTGCCAACATCTGCTCCCCTTCTCACTTTCACATCTGTCAGTGAGTGTCGCCATTTGCCATTGATCATCATATGATCAATCTGGTTCTTGTCTCTGCCATTTGGAGAACACCATGTCAGCTTGTGAATTTCACAATGTTGAAATAGGGTTCTGCCAATTACTAGATTGTTCATATTGCAGAAATCAACAAGCCTCTCTCCGTTTTCATTCATGGTGCCACACCTATGTCTTCCCATTGCTCTGGCGTTTTGTGTTGTCCTTACTGACCTTGGCATTCAGGTATCCCATGATGATAGTTAGGTTGTGGCGTGATACTCTCTCTAACTCCTTCTGTAATGGAAGGTAGAATTTGTCCTTTGCTTATTCATCACTGTCATTTGTCAGAGCATAGCACTGAATCAGGGTGATACTATTGTGTTTCCTTTTCAGTCTGGCTCTCGTAAGTCTGCTGCTGATGGATTTCCACTCAAGCAAGGACTGCTCCACTCCCTTCTTCAAAAGGATGGCAACACCCTCATGGTGTTGTCCATCATCCCATCCAGAATACAGCAAAGTTTCTCCCAAGGTTGTTGTTAATCTTCCTGATCCCATCCATCTGCTCTCGCTGACACCCAGGGTTTGTAAGCTGTAGTGTCTCATCTCTGCTGTGACCTGCGCTTGCTTCCCTGTTTCGTACATTGTCCATATGTTCCAAAAAACAAGTTTGTTTTTTGTCTAGGTATTGAGCACTTCAGTCTTCATGCCAGTGGCTTCCTTTCGGCTTTCACACTGGCAATCACAGAGGTCATTGACTCCTGTAGGCCATCGCAAACAGTAATGGTTGAGTTTTCCGCCACTGTTTCCGTAACATATCTTGTTTTTTATGGGATAGGATTGTTAGCCCTGTGCCAAACCCCCAACCTGGAGGACCAGTCTGTTTTGTCTGGCCACTCCCCCACAGATGAGTCCAGCATGGTTGAACCTGCTAAGAGCAAAAAGCCCCCGCCGACACAGACTTTGGGGATCGTTAGAGCATGCAAGCTGTCCTGCCACAACAAGGCACGGACACCAGAGGACAGCAAGTACTCTATCCAAAAGAAACTCCTTCTTTTGGCTTCCTCCCAGGGCTAAACTCACACTGCTTCTCTTGCTGTCTATACACTTTCTCCCTACTTTCTGTCATATATATCTCTGTCAGCTGCAATCAATCAGTGCCCCAGTCCCTATATTTGCAATCAGTCTCCAGCTAAACATTTTCTGTTAACTAATGTTAATAAGGCTAAGACAGCACAGTAAATATTGTCCAATTGTGAGTCTGTAAAAGAAAAATATGTCTCTCCTTTATCCTTTCTGGAAATATGATTACACAACTACAGACTGACTATCCACCCTTCCCTCAAGACAGGCTTTATGTTTGAAAGTTGTGACCATTTTCACTTTCCATCGATGATCGATCAAATGGAAATGAGAAATGTCAGATCACCCATCTCTCTATTTGAGATATTCCATGCATCAAGATTTAAGTTCAGTCTTAAAAACAAAACAAAACAAAAAATCCCTCAATTGTAGGGTAGACATCTGTAGTAATATAGGCCTCTCAGAAAAGAATTGATAAGATAGTAAATCCTTTTTTCTATGAATCCTTTTGCCATCTAAGCAGACTGGTTGGAAGAAAACAAACAATCAAGAAAGACAAAAACAGAGTGCTCTGGGAATCTCTATCCTGTTTTCTAAGGATTTTAGTTTGGGTTAATTTACTTAGTAAAAGTGATTTAAACCTATATATCTGAACCATAGTCAAGGACACCACATGGATTAGGAAGTCGTTAGTCCAAAAAGTCTGGTGACATTCTTTGAACTACACAATTAGTTTCCATGAAACATTTTAATGAACAGTAGGGAGAAGCTATCAAATGGTTTCTGTGTGTGCAAAAGAGGCAGCAACCTGGAAACTTACAAAAATACATTTACAAGTGTTAATTTTAAATGAGTGAATAGTAATTAGAGATGGAAGAGTCATTCAACTTGTCAGTTTCCTACCAATGTAGGATATTTCTCTACCATAGATTCAAGTGCTTTGTCCAGTCTAGTTTTATATTATTCAAGGGAGGGACTTCCACTACAGTTCTTGGGACAATGATACATACTATGAAACATAGACTTTACTATTATAAAGTGATTACTTAAACTTTCCTTTACTCAGTTTTGTCTGAATATTTTTCATTACAAACCATTATGTCACCCTAGAGAATTGTTGTCCCTCTTTACTTGTGCATTCTCCTAATTACTGTATATTTATATTCACTTCTCCGTCCTTCTACCGTAATCAGTATATATTTTAATCCTTTAAAATATATTTGACTTTTCTGTTACACACAGATCAGTCCCTTCAGCTGTTAAATCATTTTTATTTCTTTTCTCTGAATATCCCCCAGTTAGTAAATCTTTGTGGTAGTAAGATGCAGACATGTACACTGAATTCAAGGTGTGATCTTACCAGTATCTTATAGAAAAGGAATAGCACATCCTGATCTTTGACATGGTGTCTCTTTGTATGGGTTTTGGGTTGCTGGGTTTTTTTTACTACCTTATCATATTGCTAGTTCATTGCAATCTACAGTTAACAATTACTTCCATTCTACTAAATATCTAATTTTCATACTATTTTACCCAATTGTATTAGCTTGCATTTTTCCATGCTGAATCTCATATGAGAGCTCATGGTGAATAATAAGCTGAATATGAGCTCCCAATATGATGCTGTGGCTAAAAGGGCTAATGCAATCCTGGGATGCATAACCAGGAGAATCTTGAGGAGTAGAGAATTATTTTACCTCTACATATGGCACTGGTGTGACCACTACTAGAATACGGTTTCCAGTTCTGTTACCCACAATTCAAGAATGTTGATAAATTGGAGAGCATTCTGAGAAGAGCCACAAGAATAATGAAAGGATTAGAAAACATGCACAGTGATAGACTGAAAGTGTATGTCTGTGCTGCAATTAAACACCCACAGCTGGCCTGTATCAGCTGACTAGTGTTCGGGCTGTGAGACTATAAAGCTGCAGTGGTAGACATCCAGGCTCAGACTGGAGCCCAGGCACTGAGACCCTACCCCTCGCAGGTTCTAGAGCCCTGGCTCCAGCTTGAGAGCACTGCAACCTAGCCTCACATGCCCGAGTCAGCTGACACGGACCAGTCATAGGTGTTTAATTCCAGTGTAGACATACCCAAAGAGTTCAATCTATTTAGTTTAACAAAGACAAAGTTAAGGGATAACTTGATTACAGTCTATAAGTATCTACATGGGAAACAAATATTTAATAATAGGGTCTTCAATCTAGTAGAGGAAAAGTATAACACAATCCAATGGCTGTAGGTTGAAGCTAGACAAATCAGACTGGAAATAAAGTTTAAAGTTTTGACAGTGAGGGTAGTTAATCATTGGAAGAATTTACCAAAATTTATGGTGGATTCTCCATCACTGAATTTTTAAATCAAAATTGGATGTCTTTCTAAAAGATATGCTCTAGGAATTATTTTGGGGAATGTCTCTGACCTGTGTTTTATGAGATGTCAAACTAGATGATCACAATGGTCCCTTTTGGCGTTGGAATCTATGAATTTTCTACTCCATTTCTCAGCTAACTCCATTTTTGTATTTTATCTGTCCTCACTGGTGTTTGCAATAATTATATAAAGTATCTATCTTGAGTATTTCTAATGTACCTGTCAGGGCCGCCCAGAGGATCCAGGGGGCCTGGGGCAAAGCAATTTCGGGGGGCCCTTCCATAAAAAAAAGTTGCAATACTATAGAATACTATATTCTCGTGGGGGCCCCTGCGGGGCCCAGGGCCTGGGGCAAATTGCCCCACTTGCTCCTCCCCCTCCACCCCGGGCGGTCCTGGTATCTGTCACCATGGTATCACCTAATATGTCAGTCAAATGCAGAGAAAGTTTTCAAAAAGGGGAATTAAGTGGAATAGAAACTGAAAACATTGTGGAGACACTACCATTAAAGTGCTTTGGAAAAACACTAATTGGTCTGAACAGCATGATAACTCTTTCAGTTACCTGAATCTCAATGTGTACCTTTTAATATATATCTATTCACCAGTGTGAAATGTATTTTTAAATAGTCAGAACTGAAATAATCTTAAGGTACGGAGATGAATATCTCATTACAAAACTATATGGCTAACAAACAACAACATTTAATGTGACATTCTGTCATAAAGCTTGTTACTATGCTGTTATCAGTTCACTTTTCAGCCTTGGCATTGGAGCATATAGGGAGTAGTTGGGTTTACACTGCAACAAATGGAAATTTAAAGATGTAGACTTGGTATCCTGTAGGTCAAATTCAAATAACATATAACAGCTTAAGTAGTATTTTTAACACCAAAAAGATGGCATTGTGGTGGCAACATCAACAGAATCTTAACTGTACTGTTGCTAAGTGAAATATTATAACATACTTTCAGCTATTTAAGATGAATTCCTCACTTTGGAGGATGCCAGGCTGTGCTCAAACTGGGTATAATAAAGTAGCCTAATAGCTGAAAGAAAGAACACATTGTACTTCTCTTTAATATTGTCAATATTTTCTTTAAAAGGCCAGTGGAGAAAACATGGGGAATTTATAAGAAAAAATACTAAATCTCAAGGTAAAGAGAAAACACAGCTTCAGGTGAGAAGGCTGCATCAAAAGAAAACTACTGTTTATTTCTAATTAAAATGAACATAATGTATACTGCAAAAAGAAAAAGGAAATTTGTATACATATGGCATCCTGAATCCATAGATGCCTAATGTTAAATAAGTTTGTTTTTCATACCTTTTCTGCATAAGTTACACTATGTTGTTCCTAATTAATGAAATGCATAAGTATATTGTTTTAAAATTGCTTAATTAGAATGAGAGTTCCCAAATTTAGGAAGAAAATACATTTTATCATTTTGCTTAAAATTGTTCAATGGTATTGCAGCAGTAGAGCTTCTGGGGAAAAGATGTAGGAAATTGGAACATGGTATGCAACTGAGAAGCTGTATTTTGTGTAAGCTTCTGAAACAATTTCAGTGGTGGCAGAATATATTTAGTAAAAATGCAAGGCAAAAAAAACTTATGCATAGGAATTTGAAGTAAAAAATGCAAAGCACCAGTAAAACAATATAATCTTTGCTCTATGGATTTTGACTGCATACTAGTAATTCTCTCCTTTGCCAAGCATAGGCAGCAGGAAGTTAGTGTTCAATAAACATGTTGGGATTTTTTTCAATAAAATTAGAAGTTTTGTGGCATAAGTCTTCCTACACTCTCCTGACATCAACTGGAAAGTTCATCAACACATGCTATTATTGGAAAAACAATAGTATAATAAAAGAGGGGGCTGGCAGGGTATTCTCCTCCTTGAGGACCTCTTGAGTTTGGGATTCATTGCCCCACTATCTGCTGACCTTTGGGCATGCTGCAAAGTCTATTTGACTTTTGGGGAGGGTTAGGGTTCACTTGGGAAGGGATGTGGGTTTGTCTTATTTTAAAATGCTAGATTTTTGTAAAGGGGTGAAGTTGATTGGGATCTGTATTATAGATTTGTAATTTAAAGTGTTGGCAGGAGACCCACAGCCTGATAGGAGCACTTTATTGTGCATGTTTACAAAACCTAAAAAATATTTTAAAATGTTAGCGGTACAGTTTTTGCATACCCTATAAATATTAACCTTAAAAACTATTCTCAATGTAAAGGGTAAAGCGATTCTGTGGTCCTTTGAAATGGCTGAAACTAGTCCTCCTGCATCCTTTCTGTATTATGAAAAGACAGGTTATACTGCAACTAAGATTATTAAAAGAGAGATTATACTTCAACTAAATCAAATACATTTATTTAGATAATTTATAGGGCCCCATTGCCAAAAAAGGTAGGAGGGTGCATTTATATTTTTAATATATTACTTTATAATTGACTTTTGAATTTCAGGATTGACAGATTGCACTTTGGAGTTCATCCATGCACTGAGCAGCAAATAACCAATAAAAAAGCATTGGTGTTCTCTGCTGGCCCTCCCTTTCAAGAGTTGCTGATACTAGTTAATATGGCATTCCCAGAGCTACATCCTATAATATGGTAGAATATATACTCTATAACCTTCTTGTAAACTTTAATAACTTTCACTCTCTCTCAACAACAAAAAATATTAAGCTTAACTACTAAGGAGTAAGGAGAATGCAGCTGAACTTCAGCCTAAGAAAACTAAACCTTATATTTTAACTTATCCTAAAGAATGAATTATTGGCCTATCCTCGGATAAGTAGTTCTGAAATAAATTGGAATAATCAAATATAGAAATCCAACTGCATGGTAAAATCTGTTTCTGCATCTTTAGTATTCTAGTTCAAAGCTAATGGAGGTCTGAATAGCAATCCCAGAAAGGGAAGTAAACTAAGACACCAGAAAATGCAGGGAAGGCACTAAATTGAGAAGGATTAAACCCACATCAGCAGAAGCGAAAGCATCCAGTCTGTAGTACTTCATATAGATATTTAGGGAAGATCAGACTGCCATGTTGTACAGCTCTTCCTGACCAGCCTCACCTCTGCCAAAGAGGCTTCCACAGAATAGGAAGAATGGATTTTTAATCCTGGACAGACTAACAATATTACGTAAAACATATCCTCCTAGCTCCAGTGGTCTTGGAGAAGGAGACTGTGTTGAGGAAACATCTTGTATTTTTCCCTCTACTTCATTATTAAAGGGCAGCTCAAGAAGAAAAGATAAGGACAATTACATATTCACCTGAAAAATGTAACTGGTTATGAAGTTAGTAAATCTCTTCATATTTCAATGCAATTGAAACAAGTTTGGCAAAACTACTTGACATAGAAGGATGAAGTGTACCAGGTGTCTGCAAGACCATCCTACTTGATAATTTGGAGTAACGGAGCAGGAAAAGGTAAATAGACTCATAATGCTTGTCTACATGGAACATTCAGGAAAATTAAGATGAATTAACTAAAGGTGGAATGTTAAAGTGCATAAATTAAAGCACATTAAATCCCTGTGCGGATTTCCTCATTCCGACATAAAATGGCCATGGTTCACTGTAGCTTAATCCTCCTTGGAGGAAGATTTCTAATCCAACATCGCTTTCTTTCAATGTAGTTTGCCTGATTGCGTTAGAGGATTAAGTTATAGTGAGTTAAGGTCATTTTTCTTCTGCATGAGAGTGTCTATACACAGGTTTAATGAGCTTTAATGTATGCACTTTAGCTTTCCACCTTTAGTTAATTCTTCTTAACTTTCCTGAGTGTACCTATGTAGACAAGCTCATAGACTGAAGCGAATTGCTGCACTTTAGTATTTTAATTTGTCTTTAGAAAATTAATCAAAGGAAGCAAATCTATTTCAGTCAAAGTGAAGGAGTGTCTGCAGCTGTGACAATGTATCACCATAGTGCAGATGTGCCTACATTGACAGTTGGTTTTTTTTCCCCCATCAATGTAATTAATCCATCTTTTCAAGAGGCAGTAGATAAGGTGACAGAAGAATTCTTCTGTCAACGTGGCTGCATCTACACCAGAGGTTAGGTCGACCTACATCCGAGGTTAGGCACTCAAGGTACTAAATTTTTCACAGCCTTGAGCACCGTAGCTAGGTCAGTCTAATTTTTAAGTGTAGACCAGGCCTCACTCTGTATTGAAGTAGAACAAGACTAGAAATTTCCACAGAAGAAAAAGCACCTCTGTGCGCCTGCATCTAAACTTTAGATACAATTTCAGTGCTGCTTCTGATAGTGTTATGCAACAACAGCTAATGAACCAAGGGTATGTCTGTACAGCAAAGAAAAACCCATGACTGGCCTTGCCAGTCGACTTGGGTTCCTGGGGCTCATGCTGCGGGGCTGTTTCATTGCTGTGTGGCCTTCCAGGCTAAGGCTGGAGCCTGGGCTCTAGGACCCTGCAGGGTGGGAGAGTCCCAGAGCTCCCTCCCACATAATTCAGCATTTTGGGAAGCCCTGCCCCTCTAGGTGGGGAGCTTAGAATAGGCATGCTCGGACCACGCACCAAAACTGCACTGCTGACACTGGGTGAAGGGCTGAGAACAGGCTTGCTTAATACATATCAGAAACTCTCCAGCATTGGGGAGTGAAGATAGGAATATCCACTGACATGGAGTAGTTCATACGTCTCAAAGTTATTGTCTCAGGCTGCATTCATCTCCATTGGGTGTTCAGGCTTGGAGTAACAAATCTCTATGCAAAGCTGATGAACTTTTAATGGTTACTTTTAAATAAAAATGTAACTGAAAATTCCACACATTTTGTTATATTGCCTTAGATGACAATATATACTGATGTTAAATTAGGATAACTACAATACCAATCTTTCAGAAAGAAACCACTAGTATTAATTAAATGGACATTTTGCATTATATCAAGTATTATTTATGCCAGCCAATCACTTGATACAAAATTAACCACAAGTCCCTAAGTGTTTTAAAAATGTATAAATAGACCAATTATAAAATAATTTTAGCTTATTAACGAAAATTACTGAAAAAGTTTTAAAAAATTCCTCTCAGCTTATCCAGACATTGGAGTTTTCTCTTTTCCCCAGGTACTATTCTAAGAATCCACAAGTTATTCACCTTTCAAATGTCCTTATCAACACTTCTACATGAACTGGCATGAATGAGAATGGTTTAGTCTCTAATATACTCTGACCGCAAATGTCTTCAAAGTTTTAATCCTTAGATTTGTGCTTTATGATTTTTTTTCTGTTAAATAGAAAAATAGTTTCATGTCTATTCCACTATGATGCGCTCTCTCTCTCTATATATATATATATCTATATCGATAGATACACACACACACACAGCATGACAGAAATAAAAGATTATTCTGTACAAAGTGGGCAGTACGTCTATATAGACTTTTTGGCTTGTGCAATTCTTTTAAAACAACGTCCTTAGCTAAAAAACTAAGCTAACCTATTTCATTTTTTCCTAAACTGTTGTTTAGTAATATAGAAATTCATAAGATCTCTATTTCAAACCTTTGAACACCATTTTCTTTGTTTAAAATTATGCTATTTTGTCAACAAACTTGTTCTGAACCTGAATGCTAATTATCCTTTTTTATAAAAATTTGTAACGTCCCTTTAAATAATTGGAAGTCCTAAATCCATATTATTGACACTGCAAATTGTGTAAATACACAATTAACATCAGCTGTATAGGTATAGCCCTATGTTCTGTGATTCACAGCCTGTTGTCATGACAGTGCTGGGACTTGAAACAGGTTTAGGCTTGATGAGTAGTTCCACTGGGCATTTAAATGCCAACTGCCAGGTAAATTGTTAATGAGGAAAACAATGTTTGCTGCTCATAATAATAATAAAAAAAGCAGCAATGGGATTTTTGGATTTTACTTTTATAAAAGGAAAGTGATTTTATTTATTTCTCTGTTCAGTACCATTTTTACCATTAAGCTTTTTTATTTTAATTTTTTTGTGCAGGGGATGCAGGAATTAATGATCCACACAAGAAGTTATTAGCAGAAATCAAATAAAAATGATTGATCACCTATCTTTTTACTGTAGAAGTATTTCAGCAGAAAAAGCAATGTTATGCTAAATAATATTAATGCAACATCTTTTTAACATTTGTACTTGAAGCTAAAACTTTCTTAAATTATTCAGCTCTCCTCTGAGACCAAGCATGCTAAATTTAAGGATTGACTACTCTAAGTTACTTGATACATCTGTACAATGATGCTGTGGATGAATTCTAGGTTGTCATTAGCAAACCAGGAAATGCTGATGTGTTAAAGATTTCACAGAAGAGTGAAAAAGAACATAAAAGAGTAAAGTTAAAAGTGTCTGGTTAGTGGGGACATTCAGTATATCTTTCTGGGTTTTCATTTTAGCATTGTAGTTCATCGTTGATGCACTGCTGGACCTACAAAGTTAATATTAAAGGTCTTCTAAGCACAAGCAGAATAATTGGATCCAGCCTCCCAAGGCAACAGAACTTTAAAAACAGATTAATTTATAGGAAGTGTAACATCCTTTCGTATTCAGAGGAGCGCCAGAGGCAAAATATGGATAAAGCTGACCTACAGTTCAGAGAAAACATGGAATGGTACGTAAGTGATTGTTAACATAAAAGGACCACTATCTCCTCAATCTTCCCAACTGAACCTAGGAACAAAGAAGTTCTATTTTTATGGCAACTCGTAGAAGCAGAGAGGTCCACATTTCTACATGTTCCTACAGCATCCTCCACAAGTAATGAATATGCTGAACAGGGAGGACCACCAACACAAGGCTTCTAAGTATACTTGTAGATGGCAAAGTTATGTTCTTTCTGTAAAATCTGCTGATATGCTGACCAGCAGCAAAGCCCAAGGGAGTATTCACTCACTGGGATTAGTGGCAGCAGACTCTCAGAATAACTGCTCTTTAACGTTTATAGCGTTGCTTTCAATTTGTTTTAACTTGAGTGATAACTTGTGGTATGATGTCAGACCACATAATTAAAATCTGGATTCAAGGAATTTAGTAACATATTGTTTTAAATGTGCTACACTTTTACCCCTGGAGACGTGTCAAAAGTGGAATGAGGTTCATGGCCATCCATCCACCTGTGGTCTAAGTGCAACAGTGAGCCAGGAATTTAAACAGGACAAGAAAAATCCCTTCCAATTCTAAAGATATGCCAACTAAAATAATTCCCAGTGGCTAAATACAAAAAAGGACTTTGGCTCTGATAAAGTACTTTATTTAGTTATTTTTGTGACCTAGTAACACAAGTTGCACAGTGATGCTGGGCTCCTTCTTATCCATTCACTAGGCAGAGTGGCACACAATAGAATTCTTCCAAATTCACTCCCCAGAGCCAGCCAAGCCTCACCGTCTTTTTTTCTTCTCCAGTGCAAGGATTTACAGTGCTGGAAAAACATTTGGATTAGGGAGTAACATAACTATTTTGAGGTCACAGAACTTTTTGATTGGTGGAGCTACAACACAAAAAATAGTTAGCAAGTATGAAATTTCCTTTTCCCTATCCTAGTTGTCAGTGCAAAGAGATGGAATTAGCATAGTATTCCTTCCTCCCCCCTCTAAAAAACCCCAACAACAACAAAAAGGCAGGGAGAGGAAGAGAAAGAGGCCTTAGTTAAACAGATCCTACATAAAGTTAAGAGTCTGGGTGGGGGAGTAAAATTTAGTTACTTCAGAACTAAAGAAAATGAGCCCCAATCAACAAAATTAACCTGTGGCTCCAATTAAAAGGAAGAGAGCAAATCTTTTTTTAAAAACTGATCAGAGATAATGATTCACAAAGGTGACATCTGCTGAAAGTAGCATAATGAGGTGAAAGTTCTTAGTGAAAGCATGGACTAGGAAACATCAAGTAACAACATGGCACAGTTACTCAGCTGAGGCATCTCCCCTTTCAGCCCAAAAGGATATGAAACAGGATAACTGAGCCTTATTTATGACAGGAACAATGGATGCCCACAACTTCCCAGAACTTATCATATGTCCAGAACAAAATAAGTTATAGGGGTCTGATTTGTGACTTTTAAGGCAATTTCCTGGACTCTAATGTGCTCAAGCTTAATAACCCTATCCTATGCATGTCTAACCTCAACCAGGCTTTTTTTCCCTCTCCACTCTTCCTTCGGATTGGGATAGACACTAAGCAGAACAGCTCCTTATTTTAAAGGTATACTGTCAATCTAAAATTTTATCACTTTTATAAAGTTAGTAGTGTCAAATATTATATCTACCTCTAAGTTCTCCTATAAGTTGCTGATTTAATTATCACACTTTCCTATTTTGTTAAATGTTTTACTTTGCCCTGTTGCTGTGTGAAGAACATACCTAAATAAAGGGGACATTGACTAACTATATAAGGGAAAGAGTGAAACCAGTTATATACAGAATGCTGTCAAATGCACAGGGTAAGAACATTTTTTTTTAAAAGTAGAAATAATGTCTAAATTTTCTCAGCTCCAGAAGTCTGAGGTGTTACTTGTTTTAATTATGGTTATTAAACTTTTAGATAGCAATGTGAGTTTTAAATTGGTAGTATTCCTTTAAGTGGAAGGGAGACTGTAGCAGGGTCGCTACCCCGCTCCTGCCTGACGGGTTTAAAACAGCCCTGGCAGGGGGCTGGGGCAAAGGGAAAAGCTACTGGGCTGATTGGGGAAGTAACCACAGCTGGGCCATGCCCCAATCAGGCCCCAGCTGGCCTGTATAAGAAGGCTGGGAGCCAGGAGCTCAAGAGTCTCTCTCTGAGTGCAGAGAGAGAAGGGCCTGGCTCCAGGGAGCTAGACAGGATACCTGGGTGTAGCAGGGCTGGGGAAAGGCTGGGGAGCTCCAGCCTGGATAGCCCCAGGCTGCGGCCTGGTAATAGGCCAAGGGGTACTCGGGGTTGCAGAGGGCAGCCCAGGGCTAGGCCAAGGCAGCAGGTCCGAACCCAACCTTGCCGATGATGAGTGGCCTATACGGCAGTCTGCCCCAGAGAGTGGGGGCTAGCTGGTGACTGGCAGTGGCCTTATCCTGAGGTGAGGTGGGGTTAGTGGGTGGGGGTTCCCCTGGGAGGGGAGACCTAGTGTATGGGTACTGCCAGGGGGCAGCACCCAGAGCAAGGGGCACCGGGGTCCTGGGAGGGACACGGGAACCTGAGGAAGAGGACAGGCAGATCACCGGCCTGCAGAGGGCGCTCCAGAGGCTGGAGAGGTAATTCCCTGGACAACCAGCAGGAGGCGCCGCAGGAGTGAGTCCGGACCCTCTTACAGAGACTGATTTTAGGGAGGAAACTGGTACAAAGGACAAAAAGTGTTCTAATGAATGAACAATTCAGAATAGGGAGAAAGAATACAGAAAAGGGCTGATAACTCCATCATTCTGGCCAATAAATGCCCATTACATAGACCACTTTCCAAGGGCTAGTTTTTCACATTTGCAAATTTATCCAAGCTCAACTTGTACATATGCAACTCCCAATATGCAAGTCAGGTATATGCACATTTTAAAATCTTGTCCCAACATTACAGGTAGACTGAATTTAGGCTTCAAGAAGGGACTGAGATTTCTATAAACTCATAGATTAGAGACCTTGTCTTTTAAATAATTTGTAAAGCACTTAGTGTACCATACTTTTGGTGCTACATAAATAAATAATAAATTATAATAAGTGGAGGCCTAAGATAGGCGACTGCCTGGGAAGACAAAACACTATCACCATATGAAACCTCCCAGTATTGTCCCTTAGTACTGAAATAGCTCATGCCTGAACTTTAAAGCACTGTTCTACTTTGAAAAGAGATGGTAAAATTGGTAATGTGCTTCCAAGCTTACTGTCTCTCAATTATTTCTATTTGCAAATAAAAAGGGGTTGGGTTTTTTTGTTTTTTTTTGTATCTGACAGTCCTGCTCAACCTAGCAGATGAAAGTCAACCTGGGTTCTTTCCTTTTGGAACACCAACAACAGTAATAAAGTATGTACATGAGAAATTAGGCCCTCTGTTATACCTGTGCAATCTCATTCGGTGGTATTTGTGCAGCCCCATTACCTTCACAGGGTTTACAAAGGTGTAACTGGTTACAACTTAATAAACAAATCTATTGATAATGTGCTGGCTAATTCAATAGCCCTCTGAGAGATAAAGAAGATAAATAAACCAGGACCATCTCAGCCACAATGAAGCTATAGTGAGTGACCATGAAAAATGCTCCCCATTGGCAATCTTCCAAGTCTTTCCAGATTAGAAGGAAGAGTGGAAATTTGTAAGCAAATTCCTCCATTCAGAATATAGTTAAGTCCATATGCCAAGCCAGGGTATCTATGGCAATATCTAAGATACGCAAGCAGGTCCAAGGACAGGGTGCCCATCTTGGTGATCAGTCCCAAGAAGATGTCCCTGTGACATCACTGTCCTGGAAAGAAACAAACTACTCATTAGCCCGTTCTCCTACTGATCTTGCTTTCATAGGCGCCAACTCCGTGGGTGCTCCAGGGCTGGAGCACCCACGGGGGAAAATTGGTGGGTACTCTGCACCCACCAGCAGCCAAGTTCCCTGCCCCACCCCAGCTGACTTCACCTCCGCCTCCGCCTTCTCCCCTGAGTGCACTGCGTCCCCACGCTTGCTGCCCCACAGCTGTTTTGCGGCCTAACAAGCTCCGGGGGGGTGGGAGAAGGCGGTAAAGAAACGGGGCCAGGGTGGGGATTTGGGGAAGGAGTCCAATATGGGCAGGGAGGGGGCCAAGTTGGGGCGAGGACTTTGGGGAAGGGGTTGGAATGCGGGCAGGGCTGGGGCAGGGCAGGGGTGGAGTTGGGAGGGGACTGGGGGGGGGGGTCGAGCACCCACTGGTGCCAGGAGAAGTTGGCGCCTATGCTTGCTTTACTGTAATGTACAGAGCCATCAAAGATTTTCGTTTATTCTCTGATCACATTAACAGTATAAGGAACTTGTATAAGAGGGTGCTACTCTTGATTCTCCCTGGGCTATTTAGATAGGTGTTATGGGCTGGATTAAAAGCCCCGTTGAGGTTGATAATTGAAGGGTGAGTTCACATCTAAGATAACTAAAAATAAGACCCACCTAAGACAAAGGTGTGTGTGAATCCACCCAGGAGCTTTTGGGCTGAATATTGTTTTGGACAGGTGTATGTGGGAGCATGAGAGAACAGAGATACTGACATTACAGACAAGAACTGAGAGAGAGGTGGAAGAAAAGAGGCAAGAAAAAGCCAAGCAGGAACCTGTAAGCACAATGTGGTGTGGAAAAAGCTAGAGAAAGAGAGTTTTAGGATCTGATGTTGGCTAAGACTTAGGGGCGGTGAGCTGCTCCTTTAGTTCTTGGTTCCTTCTGTATTCAGAGACACAGGACTTAGTACATTCTTTTTAAATAAACAAAACTGCAATAAAGAAATACCTGATTATCACCAATTTCTACTTCCAACTGGAAACATTCCCAGGGCCCAAACACTGACTAGCTGCTGTGGTCAAAAAGTGGGAACAAGGGCTACAATAAACTTGTCCACATGAACCAAAATGTAATGATGCTGACATGACTTTTTCCATGGACAGAAAAGTGCAGTAGACTGCTCAAAGTTCCAGAACACTGATTTGGAGTTTCCTCAACCTGCTAACTGATTTCCCCTACATTAACATAGGAGCTGAATGGGGCCTCCCACACAACGAAGCTGGCATCAACAATAACGTGAACTTGCAAAGTACAATAAAGGGGGATTTGTCCAGCCACCAGTTCAGGAATGATTTTACTCCAAGGGGGATGGGTACCAGTCTCTCCAAACTGTATCCCCCCAAGAAAGAATGGACAGGAGGAACTGTTATAAGGTCAGGAATAAAAGTGGGCACAGAACTTACAAGAGGTTTGGATACTTTCATGAGGAACATAAGTACAAGATTGATCTTGTTTCTGTGTTCTTGAATAGGAAGATTATATTAATCTTCTGATGAGGCCACCTGAAGATGCTTGCTACATAAAGATTCTCTCTGTTAGGTGGGCCATTATATTTGCAAAATATACAGGAAACTGAGGACAGGCTGAAAAGAAGGGAGCGGTTCTGGAAATACAAATGCCATACTGTAAATGAAAGGTACTTCGGGGGAGTGAGAGAAAAGAGCAGTGGGGATGGGGAAGTGAGAACCTCATGCAAGAAATTCCTCTTTGTCTATGATTGATAGGAACGTGTAAACGGACTGCCTACCTTCAACTTTTATAATTTAATTAATTGGTTTAGCTACTCTCAGTCCAGGACAAGGCATATGTATTCCATCCTCTTGAGAACCAAAATGTACCCAAACCAGGGTAATAAACCCTATCCGAATGAGTTGCTGAAGGATCACAATGATGATTGCCTCTTCTTTGGATCTTGGGAAAGGAGAAGGAGACTAGAATATTTCTTTTAATGAGTGAGGGACACAAGTATCAGAATAATCCTGGAATATTGGTTCAAATATAGAAAAATTCTGAACTCATGGTCTAGGCCAAATTCTCTGCTTTATTTTCTTTCTCCTCCATTTCCCTGTCTAAGTTGTCTTGGAACTCTGCTGCTGAAGCAAAGTTAGGTCTCCCAGGTCGCCCCCACTCACACTGCTGCTCCTGTCAGGATGGGCATCATCCGTCACTCACTGGATTTCCACCCAGTCACCACAGGAGGCACTGCAGACATATCTACCCTACAATGAAGAAACGGAAGCTGCCTCCATAATCAGACCGTGTCCTCTTTTTTATTCTGAAAGATAACTTCATTTTGATTTTTAAGATGTTATGCTAGTTCTCTATTAGTTTCCACTGCTAAATGTAATGTTATTTTAAAACAACTAACTTGTTTCCAGGTTTTAAATCAGATACCATGCATTTTTGTTCTAAGTTTTTTTTAAATAAATCCAAATATCCAAATGGTTACATTTAAAATGGATTTTAGAGTACTGAATCCTCTCGCTTTATTTCTTGTTAAATTTTTCACCTTCTGTTGATGATCCAATTATTAAAACTGGGCCTTTCAATCACATTAAATGGGCACACTTCTCATTCAATATTCAACAGACTGTATTTGTCTAAGACACTTACATTAATATGCATCTAAAGTTAAGACTTAAAACGTTACCCTTGGAAAAAATATTTAATTTTATTCAACAGCTTATACTTTCCCCAGTAGAAGTCGTTAAAGCAGAGGTAGGCAAACTATGGCCCGGGGGCCACATCTGGCCCATGGGACCGTCCTGCCCGGCCCTTGAGCTCCTGGCCCAGGAGGTTAGCCCCCGGTCCCTTCCCTGCTGTCCTCCCTCCTCCGCAGCCTCAATTCGCCGTGCCGCCAGCGCTCTGGGCGGCGGGGCTGCAAGAGCCACGGGGTGGGGTGGGGTGTAGTGTATTAAATTGTTCCCTGCCCCATCCAACCACCCCCTGCTCCCTCTCCCCTGACCGCCCCCCCAGCCCAGAACCTCCACCCCATCCAACCGCCCCCTGCTCTCTGTCCCCTGACTGCCCTCCGGGACCGCCTGCCCCTTATCCAACCACCCCACCCACCCACCCCCACTCCCTTACCATGCTGCTCACAGCACCAGGACTGGCAGCTGTAAGTAGCACATTCCTACAGGGAGCAATTTAATGCTGTGGCCCTCAGGCCAAAAAGTTTGCCCACTCCTGGGTTAAAGCTTATGACTGTGTGCACCAGGTGATTTTAATTTAATAAAAAATGATCTGCAGTGATAGACAATGGTGATGTATTAAATGAGCCATCAAACTGCTCAGTGCATTCTGCAATGCAGACATTAATTTTCAGCCCAAGTATAGAAAATTTATTTAGTTAAGTATTCATTTTTTTAAAATATATATTACGCATATGAGGACACACACTCCCTCATAAACTTTCCCTTTCCTTCCCTCTGCTCCAAACACACAAATAAATTATTCCTCTATGTTTACCATTTTTTTTTTTCAAATTTGACAAGCATCAGCTGAGTACTTCATCTTTTTTATCCCCTTGAACCTTTTTAGGATCCAGGAATCTAATAACTTTTTCTTAAATAAATGCAAGACCATATGGTTTTACTATGAACACCAATAAAATCTACATGACCAAAAAGATAAGTGATTCCATTATAAATTCCTTACATTTAAAATGACTCTTTACTTGGAAAAGGAATTATTGCCCATTAACAATTTAAATGGACAGACTAATTTTTCAGTTCTTGAACCCTATTGAACCATATCCCTTTCCACACACACAAAAAAGGGATTTATATCTGTGCAAGAAATTAGATCAGAGCAACAGTAATGAAAGGAGAAGAATTTACACATTGACATTAAAGAATGGAACTTTACTGGGATCAATCTGTATAACTTCAGTAATACTTATTAGTAAGCCCTGTTCTACACATTAATTACCCAGACAAAAAACGAAGAGATTAAAAGCTGCAGACCAGTGCAAGTCATGCTTTTAAAACTTCCTATTAAAATATAAAATGTTAAGTATTCTATATCAGTAATCCCATCATATCAACAAAAGACTTCACAGAATGTAAAATAATCCTTAAAAAGAATATTTTCAAATAAAAAAAACCTTAATTTTGAATGGCAATGTAACACCTGGACTGAGGCAGTTTGACTGGAGCATATTCAAGCTGAAATTAAAATCAACTACATTTTTAACTTACAAATGAAAATATTAAAATTACAATGCTAATCAATTCAAGCCACAATCTTTGTTTTTACAACACTAATTCAAATGTCATTAGTTTCCATGTGCCCAAACAATTTATTGGGAACTGCCCAAGACTTTACTGGAAGTTTGCACCAGATACAAGTTCTGCATTCACTTTCCTGTGTGTAGCATTAGGCAAAAAATATTGAAGTTTCCAAATATTATATGTAAAGGACTTAATACTCTTCCCTTTCTTTAAGAACATTAACAGCATGTACAAAGACCAAACATGACAATAGGCCCTCCTTTACCAAACTCATAGCCAAGGCTAAAAATAAGTTTGAAACCTGTTGCCTATAGCTGCCTGTTTCTTTAAAAGAAAGCAGTGCCGCAACCCCACAATCTTTGTTTCTGAAAGAACTATTGCACACACACACACACACACACACACAAACGGATAATTAAATAATTCAATAAGCACTCCAGTGTTTTTACTCTAATATTATTACAGTTGACAACACAGATGTATGAAAGTTGGGATTTGCATATGTGTTTACAGAAGGAGTTTATGCTTTTGGCTCTGCCCTAAATAACCTATCATGAAACCTCCTTTAGATGCATTAACAAATTTAAAATATGCTTAGAAATCTGAAACCCAGCAGTACATAAATGTAGATCACAAAAATAGTTTTGACTTTTCCCCACAAGTTACTCCATGACATATAATACAAAATAATACATTAATGTACCTATCTTAAATGAAAAATAATCCAAACAATGATCTATCATTTGGTTTCTGAGTGATATCTTATTATTTATGATGGTCACAATTTTTCAGCTGATTACTTCAAGTGTCACTCCTTCCACTCAGTTTCAGACACCTAACAAAGACGCAGGGGGAATATGCACATACACCTCTACCTCGATATAACACTACTCGATATAACACGAATTTGGATATAGCGCGGTAAAGCAGTGCTCAGGGGGAGAGGGAGCTGCGCACTCCGGTGGATCAAAGCAAGCTCAATATAACACGGTTTCACCTATAACGCAGTAAGATTTTTTGGCTCCCAAGGACAGTGTTATATCAAGGTAGAGGTGTATTTAGAATAATAGTTATTATGGTCCAAATGGGAAGCTAAAATTATTAAACCACAGTGCAATGTTTCACATTCTACAAAATAGACATCCAATGAAGAAAAAAAGGAAATGGATAGCTGAATTTTGAAGAGATCAGTTTAAAACAAGTGTATATGATTGATTGAAATAAACATCTACTGTATTTGGCAATTTGATGTGTCTAGAATCCAGTTAAGCACTGCATAAGCAATCCTTCAAGAAGTACTAATAATCATCAATGCAGACATTAGACGTTTCAACATAGTAACTATCAGAAGGATCTTAATATAGTGGAAGTTCTGAAAAGTTAAATCAGACAACGAATTGGGAACAAGCAAACCATAAAAATGAAGAGAAAGGAGGACTTCAAAATGAATATTATGAAAACTGACACATTAGAAGGCCTGCGTTAAGAGAACACACTATGCACACATCTGAAGGTTACAAATGCCATTTTCTGCATCTTAACTCCGCTTTCAGGGTATTTTCTTTCTTCCTTGCTCAAAGCACTGCTTCAGACAGTTCCCCTGTTGCTTCTCTCAGTTCTACTTGTGTCAAGTGACAAGTGTTTGGGGGGAAATGAATGCTAAGCTATTGCCGCTGGAACAGCATTTCCCATCTTACACTGCACCCTGAAGGCCATCCTTCTGAACAGCCGGATGACAAAAAAGGCCAAAAGAGAGACAATTATTTAACCTGACCCCAAATGGCAAGAAACATCCCTCAAGATATGTGAAAAATCAACCTGTGTAGCAAGAATACTAAAGAGCCAGTCAGAGATTTTAAAATATCATTTTGAAACAAAAACTGAATTATGTAAGAGACCAAAAATAGCTATAAAAATAAGTTAATCCACAGCTTCTCTCTTCCATATAAGTAATAATTTGTCTACAAAAATAATAAAAGTAACATCACTTCGCAAAGTAGAAAATTGCTCTTCCTTTCCCTAATGATATAATACCTACTGCCTTTGCAAGCTGGGAATTAATGCACTTTGTCATGCATTGATGGGTGACACAGAACAGTTCTACTATATGTATAGACTTTGGTGTTACATTAACTCTATATTCAACTCAACTGACAACTGAATGGGCTAGCTGTACCCAGCCCCAACACTCATTGACAGATGGGGAATAAAGATTGTGGAGTATGCCATAATTTACCAAAGCACTGATGCCTATTCACTTCATGCTGCAATGATTTCCAAGTAAACACACCACAAGAACACCATTAATACAAAGAAAATGACAGCCAACGCTTATTCCACAATAGTGCACATTCATACAGGAGCTGGTTTATTCAGGAAGTGCTATGACAATAACAGTTTGAAAAAAACACAAAAAGTTTCTAAAAGAAGATAAGCATTTGCTCATTTGAATGTTAGGAAATCTAAAAAATGTACAGTACAAATATACAGAATGAACGCTTTGGGCTAAATTCTACAAAACCTGCAGGGCATGTCTCAAATAAGATAATTTCTTACCTGATCATTTATTACCAAACAATTCCTTTATGACTGGACTGTATTAATCCAGACTGACTGGCAGTCCTTCTGTAGTGAGGCAGAGTGGCCTCCTTCTGGATCAGAGAGGGAAGGACCATTACATGCCTTCATTGGCGGAGCCAAACCCACCCTGCCACCCACACTGGAAGCACAGGGGCAGGACAGGAAGTATAAAGAGAGGGACCTACAGCTCAGCTGGTGTTGGGCCAAGGAAGGAGGAGGACGTCTCAAGCTCTCTGCAGGATCCCAGATCAGTCGCTGAGCTGCACAGTGCCCTGCCAATGGAGGAGGCTGAGGGCGGCAAGGAGTTGCTAGAGCCAATGCCAGCAGTCTAGGGAACAGCGAGAGAGAGAGCTGCCAGTGGAGCAACACCGCTGCAGGAAGTAGCCCAGGGGAACCCAACACTGATCCGCTTGTGCTAGTGCTGGGAAGCAAGGCAACATGTTTTGATTGTTCCCCTTCTGACCCAGTGGTGGGACTATCTGCCACTGTTAGGGCCCTCAGCTGGGACCCAGTGAAGTGCAGGGGGAGGCAAGGACCCCCTAACCCCTCTCACCAACTGCCCACACCTAGGGCCAGTGACCAACTCCCCTGAGGCCTAAGGCTGTGGCCATAGACTGTTTGTTGCTATGCCCTGCCCACAGGGGCAGAGTATATAGACCAGTGGTCCCCAAACTTTTCACATTGCGCCTCCCTTTACCTTTGTCGGTGTCCCCCCACATCCCGCCCAGGAGCCAGGGCCGGGAGCAGGGCCACAACTCCGGGGGTGGGGGGTGCAGACAGAGGTAAGGGGGCCAAGGCTGGGGCTGCAGCTGGGGTGGGGTTGGGGCCAGGAGCAGAGCCACAGCTGCGGGACAAGGCTGCAGGTGGGGCTGCAGCAAAGGGAGCAGAGCTATGGTTGGGGGCCCAGGCTGGGGGTGGAGCTGTGGCCAGGGGCCATGGCTGGGGGTGGGGCTTGGGCCAGGAGCCAGGGCCACGGCTAGGGGCGGGAGCCGGGGCCATGGCTAGGGGCGGGAGCCGGGTCCACAGCTGGGAGGCAGGGGTGGGGGCAGAGCGGGGATGGGGGGCACTCTGTCCCCACCACGTTGGAGACTGGCCCAGGCCCTGCTGCGCCCCCCTGAAAGTTCCTCCGCACTCCCATAGGGGGGCACGCCCCACAGTTTGGGAACCACTGCTATACAGACTGCTTATTTCCTGTCTGCCCAGCTGGGAAGCTGTGGCTATAGACTGTTTGTTACTCTGCCCTGGACAGAGGGCCAGAAACCCAACTGTTGGTGTCAGCCATGAAGAGACAGAGTGGCCTCTCTCCAGACTCGACAGGGAGGGGCCATTACATGTGGTGGAGAATGTGGGCAATGCCACACCCCTGAGATAAGGGGCTGAGCCTAAGGCAGAAGCGAACTACCCAACTATAAAGGATGGACATCGAAAAATTAAGTGGCTAGCCAAGAGCCAGCAGCAGCAACTTGTGGCACAGTTTCAGCAACAACGACAACTCTTGCAACAACACGGTAATGAGCAGCAGCAGCTGGTCTGAGAGTTGGGGGCCCAACACTGGGAGCAGCAGCTACAATGTTTGCAACAACTCTCTATCCTGCTACCTAACCCCGGGGGCTCAAACCCCAGAGAAGCAGCAACACTGGCTGTCCCAGCCATACCTGTAGGCTTGGCGAAGATGGGGTCCAAAGACAACTCGGAGACCTTCCTCATTACGTTCGAGCGGGTCACCTCGATCGCCAAGTGGCCCCATATCTAACAAGCCTGGCACAGGCAGCATACCGCGGGCTCCCAGTCAACAGGGGTGTTGAAATTAGGAGTGCTGGGGGCATGGCAGCACCCCTGGCTTGAAGTTGTTTGCATCATATACAGGGTTTACATTTTTTTCCAATGGCTTTTACAGTACCCCACTGTAAAAAATGTTTCAGTGCCACTGCCAGTCAAGGAAGCCCAACACTATGGGCAGTTGAAAGCTCTCGACATGGCACCTGAGACATTCTGGCGACGATTCTGGAGAAGGACCTACCTGCCCAGCACCTGGCCAACGATGGTAGTGCAACAGCTAAAAGACGCATGCCTGTCCAGGTGGCTGCAGCCTGAGCGGCACTCTAGCACCAAAGATATGGAGTTTGGCACTCAAACAATTTACAAATGTTCTCCCACTCTGAGGGAGGGCTTGGATCCTTCGCCACTGGCCAACAACACTGAGTGCAACTGTCTCCCTGATGTAAGACTTTTTATTGACAGAGACCCCCGTCGACCCCGGTGCTTGCCCTGTGATACAGGTGATGACCCTACTGCAGGAAGAGAGGACTCGGGGTTAAAATAACGACTCTTGGCCCGGCCTGAGACGCCCCGACAGGAGGGATGTCATCAATTCTTGACACTCACCCCTGGCATCTTGCAGAGCGCATAGAGGCCCTGACATGGTGGGGAGGTCCCCAACCCTGGGCCAGCCCACATGCTCACCAAATCCTGAAGATAGGCCCAGGTGGCCTGAAATCAGCCCATTTCACTTGGAGCCATGTGACAGGTTGGGTCACAGAAACCCCCTTTGGAACTCCCAACTGATGTGCCAAGACTACTTCTGCCCCTGCTTTCCCTGTCAGCTTGGATTCCAGCACCCTGTCTTGTTGAGACAGACATCCCAATCTACTCCAACACAGACCCAGAGTCTGAACCACGTGCCCCAAAGCTGCAGACTTAACTGAAAGCAACTTAAGAAGTGTTCCTGTCTTTAACACTCAGATGCCCCGCTCCCAATGGGGTCCAAACCCCAAATAAATCCGTTTTACCCTGGATAAAGCTTATACAGGGTAAACTCATAAATTGTTCACCCTCTATAACACTGATCAAGAGAAATGCACAGCTGTTTGCCCCCACTCCCCCCTCCAGGTATTAATGCATACTCTGGGTTAATTAATACATAAAAAGTGATTTTATTAAATACAGAAAGTAGGATTTAAGTGGTTCCAAGTAGTAACAGACAGAACAAAGTGAAATGCCAAGTAACATAAAATAAAACACGCCAGACTAAGCCTAATACATTAATAAAACTGAAAACAGATAAAATCTCACCCTCAGAGATGTTTCCATAAGTTTCTTTCACAGACTGGACGCCTTCCTGGTCTGGGCACAATCCTTTCCCCTGGTACAGCCTTTGTTCCAGCTCAGGTGATAGCTAGGGGATTTCTCATGATGGCTCCCCCTTTGTTCTGTTCCACCCACTTATATATCTTTTACATAAGGCGGGAATCCTTTGTCCCTCTCTGGGTTCCCACCCCCTCCTTTTCAATGGAAAAGCACCAGGTTAAAGATGGATTCCAGTTCAGGTGACATGATCACATGTCACTGTAAGACTTCATTACCCACTTGCCAGCACACAGGTATACAGGAAGACTTACAAGTAAAACAGAGCCATCTACAGTCAATTGTCCTGGTTGATGGGAACCATCAAGATTCCAAACCACCATTAATGGCCCACACTTTGCATAATTACAATAGGCCCTCAGAGTTATATTTCATATTTCTAGTTTCTGATACAAGAGTGATACATTTATACAAGTAGGATGACCACACTCAGTAGATTATAAGCTTTGTAATGATACTTTACAAGAGACCTTTTGCATGAAGCATATTCCAGTTACATTATATTCACACTCATTAGCATATTTTTATAAAATCATGTAGAGTGCAATGTCACAGGCCGTTTTGGGCACCTGCAATACAAGTGTCCAATGATGAACTGCAGCTTTGGCCATGTCTGGACTGGGGAATCGTGGGCCTGCAAACAGCACGCTGGTAATGTGATGATCCCTTTGGACAGGGAAGGGCTGTGGGCAGCCGTGAGCAGACCCCTGTCCATCAGGGCCTTGTCAGAACATCAGATATATCACTTGGGGCTATTTGGCTCCAGTGCATCCATGGAGATGTGAAGCTGTACCCTAGTGCCAGGGTCAATATGACAGTGAATTGGGTGATGTGGGTCATGACGGTAGGCTAGCACCGAGGCTAGTATACCCGTCATCCTAGGACATGACTGGTAGGAATTCTTAGAACTTTGGGACCCCACATGCTGAGAGGGCCTTCAAGAGAGTTTCCCTCAAAGGAGCAGATGAGCCTCCCAAGCACCCAGATCTGGATGACCAGCCAACCTGGGAGACTAACTGTGACCGTTCGGACGCCACCCACTTGCGAAGAGTCCCTGAGTTTGGGAACTGACTTCAGCCAGGACCAATGGAAAGGCCACACATTCAGCCAGGCCTCTGAACCGTTGGCTTGTATCAACGGGGAAGTGACTGAACCCCATCAAGTGAGCCAGGACGCCGGCTTTGAATTGACATGTGACAGCCTTTACTGCATCGACTGTGACCCTCAGACCCAAAACACTCAGACCCAGTTGGTCGTACCCCAGTGCCACCAACACACAGTCTTGAAGCTGACCCATGATGACCCTGTGGCAGGATATCTAGGACATGTAAAGACTTTAGCCCAAATCTTAACCCGCTTCTTCTGGCCAGGGATACACCAAGATGTAAAGGATTCTGCAACTCTTGCCCCGAGTGCCAAGGAGTACCCCGCAAGGAGTACCAAAAGCCCCCCTCATACCATTGCCAGTGATCAGAACCTCATTCAAGAGGGCTGCCACGGACCTCATGGGACCCCTCACAAAGAGTGTCGCAGGATTCAAGTATACCCTCATCATCTTAGACTATGACACCCAGTTCCCGGAAGCTATCCCCCTGCAGAACATCACAGCCTCAAGCATTGCTGGGGAATTCCTTAAAAATATTTGCCCAGGTGGGCCTCCCCAGGAAATATTGATGGATCAGGGCATGAATTTCATCTCAAGACTGCTCTGATAGATTTATCATTTTTTTTTAGGGATAAAAAAGTTGCAGAAGACCGTTTACCACCCACAGACCAATGGACTGGTGGAGCATTTTAACCAGACCCTTAAGGACATGCTACAGAAGTTCCCTCCAAAGGAATTTTGCCAGTGCGTTCAGCTGGTCCCATCCCAGTTTCTCACCGTTTGAGAAGCAGTCCAGTCTTCAACAAAGTTCTCCCTCTTTGAGTTATTATATGGTCAGCAGACATGGGGGCTGCTAGACCTTATGCAAGAGACCTGGGAACAAATGCCATCTCCATTCCAAGGCTTCCTTCAGTATGTCTTACAGCTGCAGGGGCACTTGACCTAAGCAAGGGACCTGGTGAAAGAAAACCTCCAGGCCATGCAGGGAACTCAGGAGCTGACATACAACAAAGAAGCTTGAAGATGAACCTTCAAACCCAGCAAGAGGGTCCTCCTCCTGCTTCCCTTGGACGAATCAAAGCTC
Source organism: Malaclemys terrapin pileata (assembly GCF_027887155.1). Classification (NCBI taxonomy): domain Eukaryota; kingdom Metazoa; phylum Chordata; order Testudines; family Emydidae; genus Malaclemys; species Malaclemys terrapin. The sequence continues at coordinate 77,448,358 of NC_071514.1, read as the reverse complement.
CTGGCCTGATGCAAGGACCTTATGAAATTATTCGCTGGGTGGGGCCGGTCACTTATGAAATATGGCAATCTGACCGATGGAAGAAACAACAGATTTATCATGTTAACCTCTTAAAGCCATGGCAGGAGCACAAGGGCTGCTAATTGCCCCATATCTCCTTGAGCCGGATCTGTGTCCCTGGATCCCCAACCGACAGATTCTGGAAACCCACAACTGGGGGACATCATCACCAAAGAACAGTGGAGACAGGCCCAGAGACTACTGAAGCCCTTCCCCAAAATCTTCACACCTCTGCCAGGCCAAACTTACCTCACCCACATATCTTATTAACGAGCCCAGGAGAAGTCGTCCATGAGCCCACCCGACCACTTCCATGACAGATGCGCAAGATAGTGGAGCGGGAGGTTCAAGCCGTGGTGGAGCTGGGATTAATTGAGAAATCCCAAAGCAAGTGGCACAGTCCCATTGTTCTGGTCCCGAAACCAGATGGGATCTTAGATTTTTGCATCAGTTTCTGGAGGGTGAACCCCATCTTGAAATCTGATGCGTACCCGATGCCTTGAATCAATGAGTTGCTCAATCAACTTGGTGATACCCAGTATATCACCACCTTGGATCTCACAAAGGGGTATTGTATTGGCAAATCCCACTAAATTCAAGCTCTAGGGAGAAAACAGCCTTTGCCACACTGACTGGGCTATATCAGTTCACATGGATGCTCTTCAGTCTCCAGGGAGTCCCAGTCACCTTCAGTTGCTGATGGACTGCTCCTTATGGCCCCAAAGCACCTACACCGCTGCCTATCTAGACGACTACAGGAGCCACTAGGAGGACCATTTTAACAAGATTACAGCCATTCTTAGAGCCCTCCACACCACTGGGCTGACGGCCAATCCTAAGAATTGTAGGATCAGGTGTCAGGAAACCACCTATATCAGATACATCCTAGGGCAGGGCCAAGTATCCCCCTCGTACGAAAGGTCCAGGCTCTGCAAACCTACCTGCCACGGATAACAAAGAAAAGATGCAGCAGTCTCTAGAGCTAGCAGGCTATTACCACCATTCATCCTCAATTTTGCCTCAGTTGCGGCCCCCTGTCAGAGCTCCTAACAAAGGACAGCCCCGGTATGTACGCTGGACAGTGGAGTGCAGACAGGCCTTCAAGGACTATCTATGCCGGGAGCTGATGCTGTTTATAAGTTCATAAGGAAGCTGGGACAGGATTGAAAACTCACCTTATCTTTGTTACATTATATTCACAGAGTGCCTTTGATACCAAACTGCCCAGCACTTGAACTTTTGAATTTGACATCCTTCTGCACTTCCTGACATAGAATCCTCAGCTGAGGTTTTGAAAACAGTACATTTATAAATATGTGAACAATTAAATAACTTTCACTAGAATAAAATAAAAATCAATATTAAATCCTGTAAGGGTGAGCACCAAGACTAGCATAGGAGAACTTGAAATAAAATTATCAGGTAACAATACTTTAAGAAAACTTACCCATTTCTTATCTGGGATTTTCCTTTCTTGGAATAATAAGGTCCATAAACCCATGACGTTGGGTCTCTACTCTATAAAGCCATGGAGGCAGACTAAACCTATCAATCAGTGACAGGGGAGGTATGGCTCCACCTCTGAAAAACTGCCAGTTAAGACATTTCCATAGCCTAGGAAAACTATTCATTTTATATCGGTAAGGAAAAATTAAGCATTATGACTAAACAGAACAATCCTCCCGCAGAGCAACAAATTGAATGAAAAAACAAACTCTTGAGTACCAATTAATAATCCCACAGCTTTCCCCAAGTAACAGCCCATTCACGGTGGGGTGGATTTGTGGACCTCATTACTCTAAAATAGTAAATTTTCAAGTAAAGCAGAGATAATTTTCCTATTCTTATTCATAAAAATATTCACAGATTCATGACAGTGGAATTTTCACAGCAGTGTCCACTGGAGTGGAGGAGGGTCAACTATCTACAGTTATGTATAGATTCAAAAGGCAACAGCCCTTTCCAGATAGTTACTGGGTTACTACAGTGAGGATCACCCGTCTACAGAGGACAACGTCAGTCAATGAGTGATGTTCAGCTGGCTGAATTTGAAGAACATGTGACTAAATGGCAGCTTTACAGATTTCCTCATATGAGGCATATGATCTTCCTGCTCATGAAGTTGCCACAGTTCTGAGAGAGTGAGTTCTGATATTGGAAGATGAAGTTACAATTCAAAAAGTGTATGTCAAAAGCATACAATACCTCAGCCAGCTAAAATGGATGATTTTGAAACCTTCTTTCCCTTTGACACAAATAAGAAAGCACAAACAAAACATTTGTCTTTCTGAACTGAGCTGCATGGTGAATATATGTTTGGAGAGCTCTGCGGATGTGCAAAATATGCCACAATTTCTCTTTGCACTGGAGCTGGGGAGACGGATGGAAGGACAATTTACTGTGCTCTCCAGAAGCTGGAGTTAAACTTTGGTATGAAAACAGGATCAGTTCTGAGTACCAGCATCCAAACTTTAAGAGGCTCAGATGGGAGCAGCTATCCAGGCAGAATCTTCTATTGAAGCACTGGTGACCTTGAGAGTAGTGTTTTACCCTGTCATGTTATATTTACTACCTGTTTAATATAATTACTCTGTTGAATATATTGTGTGTGTTTGTGTTATTTCTTGGTAGTATCCAATTATCTGGCAAATAAGTGAGGGTTACCCCGTGGTTACAATTTTCCTTCCAACCTGCCCTGGTGACTCTGCCAGGAAGGTGCGAGAGGGGAGTCAGGATCCAGATGAACCCAGGCCTGTCCAACAAAATCCATAAGGAAACTGGTGTTAAAGGAGGTAACCAGATGGATAAGGGCTCTACACTAATAAAAAACAAACCAGAAATTTCAAATGATTCTACATGGGCAGAATTTCTCACAATGAATTAATGGATTAGTTCTTCCAGAGGCTGAGCTTATGATTGACAGTTTTAAAGATTGCCCCACAAACTGAGCAGGATCAAATCTTGCTGTCAGGATTTCAGGATGCACCTTTGATAAAAGTAAACTGTAATCATTTTCCTAACTATTTTAAATACACCTAGTGTACTAGGAAATATTTTTTTAAAAAGACAATGTAAGAGATGATTACAGTATTTTGTGATATACCACTTCTAAAAAACAGGTGTGTGGTATGCCTATTGTTTCAATGATATGCATGCATAATGCCACAAAAATACTGCAACTCTTACTACTCTCTTTTAAAAAAAGAAAAAAATCTAACCTCTTTAAAAATGACTTGATAGAAGGCGTAGCACAGAAATTACTGCTTTTGATCTTTTGCCTCTTAGTGTTATCTGACATTTTTGAAAAACAACATCTGGGATAATTCATCATGTAATAATCTTTCTGATTATCTGTTGTGAACCTGGTCTTCCAGCACAATAACAGCCCAACTTCAAATAATGTTAGTCACAGATAGGATATTCTGTGCAGATTCCAGTTAGAGAATGACTAACGAGTTAGTTCCATGTCTGACAGCCAAGAAGGGACTTTAAACCAGGATGACAAACTTAATTTTGAATATTAGTACAAGTTTGCACAGTGCAAATGTGTGTTAAGGATGCCTTAAAATATTGACCAGTAAAATGTGGAAATTGGATGGACCAGCCTTACTTGGCATCTAAGGAAACTAAACTTGTTGTAAACAAGAGAAGTAAATAGTGTTTTTACGTGTGGGTAATTTATTTCTTATTGCACTCCCGCACAGAGGAGAAAGGAGATGTAAGGACCCACTCCCCATTTAAGCCCAAGCAGGCTGCATCATCACCAGAGCCTGTGCAAGGGGGAGAGCAGCTGCCATCAGGCTGCTACTCCACCTCCTGTGCAGATGTGGGGAGGTGGACAGGCTGAGGTGGGGAAGGGGTGGAGCTTTAGCCCTAAAGCAACCACAGAGGTGAGAATTTGTACCAGCAAAAATGCTTGTGCAGATGACTGTCCCTCTGGAGCAAGGGGAAAGCAGGGGTAAAACTGTGATTCTCTGAGCACACAGGGCTGCATTACTGTCGCAGGTCTTTGCAGAATTTTTGTTTGATATATTTTTCCAAACCATACCTCCAAAAGAGAAGTGGATTTTAGACTTCTTCCTCGTAAAAATTTGATATGCCTTTATAATATGTCTTTACATGTAAAAGTACATAAATAAGTGAAAGTCACTTCACTTTCATAAAGCCCAAATAATCAGTCATTATGCAGGCAAAGTATTGGACCAGTGAAATCCATCACCACTCCAAAAAGTCAGAGTTAAGCCCCCCACCTTAGATGCTATGCCAGTTTATAAACTGAAACAACACCCACACATATAGGGCATTAGGACATTGTATCAGCATAAATGCATCCCCTGTGGCCCCTCCCCTTTGAAACTTCCATTGCTTCCCTCTGCATCAGTCTATGCGATGCCAGCCTGGAGGCTCCACCTAGTAGGGCCAATCTGCTGGCAGCCCCCACTACAAGGCTTAAATGGTGCAAAGAGCCTTCGCACTATGATGAATTCAAATGATAGCTCTCTTCTTATAGAAAAAGTCTTTCTTTTCTCCCAGTAATAATACCACCTAGCTCTTATATGGTGCTTTTCATTCATAGTTCTCAAAGCACGTTACAAATGTAGTTAGTATTATTATCCCAATTTTAGAAATGGAAAAACTGAAGAAGTGACATGCCCAAGGCCACCTACAAGCCAATGGAGACTCTGGGAGTAAAACCCAGATTTCCTGAGGCCCACTTCAGTACTCTATACCCTAGGCCATACTACAAACAAACAATCAGTAACTTAAGCCAACTATTCATGAAGTGTTATTTTTGCCCCGTTTCTTGTATCTTCTTGAGAGTATCTTAGTCCATAAACATTCTTTTAAAAATGGCTATAAACAAAAACAGTACCAGTATAACTGAGCAGCATACATTTTGGGTGCGTATGAGTGTGTATAATTGGTAAAAGTATGAATAAATGTATTCTACTTCCTTTCAAGTTTTTTTAAATGTTTTTGTTTTCCTCATGAGTTCCTTGTTATTTTCCTTTAAAAAAAATAACAACACATAACCGCAAAACATTCTGAACTAATAGATGTTGATCCTTACCTAATTTTGAATCTCAGAACGGAAGAGTTATGAGGCATGGCAGAAAATAGTGTGTACCAGGAATAAAAGGGGTTGATCACCCAGAGAAAAGGGCTCTTAATTTTTGCTCCGAAACTAATTGTTGTAACCACATTGCCTTGGCCATCTGCACAGAGACCCTGGAACACTCCCCTCTGCCTTTTGGTCTATGAGGTTCATTACCCAACTGACTTGGAGAATGGTTTTCTTAGTAACCCCAGAAATATTAGAGTCTACTCTTGGAAGCTATCAGTCTTATCCTTTGAAAGGTGTCTAAAGAGGTCTAAAGGACAATGATTTATCTGGAGCAGTCTACTCTCTCTTCAAGCAATAATGTTAGTGTGCTGAAATGTAAAAAAGTAGAATTGCTTTTCTGGCCAGCCAAGGTATGTTCTCTGTCTGCCAACCTCTAGCAACTCATCTTTCAAATTAAGAATGTGCTTAATCAGCATGTATACCTTATCACTTGTTAATGAGTATACCTTCAAAATATATCTGGTGTGGCATATAATAAAATGCTATAATCCCCTCTTGCATTTAGCATAAACTGGTCATAAAGGATTTCCCCCTTATCAAGGTTGTTGGTTCTTGTACCACCTCTTGTATCTGTTGAGTTCACATTTTTTATTATTTGTATTATGTTAACAACTAGAGACCCAAATAAGATCAGGGTTCCATTGTACTATGCACGTTACAAACACATAGAAAGAGACAGTCACAAAGAGTTTACAATTTAAATAGACAAAATAGACACGCTATCCCTATTTTACAGATGAGGAACTGAGATACAGAGGGATTAAGTGTCTTGCCTAATATAACAAAGGAAGTCTGTGGCAGAGCCAGGAATTCAACCCAGATTTCTATCTTATTCCACTACAAAGCCATCCTTCCTATCATCGTTCCTATTTATCATCCATATCTGTATTATCATCTTTAGCTGTATTATCAGCGATGTCCACATGATGATGCTGAAATAGTGGAAAGGAATTAATGTTTCTGTATAGAGCTGATCACTGTGGTATATAAGTACTTGATATGCTTCCCCCACCACCACCACACCCCAGCGAGACAAATTTGAGAAAAGGGAAAATAGAACTTACAGGACAAAATGGCTTTCTATCCATCCACCCAGTCTTTTATGCCACACTCATCTGAGAGCCTTAAGAATTCCAAAACTTCTGGCAAAGCTTTGTATTGACAGATCAGGATCAAGAATCAAAAGAAAAGAACTAAGGGAGATATACCATGCAGGAATTAACCCCTTTCTCCATGTCATCACGTTCGTAGCCAAGTGGGTCTGTCTTGAACTAAAAGCTTAGCCTACAAGTTATTATCTGCAAAAATATCCAGGACCTTATTTACATGCAAAGGAAAAAAGAATCCAGCAGCATAATCTTACACTAGGAAAATGTTTTCCGCTTTTTGGATGACTTGGATGTATTATGGTACATTTTTCTGTTTTATTACATTTTCTATAACTTTTGATTACTTGTTATTTTGTTCAACAACATTTTTTTTAATTGCAAAACAAAGAGTTTTTTAAAGTATCGAGCTAACTGATGAAGGACTACCTTCCCAAAAGCACCGGCAGTTCCTACTCTTTTGTCTGGTATGGCCACATCAACTTCCACGAGCAGCATAGTAAGCAACCAAGAAAACAGAACTGATTCACATCCAGGAGTTTCCTTCAGAAAGGGTCCACCTTACTCCACTAGCAACTACATCTACAGCAGAACTGATGTACCTACAACCTACTGAGCTCAAAGCATCTTCTATCAAAGACCAACATGGGAGTTCATATAATCACAGATTCCAGTTCCAGAAGGGACCATTGTGATCGTATAGTCTGATCTCCAGTAACAGTATAACACAGGCCATAGAACTTCACCAAAATAATTCCTAAAGCACATCTTTTAGAAAAACATCCTATCTTGATTTTAAAATAGTCAGTGATGAAGAATCCACCACAAACCGTGGTAAATTGTTACAGTGGTTAATACTCTCACTGTTAAAAATGTATGCTTCATTTCCAATCTGAATTTGTCTAGCTTCAACTTCCACTGTGATGGCTTGTGTAGATGGAAGTACCAAATCTTCAGAAGGAACACATTAGCTGTGTTAAAAAAATAAAACAAAAACAACTACCTGTGCCAATTTCCAGTTCCATAATACTTGAGAATTCTACTTGACTGAATGGATAAATATGTTCTGCTTGATTTTTGGATTTCTTTAATTACATGTCTGAAATTTTCTTTAGCATAAAACAACTAACTACTTCACTTTCTTGAGACAATTGATTCCCCATGAATTATTTTGGGTCGGGGAGATGCTAGGGAGTGAATTTCATTAAACAGTGATGGAAGTGGCAGGACTGGCTAGAAATAGGCATGATATAGACACTGCTAGTTTCTTTTTAGCAGTTCTGTCAACAAACTTCACCCCTCCTAACCTCCAACACTTCTATTATTCCAAAAATATGCCATGTTATCATGCCAAATTATAATGCACTTTCGGAATTTAGAAAAAAGTCTAATAGGGACTAGTCTGAGACTACCAAATTCATTTAATTATGACCTAACCTATGTTTGAAACCAAGTCTCCAGAGATTAAAGGTGAATTCATAAATGCTTTTAGGTGCTAGCCTATTCAGATTGGTAGGTCCTTCCCCACTACACCTTGTAACTTAGGGCCTTGTCCTTACTAGAAAAATGCACCAACCATTGCAAACACTTCAGAAATGAAGCAGAGCTGAAGAGGAAAATCTCCCCAAAAAGGCAAATGCAGCCCTGAGACATAGCTGAAAATTAAATGGACATGTGTTAACAGAATTCCATCCTCATGTATAGTTTTCAAATGCACAAAAGTACATTCAAATACATCCATTCAAGACTTTTTATTTTTTTAAGGATATAGTTGATCAACTAGTCACTTAAACTTCCAAATTTATTATGTTAAATGTCTACTCTGTATTTCAATCATTTTAATTTTAAAAAATAAGACTGTAGTATAGCTGAACTGCCAGAGGGTGCTACATTATATCAACACATACAATCATTTGTGCAACATAAAAGGTGGGATTTTCAAAAGCACACTGTTGGACTAACTCTGTTCCCACTGAAGTCAATTGGAGTTTTACCAACACTGCACACTTTTGAAAACCTAAACCTATACTTAAATATTAGTGAGCAGGCTGTTAACATTGAATCTCATGGGCAAAATATATTTTTGTACCTGTTTGGAAACACACAGGTAAGCCACAGGATTGGCAACAAAGTATGGAATTCTAGTAACATTAAACAGTATTTTCTATTTTTATAGCAAAACAGTAAAATAATACCTCTGAAATGAGAATAGTAATACGTAAAATACAGTACACAACAGTATTGTGAGAAGACAAATAATAATGCAGAGACATCTTGCAACAGCAAGGTGAACTTTAATGTAATAAAGTATTTGTTAAGAAATAACGGTAAAAAGCACACTAAAAGAGAAGCTTTTTCCCTCCCAATTGTACAGCCCAGTGGGGTCAATCCTTCAAGGCTCTGTGCACTAAATCCCATTGAAGTCAATTAGAGTGCCAAGAATGAAGCATTTGACAGCTCAAGCCATAGATCTGCAAAGGAATATGGAAGCCCTATTTAGAACAAAATATTTTATTGTAACAGCTATTTAATAAAACACACATTGCTAACCAATTAATTAACAATACAGTGTCTACAAGTAAACATAGCGAGATACTTCAAGCCTCCAACTTAAGAAATGCTTGGCAGCTCCCTAGGGCAGTGGTTCCCAACCAGGGCTACGTTTACTCCTGGGGGTATGCAGAGGTCTCCCAGGGGGTACATCATCTCATCTAAATATTTGCCTAGTTTTACAAGAGGCTACATAAAAATCACTAGCGAAGTCAGTACCAACTAAAATTTCATATAGGCAATGACTTGTTTCTACTACTCTATAACTATACACAGAAATGTAAGTATAATATTTATATTCCAATTGATTTATTTCATAATGATATGGTAAATATGAGAAAGTAAGCATTTTTTCAGTAATAGTGTGCTGTGTCACATTTGTATTTTTATTAGGGCTGTCGAGCGATTAAAAACATTAATAGTGCAATTAATCGCACTGTTAAACAATAATAGAATACCATTTCTTTAAATATTTTTGGATGTTTTCAACATTTTCAAATATATTGATTTCAGTTGCAACATAGAATACAAAGTGTACAGTGCTCACTTTCTATTTATTTTTTATTACAAATATTTGCACTGTAAAAAACAAAAGAAATAGTATTTTACATTCACCTAATACAAGTACTGTAGTGCAATCTCTTTATCATGAAAGTTGAACTTAAAAAGGTAGAATTATGCACAAACAAATAACTGCATTCAAAAATAAAACAATGTAAAACTTTAGAGCCTACAACTCCACTCAGTCCTATTTTCTGTTCAGCCAATCGCTCAGACAAACAAGTTTGGTTACATTTGCAGGAGATAATGCTGCCCGCTTCTTGTTCACAATGTCACCTGAAAGTGAGAAAAAGGCGTTCACATGGCACTGTTGTAGCCGGCGTCACAAGATATTTACATGACAGATGTGCTAAAGATTCATATGTGCCTTCCTGCTTCAACCACCATTTTAGAGGACATGCATCCATGCTGGTGACAGGGTCTGCTCGACAACAATCCAAAGCATTGCAAACCGATGCTATGTTCATTTTTCATCCTCTGAGTCAGATGCCACCAGCAGAAGGTTGATTTTCTTTTTTGGTGCTTTGTGTTCTGTTATTTAGCATTGGAGTGTTGCTCTTTTAAGACTTTCGAAAGCATGCTCCACACCTCCTCCCTCTCAAATTTTGCAAGGCACTTCAGATTCGTAAACCTTGCGTGGAGTGCTGTACCTATCTTTAGAAATCTCACATTGGTACCTTCTTTGCGTTTTGTCAAATCTGCAGTGAAGGTGTTCTTAAAATGAACAACAGGTGCTGAGTCATCATCCAAGACTACTATAACATGAAATATATGGCAGAATGCAGGTAAATAAGCTGGAGATATACAATTCTCCCCCAAGGAGTTCAGTCACAAATTTAATTAACGCATTATTTATTGAACAGGCATCATCAGCATGGAAGCATGTTCTCTGGAATAGTGGCCAAAGCATGATGGGCATACGTAAGTTTAGCATATCTGGCACGTAAATACCTTGCAATGCTGGCTACAAAAGTCCCATGCAAACACCTGTTCTCACTTTCTGGTTACATAATAAATAAGAAGTGGGCAGCATTATCTCCCATAAATCTAAACAAACTTGTTTGTCTTAGCGATTGGCTGAACAGAAAATAGGACTGAGTGAACTTTTAGGCGCCAAAGTTTTGCATTGTTTTGTTTATGAGTGCAGTTATGTAACAAATAAAAACAACATTTGTAAGTTGCACTTTCAATGATAATGAGATTGCACTACAGTACTTGTATGAGGTGAATTGAAAAATACTATTTCTTTTGTTTATCATTTTACAGTGCAAATATTTGTAATCAAAAATAATAATATAAAGTGAGCAGTGTACACTTTGTATTCTGTGTAGTAATTGAAATCAATATATTAGAAAATGTAGAAAAACATCCAAAAATATTTAATAAATTTAAATTCTTATTCTATTGTTTAACAGTGTGATTAAAACTGTGATTAATTTTTTTAATCATGATTAATTTTTTTTAAATTAATCGCGTGAGTTAACTGTGATTAATCGACAGCCCTAATTTTTATGTCTGATTTTGTAAGCAAGTAATTTTTAAGTGAGGTATGCAAGACAAATCAGACTCCTGAAAGGGGTACAGTAGTCTGGAAAGGTTGAGAGCCACTGCCCTAGGGCACCATGACCATAGGAAGGAAAGTATCTTGTGCTACTGAATGACTATTAAATCAACTGCTTGAACTACTTAGTGATAAGACCAGCATCAGCAGAGCTAAGGAGAAACTTTGCAAGAGACTCAGGGTACTCTCTGGGGTTTTATGTGGGATATTGTGCAGAATTATAAACGTAACCAATAAGAGTCAATGGCCACGTTTCCCTTATTAGCAATTAAAGGGATATTTCAAGTTGGCAATCTAGTCGATTAAAAAAAAAGTTAGTTAAAAGCAATTCCAGATATTACACCTGATCATTTTTGCAGTTGTAATATCACACTGTGCTGCATTTAAAGTGTTTTTCTCTATCCCCTGTTACTGAGTGAAAAACTCATACAATGAGAAACTGACTAATTCACTAGATGGGGGAACATAAAACTGTCTATACATAACATGCCATAAAAAACATTTTTTCTTTAATCCCTTTATTTTATAATAACCTTTGTGAGTTTCTGGTAACAATATGTGAAGTGCTCAGAAATATGATGTAATCTGATATTAAAAATCTGTATATTCATATTTTTTTAAAAGATTCCATCACACACCTGCAATATAAACAAGCCAAATCTATTTTCAGAGCAGCCTGCCCCAACTTCAAGAAAACAAACCCTTCTCTCCATCCAGCATTAAAACAGTCCAGTTTCTTTCTAAGATTCTCATCCACCCAATTACCTCATAAGAGAGAGGCTTTCCAAGGTAGGTCTCTGAATATCCATGCTGGAATTTAATTTAAAAAACATACCATGCCATTTTCTGGTTTAGTAAGGTCTTCTCCTTAATAGCACCACTGGATTGGAACACACTGTAGCCACAGAACCCTCCAGGGTTGCTAAAAGAACTGTACACCCCCTCACATAATGTCTGGATACCTCCTCTAGACAAAATGATAAGCATAGCCCCAGTGCAACACTTTCTTAGGACAATGGTTCTCGATCAAGGGTACATGTACCCCTGAGGGTATGCAGAGATCTTCCAGGGGGTACATCAACTTACCTAATTATTTGCCTAGTTTAACAACAGGCTACATAAAAAGCACTAGTGAAGTCAGTACAAACTAAAATTTCATACAGACAATGACTTGTTTATACTGCTCTATATATTATGCACTGAAATGTAAAAGTACAATATTTATATTCCAATTGATTTATTTTATAATTATATGGTAAAAATGAGAAAGTAAGCAATTTTTCAGTAATAGTGTGCTGTGTCACTTTTGTATTTTTATGGCTGATTTTGTAAGCGAGTAGTTTTTAAGTGGGGTATAACTTGGGGGTATGCAAGACAAATCAGACTCCTAAAAGGGATACAGTAGTCTGGAAAGGTTCATAGCCACTGTCTTAGGAGACTCCTTCCTCCAAGATCCTTCCCCCACAATAGCACACTCACTCCTTGCATACTGTAGACATTTTCAGACAGAGTACAACTTTTCTTCCAGCACAAAGGGACTTAGGTGTTGCAATGCTTAACTTTTAGGTGCCATGAAAATCACTGGAATCCACAAACCCTGTGTTAGGTGCATACACTCCCTATACAATGCATGGAGAAAGATACGGGCTTGGAATGGGATCCACAAAAACCTGCACACTAGGTGGGGAGCTGCCTAAACTGGCCAATCACAGTTTCTGACAAGAACGGTGTATTCTAAACCCTGCCCTTCTCAAGTCCTGCTAAATCCAGGCTGGAAGGAGGCACCTACCTCTGCTTGCAACCCACAGGACTGTCTCCTGAAAACAGGTCCCTTCGCTGTTTCTTTACAGAATGGTGGCAAAATACACCAAACTCTACACAAGACATCAGGAGGGAGGGAGGCAGACTCCCTGTTAACCCAGGGGTTAGGAACTCCCCAGGATGGGGAAGACCCCCCGATTCAATACTCCCCCACCACATAAAGGATTTAAGCAGCTTTCAGGTAAGTGCCCTAACCCCTGGACTACAAAGTCACTCTCGTGGGCACACCATGGATAGGCTTCTTCCATTCTTATGACTGAGCAGCCAATGTAAGAACTGATTTCCAACCACTTAGGGAAAGTGGAGATGATACTAACCAAAGTATACATTGGGTCTTATAAAACCTGGGTCACTTTACCCAAATAATAATGGCACATTTGAAGATTATAAAACTTATCTGCATCTAAAAACTACTCCTCAGCATCTGTGGACTGTATTAACTATTCTGTTTACTATGTTTGATTTGACAGGTTCTTTAATTTTTGGAAAAGACTCTTGTTTTCCCAGCAAACTAAAATAAATATTATAGAAAGGACACTGTTGAAATTGTTCAACAATGGATTATACGATTCCAGAGTTGTAAATTATGAAGAAAAATTAGCTGCATGAAGAAAACTAGCTACAGCTGGGATTATAAATAGAGCTGGTAGCACTCCCTATTAAGAAGGTTGCCCAGCACTCTATTTTTCAGTTGTTTAGAACTCTGCCAAACTTTAACCAACTGGCTGATCTATTCTATGGTAGGTATCTGCCTCAGGCTGATATTTTTTTTTTTTTGTAAAATTTTAGACAAAATGTTTCAGCGGTTTCTGAAAACAATGGGGGGGTGTCTTGGCCATGTTAAAAAAATCTGGCAGTCTTTTCTATGAAAAGCTTTAGCACCCTGGAGCAAAGATGTTAAATAAGACAGATAGATGCCCTTAGTAACAGAGATGTGCCTTTCACAGTCCCCATGAAAATCTGCCCAAATTTGGCCAAGTTATAAGACTTTGATCATCACAATTTGCACATGGACAGCAGAGACTTCTGAGATTTAGCAGCTAAATTCCCCAATAATTCCATCTGCACTGGGCATTATTCAGCCTGCCATTGCAGCTCTGGGCTGCTGCAAGCCATGTAACCTCTATGTCTGGGCATGTGAGCTGAGAGCTAGGATACTGTCTCTCATGTGCTCTCACTGATCTCATGCTGGGCTCAGACAGCATAGAGGAGAAAGTTGCCTGATTCAGATGCAGAGGGAACAAGAGTTTGACCTGGGGGGGGGAAGGGGAGGAGAGTTGGGGGAGTACACTGGGACAAGGAGAGAGGGGGATAAGGAGGAGCCAGGCAAAGGGAGACTGGAACTTGCTAGGCAAGGAGACTGGGCCTGAGAGACAGTGAGTAGGGGGGAAGGAAGTGAGGGAAGGAGGAGAATCAGATCTGATGAAGAGCCAGGTTGTAGGGCAGGAGAACTAGGACTAGCAGGGGAAGAAGACTGGAACAAAGATCCAGGGAAGAAGGAGAAAGGGACACTGAGACTGGACAAGGAGCCAATGGGAATGAGGAATTTGGGCAGGGAGGGGTTAATGGAGGCCAGATTAGGGGAGAAATAGATTGGTTGTTGAGCTGTCCAGGGGACGAGACTGGAAAAGTCTAGGCAAGGAAACTGAGGACAAAGAACAACTGAGCAAAGAGACAGGGACAGAGATAGGTGGGGAAACAGAGACTGAAACAAGATGTCCTGAGGGACTTGCTGGATATGGAAATTGGAGTCAGAAGGAGCAAAAGGGACCATACTTGGAAGAAATGGGCAGAAGAGTCTGTGTCCACCAGAGCATACTCCAATCCAGGGCCTGGAATGGAACCCAAGATTCCTGACTCTCACTATTCCTCTGCCATCTGCAAATATCTGTGAAATCCACCGATAAAGTGTCCCATACTATGCTAGTGCTGATCCATACTGAAGATGACAACCTATCAGTTACTTACTGCTATCATTAGCTCAAGTGACAGGTCTATGAGGTGGATCTAAAGATTCCAATCCTGCTGAACCATGTGGCTACCAATATGATGCCACTTGACATAATGACATAGGGTCCTGTGAAGGGGTCAGAAGCTCTACCCACATCTGACATCCTTCAGAGGGGGATTCAGCCAACCCAATTAATCCCCTAGTTAACTGCTTAGGTGTATGACAGTGAGTTAATTAAATAAGGAAGATAATTAAATAAAGGCTTATGACAGCTCAGTTAGAGGAGACCCATGAGAAGAAAGAAAGTTTTCAAGGAGGGGAGCTCCTAGAGAGCCTGAACTAAGTAGAAGCTGTACTCCTAGAGCAAGGGAGCCTGAACTAATCAGGAGAGAAACCTGATGAAGACCCGGGGAGGAGGTAAGTAATGGACTCAACTGGGGGACAGATTGGGTCTGATTCAATCTCTCAGCCAGGAAGTTGAGGCTTTGTATTGGACTTTCGGTTAAATAAATTCTATGGGGAAGGTGGTCCAGAATACCTGAAGCTTGTTTGGGGTTTGTTTATACTCTGACTGGAGGAAAATTGAGGCAGGTCTCCTCAGATACACCACAGCTGACCCCAAGAGAGTGTACTGGGGACATGCCTGCACTGTGGCACAGAATTTGTGGGAGGTTCAGTGTGCTTTCTTAAAAACC
Source organism: Malaclemys terrapin pileata (assembly GCF_027887155.1). Taxonomy (NCBI): domain Eukaryota; kingdom Metazoa; phylum Chordata; order Testudines; family Emydidae; genus Malaclemys; species Malaclemys terrapin. The sequence goes on along the minus strand of NC_071514.1, from coordinate 77,432,928 downwards.
TAGGAAATTAAACACATAAACCTAAGTTAAAACAACATTACTAAGACTGCAAAATCAATTGTTTAAAAAGTTAGGATATACCAGAATTAAGGTTGCCTGTGCAATCCTAATTCCCCCCCCCCTTTACATATGCATTATAACAGTCTTTATTTGCATGATCACATTCTAATTTTTCCATAAGGGCCCTGCCTCATTCACTGAGGAATAAATCAAGACTGCATGGTGAAGGAGACTGTAGATTCCTGCTTCATTTGTTGCAGAAGTTATACGGCATAAAGTCAATGAAGCAGGGGATTGCAGGAAGAAAAAGGATGGTCTCATAGTTAAGGCAGCTGAATGCTGCCCTGGATAACTGTATTCTATTCCTGCTTGTGTTTTAGAGTTTCTGAATGATGCTATTCAAGTCACTTTAACCAAACTTTTCACAAGTGATCATTATTTGTGTTCCTCATTTTTAGGGTACCTGCCTTGACACTCTGAGGCTTGATTTGCAAAAGTGATGAGAGCACTTACAATTGAAATCAATGAGAGCTCTGCTTTCAATCTATAGAGTGTTATATAAAGGTAAATATTCTGAAAAAGCAGGTTCGGGTTCTCAAATTGGATAGCCAAAATTAGAGGATAATTTTTTCCTCAATCTCTTTCTGCCTCAAATCTTCATCTATAAAATGGAGATAATATCCCCTCACGCCACCAAGGTGTTGTGAAAATAAATAAATATTTGTAAAGCACTCAGATACTATAGTGAGGAGTATTGCAGAAAAGTCTAGGAAGAATTCTGTCTGAGTACAATGCAATAAATAAGACATAGGGCTACACTTGGACACTGAGGAGAAAACAGTGTATTGAATAGCTTCCCATTAAATGAGCACCATCCATTCTGTGCATTAAAGGAGGCAGAAATCCTGTTTGGAAGAAAAATAGTATGTGACTGTGACACTCGGAACCTCAAAGTAGCACCCTGGAACCTTCATATTCACCACTGTCATATAATTATGATCTGTTTTGTACAAAGTATTACTTGTGAGGTATCATTTTAAAAGTCCTGATATGGTGAACATTAATATTTTATTGGACTGTATGTGCTATCATTGTATGTGAAGTTATGAAGTTTTGCTATGTGTCTGTTACTGAAATTTGTTGTGAGGTTGGGAACACCCACAATCAGCCTTTCAGGTACAACAATGGAGTAACCAGACAGCAGTTAATGACTCATTAACACACATCAAGGAAAGAATCCACTATCCCAGAAACTGTATAGAAAGAAGACTTCTCAGAGGGAGCACATATACAGTGGACACTGCTTGACCCATGTCATAGCAAAAGATCTTTCCAACAAGCTAGAAGAAACTATAAAAGAGAGGAAGTGACATCATCCTTGGCCTCAGTTTACCCCACAACTCAACACCTGGAAAGAAACACGTCTGAAGAACAAAGACTTTGAATTGGAGGAGGGTGGTCCTAGGCTGGAAGGCAGCTCCAGCCTATGCATTGAGGATCTGTGACCTGTGACCTAGACATAAAATGCTCTAAGTGCATTAAGTCGGCGACCGCGTCCACAGTACCGAGGCTAGCATCGACTTCCGGAGCGTTGCACTGTGGGTAGCTATCCCACAGTTCCCGCAGTCTCCGTCGCCCATTGGAATTCTGGGTTGAGATCCCAATGCCTGATGATGCAAAAACAGTGTCGCGGGGGGTTCTGGGTACATGTCGTCAGGCCCCTCCCCCTCCGTCAGAGCAATGGCAGACAATCGATTCGCGCCTTTTTACTTGGGTTACCTGTGCAGACAACATACCACAGCAAGCATGGAGCCCGCTCAGCTCAGCTCACCATCACCATATGTCACCTGGGTGCCGGCAGACGTGGTACTGCATTGCTACACAGCAGCAGCTAATTGCCTTTTGGCAGTAGACGATGCAGTATGACAGGTAGCAGTCATCGGCTATCTGGGTGCTGGCAGACGTGGGGCTGCATTGCTACACAGCAGCAGCTCCTTGCCTTTTGGCAGTGGATGGTGTATTACAACTGGTATCCGTCGTCGTCGTACTCCTCAGTGAGTTTGGTCAGAGGCACCTGTGCAGACATGTTTTGTCTCCTGGAGACTCAGTCCTGCCGGCAGTCCTATTGAACTGTCTTGATGATGATGGCTAGCAGTCGTAATATAGCATTTTCTGCCAAGCACCCAGAAGATGCCGATGGCTATCAGTCATGCTGCACCGTCTGCTGCCAGCTTAAGATGTAAAAAATAGATGGACCAGTTTTGTTCTGTATTCATTTGCTTCCCCCTCCCTCCGTGAAATCAACGGCCTGCTAAACCCAGGGGTTTGAGTTCAATCTTTGGGTGGGGCCATTCTGTGTGACAGTTGTTTGTGTTTCTCCCTGATGCACAGCCACCTTTGTTGATTTTAATTCCCTGTAAGCCGTGTCGTCACTCGCCACTCCTTCCCTCTCTCCGTCAGACAATAGTTTGGCGCCTTTTTTCAGCCCAGACGCCATAGCACTGGAATCATGGAGCCCGCTCAGATCACCGCGGCAATTATGAGCACTATGAACACCACGCACATTGTCCTGGAGTATATGCAGAGCCAGAACATACCAAAGCAAAACCAGGCGAGGAGGCGATTGCAGCACGGCGACGAGAGTGATGAGGAAATTGACATGGACATAGACCTCTCACAAAGTACAGGCCCCAGCAATGTGCAAATCATGGTGTTACTGGGGCAGGTTCATGGCGTGGAACACCGATTCTGGGCCCGGGAAACAAGCACAGACTGGTGGGACCGCATCATGTTGCAGGTGTGGGTTGATTCCCAGTGGCTGCGAAACTTTCGCATACGTAAGGGCACTTTCATGGAACTTTGTGACTTGCTTTCCCCTGCCCTGAAGCGCCAGAATACCAGAATGAGAGCAGCCCTCACAGTTGAGAAGCGTGTGGTGATAGCCCTGTGGAAGCTTGCAACACCAGACAGCTACTGGTCAGTCGGGAATCAATTTGGAGTGGGCAAATCTACTGTGGGGGCTGCTATGATCCAAGTAGCCAACGCTATCAAAGACCTGCTGATATCAAGGGTAGTGCAGGTCATAGTGGATGGCTTTGCTGCAATGGGATTCCCAAACTGTGGTGGGGCGACAGACGGAACCCATATCCCTATCTTGGCACCGGAGCACCAAGCCACCGAGTACATAAACTGCAAGGGGTACTTTTCAATGCTGCTGCAAGCCCTGGTGGATCACAAGGGACGTTTCACTAACATCAACGTGGGATGGCCGGGAAAGGTACATGATCCTCGCGTCTTCAGGAACTCTGGTCTGTTTCAAAAGTTGGAGGAAGGGACTTTCTTCCCAGACCAGAAAATAACCGTTGGGGATGTTGAAATACCTATCATTATCCTTGGGGACCTAGCCTACCCCCTAATGCCATGGCTCATGAAGCCGTACACAAGTAGCCTGGACAGTAGTCAGGACCTGTTCAACTATACGCCGAGCAAGTGCCGAATGGTGGTGGAATGTGCATTTGGACGTTTAAAAGCGCGCTGGCGCAGTTTACTGACTCGGATAGACCTCAGTGAAGCCAATATTCCAATTGTTATTGCTGCTTGCTGTGCGCTCCACAATATCTGTGAGAGTAAGGGGGAAGACATTTATGGCGGGGTGGGAGGTTGAGGCAAATCACCTGGTCGCTGATTATGCGCAGCCAGACACCAGGCGGTTAGAAGAGCACAGTAGGGCGCTGTGCGCATCAGAGAAGCTTTGAAAATGAGTTTTGTGACTGGCTAGCCTACAGTGTGAAACTTTTGTTTGTTTCTCCTTGATGAACCCTCCGCCCCCACCCCCCCGGTTCACTCTACTTCCCTGTAAACTAACCACCCTCTCCTCTCCCCTTCGAGCACCGCTTGCAGAGGCAATAAAGTCACTGTTATTTCACATTCATGCATTCTTTATTAATTCATCACACAACTAGGGGGATAACTGCCAAGGTAACCTGGGAGGGATGGGGGAGGAGGGAAGGAAAAGGACACACTGCAGTTTAAAACTTTAAAACTTTAACACTTCTGATGCTTGGGCAATCATCTGGGGTGGAGTGACTGGGTGGCTGGAGGCCCCCCCCACCACATTCTTGGGTGTCTGGGTGAGGAGGCTATGGAACTTGGGGAGGAGGGCTGTTGGTTACACAGGGGCTGTAGCGGCAGTCTCTGCTCCTGCTGCCTTTCCTGCAGCTCAAAAATATGCTGGAGCATTTCAGTTTGATGCTCCAGCAGCCAGAGCATCGACTCTTGCCTTCTGTCAGCAAGCTGACGCCACCTATCCTCTTCAGCCCGCCACTTGCTCTCTTCAGCCCGCGAATCAGCCCGCCACCTCTCCTCTCGTTCATATTGTGCTTTTTTGCACTCTGATATTGACTGCCTCCACGCATTCTGCTGTGCTCTGTCAGCGTGGGAGGACATCTGGAGCTCCGAGAACATATCATCCCGAGTCCGCCGTTTTCTCCTTCTAATCTTCACTAGCCTCTGTGAAGGAGAAACATTTGCAGCTGGTGGAGGAGAAGGGAGAGGTGGTTAAAAAAGACACATTTAAGAGAACAATGGGTACACTCTTTCATGTTAAATTTTGCTGTTCACATTACACAACACATGTGCTTTCGTTACAAGGTCGCATTTTTCCTCTTATATTGAGGGCCTGCCGGTTTGATGGGAGAGATCACTCACGCAGTGCCAGGCAACAGATTTCGGCTTGCAGGCAGCCATGGTAAGCCACAGTCTTTTGGCTTTTTTAACCTTCTTAACATGTGGGAATGGTTTCAAACAGTAGTGCCCTCATTTCCCATACCAAGCACCCATTGGCTTGGCCATTTAAAATGGATTTGCAATGTAAAAGGAGGGGCTGCGGTTTCCGGGTTAACATGCAGCACAAACCCAACTACCCCCGCCCCACCCAATTCTCTGGGATGATTACTTCACCCCTCCCCCCTATCGCATGGCTAACAGCGGGGAACATTTCTGTTCAGCCGAGCAGGAACGGGCACCTCTGAATGTCCCCTTAATAAAATCACCCCATTTCAACCAGGTGACCGTGAATGATATCACTCTCCTGAGGATAACAAAGGGAGATAAGGAATGGATGTTGTCCGCATGCCAGCAAACACCGGGACCATACGCTGCCATGCTTTGTTATGCAATGATTCCAGACTACGTGCTACTGGCCTGGCGTGGTAAAGTGTCCAAACGTGGCGGATGGGATAAGGCAGCCCTCCCCAGAAACCTTTTGCAAAGGCTTTGGGAGTACATGAAGGAGAGCTTTCTGGAGATGTCCCTGGAGGATTTCCGCTCCATCCCCATACAGGTTAACAGACTTTTCCAGTAGCTGTACTGGCCGCGATTGCCAGGGCAAATTAATCATTAAACACACTTGCTTTTAAACCATGTGTAATATTTACAAAGGTACACTCACCAGAGGTCCCTTGTGTGCCCTCAGGGTCTGGGAGCACGCCTTGGGTGAGTTTGGGGGTTACTGGTTCCAGGTCCAGGGTGGTAAACATATCCTGGCTGTTGGGGAAACCAGTTTCTCTGCTTCCTTGCTGTGAGTATCTTCATTGTTTTCATCATCATCTTCTTCGTACCCGCTTCCCTGTTGCGTGATTCTCCATTGATGGAGTCAAAGCACATGGTTGAGGCAGTGATGGCCACACCCACTTGCATGGCATGCAGCTCCCCGTAGAAGCAGCACGTTTTCGGCTCTGCCCCGGACCTTCCGTTTGCCTCTCTGGCTTTGTGGTAGGCTTGCCTTAGCGCCTTAATTTTCACACGGCACTGCTGTGCGTCCCTGTTATGGCCTCTGTCCTTCATGGCCTTTGAGACTTTTTCTAATATTTTGCCATTTTGTTTACTGCTACGGAGTTCAGCTAGCACTGATTCGTCTCCCCATATGGCGTGCAGATCCTGTACCTCCCATTCGCTCCATGCTGAAGCTCTTTTGCAATCCTGGGACTCCATCATGGTTACCTGTGCTTATGAGCTCTGCGTGGTCACCTGTGCTCTCCACGCTGGGCAAACAGGAAATGAAATTCAAACGTTCGCGGGGCTTTTCCTGTCTACCTGGTCAGTGCACCTGAGTTGAGAGTGCTGTCCAGAGCGGTCACAATGAAGCACTGTGGGATAGCTCCCAGAGGCCAATAACGTCGAATTCCGTCCACACTACCCCAAATCTGACCCGCAAAGGCCGATTTTAGCGCTAATCCCCTCGTCAGAGGTGGAGTAAAGAAACCGGTTTAAAGGGCCCTTTAAGTTAAAAAAAAAAAGGGCTTCGTCGTGTGGACGTGTCCAGGCTTAATTCGATTTAACGCTGCTAAATTCGATCTAAACTCGTAGTGTAGACCAGGCCTTAGAGACTAACAAATTTATTTCAGCATAAGCTTTTGTGGGCTGCAGCTCACTTCTTCAGATGCTTATGCTGAAATAAATTTGTTAGTCTCTAAGGTGCCACAAGTACTCCTGTTCTTTTTGCTAAAACGATTTGTTTTGGTTGAAGTGCTTGGGAAACCTCAGCTCAGTTTACAAAGGCTGGTGTGTCCTCTCCACATCAAGGAGGGGTGGACTGAGTAATGAATTTACACTGGCCATGTTTCTGACGAGTGCAACATGGTACAGTTCTGGGATGCAAGGATCAGGAGCAAGGGGCAATTGGCTGGATCCTCTCTATTGTTGGTTCATGAGTGGCAGAGAGATCATTCATGTAACTCAGTTGGGTGTGTCCCTTTCTGTGTAAGTGCAGTACCTGCCAGAGGTCTGTAGCTTGCCAACAGCATCACAGTGTGAGAGGAGGCCCAGGTTGATGGGACAGACGGCTCAGTGGTCCCACAGTCCAGGTTGCACCCCAGGGACCCCAACACAATGACCATGTAATTAAAGACTGTCAAAAATGCAAACACTAGAGGGAGCAAATTAAGGTTTCATGGGCAACCTTAGCATCAATCTGTTCCTTAAACTATTTTGAAATAGTTAATTTTTCCACATTCTTGCAATGAGCTCTAGCTAGACAGATACCAGAGCCCCTATTGAATCTCTAACTTCAGTGGGACTCCATTGGCACAAAGCTCATTACAACACTAGGGCCTAAAACTACAATATAGTCAGTTTATATTTTAGCTATAGCTGAAATACAAAACTGACAAATGCATTAAAGTCCTCCCACATTTGATCAGAACGTGTTCTAGAGATGCACATACTTGTATGCACTCCTAAGAATGGCAAAATTTGAAAAACTGACAGCCACAAAAGCTCAAGCAGCTTGAAGACACGAGTTTCCCCTAATTTTGGAACACTTTAGTTCTGTAATAAGATCAGATTTTTTTTTTTTAAGTTTCTAGAGTTTTTTGTCACCCAGACAATCTTCATATGTAAGCAAACATTTGTCAGATTATTGCTTGAAACTTGTGAGTTAGTCACAGTCCTTAACAGAACCTCCAAAGGCTTGCCTATGGGGCCAAAGAAGCCTGTGGACATGGGTTCTCAGTTATGTTGTGCGTCTGCCATACCAGTAAAAACAAAACCGTGAGGATGTTTGGATTTTTGCAAATTCCTTCTCTTCAGTTGAGCAGCTTCCAGCACAACATGGGGAAGATCTGTGAAGAATTTGACTCACCTGAATGCATCTGATTCAAGGGGAGACACCTCCACCTTTCCCCCTCCCCCACTACCATCAACAGTCCCACCTACTCAGGGGAAAAGAAAAAAAAAACAAGGCAGAACCATCAGACACTGAAGCAATGGCATGAGAAGAAGATGCAGACATCACAACTTTGTGAGGCAGTTGCGTGATATGGTTTGGGGAACTCCCAAAACTAACTTCACAGTCTATTCCCAAAATCTTACAGTAGGTGTTTGGTCAAGAAGAAAAGCCACTAGCCTTGCTGGTTTCCCTTGAATATCATCAATAGGTGAGGAAGTGAAAACAAGAGGACTAATTTTCTTGCATGTTGAATTTGAAGCTTTATGAGAAGTTCATTTAAATAGGGCATTTTAAAGCAAAAACATTTGTTTTTTTTCAACATTCTTATCACAAAGTCATCTGAACACATTTGGTTCAAACTTTCCTAAAGAATCTGATTCAATACTGCATCACTCCAGTTTTACACCACTGTAACTTAACTTCACTGAAACCAGTGACCCTCAGCATAAAACAGAGTATTACAGAGGTGAATCAGGCTATAAGACTGTTCGAACTTACACCAGCTAAAACAGTCCCCTATTTTCCAGTGGTCCGAGAGCAGTCAAGAGCATCATACTCTACCCTCTCCTACCCTTTGCTGGACCTACCATGCCCTCTGCACTGATGACGCCACAAGAGGCATCTGACACTTACCCTAAAATGTACGAATCCTCAGCTCCTCCTTTAGAACATCTTCACAGTCACTTTGCACCACTACAGTAGTGCATGTTGACTTTAGTGGAGGATGATGACCTGGCCCTATAAATGCAGTTTATGGAACAATGGCATGAGTATAAACCCCTATTATCACTCGATTCCATATGGATTCTTCTGTCATCCGCCTTCCAGTAGTGCATTAAGCAACAAGACCAATGTCTATCGTGTGGCTTACGTATACTCTCTTCATCCTCTCTCGCACTACCGTTAAGGTCTTCTCTCATTAATTTGTCTGCGGCACTTCACTCAAAATATGATTAAATTAGCAAATATGTATGATGCTTAGAATATTAGATTTAAGTTTTTTAGCAAAGTATACAAATGAATCCATTTTAATAAATCTATTTAAATGCACAGGAAGAAGAATTCACACATTTGAAAACTAACATAAATGCTGTACTAAGAAAAGGGAACACAGAAGGAAAATGTTTTGTGATCTGATGGCCCCCTGACAAATGGCATAAGGCTGTTTTAAGACTAAAAATACCTCTCCTAACATTTAACTTGCCATACCTTCTGCTCTCCAGTAAGTTCATCCTCTCATCTGCCTGCCTGTCTTTCCCCTTACACAACAACTATTTATCTCTTGACATAATTTGCTAAGTATCCTTTGCAACTTCTTCATCCACTTTTTGTATCAAATGCAGTGTACAATTTATTTCACATGTGTCTTGCACTTAACACGTTTATAAATCCCACCAGATTACAAACTGGCATTAAAAAAACCATACCCCATGAAAATACATTCCTGAACCATCCATTTCACTGGTCTATCAAAAGCATAATGGATATTAATGCCACTTTAAATAAGGATTCAGCTTCTTATACAATTTTATATTATAAATTTGATCAAGTGATGGGAAAAATTACACTTTCATCTCTTGTTAAACTAAGAATCAGACAAGCTTCTCTTTCTTTAAATATTACGATACTGTTTTTCTTGTTAAAAGATGCTTAGAGCTTTGCAGTGGTTTTATCTTTTTCAAAATTACCCCCGTTACAGTCAAATTTTAAAAAGTATTTATTCAATCCTTAATAAAAAGTGAGATAATTTTTTTTTAGTATTTAGAGACACACCCCAAAATGTATCTCAGCCTTTAGCAACTTCCACCGTATTTAAACAAACAGTAGTACTTCAATTCAAATCCTCTAGTAGACATGTTACAATTAAACTCTAATGGCCCAATCCTGTAATGAGCTCTGTTCAATCAGTGGGGCTCTGCATAGTCACAGGGATCCACCCAATGAGAGTAATTTGCAGGAGCAGGACCTTTGTTTTCAATACAGTAGCTACCTGCAGGAGCACTAGTTAATTTAGGGGGTTGTTAATGTGATCTGAAGCCTTTCATCACTTATCTGCTAATCTGAACCTGAAATTCCTAAACAATGACTAACAGTGGTTATAAATGACTGTCTTGTGGCTATTTTATGGCCTATGATAATTTGGTGCTAACTAGTTCATTCCTAATGGGCAAACCTGTCAAAAACCACCACAAGCATTATGGTTGGCAGGCTCAGCAGAAAGACCAAGGACTGAATAGGCACAGAAATGTTAAATTACCCTCTCATCCTTAAGGGTTGTCTATCCAAACAAATTCATGCTCATTGGTGAACCATTGGTAGGAAGGCTTGCGCTAATACTGCAAGTTGAAGGGAAGACTTCACTTTCCAGTACTTTCAGTCCTTGTATCTTTGGATTCATTTTAAAATAAAAATACACCACAATAAGCCAGTATCACAGTTAGCTATCAATGAAGATTGAAAAGCTAATGAATATAAATGCTTAAATCTCCTGTAACACAGACTAAGAAAATTGCAATGAAAACTTTGAGCAAAGCGTATTGCCAAAATGTTCTATTTGTATGTCTCATCTCTGAATCCTATGTTCTATATAGATCATCCAGTTGTGGCCAGTACTCAAACTAGTTACAACCACAAAAATACTTGATTGTGTATTTGAAAATATTAAATACTTAGTCTTGATCTTTTCCATTCAGTTTATTGGGAACCGAACTGATAGTGCATTTCAATGTACCCAGTTTAATTTTAAAAGTGCTGGAACAGTCATTTGTGAAGACTTCAGATTCTAACAGCCATAGGCTTCACATTTAGAATGTTGCATTTTATTTTTATCAGATAAAAAGATTAGAGAGTCATGTAATACTCTTGTCCATATGACCAACTCATCATCCCATTAGAAACCCTATGTAGCTGTACCAAAACTTTCATTTTCAAGATACATGAGCTTTTGTCATAAACTGACATCAATATCTTCTATAATGTGAATTTTCAATTTGATATAAAAATGATGGATACATCATACAATTCAGAAAGCATAGAGAACAGCAACTTGTCACTGAATTTAAAATTTGTGACAACCTGTTTGAAGTGCATTGCATTAAGACTGGTACTGTTTTTTATTACATCACATTTTAAAAGGACTACTACTGTGGGCAATGGGATACACTGATGTGGGGCTTGTGGCTAAATAATGAAAGAGTGATCAGAGCATGGGGACTAGACACAGAGTTGCCTAGCACCCAAATGGGTGCCCTAACCACTGGACTACAGAATCATTCTCACACACTCTCTCTCTCTCTTTGGCCCAATGACTGTAGATAAATCCCTCAATAGTCACTGAGCCAGAGAGAAAGTGAGGGTGACCATATCCAGATTAACTCATTTTCACAAGAATCACCTTAGGAGCCTGATTCCAATTCATGGATTGTTAAGCAGAGAGAGGGTGCCTCCCTGCAGCCCAGACTCAAGCACCTATCTCCAATAGAAGGATGGGACTTAGGACATACGACTCTCACCACCACCTTCCACTGTCTACTTTAAGCAGGTCCCTATCTGGCATGCTGGCTTTTGTGGATTGCATTCTAAGGTGCTTATCTCTCCCCATTTTACTGTACAGGGAACCGAGGCACCTAACTCAACTTTGTGGATCACAGTAGTGTTCTTGTGATTTTCTTGGCATCTAAAAGTTAGGGGCCTAGACACTCAGCATTGCAATGCCTAGGTTCCTTTCTGAAGCCCACCCTTTGTTGGTACCTCACTGAATGAATTGTTCATACTTCATTGACTAATAGTTACTAAACCCCATCCCCATGTAGTTGCATAAGTGCTTTTCTACTGAAGGAGAAAGTAGTTTATCTTTCTGCCCCCCTGCAGGCCTATTGCTTGTTTAATTATTGCTTTGCCTGTGCATTTAATAAACTGATTTGGTGTTACGACTTTTTAGGATAGTTTGTAACACTAGACTTTGTACAAATCCCAAACAAATTCAATAAAGATGCATTTTTAATGTGCTTAGTAAACTTTGAAATATGGTACTTAAAGAAATATTGTTTCAGTATATTAAGTACTGAACAAATGTATGTCCATAGTTTTTACTGCAAGATAAAGGTTACTTTTACTATTCACAGCAAATATTTTTTTAAAGAGTCAATTTAATTGATTCAGGGATCTACATGTAAAACTGGCTTCACTGCTAATCTCAAGAAGTCTAATTTAAATAAATATTTTAAAATATTTGCCTTTCAAAATAAAAGGTCACATTGGTAGATGCCAATCAAGGATACAGAAAAAGAGAATAAATGTGAATTATAATTTGCAGAGGATTACATTAACTAGATGTAAGTACATTCTGTTTTACTATAACAATACCCTCTGTTACAGTTTGCAGGCCTCAGCACAAGTAGTTTGGGAATAGGAATGACAGCATAAACAAAACTTTGAAAAAGAGACAGATTTATGAGGGTGGAGTTGACTATTAAACAGTGGATTAGAACTACTCCATACCCTGGGGCTGAAAATGTTTGAAAGGGTGCAGACAGATTACAGCAGACTTGGTTTCATAGCCCTCTCCCTCAACATACAGACTATCCAGTTATTAAACTTTAGCTGTAGCGTTCTCTCCATGTACAAAAACTAAGGAGCTAGTGAGCACCCACAGAAACAGTTCAAAGATAAAATCAATGCAGCAGTTTGCTTATTTGTAAAAGGCTGATTGACTAAATCAGGATATACTGGTTTACACTTTAAAAATGAAGTTGGTAAACATCTATTAAATACAGGGTTAATCAAAACATAGAGGGTACTTTATTTTAAAGATTTGTTCACAGAACTCATTCCCTCTTTTAAGAGATTATTAATTTACAAGTTTTAATCGCTGACCCGGCATCCCACACTATAGAGATGAACACATTAGTGGAGCACACACAATACATTCAGCAATAAAACACAAAACAGCAAAGAAAGTGAAAGCTGCATTTGTTCAGCATGTCATTTTGCTCAGCCAACCGTAATGCCATAGCCTACCACTTATTGTTTACTCTGTCAAAGGATTATTAAGAACTACCCTGCATTTGGCTATTTTTTTACAGACGTAAATTTAGATGGAAAGTGATTGCCACTTGATATTTGAAATCGATTGGTCGACTGTGACCCTTCGTTTACAAGAGACTCATTTAACAGCAAGGATCTCTGATTTGAAAATACTCAGCTACGAATCAATCACAGTTTTGTGTCACTTTTTTTTTTAAACAATCTAAGGAATGAACAAGACTCCACTCGAAGTTCACATACACTGGTACTACTATTTTTAAAAAAAATTGTTTACATGCCTGATTTAGTTCTAGTCGGTGAATTTATGAGTCCGTTTCTCTTGACAACTTATGTCGGTGCACAATGATTTTTTTTTTTAATTCACACAGAAGTTAACTCTTCTGCTGCCTAAGAAATAACAGAAATGTATGTTTATCTCCAATTAAATAAAAAGGCAAGGTTGTGTGACGATTAACAGCAAGGTCCCGATATAGCTATTGATACTTATATAGGGGGTCGAAACGGGACAGAAAGCTAAGAGAATTAGGTAAGGGGGTAAACGCTTGTTCTTATAAAGAAAGGACTGTTTATAAATAAAATACCATTTATATATTAAATCCATTGTTAATTACGGTTTCTGAAGTTTGTTCTCTATGGGATTAAAGCAAAAGGCTATATCCGTGCCTGAACAGGATTTCTACGTCTTAAAAGGCAGATGCAGCATTTCTCTAAATAAAAATGTCTCTGAGCCCTACCTTGTGCCAGTGCTTGCAACATGTGGAGCTGAATCAACAGAAACGCCCACCATCCGCGACAGAAGAAGAAACAGAAGTTTAACTTTATCATCATCCGGTCTCTCCAGCTATTCCTTCGTGCAATAATTTCTCGATCCACCTTTCTTCCAACCATTATTTCTTCACGGATCCCCAGTCGATGCGACTGCCTGATGACAGTTTTGTCAGCTCTTTGGCCATTGATCACTCCACACCCCGAGGCCGGTTTCTCTTTGGTGGGTTGAGGACATCGCCCTTTGCCTTCATCCTGAAGTTTGGGGGGAACAGAAACCCCCGGTTTACAGGAGCGGAGGACTCGGTGATTTGTGCTCACTTTGCATGCAACCCGAAGGCAGCACGCCGTGTGCATGACTGTGTTATAATCGCCATCTAAATCAATGTATCTTGGGGAGGTATTGATTGCACCAAAACAACCAGGCAGAAATGTGAAACACATGTTTCTTTGCACTGTCACATCCAATGCCTTCAACGCTGAGAAAGTAAGTTTACTGGCGTTAGTATTCCAATAAATCTGGGTCCTTCATCACATCGCTAGCAAAACCAGAGAGAGATTGATCCATTTAGATAGCCACCAGCAGACAATCCAGAGAGCACCTTTCATACCGCAAAGATGACGGAAACTATTCCCACTTGTGATTTTTATGGAGCAGGTTAGTTTTCCGTATGTGTCCCATTCCCCGTGAAACCCCAGCTACAGAAGTGTTAAATTCTTGTATAAGTAGAAAATAAACCTAAAACCAAGGGGAAATAGCGCACTACTCCTTGCACTAAAGATTTATTTCAGACAATTTCAAGATTAGCCATGCAGACAGAGTAGTCTCCAGATATCCCCCCAGAGCTCCACAATTATATTAATCCGATTTTCTTTTGGCTACAAATCTGTCATCAATGTCAGGGTCTGAAGGGTCCTTGACCAGGTAGATTTAGCAGCCCTAGCTGTGATTCCAGTTAGATCTGAAGTCAGCTACAGGCCAGTGGGGGTGTCACTCGAACTCGCACACTCAGCCGGAGGTGGGGAAAACCTCAGTTGATCAAGATTTCCCTCCTAGCAGGAAGGTGCTGGTCTGTTTCTTGCAAGGGAACCGCAGTAAAAACCACCTCCAAAAACGTGCAAAGGATTTGCTTCTGGTCGGTTGTGGAAGCAACAAAGAAACCCTCTGCTGGGGCGTTTCAAGAAGGAGGAGGACGGAAAATCGCCTGAAACAAGCAGCAACAAGGTGAAATCCTTCCAGTCCCTTTGCTTATATGGACTCCTCCTACGTTCCTTGTTTGTGCAGTCCAGGGCTCCTGGTTCTTCCTGTGTGTCTCTCCCTCAGAGAGGCTGCAAACACAAGGGGGAAAGCTCTATCGGAGCAGCAATAAACCCCTACACAATAAAAAAAAATAAGTAAACGCTAAAGGTTTAACATTTAAACAAACAGCGGGAATTGCTCCCCCCCGCCCCTTAAAGAGAGTGGGGGAAAGTTTTTTTAGAGGTTTTTCCTCCTCAGATTTTGTCCTGATGGTTAAAATACAAATAGTACAAAGCGAATCAGAACCAAAAGTAAAACAAATCGCCAAGGAGGGAAAGGGATCAAACAAAAATCCTGCCAGCTCCCTCCCTTGCCCGCCACAAGATTGAGCCTGAACTTTCCTCACCTCTCGCTCTGTGTCACCTGGTATTCAACCCTACCCCTATCGCCCAGTTCATCTCCACCCTTCACACCCCCACCCTCACTTTACTGAGTCCTCCTGTCGTGTCCCCTGCCTCATCGCCTCCCTCCTCTCCCACCCCCCTTACTCAATCCACATTCCCTTCCCCTCTCTCCTCCCCCCCAACCATAAATACCCCATCTCACCACCTCCCCTACCTAACTGACCCCCACACAGCGCTCCCAGTTCCTCCCTCATCCCCTGACCTACACCTAGGAGGGCTGGGTCTGTGTGGGGAAATCCCTCCCGGGGCCAAGCAAAGCTGCTGCGAGGGCACTGGGGGGGGGGGGGGGGCTGTCAGAGGCAGACGATGTGCGGGGGTTGGGTGTATTCACACAGGTTTGCCCGCCCGTTCTGTACAGGCGCTGGGAGGGGGGGAGCCCAGCTCCCTTCCCCTCACACACTAGCTGGTAATGAGCGCGGGACCTTCCAGCAGCCGCACGGAACGCTCGCCGTCCCGACCTTCCATTCCACCCGTTCTGTTCCCTCCCCCCACCCCGACCCTTGCCGAGGCGCCGCCTCCAGCCAGGCGACTGATTGGACAGAAGACGTGTGGGGGAAGAGGAAAAAGAGAGGGGGAGGGGTGGGGCGTTCTTTAACGGCCGCGCGCGCTAGCCCCGATGGAACGTTGCCCCTGGTCCTCGCGCTCGCTGCGCCCCCTAGGTTTGCAAGCCAGCCTCTGCAGCAATTGCAGCAGAAAGGGTGGAAGGGCAGGCACGCCCAGCAAAGAATGGGTGAGTCTGCTGTAGCTGCGGGTCAAGAATCTCTCTCTGTGCATCCCCTGCAGCTATTAATTTTTGGCAGCAACGAGCAAAAAGAGGGATTTGACGAAAGCCAGGGCGCCTAGAGGTACAAATTAACGCTCCCCCCCCTTCTCTCTTTGTGTGGTGCTTTAGCTCAGCCTGCAAGGGCTAGCAGCGCTGCAAAGTTCTTGAGCTTTGTTTTATTTGATATATCAGCAAATGTTTGAACTAGGTTTGCGCCCAACTTTTTTTTAATATCTTGGCAAGATACCTATTGCGTTGGATTCACCAGGCGCACACAGTCACGTCAAATGTAAGATGTTTTTGTATTATTAAGGGATGGCATGAAGCTTTGGCAAAGAAATGAGGCATTTAAATTAAGCCAGTTCTCTTTCCACACTCCCCTGTTTTCTTGCATAATAAAAAGGAAAGTCTCCGACGCCACCTCACAAACTGGAGCATATCTACTAGCCCCACACCTGCACAATCTCCTTCACATATAGTATCCGGCAGGTGCAACATATCTGTAGCCCTTCCACTCCCTAATGTGTAACAGGTTCATTGATTTCTAATAGCCACATGTGCACTTTTTTACCTATGCAGTAACTAATGGGTGGCTATAACCCCCCCAATCAGTATCAGGCTCATGATATCCAGTGCCCTGCACATTCTTTCCCTCTTCCCCTTATTATCTAACAGAAGCATTATATATCCCAGCTTTTCCCCAATCTTTCTCTTTCTGTTATTGAATTAGTGCATAGTATGCCTCTGCCCCTGCAGATGAACTCTTTCTACTTCAGTATCTAACATCTCTGTGATATCGATATCCCACTGTGTTCCATATCTGCTAACAGGAGATCTAGGCTACCCCAATGCTCTGTAACCTCTCCCTAGTAACCAAAAGATACAAGCTATAGCTCAGCCCCAACCTTATTAACAACCAGATGCATGATACACTCTATCCCAGCACATTTTCCCTCACTGGTATGAAACAGGTGAATAATTATAGAACTCAGGGCTCCACTCTTATACTCATCCCTCCCTAAGGTCTGTTTTCAGTACAGTACAAGCTGAGCCAAGCCTGTTTTAAACTGTGTAGAGAACTGGTCTCAGGGGTACAACTGTGTTTATAATTTCTGTTGAGCTATCAACAATTCACTGCAGTGGGGAGAAACTGTTTTAAAACTAGTTGTTTGAAGGTGGGATGGAGGTCTAATTTCCCCTAACTGGAAATGCATAACACACTTAATTGGGTTTTTAATTACTACAAAGCAGTATTATGGCTGTAGATCTGCCTGAGAAGTTTGGAAGTTCAGTTTCAGATTTTAAGGTCAGTTTGAAATCAGTGGGTGTCATTTGCTATGGGGCAACTGCCCCCTGACAGAGGTATATATGCGCCACTTTTTGGCCCCTCTCCTGGACTTTGGAGGATATATGATATATAATGTTTTGTATGCTGATGCAACTTTGCCACAAACCCCAGTTCTTTTTTTTCCCCTGAAATGACATCCCTGCATGTAGGAAGAAAGGCTCAGGTACTCTCTATTTAAGTTATAGTGAAGTTGAAGGTGGTTATCAATACTGAAGAAGTAGCAGTTGTTAAAATAATCGTCAGGCAGTTTAGGCCCCAAATTAAGGCTTTATAAAAGATGAGTTATAGAAAACCTAGCAGTAATATGTTTGTTTACATTATTTTGTTTTCACTGAAGCCATGTTTTTCCTTGTAATAAAACATTCATTTATAGTCATCTTAAATCCACAGGATTGTGCTGGTCTATAAAAACAGGAAAATTAAACTAAACTAGTCCATTTGCATCATCCAAGCCTATGAAGTTGAGTGAAATTAAAAAAATAAATACACCATCTAAATAAAAGTAAATCAGTTTTAAAACATTTTAATTTTAATATTTCAGGGTGCTTTAGTAACAAAGACATCTGCTTTTTTTAAAAAATCTCTTCAACCTGATAATGTCTCTTAAAAATTATTCCCCTGTGTATTTTCAGTAGGGAAGCAGTGTGTGTTTGATTACTTTCTTTTGACCTGGTAAAGTGCCTTTGGTCTCCTGAAGGGCAAAAATGGTGTTTTCTTCAGTTGTGTTAGCTTAACGCAATTGAACGGCCCTGTTACCTGGTTTGCTGAGACACAGAATAACATGTTTGGAGACCTGCTAGTGGGTCTGGGTGGAACTTAGGCTACAACACGACCAGCCTGACTTCAAAGATGTTAGCCTGCATCTTAACAAGTGTTAAGAATGCTTTTAAATTGTATTAAGATAAGACAATTGAAGACAATATTGTACCATTTTTGGCCTTAAACACAAGACCTATGTCTCTAAAATGCAGCTCAGTTGTTTTGGAGAAATATATTTTTTTTAAGTGTTGCAATGTGAGATGGCTGCCTGGATGTTGGTAATATTGCTTTTGCTGTTTCCATGCTGCTGTTCCACACTTGCTCTCCACTCTCCCTAATGTACATTATGAGTGAGGAGCAAACTGCTGAACCAGTGGCAGGAAAGGCAGTAGAACAGCTCTCCCATATAAAACCAAGACAACTATTAGAGACTTATGAAGGCAAACCAGTGGGGGGGGGGGGGAGAAGCATAGATGAGAAGGAGATGGAGCTAATGGTGTAAAAAGACAGGCAGATGGTGGAGAAAATAAGATAAATATGGGGCAGATCCTATAATTTAAAAATGACTAAAATGCAAACATGATACCAATTCTACTGTAAGCTATATAGTTTTGTATCATCATTGTAGAATATTGTATCATTTTATTTATATACGTGATGAGAGCATAGAGAAACATTGGGAACAGAGGGCAGACAACAGGTGGAGGAAGGAATAGAAAACTCACCTACCCAAGAGATGCCAGCTCTCTGAGGACAGCTGTTCAGCTAAAAAAGAAGGATCATACAACCAAGCTATGGAGGAACTGAACTAAAGATAAACAACACAGTTCTTGGTTTGGTAGGAAAGAGAAGGGGGAAACAAATTGCCATGCAACAAGTTGACAACTTACATCTTTATGTTACTCATATGGCTTGGGTGTATTTGTTGTAACTATACTTCTGACATTAACAAAAATGTTATAATTTTGTCACAAACAGTTAATTTGTCCTGACTCATACAATTGTACTGAATACTGCTACAGTTGTGACTTTTGTAAGCCAGTCAGACTCCTGTGGAGAGAGTATCTCAAATGTGCCTGATTATATTTGTTTTCAACAGATGTATCCCATCTTACTTTCCTAAAGCTATCCCATTCACTGATGGATAATACTGAATTGCAAGGTTGCAAATCACACCAAATTCTAGTTTTTCAACCAGGAAATCACTATGATTTGGTTGCTTATGTTAGTCCTGTAATGAAACTTAGTCATTTTCTTTCATACATTCTTCTAGAAAAGGCATTTCTGACTAATTTTACGCCAGCATATAGTATTTTCCACCAAGATGTTTTCTTTTATGTTTTACTGTACTCAGAAAATATAGCTGGTAAAGAAAAAAAAACAGCAATAGCTTTAAAAGATAAGAGGAAAGACACTTCTACATTGACAGGTAATACCATAGAACAAAGAAGTGGCACCAGCATAGGTGTTAATATTCAGACTCTCAAGAACACTATTTATCCTCTTATACTTGAGCATCATATCTTGTACTATGATCTCCATCCAGGCCTTCCTTGCTCCATCTTGAATAAGCTGCTAAACCATAAAGCAATTCAAGTTTCTGATGTAGAGAACCCTTCTGTGTATACAACACATGTCTGTACAATGGTAACAATAAGAATTCCAAGCTTCCTGAGTCCAGGAGTTTATTCTTAAACTTGGATTTTGCTTTAGTCTAAAATTACAGTGCAAATTCATCACTAGGAAAAACAATTGCATTAACTTAACTATATGGTTGTTCCAAACGATTTTATACTACTATGAGTACTTTTCCAGTCTTCCCAAGAGACAAAGCTTTAGAAAACAACAGATATGTGATTGAAAAATAACTTGTTTTAAAAACAGGATGGTTTTGCAACCCACTAAATCAGTCTGAGTATAGTAAACCATTGAAGGGTCTGAAATCTTCCTAAACAAGGGGGTAGTCCCAAGGGTCACTAGCCAGCTGCTCTACTTTAATGGTGTAAACCTGCTCCTACATCAATAATAAATATTGGAAGAGAATGAAAAAATATCACATTACATAGCTGGGAATCCCATGAGAAGCATTATACAATGACCTCACCACACTTCTGGAAGTGTCTTCTGCAAAGAAGACAGCTCAGGAATAACAATAAGAATTCAGATAGAATTTTGGGGGGTTAAATAACTTAATATGATATGAGTTATAATGCCTCTTATACAAACACAGTAACAGTCTTGTGTTTTCTTCTGTTTGGTTTTAATTTACTAAAAAGCAGTTAAACATAGAAGACAGGTTCAAATGCCATCCAGAGTCTGAGCCTAAGTTCACAAATGCCAGCAAATTCAGAGTTAAAAGTTCTTCACTTACTGCGTAGTACCATTGTGTCAAGAAATAGGAATCTGAGAACAGTAGAGCTAAGGCACAGCGGTAAGAGTTAAGGGCAGAGTGAGCAGACTGACTGAACTCCACGCTTCATGGCTTTTATGAGTTTAAGACCTATCCTCATAATGCTTAACATAGCTGTGTTTAATATATTCAAAAGCCGGATGAGCAGATTTGGACAGTATCTGTACAGTCTCTAGAAAAGGGTAAGTGTAGCTTCTGAATTACCCCCATCTTCTGCATTATGCCAATGTAACACAAGACCATCCCATTTCGCTGTCAGAAGAAATTTACAATGACCTGGCCACGTTTCCCTGCTGTGTTTTATGGAGTAGAGAGTTAGCGGAGTAACATAAAGGATCAAGACAACAGGTTCTGCGTTTTTGAAATGTAGATGTTTGAAAACATTCTTAGAGCCTCCAGGAGGAAGACCACAGGGGCTGTAATGATTCTACTCCAGACGAGTTTGGATAAAATGTAGAGAGAGATCTTATTTTAACAAGTCTGCAGTCTTCAAACACCAATCGGTCTGGACATCCAGCAACGGGCAGCAATGATTACCTTTCATGATTCAGAGGATGCCCCAGGCAAAGGTGACCTGAGCGAGTGGAGCAATGGCTGGGATTGTCCATAAGTACTATAGACACAGACAAAATGTATAGATTGTACCAAACCTTTATACCATAACTCTTCCATCATATTAAATTCCTTAAGTGTTGATCTTCCTTTTGCATCTGCTTTCAAGTCTCTGAATCTACTTATTGATCAAGATTAAAATACAAGTAAAAATTGATCATATGTACAAAAGAGAAAGTTTCTAATAAATTGTATTTAAACCTGCAGTTATACCACTTCGTAATGAATTCCAGTAATATGTCAACCTAAGCAGGGTCATGCCAGATGGGAGACCTCCAAGGAACACCTAGGGCTGCAAGGAGAGGTGCTGGTGATTCAGTACACTTACCCCATGAGTCATTAATGAACCAATGCCTGAGCATAATGTTATGTGTGCTACTGCTGAAGGTCCTGTCTTTAAGGTGAGACACAAAACTGAAGTCTTGACCACTTGTAATAATTAAAGATTCCATTGCAGTTTCTGTATGAGGAGAGGTGACCTCAGTGTTCTGGCAAAAATGCAGCTCAGGAATTATATTCTTCCTACCTTAATTCCAGTGCGGTTTCAGCTGATCACAGTTTTCTTCATTTCCTGACCTAAACTGTTATAGTGTTCATTTGCACCATTAAGTGCTGCATTTCACCCCAGAAAGGGCTGCATTTTAATGGTGGAAGAAATAATCACTGTATATCACTTAACTTCCTTTCAAGGGTGTTGTGAGGGCTCAGTTAATGTTTCTGAAGTGTTTTGAAAAGCATTATAGAAGTACAAATGATAATATTTTTATTAAATGCAAGACTTGTTTCAAAATGTATGATATACATATGTTCTGTTCATAGATATTTTATCTTGCATAAGGAAGGATACTGTTGAATTTTGATATTCTGAGGTTACATAATCGGTATTTTTCTTTAAAGAAAAAATATTAAATGTATACAAAGAAAACATAATTTAAAATAAATTTAGTATATACTTGTTACTATAATTAAGTTAGTTGAAAAATGCACAGAAATAAATACACCTCTACCCTGATATAACGCTGTCCTCAGGAGCCAAAAAATCTTACCGTGTTATAGGTGAAACCGTGTTATATTGAACTTGCTTTGATCCGACGGAGTGCGCAGCCCCGCCCCCCCCAGAGCGCTGCTTTACCGCGTTATATCCGAATTCGTGTTATATCGGGTCGCGTTATATTGGGATCGAGGTGAACATTGATTCCATTGTTGGAATGCATTCCAAGACTGCATTTTTTTAATTGGCTGACATGATTATAATGGAATAATGTTTTTAAAAAATCATGTTTAATACAAGGTAATAAAGATATAACAAAGAGAAGGATGAAAACAATTATTATGAGGACTTGAACAATAAACGGATCATGAAATGAGAGCGTAAGATTCTAAACACACATAGGTGTCTATAGTGATTACAGTATAGGCTTCTTGACCTAACTGTAAATTATTTTTCTTTTGGAAGGATATAAAAAAGTATTCATTAGTAGTGATTTAGACTAAGATTCAAATCCAGTGGAATTTGCCATTATGTTGATTTCAGCAGAATTTTTTACCTGTATTTAGAGTGTTGCTTATCTTTTAATGATATTCTCTTGGTTGCTAATCTTTTGTGCGTGCATATACTTGCATATACAAGAATTTTCTGAATTTACTGATGGCTCAAGTTTAGGCATCAAGCTTAAATCTCATAACTCCAGGTGGCCAAAACAAAAGCTGAACTAGATTATGTGACTCAAGGGAGATGAAGACAGAGGATTAAACCAGATGAGCCAATGTGCTAGCTGTCTTTTACAAGTTCTGGGGTGACTGCACAATATTAAAGTCATTTAGTATATTTTTTCCCAGGCAGTTGGTGCTGAGGATCTTCACCAACAGGTTCTTAATCTAAGCAGCCAAAATAATTTAATTGTTGCCACTGTTCTCCGTGGCTGCATCCTTGTGTACGTCAACCAACCCCTTCTCTGTACTGACTCTCCATTATTCATCTGGCATCTAATCAGCACTTCTCTGCTTTTCAAGCCTTGCTCTTCTGAGTGCCATGATTCTTCCCTTCTTCATGGAGTTATTCATTTGAAGGTGATCAACAGCAAATAGACTATATCTTTGAATGTTGTCAAGTTAGGCCCAGGGTCAGAGCAAGAAGAACACTAAAAATAATTTTGCTCACCTGATTAGTTATTGCCATGCGTATCCTGTTTGTACACACAGAAAAGTAGTTTAAATAGCAAGTCAGGCTGTGTATATTTTATTTATATGGTTCCCATCTCAGGAGTACCAATAAGTATAGCCTTTAACTCAAGGTCAATAAGGCAGTTCTGTGCTTTGGAAGGGAAGAATATTTCCCAGTAACAGAAATTCTGACTTGTCCATATCCATTGTCATCTTTTTAAAAGTATCTAATTACAAAGCTTTTCCAAGTGATCCCATGGGCTGTTCCTGCACATTCTTTAGGTAAGTGGTAGAAATTTATTTAAATGTGTAATAAAGTTCATCAGGTAGTGCACATTTGATTCAAATTCAGACTGTCACTTTTCAGTAGTAAACATGATCTGGAATACATGTTCCTTGAAAAAGCCATAGCGATACTCAATTGTAATTAACTTAACCAAATGGCAGAATGTTGCAATTGCAGCAATGCTAAGGCAGATGAAATGAAGGGGGAATATTGCAGTAAAAAAATCAAAATGAATCCTTAAAGAAGTAAGTAAGCATCAAAGCCTTGTGGTCATTTCCTTTAATACTACTTTAATTTTTTCTGAACATCTTTTTTATCCAGACATAGTAGTAATTTGAAATGTTTTCTTGTAATAATTGGGCCTACACATTTATGCTAATTGAGTGAAAGTTTATAAAATGTCACAATAACCTATAATAGTAAATGTTGATGCGGGGGACGGGAAAGGGGCAAAAAAGAGACAGACTGAATAACTCCAAACAAAAAAACCCCTGCTAATGTAATTCAAGGATTGTGTTAAGAGTATGCCTAGTAGACCAGAAAAGTGTGGGACTGGAAATCAATCAGCTAAAATTGGTGTGTCAGAAATTAGGCATAATTGGTAAACAAACTAATGTGGAGGATAAGTTATTTCGCCCATCACTCTGTTTTAGGGTCCTTAAAAGAAAATAGCATCACAAAAGTGTAGGACTGGAAGGGACCTCAATAACTCATCCAGTCTAGTCCCCTGCACCCAAGGTAGGACTACATTATAACTAGATCATTCTTAACAGGTATTTGTCTAATCTGTTCTTAAAAACGTTCAATGATTGAGATTCCACAACCTCCCTAGACAATTTGTTCTAGTGCTTAACCACCCTGACACATAAGGAGTAGGGCTGTCAAGCAATTACAAAAATTAATCACAATTAATCACACGATTAATTGCACTGTTAAATAATAATAGAATACCATTTAGTTAAATATTTTTGGATGTTTTCTACATTTTCAAATGTATTGATTTCAGTTACAACACAATACAAATTGTACAGTGCTCATTTTATATTTATTTTTATTACAAATATTTGCATTGTAAAAAAACAAAAGAAATAGTATTTTTCAATTCACCTAATACAAATACTATAGTGCAATCTCTTTATCATGAAAGTTAAACTTACAAATGTAGAATTATGTACAAACAAATAACTGCATTCAAAAATAAAACAATGTAAAACTTTAGAGCCTACAAATCCACTTAGTCCTATTTTCTGTTCAGCCAATCAAGTTTGTTTACATTTGCAGGAGATAATGCTGTCCACTTCTTGTTAACAGTGTCACCTGAAAGTGAGAAAAAGGCATTCACATGGCACTGTTGTAGCCGGAGTCATAAGATATTTACATGCCAGATGTGCTAAAGATTCATATGTTCCTTCATGCGTCAACCACCATTTTAGAGGACATGCATCCATGCTAATTACGGGTCCAGCTTGATAACAATCCAAAGCAGCGCGGACAGACACATGTTCATTTTCATCATCTGAATCAGATGCCACCTGCAGAAGGTTGATGTTCTTTTTTGGTGGTTCGGGTTCTGTAGTTTCTGCATCAGAGTGTTGCTCTTTTAAGACTTTTGAAAGCATGCTGCACACCTCAACCCTCTCAGATTTTGGAAGGCACTTCAGATTCTTAAACCTTGGGTGGAGTGCTTGTAGCTATCTTTAGAAATCTCACATTGGTATCTTCTTTGCATTTTGTCAAATCTGCAGTGAAAGTGTTTTTAAAACAAAAATGTGCTGGTTCATCCTCCGAGACTGCTAAAACATTAAATATATGGAAGAATGCAAGTAAAACAGAGCAGGAAACATGCTAGTCTCCCCCAAGGAGTTCAGTCACTAAGTAATTAATGCATTATTTTTTTAACGAGCGTCATGAGCATGTAACATGTTCTTTGGAATGGTGGCTGAAGCGTGAAGGGGCATACAAATGTTTAGCACATCTGGCACATAAATACCTTGCAATACCGGATACAAAAGTGCCATGTGAATGCCTGTTCTCACTTTCAGTTGACACTGTAAATAAGAAGAGGGCAGCATTATCTCCTGCAATTGTAAACAAACTTGTTTGAGCGATTGGCTGAACCAGAAGTAGGACTGAGTGTACTTGTAGGTTCTAAAGATTTACATTGTTGTGTTTTTGAGTGTAATTATGTAACAAAAAAAATTGACATTTGTAAGTTGCACTTTCACAATAAAGAGATCGCACTACAGTACTTGTATGAGGTGAATTGAAAAATACTATTTCTTTTGTCATTTTTACAGTGCAAATATTTGTAATAAAAAATAATGTAAAGTGAGCATTGTACACTTTGTATTCTGTGTGGCTATTGAAATCAATATATTTGAACATGTCAAAAAAATCCAAAAATATTTAATACATTTCAATTGGTATTCTACTGTTTAACAGTGCGATTAAAACTGCTATTAATCACGATTAATTTTTTTTCAGTTAATCGCGTGAATTAACTGCGATTAATCGACAGCCCTAACAGGAAGTTTTTCCTAATGTCCAACCTAAACCTACCTCCCTTGCTGAAGTTTAAACCCATTGCTTCTTCTCCTTAACCTCTGAGGACAGGACAACATATTTTCACTGTCCTCCTTGTAACAACCTTTTATGTATTTGAAAACTGTTATCATGTCTCCTCCCAGTCGTCTCTTCTCCAGACTAAAGAAACCCATTTCTTCAATATTTCCTCATAAGTCATGTTTTATAGACCTCTAGTCATTTTTGTTGCTCTCTTCTGGACTTTCTCCAGTTTGTTCACATCTTCCCTGAAATGTGGCACCCAGAACTGGACACAATACTCCAGTTGAGGCCTTCTCAGTGTGGAGTAGAGTGGAAGAATTACTTCTCTCTTTCTTACAACACTCCTGCTAATACATTCCTGAATGATGTTTGCTTTTTTTGCAACAGTGTTACACTGTTGACTCACATTTAGCTTGTGATTCACTATAGCCCCCAGATGCCTTCCTGCAGTACTCCTTCCTAGGCAGCCATTTCTCATTTTTGATGTGTGCAATTGATTATTCCTTCCTAAGTGAAATACTTTGTATTTGTCCTTATTGAATTTAATCCTATTTACTTCCAACCATTTCTCCAGTTTGTTCAGATCATTTTGAATTTTAATCCTATCCTCCAACGCACTTACAACCCTTCTGAGCTTGGTATTATCCACAAACTTCATAAATGTACTCTCTATGCCATTATCTAAATCACTTATGAAGATAGTGAATAGAACTGGACCCAAGACTAATCCCCACATGGATAGGGTTGCCAGGCGTCCGGTTTTCGACCGGAATGCCCGTTCGAAAAGGGATCCTGAAGGCTCCAGTAAGCACTTCTGACCGGGTCACTAAAAGTCTGGTCAGTGGCACAGAAGGGCTAAGGCAGGCTCCCTGTCTGCCCTGGCTCTGCGCAGCTCTGGAAGTAGCTGGCATGTCAAGCTCCTATGTGCAGGGGCAGCCATGGGGGCTCCACACACTGCCCCCGCCCTGAGTGCCGGCTCCACAGCTCCCATTGGCCGTGGTTCCCGGCCAATGGGAGCTGTGGGTGCAGGCAGCATGCAGAGCCCTCTGGCCTTTCCACCTAAGAGTCAGACATGCAGGCTACTTCTGGGAGCTGCCTGAGGTATGCGCCACCTGGCTGGAGCCCGCACCCAAAACACCCTCCCACACCCCTACCCCAGGTCGGAACCCCCTCCTGCACCTTAACTCCCTCCCAGAGTCCGCACCCCTCATCCCCTCCAGTACCCCAACTCCCCAGCCCCACCCCAGAGCCCGCACCCCCAGCCAGAGCCCACATCCCCTCCCACACCCCAACCTCCTGCCCCAGCCCTGTGAAAGTGAGTGAGGATGGGGGAGAGCGAGCGACAGAGGGAGTGGGGATGGAGTGAGTGAGGGGCAGGGCCTTGGAGAAGGGGCAGGGCAAGGGTGTTCGGTTTTGTGCTATTAGAAAGTTGGCAACTCTACCATGGGACCTCACTTGATATGCCCTTCCAGCTTCTCTGTGAACCACTGATAACTACTCTCTGGGAACGTTTTTTCAGTTATGTACCTGCCTTATAGTAGCTCCATCTAACCTATATTTCTCTAGTGTCATTATGAGAAGGTCATGTAAAATGGTATCAAAAGTCTTAGAAAGCTATTAGGTTGGTTTGACATGATTTGTTCTTGACAAATCCATGTTGACTGTTACTTATCTCCTTATTATCTTCTAGGTATTTGCAAATTGATTGCTTGATTATTTGCTCCATTATCTTTCCGGAAACTGAAGTTAAGATGACTGGCCTGTGATTCCCCAGGTTGTCCTTATTTCCCTTTTTAAAGATTGGTACTATATTTGCGCTCTTCCAGTCCTCTGGAGTCTCTCCTGTCTTCCATGAGTTTTCGAAGATAATTGCTAATGGCTCAGGTATCTTCTCAGTCAGCTCCGTGAGCATTCTAGGATATATTTCATCAGCCCCTGCTGGCCTGAAAACATCTAACTTGTCTAAGTAATTTTCAACTTCTTCTTTCCCTATAGATCTACCCCACTATGTTAGACATCCGATAGCTCTAACTTTTTTTGGTGAAAACTGAAACAAAAAAGGCATTTAGCACTTCTGTTATTGTCTCTCTGTTTATTGAGTAATGGGCCTACCCTGTCCTTGGTCTTTCTCTTGCTTCTAATGTATTTGTAGAATGTTTTCTTGTTACTCTTTATGTCTCTAACTACTTTTGGGGAGGGGAGGAAATCAGGAAGAAGCAGCTGTCTGCTAGAAACAGTTGTTGACTGAAAGATGGGAAAACAGGAAGGAATGAGCTTCACCATCCTGGCTGCCATCCTCTCCACTACCCCTCCCCTCCCCCGACCCCCCATCTCCTAGGATCTACCATAATACCATTGGCCCATCATCATGCTGATCTGAAAAGATGTCTCGACCAGATGTGGCCAGAGAGAAGGACCCAGATGACATTGTCACCTCCACTGGCTTCAGCTAAATCCTTTTCCTTCCCCAGCTTATTTCTATCTTTTCTTATCCTTCTTTGCCTTCTGTCTAATCAGATTCTGGCTTAGCTGGCCATGACTGTATATTTTGCAACACTGCTGTAAGCCTGTGACCAGAAAGAGGCAGTTAAAAGCGATAATTTAAACTGCTGTATGCTGGTACATATTTGCCAGGTGTTGGAGTGGCTAACAGACTGTGTGCCATGCCTGTGTTTCTTCAGCAGTGAAGTTGCAAATGAATGTCAACACCCAAAACAGAAGCTAAACTTTCAATATTTACTGTTCTTTTCTTTCCCCTTTTTTGTGTGATTGTCTTGTTTTCTCTTCTGGGAAACGGGATCAAATTTTAGCAACAACAACAGCTCCAGCCAGTCTCAACTAACTTCTTCTCTTTTCCTCCAAAAGGACAGTTATTACCATCTTCAAGACCATAAGAGACTGCCAGACACTGGGGATGTCTTTCTAAAACTCTCTCCAGCCAAAAGGAAAGGGAACAAAGGATGTTAAAACGAAAGCCTTACTGAATACTTTATATTTCAAAAGCTTTAACTGTTCTTCCCTCTTTTTCTGTATCTTTAATAAAAGGTTAAAAAGATTTTCACTGATGTGTTTGCCACAGTACTAAGCAGGCTGAGGTCTCTCTATACCAGGGGTAGGCAACCTTTCAGAAGTGGTGTGCCGAGTCTTCATTTATTCACTTTAATTTAAGGTTTCGCGTGCTGGTAATACATTTTAACGTTTTTTAGAAGGTCTCTCTCTATAAGTCTATATTTTATAACTAAACTATTGTTGTATGTAAAGTAAACAAGGTTTTCAAAATGTTTAAGAAGCTTCATTTAAAATTAAATTAAAATGCTGATCTTACGCCGCCAGCCTGCTCAGCCCGCTGCCAGCCTAGGGTTCTGTTCACCTAGGCCGGCAGTGGGCTGAGCGGGGTCTGCGGCGGGGCTGTCGGCTGGCAAGGGGCCGGCAGCCAGGACCCCAGACCGGGGGGGAGGGCGTTCAGGGGTCAGCATAGAGGGCTGGGTGTGTGTGGGGGGTGCAGGGGTGAGGGCAGAGGGATGGGGGCTGTGGGGGTGCAGGGCAGAAGGCTGGGTGTGTCGGAGGTTCAGGGGTCAGGGCGGGGGATGTGGGGGGGGTCAGGGCACAGGGCTGGAGGTGTGGGGGTGCAGGGCAGAAGGCTGGGTGTGTGGGGGGGTGTTCAGGGGTCAGGGCAGAGGGGTGGGGTGCTCAGCTCGTGGGGGTGCTCCCAGCCCCCTGCCCTGGGTGGCTCGTGGCAGGGGGCTGGAAGGGATATGCCCTGTTGCGCCTCCTTCCCCAAGGTCCCATCCCTACCTCTTCTCTGCCTCCTCTATGGAGCAGCGAGCACACTGCCACTCAGCTCTGCTCCGCTCCCCCTCCCCTTCACAAGGGCCATCAGCTGATCAGTGCAGGGGAGGGGAGGGGAGGGGTAAGAAAGCAACACACTGGGGGAAGAAGCGGGGGAGGGGGGAAGCTTGGCTGCCGCAGAACCAAGCTTCTGCCTCCTGCCCCCGCAGGGGAGAGCAATGGGCAGGGGGGCTGAGTGGGGCTGGGGGCCGGGACCGATGTAGGCAGCAGCGTGCCAGTCAAAATCGGCTTGCGTGCCGTGTTTGGCACGCGTGCCGTACGTTGCCGACCCCTGCTCTATACCAGCCCCTGAACTTTATTTAAAATTGTTTAGAGTTGGACAGTTACAGGGTTACGTTAACACCTTTAACTCTTTGGGCCCTTGTATTCCATTGAAATTAATACAATATTTTGTATTTAAAATAGATGACAGGCATATTCTCTTAACATACCAAAGTCTGAATATGGGCTACAATGAAAGAGAGATGACCCCAAAAAAGGATGCAAGAAAAATAGTAGTTCAAGGAACCATGTGAGATTCATTCATTTCACATAACTCAGCTTTTTGGTAACCTCTGTTTCATGAGTCAACATTTCTGGTGTCAGTAATTCACAGTAATAAAAATGAGAGAATACCTAGTTTACATATGATGAATGTAAATATGGGTTTGTAATGAAGGGCATTTGAGAAGTACAATATGGCCCTAGATCTTGCAGTTTTGCCTATTGATGTCTAATAGGATGGCAATACTAGTCTGTATAGCTAGTTTAGTATGGCACGGAAAGACTCCATGGCATTTTCTGAGCGGAAACTGCATTAGGAGGGATAACTGTATGAAGCTTTTTGCAGTTGCTGCTTTATGAACATAAGCTCCATTTAAAACATACCACTCTAAATAATCATGGTAAACCTTAAGATTCATATTTAAAATTGATGTCATTCCTGGTTTTGTGCATGTGTGTGTGTGTGTGTATGTATTTATATATATATATATATCAGTTTTTAAGTATTTTAAGATCAAGCATTGCTAGTACAAGAGCTCCCCAGTAGAGCTGCCCTACAGAGCCCTCATTGTTACAAAAGAAAAATCTAACTACAAACTGCCTGGGGAGCTGCCATGACACACAAATCTTTCAGTAGTCACAGCTGTGCACCTGTTGCAGCATCTAACAAATAGCAAAAACAGGATACAGCTAAGTCTGGAGCACTAAGAAAATATAGAGCTTCATTCTGATCTCACGTGGTTTAAATTAATCCAACTCCATGGACTTCAATGGGGTTACTTCTGATTTATATCTGTAGAAGAGCCTGATCCAAAGCCCGTTTAGGTTAATGGGAGTCATTTCATGGACTCCTGAGAACTTTGAATTAGGCCCATAACATACTCCAGAGAGTGCACATTGCAGGTCTTCATGGTGATCTTCTGAAGAGCATTTCAATGTACCAAATGTAGGTTAACTCCAGTACCCAATAGTAACATGTATGCTCATACAAGTATATTGAAGTATGCAACAACCCACAAATGCCAGAACATCACATATATGGCTGATACAAGGTAGGGAGCTGGTACCTAGGCTGCTGCACAATAGACCTGCAGTCACCCATCTGTTCTATTATAGTTCTCTTTTTTTATATGGCTAGAAGCATAATGACGTATTCATATCTTATAGTGACAATTGAATACTTTCTATTCCTTCAGCAACTAGGGAGGAAGTTAAACACTTTTAAAATTGCAGGGGTGGGTAATTTACATCCAAGAATATTAAAAGAATTGTCCAAGAAGCTTTATGTACCATTAATGTTAATTTTTAACAAAGCTTGGAAAACAGGGGAAGTTCCAGAGGACTAGAGAAAAGCTAATGTGATAGCAGTATTTATAAAAGGGTAGGATGTCCCAGGTAGCCATAGGCTGGTTAACCTGACAAAATTATGAAAAGGCTGATATGGGGGTGCAATTAGTAAAGAATTAAAAGATGGTAGCTTAATCAATGCAATTAACATTATTTTTTTTAAATTATCTTGTCTAACAAATTAATGGAGATATCCTATCTCCTAGAACTGGAAGGGACCTTGAAAGGTCATTGAGTCCAGCCCCCTGCCTTCACTAGCAGGACCAAGTACTGATTTTGCCCCAGATCCCTAAGTGGCCCTTTCAAGGATTGAACTCACAACCCTGGGTTTAGCAGGCCAATACTCAAACCAATGAGCTATCCCTCCCCATAATTTTTTAATGAAATCATACATTTGGTTGAGTGATAGATTTTTATAAAGTAATTGTAAATGGTGAATCATCATCCGTTGGAGGTGTTTCTAATGGGGTCTCTTGGGAACCCATTCTCAGCTCAGTGTTATTCACACACCTAGATAGGGAAGAGATTTGTGATAGTGAATGGCTCTTTAATCTAGTAGAAAAGGATATAATGAGATAAAATGATTGTGAGTTGAAGCTAGACAAGTTCAGACAACAAATAAGGTACAAGTTTTTAGCAGTGAGGTTAATTAACTTTTGGAAGAATTTACAAATTCTCCATCACCTGAAGTCTTTAAATCAAGACTGGATGCCTTTCTAAAAGACATGCTATAATTGTAACAGAAGTTATCAATTTGATGCAGAAATTATTGGGTGAGTTTCTTTGACCTGTGTGATGCAGCGTATCAGACTAGATCTGTGGTTTTCAACCTTTTTTTTTTGTTTGTGGACCCCTAAAATATTTCGAATGGAGGTTCACACCTCTATGGAAATCTTAGACATAGTCTGCGGACCTCCAGCGTTCACAGACCACAGGTTGAAAACCTCTGTTCTATGGTAACAACAACCTTTTGCAAACCCATTAGACCAGTGGCTCTCAACCTTTCCAAACTACTGTACCCCTTTCAGGAGTCTGATTTGTCTTGTGTACCCCAAGTTTCACCTCAGTTAAAAACTACTTGCTTACAAAATCAGACAGAAAAATACAGAAGTGTCACAGCCACACTATTACTGAAAAAATGCTTACTTTCTAATTTTTACCATATAATTATAAAATAAATCAATTGGAATATAAATATTATACTTACATCTTAGTGTGTAGTATATAGAGCAGTATAAACAAGTCATTGTATGAAATTTTAGTTTGTTCTGACTTCGCTAGTGTTTTTTATGTAGCCTGTTGTAAAACTAAGCAAATATCTAGATAAATTGATGTAAACCCCTGGAAGACCTCTGTGTATCCCCAGGAGTCCGCGGACCACAGGTTGAAAACCACTGGTCTAGAGGATCATAATTGTCCCTTTTAGATTTAAAATTAAATTAAAAACCTAACTGGCTTCAAGACTGAGCTTGATAAATTTATGGAGGGGATGGTATCATGAGTGCTTACAATGGCATGTAGCCAGTCTGCAACTGCTAGTAGCAAATATCTCCAGTGGCTGGTGATGGGACACTGGATGGGGAGGGCTCTGAGTTACTACCGAGAATTCTTTCCCAGGTGTGGCTGGTGGGTCTTGCTGACATGCTCATGATCTAACTGATTGCCATATTTGGGGTCGGGAAGGAATTTCTCCCCCAGTCAGATTGGCAGAGACCCTGGCATTTTTTTTTTCTTTCCTCAGCAGCATGGGGAACGGGTCACTTGCAGGTTTGATCTAGTGTAAATGGTGGATTCTCTGTGACTTCAGTTCTTTAAATCATGATTTGAAGACTTCAGTAACTCATCCAGAGGTTAGGGTTCTATTTCAGGAGTGGATGGGTGAGGTTCTGTGGCCTGCAGTGTGCAGGAGGTCAGACTAGATTATCATGATTGCCATGTGGCAAAAAAAAGCAAACATCATTCTGGGATGTATTAGCAGGAGTGTTGTAAGCAAGACACAAGAAGTAATTCTTCCACTACTCCACGCTGATTAGGACAAAAAATGATTAAAGGTCTAGAAAACATGACCTATGAGGGAAGATTGAAAAAGTTGGGTTTGTTTAGTCTGGAGAAGAGAAGACTGAGAGGCAACATAACAGTTTTCCAGTACATAGTTACAAGGAGGAAGGAGAAAAATTGTTCTCCTTAACCTATGAGGTTAGAACAAGAAGCAATGGGCTTAAAGTGCAGCAAGAGGTTTAGGTTAGACATTAGGAAAAACTTCCTAACTATCATGGTGCTTAAGTGCTGGAATAAATTTTCTAGGGAGGTTGTGGAATCTCCATCATTGAAGATTTTTAATAGCAGGCTAGACAAACACCTGTCAGGGATGGTCAGATAATACTTAGTCCTAACATGAGTGCAGGGAACTGAGTTAGATGACCTCTCAAGGTCCATTCCAATCCTATGATTCTACGATGGTCCCTTCTGACCTTAAAATCTATGAGTCTATAGTCAATCTGGCAACAAACCATAACAACAGGGTATCTGTGGTAAAGATGCAGAGAAAGAGAGCAAATCTACCAGTACAAGATGAAAATGATTCCCCTGTAGCACTCCATGGACACAGTAATCCCCTGAGAATCACAGTATGGCGGTGTAGGCTCGGCTACTCAGTGACCAGACTTCTAAGCCGCTGTTAGCTGAAAGTGGTGGCATAGCAATATGATTCGTGTATGGGCATTTATTTTGTTGGGTGTTTTAAACAAGACCTATAATACATTTGAGTAGTCAGGAATAAGAGTGGGTGGTGGAGAAAAGGGGCAGTTGTTCTTAAGTCATTGCTGAAATGCCAGTGTTGGAGACTCCCATCATGGACTGCTTATGGGAGCAGTCAAAGCCAGCAGTCCACTGAGAGCTGGTTATGAGGCTCTGCATTATGTTTTAAATATCCACATACCCTCAAGGGATATTTGCTTCTGCCTTACAGAGATGTATAGGAGAGATTCTGTGCAGAGATTTCATCATGCTGTACAGACTAGCAAAGACAAACTGTGTGCACCCAAAAGCAACCCAAATCAAAGCAGAAATATAGTGCTTGTGTTCTGTATAATACTCCTTTCTTAAGTGTGTTATTTCTCATCACATAAAATGTTTTGCTGTTGCTTCTCCACTCCTGCAGCATTCCCCTGATGTTCCAGTGTTCCCTTTAATCAGATTATAACCTTATGACATACTAACTGTAATACATCAAGTAGCCCAGGAGTTGTACTTTGCCTGATGTGCAGGTATTTTGTAAAGCAGCAGTACAACAGTTAAAATATTGTTTTTAAATGAAGGAATACAGCCTACTGACTCTTGTATTATTAGTGAATGTTCACTAAACTGGGTAGACGCTGTTACCATACCAAAGGGGAAAATAAAATTCTAAAAGTCAGATGTTTTAATGGTACATTGACTTGTTTCTGTGGCTAATATGTAACTACTGCAGTTTATCTATTATTTTTTCTTCCTGTAATAAGCAGGTTTGTTTTTATCACTGACATCTTTTTTCCGTCTCTCTTTCTGTTCTCCCCAGCAATAAAGAATGACCTAAAATTTATGAAATAGATAAGATAGATATACTCCCTTTCTTCAAGATATTATTTATGCTGCTTGCTAAATCCAGTCTTGATGCACACTTACATATGTGATTACTTTAAGCATGCAGAGTGCATGCTTTGGGAGTTGTGAAATGTGTCGTAATATGTTGTTTGTTTAAAAATTCTATACATTAAAAGTTTAAACAAAATCTGTTCCTTCCTACTGAAAGAGATTTTTCAAAATCCAATGTTTATATGTTGGTCCTATATAAAAATGATGTTTATGCTCCCTCTTCAAGCTTTGGTACAGGAAGGATCAAGACATATAGGAGCAATTAGTTAACCTGGGGTGAAATCGTAACCCTTTCAATTGGAGTTTTGCCATTGACATCATTGGGGCCAGAATTTCACCCAATACTGTCAGATGCTGAGTACCCTCAATTCCAATAGAAGTTAATGGGAATAGACAGCACTCAGCAGCTACTGCAGTTGGTCTCAGAG
Source organism: Malaclemys terrapin pileata (assembly GCF_027887155.1). NCBI lineage: Eukaryota > Metazoa > Chordata > Testudines > Emydidae > Malaclemys > Malaclemys terrapin. The sequence goes on along the minus strand of NC_071514.1, from coordinate 77,397,041 downwards.
AGCAGTGAAGATGGGTAACAAGCAAAGTAAACAAAGACATATTAATTCCAAGTGTCAATGGAAATGTAGGGAGTGGGGGGAACATGTTGATAGCCAAGGTAAGAACTAAATTGGTGAAGGAAGAAATTTAAATTTAAATCTTCTAAGAAAAATCCAAAACAAGTAGAGCTTTACAAATGTAAATAAATAAATATTTTGCCTTCTCCCTTTTTAGTTCTGACATTTGACAAAAGCAGGTTGGCAGTGCGATTCCTAATGTGGCATCCTCTGATCAAGGACACCATCCTACTTTTGTTTCCAGAGACTCCATTTTTAGCCTCTCAAAAGGAGAAGATTCACAGAGTGGCTCAGATATCTTACAAGCATAGATTAATAAAAAATAAATTGGCATTGAATGTTGGCAAAACTCAAAACCATATGTTCAGAGAGTTGTTTCATTCACTCATAATTAATTTTTTATAAAATGCATCTTTTTTTGGCCCAAGCAATTAGCTTTAAACATTTGAGTATCTTGATGAAGTCTGACTCCTGTTATGGATGTTTAAGTCTCAGAGACTTGCATGTAATCAGTAAGAGTTTTCATCGAACAGTTGTACATATTTGGAGCTGTTAGGCCACTCCTAAGTAATTTTCAGACAAATTCTACTTGGTCACACTGGTGTAAATCCAGAATAAAGCTCTGCTCTTAACACACATGCTTAACTTTAAGCGCCAGAGGAATCTCATATAGTCCAATGGGACTACTCAGAAGATTAAAATTAAGTATGTGTGTAAATCTCTGCAGGATTTAATTTCAGAGGAGTTGCTCGAGATTTAAACCAATGTCATTTAGAGCAGAATTTGGTGCTATATCAGGAGACGTTGTTCTTTACTTACATATGTTGGGTGATCTCTGTGACAAGTTGTGCAGGTTTACAGTCACTTGTGGTTCTTTATCTTAGCAACAAGTAATTAAAAACCTCCTTGGAAAATTACTAGAATATAGCTGACCATAAACCCCCTAGAAAGCCAACCAAACCATAAATCCCATATTGTTACCCAACAATGCAGATAAAGCATTTTCATAATAAAGACCATTTTAAATGGTTCCAATTTTAGATTTTCTTTTATGTACATTGAAATCTTTTTCCTTCAGAGCAGCACAGTTAAGAGGTGGAGGAGATGGATTCTTTTAATCTTATTTGCATTTTGGCGGCATGGTAGCACAAGTTGGCTGATAAGCACTTGAGTGGAGAGCAGTTCTGAAAAAGAAAGATGAGACCAAAGCTCTCCTCGTGGTCAGTGCAGGTCACTGTCTTTCTACATAGCTAAGTATAGTTAAATTATTTGGAACAAAGAGTTTATTTGGGTGAATATTAATGTACAAATAACTCTTATTCCTGGAAGCTTACTGTGAGGCATAAACTTACAAAGGCCATTGAAAGATGAGTTTACAACTATGCCTAATGTATTTCAGCTCTTTACGTGAGTGCAGTTGTATGTGGGTGCTCTTTTGAAAGCTGCTAAGGAACAAATAAGGGAAGGATAATTTATGACCATTAATATTTGTAATCATATATGTTAAGAGAAGAGAAATTGCATCTATGGTTGTGGGTGGTAAGTGATCACCACAGGAGTCAATGCTAAGATTTTGCAGTATTAGGCACTATGTAGAAACCATAGAACAAAAGACAGACGGGCAGGGATATTTTTCCTTCCATTAGTTGTGTTGCATAATTAGCTAGATGTATCATGGGAAGGGGTTTTTTGGTTTGACTTTCTCTGAAGCACTGGGTATTGGTCAGGAGTAAGATACTGAATTTTGATGAACCAATGGTCTGGTTCAGGGTGAGAAATCCCATAGTTTCTTAGCAGGATATATGCAAGTCTTGGAAGTCCAGTATGATATCTAGTGGCAATACATCACAAAGGCCCTTTAAGGGAGGTTATAGTAAACGACTGTTAGTAGTTTCAAGGTCAAATATAGTTCTTTCTATGAAAATAAAAGATAGCACTACATTACTTGTCAAGTTAATACTGTGTGATAGAGCATCTCAGGCAGCACATTCTCAAAGGCTGTAAATGTCTAATAGATTTAAGGAAACTGTACCTTAGGGAACATATTAGATAGAACTCATCAATGGATCAAAACTGTCTTGGAGCCTTACTTACTGGGGACCAGCAAAGTTTTAAATGATTAAAATCTTATCAAAAGCCTGGAGACAAATTGTATTTCTTGGATTTACTTTTCAAGAATGGGTCAGTAATTTCTGTTGGAGAACTATTTAGGGGTGTTTTTTTTTTTAAACACTGGCATGAATAAGTTCTGTAACTTGAATTCTGTAATTAAGTTTTGAGGGTTTTTTCCAAATGATTTAAAAATTACTTAATGTGCTGTTTATAGACGAAATTGGATATGTTTGCAAAGTCTCTTTGCAGGGTGCCTCTAATGACAAAAAGTGTTAATTATAAAATATGTTTTTGTAAGTTTTGCATTAATCAGACAAAATTAACAGAAGTGTAAAGCTTGTACACATGTCCACAGATGTACAGAACATCAGAAAGCTTTCATCCCATGGGAAATATGTCACAATATATTAGAATATTTTACAGTCAATACCATGTTTAGGGACAGAGTCTGCTATTCTTGCTCACATGCAGTAGTATGTCACCCTGCGAGTGGTCCCATTGAAATCAGTTACACTTAGTGGAGTGAGGTATTATTCATCATGAGTAAGGGTGGTACAATCCGGCCCTTAGTTATTTATTTTCCATACAAGTTGCTCTCCATAAAGACAAATTCCACTGCTGTTTTCTGTTCACGTGCTTTCTAGCTGTATCTAGAGTCTCTTAACTGCTATCCAAATTGTAGGATTTTTTGTTCTTCAGTTGCACTTTTCTTTCATTACAAATGTCTCTGTTAAAGGCTGTTATGTATTGGCACTCAACTATGTTAACCCCATTATGTTCCTTCCATTTAAAATCATGCCACACTATAAAAACTTCAGCTGAAAAACTTTATGCAGGAGAGGATGAATATGATTAGGTAAATAATTCTTTAGTTCTGGAGCAGTTGCTAGTTACAAAGCATGAACTATGGTGTGTTGATGACAGTATTAGATAATTGTTTAAATTAAACAGTGTATTGCCTTGTCTTCTGGTTACTAGCTTTCTGTAATTAGCTTTTGTAGGGCAGTCATTTGCATAGTAGAGATTGCAGCAGTCCTTCCAGGATAAGATTTTCTGGTGTTTTTGATGGGGTCTATATTCAGCAAAGTAAAGTGTTTAGCTCTTCTCTTTTATACTCCTTCCTCCCTTCCATCCTCACCCCAAGGACCTGATTCTGATACTGTTACCCATAATGAGTGGTGCCTTACTCCATGACCAGTTCTACTGAAATCAGTAGGACTACTCGGAATAAAATATTAAACGTGGGCAAGGGTCATTAGGGTATAATAAATTATAAGGTTTGGACATATATGACATTAGTTTGAGTGACAAGTGAAAGCAAAAGCAGAATATTTGATCTGAATTTCTGCACAGACTCAAAATTACGGCATGTTTCCACAAGTTAGCATAGAAGAGAAAATAAGATGTTACATTATTCTTTCTTTCAACCATCTTATCAAATATAAAACCTGTCCCATAATCCATGACAATGACTAAATGCTCCTAATATTTCTGCTACCCGTTGATTTTTATTGTTTCAAGCATATGGTGAGCAACCAAAACATGTTTGAAGAGAAACAGCAATTTTTTTCTTTTCTTTTATCACCACCTCCAATTTGACTCTAATTTTGCAGTTCCCATAACAACATCCAAATGACTGAAAGCTCTGTCAAGACTATACCAGTGCTGTCCATGAAGCCAACTGGACGAAGTAGCCTAGCTGAACGTCTGTTCTGCTTTCCTTGTACCTGTGAAAAAGATAGATGTGCTGACATTATTTCCTTCATCCCTTGATCTGCAAACCAAACTTACTGCTAATTACTGTCACTAGTTTTCCCAACTGTAGAAGTGATGAGAACAAAATACCCACTGTTGTGAATTTCTTGCTGATATTACACAATTTAACTGTTGATCATACCTTCATTTTTCTGTGGTTTATCCAGACAAATAGAATCCCACTGTATATTTGTTGCCCAAAAATTACAACAAGGAAAATAAATATTTCTTCTAACACTTCTGTTGTGTCCCACTACTTCACATCAGATTAGGGAGAACAGAATAATGCACATCAAATAATTAACAGAGTATTTCTTTTTAAATCCTATTGTTTATCCTTTGTGATGCAAATATATTAAGAGGGTGCAAATGCCAGCAGGTATGGAAATAATACTTTTGTTATGTCATGCTAAGTTGCATGTTCATTTCCCCGAAGCTTTTTCACATCTCCAAATAATAAAACAGGCAGCAGCATGAAGTAAACCTTAAGTTGCATTCTACCCTGTTTCCCCGAAAATAAGACATCCTCCGAAAATAAGGCCTACTTACAGTTTTGCCTCTCGTTGTAATATAAGGCATCCCCCCGATAATAAGACCTCCCCGATAATAAGGCATCCATCGATAATAAGGCATTTTTCATTTCTGAAAAATAAGACATCCCCTGAAAATAAGACCTAGCGCATCTTTGGGAGCAAAAATTAATATAAGACACTGTCTTATTTTCGGGGAAACAGGGTAAGATCTGTTTGAACCCAGAGCTTTAGCCCAACAAATTGACAGGGCACATGTCCTCACTAGTGTGCTGACGTGTGAGAACATAGATGGGAAAGAGATTGAGGGTGGGGAACTTGGGTTTGTTTATCCTGCAGGTGATGAAAATCACCCTCTAAATGTCTTATGGCGACCTGCTATTGCACAGATAAAAAATGCCTGAACTGCCTGTGAAATAGCAAGTATCCTACTTTGCAAGTAGCCACAATCCTTAATTTATTTATTAAAGATATTTCTATAGCATATCTGTGTTAAACTTGACAATTTGATTGCGATGGGGGCCTGCCTCAGGGCAGCTATTTATATGCATCGTCTGACAAAGAACATCAACACAAAATATTTTTCTGGAATAAAAACAGTCTGTTTATCATGCTGTCCATATTTACCATCTCAAGTGCACAATTCAATAGTTTTGCAGAATTGAATAGTATATGCTCCAATTCTCTCTTGGAATGTTGTGATGTTAAAAAAAAATTGTACTTCTGTGCAGAAGGAGATTAATCTATTCAGCAACAAAGCCTTGTCTATAGCATTATGATCTTTCCCTACCCATATATAACTTGCTGTATGGCTAAACTCCTCCACCACCAATATGTAGCTGTCACCTTCAATATACCATTATGATAACACAGCAAATCTGTATATTTCTAGACAAAAAACTAGGTTAAAATGGAGTTACATATCAGTAACCTTAAGGGTAAAAAACATTCTTGTTGTTATTTATTTTATTATTTCTATCATCATTGGCCCTAGAAGCCCTAGTTATGGACCAGGACCCATTGTGCTTGGTGCTGTACAAAGACAGAACAAAAAGACTGTCCTTTCCCCCAGTGGTTTACAATCTAAGCATAAGACAACAAATGGATATAGACAGACGGAGGAGGGTAAGTAAACAGTGGCAAATATTGGTCAACATGAAAGGCTGCACAGTAGCAGCCTAATCGTCGTCAAATTTTTGGTAGGCATCATGGCAAAGAAGAATTCTGAGGGGGAATTTGAAGGTGAATAATGAGGTGGCTTTGTGAATGCTTATGGGAAGCATCTGCCATGCAAGTGGGGTAAGATGGGAGAAAGCACAACAGTGTTTGAAAATTTAACAAGGGCCGTGGAGGCTGGCATCCAGGGTTTCAGGGACCGGACCAACTAGGAACAGCTGCTGGCCTGCTCCCTGAATAACTGTGCTGCTAGACTGCTAATGAGCCCAGCTGCACTGCTTAAAACTCTGAGTGGTCACAGCCCTGCTGGTTCAGAAGTCCTGTTTATAAGCCTAGCCCCCACAGCAGTTCAGTGGCTGCTCCACGCATACCATGCCCACAGCTGCACTTGCCCTTGCAGGATGTGGGACAGCAGGAGGGGAATGTGTGCAGACTCTTGTTGCAGCTCAGGTGATAGCTAGGGGATTCTTCATGATGGCTCCTCCCTCCCCTTTGTTCTGTTCCACCCCGTTATATATCTTTTGCATAAGGCGGGAACCCTTTGTCCCTCTGGGTTTCCACCCCCCCTCACTGGAAAAGCACCAGGTTAAAGATGGATTCCAGTTCAGGTGACAAGATCACATGTCACTGCAAGACTTCATTGCCCACTTGCCAGCACACACATATTCAGGAAGACTCACAGGTAAACACAGCCATCTGCGGATAATGGTCCTTGTTAATGGGAGTCATCAGAATTCCAAACCATCATTAATGGCCCACACTTTACATAATTACAATAGGCCTTCAGAGTTATATTTTATATTTCTAGTTTTAGATATAAGAGTGGTACATTCATACAAATTGCATGATCACACTCAGTAGATTATAAGCTTTGTAATGATACCTTACAAGAGACCTTTTGCCTGAAGCATATCCCAGTTATGTTATATTCACTTATTACCATATTTTTCTAAAACTATCCCAGTTACATTATATTCACTTATTATCATGTTTTTATAAAACCATATAGACTGCACAACGTCACAGAGGTCATTAGAGACATCAGCAAGAGCGGCTTCAGTGGAATGGAAGGGGCGGAAGCTGGACTGGAAAGGGTCTAGGGTGGAACTGGAAGAGAGGAACTCCAGACAGCACTTATGATCAGCACATTCTGTGAACTTAAAAACAAAGGGGAGAAGAGAAATGAGGTGGTAGTTGGAGAGGCAAGTGGGGTCAAAGATTTTTTTTTTTTTTTTTTTTTTTTTTTTTTTTTTAAAAGATGTGAAATTGTAGTTATCCCAAAACCAAGCATTACAAACCTATGAAATTCAGATTAAGGATACACTTGAAAGGAAACCAAATTTGTTAAGGTATGAAAATGCAGAGTGAAGGTACCCAAACAAACTTAACGTTCTTGTGTAGTGACACCATGCAATAGCTATACAATTATGATTGAGACATTTTCATGTTTGTAGCCCTAGATTAAATTGACTTTTAAAGATGCATTTGATTATTTTTTAACATACTTCCCTCAAACTCAGAGTGTCACTACAGAGCAGAACGAAGGGTGGGTGCCTTAACTATGCTTTTCCAGATCTTGACGTGTTTGGAGTTCTTTTAAGTTTAACCTCTTAGACTGTGGTTAATGCTACGATTTGTAATGTTTGATTGGGGATAATTACAACATGCCCGTGTTTTTGTTTGTTTTACCTTTAAATTACTGATATGTATTCTCAGCCTAAACTCTGTCTTAATATAGGACTCAGTTTTTAATTATTTTTAACTTATAAAATAATTAATGCTTTTACTTGTAAATTCTCAGAATTCATTCTGAACTCAGGGTGAGTGCTGTAAGTTTGGGGAGGATACGCTTTATTTTTCATACATAGCAAAGAGGTTGAATCCCTGTTTTAGGTGCACAATGAAATTCAATCTTAACAAGAGTCTATATAATTAATAATCATCCATATATTGAACTGTAAATATGCCCACTGATTTACAAAATATAGCCTTTACTGTCTTTAATTACATGATCACATACTATTTTTTACATAAGACCCCAACCTAATTCAGTGCACAGGATGGACAGCACTCACTTAACAAGTTACTATTCAATATACTTTTTCTTTTCATAGTTCGATGTGTAGCCCCATGCCTTATTTACTGCACATTATTCAAACCCCACTCTGACGACAGATTACTAATTTCCTTGTGGGTTTTTCTGTGGTGCTCATCACAATAGTAGCTGAGTGCTTCACAGATACTAGTGAATTTATTTTCACCGCACCTCTGTGAAATGAGGAGGCATTATCCCCATTTTACAGGTGGGGAACTGAGGCACAGAGAGTTTAAGATCAAAAATATCCACTAATTTTGTGTACCCGATTTGAGACCAGAAACAGATTTTTTAGAGTATATAGCATTATATAGCACCTTATATGTTCAAAGCATGCCTCCCGTAGACTTCAATTGCAGCTGTGAGTGCTCAGCCCTACTGGAGTTCCAACCCCAGGATCTCAACTCGGTAGACACCTGTACAGATACAAAATGTGTATCCGCATCTGAGCCGCAATCACAATAATGGTCTGCAGATTTAAAGCAGATATCTGCAGATTTGAAGGGCTCTACAACTCAGGATCTCACTGTCCATTCTGTGGAAAGATTGGTGTGTGTGACTTGACTGTGGAGTTCAAGATGCTTGCAAGAGCTTTGCTTTAGTCTGCGATCAGTGCCAACTGTCTGCATAACAACAATATGAAATTCTGCATCACCTCATCCAGGTTCTTGTATGGGAATTTCAGCTCCTAAAGGCATAGTCCCTAATACCACATCTTTCCTTTCCAGCTGAAAATTTAATAACAATAATACTTAAAAAAAAACCAACATTAATATATCACAGTTACAAATACTTATAACTAAACAATGTTCAATTAGTCATATTTTTATGTAACACTTTAGGAGGAATCTCTAACTTGGTGCCTTTAGAAAAGATCCTATCAAGTACTGAAGGGTCCCTATTAAATTGATAATAAGGGTTGAGAACATGCTGACCTGGCCACTCTGTGCTAATAGGCTTAATTACTTGCTGAAGGATTTCATCCTGACCAGTATCTCTGACAATCACAGTCCACATTGAGTCTGAGGTTGGACAGGTTTTTTTAAATCAGGTTGACATGCAAAATCTAGCTCTGGACTTTTCTCCATTGCACTTTTGTCAAATGCTCTAGCGAGTGTGTCTGGAACCACCAATTTTCTCCCAGATTTGTATTTAATTTGCAAATCACGCATTTGTAGCTGAAAAAATAATATCTGTATTCTGAGAGAGATGTTTGCCATGTCCCTTCCAGCAATGGCAATAAATGGTTTGTGGTTAGGTTCAGTTAACACAGGCTTCCATAAATAAAAACATGAAACTTTTACACCTGTGTGGCACAGCCAAAGCCTCTTTTTCTATTTGAGCATATTGACACTCCGTTTTTGTTAGTGCCTGTGACACATGAACCACTGGTCTCTAGTTTTGACCACACTGCTGTAAGAGGACGGTGCCAGTATGCTCCTTAGAGGTTTCTGTGGACAACTTAGTTTTGTACTTCCTGTTATAGTACCTCAGGATTGGGGCTTCTTTAATTATCTCCTTCGGTTTCTCAAATTCTTTATTAAGGGTTTGTCTACATGCAGACCTAGAGTACAGCAAGCTAAGGTGTAAATCTATAGCACTCCAGCTTCCCATGCACTACACAGGTCTTTGTGGACCCTGTTACCCTGCACTAAAAGTTCCATAAGGATGCTTTGCTGTTTTGCCTAGTGAGGTAAGTAGATACCTAGAGGTGTGGCTGCCTAGTACATAAACCTGAAGAATCCTTTAATTGTTTTCACTTGTTTTGCGTGTGTAAATTTGATGCTTATGAATGGGAGGGACTGATATTACAAGCTAGGGTCATTCCCAGTACAGGTGAACACTCCCAGCTTTCGTCACACTGCTCTGCCAAGTCTGGGTGAAGGAAAAGTGACCGTGCACCTGTCTCTTTTAGCTGATATGGGAATAATTAATTTAATTAAAATGACTTTTATTGGCGGTTAATTTATTTTGGCTGACAGTCACATACATTAGCAGACATGTCTATTGCTACAGCAAGGTGAGCTTTATTTAGAACAATCATTTATATCTTTGGGTGATTTCACTGCAAAGAAATAGGGGAAGATGTGCAGGAACGTCAAGGTTGAACATTTTCTCCCTGTTTGAAAAGGATCAATAGGAAAACAACAGAATGCTGACTGATTGAATGCTCTGGCCTTGTGATGCGGGATTCTTCCATTGCATATACTGATGAAATTCAGGCACTTCATAGGAATGACACACTTGGGCTTTTTGTACAATGAGCAAATACCACTCTTCCTACCCACTAATCCAAGTGAAGTAAGAGGGAAAAGAAGTGGTATTTGCTCATTGTACAAAATCCTCCTTGCAAGAAGTGATGTTGGCATCAGACTCAAATGAAATGATTCACTTGTTCCTCTTGTCAGACTCTGATGTTTGCAAACACCATTTTTTTGGAGTGGTGAAATCTGATGACAGAAAAAGTGGCAATCTCTAGAACTGAGAAGATGGGAGTTCCTCAGGGCTGATTTTCAGTTGGGGCCAAGCCTGGGAAAGTAGCGCTCAGAGTTTAAATGGCTAAATGTGGGTGGGGGGAACCACTCCATACTGTAGAAGAACAAACCTGAAACTGTTAACTGGGCTAGTACATTATTACATAGTTAAATATTTTTCAGGACCTAATTCTAACCTCATTTACCTCAGCTATCCCACTGATTTCAAATAACCAACAACAAAAAATGTGATGGGGCTTGCATTTGTAAATTCAGGCAGAATTTGGCTTTCTGTATTTATCTGAGAAACAAGTAGATAGTGTTTATGAGAAGAGTAGTTGCTCATAAAGACAGACAAGTTGCCTCTTTTGACCTCATTGTCCAGTTTTCTCATACACTGAAAGAGTCTCTTGATATTTTGGTGCCCTTCGCAGAGTAGGAAGTCTCAGGTTATCTAATTAGGCTTGGAAGCCTTGTAGAAGAGAGAACCATGAATCTTCCTATACTGGTGTATAAAAGATATATGGTATCTCATTCTTCACTTTCATAACACCTTTTGCTGTGGCTGGGGTCCATCTATGCGATGGAATTTATATTTATCAATTTTGTGACATCCATCTGTAGCATTAGGATTGCTGGTACAAACTCAAATAATATTTATATACAATCCAGACTCAATGGTTCCCCCCCTCCCCCAAAAAATCAGCCATTCTTGCAAACAAAAAAATGGACAAAAAGATAAAAGACTTTAAAAAAAAGTGGTAAAAAGGAAGGCTGAAATCAATAAAGATTAGCTGAAAGAAAGAGTCTTTTTCGTGGATCCGAAGTTAGTAACTCAGGGATTGTGGTGCACTGCAAATAACCAGGAAGGGCGTGCAATAGGGTGGCTCCCTCCACTGAGGAAATCCTATCTTTGACCCATTCCAGATGGAAACTTGGAATGGAAAGCAAGGTCAGGCAGCTCATCTTAATTATCTTGGGGAAACAGAGGGAGAAATGGTTGTTCAGTTACTTTGGATTTAGATTATCAAGCATTTATGGAAATATGTTGCTGGGTTCTCCAGGATTTCAGCCTGTGACCTCTGTTCATGCAAAACACAGAAAAATCCATTAGGAGACTGGCTACTAGCCAGTCCACATGAAATCAGCTGGCATTAGGTTAGAATATAAGCAGCACGTTTTGACTTGCTTCTGTGTTGGCCTGACTTTCAGTCATATAAAAAATATGCTCACACAAAAACCAAATATAGTAAAGCAAAGCAAAAAGGGGAGATAATGCATTAGGATTAAAGCTGAAAGAGCTTCAGTGCAGAAAGATGAATGTGTGACATATAATCGTGTTATGTCTTTAAGATCCAGAGCATGCAAAGTACAGGTGGGACTTTCATCTACCAAATCTGCTCCTCCAAAACAGGATTCATTTAAATAAATGGGTGAAAAAAGCATATCTTATGTGCAGGTGCAGGGACATATGTAAGGATTTCTGAAAAAGACAAAAGAGACACTTCAGAAATGCTATTTACAGATGAGCAATATGTAAAATAAGAGATCTGAGTCTCCACTGCCCTCACTTGGCATAGGTATAAATGATTACACAAGGTGCAAGGCAGTAGAGAATTGGGCTCAAAGTATTTAAAATCATATTTGTCTTTACTTAGGTACAAACTCATTCTGTTTGTGTAGATTTTGTGAAATATTCAGCTGGAGGAGGGGTACTGTGGCTGGTTTTGGATTCAGAGAAAAGTTTACATCTGGACTCTATGTTGGCTTCCTGAGTACATACCTCTCCAAAAATTAACTAGATTGCCTGATTCCTATTGCCTATCAAAGGGTCAAATTATGGTTCTTGTTACAACTGTACAATCTCCTGAAAGTCAACAGAGGTGGAGGGGACTGAGTATAGAATTTGGCTCAGTGTGCTTTCTCCTTTGTGATTGTTTCTCTAGGTGTTGTGGTTCCCATTGTCCCATTCACAACCCTAGCCACATCCAATAAGCCTGCTTTTTTAGTTATGTTTCAATTTATTTATTGGAGTTTCTTTGCAATAATCCCCATATTCATCCCTCCGCTGCCATTCTCTTGGGTTACTAGCTGGATGAAAAATCTCACGCAAGCATGCTTTCTAAAAAACATCGGTGGCCACAACCACTACAATGAGTCCCTCTTCTCTAGGCCTTACAAGTTCTGTTGTAATAGTCTAAGACCAGTGAGAGAGAGAGAGAGAGATTCTGCTGCTGCTGAAGTGTTACTTGGGAATTGACCTGAAAAAAATTCCCCTGAAGAGCAATAGGGTGTCAGTGCTAATTCCCAAATAGGGAAACCAGTGAAACTATTGAACCGTACCAAGTGCCATCCTTTTCATCTCAAGCTGTTAAAAGACTAAGCAGAGTTGTTGACATAAGAAAAACTTAAAAACCTCTCACTAGAGGTTACTCATGGAAGCATTGAACATTATGGTAATAGCCTGGTAAGTGTCAGTCAAAAATCTTCCACCCATGTGTGATGAAGTGTAAAGAAACTGGTGGTGACGGGCCACCATTCTCTTCCTTCAAGATTCTCTTTAAACCCCATTGCTTCCATAAGCGCCCTATAGTAACAGTGGTCAGTGCCTGGCATCGTGCAAATAATGTAATGGCAGGTGTCCCCAGGTGGAGCTGTTACACAGTATCTCAAGTTATATTTCTTATTGTCTGAGCAAGTTTTGACCCTTAGGAAGACATGCTGAGTTGCTCTTAGTTTTGGGTTATGTAACACAAGATTTTTTGTAGTGAGGCAATTTGAGGAAAGAGGATCTTGTTAAGGTCACTTCTTATGACAGAGTAGCACCCTGTGAACAGGGCATTGGTATTGGTATTGGGCTGAGATTTCTGGGGGGGATAGCTTTGCTTGCTGATTGACTATTAGGGTGGGATTTCTGGAACGGATAGCTCAGTGGTTTGAGCATTGGCCTGCTAAACTCAGGATTGTGAGTTCAATCCTTGAGGGGGCCATTTAGGAAACTGGGGTAAAAATCTGTCTAGGGATTGGTCCTGCTTTGAGCAGGGGGTTGGACTAGACGACTTCCTGAGGTCCCTTCCAAGCCTAATATTCTATGATTTCAGGACTGGTATATGTGTGTAAATAACGCAAGTTACACTTATAATATACCCAGAATTTACATCACTGATTTCTTCTCCATGGGGAAGCTGACCTCCAAGGCTCCAATGCCTTTTGCCATTTGTCAGAGGGACTATGTTGGCATCAGAATGGGACACTGGCAACAGAAAAAGAGCAACAATAATAAACATGAGAGGAATGATTCTGGCTCAAGCATTAAGGTGGTTGTGAATGGGAATTAATGCAAGTGAACTCTCTCCTCCATTCCCTCTTAATTGCAAGTGATTTGTCTCTGTTCCCTCCCTCCGAAAATATCATGGCTTTTGCCTACTTAGCAGGAACAAAAACAAATGTGTGCGTTCTAGAAACATATAGTTATGTGAGAGAGGCTGCAGTTATATGCATAACACATCACATCTCTCTTGCTGAACTCAGGATGGTTGGGGACTTAGAGAAAAAAAATTCAAAGCACAGTTAAGAAATAACATCTCTTCTTCTCCTTATTGTCATTATCTCCTCTAATTTTCATTATCGGAGATTTTTCCCCCGGTGGCCTAATTCTTTTCCATTGGCTTTCTTTAAGCTTTCCCTGAGCTTTTTCAAGCTTATGGTTTTTCTAACTGTAATTGTATGGTGCTTATGACAATGAAATATATTACATGAAAACACTGCCCTATGGGAAGGTGCTGCTAGCTCATGTTACAGGACTTACTAGAACAGAGACACCCTTTCCTTACAGTACAAAGTACAAGATCTTGCAATAGTAATAAGAGAAAGGTAACCTTTGATCCGAAACATTTTTGGTCTGGTTTCAATTATGTTTTTGCCTTTAAGTATAAGGCAGGTTTGCCTCCTCCCCCACCCCCAGGAAACATGTTTCATCCTGGTGAATAGCATCAGTAATTCTCACCAGAAAGAACAGCTCTCCTTTGGGTTAATGCTCATGTGGATACAACCGTACAGCTTTTGTATGTTTAGAATAATACATGTTTTATAGTTGAACACCAGTCTGTCTTTCAAAAGATGGTGCTGTGCTGAAATCATAAAAGCTGGAGCAAGTTATAAATGTCAGCAGAACCCTATGATTTAATTAAAGGCTTAGTATTTAGCCAAGAAACTATATATATTTTTTTCAATGTATATAAAGAAATTCTCAGTAGTTAGCATCCAGTGGCTATCACTTATAACTTGACATTGCAGATGGGAAAAGTTTATAGTTTGAGAAATGTAGACAGCATGTATGTGCTTTTGTATGTGTGAAAGGGGGAGAGAGAGACAGACATCAAGAGAATACAGACGTCAAGAGAATACAGTTTACTGGAAAAGGCCTTACAGTATATGAACATGAGAAGAGGAACACTCTTTTGTTCTTGTGTATATACAGAGCATTCTTATCTGCATAGTTCTTGAGCCATCATAGTAGTCTGCACATATGCAAAGTATGCCTTCTTCTAAATAAGGCAATTTCATGCTTGAAAAGATACTGAAAGGCATAGATTTTTAATTGTTGTTGTCGTTAAAGTATACATGTAGCTGAAAAGTATATCGTATGCTAATGAGCACTTAATAACTCCTTAATAAATACAACACTCTGTTGTAACATGGTTACTGTATTTTCAAGAAGCAAAGATTAAAAAAAAAAAAGAATTAAACCACCGTACTGTATTGTACCCATGTGTCACATTTAATACAAACATTTCAAATTAAAAATTCAATTAAACTATTAACACTGTCGGTGTTATTGTACATACATTTTAAAAAACATCAAAGTTGTTACTGTATTGGACTTGATTTTGATTGATTGGCTTTCACAATGAATGTTATAAAAGCATTGATAGTTGCTCATTTGGATATAGGACTTACCATAATGAATCAAAACCAGTGGTCCACCTGGACCAATATCCTGTATCTGACACTGGCCAGTGCAAGGTACTTCAGAGGAGGGTGCAAGAAAGCCTATAACAAACATTTAAGGAATAGTTTGTAAGAAAAAGTCCTTTCTAACCCCCATCAGTTAATCGTTTGTTTTATGCCCTGAAGCGTGAGGCTTTATATCCCTTATAATTTTTATCCTATCTAATGTAATTGTGGGTGATCTCATTACCTTTATAAATGTCTGATTCTTTCTTTGAATCCTACTAACTTCTTGGCATGTGATTTCTTGTGGCGATGAGTTCCACAGGTTGATTTTCATAGTCCTTTCACAGTCACAGTAACACTGATGAATTAGCAGTCCATGTGATACTTTTTTCATGCAAGTGCTGCATTTTCACATTCTACCCATATATTTATGCAGTCACAGTGTACAGGGGAAGGCAACTTGTGACACAATTAGGTAAGCACTTAACTGAGTTATTTACATAAACAATATACACAATTTATGGAGGGGAATCAACCTGTGGTTCATGAGAGAAAGATTTGGAGTGGGTGCCTGCTATGTATATAAGCAGTTTGCATTTAAGTGGACTGTATTCCATAATTGTACAATTTTATGGATTAATACAGTATATATACTTAAATACATGCTTTGCAGCATCAAGTGCTAAGCATTCACAGTCTGAAACTATGATTTAATCTTTTTGGATTTGTAGATCAATTTCTGCCTTAGCATTCTCTCTTTCCTTATAATGTACATTTTCCAATATGTTGCACAAGTGGTTAGTCTGCTTACAAGAATAAATAGTCAGTGTTTGCAGTAACCTCTACAAGACAGCATTACTGACACAGAATAATAACCTAGCTATAAGGAATAGAAACTACCCCAGCTCCTGTTTTCTGCATGTTACTGGGCTGCATTCATTCCTCACGAGCTGAGGTTTTGATCTCTCACATATGCACTGATAGTGAAGTCAGTCTGAAGTAATGTACATTTGTTATAGTAACTGTGACAGTGTATTAGGTACTGTAAGAGTATGGCATACTTTAATGTGATATAGTTTGACATGACGTACGTTGCAATGCAGTGTTAGCAAAGCAGAAACAAAGCAATACAAGATTTTTAGATCAGATCCTATTAGGCCACAAAAACACTATTGCTATTTTTTCTCTTGTTGTGCGCACAGTCTCCTTTATGGTGGAAATTGTGAAGAAAGCCAACATCCACCGCAAAGCTATGTTGGAGTGTTGTCATCCCCAGAGATCCATGTACTGCATGCGGTGTCTGAGAGCATTAGAGGTATAACCATAAAACCCATTAGTCTAAGACCCTAAGTGCAGGTGTTCTGTTGGGAAAGACATAGGAGCATGTGTCCTAACCCACAGATCTATTGTTAGTGAGGCTAGGACCCAAGCCAGCCTCATCTACTTAGGAAGATCATGTTTTTAAGCCTGTTGCTGCCCTAGATCTCCTATGTACTATATTATAACAGTGGCAGATGGTTCCCTGTGTTTGTACAGCTGGCAGAATCTATGATAATGATACTTTGCACTTTTATTGCACCTTCCATCTGAGGATCTGTGTATTTAGCGCTGTCTTAGTCAGCGAACCTGATTTGGAGACGTACCATATACAGTGAGTGTTCCTCATTTCCTAAGGACTGCCAACATTTTTTCCTCCCTGTGTCCCCGCAGGTCCTAGGTAGCATGGATGCTCCTGCCAACAGCTCTGTGACTTACTGTTGCATGGCCATTTTTCCTTTACATATGTCCTTCTCAGTTCCATCTTAGCATTGGTTTTTGATCATCCACTGTTTAGAGATCTTAGGAAATATTAGGTATTGCAGAGGTAGCTACAGGCAGAGGTTATCAGTGGTGGGAGACTTTTAATTATTACAGTGCAGCCTTATGGTACCATATGTGTTCTATGCTAAGGAGGGCTGTTGGAGATTTTCCTCATTTCTCCCCGTGTCTTATAGGAACCCAGTACAGAACAGGAAGCAATATATTGGCAGATCATTATATTTATGGCCATTATACCACCTTACAAATGTGTGGGAGACCAGTTGCATGGTGACTTTACCAATTTCATATCTCTCACTTCCCACCATCCTCTTTTTGTAGTGTGTTTCTATATGTATGCATGGATGCCTTTATATGGTTGTGTATGTGTATGAAGCCAACCTGGCTTTTCTGTCCTATTTTCCACCCCTTCAGAGAAATGGCAACTCTGTCAGTGTAGATAAGCAGAGACCAGTCCAAAATGAGACAGGAAAGATAAAATAGGACAAACTACAGCATGTCAGAGGCCTGATGCTTGAAAGATCTCTTGCCTTCATCAGGAAGAGGAGGAGAATTTGGTGACAGGGGGAGATCAGTATGATGAATAGGATGAATGTGGCTTTAATGTGTTGCAATACAGCTGCAGCTTAAAGCGCTGCACTATCAGAAACACCTGGCCAACAAGGAGTGAGACCTTTTATCTCAAGTGGAATGGAATTCCTGCTCTGTCCATCCCACATTGTGCACCTGGGAGAGGGGGTTTTGTGTTGGTATGTATGTGAATATTAGAACGGAAGTGTAGGGTGGCTTCGGCCTCTGGGTATTGCAGCAGAAAACTGTTTTGCACACATTGGGCATTATTCTGCTGTCTCTTACAAGACTTTTACCTACTGTAACGCCATTCAGGTCAGAGGATTTTCCTCTGATTTATACCAGCATTATTTAAGTGCTGTGTAATTTCTTTGTTTTCCTTTTGGCAGAGGGCTGTTTTAATGTACTTAGGAGTTCAGCCTGCTTCTCCCTCTTCTTAAGCAAGACTCCTGTATGAAAGCTTGAACAGTTTCATGTGCTCCATTTGGTCTCCCTGCACTGCTCTGCCTCACTGCTACCCCATTGTCATTTTTTAAAAACAAAAATTAAAAAATTCAGAAGAGGCATTTTTTTGTTTATGCAGAATTAGCAATATTTATTCTCAGTGAGTGAACTTAAAGCTGCAGAGAGAAAACTTGAAGCCAAGGTTTTGTCTGAAAGTAAATAAAAACCACTTAATAGGCTTTAATGTCAATCTGCAAATGAAAATATGTGGAGAGAAAAGGTTTGATTGTCTACTTCCCCCTCCCACTGTATTTTATTTCCTGCTTCTCCAGTGACTAAGTTTTCCAGTCAGCGTGAGAGCAACAGTGCATTGGAGTTTTGTTTTGCAGAAGTTCAGCTCCAATTTCATTCTATACTGAAAGCTGAGTATCCTGAGACCTGCTAACTGGACCTTTTCAAACAAGCCATGCTTTTTACAGTAAGGAGCAACCCCTCTAGTTTCAGTGTATAGACAGCCTTTGCAACCTTTGCAGTCACTAGAACATTTTGGTTTGTTTATTTAATAGAGTTAATGAGACAATCTTCATTATTCACTAAATTGTGCACCAAGGCTGTAAACCAGATGTCATGATATATGAAAAAACTCCGGACAGATCAAATATGCAACAAAAGCTAGGGCAGAGATAGGCAACTTATGGCACGGGTGCCGAAGGCGGCACGCGAGCTGATTTTCAGTGGCACTCACACTGCCCGGGTCCTGGCCACCGGTTCGGGGGGCTCTGCATTTTAATTTAATTTTAAATGAAGCTTCTTAAACATTTTAAAAACCTTATTTACTTTACATACAACAATAGTTTAGTTATATATTATAGACTTATAGAAAGAGACCTTCTAAAAACGTTAAAATGTATGACTGGCATGCGAAACCTTAAATTAGAGTTAATAAATGAAGACTCGGCACACCACTTCTGAAAGGTTGCCGACCCCCTGAGCTAGGGCCTTCCTTTTACTGTGTCTTTGCTGGAAGATTGCCTAATTATTTCATCCCATTTTGCCCAGACTTAACATATACTTTCCTTTCGTTTTTCAGCGTATGTTATCTTTAAAAAAAAAAGTGTAAGATAATTATATAAGAAACAAGCATATGTACAGAGACTAATAAAGTAAAATAGTCCTAATAAGCTAGAAGTGAGGTGCTGTATGTTATTTTCTTTAAAAGTACACATCTTATAGTAGATCTGCCTTCCTTACCATTAAAGGGAAGAAAGAGTGCTAGAGAAAAACAAAAATAGAAGAGAGACTAGGTAGAGGGAAAAGAGCTCTGGTTGGCAGAATTCTGATTGGCAGTGTATATAAATAGGAATTGCTTAAATTTCCTTTCGAGATCATGTGTTGTAAATCATATAGAGGAAGAAGGGGCATTGCAGAGGTCTCCCACCTTCCTTTTAGCTCCCATGGTTTTTAAATATTCCCAGAGTTCTGAAAAGGATCCTGGAAACACATCTTTAGTGCCTTTCATCTAAGGATCTCACAGCACTTTGCAGAGTGATGGATTAAGTGTCACAACACACCTGGGGGTATTGACACTTGGAAACAAAACTTATAGGTGCTTAAGATAATATTACTACCTCAGATAAGATTAATACTTATCTTGATAGCAGGGGGAGGCTTGTGATGATTATTTACTTAATGGCTAAGTCTATATTTAGGCACGTAAGTGGTCTGATTTTCAAAAGTGGTGAGTGCCTAGTAGCTTTCAGGCAAAAAGGATTTAGGAGTCTAACTAGGCACCCATTTTGGAAAATCTTGGCCAATGTTTTGTAATATTAGATATTTTATAGGCATTGGCAGGGAATCTGTAGTTAAGGTTGCATTGAGATTTTAATGTAAAAAAAGACTTTCACACTTTAATGGCTTAATTTACTTCCAAGATTTGGCACAGTAACTTTTTATAGGAAAATTTAATTTCCTGTGTAAATCTTTAAGTAAAACATTTACTAATTTAAGCAGAGGAAACTTTAAGTGTTCAGAATTTTGAAATATTACCTGTTTTCTTTGAATTTCATTTGGGTTCCTCTACCTTTCAAATAATCACAGTCCCCAGCGCCCTCACAGTAATTATCATAGCTTTATCATTTCCAGAGTGGATTTCTGCAGTGTACTTTACAGTGGGGCTATTCCTGAACATCACAGAATGCCACTTGCTATTTACTTAATGGACCAAGTTATCCCTGTTCTCTGTAGATTGCCCTGGCATCCATTTAGTCTTTGGGTACAATTCAAGGTCTTGATTTGGATCTACAGTATAATGTCTGTAATGATGTGGCTCCTGGTAGCTTAGAAACCACTTCTTTCCTCATGTCTTACCCTGGCATTTGAAATAGTCTGAGATGGATTAATTGATTCATGGGCCCTAGATATATTCATGTGGAAGCTGAAGCCAGAACTTTTTCCATGGAAGATGCTCAATTCTGGAATTCACTTCTTTGGGTCCATTCCAGCCTGAATGTATTGACCTTCAGGGCTTTTTCAGAGGAGGTTACTTTAGGGATCACCAGAAAAGCTGTGTCCTTGCCTTAATTTCCCTCAGTTGGGGCAAGGAGAAGCCACACATTAACCAAATAACATGTCCCTTTTTAATAAGATTAGCAAGGTTTCAAGACAGGAATAATTACAATAAACAATTTATCAGGACCCTGGTTTAGAGATCCCAAACTTAAAATCCACAAAACCAAGTCATGGAATAGATTCCTGAAGACTAGTTTCCTGAGAGAGAAACCACCACCCACTGTAGCCTGCCTGGCCTCTCCAGTGCTGCTTCCTACTCCTGTTTAAATTGCTCAGCCCCAGATGGGACCAGGCCTGCTTGATTACCAGGGCCGGCTCAAGGCACCAGCTTAACAAGCAGGTGCTTGGAGGGGCCAAGGGAGGGGGGTGGCACCTGCGGCAATTCGGGGGCGGCAGGTCCCTCACTCCCTCTAGGAGCGAAGGACCTGCCGCTGAACTGCCGCTGCCGATCGCGGCTTTTTAAAATTTTTTTTCCAATTGCCACCGCCAATCGCGGCTTTGCGGCTTTTTTTTTTTTTTTTTTGCTTGGGGCGGCAGAAATGCTGGAGCCGGTCCTGTTGATTTCACTCCAGGTGGCCCAGTTGTAAGCTCCAGCTAGTCCTTCACACTCCTTCACAACCTCGCATATCATTCTTCTAGTTTCCTGAAAATAATTGTAATGCAAGCTCTCAGCTGTGGGGAACTGTAGAAGGAGACAAATAATGGTATGTCCCCAAGTAGATAGTCCACTAAGGCCTGGAGGAGAAATGCCTATCACACTCACATAGACAAAGAAAATAGGAACTAGTCAAAATCAAGCCTGGCAAGTTTGTCCCTTTATTCTTTGTTTGATCATTTTACAATTAGGCTCTATGTTGACGGAGCAGCTTGGCAGAAATGATAATACTGGCGGGGAAATGGAAGACAATCTGTAGGGTTATCAATGAGATTCCTACATCGTGGAAAAACACACAAATGCTGTTTGTATGGTGAATGGGCACAGTTGCTGTTCAGGATTTATTACACATTTTTGTTCTGTGGACATATGAATATTGGCATGTCTGGAATGTGCGCCTATGCTATGTATGCACGACCATAGCGTCTCTGGCATCTTGTGAATATGCGCCTAACATCCTGAACAAATTTCAAGAAGTTTGTGGGCCTATACCATATATCCAGGATTCTGGCACCTTCAGCACTATGCAGCCACATGTTTAGGGTTGCCACCCTTCTAATTGCTGGTAACCAGACCCCTGAGGCCCCACCCCTTTCCCACCTCTTCCCCCAAGGCCCCGCCTCTGCTCCACCTCTTCCCCCCCCCCCCCCCAAGGCCCCACACCCTTCATTTGCTCCTCTCCCCCAGTTCGTCGCTGGATCATCTCCACCTCAATGGGCTCCCTCTGCTCCAGGACTGGGAGAGGAGCTGCTGCAGCCTGACAAAGAGCCTGCCTGCAGGTAGGAGGCAGCCCCAGCTGAACAGGGGCTGGCATGGGTTAATGACCCGGTGCCTCCCCTCGCCCCACGGTAACCGGACTTTTGGTGTCCAGTCAGTACATCTGACTGGACACTGCCAGGCCCCTTTTTGACTGGACTTTCCAGTTGAAAACTGGGCACCTGGGCAACCCTACACTTGTCTTGTATCCAGGACTATGTCATTTCCAGTTTTGTGTTGCCTCATGCTGCTCCCAGACTGTTTTGAGAGTAATGATAGACAGTCACTGCAGTAAAATTAAAATCCACTTACACACACTGAAAGAGAAAAAAAATGTGCATATATGAAAAGGTGCATTCTGACTTCTTCAAGGGGTTTTCAAAGGAATATCTCATTCTCTCTCTTCACACTTTTTTTTTGTAATCTGTTTTAACTAAATCTCCAATAAAGCAATTTCTATAGAAGAAGAAAGTGAAAAAATTATCTTAAATTTACCATTGGCTGATCACAGCCATTGTGATATCCAATATCCCATTTCTGATCTGCTTCTGTGTAAACCACTTTCCAGATGTTATGGGAGTGATTGTTGAGCGTTTGGCAAAAGTCAGATGGTAACTCAGACACAATTGTCCCTTCATGCAACCTTAAATTTTTTATTTTAAATTCTTTTTAGATCTTGTCAGTTTTAAATTCTAAAGTAATCAGTATAATCCAATAGAGAAATGAAGATAAAATTGATTGAGGGAGTGGGGAGGAGGACATGGGCCTGTTCTGTATTAATGAAGTCTACTGCATATGTTATACCATTGTCCAATAGCTGTAAAGGAAGTTTCCTGAATGTAGGGAATTAAGTCAAAAGGGGCTATTAGGAAAATCAAGGAGGAAATTAAACAATAAGAACTGCCATATTGGGTCAGAGCAACGGTCCATCTAGCCCAGTATCCTGTCTCTAGTAGTGGCCAGTACCAGAGTTTCAAGGGGAGTGTACAGAACAGGGCAGTTTTTGAGAGATCCACCCACAGGTACCGACTTTCCAATGTGCCGGGGGTCCTTGACCCCCAGCTCTGCCCACAGGCCCCACCCTGACTCCACTCCTTCCCCCAAGGCCACACCCTTGCCCCGCCTCTTTCTGCCCCTTCCTGCCCTGCCTCGTTGCACCGCATTCTACCACCTCCCCCGAGCCTGCCCTGTCCCCGCTTCTCTCTCCTCGCCCCTCAGAGCCTCCTGCACACCGCAAAACAGCTGATCATGGGAGGGAGGTGGAGGCGCTGATTGGTAGGGCCCGCTGGTGGGTGGGAGGCGCTTGGGGGGAGCTCATGGTGGGCTGCAGTGAGTGCTCAGCACCCACTATTTTTCCCTGTGAGTGCTCCAGCCCCAGAGCACCCACAGAGTTGGCACCTGTGGATCCACCCCTGTCTTCCCCTCCCAGCTTCTCTCAATCAGATGTTTAGGGTTGCCCCACACACGGGGTTGCATCCCTGACTATTTTGGCTAATAGCCATTAATGGACCTATCCTCCATGAACTTATCTAGTTATTTTTTTCAATCCAGGTATACTTTTGGCCATCACAACATTCCATGGCAATGAGTTTCACAGGTTAATTGTACATTGTGTGGAAAAGTACTTCCTCTTGTTTATATTTAAACCTGCTGCTTATTAATTTCATTGGGTGCTGCCTAGTAATTTCACCCTGCTTTTTGTATTGTGGGAAAGGGTAAATAATGCTTTTCTATGTTCAGTTTCTCCACACCACACTCTTTTCTAAGCAAAACAGCCCTAATCTCTTTATCCTCTCCTCATATGCAAGCCATTTTTTAACCTGAATCTTCTTTGTTGCCTTTCTCTGAACCTTCTCCAATTCCACTATCTCCTTTTAATAATAATAAATAAATGGAGATATCCCATCTCCTAGAACTGGAAGGGACCTTGAAAGGTCATTGAGTCCAGCCCCCTGCCTTCACTAGCAGGACCAAGTACTGATTTTGCTCCAGATCCCTAAGTGGCCCCCTTAAGGATTGAACTCACAACCCTGGGTTTAGTAAGCCAATGCTCAAACCACTGAGCTATCCCTCCCCCCTTTTTAAGAAGGGGTGACTAAACTGGACACAGTATTCAAGGTGTGGGCACACCAGGCATTTCTATAGTGACATTATGATATTTTCTATCCCTTTCTTAATAGTTCCTAACATTCTGTTACTCTTGAAGTTTTCAGAGAACTATCCCAATGACTCCAAGATCTCTTTCTTGATTGGTAACAGCTAATTTAGAACCTATCCTTATAGATGTGTATTTGGGATTTTTTTTTCCATTGTGCATTACTTTGCACTTATCAGTGTTGAATTTTATCTGCCATTTTATCGCCCAGTTACCCAGTTTTGTGAGATCTATAATTCTTTTCCGTCAGCTTTGGATTTAACTATCTTGAATAATTTTGTATCATCTGCAAACTTCACCACTTCATTATTCTCTCCCTTTTCCAAAAAATAATGAATATGTTGAACATCCCAGGTCCCAGTACAGATCCTTGGTGCCGGCGGATCCCACTATTTACTTCTCTCTATTGTGAAAATTGACCATTTATTCCTATCATTTGTTTCCTGTCTTTTAACCAGTTACTAGTCTATGAGAGGACCTTCCCTGTTATCCCATGACTGCTTAGTTTGCTTAAGAGCCTTTGGTGAGGGACCTTGTCAAAGGCTTTCTGAAAATCTGAGTATACTATACCAACTGGATCTCCCTTGTTGACACCCTCAAAGTAGGGTTGCCAACTTTCTAATCACACAAAACCAAACACCATTACCCGCCCCTTTGCTGAGGTCCCGTCCCCACCCTGCCCCTTCTCCAAAACCCCGCCCCCACTTGCTCCATCCCCCCTCCCTCCATCACTCACTCTCCCCCACCCTCACTCACTTTCACCGAGCTAGGGCAGGCAGTTGGGGTGAGGGAGGGGGATGAGGGCTCTGGGGTCAGGCCAGGGATGACGGGTTTGGGGTGCAGGAGGGGGTATGTATTAGCATGTTTTATCTGTGTTTATCGGTTAAAACTAAAAATCAGAAAGCCTGTGTATATGCCACTGGTCACAAGCCCCAGAGAGCAGAGCTATAGGTACTGAACCTAAGTCAGGGATGCTGAGGTGGTAATCATTAGTACACAGGGGTCTGTAAGCCAGGACTGGGTCTGAGTGGGAGAACCATGAGAGTCCACCTGAGAGAGGTGAAAGCTTGGGGCTTGTCACCTGGGCTGCGGGGGCGGGTGTGTGGGGGGGGCTGGGAGAGGGGACTGCCCTCAGAGACGGGACAGTGGTGCAGCTCACTCTGTAACCATGATCGGGGGGGGAGGGAACGGGAACAACACCCCACCCCTCATACAGAGAGAGATCAGAAAAGAGTGCTAAGAATAATGGACGAGAGTATTGTTTTTCCAATCAGTTAGGGATGAATAGGTTCTGTTGTATTCTATTAATGTTCTTGTACTACATCCATCATCACGGTATCTGAGCACCTTCTAGAAGTCCACTAACTGATATAACTACCCTCTGTCAGGTGTGGTTGTTCTTTCTTTTTCTCAGCCTCTCCTCAGGGGAAAATCATTTGTGGATTTACTAAACAATATTTTTGAATATTTGATTTTTTTAATTAATGTATGACATGTCATGTGTTTTTATTAACAAAGGTCCAGTTAGAATTAAATATTGGTGACGTTTATGGTGGTTCTTACTCTCTGTGGGAGTTTATGTCACAATCTTAGACCAGCCCCTGAGAAAGCTCTGTGTCCTGCACAAATGAGCTTTATGTTGGCGCCATAGATCTCCACTGTTCCAGAGGAGTGGAGTTGCTGAGCACAGTCCTCATCCTGGAGATTTTAGGTGATCTTTTCAGTATCCCAAGTTCAGCCCAGTAAGTGCGTTGAAGATAAAGACCAAGGCCTTGATTCCTTGGAAATGTTCTAAAATTTCTTAGTTACGTTCATCAAAGTGCTCAAATATAGTTTCATTCATAGGGTTTGGTTATTAAATGTTCGTACTCATTCCATATTTCTTGACACAGCTGTAAAATATCTAGTAACCTATGAATTAATTCCTCATGTCAGGCATCATGCACATGCACAAGTCAGCTGGGGTGGTAATGGGATTTTTCTAACTGTTCAAATGTGCAAATCCCCCATCTCTTCCCAACTTCTGTAACAGGTAAACTTCTAGGAGACCATTTTGTTCTCCTCTAATTGAAACACTGCCGAATTTATATTCAAAATGTGTAAAGTAAAAATTTACTCCAGGGCTAAGAATTTAAATTACAAGTCTTAGTCCCGAGCACATTTTTACAGTTGAATTAAACAGGGATTATAATGAAAATGCTGATAGATGTTTTACTAAAGCAACACCACTCTGAGAATCTCTGCTAGACGTTTTTAAAGATATTCTTGAACTTTGATGGTTTGCTTCTGTCCAGCTTAGTTCTTAAAAATAGGCCATGCCTATGCAGCAAATTAGTTAGTAATTCTAGCATGGAGCTTCCATGCCTTGGCCATGTTCTCATCAGTGTCAATCTCACCTGTAATTTAAGATTTTTTCATTTTCAAAAGGACTGAAAATAATCAGTGTTTTAACTCATATGGAAAGCCAGAGAAAATGCACAGATCCCAAATATTTTATATTTCTATGGTTCCTCTTTCCTCTCCTGCCAACTCTCCTCACCAACTCCTCTGCAGAGAACACCCATTTGCTTCACTAAGATCTTTGGGTGCTAGTTGTCACCGAGCTACTGTACCTGTATTTCCCCTCAGTGGTCCTGCAAGGCACCCAAACCTCTCTTGGGTGGAGATATGCATCTCTCTCCCTTCTGACCGAGGTATTTCAAAGCTGTACAGTTTCCATTATTTGCAGCACAAACAGGTTGCCCAAGGACACATGCTTGCTTTCTCTTCAGAGATGGTCAACAGGTGTAATTGCTACAGTTTTAAGTATCGCACAGTTCTTTCAATTCAAGCTTATTTTATTCTTAAGAGAAAAAGCATTAAAGAGAAAACTTATTTAAAACTATCAAAGAACCTACACACATGCTAAGAAGTTTACTAGAGTTAACTGCAACCCTAACATGGATTCTGGCAGGAGTAGTCCTTCAAATCCCCACCCAAGGGAAATTCCTTGTGGCTACCACTTCATCCTAGCTTCAGCTTAGAACAAGCACTCAGTCTTATGGGACTTCAGTATGCCCAGTCCTTTCAACCCTAACCTACGGATTGGGGCCCTCTGTGGACCCGTACTCCTGTCCATTTGCTGGATCAGGAAGAAGGGCTTGAGCCAGTTTAAAAGCAGGGTATTTATCCAAAATCCTTTCTTTGTCTATTGGTCCCTGGAGAATCCAGTTTGAACAAGGATATGTGCACCTTCCGGGGGGTGGCTCCAAAGGGCTGATAACAGAGGAAATATATTAGCATCCCCATCCCTATTAGAGAAGATACATACAATGCCACAATAACATATACACAATTGCAGTTTTTATATAATGTACCCCAAAGGTATAAATGCTCATTCAATAAGGTTTAACTTAATTCAGAGATATTGCAGGAAATTGTCAATCTGTCACACTAGGAACCTCTGAAAAACAGGCCACAAATGGCTAGTGTGTGCCTGTCTATATCACAAGCTTCAATCCATTGTAAACATTGATTAAATAAGGTGGCAGTGCTGTACTGTGCTACGTGGTAATAATTAGATGTTACATTGATAGGCACTAAAGAAAATCATTAGGAAGACAGATATATTTTGATTCCCCATCCCTGTTTTTCAGTCCCCAAGTCAGCAGGGGTAAGGATCAATGCCGAGATTGTGCCCCTATCCTTTGTGGCAGAGGACATGCCTTGTGTTACAATCTTTCCAGATGATTAAGGGTTAATACTGAGGGTCTCCAAAGGAAACCCCATCTAGTCTTTCTCATTCACAAATTATAGCCATGACTTGTGTTATTTAAAGTAGGGGGGAAAAGACACAGGCTCCTTAGGAAAGACAGGGATGTTGTAGATCCGTTAAGTATTGGAGAAAGATCAGCAAAAGATGTAACAGACAACAAGGATCTGGTGTGGCCTGAAGATCTTCTGTCATCTTATCCAGATTAAATACTGGGAATATAAGTAATGATTCTAATTTACTTAATATTTAAAAATAAAAGGCCAGATACTCAGCTAGTGTAAATCAACATAACTCTATTGACTCCAGAACATCAAAACCTTTGACTCTTGGGCAGGGGGAGGCTGGACAAAACAGACTAACCGGAAAATATCAGCTGAAGTGGAACAGAATAATATGGTTTGCAACACTTTTGATATGTGCACCTTATTTCTTCTTGTCATTTTCCCGCTGGGGAAAAGACTGGTGTTGAAAAGCATGTGGTTCATAGACAGGGAGCAGTATAAAAAAGTGCAGGGAAAAGGAACTTTAGGACATACACATATCACCCAGTTTGCTTCTGAAGCCGAAAACCAGAAGCTTGAATTTTAAGTAGAACTCATGGTACTGACCTCCAATCTCTCTCTACATTCAGATAAATTCTACAGGTGCTCCCTGTGCTCTTCTCATCTTTCCAGACTCCTTACACACCCACTGTTTTATTGTTAATCATTTATATAGTGCTATTAGTTGTATCCAGTGGTTTACAATAGGGTGAATGTGCCACACATAGAATAGAATCCCTGCTCCAAAGGACTTGCAGACTAAAGGCACAGGTGGTGCCCAGATATCATGGTGCTGAGGCCATGTCTACACTACATTTACTACACCAGCACAGCTAGAGCACTGCAGTTGTGCAACTGTTGTCCCATAGTAGAAGGGTTTTTTCTATCCACGTAGGTAATCCATCTCTTTGAGAGGTGGTAGCTTGGTTGATGAAAGACTTCTTCCGCTGACCTAATTGTAAAAAGCAACAGAGGGTCCTGTGGCACCTTTGAGACTAACAGAAGTAACTTACTTCTGTTAGTCTCAAAGGTGCCACAGGACCCTCTGTTGCTTTTTACAGATTCAGACTAACACGGCTACCCCTCTGATACTTGACCTAATTGTGTCCACAGTGCGGGTCAGGTGAACCTAACTGTGTTGAACTTACTGATGTTAGCTAGGTCAGTTTAATTTTTAGGTGTAGACTACGCCTGAGCATTGTATAAGAACCAGAATAGAATAGAGTGGATTCAATAAAATACAGTGCAAAACAAATGAGTACCATGTAGGTAAACCCCTTCTCCCCCCCTTCCCCCCCCCCCACTTACTTACTTTCATAGAACCAGCTATTCCTTCTTACTGGGGAGTCTGACTGACAAGAATGACTATAATGAGATATAGATATCACATTTCTTTGACTGCACAGCAACCACTTTTTCCAATAACCAGTTGTGAACAAAGCCTTGGTCTTTCTGGAGCAGGCTTTGTGGCATCTGACAGAATGAGATCTCTGCCAACTGCAAATTTTCTGAACTAAAACAATGATTAAATAAATGTATAAATTACAATGGGCTGAAATTCTAATTGCTGTAAAATGCATGTTCTCTGTGCCCTCCTTGTGCTTGGGTCTCCTCTCTAATTCTTAAAGCAGTAGCTAAGCACACCATTGATCCTTCTGACTTCTACCAAGGGGTAAGATTGCCTGTTGGCATATTTAACATCTCTGAACAGGGGACACTTTCTAATGAGTGAACAATCCAGACTCTCTGCCCCTCCCCCTCCTTCCTAGCCTGCCTTTGGTATTCAATATGCATATTAGAGCACAGTGCATGTTATGAAGAAGAATATTATAACTGACTTCTCTGTGGCTGGGGAGGGGAAGCAGAAAGGGTTGATTGGAATAGCTGTATCCCAGAGGCAGACTCAGACAGCCTTTGTATCGTGATCTGTGTCAGTAATACCTGTGCAGCAATTTTCATAGAGAGACTAATCTGAAAGGGAGACGAAAGCGGAAGAAAGATATCCAAATTATAATAAGTAAATTATTCAAACAGGATAATTAGTTTTTTCCTCCAAAACATGTAACACAGAACAACTGGAATTTCCTTTAATAAGCCCTGAACGCAGAGGCCTGGGAGGGTAAAGCAGTGAACCGTAAAGAAAAATACAAAAATCTTGAGGAGATGTTAAAAAGAACCTGTTTTCAGTTTATCCTTTGGAAAATAGCATCAGGCTTTTCCACTTCAGTTCAAGGCTAATGGGCCAAATGAGAGCTGATTTGTTTTCCCCCTACAGGAAAATTGCCGCCTTGTGCTAAGGAGATGCCCTTCTTGACACACAGCTGAGAGCTGGCATAACTCACTACAATACAGTCTCCCCAAGGGCCTGGGCTGGGGTCTCCGCTGCAGAGTGCAGTAGGAGAATGGTTGTCAAGTGTTGCATCTTCCTGCAATTCTAATGCAACATGAAAAAGAGACACTGAAAGCCCAGGACAGTTGCACCCGCCTTTCTTCATTATTATTTTTTTTCCTGGAGCTTGCTAATTAAATCATTAAAATTTTATCTTTGCTTAACCATGGATAAAACCATTTGAAAAATTTAATTAGTATGCTGCAAAGAGATTCATGTGAAGCCAGGAGCATTTGTAGAGTGTGAGTGGCAGCTGGGGGAGGAAAGCGAATATGTATGGGAGTGCATTTCCTTGCAGCAAAGACCCTCCCTTGAAATAAACTACAGATGAAACTCTGGACTACATTCACCCCCTAGCATAAGTAGTCTGGCTCCCATTGAAGTCAGGGTATCTGCTCACAAAATACCTATAGCTGATCCCCACGATTTAGGCAAGTATGTAAGATACACCCTTTGTTCCTTCAGCAGAAGGGTGAGGGACAGGGCCAGATTAACCTTTTGTGGGCCCAGCACCAAACTTATTTGTGGGCCCCCATGGAGGTAATGGAGCATGGTGCGTGGAAATCAGTCCCCAGAGCGAGGGGCCAGCCAGGGGCAATGGGGCAGCCCAGCTCCGCCCAGCCCAGTGGGAGGGCACTATTTACAAACCGGCAGTTGCCAGACACACAGTGGCCCACCTAGCCCTGTGCTGCCAGCGTGACTCTTCCCCTCAGGGGGCAGGCCAATGCTGTGCCACACAGCCCCCCACCCAACATCCTCCTGACTCCCTATGGCCAGAGCCCCCCCAGACCCACTAAACCCAGTGCCCCCCGCCAGTCCCCTCCACACAAATGCATAGTGCCCTGAACAACACCATCTCTGCCCAGCACTCCCCTGCCCACAGACCCACCACAACTGCCCAGAACACCCCATAGAACCCCACTCCCTAGTGCCCCAATATAAATATGCCCCCCCCCCGCAAGAAACCTACTCCCCCATGCCCTGCCTCCTGGCCCCACTCACTGGCCCTGCTGGGAGGCGACTGTGTCTTCCAGGCTGAGCCGGCAGTGCAGTCAGAGCTGGTCCCGGGGCAGGGAATTGCTCCGGTCTCTCCGGAGTGGTGTGATCAGCCAGGCCAGGGCCTGCCCCGGCCGGGCTCCCTCAAGACACACTTCCCCTGGAGGGGCCCAGCCAAGCCCCCCCACACTGTCCCCTTCCCCCACACCCCCAGCCTTGGCTGAGACTGGCCAGGCTTCTTCACTAGTCTCAGTCGGCTCGGCTCCAGGGAGACAGATGGGGGCCCACAGGTGGTGGGAAGCAGAGACTGCCCAGAGCCAGAGGTGCAGGCCAGGGGGCCGAAGAGGCAGCAGGCGGGCAGGCCAAGAGGAGCAAGTAGTGGGCGGGGGAAGCTAGCAGGGTCTCAGGGCACAGTGCAAGTGGAGCAGGCCAGGACCCCTTCTGAGCATGGGCCCGGCTCTAGGGAGACACTGGAGCCATTGTAAACACGGGAGTGGTGAGGGAGGCCACAGCTATTCTTGGAACTTGTACATGTGAGAGACAAGTTGGTTAGGCAAGGGGACGCTCTGTCAAATGAAAGCAGGATGCCATGGTGTGGGGTCTGTGCTTGTCACTACATGTAAAACAGTATATACAGAGGCTGCAAGTTAACGCTGCCGCCAGCAGTTTTAACTTGCTCACATGGTGTAGGGTAGTAGGGCAGCTGAGTTTTCTCACTCTTGCACAGGTCAGGTTCAGGAGGAGGGCCTTGGTAAAAGGAACAAAGGGAACACTGTAGTCCAGACTCTGATATATTATGCAGTAAGCTTGTAGGCCATAGCACAGTGGCCCTGCAATTCCATCATTGGCTTTGTAGTGCTAGGGCTGGCAAGAAGACAACAATTACACAATTACACACACATACACATTCAAGGCCTACTCTGCCTCATATGGAGCAGCAACACGAACCTGGGTCTCCACATTCCAGGGCCAGGCAAGTGCTCCAATCACTGGGCTAATGACTATTCAGGGGTCTCAGTCTCGCGTTTTGACCAGAAATTCCATCCTAGATCATAAAAATCATCTCGATTTACATTTTTGTTGAAAACAATATGTTTCCATGAAACCTTTCAGTTTGCACAAAAGGGCAAGTTTTGTCAAAAAAGAAAAAAAAACATTGACCAGCTGGACCTGGCAACCACTCTCTACTTGCTCATGCTGCCTCTCTGTAATGGCTGTAATTAACACCCATTTTACTGTGGGGCAAACCATGCAGTCACCTATGACAAGTTTCTTGCATCATGCCCTACCCACCTAGGCCAGTGCAAATGCTATGCCTGCAATGTTCCTTTTGCTGCAGCCAATGGACACTTTGCCTGAATGGTATGGGGAGACCCCTATGGGAATCCATTAGTGCTGGCTCTTGCCTCTTATTGTCTTAAGAATTGTCATAATAGAAATGATCTTACGGCAGCTTCAACTCATCCCTCATTACTGGGGCATGCAGTGAAAAGGGCTATTGAACATTACTTTGTGGGGGGATAGGAAGGTTAAACGGAATGCCCCTCACATAATGAATATTTGTATGCGCCTTTTTTATGCTCTGTAGGGCAATTGGGTTCAAGCTGTTTTAGGCCCATGCAACATGGACAGCTCCTACATATACCCAATTATTTCCCACTCGGGGCCAAAAAGTCACTCTCGCTTGCAGCCTGTGCTACCATATTGAAGTCACTGGGATTGCACTGGGCAAGCAAGATCAGCATTTGACCTTTGACAAGGCATCTCATGTGCTGAGTGGGGGGACCCTTGGGTTACAGACCATGGCAGATGTCCCTTTCCACTGCAAATCCCTTGTATTGGGAGTCCCTCTGCAGAGGAGCCAGAGAGCAAGGCACAAATAAACAAGAGTCAACTGACACCTCTCCCTTGTTAACATTGCAAAGAAGAAAGGAAAGGTATATGTGGTCAGGGGAATTATATGGAGAAAAAGAGATTAGGGTGCTTGGAAGGGAAAAGGGTTATTAAAGGCTAGCCCCTGGCCATCATTCTATCACTTCTTTATAATCGCACACACCCGTGAAGTGAGATGTGCCTTTTTTTTTTTTTTTTTTTGTAACTGCACCCCTGTTCTTACCATAAATAAATTGCTTACTGGCTGCTTTGCTAAAGACTGGCTTCCCCCAGGCAGTTCTCGCATGTCAGAAAAGTGGTAAGAACTGTGTGGTAAACAAAAATTTAAAAAAAGAAGAAGAAAAAGATTTATCCTCCTCCTCCCCCACTTCCCATAAATACTGTGATTACTAAAATCTTGTAAGAACTACAAGAAATCAAAGTGTCTTATGAAACATAACTGCTGTTATTGTGTTAGGTTACAGATACGCTGTGGTAGGGATGTGCATTAACAACCCATAATTATATAGTATTCTATTTAGAAATGGCAGTGACAGCTATTAACCTGTTCTCTTCGTTATAGGATAATGATGGAGGGTAATCCCTTGATTGCAGTTAAATATTCTGAGAATTTGTAATGCTGTCTTCAGTCTTAGCGGGTTCACTGGGAGAAAATTGCAAATAAGAGCTTGCTTACTCCTTTATGTTTAAAGTTTTATATTCACTTGGCCCAATGGCTTGACTAGAAGAAGGTTCAAAATGCAGGGCTGAGATTATTGTGGTTATTTATGCAGAAAAGGCCTTGCAGACATATGAGGTGGTGGGTAGGGCAATGGCTCTTTTACATAGGGTCTGTGGTCAGATTTCAGGGCTTGGAGAGAGTGAGTTTATACTGTATTGTTTTCTGTGGGTTTGATCTTGCAATGCACTGAATACTTCTCTGTGGTGCTGAGTGGGAGTTGGGAGTACTCAGCACCTTGCAGGACTGAGCCCTGAGCAGAGCTGTCTGATTGTTGAGGGAAGTTAGATATAGTGGCATGGAATGTTGGGAGAGATGAAAATTCTCCTTTAGATCATCCATTTCCAGCACAAGCTGGTTCTCACTTGTTAACAGACAAGGAGAGAGGATAGAAAAGGTGAGTTTCACACCTTACCTAGTGCTGAAGACTGACAATAACTGCACAACCCCACCAGTGAAGCTTCACAATAATGATGAAGAGAAACAGGATGCCAATGTATCAAAAGCCACTGTGGTCGTTGTGCTGAGGATCACTTTTATAAGGGTACATGAAGAAAGCAGATGTTAAGGGAATTTTCAAACAAAATCAACCAAGGGCTTTCACAATCCTTCTCTACCAGTGCACTGCACCACTCACCTGATGTGACTTCTCCCTCCTAGGATGAGAATGCCATTCAGTCTCCCAGCATTCAGCATTGTTTTCCCCCCCTATTGTTCCAGCTTTGTACCCCAGCTCCCATCTGGTGGATCACCTTTTCTTGGGATGAAACAGAAATTAGTTCTTATGTGCATTCGGTCCTGAGTTCCCCTAACCCTGCTTCATCAACTAAATCCTAAACTCGACCTGGCAGGGCTACCTTTTGCTGAAGCAAAAAGGGAATTAGTCCTCCTGGATTTCCCCACACTGGGCCTGGTTCAAATCCCATTGAGAGTCTTTCTTTGACTTCAGTGAGCTTTGGAGCACATCCATTGCTGTGTCAATGGACTTGAGGGTAGGCATCCCCTTTGCAAATGGAACCCAGCAAGCACCAAGTCTCCATGTTCATTCAGACCTTCAATTTTGGTGACAGTATGTCACACAGCCAAATAGTCAAGAACATCAAAGCATTATAGTGGCTTTACCATGCTAGCATATATTTTTTCACTGATGTCAACTGGACACTTTGCACTGGGCTTTTAGAACAGTAAAAATAGCCTACCTAAATTTAGTGCAGCTGCAGTCTTACCTAGCCCAGTATTGACCCATGGTTCGGGGGCTGAATGTTGTGACTTGCTATCCCATGCTGCATATATACAGTTAGCTGATGGTGTGTGTGTATGTGTTGAATGAATTGCTACACTCTGATCCTGCTATCTCTGGACTTCAGGAGATGGTCATCAGTGTACCCTCTCCCCCACAAACATTGGGATGGAGGAGTGGGCTACTGGTGTTATCTCCCAAACATCAGTGCTGCAGCACAACCTGATGACATCCATAATCTTCTTTTACAACAGTTTTATTTTGTTTCACTAGCAAATTCTCTCACTTCTGCTTCCGCAGAGACAGAATTAGTTAGCGTGGGGTGTATTTAATTATCTTGCAACAAACTGCTTGAAGAAAATAACTCAGAAAGTAAGATAGCCAGCTGATATTTTCTGCAAGTTCTTCTGGATCCCTTAAAAAATCCTGGTCCCCAAAATAAAACCACTGAAAAGATTTGAAGTAATTTTTAAAAATAAACAAACAGAAAACCCTTTTGCAGTCCCCCTGAGTTTAACTTTGCCCAGGCTTTCTATCATCAATGTATTTATTCATATCAAAGTAAGAAGCTCATAATAGAACAGCTAAATATCAGCACAACACAGCTGCAGACTCCAGCAGAATACAGAATAGATTATAAATTGCAGGTTAAATTCTATCTTGAGTTATACCCATGTACCCCATTGAATTTAACTGGGTTGCCTGGAGGTACCTTTAATAACTGCTTCAGAGTAGCAGTCGTGTTAGTCTGTATCCGCAAAAAGAAGAACAGGAGTACTTGTGGCACCTTAGAGACTAACAGATTTATAAATCTGTTAGTCTCTAAGGTGCCACAAGTACTCCTGTTCTTCTTTTTAATAACTGCAGAATTTGCCCATGCAAATCTTTCACAATGCTGAGATATTTCTCCTTTGATGACATCGGTTTCCTCTCATCTCCTACAAAAGACCAGGCTATGCCACAAAACTTGGATGTTTGATCATCAGATGGTATGGTTAACAGGTAGTGTTGAGTCTTTGAAGATATGCTATATTCTTGATTGTTTTGTGTTATAGTTTCTTTTGGGAGGAGCTGTTGCCAATATCAAGAGAGTTTGTTCTGTGCCTTCATCTCTCTAGGTAGTCAATTTTTATGGCAAATAATTAATAAGAGTTGCTCCCTAAAAACTGGACATTGATGTTGGGCTGAGATTTCTTAAAGATGGGTTTTCTGCATACCATTTGTGACCACCTCTGTTCAAGAACTGATGTATATAATGTAAAGAAAACAAGTCATGCTTTAAAAAATGACTCCATGACACTGATTTCTTCTCCAATTGGAAACCAACCTGCATGTCTCCAACATCTGCAACCACGCAGCAGGACAGCTTCAGTATTATAACATGATAGCCCCCTCATAGTGTCATAATGTGATTTGGTCTTGCCTGTGTAGATGGGACAAAACCATGTTGTAACTGTGTGATGGAACCTTGCTACAGCCCTAGTTTTCATGCAGTTGTCTCACAATTGGATAACATGGATATAATATGATTTGGGGTCCTCTGTACAGATAATACCAAACCACATGATGAACATGGCCCCACAAAACTGGTGTTTTTGCGCTGTAGATGAATCAGTAAAGACTATCTCCAGTACAATAAACACACAAGAGTCCTTCAACATATAGTCTGTTTGGGACAAGGAGGGTCAACAGCAGAATAATTTAATGACCTGAACTCCAGTTCTTTTTTTCCCCCCTAACTTGCTGGTAAATTATCCCAAAGCACAATGCACATGCTGAGGGAAATGATCTTTGAGTTTATACCAGTGTTTAGGAGTAGATGAGCTGTGGCTTAATGCATAAACCTTTTATCTATGGCAACCTAGGTTCATGTCTGGATTAAGTCACAGGATGATGAATTTGCCCTTAGGAAGCGTTTTGACATCAGAAACAACATCTGCTGATGTAAATCCACATAGCTTCATTGTTTCAGTGGAGCGATGTCAGTTTATACCAGCCGGGAATCTAGCCCTAGGTATTGAGCGTGCCTGGCAGTAATAGCTCAGGAGAGACCTGGGACTAGAACAGCTAGGGAGTTACTGGTCAGGAATGAAGTGACAAGAAGAGCTTATTGGGGACAGTAACGGTGCTTTAGAGGTAATTTAGAAGTTTTAGATCAGGAAACTGAAATAAAGGTTGTTAAAACCCAGGACTTGAGGCCTGGGCTGTGACAAGTGGTAGTTGGAGCAGGTTCCATTGGGAAGGCCTGCTGAGCATGTGCTGTTTTTGCAGTTAATTCACATGTAAATGGGGGGAGAAGAGGAACAAATGGATGTGCTGCGAGGGTTGAATCCTAATTCTGGGGCTGTGGGCTAAATCCTTCTGAGGAAAAAAATTGATTCAATCAGGGAGAATTTTTGTGCCACAAGAAATGCAACATGCTTTGCCCTTTCCATCTATTATTTTCAAATGCATTTTCCAGGTCAGGTGGTTCTTATCACTTGTCCCACTTCCTGACACCTGGCCTGAGTTGGATTTTCTAAGTTCATTACCCTCAATGTGAGCAATCAAAGGTGTTGTTTCTGGTAACTTTCTCTCTTTCTACAGCTCTTCCCTTCCTTGTATTGTCATATTCTTTCTGCTTTTCCTTTGTTATCCATCTCTATTGTCTCTTTCCTTTCAGTATCACCCATTAGTAGATTAAAAGAGGCAACTGCAGGTCAGGATTAATGCACTCTGACCTAACTCTGGGCTTGATTCTCCTCCAAGTTACTTCAGCACTGATGTAATTCCATTGACTTCAATTCCTGATTTACACCAACTTCAGTGAGGGGAGAATACAACGCTGTGACAGGGCCAAGGCGGTGCCCGTCACACAGTACATGTCTTCAGCCAGTGCTATAATTGTCTCCCTGTAATGAAAACTAAAAAGAGTTAAGCAAGTTCACACTTTGGTGGTTATTATTATTTGTTAACCGCCAGAGACCAGAGAGAAGTCACTGCAGGAGCAGCGGCCTTAGCAGGCTCACGTTCTGAAACAGTACTCTGTCTAGATGGCTGATTTCCTTCTACTGGAAATGATGTTTGAACTGCAGGGGAGAGAGGGAGGAGGGGATGAGTGATATTGACACCAGTAGCATGAAAGTAAACAACATCATCCTACAATTACAAATTGTATTCCACTGATCTAATACTGGATTATCCAGTAACAAGGTTCTTTGCCTTCAAGATCTTTGGAGCATGATAAGACGGACGCAAGGAAGCTCTAGCAACTTCTTGCAGTTGACAGCAGAAAGCCTGGCCCAGTCCCCTACCTTGGCAAATATGTGATGTTTGAATTGGTCACCTGTTCAGTAACGTATGTTTACCATGAATTGGAACTGTCGCTGTGCAATTACTTTTCCTTCCCCACATGTTTGAAATACAGGAGCTCACTGCTAATGCTCTGCTTCATGTTGGCCAACTTATCGAGCCTGATAAGGGAATCAAATCTCAGCCTCTCAAGCACAATTCTATCTATATGCAAGTTTCCCAACAAGTGAAAACCTAGTTTAAGTAGAATTTTTTTTACGCCTTTTGCAAAGCACATAGATATCTGCAGATCTTGTGTTTATTTCATTTGTTCAGTCCCTGCTCAGGATGGGGATTTTGGTGGTGAATTATTTATGATTATAGGAAACAGGAGGGGGAGTGGTGAGAAGAATTTCCATGCAAACCTCATGCAGTTTTCAACAGATTTCACTAAAAATATTTTTTTCTTTTCCCTACAAATTTCATTTATGTTCTGTCACTGGAGGAAACCATTATTGATTCATTTAAAATATTTATGCAGAATTACAGTGGAAAGTTATACACACACATTAAGGGGGAGCTGTATATTCAGGAGGTTTATTTCCAAATAAAACGTTGGACAGGTTGGGTCTGCAAACATCAACAGACTCATTCTCTGCTAATTTCGGACACCTGCAGTGGAAATTAGTCTCCACTAAAATTGAGCATTTTGGTCAATTCCTGTTGTAATTAGAGGTGTAACGAATGCATCTTCCACTTGTTAGCAAAATATACCAGTGACACAATACAAGGCAGGTTGAGTATAATACTTAGATAAAGACACTTAAAGGCTTAGTGTACATGACTGTAGCACCAGCACTGACTGGTAATAAGGTAGCGACAACACATATGCATATACCATGTTGTTTTTAAACTGCATCTCTTCAGAAACATGTCTAGCCTGAGCTCTTCAATCCCTTTTGGGAATTTTCTGCCTTTTAGGATACATCTGTATGGCAGTTGGGTGTCTGACTGCAGCATATGTAGACATATCCAAGCTCAGGTACTTGGATAGCAGTGACGATGTAGCAGCATGGGATTCAGCGCAGGATGTACAAGCCCCCCTCGGACTCTGGGTACTTACTCAGGTAGCTAGCCCGCACTGAAACCCATGCTGCCATGGCTTCATAGCAAACTTGAGTGTGTCTACGTGTGCTGCAATTACATGCTCCATTTATGATAGAGACATACCCTTATTTGTCTTTCAACAGGGCTTGGCTTACAATTTGTGAGGCCTCAAGCTACCCCTGGTGCCCCTTGCTGGCTTGGCAGGGGACCTTGCAGCCGCTGGATGCTAATGTTGGAGAAGGGATAGCGTGAATCAGTGCAAAATCTCCAGAGTGCGAATGTGGTGAAATGAGGAAAACAAACACCAAAGCCAAAGTGTTAATGAATGCTCCGCTGAGTTCCCTCTGTCTAAGGCCAGCCCTGTCATCTGGCTGTGGTTCTTGACCAGCTCATTCTTTCCTTATCCCTTTGGTCCCGTCAGTTAGGGCAGCCTGCAGCATGGTTTGAATCACATGTGCCAGCTCCGTCTTCATGGCAAAGATCAACAGCCAGCCGAAGAAGGGAATTAAGTCTTCAATAGCTTACATCCTTGCGTCTCTAGTTCTGTTAGTGTGGCAGGGTCCTTGTGCTTAAAGACTTTGTAGGAGAGATCCTGTGCTGGAGACCACACTGCAGTCCCATCCTCTGTAAAGGAATATGTAGCGAAGTCGAGACTCACCGGCGCGGCGCCTCCTGCTGGTCTTCTGGGAATTAGCTCTTTTCCAGCATATGGAGAGCGCTCTGCAGGCCGGTGTCTCGCCTGCCGCTGGCCCCGTGTCCCTCCCGGACTCCGGTGCCCTTTACTCACTCTGGGTCCCCCCCTCCCAGGAGAACTACCACCCTCTACACCCACCTTGCCTCAGTGGCTACTGCCAGTCGTCATCTAGCCCCCGCTCCCTGGGGCAGACGGCAGTCTGTAAAAGGCCACTCGTCACTGGCAAGGGGGCCGGACCAACTGCCTCTGCCTAAGCCTCTGCAACCCCAGCACCTTCATAGGCCTTCAACAAGGCCTGCAGCCTGGGGGCGTTTACCAGGCTGGAGCTCCCCTGGCCCTTTTCCCCAGCACTGCTCTGCTTCAGGTACCTTGCTCCCAGGCAGCTAGCCCTTCCCACTCCAGGGCTGGAGTGAGACTCCTCTGGCTCCTGGCCCTCCAGCCCTCTTCTCAGGGCCAGCTGGGCCCTGATTGGGCTGGCCCCAGCCTTGGTTGTTTCCCCAATCCGCCTAGCTTGGCTGCTTTTAAGCCCTGTTCTCCAGGAGTGGGGCAGTTGCTCCACTACAAAACCTAAGATATTGTGGCCTAAATTCTTCCCTATTATGGCTGCTTTTTGCTATGATAATGGCAAAGTACCACCCTAAACCCAGCAAAGCTGTCCCTGAGATTTTCACTCCAGGTAGATCCTCTAGTGGTAGAAAGCTAGCAGTGTCCCTTATATCCCTTGTTGCCTATGTAGGGGATGGAGTAGTCTTAGGGCTGTTCTCATTTATTATGGGGAACTGTTCTGGTGCACAGCTGGATCAGTATAAAGAGAATGTGAACGTGGCATCAAATCACCTTTGCATCCCCTGCTCTATGCATTCCTCAGCCACACCTGAGGACCTGGCCTATGTGGCTCGAGTTTGGAATATCAGTTTGGAAGGGCATAAAACATTAATCAGTAATGAGTTAGCAGGCATCCTTAAGCAAATGAAAGAGCCTGGACCATATCTCATTAGGTGTTCACAGAATTAATTCAGTTTGGTTTTGCATCTCTTTCAAATGCCGCACAAAGTAAGATCATCTATCTCCTTCCAAGCAAAA
Organism: Malaclemys terrapin pileata; assembly: GCF_027887155.1. NCBI lineage: Eukaryota > Metazoa > Chordata > Testudines > Emydidae > Malaclemys > Malaclemys terrapin. Next base: position 77,355,735 of record NC_071514.1, on the reverse strand, counting down.
TGAAACCTCTTATAATTGTCATTTTCTTCCCCACAAAAGAACTTCACAATAAGCAGAAGAGGGTCACTAGACCTGGAATTAAATGCATGGAATTTAGAATGTTCTTCCTACTTCACTATAAATGGAGTTCCATTCTATCAGAAGTCACTACCATGTGTGGGAATGCAAATGCTTAAGCATGCAGTGTTACTGTATTTGTGTCAGTGATATAAACCTAATGCTCACCATAGAAATTTTTGTTCCTAAAATACCACAATTGTTGTATTAAATTAGATGGAATAAATGAGCCAAAGATGTTAACATAACCCAGTCGCTGTCCACCATTAAACAATGTTAAGCAAGGTTCAGGCTTTAGTATACAGAGACCTCAGCCTGCTTAGTACCATGACAAACACATCATTAAAAACCCTTTTAACCTTTTATTAAAGATGAAGAAAAGAAGTAAAAACAGTTTAAAAATTTGAAATATAAGTATTATATACGACTTTCATTTGAACAACATCCCTTTCCCCTTAGCTGGAGGGAAAGGAAAAGCCTCTTGTTTGACAATCCCTTAGGGTATGTCTATACTACCCGCCGGATCGGCGGGCAGCGATCAATCCAGCAGGGGTTGATTTATCACGTCTAGTCTAGATGCAATAAATCGATCCCCGAGTGCTCTCCCATCGACTCCTGTACTCCACCACCGCGAGAGGCGCAACCGAAGTCAACGGGGGAGTGGCAGCAGTCAATTCACCGCTGCAAAGACACCACGGTAAGTCAATCTAAGCACGTCAACTTCTGGAGTTGCGTAACTTAGATCGATTCCCTCCCCCAGTGTAGACCAGGCCTTAGATTGTATCAGAGATGATGATAACTGTCTTTTTGGGGAAAAGAGAAGAAGTTAGTTGAGATGGGCTGGAGCGGTTGTTGTTAAAGTCAGATCCCATTTCATCCCAGCTGGTGTTTGGGATTCAGTTGGAACCGGAAGAGGTAGTGATGTTATCTGGGTTCCTCTCTCTGGATGGGTCTGCTCAGGACATCCCTTAGGACCAAGATGATGAAGGCCTGGGATCCCAGCAGATGGTGGAGGTGGCAGCCACAATAGTGAAGCTTGCTTCAGTAGCTTCCATCTGTTCTTATTTCCCCCCCAAAGTCTCTTTCTTTAAGGGCCTAAAAAGAGAATCAGGGATGGAATAGCCTATCCCTTTATTATTTTGTCCACCAATAAGGCCTCGTTTCTTACACGTCAATTTTGGTTCACTGATTTCTGGACCTCACACAGTCCTTGAGTTACATTAGTAGGTCTTTTTCTTTAAATTAATTCAGTTTTTCTGTCATCTTTTCATACCTTTTCTCATCAACATTTGTTCTTATAGGCTAGTGTGACATCTTATGAACTTTAACATACTTTTTCAAGTTGAGCTCACGATTAGAATAAATTTGTAGGCTCAGTTATCACAATGGTAATATCAGTAATAGATATTACTGAAGTGTTGCAACTCCATAAAACAGATATAATTGTTCTGTTACTGTTGTTAACTCTAGCCAAAAAAAGCAATTCTGATGGCATGTACTAACTCGGCAGGACCCAAAGACTGAATGACTCAACCTAAACTTGATAATGAAGCAAGTCTCAGCAAGAGCAACACAGAACTCAGAGCTGTTTGAAAGAAAATGGGAAACAACTATTAATTATTTCAAAATAAATAACAGGCTTAAAATTACTATGTGGTTTTGTATTCATTTGCTATTATTGTGTAGGTATAGGGCCGCTTTTGCTTACATTTAGATATGTTATTGGAAACAAAGGGAAAGTATTATGTACATGTGTATTTTGTAGTATTTGAAATAAATATAGTTTTGGGGGAACCTCTTGCCATCAAATTCCATATAGTGGGATGTATTGTTGGTGATAAAAATCCATTTAATCCCACCCAAATAGATCTATTTTCTAAATCTTCCATTGAATCTGTTTACTGAAGTGTAACCAGGTACCCAAATGATAGTAAACTGGCACTGAGCCAAAGGTGTCTTGATTTGCAGAGTATATGCAAATTCCAGACCTACTACCTCCTTTGTATTTCAGTGTTTGGTTACTAAGTACGTAACCAAATGTAAGTCATTTACTTAACCTGTAGCTCTTCCCCCACATTTGTAATACCTGCTTTTGTAAAGGATTATAAAGTAGTTTGTGATTTGCAGTATGATAGATGTTACATAAAATAAATTGTCTCTGTTTATCCATCTTATTTCTTTATAGTGCTTTTCAATACTCAGTCATTTTAAAGAACCCTGTTTGTTTGACAGCTAAGTGCATTAGTGTATGCTACTGTGATATTTCTTTTGTAATGTAATTATTATTTTCTCATGTAGTTTCTGTGAATTATATCACAGTTGTTAATGTTATCCCATGGCTCCAGTATGTATGTATGTATGCATGTATTTTCATTATGCTTTTTAAGGCACAAACCCTACCTTGAAAACATTGCTAAGTAGATTATATCAGCTAAATTGATCCAGCCTTGTGCAAATAGCTTAATAAATAAAAGAAATAACTGAGATTAATTTAGCAGGGCTGAGCATGTCACTGCCACTCAGCACACATGCATATGAAATTGCAGTCATTTGGCAGTCAGACTGTAACTAAACAAAGGCAACTTGAGTATCAAAGTTTTCAGCAGCTTGTAACCGCTCTAATTATAATGTAATTCTTCTGTGGCTTTAACCTCATTATCATACTCAAAATGCTTGTTTATCAAACAGTTTTAAGGAGCCACTGAGGAATTATTCCCCTACAGACCTTCAGAATTACTAATGACATGCCAGGAGTTTGGATAAATCCTTTATAAAAATACAAGAAAATCCCAAAACAATGTGGCTGGTCTCCCTCCAGGTTTTATTTACTATGCGAGTCTCATAAATATGTACTTGACTCTAAGGCCATTAGGTGGCGCTTTAGAGCTGTTGGTTTGGCAGGTATGGTGTGCCATGAAATAACTTGTGGAACCAAGATGATAATTGATGAATCATCTATCTTTTCATTTACACGGAACAAAGTAGGGAGACTTTTTTAATGAAACAAAGTAATGTTTAAATGTGAGGCCTTGTAAATATTTTGTAGTGTGCAAAGCAATGACTGTATCTTTCTTCCAGCTCTTATGGCATGATCAAAATGATGTCTCTAGTAATTCTAACTGCTGTCTGTCTGAGTATTTGTATGGGCCCCATCACCACAATATCTGAGCATTTAGCATGGTGAGGTTTTTTTGTGAGAGGGATGTGTGTTGTTATAAACTGTTTGTTTAATCTAATCATATTATCTAATTAGAAAGTTTAATTATGAGCAACTGTGTCACAGGACTCAAAAAAACTTATACAAATGGATTGGTGGGATTAAGTAGGGTTACATAAAATGGTATTTGCTTCTGGAGTTTGGGAATGAGTGGGGTATTGTGTCTCATGTAAGTGCATAAACTGAGAGGAAGCTAAGTTTAAAAAAAAGTTTTGCATTTAGTTCTGAATGTGGTGAGTTCCATGTTCACTCTCATTTCTGGTGGCAGAGAGTTCCAGAGTGTAGATCTAGCTTCTGTGAAAAGTCTGCCTCCTGTTCTTACAAGCTTTCATATGTTCAGTGACAGTTTCATTGTTCCAGTGGAATGTAGCTGTCATGAGAGGTCATAATTACAGAGGAAAAGGTTTCTCAGATAGCTAAGAACTTTGAATATTAGGACAGAGATCTTAACCTGCACTCTGCAGTAAATAGACAGCACAGACAGTAGAGTACCGGCGAGATGTGTTAATTGTGACTTACGTTGCTGAGTAGGTGAGCTATGGTTTGTACGAGTTGGACTTTACTCAGGGTGGGTGTCTTCATTCCTATATAGAACAAGTTGAAGACATGAGACTTACAGAATAGAAATGTGTGGATGGGGCTCAGTTTTCTAGCCAATCACAGATGGAAGTGGGTTTGTTTTGTTGCAATGGCTATTAGGACACCCATTAGCATTGAGAAGCCCGAAGCAAATCCCAAGGTTGTGAAATTATTTAACTGTCTGAGGGAAGGTGCCATCAATAGTGGGATATACCAAAGAGGAGGCAAGTTCATCAGCTTGTTTTTTCTTCATATCAGCATCCCCCCAGTCTTGCCCATGTTCCATTATCTTTTTCTGTATGTCTGTACTATAACACAATGGGTGCTTGACTCAGATGAGAGATGTTATACAAATGATATAAAAATACAGAACTCAATCTTACCTTGTTTGCACGACTGTGAGTCTGAGCTTCATTTGCAACTGTAGAGGAAAACCTGCATTAACACTGCTCCTGCACCCGCCTAGAGCTCTTCTCTCGAGATGTTGCACCAACTGGAATTCCTTTTGGATATGAATATACACCTGTATTCCTATTTATCTGAGTTCTGATGTGGAAATTAGATGCTCTGCTTGTGTGGACATCAGAATATTTATTGATATTTAAAATTTCATGTTCTTTGGATGGATGTTTGTGCATGAGGACAAATGACGAGTGTTGCAGGTACTTAAATTAGGTGTAGTGGAAGATTTAGCATGAATGCTGCATTCTCTCTTAGAATTCTCTTGGAAATGAGAATCAGAGTCTCCAGAGAAATCTTGGTGGGGAATGGAAATAAATTATAAACATATAAATAACTTTGCACTGCTCTTCACTGGTAAAGGCTGGTTTTTAATTTATGATCAGGTTACAGCTTCTAATTTAAAGCTCTTAAAACATTTAGAAGGAATTCTTTGAAATATTAAAATACTTTATAAAAATCAATCTGAAAAGTGATAGTTTTCCTAATTCCCATTTATAGTCTCTGTAATGCTTCTGCTCTCAGTGGAACCACTGATTTCTCAGCCTTATCCATCTGCTGTGTGAACAACATGGAGAAAGGGCTACGGGCTTAACTTTAAGGGAGGGATCAATAAGCACAAAAGAGCTGTCAATGGATTTCAAAAGTTTCCATCTCGCTGGCTTCCTCTCCTCTTTCCTTACTGCTGTAAGCCTCTGCGACAGACAGTGAAGCACATCACTGAAATGTATTATAAACTCAGGGAGGAAATTACCTGATCTCTCAAAACTATATCACATACACTATTATTGCGGGATTTAGATTGTTTAGGATTAACCCAGGGCTGAAATTACCTAGGTCCTGCAGGTTAGGACCTTGGTGTGTTGACAGAAGACCTTGAGAGACTGTGGTTAGAACAGCAGGGGAACTACAGAGGTAAGATCTGAAGGTTACTGACCGAGCTGAGGGGAAGAGGAGGCAAGACTGGGTCTGAAGTATGAGGGGTACTCCAGAGCAGGATGGAGGCTCATTGACTAAGATGGTGTGCTGGGACTGGAAAAGTAGGGGTGCTGCTTGAGGTATATTGGCAGAACTGATGGAGCTGGCAACAAGGCAGGTGCTGCTCGTCAGGATTAAGATGTGCTAGCAAAGCTCATGAAAACTGAACAACTTGCCTAAAAAATAAAACATCAGCTGGACTGAACTGTGAAAGATCTTGAACGTTTTGGTTGTGAAAGAGAGACTTTGGCCTTTCACTCTTTGTGTGAGAAGGGGAAGATATTAGCTAATTGGTATGCAAATAGAGAATGATCCCGTTCTTATCTATAACTTGGCATCCTCTCAGACAATGGCCCTTTTATTCCAATTCACATGGCTAATATTTACACCACCTATGATGACAACTGGAGGGATGTTTTCCTTAAGTATTGTCAGGCATCCTCTCACGCTTTGTGTAAAAGCTTCTGTAACCTTCCCTATCTTAGCTTTGAATCTTTCCCTCTGGGCCTAACTCTCTCTGTACAAGTGGCCAGCAGTGAAGCCTAATTAGACGTGGGCTCAGCAGTCCACATGTGACAGAAGTGCCACGTGTTCTAGTGGTAGAAGAGCAGCTTTCTAGGGAGTGGTGCTGTTGTGAAGGAAGTGCTGACTAGTGGTACAAGGGGAGCACTGTGGAGAATAGGCACCGCAGGAAGTACTGCCTGCAAGACCCAGAATGACAGTATCCTACGGCCCTCTGATTGGCCCATTGCCCCTACTTAACCCCAGGGGTTGCCCCCTGAAGTTGTCTGGGCAACCATACAGACTTTGGCCTGTTACTATGCTGGACTTTGCCTCATCTCCTGATCTTTGGTCTCTGACACCAGCCTGACTTCAACCCCAATTCCTGCCTCTTGATTCAAACCTGGTCCTGTCTCTGGTCTCAGATCCTGGCTCTTGTTTATGGAACCAAGTCTTATAATTCCTCTAACTCTGGCCCGGTGACTTCTGTCCCTGGTAGACAGACCTCCAGCCAGCTGTGACTGCTAGGTAAGACCGCCTATGCCCCAGTCCCTTTCACTGTGTCTTCCCACTGTTTGATCTTTCCCTATATACACACAAATGCAGCCTTTCCTTTTCTTCCCATTCTTCTATGCCCTCATGTTAGAATACTGCACGTGCTCTTCTCAAAGGTATTATATTTCCTTGAGCATCACTCATTAAAGAATAGTATATAAAGAAAATGATTAAAGATGTTAACGCAAACCTGCATGTGGTGGGGACAGGGAATTTAGAGAGAGTATACATATTTTTTCCTAGGCCCTTTTGTTGGAAGGTGATTTCCTTTTTTGGTTCTGCCTTTGGTGCATGTTAGTCCTTTTTAGGTTTTTATTCAGAATTTGATGTGAAGGCTATAAAGATGAAATATGCAAAAATGACCAGTCCAGGTCCATAAATAGTGACTGAAAAGGCCTTCAACGTGGCTTCATGGGGTGGACTAGTCGTTGCTTTTTCTGTAAGGGCTGGAGGTGGGGGAGGGAAGGATGATGACTGAGACAAAGATAAAGATGGTGGTCACTGGCTTAGCACTTCTGACATGCTGCTTGAGGGGTGATAACAGCTTTTGGTGTGGAATTAACAGTGTGTGTCTATATATAGGACAAGTGCTAAAGAAATTCTGATCTTGTATAGCTACAGCCTGGCCTCTGGTTTTTCACTGATTCTTGTGGAGTTAGTAGTTTGCTGGAATTTACTCTTAGGCTGGCGGTCCTATATGAGGGATACAGTATGTTTTGCCTCCCACAATTACAATCCAGAGCTGCTGGAGATAGGGCTTTGTATTAAGGTCTGACGCAGAGGAATGCTGGCAACAGACTGCTCTTTATTTCCTGGCCCAAGTCACTTGACATGGGCTGGGGTAAAAGTTTAATGCCCCATGTCACATGGCCAGGTCACTATCCACTAACTCCGGTGGCTATTGTTACAGGCTTAACAGTACTTACTTATTTTTTAAGCATCCCTCACTTAGCTGCAGCAAATAAAAAAGCACTGGTTATAAGGAGATATACATAGGCATTTTTATTGTGTATCCTGAGCATCATTCCCATGAGTTAGTTTAGAGACAGCTATACTTCCCAGTGAGGAAACAGCAGACTCCTCCTTTTCTCACCTCGGCTAATACTGTGTTCTTATTGGGAGCAGACCCAGGGTTGAGCCATCCAGGAAAGGGAATCCAACACCCATAGAGTGGATAGGGCATTAGACAGGAACTCAGGAGACCTGGGTTACATTTCTGGCTCTGTCACTGGCTTGCTGAATGACCTTTGGCAAGTCATTTCCATCTCTGTGCCTCGGGTTCCCCATCTGTAAAATGGGGATAGTGATACTGACCTCCTTGGTAAATCACTTTGAGATCTATGGTTGAAAAGCATTATATAAGAGCTAGGTATTATTATTGTTATTTTATTATTGTTACATAGGGGAGAGCCTGAACATAGCCATCTACAGTATTGTCAACTCCAGAAGTTTAAAAAATAAAGTCAGGTCCTCAAAAATCATGAGATTAGCTTTAAAACTATGAGGATTTTTTAAAAATAATACATTCTGCTTTCTTTTTATTTGCCTTTTGGTATTTGAGTCTTTAAGGTTTTCAATATTTTCTCCACAATCAGGAGAAACTTACCTTTTTTTAAAATGAAGGCTGAAATTCTCATGTCATATGATTCCAGGTGCCAAGGATTTAAGAAAAACACTAAATATTGTGTCAGATCATGAATTATTCTGTAAAGTCCTGTCCTCCCTACATCTGAGTAAGAAAACCTGGTTTCCACACAGTTGTCCCCTGAAGTAATTTTAACATGCTTAAGTTTACACCCCTGCAACCATCATTAAACCTTGGACTGCCCAAAGCTTTGGCTTCATTTAAACTGGATGATGTGAAAAGAAGAAGGCTGGAGTATATAGTGAATGAAATAGAGAGACAGGGATCAATGCCATGTTTTTGGCCAGATTCTGTTCACAATTACAAATATCAACTTAGCATATGTATCTAGCTAAAGTTTTTATATATGCTCATTGTCTTGGTATCTCCTTCATAGCTTGAATTTACACTGGTGTAACTCATGGTATGTCTACGTTGCAATTAAACACCCATGGCTGGCCTGTGTCATCTGACTTGGGCTTGTGGGGCTCAGGCTAAGGAACTATTTAATTGCAGTGTAGACATTTAGGCTCAGGTACCCTCTCCCCTCAGGGGGTCCCAGAGCGTGGGCAGAGCCAAGTTTGGCCCTTGATGTGCAGGGAATGAACCTGAAAACCTGTGCACTGATTGAACAGTAAGAATAAAAAAGGTGACTTTTAAAAAATGTACAAATAAATAATTGGATTTTTAAAATCAATTTTAAAATAAAGATTTAATTTCAATGACTTAATGTCCACAAGGGGAAAAGTATGTTTTTCATGTTGGTAGGCACATAGCAATTGTATTAGGTGCATCCTGACTCTTTTCAGTCCCCTCTAAGGAGACAATCTTCACAGTGGGGTGTTTCCACATCTCTATCACAACTGGAGGCAGGTCTTCCTCTGAGCCTGGGTTTAGGCCTGCTCCTCAAGAAGAACTCCTCAGAATTCTCTGCTTCCATGCATAGCAGATGCCAGGGCTCCCTTAGGAACAGAGCTCTCACAGGATTTTTAAAAAGATTTTTAACTAAACATCTCTTGGATTTTTCACTGGGTTTGCAGTTTTTCTCTTCAAAAACAAAACTTCTCTTGGTTGTCTGAGGAGGGTTTGAAGGAAGGAACTCAGCTCCCAGACAAAGTGTGGGCAATGTCCATGCTGAGACAGCTAAGCAGGCTGCAGTGAAACCAGCTACCAGGCGGTCTGTGGGTGTGTGTGACGATTTGGGGAAATCTATCTAAGTTAGCGGTTCTCAAACTGTGGGTCGGGACCCCAAAGTGGGTTGCGACCCCCTTTTAATGGGGTCACCAGGGCTGGTGTTAGACTTGCTGGGACCCAGGGCTGAAGCCAAAGCCTGAGCCCCACTGCCCAGGGCCGAAGTGACAGGGTTCAGGTTATAGGCCCCCCACTTGGGGTGGCAGGGCTCAGGCAGGCTCAGGCTTCGGTCCCCCTCCTGGGGTTGTGTAGTATTTTTGTTGTCAGAAGGGGGTTGCGATGCAATGAAGTTTGAGAACCCCGGTCTAAGTACAGCTTATTAATTCTGGTGAATGTTATGGAATGATTGAATCATGGAATACCTCAGTGGATGTGGAGTCAGCCATCTGCTGTCAGAGCTCTAGCATGGCTCTTCCAGACCAGCTACGAGGGTAGTTCATTAAACCTTAATCATTCCCTAGTCAGTTGGACACACCCTAGGACAATGGGTTGGCTGAAACCTTGGGAAATCAGCTCGACTAACTTTGTCTGCAGGGAGAGAGGTTGGAGAGAGAGGAAAATCCTCAAACACAGGGCAAAGAAACCAGATTTGGGGGGGGGGGCTCTCAGAGACACATAAAGAGTTGGGTAGGAGAGAGGAAGAGATGGGCATGCTTTTGTAATGGAGGTGTTCTGTTTAACTGTGGGACCAGCCAAGGAAGAGGGAGGCTAGTTGACTTAGAGAGAGGAGAAATCCTGGGCAGGAGAGGGAGATTGAGGATTCTGCCCTACTCCCAAAGAGCGCTCTGGGGGTGAGGAAACTGAGGCAGGGAAATGCGTATAGATATATTCATTATTTTGGCTAGATTTTGGATGCTCTTTACTTAGATAGCAAGAGACAGAATTTGTTTTCGTGTCTCATGCAAAAATCTATTTGGGCTTGCCTATGCAAACATTTAGTTCACAGAAAGCTGGATTGTGAATCTACCTCATGCTAGCTTGTCCATGCAGACCGTTGGTGCATCACCCTAACTGTTAGTTAGTATGCTTTGATCTAACCTGCTTTGAAATTATAAGGACTATAAGGTGGATAGAAAGCTGGCTAGATCGTCGGGCTCAACAGGTAATGATCAATGACTCAATGTCTACTTGGCAGCCAGTTTCAAGCAGAGTGCCCCAAAGGTCTGTCCTGGGGCTGTTTTTGTTCATTTTCATTAATGATCTGGATGACGGGATGGATTGCACCCTCAGCAAGTTCACGGATGACACTAAACTGGGGGGGAGAGGTAGATAAACTGAAGGGTAGGGATAGGGTCCCGAGTGACCTAGACAAATTGGAGGATTGGGCTAAAAGAAATCTGATGAGGTTCGACAAGGACAAGTGCGGAGTCCTGCATGTAGGACGGAAGAATCCCATGCACTGCTAAAAGCTGGGAACGGACTGGCTAAGCGGCAGTTCTGCAGAAGAGGACCTGGGGATTACAGTGGATGAGAAGCTGGATATGAGTCAACGGTGTGTCCTTGTTACCAAGAAGGCTAACGGCATATTGGGCTGCATTAGTAGGAGCATTGCCGGCAGATCGAGGGAAGTGGTTATTTCCCTCTATTCGGCACTGCTGAGGCCACATCTGGAGTATTGCATCCAGTTCTGGGCCCCCCAAAGGATGTGGATAAATTGGACAGAGTCCAGCGGAGGGCAATGAAAATGATTAGGGGGCTGGAGTACATGACTTATGAGGAGAGACTGGGGGAACTGGTCTTATTTAGTCTGCAGAAGAGAAGAGAGAGGGGGGATTTGATAGCCTTCGCCTACTTGAAGGGGGGTTCCAAAGAGGATGGATCTAGACTGTTCTCAGTGGTGGCAAATGACAGAACAAGAAGCAATGGTCTCAGGTTGTAGTGGGAGAGGTCTAGGTTGGATATTAGGAAAAACTTTTTCACTAGAAGGGTGGTGAAGCACTGGAATGGGTTACCTAGGGAGGTGGTGGAATCTCCATCCTTAGAGGTTTTTAAGGTCAGGCTTGACAAACCCCTGGCTGGGATGATTTAGTTGGGGTTGGTCCTGCTTTGAGCAGGGGGCTGGACTAGATGACCTCCTGAAGTCTCTTCCAACCCTAATCTTCTATGATTCTATGAAACAGGAGTATATTAAAGCATACTCATGAATTGTTAGCACAGATTAGCAGGGTGCACATGGACGGAGTTGTGCAGGGTAGATTGCACACTCCAGCTTGCCATGAACTCAATGTTCATGTAGACAAGCCTTTAATGTATGTTTGCTTTCACTATCACATGCCTGGAAGGGTTAAACTGTAAATCCATAGCACCCTCACAGTGAATGTTCTGAGAGAGGGTGTGCTTAACCTACAAGGGAATCTAGAGGGAGGGTCATCGCTAGTCCTGGGGGGCCGAGGGCATCTGGTCTGTGTGGTTCCATTTCCATGAAAGGGTAACAGACAAGAGCGCCTGTGCCCAGGAAAAGTACCAGGGGGCCAAGAAGAGTGTTGTAGCCTTCTGAGAGCCAGGGAAGCTTAAAGCATGTGGGTTCCGTGGACAGGGAGCCAACACAGCAGGCTGGTGAGTGTCTGGAAGAGGGTGCATTATTGAGCGCTCTGTGTGTGCAAGTGGGCACCATCCATGCTGAGACAATTGAGCTGGACACAGTGGGACCCGTCTCCCATCTGTTGGGTGGGCAAGAGCCACACTGATGTAGTTGAACGAGACCAAGCCAGAATCAGTGGCATGGAACTGGGGAGAAGTTTTCCAAAGTCCCCCCCGCTTTCCCCTAGTCATGGGACCCCAATTTCCACAGCTTATGGAAGAAGCAGGAAAGTTTCTCTTGCACCTAATATTAGGTGAAAGCAAGGTTGTCCCATAGCAACTAGGAGGAAGAAATTCCTGCTCCCAGCCAGCAGGTAGGCAAGATCTGGTCTGAGATGGTTGAGAAGGCTTCATTCCCCCTTCCCACAAGCTGTTCTACTTGCAAAACCTCACCTGTCACAGCAGGTGCCAGCTCCTAGAATCTTGCTGATACCAATGAATCATTTGTCTCCATTGGGTCTGGTTCATTCCTCATTCTGTGTGGTTGAGCCCCACTCAGCTGAGACCCCATAGCAGGCAGCATGGGGTGAAGTGATTCAGATCCTCCTCCCTGGGAGATGGCCCTACCTTGTCTCCCCTTACAGCCTCTAGGGGTCCCACAAGAGGTCATAAAGTGGCTACTATTTTCTTTAGGGAGACATACAGGATGCGTGCCTGCAGACTCTCAATCTGTCTAGTAACACACTGCCACCTTCACAGGGGCCCTTCTCCTTTCTTGCAGGGGTTTGGCTCAGGGACTGGTGAAGGATATTGCTCACAATCAGCTCCTTAAGAGGCAGCACAAAGTCTTAAACCTTCTCATAAGAGAGTGTCTCCTCCAACTCCTCTAAAGAGAACGAGAGCTCTCGCAAGCTGGGGCTCTGAGCGAGATACCTCGGGCTCCCAACTAAGCTTCCAAGAATTAAGCATGAGTGGACATCTTATGTTTTCAGAAAATGAAGCTCTGCACGCACAACCCACCAACCAGGCAAAGTTGAAGAGCTGTGTAATTCTTCTTCACTTGGATTTTGAAGATTGATTTTTAAGGTGGAGTGGGAATTCACTATCAAGAACTCCCTGTACCTAAATGTACTAAAATATCTTCATTATTCTGCCTAAGGTTAAGCCTGCTGTGGCTTCGTTAACAAAGAAGATAGTCACTAGAATCCATTGGTGACTTCATTCTTAATGTTGTTGGATGTTGGGTCCAGAGAAGCTGGTCATCAGGGCAGATACTAAACCCTATATAGAGGGAACATATCTGGAGTCTGATGTGATTCTAGGGAAGTTGTGACCCAAGGAGGAGATGTGTAGTATAACCTGTCTCCTACTATGGCCCCCAAGCTCACTCCTCCGTTTTCAGCAGATGATTCTTAAGCATGATATGTATACAACTACTATGAAGGCAGCAAACCTTCAGCACCGCTTAGAGAAAGTAGCCTTGTTCATGTCCTAGGCAGAAGCTCTATCTATTCCTCAGGATTCTTCACCAAGAAGAAAAGTCAGGGTCGGCTGGCTCAGCAAGACATACTTAGAACCGAGGTAATGTAGTCTAGATCAGCTAGCCTTTCGGTGCATCACTGCCCAGGTTGGAAGCCTAGTGATGGAACCGATTTGCATCAGAACTCAATTAAAAAAAACAAAGGAAGTACTGTGTGAGGAAGAGATGCTCAAAAGTGGATGCTGTGGTCACTTTGTCACATAGATTTATCTTTAACACAGTGGGCTAAAGGTTTCCTTTATGCTTTCCTCCCTGCAGCCAGTGAGAGTAAATATGGTAAGGAAGATTGTAAAGGAACAGGCCACTATGACTATAATCATCTTCTCATTAATCCTCAGATCTTGATTCTCATACCTTATTCAGATGTAATTGGAACTTCCTCTCAAGCTCCTAATACACCTATACAAAACATAGTACAACAGGGACCTATCCTGCACCAATATCTAGCGCTGCCTAAGTTGTGAGCTAGGGAGCTGAGAGGAGGGAACTATAGTCACTCATTCTAAGAAGGTGATAAACACCCTCCTAGCATTTTGGAGGAAATTCACAAATGGGGTCTATCTAGATGTTGGTGATACAAGGGACACACATAAAGGCAAAGTCAGCTGAAGCAAAGGACAGTTTTGCATTTTTACAAGATGGCCTACCCATAGGGCTCAAGGCCATCAACTTTTGGAAAGACAGGTCAGGAACTGCAGGCATATTGCACAATAAGAAACCCATCAGACTCTCTAGTCACTGGCACACAACATGTCATGAGTTTGAACTGTGGGCCCCCTAAGTCCTAATAAAGTTACCTTACACCATCAAAGTTGGTAGTTTTTTGTCCTTTTCTTCATCACCGCCTTGCCAAAGGGGGTTTTGGAACTTGGTGTGCTCTTTATGAAACCTTGGTTATACATTCTGTCAAACATTGTAGTTCTGTGAACTAACCCAGCCTCCATCTCCAACGTCACCACAGTCTTTCTCATATAATAAGTGGTATTATTGCCATTTGGATTGAAGCTAGATGGAAACAGAGTCGACAAAGGAATAAGGTGTATATAGCAGAGGCGTTCAAAACCTCAGGTATGACACTCTCAGTACTACGCAGTCTGTGAAAAGTGCAGCAGTTTTGTGAGCAGAGACCTCACATGCATCTTATGAGGAGGTCTATAAGACTGTTACATGGCCTTTCCTCCATACTTTCTCAAACCCTTTAGAACTGATGTCTTCACAGCTGCTGATGCAACATTTGGTAGAAAGGTGTTATGAAACAGGGTTCTCCAGTAACCATCAGGTGTCTTCTCATTTCTACATGGATACACTGAATCATCCTCTCTCCCTAGGAATAACACTGTTTTCTACATCCCAGTGTGAAGGAAATGTCATGACATGGAGAGGACTGAGAAAGGGAAGATTCTGACTTACTTGTGAATTTTCATCCCAGGATACTGCCACATCAAGCACTCTGACCCTCACTCAGAGGATTGCATTATGTTCAGAGGGTTGTTTTTTTTTTTTTCTTGCTACTGCTTGCTGGTTAAGTAGTTTGAAAGGGAAGAGGGTGTTCCTCTGAGGAACCCCTAAATTTCATGTCAAGGCTCTGCTGCAAATGATGGAATTGAATAGCACCTGTGAACCTTTATATAGCTAGTATTGGAAGCTATTGTTCTGAAGAGTTCTTCCTGAGGGGCAGTCCTAAACTCAGGCTCAAAGGAAAGATCTGGTCTGTCTCTGGTTGTCATGAAATGGGGAGTGCCCCACTGTGAAAATTATCTGCCATGGAAGAGCCTAGAATGAAAATTCACCGGTAAGAATTGGATTCTTAATTCACTTTGGAAGTTAATTAAAATGAATTAAGATAAACCAAATTAAGGCTATTTTAATTCTGATTGAGTGTGTCCATACAGGGATTTAATGCAGTTTAAGTCATCTACATTAAAGTCACACCTTTAGTTAATTTGAATTAATTTTCCTGAGTGCCCCCACATAAACAAGTCCTAAGGAAGTTCTCCACCCAACTCCCACTAAGCTTTATTGGAAGTTGAGTGACTAAGCTAAGGTTTCATGGACATCCTTAACCTTGTAATTTTCTGATTGTTGGGTGTCCGGTGTTGGGGGGGAGGGGGTTGAGGCAGGGTATTCAGTATGTGGATGAACTGTGATATATTGATTGCAGTGCTGTGCACACTGCAGTTCCTGGAAAAAGCCCTCATAATCGTGGGTGTGATAGCATGCACTCAAATCAACATTCATCTGTGTGATGTTGAACTCATAAATAACAAAATCGCACCTATGAGAACTCTCCAGCAGTGTTTGAAGAAGAGCCATGAGCAGTCAAGGTCAGGCAGTCTGGTGCCTGTCAAGGATCTGATGCTGGAGAGACAGGATAGACTGCACTGAATGAGAGGTAGGTTGAAGTAGCACTAAAATGATAACCGTTATAGGCATGGGGTAGGCTTGTTTGGAGGCAGTGAACCAGTCTGTTTTTAGTTACAGTCAGGGTAATTCCATTGACTTCAGTGGTGTTCCTCAAGTTTTCACTGGTGTCATGATAGCAGAATGTAGCCCGGTTAAGGGTACTGTTGGAAAGAGGCAGCCTCAGAAACTGAATGTTTTTGGGAGTAGGCAGCGGTAGGGGTTGCTGGCATTTTTTTAATGGGGGAATTGGTAGTGATAATAATTGGGGACTTTGGTGGAAAGCAGGCAGAAACAGAAACTGTTTGGGGATGGAGTTTATAGTTGGGGAGGCCTCAGCAGGAGCTACCAGAGTACGGGGGCGGGGAGAATTGTCATAATCCAGGACTCTGGGGGAGGCAGGACCCCCAGGGACTCATATCAGTGTATTATGTAAAATATAAAGCAGACCAATTGTGAATTAGAGGGCTATAATTCCTGCTCTGAGTTCTGCTGATTACACAATCTACTAGAACTTCTCTCCCATGGTTTATGATGTCATCAGAACATCCTGATGGAATTATAGCCCTGTAATTCACAGCTGCTGGTTATTTATTACGGGCACACGTATTTTTTTCTATTGAATAGTATGCCTCACACGGCTATTTTTTCTTTTCTGCAGTGATTTTCTCAACAGAGCGTTGTATGAAGCAGAAGAATTAAATAATATCACGCCATGCTTGGGTTTATTTGCTAACCAAAATAACAAGCGTTTATAGAGCTTTATCTTACCAAGGCCAGTGCTTTACAATAACATTAAAAGGAAAAGCCATCTGAGGCAGCAGAGCTAATAATTATTGAAAATCATTTAAAAGCCAGTGAAAATAGATAATGCGCATTTAGATTTAAAACAAGGGGAAAGTCGGGACATGCCTTATGTCAAGCTAAGCCCAAACCTGAAAACCTTTTCTCATGTAAATAGCCCTGTTGAAGTCAACCAGTCACGAAAGGGATTGCAGGTTTGGATCCTTATTTTGTTAGTTAGAAGTTCAAGGTCTGGTGACTGTAGATGCAAATATGTAGTTTCATAGGAACAGTTGCTACAAGTCTTAAATGAAATGTACCATGATTGATAAGTGTGGCTGAGAGGTTTTGAATGGTTTTAGTAACTTTTACACATTTGTACTCTACTTTGCCCAAAGCCTTTGTGTGTGGAACTACGTAGGAGTCAATGGGATGAACTCTGGGGCGTGGAGTGGGGCTTTGCTGTACAATCTGTGTAACTGTGGTTCCAGAGACCCTTGCATTTGATGGCTTCTCTCCCCCAGCTTCTTGGAGCCCATCCGAGCAGTACACATGGTAGGCAGAGATTCACCTGCATTGTCCCATTGCCCATGCTCCACCCCTGCCCTTAGGGCTGAAACCACCATGGCTGCATCAAGTGCCAAAAGGCTTGAGTTTGGAGGCAGTTCTGAAGGCCTAATAAATCCTGAAACCCTGACATGAGGCTGCACTTCTCACAAGTGGAGGGAACCACATATGAGTTATTCGGGTCTCTCTATCTTTCATGTGCAGGCGTCAACGCTCGATGTCCAGGTTCTGTAACCAGAGGAGGAGCTCTGTATCAAGGGAGACTAGGCATTGTAGACCGCCCTCCAGATGTCAGGCTGGGAACTCTTCCAGCACAATGAGTTATTATAGGTGATGCTGCACCATAGTCACAACTTGGAGAGGAAACCAGACATTCTGAGCTGCTGTCCCTGCACTGCTGCCCCTGACCAACAGCCTTGGCGCTAAAGGCTACAGACTCACAGCAGCCACTCCCCAGGTCCCTGATTGGATGGACGGGCAGCATTCTCATTGGGTACCCGCACTATATAAAGGGCCCAACAGGAAGAGGAAGTTGTCTGAGCAACAGCCCATTGCTTGCTGCCTAGAGTGCCTTGCCCTGTTGCCTCACCTGCCCCTGTCTTGCTGCCTCGCCTAACCTCATCTCTCTAACTGCTGACCCAGCTTCTTGGATTAGGTCTTCCGGCTACTGACCCCTGTGAGAACTCTGATCATTGCCCCGGACTGCCTCTGATACGGATTGACCTGCTGGCTATCGGACCACCCTCATACACTTGACTGCTGCTCTGGACTACCCCCTAGCCCACCCTGGGCATTACACCTCTTGAGCCTGGTCCAGGATCTACAATCAGGTGGACATGGAGGTGGGTGTAGCATTGGAGCCTGAATGTACTTACTTTGTTAGACCAGCAGTTCTCAAACTGTGGGTCAGGACCCACCATGGCTGCTGTTTAGACTTGCTGCAGCCCAAGACTGAAGCCGAAGCCTGAGTGCTTCATCCTTGGGTGGCAGGGGTCAGGCTTCGGCTTCAGCCCTGGGTAGCGGAGCTCAGGTTACAGTTCCCCCACCTAGGGCGGAAGCCCTCAAGCTTTGGCTTCAGCCCCACTCCGGGGTGGCGGGGCTCGGGCTTCGGACCCTCTTCCTGGGGTCGGATAGTAATTTTTTGTTGTCCGAAGGGGGTTGCAGTGCAATGAAGTTGGTGTTAGACTATCTTTCCCACCACTGCCTCTACTCTGTAGGGCATAATTTTTGGCTCCTTGGTGCTGCATGGTAAAAGGTCAGAAGCAAAGTTACTGTAGCAAAGGAGTGTCAAGAGATCAACTGTGGTGACACAGCCTGGACCACAGGAGTAGAATTCCTCCCCTGAATACAACCAGGTCACCCAGACAAATGTTTTTATATCATCATTCACCAGCATGTATTTATGCCTCATTTTATTGTAGAGGTTATTTTAAATTCTTCTTAGAGTTGCATTGGCACACACTGGCATTATTTTTATATCCCTACACCTGTGTAGCCAAGTTGCCTTAGTTACCATCTATCAGGCCTCAGAATGATAGAAAAACTAGAACAAAATTAAAACCCCTTAAAAACAAAATCATTATGCCACTGGAACATGGGGATTCCCATCTCCCAATTGAAATGCAGCACATATTTCTAGCCCTCGTGGGATTTTAAATCTGTCACTGGTTCAGCACTAAATATTACCCATCCTGGGTCTTTGATCAGTGTAATTTTGGGTTAGGAAATTAAACGTATGGGAGGAAAGAAGAAAATACCTTTTGTGGAAGGTTCTTTTGGTTAAATGAAAGGGAAGCTGCTCTGAGGCTTAGATGGTCAGAAATGGTGCCAGTGGCAATGAATTAGCAGACTGAATGCAGGTGGGGAGATGGAAAGTACAACATAAACTTAGCTGATCATATGGCTGCAGAAATACAGGGTTGATGGTACCCAATACTAGTAGTGAGTTTGTAATGACAGTCCCACTGCACCATTTTGCAGCCCTTAGGCCTGGTCTACGCTGGGGGGGGGGGGAAATCAATCTAAGATACGCAACTTCAGCTACGAGAATAGCGTAGCTGAAGTCGACGTATCTTAGATCGACTTAGAATTACTTACTTTGCGTCCTTGCGGCGCAGGATCGACGGCCGTAGCTCCCCTGTTGATTTTGCTTCCGCCTCTCACCGAGCTGGAGTTCAGCAGTCGAAGGGAGAGTGATCGGCGGTCAATTTATTGCGTCTACACTACACACGATAAATCGATCCCCGATAGATCGATCGCTACTCGCTGATCCGGCAGGTAGTGTAGACGTACCCTTAGATTCTGATTTAGGAAAGTGTGCTTAACTTTAAACAAATATTTAAATTCTATCAACTTCAACGGAACTTAAGCATGTGCTTAACTGCATTCTTAATCAAGGATGCTTTCCTGAATCAGGGCCTTAGTCCCCATGCAGGCAAAATGCCTATTAACTTCTCTGAGAGTTTTATCTTTGTAAAGACTGCAAGCCTGGACCTAACACCCCAGATACTGAATACTCCATGAGAGTACCTGGATAGATCCCCATTCAGTGGAAAGAGAAAATGCCCTCTGTTTAAATAACATATAGGGTTTGAGATGAATTAACAAAAGCTAGGGAATTCTGCGTTATTGCTCTTTACCCGCTCGTTTTGCTTTTTCCATCTATAATAGGACAAGTTAAAGAGACTGTCAGCACTACCTTTGTTTTTCCTGACTTTTGTCAATTTAAGTTAGACCTTTAATGCTGTTTAAACATAGTTTTCTGAAATCGTGGAGGAAAAATGATGCCATATGTCACATAAACCTGGATGTAAAAGGTACAATAGGGTAATAATGGGGCTTCCAACCTGCCAGGATATCCTTGTAAATGAGAATTGATTTTCTCAAGGATTCTTTACTGGGCAAAATAAATTAAATCTACTTTTAGTTCTATTTGTTTAAAGACCTCTTTGTTAAAATAAGAAAAGTGATATAGAGACACATTCTAATAAATTAGAACAGGATAAATTATACCCAGCAGCTTGCTGAATACCTCCAGTTATGAGATCCTTTATAATTGAAGAGTACTGCTGAGGCCTCCCAGGAAGGGAGCCTGCAGATGTCTCTGAAACACTTTGATTAACTGTGGTTTATTTTAGCTGTGATTGTACAGCTGATGTGTGACCCCTCTTTTTTCACCTTCCTTTTTTTCTTTTTTCTTTTTTAACTTTTAATTTGATAAATCTTCTGACATGTAAAGGGGCTCTGAGTTAGAGACACTGTCAAGCAGATTAGGCCCCATATTTGATTTTAAAAATAGGATAATCTGCTCCAAAATGCTCCATGATTTCTAATCAATCACTACAATCCAGAGAAACTTTTTTAAAAAAGCTAATATTTATTTAGGACAGGTGAAAGGCCCATTGTGCACATTCAGCTGGCCTAATTTATTATTGCAATGAGCAAACAAAGAAAAAAATCATGTTAATTTCCACCAGCATTACAAATGCATAAGAAAAAAAATCTCATTATGGCCAGGTTCTCGTCTGGTTTAAACTGACTATTGTAGAAGTCCATTGACTTTAATGGAGATATGACAACGTACATGCTCTGATGATCTGATCCACTTCTGTTTGTCAAAGGAAATCTCACCACGGCTTAAGTGGGATTTTTTCCAGTGTTTTAATAGAGCATTAGGAAGAATAGAGTGAAAAAAGTTAAAACAGTGTTTCTTAACAAAGAAGAGTGGACACTGTAATGTATTTGTGTGTTTTTGTACTGCTATCTACTGGTGTGGGTTGTTAAGCTATGATAGCATAAGTATGGCTGACTGAACCAAAGTCAGAGTGTAACTCACTAGTCAGTAAAAACAACGAGGAGTCCTTGTGGTACCTTAGAGACTAACAAATTTATTTGGGCATAAGCTTTCATGGGGTAGAACCCACTTCATCAGATGCATGGAGTGAAAATACAGGAGCAGGTATAAATACATGAAAGGATGTATTATGTGTCACTTTTCTGTGCCCAATGGGTCTGTTACAGCTCTTAGCTTGGGAGCCTGGTTCTTTAGTTCAAGCTATAGTGATTTATGCAAATAGCTCTAGAGATCCGTGCTTCAGTCTGTGGTGTTGGCCAATATGGTGGTCATCACATAAATGCTCATCTGGGATTTCCACTGCAGTGGGACTCAGATCCTCAAGATGGACTTCCTCTGTCCCAGAGAAGTATGTAATCCACTGTTCAGTGCATGTGATGTGTCCTTCACTGTGCCTGAGGCATAGAAGATTAGAATCTGTTACAATCTTGCCCAGAGAGCCTAGATCTTTATCTCAGGCTCTGAAGACGCATGTACTTAGTTCTGAATGCTCCCAGTTCAAGCCATGGTGTTTTGGTCTAGACGATGACCATCACCTCAGCATACCTCTCAACCTCCCAACTTGAATACAGTGTGTGACGAAGACTCTAAAATGAGAGAAACAAAAAATTTACATGTGGAGGAAACGTACAATTCTGGGATTCATTCATCTAGTGTAAATAGCTCTTTATATAATCTTAGTTTCATGATTCTTTCTGAGGAAATAATTTTCAACACTAAAACTGCGGGGACACAAACTGTGTGGAATGCAGAGAACTCTGGGACTGAAACTGAGTGACGTCCCTTAAAATAAAGGACATTTGAGAGGTCTGAGTCTCAATATTTGAGTCACTAATATTAATTGCCTTGAAATAGATATCAGAGCTGTTTCATTTGTAAGAAATAGTTGCCTCCACTGCTGAAGGTTGTGTAAAAATTGAGTCATAATAAGTTTGCTCATTTAAAAACTGTTGTCTGTGTTTAGAGCTCGAGCGCTGTAGCTTTGTTAAATGTTTGGCGTTCATTATTTGTAGATGTTTAAAACTCAGTAAGGAATATTTTGAAAAACAAACTGTTGAGTGCTGAAAGCACGGCACCAGAAACATAATTATTGGGAAAGATAATTTTTACAAATTAAATAACTGCAATGCTCCATCAGGCCCAGAAACATCTTCAGTTTACTTGATATAAACTGACATTTTGTACATTTGCAGCCATATGAACATGCACTCTAGGGCAGCAGTAATGGTATTCGTTCCTTAATTTCTCCACTGCCTGCTCTGATAAGTAATGGCTCATAAGAATAAAATAAATCCAGGACTCGCATAAAGATGATCAGATTGGAATAATAATTGTGTACAGGCTCAAACCCAGAGCTCAGTTCATGCCACAAGTAGCCAGCTACATGTTCCTACTCCTATTGAAGCCATTGGGATTCCTTCTGTTGAGATCAGTGGGAGCTAGATTGGATACTAGGTGTGGAGAGGGGAGGAAGGAATTGTTTCCTGCAAGATGCAGACCAGCTTGTCAGCTATTCCATGAAGGATTTGCTAGCCCAATGGCTGGAGTAGGCCAGTTGTCTCCCACTCTGAGATAGGACAGGATGATCGGCTTCCCCAGTCTGCTCACATTTTGTTCACTAAGCCGCACGAGTGTTCACTCCCTCCCTCCTGCACTTCACCAAGCTCCATACTGCATAGTGGGAGTGCATCTCCTTTGCACGCCCTCTACATTTATCACTTTCCATTGCACAGCACAGCATGCTGGTTCCACCGTGTGGAGTCTTTGCCGTTATGGAGGTGAAGGCTAGATCCCTTCCACAGTGCTTTTTCATCCAAGGATCTCAATGTTTTCCAGATGATAGGCCTGATGCTGTGAATGTGTACTCTTGGATGTTGTGGTTACTACCACGCGTGGTTTCCTGGATGTCAATGCAGAGACTACTCATGGTAGAAAACACTATGCAGGTTAGTGAATGTTTGCAGGTGGGACCTATGTGCCCAGCCCTGCAGCCTAATGCTGGCAAAGCTGCCACTGACTTTGGTAAGAGTATGACAATACAAAGATTGCAAGATTGGGACCAGTAATTCTCATAGAAGGCCTGTGATATACGTAAGTGTTTACTGTAATTTTACAGATGGATAAACTGAGGCCAGAGGAGTGACTTGAGATCACAAAGCAAGCAAATTGCAGATTTGGAACTAGAACCCAGCATAGGCGCCGACTTCTGCACTTTTCCCTGGGTGCTCAACCCCCCGGCTCCGCCCCACTCCACCCCTTCCATGAGACCATGCCCCTGCCCCACCTCTTTCCACCCCTTCCCTGCCCCCACTCCAACCCCTTCCCCATAGTCCCCAGCCCAACTCTGCTCCCTCCCTGCCCCTATTCCAACTCCGTCCCCAAATCCCCGCCCCGGCCTCGCCTCTTCACCACCTTCTCCCCTGAACGTGCCACGTTCCCGTTCCTCCCCGCTGTTTGGCGGCCAGGCAGGAAAGACTGGGAAGTAGGTGGAGGAGCAGGGACATGGTGCGCTCAGGGGGGGAGAAATAGGTGGGAGGGAGAGGAAGGGAGCTTGGCTGCTGGTGGGTGCAGAGCACCCACTAATTTTTCCCTGTGGGTGCTCCAGCCCCAGAACACCCACGGAGTTGGCACCTATGGAACCCAGGAATCCTGACTCCCTCTCCCCTGCTCTTGTTACCAGACCACTCCCATCCCTAGTGTCTGAAGGGATTTATCCTGTTTGAGTGGCATGAAGGAATAGCTCATCTCAGAGAAAGTTCAGCAAGGCTTAAAAAAAATGCTATCAGTGGAAAATATGTGCAGTAAAACTACTGACCCTTAATAAATGAGCCTGAGAAATCTCACTAAGGGTAGATGAGAATTCTTGTAAGATAATTTATATTTAGACAGTGTGAATTAGTTAAATGAATTAACTCAATATACAGCATTAAAAATACATGCAACAGCTTTGGAACCTTTTGGCAGAAAAAGAGAAGACGCTTGAGAGCAAACTAGCACTTCACATTTCTCACATGGACTTCAGACTCCTTCCAGTTTGCTTGGGCGTTTTTCCAGCAAAAGAAGCCCAGTGAGCTGTTCCTGTGAAAGGTGTAACTTCTGGTAGAGGGTGAGCCACAATGAGGTGCTGGCTATGCTATGAAATGAATGGAGTTTGAAGGGTCTGAAATGACTCCGGGACCACATCTGGTCATGCATGCTTAGTGATTTATATATGGTACATTTACCTTTTGTACCAGGTAGTACATTTGTACTTGGTACATTCATGTTTAAAAAGGATTGAGGGCCGAATGTTTAACCTCGCTTACACCTGGGCGACCTTATTGATTTCAGTAGGGTTACACAGGTACTGGTAATGAGAGAATTTGCCCCTGAATTTGCATAAGCATCCAAACAGAATCTGCTTTGTACAAAAATGAAACAAAGCAGAAAAAGCAGGGATTTTTTTCTGTCAACATGACTTCATATCACTGGCAACATCACAGAAGCAATATGCATATTTATTCTCTCCCAGGCTTGGGCACAGCTGTCTTGCAAAATATATCAGTGAAACAGACAATGACACAACAAAAAACCTGTGAAACAAAACTTTAAAAAGAAGCAACATTAATTATATTTCTCACAAACGAACACATTGCAAGTCAGGCAGAAGCCAGGATATTCAGGATTAAGCAGTCTCACTCCCACGAGGTGTAGATATTGCTGTGGTTGTATTTAATATTATGTGTGATTATTAGAATGTGATTCTACATGATATTATGTGTCTTTATGTACTGCAATACCCAGGAGCACAATGGTCTCAAATAAAAGAAGATAAGATCCTTAACGAGAGGCTTTCAGAATGGTGCAAAAGAAAATAGAACATTTATCCAAGAAGCAATTAACTTGGTTGGTAATTTTGGGTATCCGATACTTATTTTTGAAGATGTGTTTCTGAATGAAAGCTGTTTTTCCTCATCTATTTCTCCTAGCTGAGCCTGTAGTGAAAACATAATCCTTTATAGCAGAACCTTGCTAATGACTGGGAGACCCATTGTGGATTACTGAATTTTGTGAATTAGCAAGTGCTGTAAGCGAACACAATAAAAAATAAATCAGGGATGCTGCATTGCAAAATGAGCTTTATTCATTTATTTCTGACTAGTCTGGTTTGGTTTTAATTATTTATAATACTTCACAGCACACTAATAAATGTGCTGCAGCATATTTTGTAAAAGTAACAGTCACTGTAATAAGAGACCATGCTAGAGCGCTCATCTGTCACATCTTTCCTGAAGTGGGAAATGACCGAGGTGTTTTTATAACAATAAATAGTTTTTTGGAGTAGCTAAGTGAGAGTTTGTGAGATTCCACTGGCTTGATTGTGCTTTTGGCCATGGGAATCATAGAATTGTAGGACTGGAAGGGACCTTGAGAGGTCATCTAGTCCAGTCCCCTGCCCTTGTGGCAGGGCTAAGTATTATCTAGACCATCCCTGACGGGTGATTGTCTAACCTGCTCTTAAAAATCTCCAGTGATGGAGAAATATTACAATTGCAAATTCAGTAATCTGGGCACTTTGTTTCTCTCCATTGTGCAGTCTGTTGTGGAAGATGACCATGCAGAATTTTCCTTCCCACAATATAGCTGCCACCATCCACATCCATGTGAAATAGGAAGCACCTAAGAAAAGGGATTAACCTGGGGAATGCAGAAGAAGTCAGGGTCACATGGGTGCAGCTTGTTGAGGAGGAACCAATACCACCAAGGCACCATTCTAAGACAGCTTTGCTGCCTGCTACTAGTAGGAGAGAGAGAACAGAGACAGTTGTATACTGCGTGTGGGTAGCCCAAGGTCTTTGATTTTGAACCCGCATAACTCACATTCTCAGGCTCTGTGTATTGAACAAGTGACTCCCCGGTCAATCCTGGACCACCAACTCTGCCTCACAGAGAGGAGCATATGTCAAACTTTTGAGGTTAAGGATACCTTGGATATTTTAAAGGTAAGTCCTCCCCTTCCACGTGGTTTCAAGTGGGAGCTGAACTATGTGGCCCTCTGTCCACATTGCAGAATCAGGTAAGTAGAGCCCTGCACAGATACAAAATTTGTGCCTGCATTCGATCTGCAAAAATGATCCACAGATGCAGATATCTGCGGATATAAAGTGAATATCCGTGGATTTGCAGGGCTCTACAGATAAGAGGGTGAGATGCCCTGTGGGGAGAAAGCCTTTGTTTAAACTCAACTATTTTTTTAAAAGTGGAAGAGTCAATAATTTCATTTAAAACAAAGCTGGAAAATGAACAGATATGTTTCACTATCTTAGAGTAGTCTCTAGCCTGAAAGCCTTCCTTCTGACTCTGATTTTCCTAATTTTTATAAGTTTAAATCAGACTGTTAAAACTTTCAGTTTAGGGTTTCTGTTCTGTTTGTTTTTTGTGCTGTTAAGGTATTTGAAATCATTAACTTCCTGAATAAAAAGCAAATGTCTGAAATGATCTGCACTACATCCACAGGGAAATAATGTAAGATACCTGGTAGTTTTTTGTTTGTTTATTTTTAACAGAACTTTGTGGCAGTGCAATAGGGGGAGCCCCTGTTACAAATGCAGCATGAAAGAGCTTTGTTTTTCACCTATTTTTTCCATATCTCCTTTCTTCTACATCAGTTGCATGGGTAATAAACTTGCTGCCATTTGTGTGTGTATGTATAGCAGTACCCTCTGTTGGATGGAATTTCAGACCTGCACAAATGCATGCTGTAGGTTCTTTCTCCTTCATTCTGTCCTGAGCAGACATGCCAAACCCGTGAAAAAAACACAGAAATTGGACTTATTTTTGGCTTAATTGGCATGTGAGTTGCTTGTTGGCTAGTTTTTGGCTTGTAGTTTGTTTCTTGTAGCTTGTTGCTTCCTTTTTTTTGATCGGCTCCTGGCAAGCAGGGGCTGGGGGCAAGCAGGGGTAATGTGGGGAGAGACTCAGGGGTGCACAGCAGACCCACCACAGTCCCAGACTGCACACTGGGGGATCTAGTCACAAAGAGCAGTGGTTATCAAAGTTTTTTTTTTTTCACAGACCACTTGAAAATTGCTGAGGATTTCGGCGGACCACTTAATGATCTTTCCAAATGTTGTTTGTACCATTAGCTAACTATTGTAAAGTGCTTTGGATAAAAGTGCTATATAAAAAAACCCTTAATAATAATTAACGTTTTTTTGGGTTCTACAAATAAAAGCACACAACTCCTATTTTAATATCAGTAGTCTTACCTTTCTAATGCGATGGATGTGCTGTCTCTCCCCCGCCACAGCAGCCCCCGATCTGGGGCTGGAAAGAAGGGGGATCTCTCCCCCGCCACAGCAGCCCCGAGCTAGGGCTGGGAAGGAGGGCCATCTCTCCCCGGCAGCCGCAGCCCTGGAGCTGGGGAAAGTCACCTCTTTCTCTGGCCTGCACGTCCCAAATGCCCCCCACCCCATCTTCTCACCCCACTACCCCCTCCCACCAATCCTTATTCCCCCCAAGGCCACCACCTCACCTTACATGTGCATCTTCTCCACACCTGCGAGGCTCCACTAATTAGGTGGGTGGCCCTTTATTCTCTCATGTGCAGTCACCCAGGCACGCACCTTAGAGGGAACTATCCATGGACCACAGTTTGAGAACCTCTGACATAGAGTGTTGGGGTTCTTAAGGATTGGCTTGTTTTGGCCTTGTTTTGAAATGGGATTAGCTTGATTTTTGGCTTATTGTGAAAGTCGGGGTGCTTATTTACCATGTGAAAGTTGGCAACTGTGGTCCTGAGCTGGCCTTGGGTTGTTTCACACTGGTGAAGCCTGGTTCTGGAAACGAACCACAGCAGAGTGAGTGCTTGTTTGAGGCCAGATTCTGGTCTCAAAAACACCAATGTGATTATGGAGCAACTACAATGAAGCCAGTGAAATAACTCTGGATTTACACTTGCGTAAATAAGTTGAGAATTTGGTCCTTGTTCCTTATGCTCCTGTTTTGAGACATGACACTCCATTGCCTTTTCCCAGCAGAGAGATCTGCCTCCCAGTACTGCTTGTAGTCCTTTACTATAGCAAGAATGTTCACCTCTCTTTAGGTGTCATCAGGGAGGAACAAGTGTTAATCAGTCTGCCTTATGGGGGTTCTTGAATCTTAACTATTTTAAAAAGACTTGTTTTTTTTAAAGCCTTTCATGTCTATCTGCCACCTTCATGGAGTAACATGACATTAAAAATCCAAACTAAGGTGCCCGTCCTGCAAAGACTTATGCATGGCCTTAACTCCATGTACTCTGAGCAGCTCACTGACTTCACTGGGATTGTTCAGTGTGAAAAGTTAAACATTTGCCTAAGACTTTGCAGGATCAAGGACTAAAATGTTAATTGTGTTTTTGTATTTTCCTAACTATAATTGTACTTTCCCCAGGTGACTGTCTAGGACAGTTGTTTCATCTCAATTAGAGAGAGCTGCAGAGCGAGAGATTTAGCTTCTACTTTAATCATATAGTCTCTGTGAATGCAGCCCTAATAAAGTTCATTTGCACAGGGCAACTGCCAACACTTCTCCTTCCTGTTTTTCTTCTCTCTTTATTTGCACCATGACAGAATTAATTAGCTTTCACTCATGACCTAACAAGTAGTATGGCCAGGCACTGCCCCCTTTCCTCTCCCCTGGGAGCACTAGAGAATCAGTGGAGGAAAAGAGAGGTGCTATTATCCCCAAAGGTGTCTCCTCCATCAAATGATCTGCAGTGGGTCAATCTAAGATCTGTCTGCAATCAAAAAGAATTATTTGACTGTTCCAGTGCCCCAACTTTGCCTTTGGGGTTATGCCAGAAATAATCAGTAAGTCCTTTCTTACTGTATCTCCTCCCCACCCCACCCCCAGCATATGGAGACATTCTGAGCTGCCAAAAATGTGTATATTCTGGACTCCAAAAATAAAGTTGGTCTGCTTTCCTCTACACCCCTGATTCCCCTTTCTTCCTCCCCCGCCTCCTTTCAAGGGCATTGAGTTCCTCAGATGTCTTCTGTGGTGATCACAGTTTCCTGTTAGACCTGTCAGAGCAGACATTGTACTCCAGCTTCGCTAGTGTAAAATTATTGAGATTTATATAAAGAAATGTAGCCACACACCCCCCCCAGTACACTGATTCATCTAGTGGACATAAAGCTCAAATGTTATAGATAAGCCTGTGGTAGTTTTCATAGGGTACTATGTAATGGGCCGATAAACCACACAGTTATTGCATTCTCAGATGTCATCCACTTTCTCCAGGGCAGAGACAGCCAATATGGGGTGAGCTGCAATGGTCTCAGGCAACTATAAAAATAAAATGAAAAGTGACACTTTTCAACTCAGCAAAAAATAAAAGTGAAATCCACTTCTCCACCCCTTTGAACACTTGTGTTTTAGCTTCCGGCCAGGGCTGTCACTTTGGACTAGACTCAGCAAAGAGAAAACTGCAGCCGAAAGCACTGTGAACATCTTCCGAGTCTTTCTTCTCACTCTCTTTCCTTCCTTGTTAATTCATCATTACTAATCCTTTACTTACTTGCTATAGTCCTAGTTTTGTTTCTGAGCTTGATAGGATGTCAGCAATGGTCTCCCCTGCCGAAGGCAAGTTGGCACAACTATATGGCAAATAGGTATCAAGCTGTACCTTGTCTTATAGGGGCACTGCAGGGAGGTCTCAGTACTATGTATTCCTGTGCTTCATGTCTCTCGGCACAAAGTGTCATGTCCCCATTTTCCTACACATGTAGGTCAGTATCACTGAGGCTCTTTCTTTGAGACAAACCAATGGCAACCATTGTCCTCTCTGTTTTCTCGCTCAGTCAGCCAAGTGTATGAAGAGAAATTAATTTAATTCTTTCCTTCCTGAGGTAGAATCTATTATCTTCAGGATAAGCCCTGAACATGGGCCTTGGTTTCTCAAATCAGTGTCTCAGGTCTGTTCCTAGACTAGAGTAGCTTTTAGGATCAGGGAAAAAAGCCTATTGTGAGATCACTGCCTCATCCTTTTTTTGCTTCTCTGTCCACATAGTTATACTTTTTTTTTTGCCAGCTGATCCCCATTTCCAGCTGTTCAGTGCATGTGTGTGCATCCGTGTGTGCACTCCATAAATATGCCAGGCCCAAAATGGTTTAGTTGATCCCAGATATGTAGCCACTAAAGAAATCCGAAGGGTTCCATCTCAGCCCCTCTTTCTGTTTGTAATTAGTGCACTCTGGGTTAGGTTGTTAATCCAGAGATCTTTCATATGGATTTTTCCTGGGGACCTACCCCCCAAATGATATCTTCTGATTATTTGGCTTAACACATCCAAAACTGAAATCCTTCTGAATGGCAATAAATGTGCTCCCAGCAAAACTACCTCCACTGCTATATTTGCCCCCAGTGCCAGAAACCTAATATAGGAGTTTGGTTTGATTCTGACATATCGTTTGCTTCTCACATCTCCCAGTTCTACAATGCTAACTACTCCGGCTCCAGATCCTCCACTGTGTATCTAATCCTAGGCTGATCACTCCTCTGTCAACACTCTTTT
This sequence comes from Malaclemys terrapin pileata, assembly GCF_027887155.1. NCBI lineage: Eukaryota > Metazoa > Chordata > Testudines > Emydidae > Malaclemys > Malaclemys terrapin. The sequence goes on along the minus strand of NC_071514.1, from coordinate 77,325,372 downwards.
TCGTGACTTCATCTCTTTTTGTGTATGACTGAAATTATCTCTTAAAGACACATGTTGAGGACTCAATTAGGGTCCTCGTGTTCTTATATAATAGCAGCTTTGAACTTGGGCCTGTTCTCTGTGAAGATCAGAGAAGTGTTGTCTAGTGGTCAGAGGAGGGGCTGGGAATCAGGACTCACCTGGAGAACACTAGTCCTAGAACACTCAGGGAACTTGGCTGTGATCTAACACAATCTTTGAAAACTCCCTAGCTGCCCCTTTCCAACTTGTGCCCTTGTATTGGAACCCAGATCAGAGTTTTCTCCCATGCAGCCTTTTGCAAATTTTGTTCTTATCAGTGCCCCCACTTTACCCAGCTATGACATGAGGAGAAGAATTGTTACCTACTTGCCCCACAGGGTGAAGTTTATTTAGAGTCAAAGTGCTTTGAGATTCTCAAATCAAAAGCTTAATGGAGGTGCAGAGTACTTACTTCCAGTTGTTGCCCATCTCCTGTTGCTGGAAACAGAACCACACTCTTATCGCCAGAAGTATTAACTCCTTGTCAATTTCTAGCAATTGGTGGAAAGTCTTCCTCTTACTGTTCTCTAGGGATTGAGCTTTGGCCTCTCCTGCCTCACTATCTCCTCCTGTTCTCGACCTGTAGGCATTTTATGTACAAGATTTCTTTGTATGCCCCACCTCTGTCTCTACAGTTCCATCTCTCATGCTTCCCTCCTCACCTCAAATGTCCTTGTTTGTTACTGACTTTCTGACTCCCTTCAAATTCCATCTCCAGTGCTCTCTCTTCTGCATGGCCCCTGGCTCCTATTCCTCTCTAATGAAACCATCAAAGCCAGACTGCTTCTGGAGGCTCTTTGTTTCCCCTTGTTTAGTTATTTTCCATGAAACTAAGGCCAGGTCTACACCAAAAACTTAAACTGATCCAGCGATGTCACTCAGGGGTGCAAAAAATCTACACCCCTGAGCGACGTAGTTAGGACAACCTAACCCTCAGTGTAGACCTCACTATGTCAATGGAAGAATTATTCTGTTGACCTAGCTACCATGTCTTGGGGAGGTGGATGGAATAACTCCGGTGACAGGAGAATCCCTCCCATCGCTGTCATGAGTGGCTACACTGAAGCGCTGCAGCTACAGCAGTGCTGTAGTGGTTTAAGAGTAGGCATAGCTTTATCCTTTGTACCCTTGTTCATTAGCAGGGGCGGCTCCAGGCACCAGCGCAGCAAGCGCGTGCCAGGGGGCAGCCTGCCGGTCGCCGTGAGGGCGGCAGTAAGGCTGCCTTCGGCAGCATGCCTGCGGGAGGTCCGCCAATCCCGCGGATTCTGTGGCAATTCGGCGGCGGGGACGCCAAAGGCGTTGCACCGGCGGACCTCCCACAGGCATGCCGCCAAATCGGCGTGACCAGCGGACCGCCCACAGGCGCACCGCCAAAAGCCGCCTGACTGCTGTGCTTGGGGCAGCAAAACACAGAGCCGCCCCTGTTCATTACTGTCGTTGTGTCTGCAGATGCGGCCTGTATAATACATTGTGACCTGCATACCTTACAGTCTCCACATACAAATACAAGTGATCAGCTGTAATGCATTTTGTTAAATGTCTGTATGAAGAATGCAAAAATAAATTGGTTGAATTGTACCCCAGTGAGAATGACTCCACCCTCCTCGCCTCTCTCTATTTTTCTGCTGCATGAAAATAAAAATAAAACCTATAGTCCTTCTCTTTATTACTGGGTACTTGCTGTTTCTGGATTATTTTTCTTTGTACAGCATAGTTTATGCATGCATGCTTACTGTGACAGGAGGATCTTATTTACCTAAGTTAATTTTGCTTGTATTGCAGTACACTTGAATATAAGTATGAATCTTGTTTGTTTTAGTGTGCAGAGCTCCTTTGGTGAGTAGCAATTTGAACTAAATTACAAGTGTTCAAGAAATTCAGTCACATATTACAGAGCTGTTCAGAAACATCTTGCCGGACAAAACCAGATTCAAATAAAGCCATAAACTAAACCACTGTTTGTTTTAGGGGTCCGGTGAGAGGGCATCTGCTGGTGTCTTTGCAGGATTTGGGTGGTAGTTTGTTTTTGTTTCCAAAGCTGGTCACAGTTTTGCCATCTGTCTCACTTGTGTCTCTGGCAGTCAGGACTGAAGTTGGCATCAATGTAATGGTTCCCAGCCCATTAAAAATGCAGACCTTTTTATTTCCTTGTAAATAAATCCTTCCCACTCTCCATGTCTTCACAGTGCCCAAACTGTCATAGAATGAGAGGACTTTATGGTTTGTCCAACGGCGTGTTCCAGCTGTGTGTTCCCATGAAAGAGAGCTGAGCACCAGTTCCTGGGCTCCTTGGACTCTCAGGCATTATAGCACATTTTTGCCCTAATACAACTAGAAAATATAGTTCCCTCCAAGCCCACGGCCACTTTCAAAATACACAGTTAAATTATGCTGCTCCAGGCAACCACCTGTTCATTTCTCTTAATTAACTTTCTTTCGAATGAATTTCCATATTCAACATATGTATTTAATTTATAAAATGCACTCATTTCTCAACACAGTTTTAATGAAAGCCAAAAGTCTAAGAAATATAAGACTCCCCATACAACTGTTCCCAGGTAAAAGCATGTGCCAAGGGACACCCATTGCGTTGGGTCTAAAGGTCAACGTGCTCAGGCTCTGGGAAGCAAATTCCAGAGAACAGAACTTATTGTTGAGAACATCACACCAGTACCATTTACTGATTCGCTCTTGGGACAGTTAGCTGTGTGTGCCTTGGATGACTTCAACTCTAAGGCCAATGTATGAGTAGAGGGATGGTCTCGTGCATAGCCAGGATACAAACCACACAGGCTTTTCTTAAACATATCGAATTTCAGTTGAAAGAGAAGAGGAAGCCAGTGCACCTGGAAAGAAATATCCTCTCTGAGGGTATTACCACCAAATAGGTGGCCAACCACATGATGCTAAAGTTTAGTTCAGAATGGCCTTCAAGGGTAGTGCTAAACAGGATGCAACAGAGCTGCAACCACTAAAATAAAATACTGAGAAAAAGCTATTTCATCTTGGACAAAGACTGAAGTTTCCCAAGATGCACTGTATTGTACTCGTTAGGAACTTGATCTTGAAGGTTGCTGAGCAGCTCCTGAGAGCTACACGACCTATAAAATTATGGATGTATAATGGTTGTCTTTCAGAAATAATTATATTGTGCAATTGTATGTTTTCTCCAGAACATTTGAGCTTCAAATTTAGGCACAAATTCTGTTTTTGAAATTAAGCTTGTCGGTGAAGGGACAGTGTTCACATCTTTGATCCCAAACCTGCAATGTACAATGTGCAGGCAGAACGCTGTGCCGGCAGGGAGCCACATGGGGCACAGCAGTCTTCCTGTGCATTATAAATTGCTGAACTGGGGACTTAATTTGTGCAGTGCCTAGCCAGCTCTGATGAGGGCCTCTGGCTACTACTCTAATAAATCATCATCCTAATGGGAACTTGGAGTTATATAGTGAACACAAAAAACACATGTGCTCAGTCTTTGTATACATTTAGATTTCAGTTACATATTGTGGTACAGATTCTGACCTGTTACACAGTGTAAATCTGAAGTAACTCCATAGATTAAAAACCAGGCCTCATTATTGTAATCTCTAAATCTCAAAACACTTCACAAAAGAGTTTAGCATCATCACCTCCATTTTACAGATGGAGAAACTGAAGGTCAGGGAAGGAAGTTAGTTGCCGAAGGTCACCCAGCAAACCAGTGGCGGGTCTCCTGAGTCCCTGTCCATTCCTTTAGCCACTTGGCCATACCTAGTGACAATGGATTTGCAGTATATAATGGAGATCAGAATCCGGCCCACAATGTGTAGTGTATGTAAAAAGCATTGGGACCAGGCTGGATGGAAATGCACGCTCGCTCGCTCTCTCTCTCTATATATATATATTGCACAAAACTATTTAATTTCATAGACATGTCATGCATAGAGGGAGCCTAGCTTCTACCTATCAGTACCATTGTTTCAAAGAGGACTATGAAAAATGTAAAACATAAGTAAAACTAGGTATTACATTTATGGGTTAATAAATAGCAGCCATATAATTTTACAGCCATGTTTAATCGCATGTAAGTATAATAGTGAGTGAAATATGAGTGCTATTTATAAGCAATTTGAGAGTTCCTCCCGACATACTGTTAAGTTTCATTCTCTTGGGGGGCACACAGTTAAAAACTGAACATCAGAGCCTTAAAAGAACAAATAAAACCAAACATGATAAAATCTTTCACAAGCAACAAGTCATAGAACAATCAAACATACTCCATCTAAACTGACTTCTGAATACCCTGTGACTTGTTACCTGAATCTTGTCCTATTTTAATGAGCCCATAATGAGAAATAACAGTTATAACAAAATGTTCATGTCATAGTCCAAAGGTCTGAAAACTGGTCTCTGGACCCTGATAACGTCTCATCAACTGCCATCATGTTTTTCTGCAGACTCCAGTTCCTAAACAAAGTGTATCTTCCTTTCACGTTTGCCCTGCAGTCTAGTTGCTTCCAATCCCTCTTCCTGCAATGGTTTCTATACAAGTGAGGAATAGGGTGAATAAGTGGAAGATAATAGATTCTGCTTGTTTTCATCACGTGTAACATCTTTCCTTTGTTTTGCCATTTAAATTCTATTTATGGGCATGTTACTCCATTACAGGGTTTCTTGCACTCTCTACTGAAGCTAGATTGGTCCATAAAGTTAATTCCTATATTCATATCCCGTGTCCAGAATTTTCAAAGCCTGGCTTTTCCATTTAGTTTTTTAATATTGTCTTTGCTCTTGCCTCCCATGCATCAACTGAGTATATTGGATCATTTTTACTTCAGTTTCTTGGTGTTTTGTCAGCTGTAGGATCGATTTATTAAAACAAAACACGGACCAGCTTCTCCTTTCTTTGGTTTTTTACTTTCTCCAAACAACTAATTTATTTCCTTAGTTGTAGGATTGTAATGAGGCAGAGTGGTTTCCCTCTGAGCCTGACAGGGAGGTGCCACTACAGACCCCTGGTGGGTGGAGCCATGGGCGGCTCTATATTATTTGCCGCCCCAAGCACAGCAGGCAGGCGGCTTTCGGCTGCGCACCTGCGGGCAGTCCGCTGGTCACGCAGATTCGGTGGCATGCTTGTGGGAGGTCCGCCAGTGCCGCACCATCAACATTCCCACCGCCGAATTGCTGTCGAAGCCAAGGGACTGGCGGACCTCCCACAGACATGCCACCGAAAGCCTCCTGTCTGACGCCCTCACAGCGACTGGCTGGCCGCCCTCCGCGGCTTGCTGCCCCAGGCACGCACTTGCTGTGCTGGTGCCTGGAGCCGCCCCTGGGTGGAGCCAAGCCAGCCTCGCCCCCGTGCCGGAAGCAGAGCGGTGGGACAGGAAGTATGAGGCAGACCCTTCAATTCAGTTGGATGGGAGCCAGGGAAGTAGGCCTACATCTCTAGCCCAGTGCAGGACTGTGGCCCTGCTGCTGAGCCATGTAGCACCCTGTCCCCAGAGGCCTGAATGTGGAGAGGAGCTGCTGGGACTGCCGTCCACCATTTACCCAGAAGAGCCTGAGGACTCGCAGACTACGGAGCCATGCCAACGGAGGGCAATAGGAAGTAGCCCAAGGGAACCAGACGTTAGTCCAGTTGTGCTGCTGGGAAATGAGTCAGCATGTTTTGGTGGGATCCCTGCTGACCCAGTGGTAGGACCACCTGCCACTGTTACTGCCCTGGGCTGGGACCTAGTGGAGTAGGGTGGGTCTGGGTCTGCCTGCCACCAGGATGGTGGCCTACTCGCCCTAGGTCAGAAGGCCTGTACCTTGTTGGTGGCATGCCACAGCCAGAAGGCTGAAGCTAAAGACTGCTTGTTGTTCCATCCCACCCCAAGGGTCAGAGCCCCAGATTATATTTGCTGTCTGCCTCGGCCCCACCCAGAGAGCCAGGGTCTATACACTGCTCATTAATAGTGGTTTTTCTCCCTGATGCAGGAAGCAGAGTGGCCTCCCTCTAAGCCTGACAGGGAGGGGCCATTACAGACCACTATAGGGATTCCGTGTCTTTCCAATGGCATTGAATTTCACCTGCAGGCCCTCTTCGCAGTTTTTAGTCCTGGACAAGCAGGGATCTACATTTTTCACCCTTGAAGTTAAATGACAAACTTTTGATTAAGTCTTGTTTTTCTGCTGATTTCCCATGACAACGCTATAACAGTAAGAGTCAGACTGAAGGTTTTCCGTTGCCCTGGGATATGTGGCATTTGAGGCTATTGCACTGAATATGGGTGGTTCGGCTCAGAAAATAGCCTGGCACTCCACTTGATGCATAGTGTACTGACGCTGGGTGGTATAGTGCTTACTTCAAACATCTTGGGGTGGAAAGAAGAGTTTAATGCTTTGAAACAACACATACCCACAAATAAAAAAGGGAAGTAGCAGGAACATCCCAGGAATATATCAATCAGTGACCAAAATGAATGCATCACCCTCCACCTTGATGAGGGAAATTCAAACAACCTTAATGCAACTTCTACTGCATATCCCTCTCTTCGCTGGTTTTCCTTTCCACAAGGGATATTTTCGCATTATAACTCTAAAGTTCAGCCCTTGTATTTATAGACAAAGAGAAACATGTTTACAATGTCGATATTCAAGGGAAGTCTAAATCTGACGGGCTGTAAGTAAATCTGAAACACAGTTATTTTTTCAAACAGTAATTGATAGCCAGCTGGATCGACTTGTATTTTAACTTTACAATTGCATCAGCTCCTGTCTTCCTCAGATAGCACTTATTTTCAGCCTTGTAGGTAGACTCCTGTGGCATTCCACTTTTGGAATAACAGGATTTTTTTTCCAATTTGCCATAGAGTTATGTCACATTTGCTCCCCAAACTTACTCACATAGTTGCACTGGAGATGCATTTGTAAAAGGTTTTACTTGGGTATGCTATTAATAGTTATCTCTGAGTCACTTCCCCGCTACCTATCTTACATTTGGCTAGATCCTCTAAAAATATTATTGCTTATAAATGCAAAATAGATTTAGACTATGGTTCAGGTTGGAGGCTAAATTAAGGTAAAAGACTAGGGTCCAATTCAGGAGCAAGCGAAAACTGTCAAGCTGTTTTGGGATTTTGCCATTTGACATAAGAAATGTTGTGGGATCAGCTGATCTCAAGAGATTTCTCATAAAAACAGCTGTGGTATTTGCAGCTGAATGGGCTCAGAAAACAAGTATCTTCTCATTTCAGACCCAAACTGGAACTAACACCCTGGGGCAGGAGGGGGCTCAGAACCAGGATTTTAAACTGAATCCTGCCTCCCCACAGAACTTGAAGGGGTTTGGATTTGAGGTTCAGGTTTTGGCACATCTCTAACTTTATGTATCTTCAAAGCACTTATGGTAAATATTATGACTATTTTACAGATAAGGAAACTGAAATCACAGATCAAGTGGCTTGCTCAAACTCACTGAGGGAGTCAGTGCGAGAGCCATAATTAGGGCTGCAGAGTTCTTACCAGTACTGTGATCATGCCTCTCCCTAAATTAGGAGAAGCTGCTATTTTTGCTACATTTATCCCCTAATCCTGTTCAATTGTAATTATTATTTGCTTCAGGCACTGCACCATTTGTTAATTATTATTATTATTTTATTTTATTACTCTGTCTGTGATGTAGTAGATCCCTCTGTATATGGCACTTAGCAAAGATTTGCTTCCTCCTGACCTTTTATGCAAGCCTTATGGAATTAAAAAGAGAGAAAATTAAGAATAACTCACAATCATTAAGACTGTGCAGGTGCTTTCAATTTGTTTCCATTAAAAATACAGGCAAATTACTAATTAAAATAAATGTTGACCTGTGAAGAAGACTGCAACATTTCCACTTTAACATAAAGGAACAAGAAGTAGCAGCCTGCTGCTCGGTTTTAATTTTGATAGAGTGGCCTTCTGACTCCCGGTGTCCTAACATTCTTCCCAGCTTAATCCCATAGAGTACATATTGGCAGAGCAGTCACTGCATAGGCAGAAGGATGGCATTGTGCTTAGGCATCGGACTGGGAATAGAGCTGACCAGAGCTTTAGTGGAAACATTTTTTCAACAACAAATGGCTCTTCAACAACTATGACGTTTTCAGGTTTTTCAGTGAAAAATGGAAACTGGATGTTTTCCGGTTCTGGACAATATTTTTGGTTTACAAGCCCCAAACGTGTGGACGGGGGTAATCGAAAATATTTTTTGGGAAACCATCCTTTTTTAGTTTTTTTGTTTTAATTTTTTTTTTTTCATTTTTCACCAAATATATTCATGGGAAATTTTGAAGACCAAAAAATTGGCATTTTTGACCAATTCTTACTGGGAGTCCTAAGTCCTTCTCCTGTCTTCACTATAGACTTCCTGGGTGAGTGGGCAAGACTCCTAACCTCCCTATGTAGAGTTAGCTTCATCATCTGTAAAACAGGGATATGAATACTTATCTCGCAGGGTTGCTGTGAGGCAAAATTTTTGATCTGTAAAACTAAGATCCTTGGATTTGAAGCCCTATAGAAAGTATAATTAAAGCCAATAGTGCAGCCAGCGTGCTGAGAAATAGCTCACACAGAGCATTAGTAACTAATGTCTGTGTAGCAGCGAGGGGCTGTTAGCCTAGAGTCAGACATTAAATAAACCCGTATTCTTTTGGAAAGAGTGCCATAGTATCTTAAACCTTCACCTATACAGCCCCCGAGGCAGGCAAAATAGATCTGAGTTCACCATTTCAGCTGAGGGTTGCTCTTCTGATAGGTTGTCACTAGGGATGTAAATATCGGTTTAAAAAGTTAACCAGTTAAACGATTAAAAGTAGCTCCGGCTGGCCAGGGCTGAGGTCCCTCCGGCTGGTGCGGGGCCACCGGGGTTAACAGTTAAGGTCGGTTAATGGTAAGCCTAGTGCTTACCAGTTAACCGTTGAACCTTTTACATCCCTAGTCGCCACCCACCATTACTTTAATGTGAAGTCTTAATGGATGCGCCCCAAAGTCCTGGAGTGGGATTTGAACCCAACCCCTTACAGAACAAGGGTGAATGTGCTAACAACAGGCAAACACTGCTAGACCCAATAATACTGTGCCAATCACTAAAGGCTACAAATTTTGTGCAAAAATACATAAAATCCTGTACAGTCATATGAGAGGGAATTTTATACTATCTGTTGCCCCTGTGATATATGCCTCACTAGCACAATATTTCATAGTTCAGGCAATTGAAACACTATTTGAATGTGTATCATAAGCCTACAGATGGGAACATTTTCCTGCTGGATTTAAACCATTATCCCCATAGGTGTTATAAAAATCCACCTGCATGTTGCTTTTTAAGATCAAGGGGTATTTCTGATGTCTGATGTTAGAGCTGAAGGCTTAACAGCTACTTGTCCGCAGGGTGGTGAAATGGATGGGGAAATACATCTGAGTCAAACCTTCAGAGAGACATAATAAATTATGAATATCTCTAATTAAGAATGATGTTCTGAGGAGCTGGTTTTTAAACTTTTTACATTTGTGGACTCCTAAAAAAATTCTAACGGAGGTGCAGACCCCTTTGGAAATCTTAGACGTAGTCTGTAGACCCCCCAGAAGTCCACGAACCACAGGTTGAAAACCATTGATCTAGGATAATTAAAAACACTAATAATATTAAAATATGCCTGGATTCCCCTTCCATGGTCTACCAAGGGCACCACTTTAGACTTCTGGCTCCCAACCATCACCTCTCTGGGGTGGAGACTCATGTCTCTCTCCCTCCTGACCAACAATTTTAAGGCTGCCCAGCTCCCTGACTTACATTGTGATAGCCCCACAAGCCAGACGGCCTAAAAAGGCCTAGGACTATGACCAGTATATTGCCCACAGTTATAAGTTATTACACAGCTCCTTCTAAGCAAGCACATTTATTCTTACAGTAAAAGCATTACAGATAAAACATATTAAGACAATAAAAGAGCCTACACACATGCTAAAAAGATATCAAAGGCCACCCCCAACTCCAACCTAGGGCTCTGGTAGGTTTCAGTCCTTCAAAACCCAGAATTGGGTTATCTCCACGGTTAAAGTTCATATCTATCTTAGATCCAGAACAACATCTGGGCAGATCATCTCTTTCTTTATACCTTAGATCTTGACCTTCTGTAAGAGGTAATCAGCAGACAATTACCCTCTGTTGGCATCGCTTCAAAAGGCTGGGTTTTGTGTAACTGGATTTGGGGAATTTCCATTAACCTCTTTCTAGGGATTTCCCAGGAAATCCATTTAACACTTATTGTCCCAAAAGTCAATACTTCTCAGGCACAATTTCAGTATAGTCTTTTGAACTCCCCGGTCTCACCTCTGTCACATCTCCCCACTAAAGAGGATACACACAATCCTGGCCCACAAATAATACATAAACGTAATACAAAAAGGCTTTTCAAGGATATTGCAGGAAATTGACATCTCTGTCACAAAAGGTATTCAATAGTTCTGTTTCTTTGCTGCAAAGGAGTTGTGTAAACCATATATACAGTACCACAGAGCTATGGCCTCCAGGACAAATGCATTATATTAATTCTCAGATCAATAGCTTGTGCAATGCATTTCTTGTATCCCCAGGGACTTTCAGAACTATTCTGCTGATAAGGAAAGATTTCCTAGGAGTTAAGGGCAGTCTTTGCATGGGCTGGGATTACTGTCTGGGGAGAAGGAAGAGAAGCACAGGGATGACAATTTAAGAGCTGGACAGTTTAGTGTTCCTCTGCATCCCATGGCTGATTCTGGTCAGTCTCTCCAGCATGGGAATATCCAAAGACATCTAGTAGCTTTATTGCTGGACTAAAGAATGCCTTCCTGGGTGCCAGTGATCAATTGCTGTGGAAAGAGAGGAGCGGGGGAAATTGTGCAAAGAGGCTCTGCCAGTGGAGAGAGATGCTTTGCATAGCTCCTATGGTCTAGTCAAAGAGAGGATGCCTGCCTACAGACCACAAGAGTTCTAGTTTATGTCTTGGAAGCATTAATGGGAAGGATGCATACAAAGCAAGTCCAGCAACCTGAAGAGGGACTCTGTTAATATGCTAAATCCACTCTAATGTTTGGCCACCCTGGTAGACCAAATGAGCTAGATTCACCTCCAGGTTATGCTGGTTTCTGAAAGTGTAAACTCAGATACAAGGCTCCCAATGGATAATGTGCTACAGGGAGGGAAGGTACAGTGGGATACCGCAGCGAATGAACAAAGCCCCAAAAGTGGGTGGAGCTGGTCAGGAGTGTTATGGACAGGACAGCTGAAGGGTGCACTCATTCACCACCATTGGCAAGATTTCTATGGAGCCACCAGAGGAAACTAAAACTCCTCTTCCCTTATAGATATCCTGATGAAGAGTGGTAGTGAACACACCTCCTATGTTCCCTTTTGGTGAATTTCCTCTTCCAATGCCAGATCCCTTATCAGAGAGATGCAATTTACACTTTCTTGTACCAGGCTGACTGAATCTGGGCCAAGAAGTTGCAGGGGGGAAATACCACTTGCTCGAGAGCCTTTTCCAGGACACTGAAAATAGGGATCAATGGTAAAAAGAAGTTCTTATGAAAGAAATTGGGACTGAATGTGACCTTGTGTCTAAGGGCTGGATCACACCAGGCTAATCTCAGTGTATGGGGCTTCCATTTTATTATTAGGATAATTTTAAATCATTGCAGGTTTCAGTGGCAGGATCCTTAGGGTTTCTAAAGCCCCAGCAGATAATTAACCAGTCTGTAAGACCCCACTCTGAGCCCAGTGAATGCTAGGCTCTTCTTTAAAACAAGTTACTGAGTCTTTTGAAAGCTGTTTATTTACCTAACAGCACCTTGCCAAACAAACCAGGAACAGATCCTAATTCCCATATGCCCTATTTCCAACCCATTTTCCCGCTGGGAGTCGGGGAGGGGTTATCAGCGTTGTAAAGGAACTGTGGCTTGGTATTTATGTGAAAGAACTTTGGGAAATCTCAGCTGTGAACTGCCTGGTATTTCTGTAGAAGTGAGAGCTACAGGCAGAGCTAGTACCAGTGGTTGTGCTGCAAATGGTTCACCTAGTGCATCTGCATATCTGCTTCCTCTGTGAAAAGAGTAGAAAGCATAAAACAGAACTTAGTCCTATACTTGTTTTCTCAAAAATATCCTTCTGTTTCCTTCCTTTGCCCCAGCCTGTTGGCCACACTTCCCCAAAAGCTGCAAAACCTCTTAGCATGCAGTGTTTAAATGGCACTTCTGCCCGTAGCACCAATTCAGATATTTGGGGAGGGTGCAAGGCAAATTCCAGATCCTCCCTCTTCCCCCCCTCCCCCCGAGAGTCCAGCTCTCCCTAGGCCAGGAAACATCCCCTCTCACCTTCACAGATTCCACAGCCAGAATGGACCATTGTGATCATATAGTCTGACGTCCTATTTAACACAGACCATAGAATGTCCCCAAAATAATTCCTAGTGTCTCTCTTAGCAAAACATCCAATATTAATTTTAAAAATTGTCAATGACAGAGCATCCATCATGACCCTTGGAAAGTTGTTCCAATGGTTAGCTACTTTCAACTTCTAACAATTTACATGTTGTTTCCAGTCTGAATTTGTCTAGCTTCAACTTCCAGCCACTGCATTATGTTGTACCTTTCTCTGCTAGACTGAAGAGTCCATTATTAAGTATTTGTTCCCCATGTAGGTACTAATTGACTGTAATTCAGTCACCAGCACATGAGCCAGTGCCGCCAGGAGACAAGTTCTTGGCAGATTCCCCCGGCGCCAGGTTGCAACACCACTAGGCTCGGCTGCTCCTCTGTCCATATGAAAGGGCAGTTGGGTCAACTTCAATGGCGTTGTGACACGCAGCCAGAGCGACACTCTGGACCACTCCAATAGCAGCTGTACTGAAGTAGAACAGGACCACTGCTTAAAAATAGTTGGGTCATGGCCTCCTCCGGCTCTGAGGCCTATGGAACTTGGAGCAAGTGCCGAAACATTGCAGGGGCGATTCACACTCCGGCCCCCAAAGTCCTCTTTCACTGGCTTCTTCCTGCCCAAAGAAGGAAGCATGCAGCTGAGGTGCATTCCTTGGTCTCCCACCAATCCTCTCTGTAAATGCACACATGCAGTACAGAGGTTTCACCACAGGCTGAAGAGGAAATTTTTGTGAGAGGTCTGATAAAAGATGGCCCTCATTTAAAAACTGGAAGAGAAGGAGGTAATGAGGGGTGTACTGGGCTGTGCGTTGTACTGTACTGCAGCTCTCTGCTGGAAATGAGGAACTCCAGTATCCTTTGGTCTTTGGATTCTTCTATTTATTAAAGTAATTACAGCATTTTAACAGGAAACTGGATTCCCCTTCAGTTTGAGCCCTCATCGGTTCCTTCCCCTTGGGGGAGCTTTTGCAATTGCTCCCTAGCCATCAAGGCAAGAGGCCCGGGTGCAGACGTAAAGTGGGGGAACCAAGAGGAAGAATTAAAGTTGAGGATGGAGAGGCGAGGCAGGCTGGCCCTAGCCATTTTGTTCAGCCAGCACAACACGTTCTGTCCCTTCTTAAAAAACACTTTCATTAGGGATTTAAGTTTTCTGTTCAGTAATAAAACTTTTTGAGACTTACATTTTCTGCCTTGCATTCATTCTTTTCACTTTGCCCTCTCACTTCCTTTGCTGTTCTCCATGACCCTGTTGTATCTTGGTATTTTTCCATTGGCTTTTTACATTTGTTTTTCTGTCAGCTGTATTTTTCTTTATAGCATACCAACTGTTCCTCTTTCCTTCTCCCCCCTTCCTCATTCTTTTCCGGTGTAGCGGTCTCTCCCTCGATCCCTTCTCTCTCTCTCTGTTCCCCACTCTCTCTGATTTCTCCACGAGTCTAGCTTCTCTCACACTCTCCTGTTTCCCCCCCAGCAAATTACACACACACACACACACACACACACACCAGTGCCTCTTCCCCCCCACAGAATTACTCTGGGGCACACACACATGATGGCTCCCTTATCCACACACTAGGGTGACCAGACAGTAAATGTGAAAAATCGGGACACGGGGGGAGGGGCGGGGGGGTAATAGGAGCCTATATAAGAAAAAGACCCAAAAATCAGGACTGTCCCTATAAAATCAGGACACTTGGTCACCCTACCACACACTCACAGTCTCCTCTTCATCTGTCTCTTTACTCCCACTTAACTCCTGGTGCTTATTCCTGATGAAACTTCAGGGTGGGTCCAGTTCTATAGCTGCCCGAGTGCCCCCTGCTGGTGGCAGTACAGTAGTACCGTATCTGTTGCATTCTCTATCCCCTGGAGGCTGTGCTGGCCCCAGCAAGCGGTGACCTGGAGGTTTTGGGGTGGAGGGTGATGTGAGCCCTTCTGTGTGGGCATTCCCGGGGCTTGATGTCAGCAGTGGCAGGAAGGGTGGTGCTGGGAATATTGGGCCAGCAAAGCAGCAAGGGAAAGGAAATGGAGGGGACATGTCCCCTTACTCCGCATGGCTGTGCCGATGGTAGGAGGCCTCTTTCCACGTTTTGGAAGGTGAAGGTGCTCAGTGAGACGCCAGTATATGGGGGTTTGCCCACGTATGGCCCTGAGCCAGTAGCCTAGCATCAGGCCTGCAGAGGTTCTGCAAGTCAAAGCTCTGCTGCATAGTGAAGTCAATAGAGATTTTTCTCCTCCTTGATAAAACATGTAAAATGTTATTTTAAAAATAAAATAATAGTATTTAAATCCCCCCCCTTTGTTTAAAAACAACAAAATGAACAAGCAGTCAATAACCTGGATGTCTCCTGGAGAAGCCTCTGAAACTTGGAAACCCCCAAACTCTGCCTGAAACTGCTGCTCTTGAAACGTTTTATTTTTCACTGTAGCCTGCAGTGTCCTTTCGTCCTCTCCCTTCCCCTCTCTGGCTGGCGTGGGCTGTGGGCAGGGAAGGGCTATTACCTTGTGCTGGGAAAGGAGCAGTGCTGTAAGGTGTGTGTTTGCCATGTCTGCCTTCGCATCAAAGGGGAACAGATTGTGCAGACTCTGAGCCCTGGTGATGCAGGCAGACTCATAAGAGGCAGGGAGGAAATCTGATACTTCCACCCCAAGCTGTAGTTTGTGGTTGTGCTGCTGCTGGGCTGCCCAATCCCTCTCTGGTTTAGAGGCTGGAGTTTGCTTGCAGTGTGCACCTCTGGGCTCTGCTTCCACCTGCGTCCAGAAGCCTTTGCAAGCAGTCCCTGTACTGCAGAGCAGAGGGTGCTCTTGGTTTTTTTTTGTTTTTTTGTTTTACCTTTTGCAGATTAATAGAGTCTGGTTTCCTGTCATGTTTTTGCATTTTCCTTCTCCGCCCCTCCCAGCCTGTGACACACTTTTTCTTACTTTCTGTCTTGCCACTTGCTCATTCTGACACTGGTGCACTTGCATCCTGTATTCCAGAGCCCTCTTCTCCCTAGACTCTTGGCTATCTGCAGGGCTCTGGCCCTTGCCATTCCCTTCCCTCCCAGCAGATGCAGAGCAAGGTTCACCTCTCTAGGGCTCCTGCAGAGGGATACTTACAAGTGCATGGAGATGACCTAGTGAATTTCACCCAGCAGCAGGACAGCAAGTGAGCCTGGTCACTCATGAGCACCCAAGGTAAGAAAAACAACCGCCTGCCAGTCCAACTCCACACCATTGTTGGCTTGGTTCTGATCACTGCAGCTTCCAATTTCATTCCTCCCCCCTCTGCGGAGACTTCTTTGATAGTCTTTCTGCTAGCTCCTTTCTCACCCTCAGCAGGTCTAGCTCCACTTTGCATGCACAGATATATGAAGCCCAGGTTGCATTCATAGGTGCAAGACATAGCAAAATATTTTGGGGAATCAGGAGGAAGAATTGGGGGGCAGGGAAGAGGGAAGGAGATTGATTGACCAGGGCTGGTGCTAGGGAAGTTTCTCTTCCCACCCACAGTACAGTCCATCCAGCCCCTTTCTGTAAAACTCGTTTGAGGATTTATGCTTCCTCTAAGTAATAAAACCACTTTGAATGTTTTTACAGTTGTACTTCTCATTTCTTCCACTCTGTTTTCTTTGACCCTGATATATCTTCTATTATCTTTTCTGACATCTTTTAACGTCTATTTTCCATGCAGCATAATTTCTTTATTGTATGACAGCTGTTCCTATTTTTCCTTTCATCCTCCTCCAGCACCTTCCTCTTTTTTTAGCCTGTGCAGTGGGCTGTACCTCTTCCCCCAAGTTATTCATTTCTCTCCCCTCTCCCTCTATTATTTTGTTCTTCTCTGTCTTGTTCCCCTTTCCCATCTCTCTGTTCTCCCCTCCTCTAGTCTCTCTCCACTTCCTCTCCCCAAAATCTCTCTCACACATAGGGCTGCCTGCTCTTGCTTTACCCCAAAATTACCCTTCCATACACATGCTGTCTCCCTTTGCACATGTCCACACTTGGAAGATTTGTTTCAAAAGCTCCCCAGCCCCCCTAAAATCCCTTCATCTCTCTCTCAATCACACACACACCTATGCAGGTTTCTTCAATCTCTCTCACTAATACACAACAAACAGCCTCCCCCTTCCCCACACTGACTGTCTGTCACACACACAGCCTCCTTGCATCTCCCTTTATACGCACATCGCTTCTTCTCCAGGCACATTTGCACATATATACGGCTCCCCTGAAAAGGAGCCATTCTCTCCTGCTGCAAGTGTTCTCCTCTTCTAACAGTTTCTCTCTCTTCCCACCCCTCCCAGTTTTCCCCTCCCATAGCTCCCCACCCCAGCCCTTCCCCCATGTATCCCTGTCTCCCCCAGGTTTCTTCCTGCTTCCCCCATGTTCCTATTTCCTCTTCTCCCCCAGTTTTTCTTTGTCAGTTTCTTCCCTTTAGCTCCTGGTGCTGCCATACTGGACCGGAGCCCACCTTGGGGATCCAGTTCTCTGCTGCCTCCCTGCCTTTGCATACCCCAGTGGTGCCTGCAGGAAATTTGGAGGAAGTGCTGATATCTGTGCTTTCCCTTTCCATTGCAGGCTGTAGGAGCAGAGCAGTGGGAGTGGGGGTGGGCAGAGAAAGGGAATGGTTTGGTCCAAAATGTCCTTGGAGAATGGTAAAGAATCACAGAATGAGATATGTGCTTCAAAAGCTGGACAAGGAACTTAATTGAAATAGAAAAACCAATTACGCTCTTCCCTCTGCCTGACTGCAGAGCGTCTGCTCAGGACCTTCTGAGCCTTGAGGAGGAGGTTGTCCTGTTGATTCTCTTGGATTATCAAATCCCAAAGATGTAGACTCCGATTAGTGTGTGTCCGTCCATTAAGACTATGGTGTGATTGCTACCAGAACCTCACAACAATTCAGCAGGGGTTAGAAACAGTTAAGAGGCTACGTATTTCTTCTGTACCGAGAATTTTGAGTTGTCTCAAACATGTAGGATATTGGGTAATAAGGTGATATTGTGTCCTGGTTTAAGTTCGGATACATTTTGGACTGGATTGTGACACTTAAAGGAAGGCCTGAGACTTCTTAGATTTGACATCTCTCAGCCTCACATCCTTAAACCAGGGCCATTTAAGATGAAGATTTACTTCCAAGGCTGGCAGTGTTGTTCTGATTTCAGATTTCTCATCATAAAGGTAGGGAATTGCCCCGTATCCCAGCAGAACTAACGAGGGGTCTTTGTGTACTGGAATTCTTCTAGCAATCCGTCCTGCTCTCTAGATGGTCTTCCCCTTGTGGATGGGGAGTGGAGGGGAGAGGGAGGCAGGCCTGCAAATAGCGTGCTTGAAATGTGACAGCATCCCAAGTGTTTCAGGGCAATCTATGGCCTTTTGTCAGTGACCATTCCTTCCCGAATGCTGAAATAACAGCATTCTAATTTTTCTGTCACCTGTTGACTTGTAGGCCTATTGAGAAGTAGAATTTCTACAAGTCGAGAATATTATCACAGGCTCCCAGATAGTCGATTGCTTTTCTTCCTCCAGCTCTAATGCTATTATTTCTCATGGACTGTTGGCTCGTTTTGTGGGCATGAAAAGTACTTTGAGTTAGGGGCACTGTGGGGTGATTAGTGCCCAAACAGTGAAAATATTGGGGGTGCGGATCTATCTTTCTGCCCCCCAATGTTTTCCACCCCCACACTATCTCATGCAGACAAGAGGGGGACCAGAAGGAGGGGCTGGAGTGGCCACCAAGGTGCACAAGATCAGGCTGGCTACCGGGGAGCAGGTAGGACTCCTCAGCTCAGCATGGGCCTATCTTTCAGACACTAGCCACTGTGGGTCCTGGAGATGCCCAGCATGGGGGAGGGGCAGGAACACATGCATCAGATGCTGGGGTGGAGGTCAGGACAGGGCACTAGCACCTGAGCAAGGCGGCAGGGGGCCAGTAGCTAAAAAGTGTGTGTGGGAGCTCAGGGGGCACTGGGCACCAACCACATAGGAACGGCCATAGGAACTACCAGGAAGCCTCTTCCCAGGTTGGAGCCAGCTCCCTGCCCTTCCCCAGTCTTAATAGGTCCCCTTGCTTCCCCTTCTATCCCTCCACTGTCCCATTCACAGGGCGCTTCTTTCCCCCCTCTCCCCCGCTTTCAGTTGCACCATTTTAGTCATTCTGCATGATTCCACCTTGCGTTTTAGGTTCTTTTGTGTGCTGGGCCACCATACCTGACATGTTGTGAGGCCCTGGCATGTCTCGTGTACCCTTTCATTATGTCATCCTGCAAGGACTGTGGGACTACAGTACAATTGCTATAGGTAATCAGACCTCCCGTTTCAGAGAGTTTCCCTCTTACTGCACCAAGTTGCAGGCTGGGACACCTGATAAGTAACTGGCCTTTGAAAATCTCCTCCCAGGACAACAATGTCTTGGCTGTTATTCAGTTCATGAGCTTACTTACAGTGGCTTCATTAATGACCAGGAGGGGTCTGAGACGTGCTCTTTGTCTTTGTAGCTAGTGGAAGTTTTGAATTGGCATGAACAACTTCTCTTAACCCCTAGGTTTACCCCAGTCTGCTCCAATATAGGTCTAAAGGTTAACGCCATTTTGCCTTCCCTTCCACTGGACTGAGAACAGTTACTCCAGAATGGAGAATCGGGACATCAGTCTTTGACTCCAAGACATTTTCATGTCGCTGTCTCAAGTAAGAGATGGCCCTGAACTAAGCGAATAACGAACCCTATAACTGGTGTGGAAACAGTACAGTCTTCATCCATGCACCTCTGTCAATTTATCACCATTTTGATTTGCACCAACCAAATTTGGACCCTTCATTGAACAAACTCTCCCAATGAATTTAACTTTAGTGACCAAGAGCTGTTGCCAGTTCAGAGCCAAGGGAAAGCAGCAGCAATTCGGACCACTTATGAAAATGCGGGTTTTAGACAGTTTTTCTCTGATTCTTCATTTTGCTCTTTAGGCAAATTATGACTCCTGTTAAAAAGCAAATAACCGTTTTTTAAACACTTAGGGCAGGTCTACACTTAACATGCTTCATCGGTGCAGCTGCACTGCGATAGCACTTGAATGAAGAAGCTCAATGCCGACGGGAGAGAGCTCGCCCATTGGCGCAGTTCATCTGCCTCCCCGAGAGGCGGTAGCTATATTGACAGAAGAAGCTCCTCCACCGACATAGCGCTGTCTACACTGGGGGTTAGGTTGATATACTAAATTGCTCTGAGGCGACGTAGTTATACTGATGTAGATCTGTAGTGTAAACCAGACCTTATTTTCTCTGAATTATGTGTAAATTCATCCCCTTTGGAGCCTTGTGTTTTCTGGGACAAGCTTCCAAGGCATTATGTGAGATCTTCAAGAGTCTGCCAGCCCCCTCTGTAGACAATCTCCAATGCTGCAAAAACAGCAAACTTGTGGTATTTCCAGCATACTGTTTATAATAAAAAACTATCTTGAATTTTTGCTTTAACAGACTTTTAGCACATTTTGAGCCCAATCCTGACTCTTTATGCAACCCAAACTCCTTGGGCATGCAAGGAATGTAAGATCAAGCCCTTTATTGGTTTTAACATAAACCTTGGGCCAAATTCTCCATGGTTTTGCCAGTGCAACTCTGTTGATGTCAGTAGGATTGCCACAGTGTAACAGAGAGGAGAATTTCACCCCCAGAATTTAATGCTCCATGCTCCAATGTCAAGAGTTTTGATGAATTTATGAAAACACATCAGAAACTGACAAAAAGTGTTTCCATAAATCAAACAGTTACTAGAAAGATACTAGGATCAGCTTTTAAGAAAGTTCTCCATTTGACTTTTCCCTGGCAATCACTCCTGTTTGCCCTGCACTCCAATTGTAAACATTTGGTTTGATACATGCAGGAGCCTTCACAGATGACCACTTTCCAACTGGAAAACATTGACTATCAAAAGTCTGAACAAACTTGTAAATAATGGAGTGAGCAAGAACAAACTAACCCCATTTATAAAGGCTGCCTCAAGTCTATTTTTGCTCTGGTTCAAACTGGTGTGTGAAATGTGGACATTTCCTCTGGTTTTGGGCACTCCTGGTGGAGCCGCAACCTTCACTAGGATTGCATGGTCATAAATGAGAGTGGTAGTTGGCCCATTACATCTCTCTTAGTAAATAACATCCATGTTGATGTAAAAGTTGGGAGCACAGCAGTCAACACCATGGGACCTGATCTTTCACCACTGAAATTATTATTTAGTATTTGTATTATTATAGCATTAGAAGTTATGGTGGATTATAGTCTGTTTTTTAAAAACAATTAAAAACAGATTTTTTATGGTTGTTATTTACATATTTTTTCTTTTAAAAAATAAACCTGTTTAAAGTGAAATCTGAATTTAATACAAAATATGTTTGTGATGTTGCACTCTATATGATTTTATGAAAATATGCTAATGAGTGTGAATATAACGTAACTGGAATGTGCTTCATGCAAAAGGTCTCTTGTAAGGTATCATTACAAAGCTTATAATCTACTGAGTATGGTTATTCTATTTGTATAAATGTATCACTCTTGTATCTGAAACTAGAAATATGAAATATAACTCTGAGGACCTATTGTAGTTATGCAAAGTGTGGGCCATTAATGGTGGTTTGGAATCTTGATGGCTCCCATCAACCAGGACAATTGACTGTGGATGGCTCTGTTTGCTTGCAGGCCTTCCTGTGAGTCAGGCTGGGAGGAATGAGGGCTTGAAGTTTTACAGTGACATGTGATCATGTCACCTGAACTGGAATCCATCTTTAATCTGGTGCTTTTCCATTTAGAAGGAGGGGTGGGAACCCAGAGAGAGACAAAGGATTCCCACCTTGTGCAAAAGATATATAAGGAGGTGGAACAGAACAAAGGGGACTGCAATTATAATAAATCCCCTAGCTACCACCTGAGTTGGAACAAGGGCTGTACCAGGGGAAAGGATTGTGCCCAGACTAGGAAGGCATCCAGTCTGTGATA
This sequence comes from Malaclemys terrapin pileata, assembly GCF_027887155.1. Taxonomy (NCBI): domain Eukaryota; kingdom Metazoa; phylum Chordata; order Testudines; family Emydidae; genus Malaclemys; species Malaclemys terrapin. The sequence continues at coordinate 77,303,928 of NC_071514.1, read as the reverse complement.
GAAGCTTATTGAAACATCTCTGAGGGTGAGATTTTATCTGTATTCAGCTTTCTTACTGTATTAGGCATAGACTTGCATGTTTTGTTTTATTTTGCTTGGCAATTCATTTTGTTCTGTCTGTTATTACTTGGAACCACTTAAAACCTACTTTTTGTATTTAATAAAATCACTTTTTACTTATTAATTAACCCAGAGTATGTATTACTACCTGGGGGAGGCAAACAGCTGTGCATATCTCTCTGTCAGTGTTATAGAGGGCGAACAATTTATGAGTTTACCCTGTATAAAGCTTATACAGGGTAAACTCATAAATTGTTCGCCCTCTATAACACTGACAGAGAGATATGCACAGCTTATACAGGGTAAAATGGATTTATTTGGGGTTTGGACCCCATTGGGAGCTGGGCACCTGAGTGTTTGAGACAGGAACACTTCTTAAGCTGTTTTCAGTGAAGCCTGCAGCTGTTGGGGGATGTGGTTCAGACCGGAGTCTGTGTTTGCAGCAGACTGGCATGTCTGGCTCAAACAAGGCAAGGTTCCGGAGTCCCAAGCTGGCAAGGAAAACAGGCTTAGGGGTACATCAGTTGGCAGTTCCCAAGGGGTTTTCTGTGATCCAACCCGTCACAATGTTAAGGGAGAAACTTCTTATAATCTCTTAAAACATTTAAATAAAAAATAACTATGCTGAATCCAGGAGCCTTTATCAAGAACTTTGAGTTTAAAGGCTGCTTTTCTATATTAAGAACGATCTTTTCCCTCTGATTCTAACTTTTGAGGTCAAGCTTTATAAATGCGGCGCAATAGTAAATAAGCAATATACAATTCACCATTTTCAAACATATTAAAAAAGTACAATTAATAAGAATCTGAAAATATTAAACTATGTAATTGCTTAAATAAATATAGACAGTTATAGTGTACTGTCCTAGATAGCAAAAAGATAAACCAAATCTAGTGTAAATGCTCTAGTTAGTTGTGAATCGACATGTTTTAATGGTTATATCAACCCATGAGAATGCGCCTTTCTTTAGAAAAATAACTGAAGTGCAAATGGAAACCAAAGATTTAAATCAAGGCTTTACACTTGGTTATTTAAATTAGCAATCCACCCTGCTAGGCGCCCCGGTCTTGGGCCAGGACTCCATTGTGCTAGGTGCTGTACGTACACAGAACAAAAAGACAGCCCCTGCCCAAAGACCTTGCAATCTAATCACTAGGAGTGAGATCCTGGCCTCGCTGAAGTCAGTGGGAGTTTTGCCATTGATGTCAGAGGACCCAGGATTTCACCCTTAGGCGCTTTGCCCACGGACTTCTGCAGAAGCTGGATTGAGCTCATAGAGTGATGCCCTCACTGCTGAGGCTACAGTGCCTGTATTGTACAGTGTCTGTACTTTTAAAAAAAGAAAAAAGAAAAAGCATACATTTATTTTCAGTACAGATGGATTTTTACAAGTGTGCACGTCAAACAGCCTCCATCTCCCCCACCCCAACATTTCCTTAAAAATGCTGCCTTCACCCTCCTGTCTGGGTCAGTAGTTTTAATGGAGGTGAATATTTTCAGGAGAGTAACCTTTCTGCTTGTGATTTGTTCAAGGGCTCAGGAGTTATAATGGTCGCTGTAAGATTTATATGATTGCTATCTGTGGCACAGATCCAACAAGGTATTAAAAAGTGCGTCTGTTCTAGCTTCCTCAGCCACGTTTTCCTCTCCTCTTGGCCCCCCTCACTCACTTTTGCCCCTTGCAGACAAAAAGGAAAAACAATATCAGTCTATTTAAATTGCAGCTTTGGCAGACCTGGGTTATACCCATTTCACATATGACGTGTCCTAAATGTAGTTGGTGAATTACTTTTTTCTGGAGGATTGTCACAATGGCTTCAGTTAATGTTACAAGTGGTTTTCAGATTTTATTTTACAACTAGACTTCTCTTCCCCTCCACATTCTCCTGCCAAATATTTGGATTCCAGAAGAGACTAAATTTAGTGAGGGCCATATCCTGCCATCAGTCCACATGCAAAACTATCTACTGAAATCAGTGGGGAGTTTTGCATTTAAAATCACTGGCAGACAGGGCTCTTACATTTTTATACAAAAAACCCGAGTACATTTTGCAAAGCTCATGAAAGTAAAGAATGAATAGCACTATTAACAGCTGGGCATAATGTATGTAGTTCCTGTGCAAGTGTAGCAGAGGGATAGTTCTTGTAAAAGCCCCACTAGGCCTCATCTGCTTTCACCGCTGTATGTGGCATTGCTTTCCAATGTTATTAGCTGCGATGAGTCTGTGTAGCAACTCAACAGGAAAGAGGAATAGGCTTCCAAAGGAGGTTGTGGAATCCCTGGAAGTCTATCAGAAATGCCAAACTAAATGTTTTAGTTTAAAGAGGGTAAATATACATAGTTCTGTATAAATTACTAGAGGCTTAGTACTTGTTTCTTCAGTGACTGAATCTCTGTGTAAAGTAAATAGGTATAGCGATGACAGATGCTTGGATTATGGTGTCTAAAGTAGGGTTACCATACGTCCGGATTTCCCCGGACATGTCCGGCTTTTTGGTGCTCAAATCCCCATCTGGGGGGAATTGCCAAAAAATCGGACATGTCCGAGGAAATAGGGAGGCAGCATAAGCCAGGTCCGCCCGGCCCCAGCAGGACCCGCCGGGTCCGCAGCGCAGCCCAGCCGCCCGGCTACATTGTAGCGAGCTCGGGCGGGGGAAGGAGGGGAGCGCAGCCACAGAAGGCGGCGGAGGGGCCGCTGCTGCCCCCGGAGGCCGGGCGGACCGCGCGCCCCAGCCGAGCCCGCAGGACCACGGAGAGGCCGGGCCCAACCAGCGGCTCGGGCTTCCCTCACGGGCTTGGACTCCCCGGCCACTGGGGGACCCTTCCTGCGGCCCCGTCACCCCGCGTGGCAGGAAGAAGGCTGCGGCGCGGGGCAGGAGTGCGGCATGTGCCGGGGCTGCAGGGACCCGCGCTGCCCCGGTTGCCGCTGAGCATCCGAAGCCCCCGCCAGGCAGAGGCTGCTGGGTGAGCGGGGGAGCAGGGCAGGCGGGGAGGTGCAGAGGCTGCAGGGCAAGGAGGAGCAGGGCAGGGCAGGAGGGGGGCGCAGAGGCTGCAGGGGTGGGGGGGTGCAGGGGCTGCAGGGCGAGGAGGAGCAGGGCAGGCAGGGGCAGAGGGTGCAGGGGCAGGGCAGGCAGGGGGGTGCAGAGGCTGCAGGGTGAGGAGGAGCAGGGCAGGCAGGGGCAGGGGGTGTAAGGGCAGGTGGGGGCACAGAGGCTGCAGAGGTGGGGGGGTGCAGGGGCTGCAGGGCGAGGAGGAGCAGGGCAGGCAGGGGCAGGGGGTGCAGAGGCAGGGCAGGCGGGGGGGTGCAGAGGCTGCAGGGCGAGGAGGAGCAGGGCAGGCAGGGGCAGGGGATGCAAGGGCAGGCGGGGGGCACAGAGGCTGCAGGGGTGGGGGGGTGCAGGGGGAGCAGGGCAGGCAGGGGCAGGGCAGGCGGTGGGGTGCAGAGGCTGCAGGGTGAGGAGGAGCAGGGCAAGCAGGGGCATAGAGGCTGCAGGTGTAGGGGGCGCAGGGGCAGGGAGGAGGCGCAGAGGCTGCAGGGATGGGGGGGTGCAGGGGCTCCAGGGCCAGTGGGGAGCAGGGAAGCACTTAGCAACCCCCAACCAAGATCAGAGTGGAAGGGAGGAGGGGGAATGTGGGGTGCTCAGAGGAGGGGGCAGAATTGGGGCAGGGACTTTGGGGAAGGGGTTGGAATGGGGGTGGGGAAGGGATGGAGTTGGGGTGGGGCCGGGGGCGGGGGTGGGGCGGAGTTGGGGTGGGGGTGGGGGTGGGGCCAGGGCCCCGTGGAGTGTCCTCTTTTTTAAATGTTTGAATATGGTAACCCTAGTCTAAAGTCTGTTTTGGCATAGTCAAATATACTTTCTCTTTGCACGAATATCATGCTATTCTGTAAGCCCTCTTAAATAATAGCATTTTAAAGTAAATTGGGTAAAGTTGTGAGAAAATTCATAAGCATGAAGGTTCCTTATCAGTGTTAGAAAAATAGTCTTTGACCTGATCCAAACCTCATTGAAGTCAGTGGGAAGCCTCCCATTGACCTCAGTGGGCCCTGGGTCCCTTCGTTGGTGATTAAGTTTTCCTCATTAATGTGGATAAAATAGAATATTTGCTATGTGAATGCTGGAATAGGCTAGATGGTGGTAATATGTATCTGGATGCCATTAGCAGTTAACAGGTTGTTTCCTTTTTGTTTTGTAAGTATGTGTGTATGTGGACATATGTTTATAAATTAATTCTGAAAAATTTATATGCGATACATAAAATACTTCTACATAATGATTATTGTAACAAATATCAGTATGTGCAACGCTAGATTGGTTAATGGCTATGGGTTTGTTTAATGGGTTTCCGGATATTGTTTCTACACCTAAGCAGAAGAGCCATTTCCATAAAGATTAAAAATAACAATGAAGAAACTCTTAAAATATTTCCCTCTGTGAATTCTGAATCCTGAACATAAGTAAACGGGGAAAACACCTGAAGTCGCTTCACTCTGTGCATGTGTTTTAAACAGGATTATTTACTTTCTTCTTGCAGCACTCTATGGGTTCTTCCAAAACTCTACCACTGCACCTTAGTCCTGAACAAGAACGAACTCTTCCGTTCCAGACCTCGGTCCCATACTGCAGCTTCTATTTATTGGCTTCTCCTGTACAAAGAATTGCAGTTCCGTCAATCTCTAATGGCTTAGTAGTATACCCAAATTTGAGATTATCAAACTCATTTCACTGGGAGAGTTGTGCTTCTTTTGCAGCCTTTGCTATGAAATATGTTGGTGCAATGTGAAACGCAAAGTATTTAAACTCTTGTCTCAAGTCAGAAAGGGTGTGCTTTTTTTTTCTTCTGCTTTGATTGTTAGAAGAAATAAAGGAGCCTTATGTTTCCTGTAGGGCTGGAAACACTGAATCAGTTTCTTTTTACCTGAAACTCTATGGTCAGAAGGGAGGATGGGACATCTCAACATGGTGTTGTTGTACATGTTGGTGTTTGTACGACTCCCTTGTGGTCATTGGGGCTAATGGAGTAGGAGCCTCTTGGTTAAATGCTTCTGACATTTATGGACGTGCAATGTCAGTGAATTCAGGGGTGTTGCACAGGTGTGAGAATATATTGGCCTTTTGTATACATTACTGTTAAGGATAGATTGAACTCTCCACTTCAAGAAAGCAATCAGAAAATTATATTCGTGGTTGAAGGTCTGGGCAGAAATGCTGGTAATTTTAACCATAATTTTGGGGGCTGGCAAGTTGTCAGAAAGTTCTGGCAACAGGTTCCGACCTTTTTTCTATAATGTGGAAGCCACAATGACTCAAAGTTGCATCATCATGACGTTGATGCTAAGTCACAACCTGATAGTGTGTTAGCCTGAAGCTATTTCACCAGGGACAACATCAGAAAAAATAGCATTTGAGCCTGTTAAATTACAGATGTCACCGACCCTATATGGCATCCTTGGGCCTACATTTGAAACATTGGCTATTGGAGGCAGAATTCCATTTTGGATAAAAGTTGACAAATTGTAAACATTCTTTGTTTTTCTTTCTTTTTCTGATATCTAGATTTCACCTGCCTGAATTTCATATATATCTGAACTTTGTTTTTAATGGGCCCATTATTGATTTGTGAGATGAAGAAAAAGTTGAATTTGTGAATACTGATAGAATCACAGAAACTTAGGGCTAGGAGTCATCACGTCTAGCCCCCTGTGCTGAGGCAGGACCAAGTGAACCTACTATCCCTGACAGGTGTTCGTCCAACTCGTACTTAAAAACCTCCAATGATGGGGATTCCACAACCTCCTTTGGAAGCCTATTCCAGAACTTAACTACCTTCAGAGTTAGAAAGTTTTCCCAAATATTTAACCTAAATCTCCCTTGCTGCAGATTAAGCCCATTACTTCTTGTCCTACTTTAGTGAACATGGAGAACAATTGATTACCGTCCTCTTTCTAACAGCCCTTAACATACTGGAAGACTGTTATCAGGTCCCCGTCTTCTCCCCCGCCTCCCGTCATCTTTTCCCAAGACTAAAAATGCCCGGTTTTTTAAACCGTTCCTCATAGGTCAGGTTTTCTAAATCTTTTATCATTTTTGTTGCTCTCCTATGGACTCTCCACGTCTTTCCTGAAGTGTGGTGCCCAGTATTGGACACAGTGCTCCAGCTGAGGCCACCTGGTGCCTGGCCTTGGCACTGGTGCTCTAGCTATGTACCAGTGCTGAGCAGAGCAAGACCATTATCTCTCGTCTCTTACCTACGACACTACTGGTAATGCATCCCAGAATGAGATTAGCCTTGCACCTGCATCACATTGTTGACTCTTATTCAATTTGTGATCCACTATAACCCCAGATCCTTTTCAGCAGTATTCCCCATTTTGTAGTTGCGCATTTTGATTTCTCCTTCCTAAGTGAAGTACTTGGTATTTGTCACTTTTGTCCGGCTTAATATAATATATGGAGATATACCTATCTCATAGAACTGGAAGGGACCCTGAAAGGTCATTGAGTTCAGCCCCCTGCCTTCACTAGCAGGACCAAGTACTGATTTTTGCCCCAGATCCCTAAGTGGCCCCCTCAAGGATTAAATTCACAACCCTGCGTTTAGCAGGCCAATGCTCAAACCACTGAGATATCCCTCCCCCCCGTCTTTGTCCGTCTCTGTCTGTCTCTCCATGAACACAAGTCGACGCCACGCCATTCTATTTTGTTGCGAGCATGTTCTTTCCATTTCTGGCCAAAGAGTTTTGTCATGGGATCAGCCCAGCGCATTTTCGGTCTGCCCATTGGTCGCTTGTGGTCTCTGGGAATCCAATCACTGATGCAGGTTGTCAACTTATTGTCTTGCCTGCGGACTACATGACCCGTCCATCTTCGCTTTGCATTGTACATCGCCTGCACTACATTGGTCACCTCCGTATGTCTTCTGAGCTCCTCATTTGGTATATGATCACGGAGCGATATCTTACACATTCGCCTTTCCATTGCTCTCTGGGTGACAGCAAATTTTTCTTCCTCCGCTTTCATCATTGACCAGCTTTCTGCTCTGTATATTATTGCTGGCAAAACAGTGGAGTTATACAGTTCTTTCCTTTTCTTCATGGGCAGTTCATCATCCATTAGGGATGTCTTTATTTTGTTGCAACTTGGCCACCCCGCCTTTCACCTCCTACTGCATTCCCCTTTGAATGAGTCGTCTCTGCTCAGCTGCTGACCCCGGTAAATATATTTGTCGACCTCCTTGATTTCTTTCCCATTTACAGTGGTCATTCCACATCCACTTCATCTTTGACATGTTCACTTCCAACCCGATATCATGTGAATATGTTTGCAGTTGCTTGTCACTCACCACACTGACGCTGCCTGCTGGGCGTTTCGGGAATTAGCTCAGTCCCAATGGGTGCACCCTCGGGTGGTGGTGGCTCTCCTGTCCTCACTTCCGCCTGCAGACCCATTACAGCTCCTTCCTCTCAGCGTCTACTTCGTGGCACAGCCCTCCGGCTGTATCACCATTCGGTTTCCCCCCTTCTGGGGGACTCCTCCAACAAGAGTCCAGCTACTCCTCGTAGCAACTTGACAGTTCCCAGCTCCTTCAGTAGCTGGTGGGGGAGGGGCAGGCCTGCCCACTACTCCAGGCCCTGGCCCAGGGACCTGGCTAACAGTCGCTTCCTGCTGCCTCTTCCTTCCAGCTCACTGTCTCTATTCCCTGGGCCACTTCCCCGCAGCCTCAGTTCCTTCTGCTCCTGCCTCTGGCTCCAGCTCCTTTGTCCTCTTTCCAGGGCCTCAAGCCTGTAAGTCCTGGCAGCCCGTCAGGAGCCCTCTAGGAAGCCAGTCTTCTCCCTAGGGCTCCCTGCAGCAGACTCCCTCACTCTGGTCTGCAACATCCTTTTATATGGGCCGGCTGGGCCCTGATTGACTGGTCCAGCTGCCACCCTAATTGTCTGCAGCCTCTGCCCTAATTGGCAGTTTGCCGCTCAGCCTCCCTAGGCAGGTTTTAACCCTCTGAGGCCAGTGCGGGTCAGGTGTCCCATCCCATTGCTGTAATTTGTTCTCCATTTCTGCTGTGTCCTTTGCCAGTATTACACAGTCGTCAGCGAAGAGAAGATGCGTTAACTGTTCATCAATTCTGGTTCCTTCTTCCCAGTTCAATTGCTTGAACAGACACTCCAGTACTACTGCAAACAGCTTCAGTGAGATTATGTTGCCTTGTCTGACTTCTCTGCATATACTAATAATGCAGGGGACATTAAATAATGTTATCTCTGTCAAGCAATTGCGGTTAATTTCTTCCAGCAGGTTGATGTATCTCGGGTCGATTCCGATTTCATTGAGTGCGTTGAGTACAGCGTTGATCTCTACTGAGTCGAATGCCTTTTTGTAGTTGACAAATGCAATACACAGTGGTACTTTGTATTCCTTGCATTTTTCGATGAACTGCCGAACTGAGTGTATGTGATCAATTGTCGAATACCCTGAGCGGAAACCACCTTGTTCTCTGCTTTCGTGCATTTCAAGATCCTGCTTAATCCAATTGAGTATGACGCAGGTGAAGACTTTATACACTTGTGGGAGGACTGTAATTGGACAGTAGTTGCTCATTTCTTTTGAATCACTTTTCTTCATCAATAGTATTGTTTTTGATTTCTTCCATGCATATAGAAGACGCTTTGCACTTGTCTTTACTGAATTTCATCTTGTTGAATTCAGACCAATTCTCAAATTTGTCAAGGTCATTTTGAATTCTAATCCTGTCCTCCAAAGTGTTTGCAACCCTTCCCCTCTCCCCCTCCCCCTGTTTAGTGTCATCTGCAAATTTTATAAGCATACTCTTACTTATATCTGAAGTTGCCAAATGTAATTTGAATTTTCCCAAGGTCTCCTCAGCACTGGTATAGTAGAAGTTTTGCCGGTTAGGATTGGGGTATATTGGCAGATTACTGCAGAGCATGTATCCTAGAAATGAGTGTCCACTAATCAGCTTTTTTATGATTATGAATGTTAGTTGGGATAAAAATTTCAAAAGCACCTCAGTGACTTAGGCTCATAAGTAGGGCTACCATACGCCTTCAGGGTTTTCCTGGACATTGCCTCTTTTTTGAGCCTCCATCCTCTGTCTGGGAGGATTTTTCAAATAACAGGCATTGTCCGGCTCAGAAAGAGCCCCAGATGGGTCCCTTCCCTGCATTGACAGCTGATTTGGTCATTCTTCTGCAGCCACAGCTGTCGGATCCCGCCAACCCAGGCCCCGGCTCCTAGCCCTGGGGAGTGGGCCCACAGAGAGGCACCGATTGACAGCTTTTGCTGCATCCTGGACTTGTGCCAGCTGCCCAGTCACCATGACAGGGAGCGATGCTGTCTCCCCCACCTCTAGTGAGTATCCCTGCTGCAGGTATCACCTCCAGTTCCCCCAAATGTACCCTCCTCTAGATCTCTTCCTCCCCGCCCCTCTTTTTGGTAACCTGAAATATGGTAACCCTAAAGTCCCATTTATTTTAATGAGAATCCCAATGGGAGTTAAGCACCTAAAATTTTGAAAATGGGATTTAGACTTCTAAGTCACTCAAGTGCTTTTGAAAATTTTACCCTTTGTTTCTTCTTAAAAAAAAAACCTCTGGAGAGACAAAAAAAAAATTAACAAACGAAAGTTAAAGTTGTGACAGATGAGTTAAAAAAAATCCCAAGGAAATTCATAGTTAATGGTGCCATTGCATTCTTAACTCACCACATTATATCAAGATATTATAAGGATGTCAAACACTGATTAAGTAGCATAATGTATTTGCTGTAGTGCCCAGACATTAAAGAGCGAGGTAAGAATGGAGTGTCAGGCGTAATTGTGCATTTTCTCATTTTATTACTTGTGTCACATCCCTAACATTACTTTAAATGTAGTTGTGCGTATGTTTGAGTTTTCTCTTATGTTTCCCAATGGCTAGTAATATTTTGTGTTGTAGTTTTCCTCTCTTTCATGTGCCATGTTATCCATTACTGTCACCAGCCCTGCCAGGATGTCCTTGGAGAGGCGCCTTAATGGAGCTGTCCTGGTTAAAGAAATTCAATGTGATTGAGCTGCAGCAAAGAATCAAAATCCAAATATCTGAAAGGGATGAATAATAACTAGGTATTAAAGCATATTGGTTATTTATTACTGGCGGAAGGCAGGAAAACATTAGCATGTAAAAAGCTTCATATTAATCACTGCTGGTGAGTGGAAACCTGAAAAGTCACCTCTATCTTTGCTAACTCCATTTTCATTATTCCTGGTGTGTTATCACTCTTCCAGCCCGCTCTCCCCCAACGTCCACAGCTGGTAAGAAATAATTCCGAACAGGCAGGCTACAGAAACAGACAGGGTTAATTACAGGAAATAGAAGTAGTGAGGATGCCAAAACATAGCAGGTGGTTTCTTTATTTTTCACCTGCTCAGGTCCAGCTTCAGCTACGGTCTACAGGGAGGAGAGTGAGACTAGAACCCAGAAACTGAGCTGTGGTTCACTGTTCTTCATCGGGGTATAAATAGGGGCTGCAAGCTCAGCTGGGAAAAAAAATCTGTGATGAGAAATGGAGGACAGTGCAGTGATTAGAGCAGGGTAACTGGGCATCAGCATTCCTGGATGCATTCCTGGCTCTGCCACCAATTCACGGTGTTCCTCTGTCTACCCACATGTAAAGTGTGGCATAATGATACTTACGTGCCCCATGGAGGTGTTATGAGAGTTAAATGATGTTCGTAAAGCGCTTTGTGATCCTCCGTTGAAAAGTGCTATGCAAACCCAGTGAGCTTGATTTGATCTGAGAGGCTTTGCCAGCAGTCAGGTATCAGCACCTGGCACTTTCCTGAGCCAGTATTACGAAGCTCTTACTTTTCTAAACAAACATCAGAGATGTAAACTCCCTGCCTTAGGCCATGCTGAGGATGACAAGATCCTGTTTCATCTGGAAAATCTTCAGCAGCCCCAAGCCACTGGGTGGAATGCTGCTCGTTCTTAGCCACTGTTTTCCATTACTGACCAGAAGAACTGCCTCTGGGTATGTCACATTGGTAGGCAAACTGTTTGTATGCAACCTCATTCCAGCATCTTTCAGGATTTTAAGACCTGCCCTGAAGTCTCAGGAGTGAAGCCAGAAGAATTAAATAGTAACCAGGGCCAGTGCTGTTAAGGCCCATCTCATAGACTCATAGACTCATAGACTTTAAGGTCAGAAGGGACCATTATGATCATCTGGTCTGACCCCCTGCATGCTGCAGGCCACAAAACTGTCCCTACCCTTCCCTTGACTCTGCTGATGAAGTCCCCAAATCCTGTGTCTTGGTGACTTCAATTGGCAGAGAACCCTCCTGCTAGTGATCCCTGCCCCATGCTGCGGAGGAAGGCGAAAAACCTCCAGGGCCTCAGCCAATCTACCCTGGAGGAAAATTCCTTCCCGACCCCAAATATGGCGATCAGTAAGACCCCGAGCATGTAGGCAAGAGTCTCCAGCCTGACCCTTGTTAGCCATTATATTATTTACCTGCTATTGCTCGGTATTCCTCAGCTAATATGTTTTACCATTAAACCATTCCCTCCATAAACTTATCTAATTTAATCTTAAAACCAGACAGGTCCCTCGCCCCCACCGATTCCCTCAGAAGGCCGTTCCAATATTTCACCCCTCTGACGGTCAGAAACCTTCGTCTAATTTCAAGCCTAAACTTCCCCACTGCCAGTTTATATCCATTCGTTCTCGTGTCCACATTAGTACTAAGCTGGAATAATTCCTCTCCCTCCCTGGTATTTATCCCTCTGATATATTTAAAGAGAGCAATCATATCCCCCCTCAGCCTTCGTTTTGTCAGACTAAACAGCCCGAGCTCCTCTAGTCTCCTTTCATACGACAGGTTTTCCATTCCTCTGATCATCCTAGTGGCCCTTCTCTGCACTCGTTCCAATTTGAGTTCATCTTTTTTAAACATGGGAGACCAGAACTGCACACAGTACTCCAAATGAGGTCTCACCAGCGCCTTACATAACGGAAGCAGCACCTCCTTATCCCTACTAGATATACATCGCCTAATGCATCCCAAGACCGCATTTGCTTTTTTCACCGCCACGTCACATTGTCGACTCATAGTCATTCTCCGGTCTACCAGAACCCCTAGGTCCTTCTCCTCTTCCGTTACTTCTAACCAATGCGTCCCCAGCTTGTAACTAAAATTGTTGTTAGACATCCCTAAATGCATCACCTTACACTTTTCACTATTAAATTTCATCCTATTTCTGATACTCCAATTCACCAGCTCATTCAAGTCTCCCTGCAGAAATCCCTATCCTCCTCCGAATTGGCATCTATTTTAGAAAATATTAGCGAGACAAAGTGGGGGAGGTGATATCTTTTATTGGACCAACTTCTGTTGGTGAGAGAGACAAGCTTTTGACTCTGTCTCTCTCACCATCAGAAGTTGGCCCAATAAAAGATATTACCTCACCCACCTTGTCTCTTTCATATCCTGGGACCAACATGGTTACAACAACACTGCATACAACAATGAGAAAAGATTGTCATTTACAGCACTAGTTCAAGTACCAGCAGTACTCTTGCCCACCCACAGAATTGCTTCAAATGCTTCCCAAATAGTCCAAAAATCGTTTCACTTGCACTAGCCCGGGCAGCTCCTGTGAACATTTCTGTCCGCACCAATTCGTTTCCAACCATTTCACTGCTAGAACAGGTAGGCAGTGCAGGTTTTGTGGTTGCACTGGTTCAGGCAGCTCTCCCAGTGTTCTCCCACAGTACTTCCCCGCTTTTCAGTGATGACTCTGTACAGGGTTGTTTGGGGTTTTTTGGCAACTTGTGCTCCTCCACCAGGGCAAAAAGGACCTGTCCATCCTTGCTCTGAACTTACCTCAGGCAGCTGTGGCTGTGTGGTTGTGCAGGAACCTGGCACACTCCTTCCCCCTTACACCCACACTGATACACAGACCCAGTTGCAAGAACTTCTGTCTCCTGCTGCTTGGGAGCCGCGTCAGAGGAGCTGGCAGAATAACACACATACACACACTCCCAGGAACAAGCCCCTTGCTCTTAGGGGATGTCTTCATTGCAGCTGACCCGTGTCAGCTGGCTCAGGCAATTGCAGTGTAGACGTTCAGGTTCAGGCTGGAGCCCGAGTTCTGGAACCCTACCCCTTCATACAACCTCCTTTCCCTCTGGAGCTAGGGGAGCTAGAGACATGGTAAGCCCTGAGGCAAAGGTGCACAGCCCACAAATGCCTGGATGTGGGCTGAAGACTAGTGAGGGATACTAGGTTTCTATATATTTTGTAGGACTCTGGTAAGCCCCCCGGTGCTCCTCTTCTGTTGTTCTTTTGCACTTTGTATGTTGCTGTTTCACACTGGAGTGATTGCTACCACAAGGACAGAGAATCCTTCCCAGGAAAGAAAAACGTGGCACAACAGCCTTAGAAGAGCTGAAGATCTGGCGGGGAAAAGCAGGAGTTAAATTGCCTGCTGCTTAACAGTTGTGTTTTATGCTTGCCTGTTACCTCAGTCTCATTTTCCATGGTGGCTTTGTTAGCAGTGAGCTGCTAATTAAATTTCATATTTATGATGAGAAAATAAAATCATTGGACCTTTTTTAAATAGTCTTTTTTTTTTTTTTTTTTTTGCATTTTGGCTCAGGCAGCTGAATCAGCAAGATGAAACTTCCCAGCTTTCACAAGGAAGATAAACAGAACAAATAATGATGGAAGGAGAGTCTAATCTAAAACCCCATGTAGTTATTACACTATATTAATTTTTGAATACAAGAAAAACAATTCTGTTTGCTCTTCTCAGAAAGCAGTGTTGCTGAGGAGATGGGAAAGAACCTTTTTGATTTTTTTTGAAGGGTTCAAGGTGCAAATACTAATCTAACTCTCAAAAGGTTGTTTGTGATGGGAGATAATATGTTGAAAAAGACTCTAGACTGGTCCATTGACAGTGATTACTACCATCTACTCTCCAGCAGAATGTTTATTTCTTGGGTTCCCAAGGATTAAATATTACCATGCATAAGCATTGATTTATGGTGCCATGTCTCTTCCTCTTGGGATTTGTAGTTTTTCTGTAGTAGTGGAAAGTTTATACAGTGTCATCAAACCAGAACTATAAACTACTACTTCCAGCAAGCTTTGTATGCAAGAAGTGTTCTATAGCCACATCCTATTCATGCAAAGCTAACATCTGAAGAAGGCTTTAAGGAACAGATTTTCAAGTACTCAGCATCTATAACTGAACCAAGATTTTCAAAGAGCTCAGCCAATTTAGGCATCTAAATAAGGGCCAGATTTTCTGAAGGGCTTAGTACCCAGCAGCTCCCTGCCATTGTGACACATAGAACCAGATTTTCTCACCATCTGGGCTAGGTCTTTCAAAAGTCCAGCTGTGATATTTCCTGAGGGCATCTAGGGTTGTGAGGCACCCCGCCACCATCTGCCATTAGCATGAGGAACTCTTGTCTGTGCCTACCAGAAGTCAGCTCCCCAACTCCACCAGCAACACAAGCATTTCCCTCCAGACATGTGCAGGCCCCACATCCCCCCTGGTTAGTGATCAGCACACTCCAACACCTGAACCCTCTGAGCATCCACCCTGGAGTGTCTAGCTCCTGTTCCACTGAACGCTCTCAGTATTCACAGATTAGCTGCTCCCAAAGAAGCATTGTGCACCAGTTTACCAGTTTTCCTTCAGAACACTGCTCTGTTTAACACACAGCACTTAAATATGGTTGAAGTGAAAACAAGTACAAGTTTATTTAACAAAGCTTAGAGATTTGAGAAGTAGCAAGTCAAAGTATTGGAAACAAAAGATTACATGTAAAATAACATGATACACAAGACTGAATTACCCAGATACTCTCCTGTCTGGTGAAGTTTAGCCCATCTAAAGTATTTGCTGCATTTTCTAGCCAAGACTTAAACTGTAAGTCACACAATGATCAGCCAGAGAGAGAAGGGTCTACTACCCCCTGCCTAGGGTTACCAGATAGCAACTGTGAAAAAATGGGACGGGGGAGGGAGGTAATAGGCGCCTATATAAGAAGAAGTCCCAAAAAATGTGACTGTCCCTTTAAAAATGGGACATAGGGTCGCCCTACCCTTGCCTGATGCAAACCTGCTTGTCGTCTTCTGGGGAGCTGTCTTATAACTCACATATCTTAAGAATATCGTTTTCAGTGTATACACACAGCTGCTTAAATATCCATACATGATTAGGATGACCAGTGTGTTACTAGCTGTTGGTAGAGACCTCACATCCCACCCTTTGGTGCACTGTTTTGTAGACGTCAGACCCAGGCGATCCCTGTAAACTCCTATGCATCCCTTACGTCCTCTGCCACTTGACACCAACGGGTCGCTGGGTCACCCCAGCTGTTATTTTGCTGCTTACATGGCAGCTGAGCTCTTTGCAAAACATGACCTTGATTGTGGGTTGAAGGAAAATAAAAAATCTAGTTCTAAGGCTCTTGACTAGAGCTGAGAGCTGAAAGAATTCAATCCTCAAGTGTGGGAATTATTTACCTATTCTCATATTACAAGAAAAAGGTGACCACCGATGGATAGCTCTTTTGCAAAAAACATAATTAACCATTGGTAGTGGGTGATATGAGATAGCAAGGTATATAACTTATACACACAATCTCTGCAGTTCCACTAGCTAGAAGAAACATGGGTAAGGATTGTTGTTCCTCATGTTTCAGGAGAGAAACCAAATACAAAAGGGGAAATTTTCAAAGGCCCGAACAATACTCTGGTACCTAATTTCCATTGACTTTCAGTGGGATTTAGGTGTCTGCACTTCGTGCCTTTAAAAAAAGGCCCCCTAAATGGATGGGATTGGGATTCTTCGACCCCCACCCCTCGTCATGTTTTTAGAGTATTTTCCAGAAAGGGTGTTTTACTGGTACTGGCCACTCTCAGAAACAGGATATCCATGTTAGATGGAGCACTGTTCTGATCTGATCTGGCAGTTCCTAACTGCTCCTTTCCCATGCTGAAAGAGGGGAATTCAGTCAATAGTACTCCTTCATCCTGTGTTTCCCCATACTGCTCCCCATGATGACCACGTTCTCTTAGGAGAAGATGATAGTTAGATTTCTGACTTGTTCAGTTCTTGGCTTCTCCACTCTTCACCAGTGATGCAACTTGACTCTGAATTGAACCAACTGGCCTCTTCTGTGGTGAAAGTGGAATTCCGTCTCATGCCATGTTTCGCTAGTCCTGCTGGGAACAACTTTTCCATACTGGTGTTTGTACCTCATCTTATTCTCCTTAGCTGAAGCAATGGGTACAGTTTCAAGGTAAAGCAGCGCAAAGGGATTTGTTTAACTAAGTAATGTTTGCACAGCACAAACGGTAATGTTTGATGGTAGAACCTGCTATAGAAGTCCTGAGTATTGCTATTATTCCTTTTCCCTGGCAGTGGGATAATGATTAATGGAGAACGTTGCTTACAGGAACAAAGTACAGTCCCACCTGTTAAGGAGTTAGGAGTTCATTACGGTGCGGCTCATCATGCTGCTGCCTTAATAGGCTGTCTCAAGGGAACGTTCTCCCAGGCTGGGAATGGTCTTGTGCATTCCATCTTTGTTTTCCCCACCCTTTCACTGATGCACACGTTGCTGCAGAAGGACCTCTGTCGTAATGTCTGCAGAAGAGAAGGCTGTTTTCAGGTAATACCCTTCTCCCCCATCACATCCAGAGCAGAGCTCTCTAACACCATGAGACACTTCCTCTTTGATTTCCTTCTACAGAGGTGTCATGTTTTAAAGTCACTCACAGCCTCTGTTCAGAAGAAATGGGGAAGTGAGGCAGCCCCCAACACCTCTCCCCCTGCTATATATAGACACAGCATTTCTGAGAGAGGATGGTGGGTGTGCGCTTCCGGAGCTATGTCACACAGTCCCGCTGCGGCAGCAAGTGAAGAGGCAGGACACAGAGCGAGAGGAAGGAGAGGGGATCAGAGGGGGTAATGAGGGGGAGCCAGTTTAACTAGATGAAACTTATTTAAAAGGTTCAGCCACTTCTGTATGAAAGGCACTGCTTTCTAACCAGCAGAACTGTAGGTAGCCTGCCAGGAGCTGCTTCTCACTCCTAGTAGGACTTTGTACTTCCTCAGCAGTGTTGCATTTTATCTGTTGGGTAATTTTCCTTGCCAAGTGACATCCAGATTTCTACATGTGCTTTGTGCTCTGCTTGCGGGGAAGAGCTCACAGCACTGTACTTCCAGCTTTAAGCCAGGGGTACCACAAAGGGAGTCTTAGGAACGTTGGCACTGCCCATCCAGAGCCATTTCCAAGGAGCTTTATGCCTGAGAATGGAGCCTACCACCAGTTGAGTAAGTATGTTCCCCCAGAGGCTAGCACACCCTCTGCTAAGTTGCAGTGCAGTAGCATGTCCCATCATTTGACCCACTGATTCTGGCTTGGAAAGACACCTGATGCCTGTGTTATGTATGGGGTTTACTTCGTTCTTCAGGCGGATCTGAGAAAGAAACGTGTGAGCAACTGGACTAGTAAATTGGATGGTGCACCAAAAAGTAGTCTTTACATTACAACTGTTGGCATTTCAAAGGCATAATTACAGGGAGGTACAAAATTGAATAAGTAGTTAGGTGAATACTATATATGTGAGGATCAAGAAGCAGTACACAGATGGTAACAATCATTGGCCCTAGGGTGCTGAGCAGTTTTTGGGATGACAAATTCAACGGTAAACAGTTCGCTGGTAAACATACAAGTGATTGATTCTACATAGAGAGCTAGGTGTGAAATCATTATACATGTGTATAGTGCATTTGAGATGTTTGAAAGAGCTGTCATATTCCCATGAAAGGCCAGAATTGTTGTATTGTGATACTTTATTTTAGTGGTGAGGTTTTGTGTCTTGTATTGTCTTATGTGTTGGGAGTAGTAGGTCTGCTAAGATCCATCTGTCTTCTGAAACTGTCAGTCAGCTTGTTACTTATTCATATCTCATATTTCTTGTATTTTGTCTAGCCACCGTGTAGTACTCTCATTTGTGAGCAGGAGTGTGACAGTACATTCCTAACAGTAGGTGATATTGGATCTCATACAGTCTTTTGAGTAAAGTAGTATTCATGAATTTATCTGGGCCAAGATGAAGACAGTGGAATTACATGAATGTAACAGATGAAAATTTTGGCCTTTCTGCTCATTGGAATGTCACATGACTTTGTGCTAATTTCTTGCTGAATTTGGACACTTCCTGGTAAATGAGACAATCTGGTCCTGACTCTCAGACATTCCATGTCATGAACTGGTTGTTTGGAAATGACAGAATACTGTACTTTCAACAAGAATCCCATTGACCTCACTGGATGAGAGAAACATTGCAAGTTTGAATTTTGTGGACGCATTTTCTAACCCATGTAACATATGGGTTTAGAATAAGCCAAAACTTAAGTAAATAACACCCATGATAATTTTATATGATACAATTACATTTCATTCTCTCTTAATATTTTTCTGTTTGTACTCATAAAAGGGAGATGCTAATAGCACTAATGAGAACCAGCTATAATGCATGCAAGGGCAGTGGGAGCTTTTGCTAATGTGAGAATGAACCTCTATCCCAACCTTGGTTCCCACACAGCTCTGTCAATTCAATTTAATATGAGCCAAGGCTCACTGTACTAGAGTTAGTGCTAGTTTTATGATGGGGACGAACACACACACAGATATATACGATAAGTAGGGCAACGATTTTGGTGTCCAGAAATCTCCGTGACTTGAGCCTCTGGCGCCTGGGAGGTGCAGAGTCCTCCCCATAGCCCATGGTGGTTGGAAACTGTGGAGGGCCCGAGCTCCCAGCCGCAGTGGATGGCGGGGTGCCCTGCAACTCCCAACCGCTGCGAGGGTGCCCTGCAACTCCCAGCTGCTGTGGGGGGGCAGGGATGCCCCGCAACTCCCAGCCGCTGTGGGCGGTGGGGGTGCCCCGTAGCTCCTGGCCGCCACGGACAGCAGGGCCCCCGGGAGCTCCCAGCCACCACGGGCGGGTGCCCTGCAGCTCCCCACGGTAGGGGTGCCCCGGAGCTTCAAGCCACCACAGTCTGCTGGGGTGCCCCAAGTTGGGAGCCATGGGCAGTGGGGTGACTCCACAGCTCCAAGCTGGGGACCTTTGGGATGGTGTGGGGACCCTGCAGCTCCCCATTTTGTGATGCATATTTTTAGTAAAAGTCACAGACATGTCATGGGCTTCTGTGAATTTTTCTTTATTGCCCGTGACCTGTCCGTGATTTTTACTAAAAATATGTGTGACAAAATCTTAGCCTTAACAATAAGACCTAAGCTAAGATCACCAGACTCATTTGCACTGATGGCCAAAATGAATTTTGAACCCAGATCTCCTGAGTTGAACGGCTGGCGACTTGACCTTCCTGTACCTAGCATCTTGTCCTCCCCTTCCTCTTAACTCGTAACTCTTCCTCCCCTTAGCCTAGTTGGAATCCAGATCCCAGTTGTAAAAACAGACTGTTCATCACCACTAAAAACAAGTGTGAAGCCTGGCAATGGACTTCCCGTAATCTCAACAACATTCCCTAGATCAAGTATCTCATGAGCCATGTACTACCCAAGGACAACAGCTTCTTTTTATACCTCTGTTTTCCCCCGCACTCTAGTAAAAAGAGAGTGTCTGTGTCAGCAGCTAAATGCTGCATTCAAACAAAAAAATCCAGTCTTTAAACCTGTTTGTATTACAATATCACCCTCATTGTCGTCATCCTCATCATCATGCACAGTAGCGTGGAGGATGTGTAAATTAAAGTACTTACTAAGTGTCGAGCTTTCATCTCTCTGCTTGCTGCTTCTCGAATCCTTTTAAACGCACTAAATTCCTGTGGTAAATTATTAAAATTATTGTGCCATTAGCTTGATTTGCATGCTCTGAACTAACACTAATCTTTAGCATGCCAAGATCTGTCTCGGGACCTCCCAATCTTACACTCCCTGTATCTCCCCAATTGCGTCTCACCTCTCACCATTTTTACTATAACCCTTCTTTCATCCCCATCTCTCTTGTGTCTCCTCTTTGTTTCTCTCTGCATTCCCCTCTCTCTCACCTTTCCTACTTCTTCTTCCTCCCTTCGATCTTTCCTTATCCCTGTTTCTCTTTTCTGTCTTTCCCCATCTCTCTTTCCTCCTGTTTCGCATCCTTCTGTTACAGGAGAGCTGTCCCTAGAGGCACCATTTTAAACGATGGTGATATAAATGGAGCATTGAAATCCTACATTTGGATGTTAGATTGGCACCTAATGTGCATGTATAAAGCAGCTACATATGCACCTAAGAAGCTCTGTTAAGATGCCCACATCTGAAAATTCAGATGTACGTCTTCAGACACTCCTGGGGGAATACTGCGCCTTAAAAATTCGGCACAAATTTTTAAAATTCTGCAAAATTCTGCAAATTTTATTTGTCAAAATTTCACTATATAATCACACCAGTTTCAATTATTTTGGTAATGTATTTCAAAATACCTGTCAGCAAGTATGTCTGTAACAATACAGACACACACAAAAATTCCCCCCAGAGTAGAGAGGTAAAGAAACCCCTACGACAACCCAGTTCCTTTTTCTCTGTCCCCTTCCCCACAGAGCCCAGCTGGGGAGCCAGATATTCACACTCCCTCCCCGCTAGAGCCCAGCCATGGCTGTCCCAGCCCAGACACTCACACCCCCTCCCACCCAACCCAGACCAGCCATGCCCCCGCCTCAGCCCAGACACTCACACACACACCCCAGCCCAGCCATGGGCCTACCCCAGCCACTCACACTCCCTATCCCCCAGAGGCCAGCTGCAGGCCCAGACCCTCTTATCCTCTACCCCCACAGAGGCCAGGGAACCAGAGGGAGAAAGAGCCTGATGCTGGGTCCCAGGCTTGCACAGAGATTCCTGCGCACTGCCCCTCTCCTTCCTTCAGGGTGTGCTGGAAACTGCAGCTGCTGGGAACCCTCCAGTTCCCCCGGCCTTGTCTTCTATTTGTGAGCTGGGCTCTGAACTGGCCCTAGTGGCATCCAACATCTCTGCAACCCATTTCTGGGGGGGTGGGGGGAGAGGAAATTCTGTGCGCACAACATTATTTTCTGCAAAATTCTGCATTGCGCAGTGGCGCAGAATTCCCCCAGGAGTAACACTTGTCAAGTTGTCTGTCCTGATCACCCTGTTAATCATTCCGTTTTCTCTTAGTATGTATTGGGAAATGCCATGAGTAACACTTTCAGAAGAGCCTACGTTAAATCCCATTTTCAAAAATGATGTAGACACTTAGGAGCCCAAGTTTCATTGTCTTAGGGCTGGTCTCCACTGAAAATTTACATTGGCATAGCTATGTCTCGGGGTGTGAAAAATCCACAGACCTAATCCTGGTGTAGACAGTGCTAGGTCAATGGAAGAACTCTCTGTCAGTCTAGCTACTGCAAGCTACAGCCTAGCCACCTCTCTAGGAGGTGGATTAACTACAGGGATGGGAGAACCCCTCTCAGCACTGTAGTGAGTGTGTACCCTAAAGCACTACAGTGGCACAGCTGCAGCTATGCCGGTGTAGCATTTTAAGAGCAGACATAGCCTCACAGCGTTCAAAATGGGATGTAGATTCCTAAGTCACTCAACGATGCTTTTCAAAATGATTAGCAACTAGTGCTCAGATGCTATGGTGGTGGGCGGGATATAAATACCTGCATAGAAGAGAATACACACAGAAAGGGTGGCAAAAAAGCCTAAGCGTCGCTACCATGCTGTTTGCGAAGGAGGGTTTTTTCCATGTTCTGTGTTTTTATTATTGGTAATAGATGTTGTGCAGGCAAATCTGATTGGATGCTGCCTGTCTGGGCTATCACAATCTGTTGTGGGTTTTGCTATTCAGACAAAATTAGTCATTTTCCTTCCTGTATGAGAACTTGATAAGAACTCTGAAGGGCTAAGGCTAACAGACTTGAGGAATGCACAATCGGTTTGCCCTGGACCTCAGATATCTTACCTGATGGAAAGCACTGCAGAAAAAGTGAATCTTAATCTTGTACCGGACTGAAGTCACTGCAGTGACATACTAAATATTATTGCACTGATTAGGAGAACACATGACCTCCACAGCAACATCTCATAGGACAAACCAGCATTCTCAGTAAAGGATCAATTTGCCCTTCCACAAAATAGATTAAAGCTAGGGATGGGAATCCCCATGCAAGCTCAAGTAAAACTAAATGGAATAAGCAAGAGTGTGTACTGTTCAGATATTAAGCAAGATTCTCCTGGCATGCAGAACAATTTCCAGCATTCTGTCTTTGATGCATGTCATCTTTTCTAGACTGTGAGGTACAAAGCCACTCCTGAGCACTACGCAATAATGATAATAATTGATCCTTGCGTCATCCATGCATGATTCTTTCACTTTTGGTGGAATGGAGTTTTATACGTCGTTCTGTTATTAGTTGGGAAAGTAGAACTCTTCTGAGGTTCATTCCAGTTGTTCTCTCCTGTTTAGAACTCCTGACTAGGAACTAATCTTCTGGGATTTATTCCACTATTTTAATATTTCATAAGGACATAAATATGAATGTAGGGACAACTTTGTAGATTTCTCCTTTTTATTCTTCTAGGTCTGACTCTCTTGAGGAAGTGATAATAAGTATGAAGAGTGAAGAGGAATTCTTTCTTTCTCCTTTTGCCAGAAGTGAGTTGGGTTTGCTTCCAGAGCATTCTAAACCACAGTTTAGGTTTGGATTGTCTCTGCCTCTCGTCTCTGATGTGTACTGAAAATGAGAGTTGGTTCCCTTGTGAACCAAGAGGGAAACTGAATAACGGGTAACTCTCTTGTGAACTGCAAGTGAAATCAAGTGATATATGAGCGTACCTCCTAACTGTCCTCAGTGAGGACTGTGATAGGCTGGGCCTCTCCTTTGGGTCACACTCAGGCAGTTTGAGTCTCTTCCACTTACAGAGTCCTTTCCCCATTTGGGAACTTTACGCCAAACTCTCTGGCACTATGGGGATCTCCTGCTTAAGGGGACATTCAGTCTCTGAGTTCCCTTATAAAGGTCTGATTTGTATATGGCAGTCTGGCACAGCTGGATCCGGGTCAGGGTTTACCTTCAACCTCTGCCCTGCAGTGATCAGGTTGTCCTAGGTCTAGTAAGTCCTTGTAGGCAGCAGAGGCTTGTCAGCTGTTTCCCTCTCTGCTGCTCTGTTGCAAGAGTCCGCTACTTCTGGGACACAGCAGCTTTCCTCCTGGTTGCTACGTCTTCCTGTGACAAGATTTCTTTTTTAAGCTCGCTTCCTTCAGCTGGAGCACGCTTTGCAGGTGTGCAATTTGGTACCATTTGAGCCCAGAGAAGCTCGTTAGCCTTCTCCTGATTGGGATGGGGACATGCCTTAGGACAAGGACCCAGCTTTACCTCACTGATCCCCTGGAAATCTAGTAATAGTCTCTTTCCCGCTGCAAGTTATTTGTAACAAGAAGCCTGACTCAGTAAGAGAAGTGGATAGAAGATATTTATGCTAATGGAAAACTTTATTGTGTTTAAAACTTTCTATTCTGTTTTTTATGGGTCCGACATTTTATATCTTCTACATTTTGCTGACGCTGGGGCATTTTGCAAGCTGGTTGACTCTCTTATAGACAGAGAGAGGGAGTGCTGATTGAAGTGGTTGTTTCAGTGTCCACCCAAACTAAGTAAAGCAGAAACATAGCTATTTTCAACCTTGATTATCCAGCAATGCTCTCGGCCTCCTAGAGATACTTTGAGGATTTCAGAATCTGAAGTAATAATACTGTAGTAATAATAATTAATACTTCCCTAATACCTACCATCCTGGGATTTCAAAGTGCTTCGCAGTTACTAATGAATCGTGCCTTGTGATGTTGGTATTTATTGCTATCCTGAGGCCTTGGCTACACTGGCAATTCACAGCGCTGCACTTGCTGCACTCAGGGGTGTGAAAAAACACACACACACCCCGAGCGCAGCGAGTGCAGCGCTGTAAAGCACCAGTGTAATCAGCGCCTGCAGCACTGCACGCTCGCTCGCAGCACTGCACGCTACTCCCCTCGGAGAGGCAGCGCTGTGAATCCGCCAGTGTAGCCAAGGCCTGATTATCAGATGGAGACACTGCAACACAAAGAGACTAAGGTTCAAATTTTCAAAAGCAGGCTCTGATTTTAGGTTTCCCTCCTCTAGGGTATCCAAATTTAGACACCTGTCTGGACAAACTTTTCAAATGTGGTTCCCAAAGTTACCGGTAGGTATCTAAATCCATATTTATGTATCTAAATAAAAGGGGCCTGATTTTCAATAGTGCAGAACTCCAGCCAGAATCAGTGAGAGTGGTGGGTACTCAGCACCTCTGAAATTAGACTGAGGTTGTCTAAAGTTCAGCACCCACAATTCAGAGGCCACTTTTGCAAATTTGGCCTTCAATGACCTACCCAAGGCTATATGAAAAACTAGTGGCAGAGCCAAGAATAAAGCCACGTTTCCTGGTTCTTTAAGCAAAAGAAGTGATTTCCCTATCACATTTCACATTCTGATTTTCCTTTAGGAGGAAAAATAGCACAAAATTCTTCTCTTTTTATTGTATTTTGTTGTTGTTGTATGTTGCTCTGATACCGGAAAGCTGCATCTATCCAAAGAGAGGGCTTATGAAAAAAGCTCTCTGCTGTCATTATTATTATGGTTAAGGCTATGTTTTTGTCAAGGATTTTTAGTAAAAATCATGGACAGGTCACGGGCAGTAAAGAAAAATTCATGGCCCGTGACCTGTCCATGACTTGTACTATATACCCCTGACAAAATCTTGGGGGTTGGGGAATGGACCGGGGGTGCCATGGGTACTCTTGGGGGGGACTACCGGGAGGCACCATGGGTGCTGGGGAGGGCGGACTGGGGGCGCTGCAGGTCCTAGGGGGGCGGACTGGGGGGTGCCACGGGTGCTGGTGGGGCAGACTGGGGGTGCCGCCGGTGCTGGGGGCGGGGGTAGTGGTGTGTGACCCAGGACCCCTGCTGGTGCTGGGGGGTTGATGGGGCTGGCAGGCTCCCTACCTGGCTCCATGCCTCCCCAGAAGCAGTGACATCCTCGTCCCTCAGCTCCTGGGTGTAGGCGCGGCCAGCCAGCTCTGCATGCTGCCTCCACCCCGAGCGCAGGCTCCACAGCTCCCATTGGCCGTGAGCTGCATTGGCAGCCAATGGGAGCTGCAGGGGTTGTGCCTGCAGGCAGAGGCAGCACGCAGAACCCCCTGGCCGCGCCTCTGCCTAGGAGCCGGACATACCAGCCGCTTCTGGGGAGCCCTCCCCCAAAGTAAGTGCCACCCACAGCCCTCACCCTGTCCCGCGCCCCAACCCCCAGCCCTGAGCCCCCTCCCTCACCCAAACTCCTGCTGCTGGGGGAGGGGGACACAGTGACCTGAGACTTCCCCAGCAGCATCCAGTGTGGCTGACCCAAGGGCTGCCTGAGCTGCTCAGGCGGCCCCTGGGCCAGTCACACCGGCCACTGCAGAAGTCACGGAGGTCCTGGAAAGTCACGGAATCTGTGACTTCTGTGACCTCCATGACAAACTCGCAGCCTTAATTATGATTTATTGTATTACTGTACAAACACATGGTAGGAAGGCACTTCCTGTCCCTTGTGTGCTAGAGAAACGTACAAAGGAAGAGAATGAGCTACAGCATACACGCAAAGCGTTGCTGATGATAATAGGCACACAGCTTGCAGGTTCCAGCTTAAAAATCTTATCCTTCTTATGTAACCCTTTTCTTTTTTATAAATATTATTTAAAACCTTGCTTTTATTTCATCTATTTAGCATCAAACACTAACCCACGCCCCCAACCCACCCCCGTTTGTATATTAACGTGTAGTTAACATGAGAATTTTCTGTGTTGTGGTTTCTTTTTAACTGCCACCACGCTATGAACATCTGTGAACAAAATGCGGAAGTCCAAGGGACCCAGATAATTCACCACTTCCAGAATAAACTTCCTCCTCCTCACTTGCACGGCACCCTGTGTTTTTTCATATCTCACGAAGAAGCAACCAAGTGATCCACAGAGATCGCTGAGCACTGTGCTCCCACTCTGTTCTAGAGAGCAGGGTTTGGTTCTGGTCACCTCAGAACTGATAGAGTGGCAAGAATTCAGAGGAAGGTAATGGAAACGATTAAGGGGCTGGAGGGATTAACTTCTGCACCATCATGGTGAACGCTGCCTGCGTTGAATAGAAGTCTGGCCTTGGGAGCTTTTCCACAACAGTGTTTTAGCAATGCTCGCTTGAGTTGAATTGCAGAATAACAACTCTTCCATCCCCACTATTTTTCCCTTGCTGTTCTTGTTGCTTCTAAGAGAAGCTCCTTGCCTGTCCTGCCTTTGGACTTCCACCTAACTAAGAGACCCCAGGATTCAAAGCTAAACTCATTCACTGGATGTTGTTAGAATAATAATAAATCCCAAGCATTTTATCTGTCTAAAAATGAAGCTTTAGATCTGACCTGGAGATGAGTGCTTTATGGAACCTTGGTTCTGAAGCCTGGGAGGTTTTTTCCCTTGATCAGTGGAGAGCAGTCCCTGGCATATGAAAGTGTGAAGGCTGAGAGAGACCAGGGAAGAGCTTTAACTGTGAGGTGATTTGTTCAGTCAAAAATTGTAACAAAAAGAAAAAAATAGCAAACACATAGTAAGGTACATTTGTGTGAAACAGCCAGGAGAAGGCCAGTCCCTGAGAGAGAGAGGGGAAGAGAATGCTTCTTTTAATGTAAAAAGGGATTCTCTCTTTTATTCTTCTGAATCTACGAAGACCTTTGAAATAGTTAGGACTAGCTGGAGGTTATTATTGGATTAAGATCTCCTATTGTTAAAGAATATCTTGTATACTAAACACTGAAAGGAACAGCGGGAGAGCAATTCCTCAACTGCTGTGTATAGTCTTATTTCTTTATGGCCAAATCACGGTTCAAGTCAGCCCAAGTTTGTGTATTTGCACCTGTGATTTGTGATGGATGCCAAAGTGTTTCCATGGTACTTAATAGTCTCTGAAGGTGTCAGGTTACAACTCAAGACGTGCTGGAATCAGATGCTAGAAGAGAATGCTTATAAAGATCAGATGCAATAAATGGTTACATATTTTTATACATTTCAAGGACATTGAAATCTGTCATTTTTAATCGCTTTTTATTTTAAGTGAAAACAGCTTCTCTGCAAAGATGTCAGAGGAAGGAAGGATAGAGGCAAGGAATAATGCACTTCAGATATGCAGGACGTGTGTGCTGCTGGAAGTCTCTTCTCCATTTAAAACTCTTAGCCACTAATGCAGTGAATTTGTTAGTTTTCATTGGACTTTAGTTGATCTCCTCTGGTTCCTGACCCCAGAGCACCCAGGCTCCAGCCTCTCACTAGTATTTAATTAATTATAGAGTATTAGGTTAAATAGTAAGTTAAATAGACATTTGGTGCTGTCATAGAATCACCTTCGGTTTTTCCAGTGAACAGCAGGAGTAATTCCATGGAAGACAATGGAGTTACTCCAGGCTCACACTCTTGTAAATAAGAACAGAATCAGACCCAAGGAATCCCGCGATGCAAAACCCTGAGCTCCAGAAGCTGTATTTTACTCACTAATAGCCCCTCTAATAGACCAAACATCAGCTCTGAGAGGAGTCAAGGATGTTTGTCACACTGGACTTCAAAGGTGGGAGATGTAAAGAAAGACGCAAAAGGCTCTTGTATGGAGACAGGGGACCACTCCTCTAGGATTTTTTTGATGGCTTGTGCATGTGTAGTAAATCCTTGTTTTATAATGAAGTTCTTATATTCCTAAATGGAAGGATCTTGATGGAGGGTTTTTTTTTTTAAATTCCTATGAAAATGTTTCTGCAATAGAGTGGTGTTGCTGAGTGAACTCCGCTCTTTGAATCATCTCATGGAGGGATCCCTCAGTGATGTCCCAAGGGAGCACTGGCAAAGAATGTAACAGTTCCTGATTCCACAGAGCAGGCTGGAAGAGATTCTGGGGTGTTGTGAACTCCAGAGAAGAGTTTATATTGCTCCCCTTGAGGCCCATCTCTGAGCTTATTGGGAACCTATCAAAAATCAAAGGATCTGGGGCATTGGGCTTTTGGATGCAAAAGACTAGCCCTGGGTGGATATAAGGGTGATCTTTAGTTCCTCTGTGATCTTTAGGTCCAAGCTTTGGCCCACATTTGGTCCATCCTCTCAAGGAAAAGGGCTAGAAATTTAGCTTTAAAAGAATGAAAGCTAAGATACGCTTAGGCCTTGTGTGCATGGAATAACTTTAGGGTTTTTTTTGGGGGGGGGAAGAACTACTGTGCGTGTGCGCACACACACACGCATACACCCACTTTTTTTTTTTTTTAATTCTCTGGCATTGTATCCCACATTTATTATTCTGCTTTGGAAGTGAAATACCACTATTCCAGAATGAGTTTTTTAGTGTAAGGTTCCTGTGGACACAGCAGTATTTTGGATTAACTGTTTCACTTCAGGCAGTCCTCCCACTGCTGTCGAAACTGCATAGCTTCACATCTGGATTGTGTGCCCTCTACTGCTTTGGGGTCGTTTGAATGGGTGTCATCTTTTCTTTTAAATGTTAACACTCAGGCAAGTGCATGCCTTTGCAATTCCTGTCTGTGGTGGAGCTGCATACCCAAAATAGCAGCCATGCCCTGTGCTTCTTCGTTCTCCCATCTGGCAGTTCTGGACTTCCTTGCCTTCTGGCGAGAATAGATCATCCAGGCCCATCCGAACAGCAGTCACTAGATGCAAGGAAAAACAAATGGAGGAGAAAGGGTAGTCCTGGGACATAGGCCAGTGCTGCTACAAAACAAAAGAGCTCTGGCAAGAGACAAGAACGGGACCTCCAGTAATGCTCCCACTATCTGTCCCTACTATGAGGAGCTGGACTGGATTTTTGCAAGGGAGATCACCACCAAACCCCAGCATGGGGAGGAAGGCCTTGGATGGCACTGTAACAACGGCCAAAGGCACCCAAGTGACCACAGATGGCATCAACAAAGCAGTGTACAGACTCCTTCACTATAGTTATTCTGCATTAGTTCTAGCAGTAAAATATATTCAGAAAAATCTTTCTCACGTAGACAAGGCGTCAAATTTCTAGTTCCCCCAAATTTGAAGGCGCTTTCAGCCCCAGGCTTCATAGACCTAACCCTAAGGGCTAGCTCAGCTCAGTGACTCCCAGTTTTTCCCAGGCAGTTTTGCAGTTCCTGAAACTGGAGGCTGAGGAAGTCATAACGCATTCACGAGAACTCTTCTGGCCCAAGGAAAATAGTTTATTGCTGTTGAGCTAATTAGTTACTGATTAAAAGTCAGTTACTAAGAAAAGTCTCATCAAGCAGAACTCTTGTTCTCAGACCTGGAGAACAGCATATTGTTTTTAGATCACATCCTTTTAAAATCTTCAATATCTGGCTTAAGGAAACCTCCTGGATAGAGCCCCTAGCCTCCTTTTATCCCTGGTGGGATTTCAGGGCTTGACAGGGTGCTTTGGGGATTGCTTGCAGTAGGGCCAGAACACTTCCTTCTCCTAGTTCCATCCAAAAATCTGTTACCACATCCTTGATCTGAGCACCCTGGAAGGAGCTTTAAGGGAACTGTCTCTGCCTTTCCCCATCTGAGGGTGTTGTGGTGTTTACATAATATACCTGCTGTATGCAGCGTTCCTCACACTTATTACATTTGATTGTAGGCCATGCACATAGAAACTTCTTTTCTCAAACACATCACTGGGAAGGAAGGTCTTGGGTTGAAAGCCCTGTATTGGGAGTCAGGAGAGCTGGGTTCAGTTCCTGCCACAGACTTTCTTTGTGTGAACTTAGGGGCTGTCCATTAATTACATAACACATTTTCGGTGACTTTTTTTAAGATCCACCCACCCCCTTGTAATGCTGGAACAAACACACAGATTAAGGACCCTAATGAGTTATGTAATTTATGGACGGCCCCATGTGCAAGTCACTGAATCTCTCTGTGCTCTCAGCTCCCCATCTCCTCCAGCCTTTGTCTGTCCTGTTTAGATCTCTGCCTATGTGTTTGAAAAGTGGGTCTGCAGTCTGGGTTGGGCTCTCCCAGGCACTACTGTGATATAATAATAGGACGCTGCTGTTAACATCTTGAAGACAGGCTGAGTCCAGCCAGCCAGAATGGCTAACTCTGACTTGATTGCTAAGCTTAGAGTGCATTATAAAAACATTTAAAATTCAGAGTACCTAGCGTTCCTATCTGATGCCTGGGAGATTTCTTTTGCTGTGTGCTGACTTACTTCGCTACGTTTTCTCACCTCATTGTTGCCTGCCCTGAAACCTTCCTGGATGAGCTGGTCACCAAGAAAAAGTTGGCAGGAGACCGTTTAGCAACAGCTCAAATATTATGTGACCACATTTTGCATGAGTCGAGAATATTTTCATGCTCCGATGGTGTCACACACATTTAAACCCACTCATACACACACACACAGACACCTGTATGCACACAGATACTTACGTTCATGCCCATGCACTGATTCACAGACAGCCACCATGTACTGCATGTGCATACATCTACTTTTGGAAATTCAGATGCAGTCACTCACACATATAGCTGCACGTTGCACATACACCTGAAGAGTACATGGTCACATCTGTAAAGCTGAGATAAACCTGTGTGGGGAGGGGAGAGAGTGAATGCCCCATAATAGTTTAGTGGCTGCGTGTCTTTGTGCTGCTGAGCACTGCAAATTCAGGCCCCTTTCTTCCATTACACATCCTGCAGCACAGTAACCATTCAGAAGAGGAATTCTCTGACTTTTAGGAACCATCATAGTGTTAACCGGGCTGCAGAATCATCGCTTGAGCAATATGCAATCGTTCAGAGTCTAGCTAGAACCTCTCTAAGCTGTCACTTCTCAGATGAGCTGAAGACAGGTTGCACTTCAGCACAAACAGTTTTAATATAGGGCAATATCAGCATTCCTGAGAGGTGCAGCCGAGTTCATCGCATGTGACAGGGCAGCTCAGAATGGTAAACAGGATTGAAACCCTCCTGAGTCGGTGTGCTTCGTATTTATTTGCTGATTTGTTTCCCTTGCTAAGGAGCAGAGCCAGAAATGGATGACTGCCTAGAGATGCTGAAAGATGAGGAGGAAGCCCTGTGGGAGAATGTAGAGTGCAATCGGCACATGCTGAGTCGGTACATCAATCCAGCCAAGTTGACCCCGTATCTGCGTCAGTGTAAAGTCATCGACGAACAAGATGAGGACGAGGTGCTCAACTCGCATATGCTGCTCTCCAAAATTAACCGAGCAGGTAATTCTTTCCTGAACGGCCAAGACTGCACTGTGTATTTATGTGCCAGCGACTGTTAAATCTGGAGCGGGCTTGGCCTCAGGGTTACAATATCTGATTATCCTGTTCCCAGTACTCCTGTGTCCTCTCTCATTGCACTATTGTTGGGTTGTCCCTAGGCCGACTGCTGGACATCCTTCATACCAAGGGTCAAAGGGGCTATGTAGTTTTCTTAGAGAGCCTGGAGTTTTACTATCCTGAACTCTACAAACTGGTGACGGGGAAGGAGCCCACACGGAGATTTTCTACCATTGTCGGTGAGTAGGATCAGTCCCTGAGGAAATAAGGGCTGGAGTCAAGACACGAGATAAGACTGCTTTTTTTTTTTTCAGATGAGAAGTGTTAATGAGGCGTAGTGACGGGTAGTAGCTCATTCCCACTTCTCACTCTCTGGTCTGGTATGGCCTAACATTGACTAAGCTGTTGGTGAAAGCAACACCCCGGTTGTAGGAGTGCTACCCAGTCTGCCTCCGTTTCTAGGATGGCAGTCATTACAAGGTGCCTCACGGAAAGACATTAGGGACCAGAATCTCATCTCAGTTACACTAGTGTGAGTCTGGGGTAGCTCTGTTGAAATAGACAGAGGTACTCTGGATTTGCACCAGGATAACTGAGATCCAATGGGTGTACATGAACCTGCTCCACCAAGTCCAAAAACAGGGGCATGGATATGTGTGTATTCACCATTGTAGTATCTATGCCTGTGTATTAGAATGTGTGTGAAGACTGAGTTGATGAGTTTGAGTGTACATATGCAGTTACATATGCTGTCTGTGTGTACTCTGAACATGTGCATGTATGAATATAAATATACATATGTGTCTGTGTATAGTGACTCTATATATGATGGGGTGCATATATGTATGATTGTATTGTCTATGTATGGTATTTGTGTGTCTGCTAGTGAGTTTGACTGTGTCTGTATATTTCATTGTGTGTGTGTATTGTGTGTGTGTGCGCATGTGCATTTGTTTGTTCCCCACCTGTGCTGTCCCAACTTTGCCTGAACCCACATTATTAACCTGCTCCAGAGCAGTGCCATGGATCTTGGAGCTGATGGGCTGTTTGATTCTTTTCAGTGGAGGAGGGACATGAGGGTCTCACCCATTTCCTAATGAATGAAATCATTAAGCTACAGCAGCAGGTGAAGACAAAGGATGTGCAGCGCTGTGAACTCTTGGCCAAGTCCCGCCAGCTGGAGGATGACAGGAAGCAGCTGAAATTGAACAATATAGAGTTGCTGACCTTCCAGGAGAGATACAACAAGATGAAGGAGGAAAGGAACAACTACAACGACGAGCTGATCAAGGTGAAGGATGAGAACTACAATCTGGCCATGAGATACGCCCAGCTGAGCGAAGAGAAGAACATGGCTGTGATGAGGAGCCGGGACCTCCAGCTAGAGGTAAAAGAGATGCTCTGGATTGGTTTGGGTATAAATCACAGATGGAGCATGAAGTGTGGCAATTGGCTCAGTGGTATTTTCAATTATGCTAAAGGTGTGTAGAACTCGTACTTGCTTTGCTTATCCAGGTTAGAGGCTCACAGCATAATGAAATGTTAAGCGGAGATGATGTGTATTAGTGTAAGATTCCCTCTGAGGGATGGGACTTCCCAGCCTATGGAGAAAGGAAAAACATTGTTTTTTCAGCATCAATAATATATTGGGGCAGTTACCCAAGTATGCACTAAAGTTTCATGGTGGATTATCCAAGAGTTCCAGCATACCATGCTGGCACTGTATTGAGCTGTTGGGAATTAACCACCCCAAGAGCATGAAGTCCGTGTTTTGTGTGCACTCAACGAGAGGTGAGGATGTATTTAGAGAAGCATATACAGAGGCTTGATGTATTTTGGAGAATCTTTTTTTTCCCTGTGCCTCTTTCTGCTTTTCATTGGTTCCTGGGGTGTCCTAGATTGACCAGCTGAAGCATCGGTTGAATAAGATGGAGGAGGAATGCAAGCTGGAGAGGAACCAGTCACTGAAGCTGAAGAATGACATTGAAAACCGACCCAAGAAGGAACAGGTTCTGGAATTGGAGCGGGAGAATGAGATCATGAAGACCAAAATCCAAGAGTTACAATCTATCATTCAGGTAAGCCAGAGGAGGAATTATGCGCCATCCTCTTACTCTGTGCCTTGAAATCAGTACACACGCCCATTATACTGGTGGGAAATGTGGGGGGAAGCTGTGCCCCCAGAACTACAATGAACCCAATCACAAAGTTTGCAAAGACCAAAAGGTTGCACAACCCCCAACTTTCTACAGATTACCCCATATAAAACAGATGCACAAGCCAAAGGGCTGGATCCTGCAAGGTGCTGAGTGTCTGCTATGAAGTGCTGAGCCCTCTCGATTCCTATTGAAATCAATGAGCCAAATCCTGGCTCTGCTGGAGTTGTTTTGCCCCAGCTCACCAATGCAAAACCCCTTTAACTAGCTCCCCTAGATACTCCTGGTGTAGGGTCTGCACAGCCAGTCCTATGTCATCACCCAGGCTGGAGTAAGGGATTTGACTGGGGAAAGGAGGCCTGGTCAGAATGTTTCTGCGCTCCAGAAGTCACAAGCTACTGAGACGACCTCCTTGTGGGTTATTGCAGAAAACTGCTCTCACTGGCATTGGGGGCTTCGCCAGGGGTGGCCAGCTCCAGGTAAGGGAAGGGCATAAAGGAGGGCACAGCCACCTTAGCCCTCCTTTTCAGGTGATGTGCTAAGCAGGGCTTGGCCAGACCCCAGCATCTATCTCAATGTGCGAGTGCTCAGCACCTTGCAGGAACAGACTTTCCTTTTCAGAATGACGCCTTTTAAAGATTCTCAACTCATTCTTATGCCAGAGCCCAGCTGTAGCCTCTCTGGCGGTGCCTAAAAAGTTTTAGGGCTTGCCTACCCATAAACCGCTACACCACTATAGTGCTTCCGGGAAGACACTACCTATGCTATGTAGGCACTCCACCTCCCAGGGAGGCAGCAGGTAGGTCGATGGGGAGAATTCCCCCATCGACCTAGCTCAGTTTCCTCTGGGGATTAGGTCAGTTTAACTGTGTCGCTCGGGGTGTGGATTTTTCACACCCCTGAGCGACGCAGTTATACCAACCTAATTTCCTAGTATAGAGCAGGCCTTAGTTTTCTACCAGGTGAAGCTCAAATCTTAAAAAAGGTATAATATCTAAGCTTACTTTGAGACGTAGTCTAATCTGAAGACTCATATGCTGTTAAAAATTAACATGATGATTACTATGACGCACAAGGAAATAATGAAATAATCACCAAAAAATAACTACCTAAAAATGGGAACAAAACACTCCCAAAATAACAAAAAGCCAACTTATTTTAGAAATACTTATTTTATTCAGTAATCAAAATGTCAGTGGACTCTCCAACTTAGTATAAGTATTTTTAAAATAAATTTGCATTTTCTTGCTTAAGTTTTTTGTCTTTGATTCCTGGTTTATGTGGTTATTTTTGGCTGCAATTTATTTCTCCCACAGACATCTTGTTAATTTTAATTCCTAAAGGGGGAAAGAAAGTTTCTGGACATTGTAGAAAATGAAGTATTAGTTCTAGGCAGGGGCATTGGTGACTCTAAGCATGTGTTTAATATTCATTAAGCATAGTCATGCAAAGTCTGCATGTTTTAAAAATTCCTCTGCATGTTTTCTTGGGCCCTGCTCCTTGGCAAAGGGCAAACTCTGTGCTCAGTGGGCTGATTAATAGAGAGAGGTTTTGAATGCAGGGCCTGGAGCAAAGGAGCGGCTGCTCATTGTCGCTGCATCCAAAATGTATCAAATTATATCAGATCCAATAAAAATAACCCCTTCTCCACAGCCATTCTGACAGTGAGCTGGGCTTTGTTCAGCTTTCAAAACATTAACAAATATCCCTCCCTTCTCCTACTTTCACACTGCAATCTTATTTTCTCTTCTTTTTCTTCTACTGTCTGTCTGTTTCTTTCTTCTCCGCATCCCTTTTTTTCTCTCTTTCTCTCTCCTCCTGTCCTATATCTTTAAACCTTGTCCCCTCAGGCTGGCAAACGTAGCTTGCCAGATTCGGACAAAGCCATCTTGGATATCTTGGAGCATGACCGTAAGGAGGCGCTAGAGGACCGCCAGGAGCTGGTCAACAAGATTTTTTATCTCCAGGAGGAGATCCGTCATGTGGAGGATCTGAGAGACAAGGTGAGAGAAAGACAGGACTGAAAGAATGGGATCAGATCTCTTTGAGGGATCTCTGATTGCGATGGCCAGTGATACCTGCAGGTGACTGCTGATGGAGAAGTGCAGTAGCAATTTGGTTCGGTCCTCCCTTCCCATCGTCAGCTGTTCACATGAATCTGTCTAGGGTCATCCAGACAGGGCAGGTGCAATTCCATCAAACCAATTATTTTTCATATAGACAACATTCACTGCTGTGGGAGTAATTTACAACAAGACCCCATCAGCATCAGCTTGGACTGCAGCAGTCTGAGCTTCCTCACAGCCATGCCTTTTCAGCACGGGGCTTCACTCTAGCCATATGTGTCTATGTCTTATGTAAGCAAATGTATAGATTAGTGCACACCTGGAGGTGAACAGGAATCTCCTCCATGCAGCAGGGTAGACCTCCCGATTACTTTGATGTACAGCTTGTATTGATTAGTCTGTGTCATTTGCAGTATCTTGAGGAGAAAGAAGACCTGGAATTAAAGTGCTCAACTCTGGGGAAAGACTGTGAGATGTACAAGCACCGTATGACCACTGTGATGATACAGCTTGAGGAGGTGGAGAAGGAGCGAGACCAGGTACGTCACATTTGAAGCAGGGGAAGTAACAATGAGAAATTGGATCTTCTCTTTCTTCTGTTTCTGCTGGAAGCCACCTCTGGGAATTGAGGGTAATTGGACCCAAAATGTCACTACATTTGTTACATATAGTGGTTGCTATTAAAAAAAGTAAACACTTGCTAGATAGTGGCATTTGCCATACTACTGTTATCTACTAGTCTAAGCATAGGGAGATTCTTCGAGGTTCTGTGGCAGCTGCCAGTGGGTGCTGACTTTTTAATGGCAACACAGTAGGCTGCTTATTAATGTCAACGGTTTTGGTTAGCACTCTGCAACATTTGCTGCCAACTAAAAGTTGTCAGCCATCATCATCTTCATTAATCGTATTACTATAGTGCACAGAGGTCCCAAACATTGTGCTAGAAGCTGTACAAACACACAGTAAGAGACAGTCCCTGTCCCAAAGACTGTGCAATCTAAATTAAGATGAGAACCCATGTGGCGCACACGGGTAAGCAGTGTTTTCCTTCCTCTGCAGGCATTTCGTTCCCGAGATGAGGCACAGACCCAATACTCACAGTGCCTGATTGAGAAGGACAAGTACAGAAAGCAGATCCGGGAGCTGGAGGAGAAGAACGATGAACTTCGGATCGAGGCAGTCCGGAAGGAGGCTTGCATTGTTAACCTGGAGTGCAAACTCCGACGACTCTCTAAGGAGAACTGTCATGACCAGGTAGGGCTAGGGAGAACTAGCTGTGCTCTCTTCCCTTCATGGCTGTCTCAGTTACAGCATGATGTAGAGGAGGATGGGATTTTATTTTTATTCCCTCTGTGAGCAGCAATGCTAGTCTGAAGAAAGCAGTTGAGGGAAATTTCTCTTCTATTCAACTTCAATGGTGTGAGAAGCCCTCCAGGGCTAAGGGGTGGAACTTGGCTCTGCCACCCACATAGTCTCTCAGAGACTGGAGGTTCACTTCTGCTGAGCCTTGACGCTAAATGGAAGAGGAGGAAATGTAGAGGGGGGATTGCTTGCATACTGGGGAAGGAAACTCCTAACAACTCTTTCTGAGGAGCTAGTTCTAATGAAGTTTGCAAATAGGTAAACTGGTTATGGGCCATGAACTAATGCTAAAGACGAACAGAAATTTCTGTGAATTTCAGTTTCAGTCTCTAGTTTGAGACCTGAACCACAATCTATTTGGTCAACAGACAGCGGCTGAACCACTTGAACTACAGGAATGTGGCCTGAACACCATGACAACTGAGCATGCAGGCCTCACTCGGTCCACAGGCAGCCCCGCCTGATGTACTAAAGGGAGGCCACCAGAAGTAGTACTAGCTTTTGGCAATAGCCTTCAGCAAAAGGTCACTAAAATCTCTCTTTTATCTCTAGAGTTTACCAAGGAATCTGCCGGTTACCATTATTTCCCAGACCTTTGGTGCTCCTGGCCCCAAAGCCAATGGTCAGGAAGCAGATGACTCCTCCACCTCTGAAGAGTCAGCAGAAGACAATAAATTCTTCCTCCTTGATCAGTCTCGACTTAAGAGAAGAATGAACCTGAAGGGAATCCAGGTGTGTCCCAATCTGAGGCCAGAACTGTGTAGTTCAGATGGGTTGTGGAGGAGATACAGTCAGGCTTTGTGCGGCGGAGAAAGCAATCAGGTTTCGCGGGAAAATTGCTGCCCCCTTTTCCTCCTCCCCTATGCACTCCATACTCATGCTGCTCATTTATATTCTCACTGTGGCTTCAATAAAATGGATCTTTGCCTCTTTAATAGTAGTGAAAAAAGTATGTCTTGAAAATTAGTTTAATGCCCTAAGCCCAGTATGTGTGGAATGGCTGATGGAAAATGCAGCACTGATGGAAAAGCTGGCATCGTCTGGAAGGAGCGATCGGACAGGGCCACCCGGGGTGGGGCGGGGGGGGAAGTGGGGCAATTTGCCCCAGGCCCCGGGCCCCACAGGGACCTCCATGAGAGTTTTTCGGGGCCCCTGGAGTGGGGTCCTTCACTCGCTCCAGGGGCCCCAGAAAATTCTCGTGGGACCCAGACCCCCGGAGCTTCTTCCGCTCTGGGTCTTCGACGGCGGGGGGTCCTTCCACTCCGGGACCCGCCGCCGAAGTGCCCTGAAGACCCGCCACCGAAGACCCCAGGCCCCCCTGAATCCTCTGGGCGTCCCTGCGATCGGAAGAAATGAACAAAATCTGGAGCAAACATAGCTAGCTAATTCAGAATTACATGAAGCATGTCCTACCCATTCAAATATAAGCGGCAGCATGACTGAGGTCCTTGACTTCCCTGACTGCTGGGCTGACTGTGGCTGCCACTGCATTCATGAATTGTAAAAACCTACCATCTAAGATGGGTATAGAATGTATGAGCTGCTCTTTCTCTGTGTCCCCATCTGAATTCTCTCTGTCTTTCCTAACCTTTCTGAGCCCCGGCTGTCTTTATTGCCAGGAGCAGTGGAGGTCCATTTTTTTCCTTTTACCTGGCAAAGGGAGGCTTCTTGTATGAGCAGCCTGTTTAAACCAGTCACAAGAGACCCACTTCATCTTTTGTCATTCCCTTTGCAGAATATGGGAACTGCAGTGCATTTGGTGTTTAAATAACTCTTCTCCAGGCCCTGTTTGATGAGGACACATAGGCTCTGCAGTGTGACAAAGGGGAAGGAAAGGAGGTGTCTGTTTTACAGTGAATGTGACACATATCCTGAGTTTGGCTTGATTTCTGTCTTTTTTCTTTCAGCTACCACGAGCTAAATCCCCCATCAATACAAGCAAAGCATCAGATTTTCAAGGTCAGAGAGAGCACCAGTATCCCTATTGCCTGTCTCAGTCTGTCTCATCTAGTCCATCTGCGTCAGTTTGTTGTAACAAACATGCCAACAGGGCGAACTCAGAACTAAACCCGAGAGACCTAAGCAGCAGTCTTCTTTTGCACTAAATGATGTTAATCGTCATTTCAAATTGACGAGAGGCTGTCTGATCATTCTTTCCATCCATGGTCACTCTATAGACTGCTTTATCCCGTCCCATAGACAGTCTCAGCTTTCTAGCTACTTTTAACTGGCATCTTCTATCTGATTATAATTTTAAAAGGGTCAGAATTAGACCTACTTTAAAGATCATCATACCATTCTGAATATTGATGGAATCTTTGAGTAGGAAGGGCCCCTAATCTACTGGGTCATCTAAACAGTCCCTTTATCTGTTGGCAAGATGGAGTCCATTTTTTACTGTAATCCCCTGTTGATATTTATTTTTACATATCCATCAGTTAGCTGTAATCTCACCAAATTATCATGTGCGTCTTGGCTCTCTGAATTTTCCTAGTGCCCTGCATTTAACTAACAGACACTTAACAAAAATAAATGGTTTGAGCCGGGAATATGTGCATTATTTGTTATGTGCAGGCAGCATGCTTAGCATTGTACTGAGTAGAATGGTAGAAGGTAGAAGAAGAGATTGTCACTGTTCCATGGAGCCTACATGTTAAGCAGACAATCAGTAGAGTTCAGATACATAGTATGTTAAATGAGCAGATGGATTAATCTCCACCCATGGAGCAGATGACCAGTTCCAGCTCGTTTAAGTTTTTATATAAATAAGACATTTCTTTAATTGGTGGATTAATGTTCATGAACCTCATAGGAGAAACGTGTTTTAAAGAGGGGGTTGAATGAGGGGCAGAGTGCTCCCCAGAAGTGTGCACATTCCTGCTTTAGCGCATCTCCCAACAGGAAAGGGTGCTGGAATCAGAAGGCAAAGGAGAGCTTCCTCAATCTCCCATTCAGTAAAGAGAATGAAGGGGCAGACAGAAGATTAGCCCGAATGGGTGGAAAATCCTACATGTTGTTGGGAATGTAAGGAATAATTTGTACTGAAGTGGATCTAATATAAATATCTCTGGTGTCTGTCTCCCTCTCTGCCTTTGCCTTTGTCTCTGTCATTTGTGAGCACAGCAGTCAGAGCACAGGATGAAGATGGGGCTGATGCCAGCAGCAGCCGCACAGACACCAATTCCTCCAATCCTGTTTCCATCAATAACTCAGTCAGCAGCTGTGAAGTTGGCAAAATTGTAAGGAGCCTTCGGGTGCCCCTTGTTTGTCTGTGACCTTCCCTATAATGTGATTCAGAGCTCCCACAACCCAGCACTAGCTCTGCACTAGCAGCCCAGCTGCAGTCAAACTCAGGGCCCTATCACTAGCTCCCTAATCCTTTTTACCAGCATGTTATTAGAACCACGTTATTAACCTTTCCCAAAACCACATAACTGGCTTATGTTTATTTAAATATATTTCAACAGGACTTTACAGGGTATTTACACCCTCTCCGTATCTCATCTCTCCGTTTAACACTTAGTGTAGGAGGTGGAGGCGTTCCTTCAAAGGCTGCTTTGTAATTGATTTTAGTGGAACATTTGAAATTCTATTGGAGTTTCTCATGCCCTTCATATCCATAAGCAACAATGGGTCAGAGAAGGGGCGCAGCTAGCAGCTGGTAATTTCTGCACACACTAACCAATCCATTTCGGCAGTAGCCCCATAATCTCCCAAGGCAGACATGCCATTATACACAATGTGAGCACTGGCACAGCAGGTATAGTTAGAGAGGATGATCTTGCAGAGTGTTAATAAAAGATCTGATGAAGAACAAAAGACCTTGCCAGAGCACTGTAAGAAATGCTGCCCCCAGGAAATTAAAAACTATAACCTAGACTAGCCAGTGGGGGACCCTCTGCCACTCATAATAAGCTCAACTGCCTTTATAGGGCTACCCTTTGGACTATTAGTCATATACACTGATGAATTACACTGTCTTGATTACAGGGCAGTTTAGAATAGTTTACGAACTGGTGTTATTAGTTTATTTAGAATGAGCAGACATGTATTTTCCTTCTTTTTCTGTATCCTCTGGTACATGTATTCACAATGCAACATATGTCCCACTTAACAAGGCTAAAGCTAAAACTCTGCAGTGAATCAGCCACTTGCATTGCCACATAAGACCATATCATGGCTATACACAATGCGCGTGCGCACACACACACACAACACACACCAGCACAGAACAGTTGGAACATATAGATGTATGCTCATGTGCATGGGACTCTGTGACCATGGAATGAGTTTGTCCTAGTCCATATTAGATGGAGACTAGCAGTAAAGCACCAGACCAAAACACTGATGACTTTTCAAATGAGAAATGGATATGACACTTAACATGGATTTTCTTTCTTTCTTTTTAAAATAAAAGCAAACCCTGAGAAATCGCAACCACAGTATCATGTCCACCACTCCAGAACCTCCAGGAAATGACTCAATAGTCCGACGGTACAAAGAAGATGCTCCTCATTGCAGGTGGGTAGCTGTGTTAGTGAAAGATGGGCAGAAAACGCTGTTAAGGCTAGAGAACTAACTGTGCCTCCTATCCCTTTTAGTCCTTCCCAAGGGCACGCCTCAGGTGACTGGCCTGGCTTCTCACACCTCATTCTGGGTGGAACCCCGTGGTCCAGTCAGACTCAGACTGGATGCATGACTCCCTACCATGCTAGTGACACAGGCCCAGCTTGGTTTTGGCCCCTGTAAGAATTTCCCTTGGGGAGCCTGTGACAAGCATATGTTTGCAGTGATACAGAAACAGCATCGTCAGACCAGAGCTTTCTTTATTCATTTTTCAAAGGTGCAAAGTACATCGAACCCAGGGTTAAAACAATAAAAAGCCCCTACACGCATGGGTAGGATGGCCACTCACACATTCCTGGAGTAGCAGACATTCTGGTATTTCTGGGAACAGCATGGGCCTGCCCTCTCTGGCATGACCCTACCCCCCTTGTCATGACCTCATGTGCATGGTGCGGGCCAGGTCACACCACATGGGGGTGCCATTTTGAAGAGCGTGCCACCCTGCCCCTGCTGGCGTGACTTCTCTCACACAGTGCATGCAACATCACACTGGCAGGGGCAGAGCAGTGCACTCTTCATGACGGTGTCTCTCGTCTGATACCGGACAAAACGACGTGTGGTTTAGTCTCAGTACTGGACGGGGGACAAAGATTTAGAAAAGCAGGACTGTCTGGTTTAAAACCAGACAAATGGCCTGCTTATGCATGGCTATCATTACACCTTTGTAAATTCCCCTCAGCCCAGCTCTCTCCATCTCTGGCAGGGGGAAACAGACTGACCGTGCTGTAGTTTCTACTGTGTTTGCTAGCCTGATAGCATTTCACTGATACACTGTGAGCAGCTTCTCCTACCTCCCCCAACCCCCCCACCCTTTTCTAAGATCTTGAGGGTAGGGTCCCCCTTGATTCCAGGCTTTAACCTTGGGAAGAGTAATCCATTCCAGTCTGGATGGAGCCAGTTAGGGGGTATTCCCCAACAAACCTTATCTGTGTCATTGTTTTACCAGTCCTTCTTGGTTACTTTAATTAAACTCCATAGGAAGTACCTTCATCATAACTGTCAAGGCTCCTTCCCCACTCTGAACTTTAGGGTACAGATGTGGGGGCCTGCATGAAAACTTCTAAGCTTAACTACCAGCTTAGATCTGGTCTGCTGCCACCACTCCCAAATGGGCTAACTCCCTTCCCTGGGTAGTCTTGAGAGACTCTTCCACCAACTCCCTGGTGAATACAGATCCAACCCCTTGGATCTTAAAACAAGGAGAAATTAACCATCCCCCCTCCTTTCTCTGACCAACTCCTGGTGGATCCAGATCCAACCCCCTTGGATCTAAAAACAAGGAAAAATCAATCAGGTTCTTAAAAAGAAGGCTTTTAGTTAAAGAAAAAGGTAAAAATCATCTCTGTAAAATCAGGATGGAAAATAACTTTACAGGGTAATCAAACTTAAAGAGCCCAGAGGAACCCCCTTCTAGCCTTAGGTTCAAAGTTACAGCAAACAGAGGTAAACACCTTAGCAAAAGGTACATTTACAAGTTGAGAAAACAAAGATAAAACTAACATGCCTTGCCTGGCAGTACTTACAAGTTTGAAATATGAGAGACTTGTTCAGAAAGGTTTGGAGAGCATGGATTGATGTCTGGTCCCTCTTAGTCCCAAGAGCGAACAACCCCCAAAACAAAGAGCACAAACAAAAGCCTTCCCCCCCACCAAGATTTGAAAGTATCTTGTCCCCTTATTGGTCCTTTGGGTCAGGTGTCAGCCAGGTTACCTGAGCTTCTTAACCCTTTACAGGTAAAATGATTTTATAGTATTGTACACAGGAGGGCTGTTACCCTTCCCTTTATAGTTATGACAATAACCAAACATGCAGAAGCCTGCACCATATTCATAACAAATAGTACAGATACTTCCCAGTTCATCATACCTGCTGATATGCAATTTAAGTTCAGACTTCCTTTAAAAAAAAAGAAAGCAAAAGTCCTGGGACCTGATCTTGATATGTGTTTGTATTGGATTGTAGCACCCCAACTGCTATTATTGTTGTCACACCAAATATTGGTCTTTTATTAGGAAATGCAAAACACTGGTGTTCAGGACACACAGTGGAAATTTTTTAAAACTTTATTTTTATATAAAATATAAACATATAATGAAACAAAACATATATCAATGCATGCACAACATGTGTATGAGAGAGGAGTTGCAACTGGTAATCCCAACTCATCCAGCACTCCAAAAATCAGTAGAAATTTTAAAAAGCAAGAAATACAGAAGTTAAGGTTCTTTCTAAAATGTTAACTTTGGTACATTGCACATATTTAGCATTTTTAGTTCTATTTTTCTTCTTAAAATCTGGTGTATTACAGTTTTGGTTGTTTCATTACATGTTTACTGTAAAATGTACATGTTACTGTAGGTACTTA
This sequence comes from Malaclemys terrapin pileata, assembly GCF_027887155.1. Classification (NCBI taxonomy): domain Eukaryota; kingdom Metazoa; phylum Chordata; order Testudines; family Emydidae; genus Malaclemys; species Malaclemys terrapin. The sequence continues at coordinate 77,259,903 of NC_071514.1, read as the reverse complement.
ATTTTTCACATTTCCTGACTCTCTTTGGTTTAACTGTGCCCTCTTTAAGTTGTGCTGTTGTAGGGGCCAGAGGGTTGCATGTGATAGTTTTTTTTATAAAGGCAAAGGAGAGAGACTAGGCAATTGCCTGTGCTTTGGTACCATTAGCACATAAATGGTCCCAAAGAGGTTCTGAAGTTCACACCTCACTGAGGTAAATGGGGTGGAAGAGGAAGCAGAGTTCACATCTCTTTGAGACAGTTTTCAGCATGGTTGAGCTAAGAGGAGAGATCAGCCCATCTGTGTACAAAGTGTTGGCTGTGTGTCAGCATGTGAAAAAGATAGACATTTAGGCCACTGAGTTGAGCTGCCCCAGTTTTTAGATGCCCAGGCTGAGTCAGCTTGGCTCTAGTTTTCAGAGGGACAGAGCCCTTGTGCATTTGAAGTCACTAGGAGCAGAGGGTTCAGCACTTGTTAAAATCAGAACCAACGTATCTCAACCTGGGCACCCACAATCAGTGGCCATTTTTGAAAATGTGTCTTATTTTTTTCAAATGAAAACTTAAAATTTGAGAGTGCAGTAAAAACTATAATGCCATCTTCAAATCATGGTATCTGCCATGTTTGCAAACCTTTGGACCCATGACAGTTCCTGACGGGGGGAGGGATAGCTCAGTGGTTTGAGCATTGGCCTGCTAAACCCAGCATTGTGAGTTCAATCCTTGAAGGGGCTACTTAGTGATCTGGGGCAAATATCTGTCTGGGGATTGGTCCTGCTTTGAGCAGGGGGTTGGACCAGATGATCTCTTGAGGTCCCTTCCAACCCAGATATTCTATGATTCTGTGTTAAAGTACTAGGGGTTTTTTTGTTTGTTTTTGGAGCGGTGTGTGTGAAAGAGAGACTCTCGCATTTCCATCATGCAAGCTGTCCCAGCAGCACATCCTGTTTCTGTCTGGCAAGACAGATGTGCATAATGTCCAGCAGAGTAGAGGTGTAGCCTTTTTCTGCTGAGTCAAAAATCTTCACAGATGTCCCTGGAGCATGCTCAGAAGTAATTTTTCAATAGTTTATAACTTTGTGATTAGCCTGCCAAGCTTTTTTCAAACTTGTTCATTTCATGGACATGCTCAAAACAACAACAACAACAACAAAAACCTATTTACATGCCAAGTTTTAGGTTTCACTGTTCAGCTAGTTTTGAGTTATTTGTGTGAAAATAAATTGAGGCAATTTCTTATAGTGGGGAAAAGTGGTTGGGTTTATTTCCCCCTGCAGCATCACATAATTTAAAACAAGTTGAATTGATTTTCTCCAAACTTTACGGCAGCATTTGCCATAACCAAGCTGCCCTAGATATTTAGCCAATTGAATCACTCCGTTGACTGGACACAGTTGTAATAACTGGGCCTACAAATTTACCTTAATTGTGAGTTCAATGGTGAAAAGTGAATGAAAGGTCATAAAATGTCACAATAACCTATAATAACAAATGTTGGGGAGAAAAGATGCAATAGGGAGACAGACCAAATTAATCTAAACAAAAGGGCCTATTAATATAATTCAAGGACTGTTAAGATCATGCCTGGTAAACAAGAGAAGTGTGGGACCGGAAATTAATGAACCAAAGTTGATGTGTTGGAAAATAGGCCTAATTGTTGGACAGAATAATGAGGGGATGGGCTATTCCTTCCATCATTCTCTTTTGGGGTCCTTAAGAGACTTTGGGGTGGCGGGGTAAGCTGGCTACCATAAAGCTCGCTGATGAAAAGACAGGAGATAGGGAAGGAGCAAGCCTCATCACCATGGCTACCTCCCCCACCATCTCCTGGGACCCCCTTGACCTTTATCATCCTATCCTGAAAGATGTCCTAACTGGGCCAATAAAGAGGGACCAGATGACAGCACCGTCTCCACTGACTCCGGTTAATGCCAAATACAAGCTGGGTGTGAGACTTTGTCATCTCCTGTGTGTCCTTTTCCTTCCCCACCTTATTTCTTCTCTTTCCTCTCCTCTCCTTTACCTTCTGTCTAAAAAGGAAAGCCTATTACCAAAAAGGCAACTAATATAATGCCCTAAATAGCCCGATGCTGGTACCAGTTTGCCAGGTCTCGGAGTGACTGATACGACCATGTGCTGGGCCTGTGTTTTTTGCAGCAGCGAGGCTGCAAGTCAGAGTCAACACCAGAGACGGACGCTGCATTGTTTTTAATCTTGGCTGATCTTCTTCATGATGAGCAGCATCTTACTCCCGCCTCTAGAAGTCCCTGTGAGGCCACCTATTGTGGAGGAAGATGCTGTTCGGTCACTGTAAGGGAATCACAATCTGGCCCCTTATTTTTATTTTTAGTAAAGATGTCAGCAAGACCTGAAGTGGCTAGTATTTTGTCATGGTGCCTGATCCAACTTCCATTGAAGCGATGTATCTTACTGATTTCAAAGGGATTTGGATTGGACGATGGTTGTGGAGTTGGAGGTTCTGCACGTAGCCGGGTACACCAGACATTCCTCTGATTTCACCAGACATTCCATTGTCAAAGGTCCCTCAGAAAGACCTGTGCAGCTGTTATAATACTGCAAGTGCACTTCAAAGGTATAACCAAAATAAATCATTTTTATTGCTCTACTTGAAGCCCGTCCCTTACATTTTGGACCCAGTGTGGAATAAAGCACATTGCAGTCTAAAGCAAGTATTATGCATGCACTGTATCAAAGTGTTCAAAAGAAGAACTGAAATAGTAAGTGCAGATCAACCAGTTCAGGCCACCAGAGACCACAGTTTCCTTCCACCTGTCAGAACCTTCATTACCTCTCTGTTAACAGTTCTTCCTTCTGAAACTTCCTACTGCTTCCCACACCTCTCTCTCCTCCACAGGCCTCTCTAGATAATGTTTCCTATGCAGCCTTCCTGTTTCTTCCCTGTGCCACATGTGTCTGTAAAGCTTCGTCTGTTGGCACTGTCCTGCTGTTTCACCTGCCACCTCCAACACCTTCCTCCATCACAGAGCTTCCTCTGTCAGAGTCTACCGATACCTGCTGAATTTTGAAAAGTGAAAGTCTCTCTCTCTCTTCGTTTTTAATTCCAGCCTGGCTGAGGAGGACAATGACAGCTTTAGCTATGATACTTTGGAACTAGATGGTAAGTAAGGGGTGGTTACCAGTCTGTAACCTTAGCTCTGATCCATGATCATGATTCCTTAACTCACCAGATTCAGATACTATCCACCAGCCCTTATGATCACATAAAGGTGTAACACCTCCTGGGTGTGGTGTTCTGTCCCATCTAATGGCACCGAGACCACTTAGGCCTGGTCTACACTAGGGGTGGATCGACTTAAGATACGCAACTTCAGCTACGAGAACAGCGTAGCCGAAGTCGACGTATCTTAGTTCGACTTACCTCCCGTCCTCACGGCGCGGGATCGACGGCCGCCGCTCTCCCGTCGACTCCGCTTCCACCTCTCGCTGCGGTGGAGTTCTGCAATTGACGGCAGAGCAATCGTGGATCGATTTATCGCGTCTACAACAGACGCGATAAATCGATCCCCAATAGATCGATCACTACCCGCCGATTCGGTGGGTAGTGAAGACGTACCCTTAGAGAGAGATTAATGAGTCTGTTACAGTCTTAGCTAACAGCCATGTGGCTTTTAGCTCCTGCAGTAGAGGCTCATGCATTCAGCTCCCGAGGTTTGCTCCCAGGGTCTGTCGGCGTTACATAGGGTTGGAGGAAGGAGGATACATGATATGCACTGGCTTTCCATTATCACAGGCAGAACTGGGATAGGAGAGGGGTGCCTGACGTTCACTGACCTCCATTAACGCAGGTAGAACCGCAGCAGGGATATAAAGGATTCCCACCCTCACACCTTTTGGAAAATGTAACAATTAAGACCAAATCAATCCACACAAGATTTTCTTTTTTTCGTATGGAGTAGACCCCAGTAGGCAGGCCTTCTGAGGCCGAAGCTCTGTGCTGGGTTCTGCCAAATCCAGGGACTGTAATGACCAGAAGGGACATTCAGTGCTGAAAAGGAAACAAATGACCTTTGAACCTTGTATTTTAGAAAATGGTGTTGGAGCACTGGCTGTAGAGGGAGCTGCAGCTTATTTAGTCCAAACCTCTCTCAGTGGGAGTCACAATGAGAAGTGGTGTAGGAGCAATGGCTGTGGAGCAGCTCTCTGATCCCAGCAGGAGTTGTTATAGGGAATGGGGAATGGTTTCTGGCTGTTGGAGAAAGAGGTAGTGAGGACTAAGCAAGGGAGTGGGAACCAGGAATTCCTGAGTTCTAATCCTGGCTCTGGTCCAGGATGGATGTGTGATCTTTGGGCATGTCCCTAAACCACTCTGTATTTCAGTCTATCCCTACATAGAATGGGGATAATGATGCTTTTCTTCTTGGGCTGTTGGGAGCGTTAGTTAATGTTTGTAAAGAATTTCTCAAAGGGATTGTTACATGCCATCATTCCGTCACTGTTCCAGTGGCGCCGGAGCATTTATCGAAAACCATTTCTGTGGGGCTGCTAATTTACAAGGTGCCTTACAGATATCAAGGCATCCTCTGTCCTGCAGATTTAACAATCTAAATAAGATGAGACACAAAAGCACAAGAAAAAGCCCAGGTTTGCGCTTCAGAAGAGGAAAGGCAAGGTGGTGATTAGTGATGAGAAGGAGGGAGGAGCTATTGCTTGAAGAAGTGGTCTTAGGGAAGGATTTGATTTGGAGGAGAGAGAGCTCATCTGGCTGGTAAGGACTAGGTGACCGTTCCAGGCTTAATAGACAGCATGACAAAAATATGAAGCTGACAGTGACCGAATAGACTTTGGATGAGGGGGATTCTCATTCCTGCCTCCAGGGCTGGTGGAACCCATTCCCTGCTCTGAATCAAAATAATGTGTCTCTCCCCCATCCCTCCACCTCAGGCTTGCCCTGGGATCAGCTCCGTCTGCACCTTTCCCCAGTCTCTGTTTCCTCACGGCATCTGGAATTCCTTCTGATTTTTGTGTCCTTTTTCAGATGAGAGTCATGACAGATACTCGCATGGAGCTCCCTCAGTGCACTCCTCCTCTTCCTCTCACCAGTCTGAAGGCATGGAAGCCTATGACCTTGAGCACGTCAGCTCCATTTTTAGGAAGTTCTCTCTGGAAAGGTATTTTGGGGATGCTGGTTTATTTGCCCAAGGCTGAACTGGGGGTAGAAAGGCTACCCAGGGCAGAGTTGCCATCTTTAAATGCAAGATATTAGATCACTCCATGAATCTCAGAGGATGGGATATCATATGACATGGTGATATCACAATGTTGCATGGGCAGTTCGCTTCCTTATGTCCTCATGTCACAGTGCAGCAACACAACACGTTATGTTGGGACCATTTATCCTGCAAACTGAGACTGTGGTTGACTATCATGACTATCTCAGAAAAATCAGGGGAGGAAGGTGATCTGAAGAAAACAGCTTTATCCTAGTGACCTTGTTGTCTCACTGCTCACTCTGCCATCAGACATCTGAGGCTGTTCAGTCTTGTTTCAGCATTTAGGAGGTGCCCAGATGCTGCTCTCTAGTATAACTTATGTAGTATTGTAGCAGAGAGGACAGATTTCTCAGGGGTCATTAGATCCTAGTGCTTGATAAATGTAGAAAGCTCATTTGCATGCCCCGCTCCCTCCCCACATTTGTCCTGAGTGGAGAATTTCTATTTTGGTTCCAGACTAGTTGACAGAAGCTGAGAACTGCATTGTCTAAGCTGTTTATTTGTTTCATGAACACAGACCTTTCCGTCCTTCTGTGACATCTGTTGGTCGCATTAAGAACTCCTGCCACACTATCCAGCGCATCACACTGAATGGAGACAGCCTCAATTCAGAAATCACTCTGCTGGGGGGGAATGACAAAGGAAGCTTCATCAGCTCTGTCAAGCTGGGATCCCAAGCAGAGAAAGCGGGCCTCCGGGAGGGACATCAGCTGCTTCTGGTGAGCATTAAACATACAACAAACAGTGTGTGCTTATTGCACTAATCCCCTTTGTTTCTTTTTTCTTCTTTTAATTCCCTAGTAATGACAAAACATGAGCATCTCTGCAGCCAATATTCCTACATCTTTAGATCCAATCGGGAATCCTGCTGAGTGAGTCTGGAAGTGGGGGTATTTGTAGGCTTTCCAGACACCTGCACAATTACAGCTTACAATCACTCCAGCTGGAAGAAGCTGGGACAGGAGTGACTGCCACCTCCTTTTACACCTTTCCTTATAGTGATACCCCTTGGAAAAGACTAGCACGGGAGTGGCTGTGAGCTTTCCCTGTCATCTCTGTCTTGTGTGTTTGCTTGTTTGTTTGTTTTCTCTTGTTCAGTTTGTAGAGGCTGGTAGGAGGCAGCGTGCTGTGAGAGAAACAGAGCCCTGATTAGGCAGCCAAACAGTCAGCCAGTGGCACAGGTGCAGCAAACAGAGCTGTAAACAGGGGAGTTTGAGTGGGAGTTTGTTAGGGGTAGGGATGTGTGGTCTTCTGATTTTGATCTGGTGTTTGTTTGGGTCTTTGTTTGTTTGTTTGTTTGTTCCTTGACAGGAATTTAGGCGGGAAAGCTATGGCAGGTACAGAGGCAGCAGTGGTAGTGACCCAAGCCATGGAAGAGACAATGAAGATGACCAGATGTGGAAGCTGTGGGATGTACATAGGGTGACCAGACAACAAGTGTGAAAAATCAGGACAGGGAGTGGGGGGTAATAGGAGCCTATATAAGAAAAAGACCCAAAAATCGGGACTGTCCCTATAAAATCGGGACATCTGGTCACCCTAGATGTACATGATCCTACAGTGGGTACCTGAAAAAACTTTTTTTGTATGAAGTTCCACTTGATAGAGCTGATGGAAGAGAAGATCCGAGGCATGGAGATGTGGGGAAACTATGGTGGAGTTTGAGCAGAGGGGGATTTGAGCAGATGATGGAGCAAAGGCAAGAGGAGGCTGAAGGGAAAAGCCAAGACTTGCAGATGCAAGCTGGACTCAAAGGACTCAGAGCAGAGCCTGATGGGTGAGGAGAGTGATCAGTGGAAGCATGTGACTATAAGAACCAGGCTGAGTAAAAGCCTGGCTGGTGAAGGAGAAATAGAGCTCAGGAACGGGTTTGCTGAGTTGTAAAACGAAGAAGGGGCACAGCAGGCTGTAAGTGAAGCAGGGAGGGCAAGGAAGAAGAGAAGAGTGGCTAATCCTACAAGAAGAGGGGAAGAGTCAATGGAGATAGCCAGAGTTCAGAGCCCCAGGACAATACAGGATGACTTGCAGAAGATTGTAAGGCAGAATAGAAGACAAGAGGACTCGCAGCCAGAAAGAACAGGAGGAAGGCCAGAGAATTACACCATCACCAGAAAAAGGCAGGTCTACATGATTGGGGACTCCCTACTAAGAAGAACAGACACGCCTGTCACCAGAGCTGAACCAGAGGGTATGCTGTCTGCCAGAAGCTAAGATATGGGATGTGGACTTGAGGCTGAAGAGGATCCTAATGGAAGCAGAAAAGAATCCACTGATTATCCTTCATGTGGGAACAAATGACACAGCTAGATTCTCACTGGAACATATAAGGAAATGGAGGCTCATGTGATGTTCAGAGGGATTCTGCCCCTCCCTAGAGGAGGAGAATGAAAGCGAGACAAAGTTATGATGATCAACAGATGGCTCAAGCAGTGGTGCTATAAGGAGGACTTTGGGATGTTTGACCATTGGGAGGCATTCGTGGACAAAAGACCGTTCTCATGGGATGGACTCCACCTGAGTAGGAAGGGAAATAGATTTCTGGGATGGAGGTTGGCACAACTCATTAAAAGAGCTTTAAACTAGGAACTCGGGGGGAGATGGTTGGGAGAAGCTCATGTAATCTCCATGTCTGATTTTAACATTAAGAGGAAGGAAAATCAAGTAAGAATGGACACAGCAATGGAGAAAGGAATAGCTAATATCGTTCCTATTTTTTTAAAAAGCAGGGGGAAGTAATCCAGGAAACTACAGGCCTGTTAGTTTGACCTCAATTGTACGCAAGGTCTTGGAACAAATTTTGAAAGAGAAAGTAGTTAAGGATATAGAGGTGAACGGTAATCAGGATAAAATACAACATGGTTTTACAAAAGGTAGATCTTACCAGACCAACCTGATCTCCTTCTTTGAGAAGATAACTGACTTTTTAGACAAGAGAAATGCAGTAGATCTAATCTATCTGGATTTCAATAAAGCATTTGATACAGTTCCACATGGAAAATTATTAGGTAAATTGGAGAAGATGGGGATTAATATGAGAGTTGAAAGCTGGATAAGGAACTGGTTAAAGGGGAGACAACAACATGTCATACTGTCGGGCTGGAGGGAAGTTACTAGTGGAGTTCCTCGGGGTCGGTCTTGGGACCAATCTTACTTAACAGTTTTATTACTGATCTTGACACAAGTGAGAGTGTGCTAATAAAATTTGGGAGGTATAGCCAATACAGAGGAAGACCAGAATATCATACAAGGAGATCTGGATGACCTTGTAAACTGGGGTAATAGAAATGGGATGCAATTTAATAGTGCAAAGTGCAAGATCATGTGTTTAGGGACTAAGAACAAGAATTTTTGCTATAACCTGGGGATTTTTCAGTTGGAAGAGACAGAGGAGGAGAAAGATCTGGGTGTATTGGTTGATCACAGGATGACTATGAGCTGTCAATGTGATGCGGCCATGAAAAATGTTGTCCTAGGATGCATCAGGCGAGGTATTTCCAGAAGAGACAGGGAAGTGTTTGTACCATTACACAAGGCACTGGTGAAACCTCATCTGGCATATTGTGTGCAATTCTGGATGTGACGGGATTCCCGGGGTGCAGCCTGTGACCGTGGGACCGCTGTTCCCCCTGAACTCTCTCCAGCCTGGGTTGCCTCTCACAATGCTTTGCTAGTGACCAGCAGCAAATCCCTCCAGGGGCTGTTATCACTCAGCACAACTGCATGTGGAGACCCAACACCTAGCTAGATTGCATGAATGCTCCCAGAGCCACTCATGAATCACACAGAGAAAGGCACCAGAGTCAAATCCCCCCAGCTCCCAGCACTGTACCTCAGGAATATACCATTTTGCACTGCGCAAGATGAGCAGTGCAAATTTATTAATTGGTTCTCCACTTCATCAATGGAAAGCAGATATACACCAGCCTTTGTATAAAACCTGAGCAAATTTACCACACACTGCAGGCAAACTCACTGGTAAAGATAAATAGTTAAGCAAATGTATTGACTACAAAAGATAGATTTTAAGAGACTATAAGCGATAGGCAAAAAGTCAGAGTTAGTTACCAAAAGAAACAAAATATAAGCACAGGCTAAACTCTCAATCCTATTAGACTGGGCAACAACTAGACTAAGCAGTTTTTCTCACCCCATTGGATATTGCAGTCCTTAATATACTGATTGGCCCTTAAATCTGGGCCAGTCTCCTCTCTTGGAGTCTTCAGTCTTCTTCCGAGTGTCTTGGTTGCTTGCAACATAGGTGGGGGCAGGAGAAAGGCGAAGCATGGGCCTGCTCTGTTCTGTTTTATAACCTCAGTCCCATGTGCTTGGGGAACACACAAGTCCAGGCATGTCTGGTGGGCATTACTGAGTCTCCAGGCAAGGTTGAGCAATTCCCCTGGTGTGGCCTCATGCAGGTGAGTCATTAAATTGTAGTTCCCTTGCTGGACAATGGTTGTTGATGGGTTGTTTGACACCCGCCCAGGCATTGGTTACTTTCCTTGCTGTTGCCACTGGGGAGCTAATATCTGGCTGATTCCCCAACTTACGGCATGTTTTAGTGACGACCATACAACACAATTCTCATAACTTCATATGCATTAATGATATACATATATGGATAAAGAAATGACTTTCAGCAGATCATAATCTTTCCCCTGATACCTTATAAGGCATGCTTTATATGTAAGATCACAATCATATAAAAATGAGGAATATGGGGGTTACAGGACACTCCCACAAGGTATGGAATGTCACATTTGATATCCCATGTTTAAGAAAGATGAATTAAAACTGGAACAGGTGCAGAGAAGGGCTTACTAGGAGGATCTGAGGAATGGAAAACCTACCTTATGAGAAGAGACTCAAAGAGCTTGGCTTGTTTAGCCTAACCAAAAGAAGGCTGATTGTTCTCTATGAATACATCAGAGGGACACATGTCAGGGAAGGAGAAGAATTATTTAAGTTAAGCGCCAATGTGAACACAAGAACAAATGGATATAAACTGGCCAACAACAAGTTTAGGCTCGAAATTAGGTGAAGGTTTCTTACCATCAGAGGAGTGAAGTTGTGGAACAGCCTACCAAGGGAAGCAGTGGGGGTAAAAACCTAACTGGCTTCGAGACTGAGCTTGATAAGGAGGGAATGGTATGATGGGACTGCCTACAATTGCATGTGGCCCATCTGCAACTGCAGTAGCAAAAATCCCCAATGGCTGGAGATGGGATACTAGATGGGGAGGGCTCTGAGTTACTACAGAGAATTCTTTCCCAGGTGTCTGCATGGTGGGTCTTGCTCACATGCTCCGGTTCTAAGTGATCACTATATTTGGGGTCAGGAAGGTATTTTCCCCCAGGTCAGCTTGGCAGAGATCCCTGGGGGGGTTCGCTGCCTTCTGCAGCATGGAGCACACATCACTTGCAGGTTTAAACTTGTGTAAATGGTGAATTCTCTGTAACTTGAAGTCTTTAAACCATGATTTGAGGACTTCCAGTAACTCAGCCAGAGGCTAGGAGTCTATTCCAGGAATGGATGGGTGAGGTTCTGCAGCCTGCAATGTGCAGGAGGTCAGACTAGATAATCATGATGGTCCCTTCTGACCTTAATGTCTACAAGTCTATGAGCTGTTATCCTTAAAACTGTTAGACCCAGTAGCCACTTCTGCCTGGAGAAGCGGTCATTGTGGTAGCTCTGTGGTTTTGTTCAGCCCCCTGGCTTGTGAACCATTCCCTACTATGATTCCTGCAGGAACTGGACATACTATGAGCTTCCCCCCGCCACCAGCATTGCTACACCCTTCCCTATTGCTGCTCTTGATAGGAGAAGCTGGGAAAGGAATAGCTGCTGGCTTACCCTAAAGCCATCATCCCTATACCATTCCCAGTAGTGACTCCTACTGGGGAAACATGGATTATCATGGAGTTACAGTTCCACCAACTTCTAGAATTTCCAGAGGAGAGAAAAGAAGCTACAGACAAATCATTTAAATGTAATTGCATTGCTAACAAAAATAGGCAGGTTGTTTAATCTAGAAAGAAACTACAGAATGTAATGGGTGGCATAATTGTCTCACACACTGAGCTCACAGCTAAGAGTATCTCTTTCATCTAGCTGGAAGGCTGCATCAAAGGGGAAAATCAGAGCGTTCCCTTGGATACCTGCACAAAGGAAGAAGCACACTGGACAATTCAGAGGTGCAGTGGACCAGTAACACTCCAGTATAAATCAAACCATGAAGGTAAGACCTAAAGTTTGGCTCATCACATATTGCCAGAATTCTAGTTAAGGCACGTCCTCTGCTAGATCAGAATTCACTGAGCCAAACACTGCTTTTAGTTGTACTGGTGTAAACCTGGGGTAAATCCATTGGTTTCTATAGAATTACCCCAGATTTATACCAATGTAACTGAAAGCAGAAATAGCCCATACATCTGTCATCCCAAGAGTCTGGAGAGCTTAGTGGGTGGGTCATTGGAGACAATAATCACAATGTGCCAGATGATTTTTGTGTACTATTTTCTGTGATGTAACATGGTGTGTTACGTTTTCTTTTACACCTCTAAAGTCTGATTTAACAGTTACACTTTGGAGTTTACTTTGTTTATTACTGTTGCACTTTTATCTTATCTTTAACGGCTGAATGGAGTTTGGTTTTAATGATCATGGCTTGTAGTAATAATTTGGTATTTTGGATTAAAAATTGCATTCCAAAACCCATTTTTTACTTGTGTAGCTATGTTGGCCCCTTCTTTATCCTGGTCAGGGGAATTCAGTTGTACAGATCATGCTGAAAGTGATTTCTTTGATTTTCCTTTGATGTTTAAGTAGAAAAGAATATCACCCTTTTTTGAGCACCACTTGGCTGCAGATAAAGCATGTTACAGATTGTGGGAGTGCTAGTTACAGCTGTTAATGAAGCGAATAGCCTGCCATTAGACCACCTGGTAGAACTCATGTTATACTTGCAGGATTAAGTATAACAGCTTAAGCTTTTCAGCCTGTGTCTTTGTTGGGAAGTTCACTGTTTTATGGATGATTTGTATAAAACCTACCAGAAATGATGTTGCCTAAATGTATCCTTACAACAGGAATCTCTTATGGACTGTGATACCTGCAGCGTGAGCTGCTCCCAGACCATTCCAACTAACACTCTAGCAGTATGAGTTTCCTCTCAGAAGTGCCCTGTCAATTTAAACTAGGATTTCAGTGCGGTGAACTTCCACCACAACAGTGTCTACTCATTGAAAGCTAGGAATACAGCAGCACTTGGCCACAGATTGACCATGCTTGGCTCCTTCCTTTGTTGCTGCAGGTTACAGGAAACTGCTGTCGGAACTGGATGAAGGATTGATCACGTCAGGGGACTCATTTCACATCCGCCTGAATCTGAACATCTCTAGCCAGCTGGACTGCTGCTCCCTGTCGGTGAAGTGTGATGAGATTGTGCATATTCTTGACACCATGTACCAGGGGAAGTGTGAGTGGCTGTGTGCCAGAGTTGACCCTTTCACTGACAGGAACCTGGAAACGGGGACCATCCCCAGCTACAGCAGGTGAGCATAATGCAGGCTGAAATAGGACAGTGACTGACCATGAGCAGCAACTATATGAGCACTGTTGTGTGAATCAGTACCTGCTATAATGGGGGGAGGTGCAACTCTCAGAGTTGGTGGTCAAGACGGGTGTTTGGTTGCAACATAAGCATAAGCATGTGAGCATAAGGGTTCTGAGGGGGAGACCCCAGATTTTATTAGGAGACTGTGGGTTTCTCAGAGAGCAGGATAGGAAGATGTACAATGGAGACCCCCTTTTCCTCAGCTGTGTACCACAGTCCTGCTGACTATTTTGTTCCGTGTCTTCACTGTGTGATTCATCCATTCCTCGTTGCTGTTAAATAAATTAAATTAATGGAGATATCCTATCTCCTAGAACTGGAAGGGACCTTGAAAGGTCATTGAGTCCAGCCCCCCGCCTTCATTAGCAGGACCAAGTACTGATTTTGTCCCAGATCCCTAAGTGGCCCCCCCTCAAGGATTGAACTCACAACTCTGGGTTTAGTAGGCCAATGCTCAAACCACTGAACTATCCTCCCCCGTTCTCTTTAGTCTTTTCCCAAACATTGACCATTGCATTCCTCTAGATGATCTCAAATGCGTCTTCTTGATCCACATGTTCACTGTTTCTTGCAGAGCCCAGCAGCTCTTTCTGGTGAAGCTACAGCGATTGATGCACAGAGGCAGCAGGGATGAGACAGAAAGTTCATCCAACACTCTTCGAGCACTCCGGGTAGGTCTCCACAGCCAGGGTCTTTCCACACCAATTGCTCCAGCACTCTTTATTGCTCACTACTTCACCTTTACGTTACATTCCTTTTTTGAATCACTGTCTGTAAGCTTCCTTTGGTCCACTCTGTGGATAACTGTCTTGTGTCTCCATTCCTTTTACCCACAGTGTTTCCTGCTCCGGGTCTAGCTCCAGTATAATTTTAACTCCTGATGCTGACAGTGAGAAGTCTCCACATGTTTAATATCCACTCTACCTGGTCTCTAGTCTCTTTAAGTCTTCCACACCTCTAACCTTCCAAAGGTCTTTCCCTCAATCGTACATGGGGAAGAAGCTGTGTCCTTAGAGCTAATAATCAGAATTTCTTCTCTCCTATGTTGAACAAGCGTCTAACCCTTAGAGTTCTCTATGTCCCAGGCCCAAAGAATCTGTCTCCTCCATAAGTATATCCCATGCAGAGAAGTGGGATTACTGTATCTTCTGTGCATCAAGTCTTCAGACTTTTCGCCCTACTCACAGTGATACTGGGTTAAGTCTATTCCTTTAGCCCCAAGAGTTCCTATTATGTACACTAGTACATTAGTTTTCTGCTGTATTAGCCACCTTGTGTGCACCTAGCACTCCTTTAACACACTTTGGGACCACACATAAGAATGCTTCCAATAATGCAGAGATGCTACAATCACCATTTGGATTAGACTTCAAACAAGGCAAAGCACCAGATGGTCCTCCAGTCTCCTCTGATCAAGTGTCAGGGTAGACGGCAATCACTGGCATAAAAGCATGACTGGATGCAAATAGCCCTGCCATCCCACAGTAAACTAGTCACTGCACAGATGGCCTCTGGTCAAATCTCTAGTGCAGACACAGTCACAGAACTTCCTCTGAAGAGAGGCATGTGGGGAAGTAGTAACAGGAGCAGAGTTTCTCAGCCTAGGCAGTGCTAGGTCTGTAATTTGCACAGAATACTCCTTAACTTTGTAATGGCTATGAATGCTAACAAGTCCCTATCTCCTTAACTGTAAATAGCCGAATAGCTGCTCAAGGCCTGTTTTGGTTTTTGGATGCTACGATTTACTGAAATTGATCTTTTCCTGTACAATTCTTATCAGAATACACTGCAGCCAGAGGACCCACAGAATGACCCCAAAGCCAGCCCTCGCCTCTCCCGTGCAAGCTTCCTTTTGGGACAAATTATACAGGTAATAAAGTTAAAATTCTCCTCTACAAAACATCAGAGCATGATTTTTCACTGGGAGTTTTGAGTCAGATAGCTCTTGGTGATATTCTCAGGTATCATGTTCTCTCAGAGTCTAACTTCCCGTGCTGGAGACATTGTCCAAGTGCTTATGATTGTAACAAAGAGCTTTAACATATAAGAAATCTGATTGATTTATACTTTCTAACTGTCCCTGTCATGCAGGACCTTTAGCTTTTAATACTCTCATCTCCATTATTAATATAATCTGGATATATCATACAGCCCTGCTCTGAAGGGCTAAAATGGACCTCATCTGAAGCATGACAATAAATTCTCTTGGCCAGACTAACTCTCTTGGTACTTAGGAGAATGAAATCCCAGAAGAGAATAGTTTTTTAATTGCAGGGGCAGATATTGTGGAGAGGATGGCAAATGGGTGGGTGAATGGTATGATTCATAGATTCCAAGGTCAGATGAGACCATTGTGATTATCTAGTATGAACTCCTGTATAACACAGGTCACTGAACTTCCCCCAGACAATTCCTAGAGCAGATCTTTTAAAAAAACATCCAATCTTGATTTAAAAATTGTCAGTGATGGAGAATCCACCATGACCCTTGGTAAATTGTTCCAATGGTTAATTACTCTCACTTAAATATTTGCACCTTATTTCTAGTCTGAATTTATCTAGCTTCAGATTCCAGCCATTGGACCATGTTATGCCTTTCTCTGCTAGACTAAAGAGCACATTATTAACAAAAATCCCCAAGGGTGTGGTTGGGAAGGTTAGAGAATGCACAGGTGGGGGAGTGAATATTTGGGTGGATGGTGTATGAAAGAAGCATTTTGTTGGGTGTTAAATTCTGCTATAGGAAAAAAGTGTTGAGTGCTGACAAGCTAAAAGTTGGGGGCTGCAATAAGGTAAGGGTACAGAAATGGGTAGTTTCTGGAACTGCTGTGCTAACATTCGTAGTGGGCATGCTACTCCCCAGTGAGTCCATCTGTAGTAACTCTGTTGATGCCGGAGGGTTTTGAGAAAGAAATAGAACATGACTCATAAGTAGAGAGAACAAGAGGAAAAGAATTCCACAAGGGAATAACAAAAGCTGAAGGTCAGATCTACATTGTTTAAAATAGCCCTGGAATTCAGCCAGCATCTCTGTGGAAGGGTTGGTGAACATGTAGCCTTGTTTTTGCTAGACACAGAGGTAATTCAAATCTGGTAGATAATGGAAGGGGACATGGAGCAAACAAATATGTGGAAGAATAAAGAATATAATTCCATAGAATGGGTGGGGGGTCAAGCCTCTTTGTTTGCTCTTTCAGTTTGTTAGCAGGTCTGAAAACAAATACAAACGTATGAACAGCAATGAGCGAGTCCGCATTGTCACTGGCTATTCCTCCAGTCTGGCCCGGACCTCTTCGGAAGCAATGAAGCTGTTGCCTGATAAACTGGAAGGTAAGGACATAACAGCACGACAGGATTTTACGCCCACTTGACATAGGTTAAATGACTACACAAGTGGAAGGCAGTGCACAATCAGGTCCTAGGCCTTTTCCATATCTAATTTTTATGTTCTGCATGTGACTCAATCCTTGGAATTTTCTGGAGAGTCAGGGGGAAGATAGCTCTTGAAAACAAGTCCACTGGACTGAAACGTCCTATTTTGTTGACAACTGTTCCTAGGTTCTCTCCTGTTCTTCCTCCAAGGTGGTATAACTCTAAGTAGTGAATTAGAGTTAAACAAAGGAAAATTTAAGCTGTTAATCAGGAAAAATGTCTAACTGAGTGGTCTATTTAGCTGTGAAATAGTCTCCCAAGGAAAATGACAAGGGTCCTATTGCTTGAGTCATTTAAAACTAGACTGGATATTGCACTGGAGAATATACTGTAGGGGACTGTACTGCTCTGGATGGAGGGATGGATAAGATGACCAACCATGCAATTCCCTTCTCTAATGTATGTGATTCTTCTACATCCTTCTCCCAGTACTGGTGAAGAACAAACTAGATTGTAAACGGTCTCCTCTTTATCCAGATTTGGATTCAGAAAGTGAAATCAATAAGAGCCTAAGTCTGATCCCCTATAGTTTGGTGCGACCAATCCACTGTGACCGGAGGCGCCCGGTCCTCTTCACTCCCACTATGCTTGCAAAGACCTTGGTGCAGAAGCTTCTCAATTCTGGAGGTGCCTTGGAATTCAACATGTGCAAGCCAGGTAAATGTGTAAAAGATTGCAGTATGTATTAAATTTAGCAAGCCTTTTTACTGTAGGCATACACATTCCAGCTGCTGGGGACTCCCAGAGCCATGTCACCACCCAGCATAGCTCCGGATCCTGCATTGTGACAGTTTGTAAGAACATTCTGAATGTGTCTGAGATATCCATCATAAATGGTCCTGAGGTGCTGTGTCTGTGAATGTTATACATGTGTATGTTCTATAGTTGCCATGATACGCTCCAGGGACTGGCATATTGTGAGTGCTCTTTGTCAGTACTAATGTGTTTAACTCTAGGTAATGTGACATTTTGCTCAGCTCGTGTCTAGCTGTTGCTATAATGATGAATATCTTCCTTCCAACCAATTATAGGTTTCTTTCCAGTCCAGGGCATGAAGATCTTGCATTTGATCTTCTCCAAAGACTGGGTTTTTGAATGAAACTCTTTCTTGTTAACTGTTTATCATTCAAAGCAGTATCCTGTACCGCAGGGTTTCTCAAACAGGGGTCGCCGCTTGTGTAGGGAAAGCCCCTGGCGGGCCGGGCCGGTTTGTTTACCTGCCCCGTCCGCAGGTCCGGCCGATCGCGGCTCCCACTAGCTGCAAATTGCTGCTCCGGGCCAATGGGAGCTGCTGGAAGCGGTGCGGGCCGAGGGACTTACTGGCCGCTGCTTCCAGCAGCTCCCATTGGCCCAGAGCAGTGACCTGCGGCTAGTAGGAGCTGTGATCAACCGTACTTGCAGATGGGGCAGGTAAACAAACCATCCTGACCCACTGGGGACTTTCCCTACACAAGCGGCGTCCCCTGTTTGAGAAACCCTGCTGTACTGTGATTGCTCTGGGATACACTACTGTCATAGTTCCATAGTGCCACCTCTGTTCCACTCACCAGACAGCTATGAGGTGCTGAATCCCTTGTGTTTTAAGCCAGCAGACTATGAACAGAGTACAGTCACTCCCCCAGTTTAGGATCCCTAACACGCCTTCAGAGTACAGATCTTAATCTGGCACCCCCTCCCGAGAGTTTAGACTGCACAGCCTAGTCCCTAGAACCAGTGCTGGCCCCTCAGGATATGTCTTCACAGCACAGTTATCTCGGGTTATAACTTGATTGTGACCACTAACTCAATTCCCATCCACACACGCTAATCTCTAGCTTGAATTAATTGGTACTGTAGGCTTGGGCTAGCTAGCCCATTGGTGGGGTCTTGGGCTGAAGCTCAAGTGCTTCTGAGTAATCCAGCGGGGATGCAACAGCTTAAGTTGCAACCACTCCACAGCAACTAAACAAAATGCACCCTCAGACTCCTGCCATAGCTTAAACGCACCCTCTTTCAGATCTCCACCTGCAGTTTTGAGGCTTCTGGGTTTCCTCTTGGGGGCACGTGGTAAGGTGTAGCACATAGCACATGCAGACGTCGCACAGGATTCTAACACATTATTGCTCTTTCTTAATAGCAGGAGACACACAGCCCTATACACAAATAATAAACCCTATGTGCATTGCACTGCCTTAGTTTCTCCACCATTTCTGGAGCATTCTGTGGGCTGGAGTCAGAGTCCTTGAGGCCATCCAGCATCCTTCCATTGCAGTGCATGGTTTGTGTTCTGAAACCTGGAGCCTTTTCCCCCTGCTCACCCATGCCAACTTTGGCTGGCCGGTCCATCCTCTTCCCCTCTCCTGCCCACACTTTCTGAGTGTCTCCCTGTGAGCTCTTTCATAGCTTTTCAGTTCTTCAGTCAGGTGACTCCAGCCTCTTCTGATGACCCCAGACCATGATACTTCAAACCTTTTTTTCTCTTACTTAATTGGCCTCTCAGAGTTGGTAAGACAACTCCCACCTGTTCATGCTCTCTGTATGTGTGTATATATATGTCCTCAATATATGTTCCATTCTATATGCATCCGAAGAAGTGGGCTGTAGCCCATGAAAGCTTATGCTCTAATAAATTTGTTAGTCTCTAAGGTGCCACGAGTACTCCTGTTCTTTTTGCGGATACAGACTAACATGGCTGCTACTCTGAAACCTGTCTTAGGTTAAAAACCATCTGTTCTGAAATCCCAGTACCCTGGTCTGTGTTATTATGAACAACTTAGACTGATATAAATACAGTAATTTTAAGAGTCTAATTTACTCTTTGCCATTTGTATGGTTTGTTTACTATTCTGTATTTCATGCACCTTGGACAGTGAAATTGGTCTATTGCTAGTCGGATTGATTTTCAGATTCCGAGGCTCTGTACAGTGCTGTAGAGTTTGGTTTGCAATGTTTATTTAGTATGAGTACAAGAGCTGGGTAAGCTCTTTGGAGAAGGGACCATCTTTTTGCTATGTGGTTGTCCAAGACCTAGTACAACGGGCTGGGACCCCTTAGCCCCATGGCAACACCAATAATAATGTGGTGACATAGTAATCTATTACTGTGTGAAATGCTGTCTCAGCTACTGTGTAATATTCCAGCCTTGTGATTTGGTGCTGTGGAACATAGTTGCTCTTTGATTTTAGGTGTTGGTATAGTTTTTACTGCATCTTATTGTTGTCATTGGGTGCCTTGATTGTATTGTGGTGATTGCTCAGAAATTCACTGGTGCAGGCCATATTTGAGGCTTCAGTTCAATTAAATGAATGAAATGAGACCAGCACTCAAGAAGACGCTTGGTCTTCTTTCACTGTACCGTCAGAGTCCTGTCTGAATTCCTGCTGGACAGTTTCTTAGGTGCACATATTATGTGAACCCGCTAACCTTCCTTTCATCCCCCTTCCCCTCCAGATATTGTAACAAAGGAAGAGTTCCTAAGGAAGCAAAGGACAGAGACTATCATCTTTTCCAGAGAGAAGAATTCAAACACCTATGAATGCATTGTACCTGCCAATATTGAGGCCGTCACTGCCAAGGTGAGGGTTGTGGAATGTAGCCAGTATTTAGGCTGTCTGTGAATCTGTCTACAGAGCGGGTTGCTTTTCATAAACAAAGTGGTCAATTAACTGCCACATTAAGGGCTTATGTTTTCAGAGTAACATCTTTTTTCTCCCTTTCTCATCCTGTTCCCAAATTTCTATTTATCTTTCCCCAAATAGCTTTAGCTTTGTGCAGTTATTTTTCTTTTCTTTTTGATCCTTAGCCATATCCTTTTACATTTGTGCTCTCTCTCTGTGATGGCCTACCTTGATAGAGTGAAATACCCTTTCATTTCCTACCCACTCTTCCCTAGTCAGTCCCCCTTTTGTTTTGTCTGTGTGTGAATGCAAAAGAGAGACAGGGACCTAGACAAGGAAAAGGATAGACTGGGATGCAGAGAGAGACAATGATATGCAGTATAAAGATAACATTGTCAAAGAGAGAGATAGCTTCAAATACAGTGTATTTGTTACACGGTGGAGAAAAACAGAAGGATTAAAGTGAGAAGTTGGTTGTTTTTTCAGAAGTAATTACAGTATATGTTTTCTTTGAACAAAGACCACACCTGTGCATGTGAATATATAATATATGTCTGACTTTATTTTTTATTTATAGTATTTTAGCTTATTCGTTATCTTTAGATCGAGTCACTCATTTTTAAACCTTTGCAAAAGGAGAGCTCTCATACTGAGTACTAAAATTAGCTTTTGTCTGATTGGCTAGTTGTGAATTCATGGGAGGAGTTTGGACCTGAAATGTACATTTGATGTAAAGGTTTTACATCAGGTCTGATGAATGAAGAGCAGTTCACCTGACCCTGTTGAGATATGTCTGTCTGTATCACAAGATATTAGTGCTGTGGATGTTCCCTCATGACCCTGTTATGCCTTTATGTTTTTAGAATAAGCATTGTCTGCTGGAAGCTGGAATAAGCTGCACAAAGGATTTAATCAAAGCCAAGATATATCCCATTATTCTCTTTATCAGAGTCTCAGAGAAAAACATCAAGAGGTTCAGGTAACATATCAAATCTTTCGAACATATGCTATTCTGTCTTTGTCACTGAATAACTCTATAGTCCAATGACTTTATCATGGGGGGGAGGGGGAAGAGCTTTTTCTTGCTAATCTAGTACTTCAGTATGTCTCTATTTCCTCCCATGACTCCTCCCCCTCCTCCCTGGAAATATGACCACTGGAGTAGCTATGAGTTGCCCCAAATTCAGCCCTCTGTCACCACTCCTGATGGCAGTGTTTGTTGCAAGAGGATGGCACTGGACTGGACTATCTGTGTGCTCCCCCATACTAAGCACTCCTGTGCCGTTCCCTACTGGGAAAGATTGGGTCTGGAGTAGTGATAATTGCCCTACAATGAGCACTGCTTCATTGTTCTCCATGATAGTTTTGGTGGGAGAGGACATGACCGGAGAAGCTGTCACTTTCTAGCTCTCCTATACCCTTCTTTATATCAACTCTTGCTGGGATAGAGGGAGATTGTAAGGATTCACTTTAAACATAACCCTAGTTTGCTTATTTTCGGCTTGGTCATCTGATGCAGGAAGCTGTTGCCAAGGCCAGAGACTGAGGAGGAGTTCCTACGCATGTGTCGCCAGAAGGAGAAAGAACTGGAGGCACTACCGTGCCTTTATGCCCCCCTAGAGGCAGACATGTGGAGCAGTATTGAGGATCTCATCCGAATAATCAAGGAGAAGATTGGGGAAGAGCAGCGTAAAACCATCTGGATAGACGAAGATCAGCTATAAAAATAGCAGCAAATAAAATGGAGCTCAGCGGCAATGAAAGGACACAGTAAAGTGGAGCTGGGGCTTTCAGAATTCTCTGATGCAGTGCCGGCCGCTCCTGTTTCATCTTTGCTGGCTGGGGACTCTTTCTGCTGGCAGAATTTGTGTGTCGAATGGAATCAGAGCTGTGTGTTTAACAGTGAGTGTCACAGATGCTAGGTAGCGAGGACATGGATGAGAACGCTGCTACCAGCATAGCGCCGGATTCCCCCATTCAGAGTCGGCAGCTGTTTAACACACGAGAAGGCCAAAGATCTTGAGAGAGAGCTTGAGGTAATTTATTATGTATAAAGATGGACCTCATTAATCTCCTGACGTGACCAGAGTAGTGAAATCTATAGGGAGATAAAGGATCAGGGTCAGGCTGAAGGACATGGAACCTAGGGCGCGCCCCACGCCCAGTCCAAAGTGAGAAGCGGAGTATGTTCCATTAGAGAAGCTGCAAGGTGCCGAGTAGCAACAGAAACACTGCAACTGATACCCTCAGCAGCTATACAGCCCTGTGTGTACACGTAGGTGCAGTCATGTGGGAAGGAAAGAAAATAACCATTGTTTCTGGCATTAATGAAAATGACAATTTATTTTCCCTTTATTTTTAAACCTCAGTTCTGTTTAGCAATTTGCCATCCTGGCACCCTCAACAAAGCAAACTCTCAGCTCCCCAATGGCAAATCAAACCTTTCCAAATGGGCCCACGCTTCACTTAGCTGATCCCTGTTACTGTTATTTTACTAGTCCCACAACTTCAATCCTGAATTTCAAAAGCATATTTTAATACTAAAGCTGCTTGGTGCAAACGATGGGAGCTGACTCCAGTTCTCTGTGACAAAAAGATGCCAATGGAGTTAAAAGGTAGAGTGTATAAAACTATAACTCAACCCATCTTAATCTACGGAACAGAGACTTGGCCAGAAAGGAGATCAGTATGCTCTCCGCCATGAAGATGTTGAGATTGTCAAATGGTTGGATGCTCCATGATAGGAAATGTAATGGGGTTGTAAGGGGCCTAATGTGGGTTGCCACAACTGAAGACAAGTTGAGGAAGGTTAGGTTAAGTCAGTATGGAGACCTGAGAGCTATATCGGTAGAATGGCTCTTGCAATGATTGTAGACAGAAGAGGACAAAAGGGGAGACCAAAGATTCGGTACATAGACCAAATATCTGTAGACCTCAGAGAGGCCAATCTTCATGACAGCCGGGCATACAATCATGAGTTTTGGAAGAAGGCTATAAAAGTCGCTGACTCCAATAGGGACGTGGCAAGAAAAAAGAAGATGAATTTTGGTGCACTCCTGGAAACTGGATGTCTGCATTTACCCCAGAGACCTACATGCTTCCCCTGTGCTGCCATCTGCCAACATGCCTGCTCTGAATAGGAGGGGCCATTTTTAGAGGATGATCGGGGAAGTTCTTCCTCTAGTGGAAGTTCAGTTTTCGTGACCCATTCAGTCCTTGGCCTCTGCCATGATTGCCAGCATGGAAGCCAGTGAGTATCACACTCAGCTGTAGACATCTGGGGTAAAATTTTCAAAAGTGTCTAAATTACTTAGGAACGTAGGCCCCATTTTCAAAGCACTGCCTTCTGTTGACAGTCAGTGGGACGTAAGTGCCTTTGTCATCTATGTGCTATTGAAAATGTTACGCCTGTACACTAGGCACCGGATTGAAACCACCAAATTAATTTTCACAGCAACCTTCCAATAATATGATGTGCACCACTGCTGACCTGGAATAAATGAAACAGTGACCTGTGGCTTTACGTCCCTTTTCCCTTGAGTCATCCATGCCTCCCCATTCGCCTCCCTTTTTAGATGGATTCTACACTGAAAGTTGTCATTGTTCCTGTGCTCATCCAAAGTCCCTGGTTTCAGTGCTTCAGGCCAGCATGCAGCAGCTGGTAATAAAAAGGCACACAGAGCCCAAGCCAAACATCTGGCGCTGTCACAGTTGCTAGATGAGTGACTGCATTTTCCTTGGAAGGTGTCTCTGATGTTCCTGTGTGCTGGGTACCTCTCCACGGTGATGCACTTTTTTCTGTCCTGGTCAGCTTGCCAGACTGTGCCTACACATGCAGTGGTGTACTTTATTTTTTTTTTCTTATGGTACCTTATAGAAATCATTGCCTATTTTCCCTCTCATTCCCTGCTACTGTGCCCATCACATCATTAATGTTTGAAAAGCTGTTCATAGCAAGTATTTCTCTGAGAATAGTTAGTTGTCTGTCCTACTCCATACGTTGGGAATCTGCCCTCTTCTGCAGTGTAGGGGAGTAGAGAGATTATACCACTACTAGTAGTTTGTAATCCTCAAATTCTTTACAGATTACACTTGCACCACAGCTCATAGAGCCGAGAAGCGATTAGTATACATATGCAATGACCATGCAACCATTCTGTGGCAGGGGGTAACAACCAACTGGTGAACTCAGCACATTGCATGATTCTCTAGAGGGCATTTGTCACTTACAAGAGCTGAAGGCAATATCAGGCATTTTCCAGGTATTTGTAATGTCCTGAGACCGCAAGGCTTAGCGTTGAACCATCTTTATGCAGAGACTATGGGAAGGTGGCAATAGAGACTGAGGTTGGATGAGATGATAGAACGAATTCTTTTTGTAAAAGGAGTGACTCCATGGAAGTGATGCAGTCTCCTGGCACCTTAACGCACCTGCTGGGATTTCCAAGGCTGTTGATATTGTAAGGAATTGTGAGCGTCTGCTGGTGTGAACTAGTGGAGTCATCCGTAGCTCAACAGGCAGAGCTCCCAGTTCTACTACACCCAATTGCTTTACACAGATGTCTGGCAATCTGTATAGTACGTGGAATCCTCATCCATTTTTCCAGGCTGAATTACTGGAGACGGGCTGGAAGCTTTGTCCCCCATCCGATCCGCAGATGTGAACTCAAGGGACAGAGCCAGAACTCGTGTACATTGCCATAGCCTCATTGAAGTCAGTGGAGTTATCCATGACAACATACACCAGCTGAGGGTCTGGATCCTGATCCAAGTGTCACCTCTCTGTAATGGGGCAACCTAACCTCTGGTATCGACACATATGCAAACATGCAGGCTTGAAATGTGAATGAGGTTTTTTCCAAATTTGAGGGGGTTCAGCATCTGTGTTCAGATTCCGCCTGCTCCAGAGATAGGTTTGAGATCCACCCTTGGCGCAGGGGCTCAGTTCCAGGTTTTTGATTCATCTAGTTCTTATTTGTGATGTATCTTTTCAAATGACCAACCCCACCTCCCTTAGTCACCCAGACATTCTTTTGAGCACAGCCAATCTGTTAATCATCCTTGGGTAGCAGACAGCATTTATTCAGTGTTTGTAAGGGATTCGGAGCAATAACTAAGCAAATTGCCCACCAGACAACTAATTGGAAATTGGTTTTAATTTATTGTAGAATAAAGATGGGCCAAAAATCCCAGTCTGAACTCTCCTGAGTGTGTGGGGTTGAAATCCAGATTAGAATCCAAGCTTTCCCAAATGTCAGGGTGTTCGCTCTTTAGCTCAAGGAGTTTCTCTTTGTTCTTCATTTGTACAGCCCCTAGCACAATGGGGGTCCTGATCCAATATTGGGGCTTCTAGGTGCTACCACGATACAAGTAAATAATATCAGTAAGGCAGTCCATTAAAGAAACATTCAAGCTGCAATACCACATTCAAACTGGAATCCAGGGTTTGAATCTGGAGATTTGGCTCAGGCCATCTCTACTGAAGATGCATCTGATTTGTATAGGCCTATAGTAAGTAAGCAAAGTTTACATCAAACTCTTAAAATACAAGTTGTAATTGGAAGTTGGAAAATGTCTCAACTTTCTTCAAAATCTTAAGTTGAAAAGGTGAGATTTCCAACATCCAAGGTAATTGCCTTGTCACTTGATGAGCTATTTATTCTCCAAGAACACTTACAGAACCAGGAAATAAAAATCTTTTTGAAAAATGAACTGTTGGAAAATGTATTTCTTTACCCTTAAGTAATTGCAAAAGAAGAACTGGTCGAAAATTTTCAAAATGGTATGGTTTTCCACCAAAAAGTGGAAAATGGAAACATTCCACAGAAGGAAGATAATTTCGATGAAATGTCATTACATCAAAATGAAGCCTTTTGATAATGTTGAAACATTCCATTTTGACATTTTCAGAATGGAATGTTTTGATTTTTGGTTTTGACATTTTTATGTTCATTTTTTTAAGTTGAAATCTAAATGAAATGTTTCAATTGACCCAAAACAAAACATTTTCAAAAATTTAATTTCACAGGAAATTTTGAAATTCTCAGTTTTGCTCCAATTTAGACCGAAAACATATCTCAAAAATAATGGAATTTCCCACACACAAAAATTCTGGCTCCCACACAACTCTAGCAAAACAAGCTTTGTTTACTATATTTTTGGTAAAGTACCAGTAAGTCATGGGTGGGGTATTAACGTTTATTTATATAACTTTAAAGTAACATTAATAGTGGTTTACAGTCATTAGATGTGGGGCAGTATTTATGATAATAAAGAAAAGCAAACTAAATACAACTTTCCATTCTGCTTTGCCCAACTTTTAAATTATGCTGTATTATATAAGTCAGTATCATACAGGTCAGCACAGTGGGGAATTGTTGCATGTAAGAATTTCATGCAAACTTTATTACACAGTATTTGATTTTCTTTTGCATCAGCATGCTGGCTGGAGGCTAACCTGTCAATTGTTCTGCAGTAGCAGACAGCCGTGGTAGCACAATTTGCCAGGGAGGGAGAACTGACACAAAGCAGACTCCTCCCTACAAAGTTTAGATGGAGGTCAGCTGCAACTATTATAGAAATGTCTGTACGTCACTTATATATTTATGTTCGTTTATACTGGACCATTTTCATGGCCTGAGGTTGGAGGACTCTTGCAGTGACCAAGTGCTGAAATCAGAATGCTGTATCCAGGCAGACTGAATTCAGTGCTGTAGGATTCAGAATTTGCGTGTAAACCCAGTGCTCTCAGGAGGATTAGGACATGCCAAATGGCTACGTAAAATTGGGGCTTTTAAGCAGCAGTAATTACTCCATCTCATGATGACTCTGGGGACGCAAGGCACAGCCAGGGGTTTAGGGCTTCTGCGACAGTGACAATCTAGGATTTTGCATCTGTGTTTAATGCTGAATGAGCTGGAGCACTAGAATTTAATCTAGCCATACTGTTCGACCTACTGATTGCATTTATGGCTGGTTCACTACTCCCCCTTTTAAGAGTGCTAAGAGACTTGCAGCTCTGAGAAATAAACATCCTTGGAACCCAAATCACTTGCAATTTCTGTTCAGTGATTATTGCTCCTGATGGGTCTGTTCTGTATATCTAGTCCCCCTGTAAATCGGAGAGTTACATGTGCGCACACATCAGAACAGTCTTGTTACAGGGCCTGTAAGACAAGGTGCAGCACTGCAATTTCTGTTTTAATGTAGCGCTGTTTCTATTGTTCTACCCTTTGAACAAAATTAAAATGTACAAGAAAACTGCCAGCCACTAAATGCTTGGTTCTTCTCTTACAAGTTATTTTGTTTTTCCCATTTCAACGGCCTTGTCCAGTTGTCAAAGTTCTTGTGGGCCAGCGCATCTATAAATGCATCTATTCAGGGCCTGCAGTGCACTTGTATTGCCCTAGGGTCCTTCATTGTAGAGCTATCCTGTGCAGCGATCTGCGACACCAAATGATTAAAATCGGGGAGGGGTAATCAACAACAATGATCGCAGCAGAGAACTGGCTTTATCAGATTTATCCACACAAGGAAAGGCGGGAAGGTGGGTGGGGAAATCTACAGTGGGTCAATGCAACAGTCTTTCAGCCTGCGAGACATGAATCCCAATGTGATTTTTGCAACATGTGAAACAAATTGGGTTATTTTGCCCCTGCTGCTAAATGGCCATCTAGCCACATGTTAACAGAGTATCTGGTGGAGACGTCTCAATCTGGAATAGTAGTTGTTCTATTGGCAGAGCTCTGTAGTTCCCACACAATACCTGATGGAACCAGTGTGGCCATTCTGTCTGTCCCTTTCCTGAACAGATAATCTAATTCAGCCACTGCAATGTGCTGCTCATAGAATCTTGCAAGGCACACAGAGTTTTCCTATACTTCTGGAGATAGCGCTCAATCTCTCTGCAGAGTTACCATTAGCCTTCAGGGATCATCCTTGACCCTTCCACGTGATGCTTCCTTCTGCCCTCAGAGACTGTCCCCTGAGTCTTTCTAAGGAAATCTGGCCCCAAGCCTCCACCCCTGAGTCTCCAAGATGAACAATAACACTTAGCTCTTAGGATTTCCATCTGTAGAACTCAAAATGCTTTATAAAAGAAGGTATTGCTATCCGCATTGTACAGATGGGAAAAACAGAGGTACAGAGAAGTGAAGGGACTTGCCCAAGGTCAAATAACGGGTCAGTGGCAGAGCCAAGAATAGAGCCCAGGTCTCTTGACTGCTAGACTCGTGCCCTAGCCACAGGACAATGCTGAGTCACATAGATATATAGAGTGATACATTGAAATAGGCTCAAGGCTCTGAATGAAGACACAGGCCAATTCTGATACTCCTATCTAGCACTTGAGTGGCAGCTGCCCTATCAGGTGAGGTTTCTAGTTTGACTTGAAAACCTTACCCGTAAGCCAAGTTTAGAACAACAGGAAGCTCCCGTATGAGTCCTGTTTCACACACTCACCCTCCCTCCCCCGCTGTCTCTTTCTGTTCCTTCGCTGCAGCAACCCTCTGATGTTCAGATCACAAGCAGATTCTCGGGGGTTAAATGCGCCATTAGTCACTGGGGAAAAAAAAGACCCTTTAAAAACAGATGGTGGGTGATAGAAAAACTGTTCTGAGTGTAAATATCTATACCAGCCCGGCTGCTTCATCAGATCTTAGCATCAAAAGCTGTTTGTCAATTTAGCAACAAACAGCAGTATTGATTTTATTCCAAACTACAGACCTCACGAGAGATGGAGAGGTGGTGCTTTCATATAGAAAATCCTAGGCTGCAGATCAGGCCTGGGGGGAATAACAAGACAGGACAAGCCGGCGAGCAAAGTAACTGCAGCACCAGAATCAGCTAGTATGTAAATAGCAGACAACAGGTTGGAGGTTATCAGGAAGGATGTGTGGGCTAGTTCAACCTACGCAGTTCATCACGGGGCAGGGCCCCAGACTAAAGGGCTAAAAGAGTTAGTTTCCCCTTTTCTGCACCAGAACCTGTCAGCTTTGGTCGGGGGTGTCCTGCGTCACATGAAGTTGCTATTTCAATCTGCACAGGGGTAAGCAGCTTCAGGAGAAGGTGGAGAGAAGGGAAAATGCAGAACAAGAAGGGAAGAATTCAGACCGCACTCTAGGACAAGGATGGCGTCTGTCTTGTACCCTCTCTCATTAGCTTCTCTTGTCATTAACTGCAGGGCTGACAAGTAGACTCTGGAAGCATTTCTTGATGGGAAGGGGCAGGTACCTCTGATCCCCGGGAGAACGTCCCTTCCTCTCTGAGCTAAAGTCACCATAAATATTCCTCTTATAAGTACCTCACTAAGCATGCTGCTCCCTGCGCTCTCAGGAGAGAAGTGCTCTACAAGCCTGTTCATTTTGCCAACAAAGGGGTCTAGAGAAACAAAAAGGAATCGCCAGCACCGCCCGCAGCAATTTCATTTATTATGGCTCTAGCAAAACAGTGAGGAAATGCCCATGGAAGCACACTTAAGTCCCACCAGAGCCCATTTAGAGCCAGAACTCACAGGGCTCCCGTCCTGGTGCGGCATTCAGAAAGGGCCAACACATGCAGGGAGCCAGTTCCTGGCGTGACACTCAAAGACAGCCAGAATGTACAAGGACTAAGTCCCAGCACAGTGCGCAGAGAAGGCCAGAACATACAAGGAACTGGGCCCCAGCATTGTGCTGGGAGAAGACCAGAATGTACGGGAAGGAAGAAAATGAAGCCAGGTTGTAAAAAGTGAAGAAAAATCCACAATTAAGCAAAATAAGGTGAAAGAGAGAGGAGAAAAGAGCGCAGTTCATTCCTGATGTACGTGGACATAACTCCATTGATTTGCACTTCATTCAAACTGGTCTTAAATATGGTCCAGAAGAAATTAAGCTGAGTCCCTTCTCTGACCTATCTTGAGTTCTTCACACCCATGTAAATTTATGATTAAATACAGTAGTTAGGGCCAGATTCTGATTCCTGTACTCAGGTCCCTCTATGGGGCTGCTAGTGGGGCACAGTTCTATTTAGGGGGATCAGAACGTGCCTCTAAATATTCAGGTATAACACACAACTGAAAACCAAGTGGCTCCCGCCAGCGTCGCTCCCGGTGAGCTCTGCCCTGGGATGCGCCTGCCCTCCTGTGCTAATGGTCTTTTTCTCTCTAGAAGCCTGGAATAAATGGGCCTTTTTTCAAAGACAGCCTCATGCTGGTTAGTCTGAACTCTGCCTGTGTAGCGCTGCTGCTTCACTACACCCTGGTGCTGAGCTGCTCCCCTCATTATCAGATTGCTGTTCATTAATCAAAGCACTAACAGTGAGATAGAGAAGCCTGGAATACAGCGTGGACGGTGCTTCATTTGTACTGATTGATTTTCCCGTCATAGTTTATTATTATTATTTACTGTGTGTGCTTCAAAACAGATTGAACTGCAATGTGTGGTGGGTACCTATTTTAACTCCTCTTTTTAGCACCTGCTATTCCTACTATGGCAGTAAGAACAGCTAGTTCTCCAATGGCCAGGGCTCAACATCTTCTCTACTAAGGGACAGAAAGAGTGGAGTTGTTATAGAAATGGAGTTCTTCTGAGACATGGAGAAGTCCTGGTTTCCAGAGCTGCTGAGCATCTACAAGTCCTGCTGAAATCAGTGAGCTCCATGGGTGCTCTGAAAACCAGAGCCCAAGATGTTATGTCTTACAGGTCCGCTATATTGGCCAGGGTTGCAGCAGGTGGAGGGATAAACTGAGGAGATTTGTAGGACTTGCATGGTTACATTTAGCTCAGGGCAAGGATGGTTTGGCAGCTTCATGGTGAGGTTTTTGTCTTGCAGTGGAAAGAATGAAGACTGTGCTGGTGATGAAATACACTCGGTCTTCTTTCTCCCTGGATCTCCATTAATCTCCCAAATCACCATTCATGGCAATTTGACTTTGATATTCAAACCAGACTGGAGCAAATTTTGCAGATTTCCTCCCTGTTGTCTAGACTATCAGAGCAGGGCAGATCTAAAAGATTGGAGCTGGTGGTGGTGTGAAGTGGTCAGGGAAAGGTTCTCATTGAAGTTGACATTTGCATCAATAAAGGGAGGATGGAGGCTGCAACAGGCTTTACAAATAGACATCTCAGCCCCTCAATAGACATCTCAGCCCCATAAATAAAGTAGTGGCGAACCTAGCATCCCCAGATACTAGGGGTGAAATCCAGGCCATACTGAAGTCAATGGCAAAACTCCCATTGGTTTTACTGGGGACCAGGATTTCACACTAGGGATTTTCAACCATCTGAGCCTCTGGTTGCACTTATTCTGCAATTGCCTTATTCAAGGAATACAACAGGAAGCCCAAGGTTGGTTGCAGTCATGGGTGTGAAAGGCAGTTGTGGAG
Source organism: Malaclemys terrapin pileata (assembly GCF_027887155.1). Taxonomy (NCBI): domain Eukaryota; kingdom Metazoa; phylum Chordata; order Testudines; family Emydidae; genus Malaclemys; species Malaclemys terrapin. Next base: position 77,228,672 of record NC_071514.1, on the reverse strand, counting down.
GGAGGTGATGAAAATAGATATGAGAGAGAGAGAGAGTTGTTTTTCTACTTGTATTTTATAATTAGCCCAGGTCAGGAGTGAGGGGGCAGCTGCCAGGTCACAAAGGCCCTTAGCACCGTTTCATTAATAAAGTTCATAACAGAAACCACAACTATTCAGCTGTTTTGAAAGTTTCCATGGGCGGTTCTTCACTGTTACTGGAAATGTGAGTCTCCTTCACACAGGAATTTCTTTCTTATCACGTGCTTTATCTTGTTCAGATGCTGTTTTTTACTGATTGGGGAGGGGGAAGGAGTGTGTCACCACTACCTTCTGATAAGTATCAGGGGGTAGCCGTGTTAGTCTGTATCTACAAAAACAACAAGGAGCCTGTGGCACCTTAAAGACTAACAGATTTATTTGGGCATAAGCTTTCGCGGGTAAAAACCTCACTTCGTCGGATGAAGAAGTGAGGTTTTTACCCGCGAAAGCTTATGCCCAAATAAATCTGTTAGTCTTTAAGGTGCCACCAGACTCCTTGTTGTTTTTACATTCTGATCGAGTGTGGCAGAATTGATCAGAGATAACCATTCTTCCTCTACTTGCTTAGCTAGCAGATAGGTCCTTTAGCTCCACTGGCAGAAGCCTTTGTTTTTTGAAGCTGGAGATGGTGAGTTGGACTGCCTTAGCTACCTCTCAATACCACATGCATATAGTGGTCTGCTGTCCCATAGCATCTGAGTGGGATGACGGAGTTTTTATGATGGTCCCTTCACCTCTTGTGGCTGAGCTCCTTGGGCTACAGCAAATAATTGTTTTCTCACCCGTTTTCTGGAGCAGTAGGAGGGGTAGTTGAGTGATGGCACAATGGACCACCAGGCCACAGTCAGTGGAAACACAGATGATCCCATCGATCAAGCCAATATTTGGTCACACGTGAAGTCGCACTCCCTGGGTTAGGAAACAAGCGTTTGAGGAGTTGATATCGTAAATGTGTTTTTACAAGCACAGCCTTGTGAGTGATGGGAGGAGGTGAGGTACATAGACATTAGTGACGGATTTAACCAGGACCAAGTACAGAAGTCTGGATAAGATTCAGCTGAGCAGTATTGGTCAAAGCATTGCATATCTTTGTAAATCTGGCACTGGTTCATTCATACTTTATTATTATTGTTATTAGGGCCCAGGATGTACTGCAGTTGGCTTGAATCAGGATCAGCTGCAAAGGTTTTCAAGATTTTTTTCTCTCCTTTCTTTCTTTGGTGCATTTATGCCAACAAAAGATGTTACTGATTTTTTAAAAGAATTCTATCTTCCTCTAGTGGTGAAAGGGGTTAACTTCAGTTTCCAGAAGCAATGGGCATGCAGATGTGTGCGCACAGGAGTGCATATGTATGTGAATTAATGGCGTGACAAATCTAAGGGGTCAAAGCCCCAGTGTTAGTGTTTACTTTTATAATGTTCTGTCTCATAGAAACCCCCCTTATCTTTGATATCCAGCTGTTGTATATTAAATCTCATTTTAATGCCCCCATTGCAATAACATCCTTTTAAAATGCCCTGAATGACAGTGAATTCCCATTTTAGTCGTAGGACGTGATTTTTCTCCCTCCTAACTCCAGCGATGTAGGATAAAATACTGGGTCATGCCAAGAGGTGATGGGGTAATAGAACACTCCATATGTTTTACAGAAAAAAATCTCTTTGGGTTAAGCTGTTTTCAGTTCAGATGAGACATGCTCAAGCCCTGATCACCTTGTAACACAGCCATACGATACAAGTGCACTGGAGTGAGGCAATACTGATTTACTTTCTGTAAAAATGTACGTAACGCCAAGAAGCTTTTCACCGCCTCTTCTGAACTCTGTCTGATTCCTGTGCCCCCTGCTGCAAGCCCCCAGCCTCATCCCCTCTGCTATGTGTCCCATATCACTCTAATCATCCCTGAGCTGCAGGCGTCCGGCTGTGAGCCCCAAGTCTGACAGCCTCTGCTGTAAACACCACTGTAACTTCCTCTTAATTATCCATCATGTGTTCCTGGCTATAAACCAGGGGTTCTCAAACTGGGGGTCGGGACCCCTCAGGGGGTCACAAAGTTATCACATGGGGGTCACGAGCTGTCAGCCTCCACCCCAAACCCCACCTTGCCTCCAGCATTTATAATGGTGTTAAATATATTAAAAAGTGTTTTTAATTTATAAGATGGGGGTCGCACTCAGAGGCTTACTAAGTGAAAGGGGTCCCCAGTACAAAAGTTTGAGAACCACTGCTATAAATGAATGCTTTACTGCTCCCTAGATCTTCTCAGCTCCATGTCTCTGGTATGAACTCCACATCTCCCTGTCCCTGATCACCACGGGCTTGACTGTGAGCTCAACTGTATTCCCTAGTGTGGTATTACAAAGAATATTGGACCAATGGGGGGGATGTGCCAAGATTGGGAATGCCACAAAACCGTACCTCACCCTGTTTCGACTGATAGTTAGCATTGTCTGCTATTTTTTTTTTTTTTTTTTTTTTTGCTGCCAGTAAATATCCATTTAATGCCAAAACTGGATACTCATAAAACAAGCTGAACATGATTATTGGATGAGAATGTCAATACTATCTATTCATGACATCCTGGTGATTGGATTCCGGAATGATGGACTATGATGGTTTTGAGCCCCTCTCCGCCTTCTGAGCACCATCGTATTTCTCCAGACATTTTCATAGTGATAGAGGCAGTGTTTAGTTGCAGCCCCTATACACGATATCTACCTCACGTGTCCCCAAAGGGTCTTATGTCCCTTTTGCAACAGCCCAGAAAATCTCAGTGTGGCAGATTACACTGAGCCCTGGTCTACACAGGGGGGGGAATCGATCTAAGTTACGCAACTTCAGCTACGTGAATAACGTAGTTGAAGTCGACGTACTTAGACCTACTCACCGAGGTGTCTTCACTGCGGTGAGTCGACTGCTGCCACTCCCCCGTCGACTCCGCCTGCGCTTCTCACAGAGGTGGAGTACAGGAGTCGACGGGAGAGCGCTCAGGGGTCGATTGATCATGTCTAAACTAGACGCGATCAATCGACCCCCGCTGGATCGATCGCTGCCCGCTTATCCGGTGCGTAGTATAGACATACCCTGAAAATATTATCAATGGGCTGTGTTGAGTCAAAGGGAAATACCTCCATCTTGTGACTTGTGTCATCTGCCTTGTCTCTGTCATCAGACCCTTACATGGAATGATTTCATTGGATCCTCACTGCATTGCAGCCATTTGCTAAAACATTCCAGATTTATCAAAGACGCTGTCATCTTGCTCCCTCCTGTCGGAGGCACTTTGGTTTGGGTTATTTTGGGTTCCTTGTTCTATCCTGTCCTGCCACCCACACCCAACTCCCCTCTGTGTCACCTGTTCCTCTTCCAGCCTAGGTTATAAATAATATTTCAGTTTCATTCAAGTCATTCCCTGACTAGCCCACTTATAGTGCTGCACAGGGAGATCTCAGCTGCCTTCCAGAGTTGTAATTCAATTGGACTCACCAGCTCTTGTTCTCAAACTGCTTCAGCTGCACTTTCCTCACAAAATTATGGCAGTAGCAACATAGGTGCCTGAACTAGAGGTGCGGGGGTGGGGAGGTGCTATCACACCCCCAGGCTTGAAGTTGTTTCCATCCTATACAGGGTTTACAGGTAGGTTCAGTGAGTCTCAGCACCGCCACTATACAAATTGTTCCAGCACCCCTGAGCAGCAACGTCCAGAGACTGAGTTAAAGCTGGAAGTTTGAGCAGAGACTGCATTATTCTGCATCTAATCCCTCCATTCTGACAACAGCGGGGATGGGGTGTGTGTGGGGTGTTTAACAGGAACAGTCCATTGTTCTGCTTCACAGTCAGAGGCTGAAATGCCTTTGGAATCAAGGCGCAGTGACTTGGAACATAAATAAGAGCTCTGAGTTAGTTGCTGCAAGGCAGCCCTCTCTTCCCTCTTGCACCATTCCACCCACAGCTGTGCTCTTGCTCTTCTGCCGCCCAGCTGTGCTCCTGTAATAATGGATGGGGAGGAAAATTTAGACCTGTTCTCTCATGCTCATGTGCCACTGGGTGGTGACACAGTACTACACAGAGACACAGCAGTGACCAGTTAACCTGCACACATGCTGTCTGGGGCCTAGTACTCACAATCTTCTGCTCCCAAAACACAGGCTTTTATCACTTGAGGTAAAACAGTGGTTCTCAACCAGGAATACATGTACCCCTGGGGGTACACACAGGTCTTCCAGGGGGTACATCAGCTCATCTAGATATTGCCTAGTTTTACAACAGGCTACAGAAAAAGCATTAGCAAAGTCAATATAAACTAAAATTTCATAGAGACAATGACTTGTTTAGACTGCTCTATATACTATAATATATACTCTAATCACACTGACATGTAAGTACAATATTTATATTCCAACTGATTTATTTTATAATAATATGGTAAAAATGAGAAAGTCAGCAATTCTTCAGTAATAGTGTGGCTGTGACATTTTTGTATTTTTATGGCTGATTTTGTAATCAAGTAGTTTTTAAGTGAGGTGAAACTTGGGGTACACAAGACAAATCAGACTCTTGAAAGGGGTACAGTAGTCTGGAAAGGTTGAGAGCTACTGAGGTAACAGATAACCACCATCAATAAGCTGTCACTAGCATTAGGATCTATAGTCTCATTGTAGGCTAAACACTAGAGGGTGGTATAACCATAGACACTTGGCTAGTCAGGTCAGATTTCATCCAGAAGAATATTTACCCATGCAGTGTGCTCTGTACCACGGGGCAGATATATATAAACCCAGGGCCAGATGTTCAGCTGGCATCAGTCAGCATAACTCCAGTGACAGCTCATTAATTAGTTTTCATTCTTGAGTGACTCCGGGGAGGTGCCACCATACTCCAACCTGCGGCTGCCCCTCTAACACTGCCACTAAGTGGTGCACACTGAGTTATCAATTCTATTAGTTTGTCTGTTTGTTTTGGTAGCAAAACCAGCCACATTCTGCTCTGTGGGTAAAACCCAGAGGTCAGCTTCTGCGCAATCTAGCCATTGAAGTCAGAGCCTTGCGCTCAGCACCTGCCAGGATTTAACTGAGCGAGTTTATCCCCAAGTTTAAATTGAATCTTTATTTGCAGCTTTTTATTTTTAAAATCTTGTTAGTTTGCAACAGAACCCGAGTTGTCTGTACAACCCAGCCAGTTTCCACCAGATTTGCTGCTGGTGAGAGCGAGAGCTGGACAGGACATAAAAAGCTTAGGCTTCTATGTGGCAATGCAGAGCAATACCAATTCACTACTGGGCTTCTGTTCCTAACTCAGCTGGCTAGATCACAGCACCTGGTTTGTGAATCCACAGGGGCTGCAGACCTCTGCTGTAGAGTAGCTTGAGGCTGCTTGCCAGATTCCCAGTCTGTGGTCCCCAGGTGCTCTTCAAACTGCTTTCTGTTTATTCCAGTTTACTTTCTCACTCATTTATTTTCAAATTGAAATATGTTTTTCTGTTATTAACTAACTCCCTGCCACCCTGCTTGCAGTAAAGCTTGATTTATTTATCCCTTTCTGCATTAAGGGGACGGGATACTTAATCTCCTGTGTGTGGACTCAAACATATCATCTCAGTGAAATGCTGATCGGTCCTCCTCTGGTTAGCTTTCTGCCAGCTCTCCTCTGCCTTCCTGCTGGCCAGGTTCTGCAGCATTCACTACCATTTCTTTAAATTACACAGTCCCTCCTCATCAGAGACCAGTAAATCCTAAATTAGCTTGTAGTCTCTTGTCTGTGTGCATGCGATTGTCTGTGACCTTCTAACTGTTCACCATCTAAGCAACATTATGCTAGGTCAGTACTTGGAGGAATATCTAATCATTGCACTTTTGTTCTGGAAATATACTTTTCTGCTAATAAGTGTCTCCTTCCACAGAAACCTCTGCAGAAGACTAGAGGAGGCTGGTAATCACCTCATCCAGGGGACAATAAATAAACATTTCATGGGAACAAATAGACTCTCAAGCACTGTGGGCTAGCATTTTAAATCCATATTAGATGCACATCTATAAAGTGAAAAAATGAGGGTTATCCCTATGCATGGACACATGCATACTGTCTGGCAGTGGCACGTTCTTTCAAGTGGCAAACACTTACTGTAAGTACCGCTGTTTTATACCCTTAAAATATTGTGTAGACGTGGAAAGAGAAGGTTGTCCAGCTGCAATTTTCAGTGCAAAATTAAGTGGGCAGATTTCACACCATAAACTAGAGGAGGGGAGCCAGGAGTTCCTTGTAAAAGAGCTCAGATTCTTCTCAGAGAGGGACTCGCTCAGTGGCAACTCAAATACCACCAAACTTCATGCTCCAGTTGCTCTGAAACAAACCCAGGCAGACTGAGCAGAATACTGATCTCCACACCAAGGACCTCCAACATACCAGCCCATCAATGACCTCATGCAAACACTGGGGATAGTGTTTTATTCTTCCTAAAGTGTAGGTGTTAAGAAGCAGGTGACAGGCAAGTGGGTGACCCTGCATTTGTGAGGTCACTGGACAGTTCTGCAATAGATTAATGAAAATGACAACACTGTAACCTTTTTACAGTTAGCACCAGGCTTCTTTTTTTTAAGTAACTAACAGAGTCCTTGTTTGAATCTGAGAGAATACCCAAAGAGAACATCTGTTTTCTCCTTTATATTTGAGCTTCACTAGCAGGTCATGCACATAATTATATTAAGCCTTGCTAATTTCCTACTGGTTTGTGGAGCTCTATATTACCCATAGAGATATTTGGCTCTGCATCACTAAATAAGTCATTTTAAAAAACACTGCAGAAAAAAACAGGCACAGTTTAGCAGTGATTGTGATGAGTTCCATTCTCAGGGCGCTCCATTTTCCCTGGCTTGTGTTTGTCGTTTTAGCCATGTTGCTTTTCTCTCCGTTTCTCATGTTATTACCGAGCGGTTGTTTTTATAATATAGATGCCCCATGGACAAGTGTGAACCAACAAGACTACTTAGGGCTGCTCTTCCCATGTTCATAAGCCACAAGCCCACCGCTATGTGTGCTTTCCCAGGACATATGCCCGTTCTCAGATTCCAGTCCCGGTGTGCTTTCAAGACCCATCCTCCCAGGCAGAACATAAGAGCCAGTCCCCGTATTTTCTCAGGACATAACCACACATTCAGAGAGGCCCATGCTTGGACCCCAAAGGCTCCTGTACTCTGATGACAACACATCATCCCGGCACAGCTTGGCGGTTCAGTCCCTGTACTCTCAAGCATAGTCCTGCACTCAGAACCACAAGTCACAGTCCCTGTATTCTCTTAAGATATCCCTATACTCAGAACCTAGGCTTTGTGAGCTCTCAAGGCCTACCCTTATATTCATCAGGACCCTTGCTAGGTACACAATATGTACCATGTTGCAGAAATTCCATGGGAAAACCACAAGTTAGATTAAAAAATATCAGCTTCTTTCAACTACTAATAATTTGGAGACTAATAGGAGGTTTAGTGTTTTGAAAATTAACTAGTTCATTGAGTGACAGTGGCTGGCGCTGCAGCGAAAGAACAGGCTGCTGCCAAGTAGTCTGCGAATGAAGATTAATTGGGTAAAGAGCCACAACTTACATATTTCTTTTATTCCTATTTCATCCCCTAGGGGACCGAAAATGAGTGCTACAAAGAACACACACAAAAAATCCCTCTGCTACAAATTTTATAAAAGAAACAGACTTGCATTGTCCCTCCAGGCCTGTCTCAAGCTCCCGCACTGTTTAGTGGTGGGTGTGCCATCCGCAGCATAACGCATGCTGGGAATAAATTACACAGAGCAAGAACTGACTGTTTGTGAACTTAAAAGAAAGAGGAAAGAAGGAATAACTAAACATAGAAATGTACTGAAATTACACAGAGATGGAACGCACTATTGGGCTATCTGGCCATCCAGTCCACCGTGGCCAATGCAGGATTGTTGCCGGTTCTCTTGTGCTTTGTCCAGTCCTGTTTCAAATGTCACTTCCCCTGCCCCCAAGAGCTCAATGAAGCCCTTAATTATGAACCTGGCGCCCATTACATCTTGGGAAACTTCAGATCCCAGATTACCGCCAATTGTGTGGGATAGGGTTTGAATATTTCCAGGGTCCACTGTGGGGGAAAGTAAAGTGAACTGGAAAAAAGGCAGAATCTGGGAGCCAAATTCATAATTAAGAGTCATATCCTGGGGATGCTGAATGACATCAATTTACATTGATTTCATTGGGTATTACAGGTACTAGGATTGGGCCCTGAAAGAAAAAAAAACAGTTGTGATAGGGATGATCAGACATGTGGAGACTATCCAGCCAAGATTCCAGTACCAGAAGCCTGAATTACCATACTGGGAGTCTCTGGTCCCATTGCTGAGATCTCTGGAAAGCATCCTCTCTATTTAAACAACTTTTTTCTGATTCCTCCTCATAAATTTCATTGTTTAATTTGTCTGACCATTTTCTTTTTATTCAGCTATCAAGAATACACAGAGAGAAGGCCATCAAGAGATTCACATAAAACCACTGGCAACACAGCAACTGGAACAGGAGGTTGGCCTTTTAACATTACAAATCCACCAGATTAGTTACGTGTTTGAAGTGTACCTGGAAACTGAACACCTCCTCATCTGGGCAGTAATAGTCACAATCACCACGATGTAAGAGAAGCAAAGGGAGCACAGATCATAAATCTCCTTCAAATCTCAGCTTTGCTATCTAAATGCATAGTAAGCAGGAGATGTTGTGAAGACCAAAATTATAACTGGATTAAAATTCTATGGCATCTTTAACTAAGCTAAAAGAAACCAGGACTGCTTTTGCCCTGAAGTAATAGTAGCCTGGTAATCTGACTCAGTTTAATTGCCTAACCCACTGGTTAGAAAGAACAACTCAGGTGATTTATCAACAGGGATTCCATTACTACATATTTTGTCATTTCCTTCTCTCAAGATTCCCATTCTATAACACCTGGCAGGTACAACTGTGATCGCAATGTCATGTTCTTGTGTCCTCAGCATGGGTAAGTGTCCAGTGTGTGATGAAAGTAGCACTTACTAATTTTGATTCTGTTCATGAAGCTGTTAACTGAAGTGATGATGCCACCTCATTCTCCTGACCAGACACAACAGAATGATGTTGCCACCAGATAATTCTGTAACACTAGAGGACAGAATGGGTGTGGAGGGGCTGTGCTATCCATGGAGTTCCCCATGAGGAATTCTGGCTTAGCCAAAAGTGACAGCTTTGCCTTCTTTCAAGAATTGCAGCACTTGCCCCTCTCTGTGTCTGGCCCACTTGGTAGATGCTTTGGAGGTAGGCAGGACCATGGTGCCACCCTTCCTCATTTCAGTTACGTTGTGCCTGTGCTCTCCAATGAGACTGTGTCCTCTTCTGGGCCTTCTAGGTGTAGTGGGTCAAGAGTAAAACAGAGATGTTGGGGGTTCAAGCTTACTACCTTCTTCCTCATTCAACTGAGCTCCCAACTGCTTCACAACCTCCAATCCACAGCATTCCCCCTGTAGTGGGTCAGCTGCCTCCTAGCACCCACTCATGACCAGAGGTCACTCTGCAGCAATAAATCAACAGCAAAGTTCAAAAGGTAATTAGAACACTTCCTTTGTGGGATTCAGTTTATTTATTCTTTACTCACATTGGCCCTCCACACTGCATTCCCAGTTCAATATCTCCCCCCCTCCCCTTCCTTTGGTAGGGATCTCCCAGCCCTTCTTCCAAGCACAGTCTTAGTTCACCAGTGTTCAGTTTTTACCTGGATGGACCTCTGCCTTCAGGCTCTGGTAGCAGGCTGTTCCTCCTGTTTTAGCAGCCCACTCCCAGTCCTCTTGGGTGGGGCAACTTCCCCTGGTTTCAGGGTCTTCACTGCAAGAGTCTTTCCATCCTCTCTACCGTCTATGCAAAGCTTCCTGCTGCTGCCTTAATAGGCAGAAGGTTTAAAACAAACGCAAGGAAGTACTTCTTCACACAGCACGCAGTCAACCTGCGGAACTCGTTGCCAGGAGATGTTGTGAAGACCAAAATTATAACTGGATTAAAAAAAGAACTAGATAAGTTCATGGAGGATAGGTCCTTCAATGGTTATTCGTCAAGATGGTCAGGGATGCAACCCCACGCTCTGGGATTCCCTAGGGCTCTGACTGCCAGATGGTGGGATTGGATGACAGGGGATGGATCACTGGATGATTGCCTTGTTCTGTTCATTCCCTTTGAAGCCTCTGGCCATTCTTATGTTCTTTTATAGGGGAATCAGCTATCCTCCATCAGGCCCCATCCACGCACAGCACAGGTGGACTGGAGCAGTTCCTTTGGTATTTAGGGTTGGCTGGCACCAGGCCTCCAGCCCTAAAGGGGCAAGCCACCCTGTGACATCACCCAACAGCTCCCCAAGAACCATCTTTTTGTTCAGAACTCAACTGCTGCATAGCCAGTGAGGGAAATGGAGTGACTGTTACTCTATCTTCCCCCTATTTCTCCTCCCCCATACTCATCTTTCACTCTATGTTTTCCTCTTTCTTACGCTGCCAGCAACTGAGAGACAGGTAAGAAATATGCCCAACTTCTCAGCTAGCTCTTCACCTCAGAAGGAGGAGAAAAAAGGACACAAAGAACGATAATAATTGAAGTAACAAATAGAGAAGGAACAAGGGGAATGGAATAGAGATAAAGAAAGGATGAAACTGGGAGGTGGAGGCAGGGCCGTCTCTACCATTTTTGCTGACCCAAGCAAAAACAAAAAAAAAGCCGCTCGCACTGCCGAAGCAAAAAAAAAAAAAAAGCCACCGGACTTTGCCATCCCAAGAATGGATGGAATGCCACCCCTTAGCATGTGCCGCCCCAGGCACGTGCTTCCTCCGCTGGTGCCTGGAGCTGGCCCTGGGTGGAGGAAGACAAAGAGGGAGTGAGAGAATGAAATTGATAGACAAGACTCAGTATTATGGTCACTACATTGTATTTAATTTACTCATGCAACTGGTTGGGGTTTTGATGTCTCCGCAATGGAAGGCTGGGGGAGAGGGATGATTGGGAGTCATGGGGCGGGGCGATAGGCAGGGTCCAGGAAATGGGGAGTGTGGTGTATTTGAGGAGTAGTGGCAGACTGAGCACAGTATGTTGCTTACAAGATGTTTTCTTTGGGTGTTCACACACTTAATTGTGCTGCACACACACACACAAAATTAGCAAAGGCAACAATAAGTGGCTACACTAGCACTGCCCAGTCATAGTGAGGTTCTTTCCCACCCTCTCAGCCAGGGCCGGCTCCAGGCACCAGCCTGGCAAGCAGGTGCTTGGGGAGGCCACTCCGGAGGGGGCGGCACGTCCAGCTATTCGGTGGCAATTCGGTGGACGGTCCCTCACTCCCGCTCGGAGCGAAGGACCTCCCACCGAATTGCCGCTGCAGATCGCGATCGCGGCTTTTTTGGGGGGGGCCGGGGCTGCTTGGGGCGACCCAAACACTGGATCCGGCCCTGCTCTCAGCATGACAACAGAAGCGGTATTGTAGAAGCTTTGCAATGGTGATCAAACTTCATTCTGCACTGCAGTGAGAATAGCTTGGGGATGATTGGATGAACAGCCACAGCTCTGAGGGGGGATGGACCTTTTCCTTCTGCTGGATGGAAGGATGAATGGACAAGCCACTTCAACCCACAAGTGAGCATTGTTAATGTGGATCCAATAATGGGAACTGAGGATCTCTAGCTGTTGGTTTGTTTGTTGAGCAATTCATCTGGGACCATAGTCTCCAGGGAAATTAAGCTTGGTACTTGTCTGAACTCTCTAAACCCCCTGAATCCCTGAAGCAGCCTGGAGTGCAGAGAGGAAGTGGTGTCGGCGTTATACTAAAGGAGGGTTCTGGAACGAATGAGAAAGTACCAGGCTGCTCACTTCATAGTCACTTTGGGCCTGATTTTCACAAGTGCTGGGCACCTGCACATCTCACTGATGTCAGCTGGAGTGACACCTGGGTGCTCAGCTGCTCTGAAAGGCCATAGGATTTCCCTCCCTCCCCCGCATCTTATGCTTTTGACTCGTTTCTTTGTGGGACAATGGTGTCATCTGGTGGCTGAATTGGTGAATTACATGTAATATATTAGAGGCGTCCAGCCCTTGGAGATAGCCAATGCTGCATCTTAACCCCTATAAAGAGAAAAGGTCCTGGAAGACAAAACCCCCAAAGTAGGTCCTGCAATAGTGAGAAGAGGACAGTTTGTGACAAACTACTATGCTCTGCTGCTCCTGATTCTTGCAGTACCTAAGTCACTGCACTTACTAAGGCTAAAAGGGTTTGTTTTGGAGTGCTGACAACAGCATCATGTGTGGTTAATGTTCACTCAGTACACTTCCAGAAAGGATGAGCTTGTTTTTAATTGTTCCTTGTACATCTGTGCATTCAATAACTGAGAGGGGGACAAGAGAGGGGGGAGCAGCAACAAGAAATGGAGACATCTCTCTCTATCTTGAATTGAGGGGGTGTGGCTATTTATTGCTTGAGTTTGCGGCCAGAGGGTATTGGATCCCCAGCTGTTGTCAGGCAATCACAAGCAACAGTTCCAGGAATGCTTTTTTCCACCAGTGTTTGGCCAGGAGACTGTGACAGTGTTGTTCAGATGTAGCTCTTGCTACTATAATCCATGCCTTTGCCACCTCAGCGCTGGATTAGTGCAATGTGCTGTACATAGAGCTACCCCTGAAGTCAATCTGGAAACTTAAACTGGAGTCTGCCTGTTGGTGGGAGAATATGACACCAGTGCTCCATGATCTCCATTTGCTGATTACTGCTCTCCACAGGGATTTAAATTGTTGGTCTTGACCTATAAAACGCAACTCCAAACAGGTTGGGACCTGCCTACTTGGGAGACAGCTTCTCTCTTTGTTTTATGCTGCCACGGGTGCTATCGGAGGAAATGTTTGAGCTGGAGCATTCTTCAGAGAGGCTCTCTGTTTTGGAATCTACTCCTCCCTTAGTCCAAAATAAAGTGCTGATCATCATGGTACTTCTATTTCTCTGCTCTCGTTTTGGGTGGAGGAGGGTGCTTGATGGAGGCTGATGGTTCTGTAAGAGGGAAGATTTTGGGGGACTGACTTTTGTTTTGTTGGAGATTGCTGCGGTCTTAACTGCTGGTTACAATTTGTTTTGTTTTAACTTGTGTATGGAAATTCATAGTTAAAACAAACAAAAACCTTAGCCTGGTTCTGTAGTGGCACTGTGAAGAGAGAAAAAAACATGAAAAAAACCGGTCACCTCTAATCTGGGATGACAAACGCTAAAATGCCTTAATTATAATTGTACGGTTATTGCCTGATGTCAATACAGGGCACTTAACGTTCATTGGGTGCTTTCCCTGTGCATTTCTGTACATTAACATGTTTGAATTTCTTTTAAGTGTAACCTTAACTCATCCGAAGAAGTGGGCTGTAGTCCACGAAAGCTTATGCTCTAATAAATTTGTTAGTCTCTAAGGTGCCATGAGTACTCCTGTTCTTTCTGAAACCTTTCTTGGGTTGGTAATGCATGGTTTTGGAGACAACTATAATGTAACTATCATTTGTTTTTTAACCATTGTTACTGCTCTGTACCCCTAACCTTAACTCTATTTTAGAGTCTTTGTTTTGAAATATAAAAGTACAGTAACTAGTATTACAACAAGAAAGTCACAATCATGCTGTTTCAATCTGAATTTCTTCCTTTATTAGGGCCTGAGGAGTAGCCTGAGAAATAATAAAAAGTACATGAGCGTCTGCTACTCTAGACTTTGCAGAGTGTTTTATCATCAGACAATTGAACATACATTCTGCAGCATTATCTTTTCCTGATGAGTAGGTCACTTTGTCAAATGTGCAGTTTCGGGAACCTGCTTATGATTCTAGGTGGCAGTTTAGAGATGGGTCTATTAAAAATTTCTCTGAAGATTTGTTGTCTGTAATGATTACAACATTTTGACTGAACAAATAACTTTTGACTTGGCAGTGATGCAGCCCTCCTTTCATTAAGGGACTGATCCTGCACGTATTAAAGACAATAGGAATTTGTTCATTGGGGCTGCTAAATCAGGACCTAATGCGCTGTCCGGTTCCTCTTAGCTCATCACTTAATACCTTGTGCATATGTTAGCAATTCTCCTCACCTGCTCTGCGTAGGAACAAGCCCTTGTGTAGTTCCAATAATTAGAAGAAAGAACAGGAGTACTTGTGGCACCTTAGAGTCTAACAAATTTATTTCAGCATAAGCTTTCGTGGGCAGGCTGTAACCCACGAAAGCTTATGCTGAAATAAATTTGTTAGTCTCTAAGGTGCCACAAGTACTCCTGTTCTTTTTGCGGATACAGACTAACACGGCTGCTACTCTGAAACCTGTCATTAGAACCTTGCCAGTGGCTTTCAATACACCCAGCCTGACACTGTTTTCTTAATAAACTTTGTAAGGGAAGTTTCTACTGCAGCGTTAACTATACCTCTGATTTTATTTTATTCCAAACACCATTGGCAACTCCAGCTCTCAACCAACAATCCCCGCTAAGGAATCAGGGAGAGAGGAGCAACATAGCTGGCTGGGGATTTTTTAACACTAGTCTTTTCCCACCACCACTGAGTTTAAAAAGCCCAACAATGATGAGAACACCCGTGAAACTAGGAGAGACAGGATAACACCGGCCTTCTTTCCCTTCCCCTAACACCTCCTCCCTTTCCCCTGGGCCACCAACTCCGTCTCCCCTCGTCCACTCCCTTCTTAAGGCCCCGCCTCTTTGTTCCGCCTCCTTAGAGACTCCGCCCCTTTGTCCCAATCGCTCCTCTCTTATTGGTGCTTCTGCCCTTTACCCCGCCTCCCCTCTTGGAGCTCCTCCTCTTCTCCTCCCCCGCTGTCGGCTCTCCTCCCCTTCGCCCCTCCTCCTGCCTTCCCCCCGCCCACTCTCCCTTAGTGCGGCGTGTCCAGTCGGAGCTCGGGCTGCGTTGATTGACACCCCGTTGACCAATGAGGCGTAGGGTGGGCGGAGTGAAGTCCCGCCCTCGCCCCACCCCTCCCGGACAGCGCTCTGTAGGTGCCAGCCAGGCTAGTAACCGAGGGACCGGCGGGCTCCCTCTCCGCCCCGAGGTACCCGAGCGGCCGGATCTCTCCCGCGGGGCTGCGCTCCCGTGGCCAGTTCTCCTGGGCTTCTGAACCGCGCGCCGCCGCCGCCACGGGCTGAGGGGCGCCGCGGCTCCAGCCCCGCTCCGGGCCGCGCCCCTCCGGCTCCCCCTCCCCTCCAGGCCAGCGGCTCCCTGCGCCACACCCCTCCCCTTGCAGCGCCCCCCCGCCGCCGCGCGGAACGGAGCGGGGGAATGGGCGGTCCTGGCCCTTAGCCCCCCCAGCCGCGGCTGCTCCGAGCGTCTGCCTGGCCTCCGCCCGGTGCGAGGGGCGCTGCTGGGGTCCCCGCGGCTGCGAGTGCCGATCCCGTCCCCGTCCCCAGCAGCCATGTCCGGGGTGGTGCGGACCCTGAGCCGCTGCCTGCTGCCGGCCGAAGCCCCCGGCCGCGGGGAGCCGCGGCGGGAGGGCAAGGAGCGGAGCCGGGACTCGGAGCGGGAGGCGCGGCGGCGGAGCCGGGAGATCGACGCGATGCTGGCCCGGGAGCGGCGCGCCGTGCGCCGCCTGGTCAAGATCCTGTTGCTGGGCGCCGGCGAGAGCGGCAAGTCCACGTTCCTCAAGCAGATGCGGATCATCCACGGCCGCGAGTTCGACCAGAAGGCGCTGCTGGAGTTCCGGGCCATCATCTACGAGAACATGGTCAAGGTAGGGGCGAGCCCCGGGCTGGGGCAGAGGGGGCGCGGGAGCCCGGGGCCGGGGGTTGACCCTGCCACAGAGAACGGGGTGCAACAGCAGCTGGAGTCGGGCCGACCTGAGAACAGCCTTCAAGGGGGTGGGGACAAGGTTGGAGGGGACCCCATGCAGGACAAAGAGTTCCTGGGCTGATGGCGTTCTGGGCCGCCATCGGGCAGCAGGCGCAGCCCTTTGGGGCTGCTGGGGTACTGGGCTTCCGTGCCATGAATGAGGTGAGTTGGAGTACAGGGCTTGCTGGGTTTCTGGATTATCATCCAAGAGGATGCTCTCAAAGAGCCCAGACACCCATGGAGGGATTCTGGAGCGAATTCTAAGACCTAGAGGAGAAGAGGGTAATAGGTAGGTTCTGGGAAACCATGATGAGAACATCCTCAGGGGAGTTGAGGGCCCCCATATTTGGAAGAAGGCAAGTGAGAGGGAGATGAGGATCTCCACCATGAGGAGTGGGTGTTGAGGATCCTTTCCTAGAGGATGACCCTGAAAATGAGGGGGAGGTCCCCGGTATTACAGGAGTTCAAAGCTATAATTTGGGGAACACTTTTAAGCGAATAGGGGGAATCTTAACACCAAAGACTTGTGGAGATGTATCTAGGAGATTGCCCCAGGGCCTGTTGAGGACATTGAGTGATCTCTTCAAGATTAAGAACACCCCAGTTGGAACACTGGGGGAGAGGTTGGGCCTTCAGTCAATGCTTACATCTTTATTATGGAGACCTCAGTGCTCTGGGGCTCATGGCATGATGACTTCCTGGTGAGAGGATAGAATGGTTGCTGGAGTTCAGGGCCATGAGGTACAAGATCGTCCTCAAGGTGTAGAGAGCTTGGGGAAATTGACTGCCCACATCTTCTGCCTGGGGGTCTTAGGTGCTCTGCATAATAACCAGGTGGTGGTCATCTTTTAGAACAGGGGTTCTCAACCTTTTTCTTTCTGAGGCCTCCCCAATATGATATAAAAATTTCCTGGCCGAGTTGTGCCACATCTGTTTTCTGCATATAAAAGCCTGGGCTGGTGTTAGGGGTATCAAGGAGGGCAACTGCTTGGGGCCCCACAGCATAGGGGGCAACACAAAACTAAGCTGCTCAGGCTTCGGCTTCAGCCCTAGGTGGAAGGGTTTGGGGCCCCGGGCTGCAGTCCCACATGGTAGGACTTCAGCTTTCTGCCCTGGGGCTTGGCGAATCTAATGCTAGCCCTGTTGGTGAACCCCCTGAAACCTGCTTGTGCCCCCCCTCCCCAGGGGGTCCCAGATTCCTGGTAGAGAACCAGTTTTAGAACAATCCTACAGGTGCATAAAAACTGGTCACCAAGGGAATACAAGGAGCCCTTGTGCACAGAAAAATAGATACATGGTGTGTACAGGGGCTATTTCTTATATTCTCCATACAAATGCAGGGCTACCAAGAGGGCTCCTTCTCCTCTGAGGAAGGGTCCCTGCCTACTTTTTTTTAAATGTATCTGTATAGGACTTTCCTCACTTCTGCATGGACCCATACTTGTGAGGAAACTTGTAGTTGCTGTGGGATTTCCTGCAAAAATCAAGGAAGGGGCCTATGCACTATCTGAGATGAGGAAAATTGCTTCCACGTCTTAAGATGTGCTTCGAAAGATAACCTTTTTATAACAAAAAGAACAGGAGTACTTGTGGCACCTTAGAGAAATTTAGTCTCTAAGGTGCCACAAGTACTCATGTTCTTTTTGCGGATACAGACTAACACGGCTGCTACTCTGAAACCTTTTTATAACAGCACTCTCTTTTTAAGCACAAGTTGAAGAAGTGACTCTTGCAGTCAAGATCTCCTTCAGAAGCTTTCCCGTCCATCCAAACCGAATGGGAAGACCATTCGTAGCTTAATTCCACTACCTGAATTGCTTTTAAGAAGCATGAGGCAAGTCGCTGAAAATGGGTGGTAGGAAGGGGAGGAAAAAAAGGAGTTTGTTTTGGTAGCAAGTGCCATGGGTTGGCTTTATACTCCACTGCAGGAGGAAGAAGTGGGCACATATAATGCACAAGGAGAGCTCAGGCCACAAAATCCATAGCTTGACAACTTACTTCTCTCTTTCTTCCTCTGGGGAAGAGGGAGGGAAGAGAAGAGTATCACTGGGTTTGATACCCAAAAGTGAGTAGTGTGAATCTTATTCATAGATTATAGGACTGGAAGGGACCTCGAGAGGTCATCGAGTCCAGTCCCCTAATCTTGGATTAGTGTATTTATTTTGGTGCTACCTTAAACTGAGTTAAAATGATGGTAAAGAGCAGTGGAATGTGTGAGGGTAGGAAAAGAAGTGGGACAGAACTGTATGAGAAACCCTGGTTATAATTTTATCTTGCCACTCTCCTAGACAAGTGGACAGCATCTGTCTGAGTTCTTAGTGGTCGCAGTTGTACTCTCACCTTTCAATATAAAGAAGAACAGGAGTACTTGTGGCACCTTAGAGACTAACAAATTTATTAGAGCATAAGCTTTCGTGGACTACAGCCCACTTCTTCGTCAATATATGTTCCATTCTATATGCATCCGAAGAAGTGGGCTGTAGTCCACGAAAGCTTATGCTCTAATAAATTTGTTAGTCTCTAAGGTGCCACAAGTACTCCTGTTCTTCTTTTTGCGGATACAGACTAACACGGCTGTTACTCTGAAACCTTTCAATATAGTTCATTCTTTCACCATAGATGTTGGGGAGCTGCCTGTAATTTCAACCTGGGTTTAATAGGTGGAGTCGAAATACAGTATCATGGAACAAACTTATTTTCAGTTGCCTAATATGTTCAAACCTAAGTTCCCTCTAACTACACAGCTTCGTAGCTGCCTATTAATCCCTCTGCAGTGGCTCATGGCTGCAGCGGGGAGAGGCGCCCTTCCTGGCCGGCCCCAGTTCAGACCTCCCGTGTTGGGGAGAGGCGCCCCTCCCTCAGCCCCAAGCTGCTGCAGTGAGAGAGGACTGGGGATTGTCCCCAGTCCTCTCTCTCCCCACCGCAGCCTGGGGGCAGCCTGCACCCCAAACCGCTCATCTCTGGCCCCACCCTAGAATCCGCACCCCAGCCCTCTGCCCTAGCCCTGAGCCTCCTCCCACATGCTGAACCCCTCATCCAAGCCCTACCCTAGAGCCCTCATCCTCCGCACACCCCAGCCCTCTGCCCTAGCCCTGAGCCTCCTCCCGCACACTGAACCCCTCAACCAAGCCCCACCCTAGAGCCCTCATCCCCACAAACCCCAACCTTCTGCTCCAGCCTTGAGCCCCCCTGCCACACCCTGAATCTCTCATCCCTGGCCCCCACCCCAGAGCCCATACCCCCAGCCAGAGCCCTCATGTCCCCCAAACCCCAACTCTGCCCCAGCACTGAGCCCACTCCAAACCCCTCGCCCCACCACATTAATTTTGTTATGTGTCACACATCACCTCCATATCTGTGCACATAACAAATTTATTCTTCACATAGACATAAAAAATAGAGAGATCACTGGTTCAAAATAATGTAACCATCCATTAACTCTAAATGGAAATACCTAGATCATCTAAACAATATTGCAAGCACTAAATCTTAAACATGTATTAAGTGAATTTAAACAACTGGTCTTGTGCTCCAGAATTTAAGCATTTTTAACATTATAAAATATGAATTCTGCTTGACCCTATTGTTGACAGTTGAACTGCATTTTAGCTCCTCTTTCCACACTACTCATCAGCATTATCAAAAAGCAGTTCTGTTAAAGCTTCTAGAGTTTTGGGATCTTTGCTAGAAATGTAGTGTAAATATCTCGGATTAAATGGTCACCTTTTATACCCCAATATGATTAAATTTCTCTCTAATAGATTATGCCCTCCTGATGGTTTGCATTGCATTCTTTCTAATGTGCCTCTTGAAGTAGTACTTGGTCATTTTATATGGATTAAATAAAATGGCATGAGTTGGGGCAGATAGTTTGTCATATTGACTCTGATGTCATCTGGTTTGTTTCCTTTATTACTAAATCTCCCACTTCTTCCTTTCTGATCCACAGCCTCTTAGTTTTCCTGTATCTTGTTGCAAATTAAGCATGAATGCATGGTTCTTAGCCTTCTCCTCCTTGTGGGAGGTCACGGTTTAAAAACAAAATGCTGAAATAAGTAAACCTGTGATCCAAAATTTACTTTTCCATATAGTACAGGTGATGGTTCAGAGCCTTGCTAGCTTTTTCTGGCATTGTGGGGCAATCTTCAAATATGTTAGTCTTGCTTTGGTTTAAAGTAAATAATCACTGGTTAACTAGGGTTTTGCTTGTTAATCAAGGCTAAGTTTCAAAGTAACTTTGAAACTTTTTGATGATTGAAGTGAAAAGCAGTAGTGTTAATGTTCTGCTTTGAGTACACAGACTCCATTACTTCAGCACACCCACCTGGAAATGGAAAATGGATAGTACAGGAGTAACTGCTGTGGTGGGTGTTGTTTTTTTTAAGAAGAATCTCAAATGTATGGAGAGACTGAGGAAGTCTTTGCATGTTGCAAGTTTCTGATCTGGTGAATGGCTGCAGCTATTCTGTAAAAATGTTTGTTGGAGTTCCCATCTGAGTGTCAAAGAACAAACTGAATAACTGCTCTTCAAACATAAAATAACTGCTCCCAGTCTTGCTCCTTCTGACTACAATTAATGAAGGTTTAGGGACTTCTGGCTGTACTGTGACCTGGTGAGTCATAACTCTGATGTTCCTTGTGTACATTTATTGTTATTTTCTATTTGTTTTTGCCTTTTAAAATGGAGCACCACAAAAATGGAAATGAACCAGGCTTCACTGCATGAGAAAGCAATTAAAATTACCCACTAACACCGAAGCAATGCCTGTGCCAGCATGTGTGATTACTTCAAACAGAAATCTAACAGCTAAATTCAGCTTTTAAAAAAAGCATAAAGTGTAATCTGTGGAGCTTTTTCAAATTAGTGTCCATATTGAAATGGACTAAACCAATTAAAGCTGTAAGGAGCACTGAGTGATTTTTTTTCAGTCCAGAACCTGAATTATTTGAGTGACTGAAAAGTTCATATTTGAGTAGGAAGGGACTCCAGAGAAACTGTTGCTAGACACTCCAATCCATAACTTAAGTTGTGGAACTTTGAATAGAAAAGTTCCAGGATGCTGTACAGATGTGCACTCTCATTATGGCTGCACAAGTGAAAAGGTTTGTACTTGATCAGCGGTTTGTCTGAAACAGACACAAATTTTATGAGGCAATAGAAAGGGTGGAGTTGGAGAATACCATTGAATTCAGTTGTAAATTGCACTTATGTGAGCAAGCTGATTGTTCTCCTTGACACACTTAGCTCTTTATAATACATGCAGAAAAAACATAACCCTTATATTAGTTTGAGAATCCAGGGAGAAATGTCATCTCATTACTGGGAATTCCACAAGCTGCTGTATAAGTTGGTCTTGATCCACAATGTTTTGGGTTTGCATATGGGTGAATTCAGAAACCTGTGAGCGATTAGCAATACTTGACCTTCAGTAGTCTTTCACTGTAGAGGTAAAATATTCTGGGTATTGATTCATGATTAGTGGTTTTTTAATTTGCAGTAGGTATGGTTGATTCTTCATTAGTTTGTCACAGGACAATATCATTTTCTTCTCGATCATGGCAGCTGCATACCTCAAAGGGCTGACGTGGTTCTATTACAACAGACCTATCTTTATTGAATTTTCTTACATTAAAGCTGACTTTGTAATTAAAGAAAATTCAGTAGATAAGTGTTGTAATAGAACTATGTCAGCCCTTGGAAGTGTACACATGGCTTTGTAATTAATTAGACCTTACATAGTATGATTGAATTGGTACTTAATTACTGTTACCTTCAGTCCACTCTCAATATATCTTCAAGATATAGATTGTTTTGTAATAAAACTACCGGCATCATTGCCACCTTTACTCCTGACTTAATGGTAAAGGGCCATTGTTGTTGAAATTTGTTTCTGGGTGCCCTTTGCAATGCACTTGGAATAGAATCAATAAGACACTTAATAAATTGCACAATGCAAAATTACTGTAATAAATCCCACATTCCATCAACCCTAAGTAGATCTGGATAGTTTCTTGTTTGGGTCAGGAGGAAAGTGGTCAATATAACTGACTACATCATGGCTGACAGGATAATGAATACCATCAACAGTTACTATTGAGGCTTATTTCTTCGATAAATATTCACTCTTGATCCAAAATCGCATTCAGTTAACCCATATGGGTTCACCAATCTCACAGAACATGATTAGTCTTTGGAGTGTAAAGACACAAACCTTGACATTTTCCAGTCTAAGCCTCACATTTAATTTTTTTAAACCACGTGGGAATGCAGAAGGTGGAGAAATCACCCCTATACCTAGTTACAGTTTAAACATTCTCTAGTCATTGAAATATGCTTGAGTGATGGCTAGCGTTGCTGCTATTAGCATAGTGAGTATGAGCTTGAGACCCAGGGGCCTCCTGTGCATGTGATGATTCATTTGTTGGTTTTCTGGGGGAGGGGAGGTTTGTATGTCTAAATAAGGCGTGTCTATACAGGCTTGAAACACTCCTTCTTCTGTAAATTACAGAAAAAAATTAAAGAGCCACTGCTCTTTTAATCTTTAGCAAATCTGTTTCATCTCAAAAGCCTGTGTTTGCATCATTCCATGCAAATAGAAACACCTGGCATTGTGCTCTAAAGGTCAACAGACCTGGGCTATCTTGGAGTGGGGGAAGGAGAGACTTTGCTCTAGAGGCGAGGGAGCTCCACCAGCAGTTTGCCTCCCTTTTAGATCAAGAGGAGTTCATGTTGACAGTATTGCCAACCCCAAATGTTCAAAAATCATGAGTCAGGCTCACCAAAAAAATCATGATTGGCTTTAAAATCGTGAGATTATGTAAAAAATAATAGATGTGGTGTGTTTATTTGCCTTCTGCTTTTTGAGCCTTTAGAGTTCACTGGGGTCACACTTTGAAGCTTTTTTCACAGCCACGAGAGTTAGAAACTTACTTTTTCGTTAAGAATGAAGGCTGGAATCATCACAGAGTCCCTTGAGTCCAGGAGCTGGGGATTTAAAAGATAACCATAATTATGAGACTCTTGACAAAATCATGAGAGACGGTAACACTGTGTCCACCTCTGTTGACTGAAACTATGGCAGTATAGTGTGAGGGGAGCGGTGGTCTCAGTCCATTTCATAGATCAGAATCAACACATCAAATTCAGAACACTAGAAGCTGCTTCAGCAATTTTCAACACATTAGCCAATTATGAGCTAGAGATCAGTCATAAGTTCATAGCACTTGATCTGTTCTGTAAAGATCCACGTTAAATGAAAAAACTACTAACTTAATTCTGAAAGTTCTCAAGGGTTTGTGCCAATCTGCACCTCTGGGTTCAGCGGCCACTCTACCTTGAACTCTAGTTGCAAGTTTCATTTGCAGCATGAAGTTTTTGTTCTGCTGCATCTCATTGGATTTCTTTGGAGACAAGAAGTCTTTTCACAGTTTGCAGACAAGCAGACGTCACTGCTGCTACAAATACAGAGATTCCGCAGCTAATCCAAATGTATCTTAATGTTTGTGTTCCCGTGGACTAAGTAAATGACACTTTCCTTTGTTCATATATTTTATTTGGGCTGGCAGTCTGGAAGAGTAGTCATCTTTACTGTTTACCCTGCTCTCACCTGGGTAGCATTGGATTAAGTATTTACATATATCATTCCACCATGCAAATAAAGTACTTGATGTAAGTTTCATGTTGAAGGTGAGTTAAGACTCAAATGTTAAAAGATCTTTCTGGCATTTTGGGGTATATCTCTTGTACTGAATAACACTTCCATTCTCTAGAAGACTGTAATACTTCATCCTCAAACAACTACTTTTTCTGTAGCAATCGAGAGTAAAACATCTATTTGGCTAAGTTTTAGATATATAAAAATTGAAGTTAATGGTTTTGTCTATTCCTTTCTGATTCGAACACTCCATTAAATGAGGTGGCTGTATTTTAAACACACCATTAGTGTGTTCTATGGAAAAAGCTTGTGAATTTTAACTAGGAGTGAATTCAGGAATTCAAGCAACTGCTTCAGAACACTAAATTATCAAAAATTCTTAATTTGTTACAAAGTACTGTTTACCAAATACTTTATTAGTTTTCAATATAATACAGCATGGAAAATGAGTCTAGTCTGAAAACTACAGCAGTTCTTCATGTTGAAGTGTTTCAGTGTTTCAGTGAGTGATTTTGCTGAGATAAAGTGGGTGAGGTAATATCTTTTATGGGACCATCTTCTGTTGGTAAGCTAGAGCTCTTCTTTGGGTCTGGAGAAGTACAGCTCTATGCAAGAACAAAAGCTTCTCTCTTTGTCAACAGAAGTTGGTCTAATAAAAGTGATTAGTTCACCCACCTTGTGTCTAATATCCTGGGACTGACATGGCTACAACAACATTGTATACAATGATGATGTTGCTTACAGTCAGAGTATTGTCAATATCAAGAGAACAAAAATAACCCGATTTTAAAAACATTTTTTTTTTTTTTTTAGTCTATTGTGACTTTTTAACTGCCCGCTACTCCCCTACCAATGCATTTGTGATTAGTGTTAGGTTGCAAAGTCACTCCTAAAATACACATCTCTCCCTGGCTGCTCAGATGGAGACTCCACTTAACCCCCCCCCCCCACACACACACACACACACTCCACCCCCCAGATAAGGGAACTGCCGTCCATTTCCTGTTACTGTCCTTTCCTAGTTGATTCCCTTTGATAAAAGAAGGGCTGGATGGTAAATAGTTTGAGCCACTGACTTAATGCATCATGATTCAGACTCGTACATAAACTTATTATGTTTAGGGTTGATGAGTTACAGATAAAGATATAAAAACTTAATCATATCAGTGATATTACAGTTCAGACTATGGAATTGTTTAGTCTTTTGTAAGAAGGCATGCTTCTCTCCTCTCTCCCACTTCTCTGACAAAGATGGGTAGCACTCCCACACTCCTCCGGACCCCGCTCGACTCATTTCCACACCCCATTCCCCTGCAGCCCCTTAATTTGCCTCCTGGTCTTCCTCATTCTCCCCGTCTACCTTGTACAGTGTCTCTGCTGCTTCTCACAGTCTCGGTGTCCTGTCTAGGCCACTGAACCGTAGAGTTACAGCCATTTTGCACATGGGCATGACTTCAGTCTCATTGAAAACAGTAGGATGTGGCAGTTTCATTGCCACATGCAGATTGACTGTAATGAAATGGCAGCCATCTTGCTGGCTTCAGCCCCATTCACAGCAATAGGAGATGGTGGCCATTTTGAATGAGTGAAAACTCATGAGTTCCAGCCTTTCTTCATGTTTTCATGAGACAGATTTTTTAAAAAGAAACATGGCTAGAGTCGCGATGAAATCACAAGAGTTGGCAGAACTTCATTCATTTGTCACATCAGTTCCTAGATGTGGAATATACTATCTTAAATGGTGTAGTATAAACTATTGGCTATCTACAGTTTTTTGTATGAGGTCTGACAACTTTTTTTAATGGCTAAAGGCCTGGAAAAGGTTATTGCTGCACTGCTTGACGTGTAGCTTGCGTACATGCTGTTGCCCATCCATTGTAAAGTAGGGAAATTGTTGTACTAAAAGTACTGCACAGGATCTTTTCAGGGGGAATAAGGCAAAACGCCACATTTATTAGTAATACATGTATTCATTAACACTGTATTATATGCATATAATATATTACACTTACACTCACACACACACACACAAACACACTCCGTCTTGTTGTTACCAATTAGTTGCTCCCCTTAACTTCACTGGCCAGGTGAGTTAGATGGGGGAGGGGGTGGAGCCGGGCTTCTGCCGATCCGGATCGATGCTCCCATGTTGACAAGACGAGACCCGGGGTCCTCTGCAAGACACCTCACTTTTATAGCAGCTTTTCTCTTATGCAAATCTATACCAGATTCAAACTTTGTGTCTGTGTCCATTGGTCCTTTGTGCTGCTTTCTTTTGAGTGTTGTCCCAATGCTGCAAAGAGGGTGTTTCCAAAAGAAGGTGCTTGCTTCTAACCCCCGAGGCCGTCAGTATGTCTGCTTGTTTTTAATGAGCCCACTTGACACGTTTTATTGTTCTTGGGTCTGGCTCCCAGCCCCTCTCCAACAGTTGAGGCTGTCTGGAGGTGCTGCCTTCCAGGCCTTGCTCATCCACACCTCATTCATTCAACAGGGCAATTGATTAAGAGTGGGGGGGGGGAGGAGAGCTCTTGTTCTACTGCTAGCAAAAAGAAATTTTTCTTCTATCTTATTCTATCCTTAGGGGCTATAATATTATACCAAGGGCAATGCAAAGTTTCTAAATGAGGCTTTGATACAAAGTTCCATGAAAACAGAGGTCACACCTGGGTAGACCCACCACAAGGTTATATGAAGAGGCACAGTGTAAAGTTATGTGAAAATTATCAGAGATTGATCTACAAAATTAATCATGTTGCTAATTACAAGGGAACTGAAATGCATTTGAAGTAGCTCCTTAAGACAATTCCTAGGTCAGCTAGAGCAAACTTTAGTAATGTTCGGTTATGTAGAACTCTGGGTAATATTTCATGTTAGTAGACTTAGGTGCTTGAGTAGAACCATCAGATTGGTGGTACTTGAGTTGTTTGGTTTCTTCCCATGTCTGTGCTGACTTCACGGACATGAGCTGGTGGTTGCCAAAAATGCTTTATTTTCCTTTGTAGTACTTCCCTCTACTTCTCTCACCTTTAATATCCGTCTATCTGTAGGGCTGTCTTCAGCAAGGTATGTGATCTTTTGGGATAATGAAAGACTTCACCCAATGGAGTACACAATTGTCTTAAACACTGAGATTTTTTCCTGTTACAACGAAGAATTAACTTTTCATGTGGAAGGTATCTGTTAACTAAAACACTTCAATAGTTTATCTCAAAACAGTGCAACAATCTTTCCTTTCTATGAAATTAATTAATTTTTAAAGTAAACATTTTTTGCTCTGTTATCTAAAGAAATGTGATCAGTTACAAAAAACTCATCTTTTCTGAGAGAGGGAACTTGCTTTGCAAGTAGAAATAATCCCTTTTTTCCATTTTATAGCAAAATAATGAAACTGTTTTTCACAATTTATGGACCAGCACCATCTCATGTGAATTTAGATTTTTGTAGGTGAACTGGTATGCATGACAATAGGCAAGATACAGTCCTGATTTCGGTCTTGTGTGTTACTGTAATACAAATACTAATAATGAAATTTTAGCAGTCAGGAGTATAACTAAAATGTTACAAAACAAGCTTTTTTTGGCTCCGGTTAGTACTGTAGCTGGGAAAATCAAACTAGATAGCACAGGACTAGTTAAAAGTAGTGTCTATTGCAAATGATCTAAAAAAGCTTTTTAAAATAAAGCCCATAGGCAGCAGCAAACTTTCTGCCTCCAGGGCATTCATAGTTTGCATGTTGTATTCTAATATCTGGAGATTTCCTTATCTAATGTGTTGCAAGGTTTAGGCTTGTACCTATTTTTAAAAAAATTTCTGATCTTAGCAAAAAATCACCTGGTAGGTCAATTGAACTGGTCAGAAGTCAATTCCTAAAAACAAAAAGCTTTTTTGTTATGATAGTGTCTACTCTTTTTATCTGGAGTATAGGAAAGAATGCTGTAGTAATAGGTGACAAAAGAAACTCCATTTCTTCCAAGGCCTGGTCTAACTAAAAAGTTAGGTCAACCCAGCAACATTGATCAGGGGTGTGAAAAATCCACACTCCTGAGTGATGTAGTTAGGCCGTATGGTGCTAGGTAGATGGAAGAATTCTTCTTTTGACCTAGCTACTGCCTCTCGGGGGGGGGGGGGGGTGAGGATTACCTGTGCCAACAGGAGAACTTCTCCAATCGGTGTAGGTAGTGTCTGCACTGACGCACTGCAGTAGCACAGCTATGCTACTGTAGTGTTTCAAGTGTAGACAAGCACTGAGCGAAAGGGTGTCCCAGTATTTCTCAACTTCAGCGATTGAGCTCCTGATAAGATTTCTAATTGGTCTCAAAGTAAATGACTGAAAATAATCTTATTTCACTGTACTCCATATCTTCTGACTTGATAGACTTCATGGGTTCATCAGGAAATATACTGTATGGTGAAAGTAGTGCATCATTGGCATCTGCCTTTTTAGAACTTGCAGTGAGAATGCTCTCAATGCTTCTGAGTTGGTGGGTATTTTTAAGGCTAGTGAATATTTCCACCATAGGGAAAACAAACCCGTGACACACCAGGAACTGTCAAGTAGCATAACCCTCTTTCCTTTTTTTTTTTTTTTAATGTAATCAAATCTTTAATCATTCAAATTGATCATAAAGTGAACATAAGCAAATTCAAACCTGGGACGGATCGCAAATAGATGAGGATTAAAATAAACTAGAGAAGTTGGCTGAAAACAAAGCTCTGCAAATTCTAATTCAAGCAGTTTTGCTATAGATCCTATTGTTTTATCTACTACGTGAAACCTTTATAACTGTAATAGATATTTAAAGGTCAAATCCTGAATATACTATTAAGTAGGCTGCTTTTAACTTATGAAATGCTAAATTTCTTTATTAGCTATCTGCTCGGGTAGTCCTCATTCTCTGTAAATACATTGATACTTTTATTGAATTACATGTACAGGGAAACCATGCAAAAGAGTAATTATCTTCAATGACCCATGATGGCCTTGGAATTTCAGTTACACTTGTCTTCCATACTTGAAACTGGGGACTCATTTTAGATTATATAAAACTACTGGTTCTTCAAGTATAGTATTTGCATTAATAATCTCACCCTGGCTGTACTAAAAACTGGGTTTACTAGAGTTCAGATGATCAAAAGTTGTCTATGCATTCAATCAGTTATATATATTTTTAGACTTTGTTTATTTGGAGTTGCTTATTGGCTCCTTTAAGGCAGTGGTTCTCAACCTTTACAGACTACTGTACCCCTTTGAGGATGCTGATTTGGCTTGTGTACCCCATGTTTCATCTCACTTAAAAACTACTCGCTTACAAAATCAAACATAAAAATCCAAAAGTCTCAGCACGTTATGCTTGCTTGCTTGAAAACTTGCTTACTTTCTCATGTTTACTGTATAATTATAAAATAAATTGTGGCCCCAGGTTGAGAAACACTGATATAGTATATAGAGCAGTATAAACAAATCATTGTATGAAATTTGTTTGTACAGACTTTGCTAGTGCTTTTCATATAGCCTGTTGTAAAACTAGGTTAATATCTAGATGAGTTGAGACACCCTCTGGAAGACCTCTGTGTACCCCCAGTGGTTGAGAACCACTGCTTTAAGGTGTTCTTGCACCATGTTCTTGCTCTGTGTTCTTGCACCATGACAAGAACACAAACTAAACTCTCCAGAGCAAGAAGAAATGGAATGTTATTGCTGAGGGTGATGGCAGAGGTATCAGCATCTTGGGGGGCTCTTGAAAGCTCAGCCACTGAAGATCTGGAAGAGACAGACAAGGGGTCATTCTATGATTGCCTTGGCAAAGGACAGTGTTATATGATATTTTGATGCATTCCAGAGTGGTGAGGATTTCTTATAGTTTATTTTCTGTGTTCCTTATCTTGAACTTTGAGTTGAGAGGGCCAGGTTATGTAAGAATTTTTAAAACTTGGTTATCACTTGTGTAAGTTGTAAAATCTTCTTGGGAGTTTTAATCTGGTAAAAAGCCACTTTTCATAAGTATTTTGGAGTACAGCAAATCTGCTTTCTCTCAGACATAGCAGTCAAATGAACAAAAATGTATAAATGAGATCTCTCCTTACATTTGGGAAGACAAACTTTGTGACTCACTTGCTTCTGAGCTTGAGGGAATTGTAACTTTCTGTGGTAATGCTGACCCACTGCATTGATACTAGAAAACATCTTTATGCCTCCTAATTCTCCTCTGATGTATGGGGTATACCAGTACAAGCCCCCAGCAAGTTGTTTATATAACTAGATGGATGCCAATTGCTATTTCCTCATTAACACTTTTGGGGACAAATTGGGAGTTCTTGCATCCCTTGTGAATGACTAAATCTAAAGGTAGCTCCTTTCACAAGGCTTTGTATGGAAATAGTAAAACACAACTAAGAAATGAAGTTTATAGAAAAACGGTCTAACTGGATCCAATAGAAATTCTTAATTCTTCGTTAGATTGCAGCATATTCAAGGCAGTGAAATCGTCTCAATATCTAAAGTCTGTGCAATTTGTGTAATGCACACACACCTGTTAAACGTTTGATTTTAATATACTTAAGCCGCAAAATAGATGAAAAATGCCTTTTTTGAAACATAAAGAGGTTCTCATATGCAGGCATTGTGTTGGCAATTCAGAGTCATTTGATAAGGCTCTGGATGGAGTGTAGTAAGCCAGCCTGGTTTCCTTCTTTATATTCTAAGCCCTTCCATGCCCAGGAGAAACACTTGCACGCTTTAGGTGTAGCCTGAGCATTCAAATTCTGGTTAGGCAAAACTAATCATTTGATACATTTTTAGGATTATGTGGGGGATCTAAAGTGGTGTAAATTAATCATAGTCACTCTTTCCAGATGACTCAGGAGTTCAAGCCCATATACAATTTATAAGTATCTTCTATTTCAGTGAGGGCTCACTCAGTGAGGCACATGGCTGCTTCCTGGGCGTAAAAGTTCAGCGTTCAACTGTGCCATTCCTTCACCAAGTGGTATAAATTACATGTGTTGTGTTCATCTGATATGACCTTTGGACTAAAGGTTCTGCAGTATTCCTCTTGGTTCTTCTTCATTAAAATCCTTGAGATGGGAGGGAAATGTGCTTTCCTTCTTTGTGAAAACTTGTACCACTGGTTACTTTCCAGTTGTAATGGTTCAAGGGGCAACAGGCTCCCAAGAGAGGAGAGGTAAAAATATTACTTATAATTTTTGCCTTCTCTGAAGTGGGCACCTGGTGCTCCATGAGACTTAACCTGGGGCATCACTTCACTTGAATAACTTCCAGTTGATGGGAAAATTTCAGTCCTTTCCTTCCCATTCACTCCCATCCTCTTACTTGTTTCTCTAGGGAGATGGAGAAATCTTGGGATTGGATTCCCTCTGATTGGGATCTTGCTTTGTCCTAAATCTTAATCTTCACTTATTGCATAGTGACTGAATATATAGATCAAAGAGAGTATCCAGGCCAAGATATGGTTAATTGCTTATTTTAATTGCAGTTTAGTTTGCCTTTTTCATCTATGGCAGATGATTAGGAAGTTAGAGGCAAGCAGTTCTCTGAACAGCCCCTCATGCTGGTACTACATTGGAGCTGGAGAGAGAAGGGGAAAATATTTTAAAAGGGGGTGGCCTGTTGTGCCACACAGAGACAAATCTGACTCCCTTTCTCTTATGTTGCATTTGTCCTATATCTGTTTCTGAAATTCCATCTTTGTGGAGGAAAAAAGTTGCAGAAGTGATAGGATTGCAGTGACTAGGTATTACTTCTCTGTCCATCTTGACAGTAGTCTTATAATCTTGGCTGACTATTGTATTAAGTGTCTGAGCAGCCTATTGCTTGATCTAAAATGACCTCAAGTTTATAACCTCTGTCTAAAGCTTCTATCCTAACAAAGGCTATGTTTACACTACAGCTGGGATTGACGCTCTGAGATCGATCCATCAGTGGTTGATTTAGCGGGTTTAGTGAAGACCTGCCAAATCGACAGCAGATCACGCTCCAGTCAACCCAATGAGAAGAGTAAGGTAAGTCGACGGGAGAGTTTCTCCCGTTGACACCCCTCTCCTCCCCCTCCCCCCCCCCCGCAGTGTAGACCTCACGGTAACGCGACCTAAGGTATGTCGACTCCAGATACGTTATTCACATAGCTGAAGTTGCATAGCGTAGGTCAACTTACCACGGTAGAGTAGACATAACCAACGTATAAGCCAGTGGTGGTGTACTTTTAGGACAAGGTTTCATACTTCTCTAGGCAGCCTTTGCCAGTTCTTTTCTCACCTCTAAACAAAATCCCTATAGTTTTTACTGAAATCTGTTTGTAGTATCTGTTGTGCCTCCACTCTCTTTCATACTGTGATTGTAGTAATGAAACCACTTGAGCAAAAGATTACTCAATGATCCATCCTTTAGGGATTCTTATATTGACTGTTTCTAGGAACTCATGCTACAGTTTCTCTGTTTCTCTCCTAGACTTGGCTTTTGAGTTATGATGCCTATAGTGGCCTTTTGTCTGTAAAGGAGTACTGGAGAAGGGAGTGTTCTCTAGGGATATACAGGAGGCTGGAGTTTCATAATTCAATTCTGGTCCTGACTATCTTTCTCTCACTAGCTTGCTATAACTTACCTGAATTTCTTTGTATCTGTGTTTGCTATCTGTGTAATGGACGTAATAATTGGATGATATGGGTGTCAAACTTTGTTTTTAAAGCACTTTACAGATGTGTTGGATGGATTTCTTGTAGGATATGCAAATCCATTCTTGAATCCATTTGTGCTCTGTTTATAATGCTATAGAACAGAGAAAACTAGCAGGTGAGAAAGCTTGAGGGAAAATTTCTCTCTATAAAACACCTTGCTAAAGAACTGATCTGATTGGTCTTGCATTTCCCTTCACAAATGGATAACTTACAGGCAGGCATTTAATTGTGTACGCTAAATTTTTTTAAAGCACAGTATCATTTTCAAAAGTGACTTAAGTTCCATCAACTTTCATTGGGACTTTGGAGCCTGAAGTCACTTATGTGCTCTTGAAAATCTTGTCCCAGGTTACAGATCTTGTCAGTTTGGGAAGCATGTATAGATGAATCTGAAACTGGTTTAGTGGTCACATTTGTTAGGCTGACAGTTGCAAAACATCTCCACATCAGCTGTCAGGTTGTTTTCCAAACAGATGGGGAAACTTAACAAGAATAAACTCCACTCCCTTGGTATTTTTATATATGTGTAAGCAGGAAAAATCAGAGCTGACCATTGGATGGAAATAAAACGTACATCCGAAATTTAAAAATACTAAAGTTGTGATGTTGATGGGAATATCATTATCTTGTAAGCAGCTGTTGTAACATCACTTAGCCATTCATTGGAGAGAGTCTTAAGGAAATGCTGAAGCAATGAGATGGGTAAAGGCTGAAACCGTTTTAAAATTGTAAGATAGCGAAGCTAGACAGTAAATGGCTGACTGAGATGGTTCTGGAGAGCTGGAGCCTGAGCCGGTGAAAGGTCAGAGCTGGCTTGCATGGGCTGGAACACTACATGCATATTTGCAACCAAACTTAAGAGATGTAGAAGATAGAAATGGCAACAACTGATGTGCTTGTATTTTGGATAGCTTCCCTGGAGAACAGCCCAAATAACCATTCCTCTTTTAAAAAAAACAAAAACAACCTCCAAACATTGCTCTGTATATTGATAGACAATAAAACACAACCTTGACGTTAAGTCCAAAAATAGCAGTTTTCCACTGGTCAGTCCAAAACCAGTTCTGGGGAGGAAAAAAAAAAAAAAGAGCGACTTTGAATTCCTTCCAGAGTGGTACTTTTGTGTAAGTGATTAGTTTTAAAGAATGTGTAGAGTCTGTGCAATTCTGAAAGATAGCCTTGTATATTCTGTTGTCTTCCTTCTTCTTAGTTATGGGGTGAGCTTCACATACAGTAACAGATTTAGACTTGGATCAGTGAGGGGGTGAATTAACTATTTGGAAATGAGAACAGGCTTTTCAGCTTTGGGTCAGTCCAATAAATCAAAATCCTAAATGCATATCTTTAGTACCTCATTTTGAGGATATAAATGGTGAATTGTACTCTGTGCTTGGTGTCATGAAAACATGTTCTTTGAACAGTGTGTCTGGAGGATTATGTTGTATTAAAATGAACATTGTTCAAGATTAACTGTTTATATTTGGGAAACCGCACTAGTAAGAACATTACTATATAATGGTTTCTGAGGTACTTTGATTATAAGCTCATGTTCTGTGGCACTCAAAACTGTTTAACGTCTCTCAACTCTGTCCCCCTCCGTTTTTTTTTTAACACAATATCCTTGCTGTGTGTTTTTAAAGGGCTGAAGTGGATGAGGTATTTATGTCTATACGCTAATGTTAATTGCAGACTTGTTAAGTAATCCAAGATTGCATGTGTGTGTTAAACAAAATGTTTTGTCAAATGTCCTAAACAAGAAGCTTCAGACCCTTGGTCTAGAAGTTTGGGCTGAAAGCTGCTGAAAAAAAGATTTCAGTGCTGTGTGTATTAAAAGAAAACAAAAAAACCTTACACCTCTGAACAAAGTAGTTTGATTTTTAAATTGGCTTACAACAAATGACAACTGTTGTACCAATGAATCAGTTAGCTCATATAAAACCAAACCTTGTAGTTGATATATCCATCATTCAAATTGCTTTTGCTTTTAAGAACTAGATGTCTATTACATGGAACTCTTGAACATGGTGTGCTTTAATGGCTGTTAAAGTTTAAATTTGAAAGATATATATTTTTTGTGCATTCAGCATGAAATAAAAACCTTGTGTAAAACTTCAAACCATGAAGACTGAGTTGGTCTATTTTGTATTGTCAAGAACTATTTGGTTAGAGAGCTAGATATCTTCCTCTCCTCCTCCCCCCCCCCCCCCCAAAAAAATCTGATTGTTAGAAAAATGAAATCAGAAGGTGGCAATTCACTCACTAAAAAGCCCTTTTTGTGAATGTGGCAAGTTAAAAGGAAGCTTGCTATTGGAGAACAAACTGTGCCTGTTTTTGCCCAGCCCTGCAGTATGAAAACTCACAGGATAATATGAAATATTTATTACAAATAAACTGAAATGTCTTGTCTTGTTCTGCCTACAAACTGGCTGGAGACAGCCATCTTGGTGAAAAAAGGTGTCTTGAGAACAGTGCAAACTTACAATAGGATCTAAGCTATTTAACTTAAAGTCCACTAAAAAATGGCATGGTATTATGTTGGAACCCACACTGCCAGTGTCAAAGCTCTGTTCAACAGCAACCTGAACACCTCTAGGAGTCCATTCAAAATGTCAATGGCAATTTAAAATTAAAATTAAGTAAAATTGCCAACTTCTAATGTGAACTCCAACTACATGACTGAGCAAAATGGCACTAGTTCTTTAAGGCTATGTGGTAAACACATGTCCCATGAGTCTTGAAAAAAAAACTTTTTTTTTTTTTTTTGACCTAGAGTTCTTGGGCATGGAGACAATGATCTGTAAATCAGTCTAGTTTACTTCAATAGAATATGCTGTATGCGCTTTCTAATACAGTTTTTGGCTTCCATGCTGAATAACTTCTTTCTAAGCTTTGAGGGGAGGTGTGGCCAGCTCTCCATGTGCGACATACCCAACAAACAATGATGTTTTTTTGATAAGTTCCTGTTTCTTTTTACATGGCAACCATCAAAGTTTCCTAAGGTATTCCCCCAGGCTCTGTATCAAGAAAACTTTGTAAAACACTCCATCTATTAAATAATCTCCACAGTGCTCCCACCTCCTCCTTTTTAAGACAGTTTCATATTCCAGCAGACTTTTCTGGTAGCTCTTAGAGTACATTATGTATTTCAGGTCATGGCTAATAAGTGAAATAGACCTGCAGGTCTCTGCAGTACTTTAGGGGGGAAAATAATTTGGGTTGAGGGATAGAAGTGCACTATTGAATTGAAGGAATTTCAGGGGTGTGGGTGGGTGGGTGTGTAACCAAAATTATTTCAGCTTTTCAGTTCTGCCAAATCTTTCAATTAATCTTCATTAAAGCTGCCTTTTGTGGGGCTGAGTTAGTCTAACTTTCTCAGGGGTAGGATGTGACATAACTGATGTCAGTATCCAACTGCTAAAGACAGGTGGAAAGAGATGTCAATACTTAACACAGTTTCAGGCATGTGTCTGCTTCAGTAGATGTTTGGATAATACAGTGATGGGGTGGGAGTTGCTTATAAGTTGCTAAACAGAAAATATTGT
The DNA here is from genome assembly GCF_027887155.1 of Malaclemys terrapin pileata. Taxonomy (NCBI): domain Eukaryota; kingdom Metazoa; phylum Chordata; order Testudines; family Emydidae; genus Malaclemys; species Malaclemys terrapin. The sequence goes on along the minus strand of NC_071514.1, from coordinate 77,192,889 downwards.
AGTATACATTTGATATAGGTCTTTATTTTTATTCTTTGCTATCTGACCATGTCATTGTAAAAGTGTTTCTCCCCATCCCCCACCAGCTATATAGCTTAGACACGGAATGTTTTTGTTCCTTCATACATTTCTCCTTGCAATGGAGCATATTTTGGATCCCCTTGTGAATTGTCCTCCCACAGGACTACTGACTTGTGCCACTGTAAGCTTCATGTACTTTTAAGTTCAAGTTCCTTTACACTTTTATTTTTTGATCACTGACTCTGTTTTATCTGAATCATTCTGTAGGGCTGCAAGGTTCTCGTTGATGCACGGGACAAACTAGGGATTCCTTGGCAGTACACGGAGAACGAGAAGCATGGACTGTTTTTGATGGCTTTTGAAAACAAAGCTGGAATGCCTATAGAGCCTGCCACGTTCCAGTTGTATGTACCTGCACTGAGCGCGCTGTGGAGGGATTCTGGGATCAAGGAAGCTTTTAGCCGTCGGAGCGAGTATCAGCTGGTAAGTATATCCAACTGTATGCTGATTGAAGAGTTGTAAACAGGGTTTTTCCAGTCTGAATCCCGTTGAAGAACAGATTGCTAAACCCGGTGTGTGGCCATAATCCAAGCAAGCTGTAGCAATGCTATAAATCTGAGCGGGCTATAGCAGCAGGAATGAGGAGTAATTGGAGCCAAACTGAAAAAAAACTATGGGAAAGAGTGGAATAAGTGGACTAGACTGGAAGAACAAGAGGAACCAAAACAGGCAGGAAATGATTGAACAAAAAACCCCCAAAAACCTGAGTTGCTCAGTTGGGCTGATCATAGTAGGCCACTGATTAATGCACACTTTTTTTTATATTTTGTCCAGTTTTGCCAACTTGTATTATATTGATGCTGGCAGGCTACTACTATTTGCAGATCAACTCTTTTGACGTTAATGTGATCCCTTTCCAAGCTGTTCTTGGATTTTTTTTTTTTCCCCTTTCCTTTTTTATATCTGCAAGTTGCACTTGAGGCAGCATTTGGATGTCAGCCTAAAAATAAAAACTGTTTTCCCCTGTTTTCCTTTAAAAACAGACTTCTAGAGTTCAGCTCAAAACTCAATGCATAATATAAAATGCAGGTATGATAAGAAAGCACTTCTGATATTGAACATTTTTGTCTTTGATATGAATGAACATATATCTATTATGCCTGTTGGAGCAGTTGATGACCACCCTTTATTCTCCTGTCTTGTCTTCTTCCCTACCTTCTCCACTCCTCTTCTCCCCTCTCCCCTCCCAGCCCCAAATAATGAGGCGGTTATTGAGGGACTATAGCCTCTTTTGGTTGATTGGGGTTTTTTGGTTGTCGCTAACCTCAAGATGTGCCTACCTATTTGGGTTCAAACAGTGGTATGATAACTAAAATCTGACCAGTCACTTAAGTGGCTTAGCTTCCATGCTTATATGTTAAGTTATGTTCCATGTTTCTCACTCTGTAACTTCACAGAAAACATTTCCTTTTTTTCATTGAAAAGAGATGTTATGACTTCCTAAAATTGGGCATAAGAGGGACTTTTATTCTAAATAGTGTTTTCCTTGCTTTGCTGCTATAAATAACATTCTGTTCAAAGAAAGGAATTTAATTCTGTGTGATGGAGAATGTGACTTCTTATGTGAGAATTGCCAGATGCAAAGGTGAGCCCAGTAGCAGTGAATTCCAAGTTGGGGCCTCCCCTTACTATATTACACTCTCAGTATTACCACTTTCCTCAGACAGGAGGAGAAATGCCATTCCATCTCCCTTCTCTCCCCTCTGAGCAACCATAGTGTTTGAGGCTGACAGGACGGGGAGAGAAGCAAAGTCAAGTGCAGAGTTTTAGATTTAAGCAAACATAAAAATTGGAAATGAACAAGTACTCTAAAGACTCCCTTCCGGGTGCTGCTGTGATCCGAGACATCTTAAAACATTGGGTTTAAGAGCCTCTCTTCCATCCGGTAGGGATTGTAATTCTCCAGATTTGAGATTAGTTTGTGTACTTTTAAGGTCTGGAATGGGAAATTGTTACTTGTGCAGACTTCCACCCCCACACTGTCAGCTCATAGTTAAGGAGGAAATAGGCAGTCCAAAATAATCTTAGTCCTTTTACATCCTAGGCATTGACGTGTAAAAGTAACAGATATTGTAATGTCATGCAACTGACAGTAATGTAACACTAATTTACCTAGACCAGGAATAGCATTAAAACATATTCTTTGCCTATATCAGAAATGATTCTTTGTCTTCCCTTGCACCATGCTCTTGTGCTCACAGATACACAAGTCTGCGATGTTTTTGTTAGCACTTTCATACAAGGAAGCAAAGTGGCCCTATAACTCTGCTCTTTTTCTAAGGAGTCAAGTTTTTGGCTTAATTTCAATAACTTCATAAAATATAATATGCCATTCTTTATATTCTCGTTGTTGCCTGACTCTGGAAAAGCGTTTCTGAAAACTAATTGCATAAATAAACTCTGAAGTTCTTGAAATGGAATGTGCTTGAAGTTTAAGGGCAGGAATTACAGCATTGCTGTGTCTTCCTTTTTTGGCCCTAAAAGGAATAACTGGAATTAATGGAATAGCTTATAACAAGATTAAAACAAACATTTCTGTTTAGCTGTGTCTTTTAGTAGTAAGGGTCAATGCCAGATTGTCAAAGCTCTGATTTTTGTGCCATTACAGTTAAGATTGTCAGTACTTCCATTATATCCCTTTTCCAGAAATTTTAACTTTTAACTGTAAAATTGTGCTTTTGCTGAAACATGACTTAAAAGTTCTCGGATCAGGAGTGACTCCCTTAAAATAGCTAGAGAGCTTTTTCAGTTTTAGTAAGTTTTTTGCATTCCTCAAAGAAAAGGCTGTATATTCTATTTCACTATGTGTGGTAATGCATTTATTTATTTTTGTTTTATTTAAAACAAAACACACAAACAACCAAACCCTTGCCAATATACCTCAGCACCACAACTAATAGTCCTTGGAAATTTATTTAGGATAAGTTGTTAAAATACCTGGGAAATATTTATGAATTAATCTTGTATATTTTCAGCATACCTAAACATCCTTTAATTTGCAGATTGAAGTCCTTCATGCAGATGTCCGGCTTGCCAACCTAACTCTGTAAATTATTATCTTCTTAAAATGTTTTCTTATATTTGCTAATCCTAAATAACTGAGACTGCTTAGACCTAAATGCTTTATGACCACTTGAGCTGTGATAGTAGGATTGGAAACTCACCCCTTGTAATTGGCTGAAGTTGGTTACAGGAAAAACAACCTTTGAATATTACACGGTGACTAAGTATATTGCAGGGGCAGGGGCAGGTGGCAGAGTGGAGAACGGTTACATAGGTCAGAGGCTTCCTCCACATCACTGAATAGCAATGAAATTGTATTATATTGGAAAGACTAGTTCCTTAATACAAGAAGTTTTTCAAGACACTAAATTAAGGCTGCTTTTGCATTCTTGAACTTCAGCTACAAGTTTAAACAAACAGAAGGCAGAGATGCATACTAAAGACACCAGATCTCCACCTTTATGTTGAAGTCAGTAGTATTTGTAACATCTAATGCAGAGATTCCCAAACTCTTTTTGCGGAGCTCCTCCATTCAGAGTCATGTTCCATGCTTGGGGAGGGAGGAGGAGGGGTGCCCAGTACCCATAGAAGGGTCCATGGGGGTATTCACCATTGGGAGCTGAGGAAGTGTTTTGCTTCCTGCAGTGGTCAGGTGATCTCAGCTCTTGAGTCCTGGTTCCCTGCCTGTCCTTTCTCCCCCCCTCCCCCGCCCCCCGCAGGGAAAATTACCAGGGCTGTGGTCAAGAGGGACGTGGAGTACTGTCCCCCTCCCCGATCACTGGACACTGCCCCATCCTGATCCTGGTACTTCAGTATGGTCCTGTCTGCTTTCCCTGTGCAGACTGTCGAGAGAGGCAAGGGGACAGGGCTCTGCACACTGAAGGGTTGGGGTGAGCAGGGGGCTGTGTCAGGCAGGAGTATCAGTACTCCTGGGGTGCAGCCTTTGGGTTGTAGTTCTCAGAGTCCCCCCCGGCCTTCCCAGCAAAGGAGGGTGACTGCTGGTTGGTGGCTGCAGCAATGGAGGAATGAGATGGGCAGGGAGCTTTGTCCCTTCAGCCAAGACCGCTTGGAGAGAGCACCCCTCCCTCCCCCCCAGACTCCCAGCCCTTTAGTGCTGACCTGTCAGGTCCTTGTGTCCTCCAATAAACTCATCAGTGCACCCCACAGTTTGGGAACCTCTGATCTAATGTAACATGGCTTAAATTGGTTATGTAGAAATATATTATATGGATACTAAGGGAAACAAAACTGTTATGGGCCCCAGAACTATTACTTGGGAATCTTTTATATACAAAGGCATAGATGTAACCTGTAGCAGTACAGAATACTACTTGTAACCCGGCCTGCTGTGAATAACATAATTTAAGACAAAAGACAGCAATTCAAAGCAATTCAGTATCCACCATAATGCATGATATGGCACACAGATACAATCGGAATGATGCCTTAAATATAAGTGAATTATAGTTTATTGCATTAAAGCTTCATAAGTGTACAGTAGGAATTTAGAATTATGAACACCAGAGTTACGAACTGACTGGTCAACTAAATACCTCATTTGGAACTGGAAGTATGCAATCAGGCGGCAGCAGCAGAGATAGGGGTTGGGGGGAAGCAAATACAGTACAGTACTGTGTTAAACATAAAATACTTTAAAAAAAATTATTTTAAAGATTTGACAAGGTAAGGAAACTGTTACTGTGCTTGTTTCATTTAAATTAAGATGGTCAATAGCAACGTTTTTCTTTTGCACAGTAAAGTTTCAAAGCTGTATTAAGTCAATGTTCAGTTGTAAACTTTTGGAAGAACAACCATAACATTTTGTTCAGAGTTACAAACAGTTCAGAGTTACTAACAGCCTCAATTCCCGAGGTGTTCGTAACTCTGAGGTGCTACTATATGTGGTACATGGAATTAAAATATTCTTGAGGGCATAGGTACTAGTTTTCAGATTGATACATTACTAGACAAGTCCTTTCAAAAATAATCTTGCTGCTTAATAAATTGAATGGTTCTGCTTCACCTCTTGTTGGCTCTTAAGGCTATTCATGCCATGCCTAATCTCATTAGGATGTAGCAAAAGGCTGATAGCTGAGGTCATGGAGATTGGAAGTAGCTTGTGGTCTGGCTTTTTTGTGTTTAACACCCACAATTTTTCAACAAGCAAATGCTATAAAGTGGAGGGCTTATTTATAACCTCATATTGTAGATACTAGTTTAGATCTTGTCCCTACGTGGGCACTTAAATTGGTCTAAATAGATGTAAACCAAATTTAACATGTCTCTGTTGATTTATAGGTCTTGTATATATGAGAAACTAAATTGGTTTAACTAAAGGTGTGACTTTAAACTGACTTGGTTAAATAGAATTATCCACCTAGAAGTTTGCTCCTTAGTTCTTTTTAGTTTAAACCAATTACTGATTTAAACTGAAATAAGCCTGATTTTTAATCTTAACTGAAACAAGTGCCTGTACAATCTCTTGCACCAGTTTAATTTAACCATTTAACACCTAACTGGTACAGCTGTGTATAAACCAGGCCTTAGAGATGCTTGCTGTGAAGACCTTGCTTAATGGTGTAAAATATCTTCAGGGTGGTCTTCCAATCAATTTAACACTAAACTTCTTTTGTTTTAAACTTAAGATCTGTGTAGTAACATTTTGTACAGTCATTATGCAATATACCTGTCTACCAAACCATATTATAGCAGTTGTTCTGCTTTTGAACTGTCTGTACACACACACAAAAAAGTTACTAAAAAAGTAAAGTAAAATGTGATGCATGGATTGACTACCTATAGCTAAAAAAATCTAATCTATAGGTGGCTTCCTTTGTAATGCTAAACTTAATGATTGGTTTAGCAGTGAAAAGCTTGTTGGATTAAAATGGCTGTTTGACCATAACCTAATATAATCTGAAATTTTCTTCACTTGGACCAGAGGAGCTGCCTCTAGGCATTTATCAGCACTTTCTGTTTCATACACAATGCATTCAAGTGCTGCCTGTAAATCCCGTTTGGGTATTTGAGCCTCTTAGAACTGAGTGGGTGGATTCCACAATAGCAGTATTTTCTTTGCTTCAGTGTCTCTCTCTCCTAAATCAGGCTAACCAATTTCACATCCCGCCCCCCTCCACTCCCCCTCCCAAGTTCCTCTGTTCCTTGTATGCAAGCAAGTAGTTTTGGGACAAAAGCTTCATTGTGTATTTGGTTACATTGTCAGGTCGCTGTCCTCATTTTTTTTAGCTACAAGAATACTTTTGTAATCAGTGTGTGACTCTCTTCACCCCCCATATTTTCTGTCTGTATTTTTGAAAAGAATACATTTTATCACTACACTATAGATACCCTGTAACACTTATTCTTTCTGAGGTCTTCTGTGCTACCTCAGATACTTGGATTACATTCCTCCCTGCCAGCAGATGGAGACAGAATATCTGATTTGCATGGCTACTTCCACAAAGGAGCTTGTTATGGAATCATTGGTTGCTTGTCTCGAATACATGGAAGCGAAGAATCTGAGGCTTGGGCCCAATTCCAAGTGCTCTTGTGTAAACAGGAGTTCGATATGTACCAACATCTCAGGGTTGTAGGGCTTAGGTGTTGCCCTCTTGGAACAACACTGGTTCCCAAGTCCATCAGACTGAGTACTTGGTGACTTCCTGTCCAGCTGAAGGCTCCATTCTGTATCAAAAAGGCCCTAGGGAAACTCAGTGCAAGAATAGTAGCTGTCCTATGGATGCAAGAAATGGTGGTAGATTTACTCTCACCTCTTCCTGCAGTGGGTATACTCAGTGCATGTGAGGGGAAAATCATGGCAACTCTCTTTGGCAGCAGTGAGGTGGCATAGGCTCAACCCTCTTTCTCCACTTCTCTGAAAGTACGATTGGCAGCAGATTACTCCTTTTATCCAGCAGCTCTTGCACCCAAACAAGGGATAGAACTTGCAAAAGCTATTTCCTGTGCACGCACTTGCTATTCACTTTAGTATGTCTGGGAGAGGGACTTCTTACCCAAAATTGGTGCACACAAAAATTGATGTGTAAGCATAGCTCAGCTAAATTAGCTATCTGTATCTTGGTGTTGCTCCATAGCAATGGATACAGTCCTTAACACACGTGGACCTAATAGGACTTGTTAAGCAAAAAAGAGAGACTCCTGTTTCAGTCAGTGCAAATGTGAATTTTATCCCAGCACCCCAGCCCTCTTAAAGATTAGAAAATCTACCTTGATAGATTAAAGGAGCTCAGTTTATTTAACATAACAAACAAGGTTTAAGAGGTGACTTGATTACCCTCTGTAAGTACCTTCATAGGGAACAAATATCACTGTTCTACAGCCAAAATGCTTCTGAAATAAATGTAGTCAAACTTTACTAATTCTGGGTTGCTGAGAATGAAAATGATGATGCTTAAAATTTTTGATTGGCTCTAGTTTTCAAGATATGCTATTGGGTCAGTATATACGACCCTTGACTTGGGAATGGCGGAGGATAAGTGAGTTATAAAGGGAAGGGATCTCGATTTAAACCAGAAATAACTAAAATACATCTTTGACTGGATCTATGAATAAATCTGAGTGGGTTTGGACAGTACTTGCTTTTTAGGCAAAACAATGAATGATGCAATCTGAAGCTGGTATTGCGTCATACATGATGTGAATTACATCATGTTATTCCTAGAAGTCATGGATGATGCAATCATAACGAAGCTTACATCACTCTGCTGAACAAATTGCCCTATATCAGCTCTAGAAATCCTACAGTGTCGTGCTCTCTTATTTGTCAGTGTTTGATTTTGCAAAGGGACACATTTCTGTTTAGCCAAAGTGAACAGAGATGCCTCGTACTTGTGTGAACAGAGCAGATAACTTCACTGTTATGTTTAAAGCTATGTTTGTGGTGAAGTGACTTTTGCATCACAAAAGCGCAGTATAACCATTATGGTTAAGAAAGCCTATCACCGTTATTTTGGCTGCAAAATTGGAGATCAGGACAAGAGGTGGGCCCCACACATATGCTGCAACACTTGTGCAACAAATCTTCGCCAGTGGTTGAACAGGAAAAGGAAATCTATGCCTTTTGCATTGCCAATGATTTGGAGAGAGCCAACAGATCATACCAGCAATTGTTACTTCTGCATGGTGCCTCCAGTTGGGAAAGGTGTGTCAAAGAAGAAAAAGTGGACTGTGCATTATCCAAACATTCCATCAGCTATACGCCCAGTACCCCACGGAGAAGGACTGCCGGTTCCTGATGCACCAGAATCATTCTCACTTGAGTCAGATGAGGAAGAGGATGAAACTTCTGGTCCTGAACCATCAATGTCACAGGACCCACATTTTCTCCCATCCTCCTCCTCTGAACCACACCTCATAACACAAGGTGAACTGAATGACCTTGTCAGGGATTTGGAACTACCCAAGAGTAAGGCAGAGCTGTTGGGCTCCAGACTACAGCAGTGGAATCTCCTGGCAGGTGATGTTAAGGTTTCCATGTTCCGTGACCGTCAAAAGGATCTTGTCCCATTCTTCTTCATGGAAGATGATCTTGTAGCCTGCAACAACATTGATGGTGTGATGGCAGCCCTCGACATCGTTCACGATCCAGATGAGTGGAGACTGTTCTTTGATTCATCGAAGACGAGTCTTAAAGCTGTTTTACTGCATAATGGCAATGTTTTGCCATCAATTCCAGTTGGTCATGCAGTCCATGTGAAGGAAACCTATGACAACATGAAACAACTTTTGAGGTGCATAAACTATGACCATCAGTGGCAGCTTTGTGGCGATTTGAAGATTGTTGCTCTCTTGCTTGGTCTGCAGACTGGATACACAAAGTACTGCTGTTTTCTCTGCGAATGGGATAGTTGTGCAAGAGATTCCCACTACATCAAGAAAGATTGGCCACTCCGACAGTCATTGGAGCCTGGGAGGAAAAGTGTTCAGCATCCACCACTTGTTGAATCCAGGAAGATTTTGTTACCACCCTTACACATCAAGCTGGGTCTGATGAAGAACTTTGTCAAGGCCATTGACAAAACACAAGCAGCTTTCAAATACTTCCATGGAAATTTTCCATGGTTAAGTGAAGCTAAGATAAAGGAAGGTCTTTGTTGGTCCTCAGATTCGTGAACTTCTTCGAGATGATGCATTTGACCATGCACTGCGTGGCAAGGAAAAGACGGCATGGAAAGCCTTCCAGTTAGTGGCAATAAATTTTCTCAAACAACAAGGCAGACAACTACAGGTTGTTGGTGGAAAACCTCCTCAGGGCATACAAAAGCCTTGGTTGCAACATGTCACTAAAGATCCATTTTTTGCACTCTCATCTAGATTGTTTTCCACCGAACTGCGGAGCAGTGAGCGCCGAGCGATTTCACCAGGACATCGCAACAATGGAGAAATGCTATCGGGGCAAATGGAGCCCATCAATGGTTGCAGACCATTGCTGGACAGTGACAAGAGATGCTCCATTTAATGAATACAAGAGACAAGCCAAGAAGCGCCGAGTAGACACTGAATAGGACTAAACTATGTACATAATAGATTTTTGCCTTTTGTTTCATAATAAATTTTGATTAAAAATCAGCAAAAGGGTTATATAAAGTGTTACATAAACAGGATAGGTGAAATATCATGTAAAGCAACCATAAACATATGAAAAGACCTAGGTTTACAATTTATGATTAAAATTCTATCTACACAATGTACATAAACATAAAATGTAAAAACTTAAATATCTTAGAAACAGTAGCCAATCAGTTGTTTTAATTGTCATATTTGAATTCAGCACATCAAAATACATAATAAATAGCACATTTTATCTCTGAAGCAGACGACTTCTCAAAAATTGTAGACCAGTGTATTTAGTAATGGGCTCTTCAGTCTAGCAGAGAAAGGTATAACCTGGCTGAAGTTGAAGCTAGACCAATTCAGACTGGAAAGGAGATGTACATTTTTGACAGTGAGGGTAATTAACCATTGGAATAACTTACCAAGGATTGTGGTGAATTTTTCTATTATTGGCAAGTTTTAAATTGGGAAGAGATGCTCTCGAAATTATTTTGGGGGAGTTCTACAGGAATGCAGATTAGATGATTACAATGTCTTTTCTGACCTTGGAACCTATGAGAGCACCAAATATTAGCTTTTATATGAAGCAGCAATCCATGAGAGGCATGCATTGAGGGGTTGTGTGGGTTGCAGAGGTAGGAGGAAATTTCCTGCTCTGCTCATGTTCAACTACTACTAATGGGAGTGTTCCATGCAATTCCTTATGCAGATAGCCATAAATGATCTAGAACCCCTGAAGTCTTTTGGGGGGGCAGTTTGCGGTAGAAGATCAAGAAAATACTTTAAAACTGTTTTTATAGGTTCTTTTGATATTCCCGGTCACTGTATGGGACACCTGTGTTTGGAACACTATCTCCACTTCATTTACTTGCTGAAAAGACACTTTTTTTATTTTTATTATATATAATATATATATATATAATATAAAAATCGTCTTCACGTGAAGGCTAATGGAGTTTTATGATGCTTTTTTAGTATCTGAAAACTCAGTAGTATGCATTGTTTTATCAAAACACGGTATGGGTTTATCTGCACTGAAGTAAAATGCCCACGACTGGCCCATTTCAGTTGATTTAAGCTGTGGGGCTATCAAATTGCAGGGTGGGTGTTCAGGCTCTGACTGCCCGCAGGTCCCCAGGGCTCAGGCTCCAGCCCAACCTGAACATTTACACTGCTGTTTTATAGCTCCGAGCCCCGTTAACTGATGTGGGCCTGCCAGTGGTGTTTTATTGCTGTGTAGACGTGCTCTATGTAACATGATGTGGCAGTCTCTCCAGTACTCAAGGTGAAACATGGATTGAAAGCTATAACTCCATCTCAGACCTTCAGTGGTTTTACATTTTAGACATAAGCGCATGACTCAAATAGCATTTTGCTCTCTTCACCATGATTGTATGTTATACTATTTCACATAAGAAGAAGAGGATTTATGTATCTAATGTCAACTCTTGTGGATTTGCTCTTCAGGAAATTGAAGTGCCAAATTAGCTCTGTTGTACAGTAGTTCATAAAATGTTACAGGTAGACCGCTGTTCTCCAAACCACTGCTGAATCATAAACTTACACAAGAGGCTACAAATGTTGCTTGTTCTGTAAATTTGACCGCTTTTCAGTCCAGTTACTCTTACATATTACATCAATTGTGTCCATGGAGGCTTCTGATACAGATATACAAAAGAAATAACAAACCTATTCATTACTTTATCTTGAGCATAATTTAAACAAGGTGTCCGCTACAGAGAGAACCTTTTCTTCACACAATATTCATTGCAAAACTATTTTAAAAAATTCCAGGATTTTTCAAGTTTGCAAAACTTCTGTGAAATTGCAACATCATGGGGAAGCTTTGCACAACGTCATTTACATCTCTAACACCACACTTTAGTATCCATGTGGAAGTCCATGGTGTCCCTACAAGCAGCATAAGCTAGTGGTTGAGCACAGGGCTACTAGCCTGAAAAATCCTGGCCATGATATTTTGCAGTTACTAATATTTGTAAAGTTCTGTGTAAGCTGTCTCTTAGCAGCCCTATGTGCTGATGGTTGCATCTTGTGCTCCAGAACCTAAACTTTCACTTAAATTTGTCTCTACCTCACATGGCTGGGAAAGTAATTTGAAGAATGTGAGCCTGCTGTAATATGATGTAGTAGTGTATGCAGACAGCTCTGAAACAATAGTTTTCAGTGATGTAAACTGCCCCTGTTCATTTGAAGGGTCATTAATACTGAAGTTAAATGTGAGCACTTAACCATTTAACTGTTGATCAAAACATTCCAGTTCCTCCACTTTTGCATATTAAGATCCAAACAAGCTACATAATATCTTGCTTTGACATCACAGGTGACTGGATCTTGAGGTGGACCTTGAGAGAAGTGATACTTTTCTTTTCTGCTTGATCCTGGAGAAGTAATGCAAGATGCCCAAAGCCACACAGGAATTAAATGACAGAACCAAAACTTAAAACCCTGGTTTTGTGTGTCCTGTCCCCTAAAGTATTGTACTTGCTGTATCTTTCTGAAAACTTAAAACTTGAGGGCTGACACCATGCAAAACAAAACTGCAAAATTCTATACAAATTACTGGATATAGAACTTTGCATGGTTTTAGCATTGTACTTCTACGGTGTGCAATCCTATGTACATTTACAGGTTTAAAAGTTACTAAATGAGATCAACAAACTGACCCAACGCCAACAGAAACCTCCCCAAGTAGCCTACTCCAAAGCCTTACCAGCATTTACTCTATCACCCCAAAAACTGCCTTAAACAGGCCTTGCAACATGTCTTGAAGGTCACCAAAATCCAAGCTCAGGATTGCGTGGGAGTGATCTCCAAAGTTGAGGACTCCCTTGCCACTTTTAAGAAATTTCTGCTTAGTATCCCCTTGTCATGTAAACAAAGGAACTCTTAGCTTGAGCATCTCACTGGACCATAAATGCTGTGGAACATCATGAGGAGAAACCCTGCTTCTAAGGTAGGTAAGACTCAAACCATTTAGGTATTCAAAGAGAAAAATAATCTTTCACTGGAAATCAATTGGAAGTCCATGTAGATTATGAAACACTGGTGCAATATCCTTCCCTCGTGCGGTGGGTTGTTTCTTCTCCCAAGCTGGAGCAGATGCAGCAAAAGCTGCTCCATGAACAGAGCAATTGTGAGATGTCTCCTCTGGTAGATAGAATGGGGCGACAAAGTGACATGTTTCTACCCTTTGCACTACTTCAGGGTTATCTTCTGCTTGGCTGTTTTATCTGTAATTTAAAACATTGGAGAAAGGACACTGTAACACAACCATTCTCCAGTGTTTTAAATTACACGTCAACTAACGGTTAAAAGCTAACTGTACTAAGTTCTTTGAACAAAGACCATTCTTGTCCCAGAGAACTTCCAGTCTAGGTTTATAGCAAAATGCAACAGCTGGTTGAAGTGCAGTCAGCTGGGAATTGGGAGGATGAGGCAAAGAGTAAAAGGAACATGTTTCTGTATGATAAACATGAGCTGCTATTAAGGAACAGGTATAGACATAGGGGAGGCTAGTGAGGCTGCTGGGGATAGCTCATGTTTAAATAAAATATGGAATGAGAACCTGTGCCAATGGGCTGCTTTGGTTTTCTATATTGTATTTGCCCCTCCCTGCCCCAGTCCTTCATCTGTATTCTGTCTAATTAAATTGTAAACACTTCAGGGCAGGGACCATATTTTAGGTCTAGAAAACACATAGTATGTTCCAGGCATTTTTATTAATGCTTGCAACTTCCAAATGGCTACGGTTTAGAGCTTGTCTGGTTCTGTTCAAATAGCATGGTCTTGGAGGTAAGTAAAAAGCTTCATATTTATAACACTAAATAAATTCTGTAGGAGTCTCTGCTTCTGGCTCTTCAAATGCAAGTGAGTATTCATTTTGAGTTTGGTATGTTCAGGGTGGAAAGTAATTTGATCCTGATTCCAATGTTCGGTATTTGTGAGCATAATTTGCATATTGCATAATGATGGCTGTACTTTCCTCTGAAAATACTTCCTGTCATCAAATCCTTCCTACTCATATATACATTGCCAATCCTTATCCAGGATTCATTTGTTTGCCTTTGCAGCTCATGTCTAGTGACCTTTGACTTTCAGAATTACCTGAACCCCTGTATAGCTTTCTAGCTTAGATGCTCTTTCTTTTTCATGTGGCTGCAGTCTTTCATGTTTACCAGTGCATATTCCCTTACAACAAACACTTCTGCTGAAGCATGAAATCTTAGATTTTTTTTAGAATGAAGAATTAACTAGATCGTAATTTCTGAGACTGCATTCTCTACTCCTAGCAAAAGGCTCTAATTTTATTATGCATAAAACCAAGTTACAGTAACAATTTAAGTATTTAAGACAAAAATACAAATTAGTCCTACTCTAAATCTTGCAGGATTTTATTGAGTATAGGGATTTGTTCAGAGTAAGTCCAGCTGTAATTAATCTTTGCGTTCCCATCAAGAAATGCTGGCATATGCTGTGAGAAACAAGGGAGGAAACTTTCAGCTCAGCCTCTCTCTGAGCCAGTACCCAACTGTGGCTAAAATCCACTGGTGTAATCTGCTCTTTAGTGTGCAAGAAAACTCAGATCTGTACAGATCTAAATCCAACCCAGTTGGCTCTTGATTAAGTTGTTTGGTGTCCATGTTTAGGAAGTAATTAAAATAGATCTTCATTTTCAAATCTCTTGCTGAAATAGTTTTTAGAGAGACACCAGTTTCAGGAATGTATTCTTTTGTACTGGAGGTCAAACAAAGTATCTTAAATTTTAAGCTGGGATTTGTGTGCCCAAGGGAGGTAGATGCACAATTCCCATTGAATTTCAGTGCAAGTTGGTGCCTAAATCCCTAGGCACTTTGTGAAAAACCTCCCACTTGATTCCAACATAGGGATTAACTGCACTTGTTAGAGGCTTAAACAATAATACATTTTTTCACATTAAGAGAAGTCTGCTGATCAGACATCAACAGGAAGTCTGTGTCCTGAAAAAGCTGAATTACTTGGGCTCACTAATATGAAATAAATTTGTTCGTCTCTAAGGTGTCACAAGTACTCCGGTTCTTTTTGCGGATACAGACTAACACGGCTGCTACTTTGTAATATGAAAGTGTTACTATTATGTTCTTGCATCATTCTTGTATGAAGTGATGATAATCATAGAACTGCTGCTAAAATGGTTGTGGTGAACAAAATCAGTGAACACACAAAAGAGCATACAGTACATCTGTGTCAGCGCTCAGTGTCAGGAATGGAAAATGTTTCCAGAACTCATATGTATCTTTTATTTTGAATTATTTCAAGAGTTTTCTTTATGGCAGAAACTTCAGTCTTGTTTTTTAAAACTAATATCCTCCTAAACTACTACTGATCAGAAATGGATCAAAAGATTATAAGGAAGTTGCACTAAGAATCTGCTTCTGACTACACTTTTCATTCATGCAGGTGTGTTCCAGCTTAGTGTGGTGTTGGCATTGCTTCTCCTGTTTGCCTCGGGATTGGCATTTCTCCATGCTTGATAACATAACATAATGAATGCTTAATATTACTCCTGGGAGAATTCCGTGCCAAAAAATTAAAAATTCTGTGCACAACATTTTAAAATTCTGCAAATTTTATTTGTCAAAATATCATTATATAATCACGCCAGTTTCAATTATTTTGGTAATTTATTTCAAAATACCTGTCAGAAAGTATGTCTGTAACAGTACAGAGACACACACAAATTTCCCCAGGAGTAAAGAGTTAAAGAAACCCCTGCGACAACCCAGTACCTGTTTCTCTGCCCCCAGAGCCCAGCTGCAGACCACCCCGAGCACAGACACTTACATCCCCTACCCCACCCCAGAGGCCAGCTGTGGGCCTCCCTCCAGCCCAGACACTTACACTCTCTGCTGCCCAGGAATGCAGAGGGAGAAACAACCTGATGCTGGATCCTGGGCCTGCATGGCGATTCCTGCACATTGCCCCCTCCGTACTTCAGGGTGTGCTGGTAACCCTCCAGTTTCCTCCCCCACTCCCCAGCCTTGTCTTCTATTGGTGAGCTGGGCTCTGCTGGGTCCAGCAGCCCCTAGTGGCAGCCAGCGTCTCTGCAGTCCATTTTTGTGGGGGAGAAAAAGGATAATGTGCGCACCAAATTATTTCTGCAAAAGTCTGTATTGCGCAGTGGCCCAGAATTGCCCCAGGGTACAATATGAGCAGAGGTACTACTAACTTGATCCAGACGTGTAACATCTCCATTATACAAAGATATGGCTGTTAAACACCTCATTTTAGTCTTATCCTCACATGAGGATCTAAAGGCACTTATAGAATATGGTTCATCAGTGCTATGTTGTTTGTTTGGGTGTTTTGTTTTTTTCCCCCCTTCAAATAAACCAGGCTGCAAGGTGAAGATGTCAGGCTCAAAGCACTAACTGATAAACTTGTTAGCAGCTTTAGTTCATTATCTTTTGCTGCTTCCACTTCATGGGTTCTCAAGGCATTTTCACTGCTCCCGGATGTAGTTCTGCAGGACCCTCTGATTTGTGAAATGAGTTCCCTTACAGCAATTCACCTTCACTGTTCCTTTAGTTACATAAGTATTACTTCATTTGCCTGGCCTTCATCTTTCAGATTACTAAACAAACAAAACTAATTTACTCCAATTTATGCGAAGCATTTTCCTGTTTAATGTGCTCATATTCCCTTCATGTAATTGTGTTGCTGGTTAACTTTCAAAGGGCCTATACAGTTAATCTGATTCATTTTTAACTGGATACATAACTTCCTGGTGTCACTTTTGCTACAGTAATTCCTACTCTTCAATTAATCTTGCTGTATGCACATAAAATAGCACAGAGTATCTCTGCTCTAAAAATGTTTTAATTCTTTGGCAGATTTATTGTCCAAATCTTGTTTGTAATTACATGGCCTTTTGCCATTTCATGAATTCAAAGACTTTAGTACCATGTTTCCCTGAATGACACCTATTTTGGCTACTGAAGGATGACTGCATAGAATCTATGGGCAAGTTTCAAAGATTGACTGTACATCAGCTACACACAGAATGAAGTAGCTATCCGCATATGGACAAAGCTATAGATTTTAGTGAACAGAACTGAATGGTGGCTGGAATTGTAGTCAGAGAATGTAAAGACATAGCTATGGTGCATACCCAGCCCCACAGTTGCATTCCAAAAAGTTCCAAGCTTGTGAGTTGAGGGCTTGTCATCTGTACACTGATTCCATACACTTCCCCTGGTAAATTGGCATTATCTTGTAAATGGCCACTTGCTGTCATGCATGGGGATTTGAGGTTCAGCCCTGTCAGTAGGAAGCTGGAGCTGGGTGCCAGAGGAGTGATACTGGCAAGGCTCAGGCCCTAGATGTTGGTTGTTAGCTATGGGAAGGGAGTGGGTTGAGTGGTAGGTTACTTTTCTTCAAGCTGAATTGTTGGAGGGAGCTACAGAGGCTTGAAAACTAAGCCTCATGCTTCCTTTCATTTCAAAGACCCTTGTAATAGCTTCTAAAATTTTAATCCCTTTACAAGAGCTCTTGTTCTGAGAGAGTGAAGGTGCTGTAAGTGTAAACTACCGAAAGCTTCTTTGGAAGGAAAATATATACTCCCTGACACATTCCTTTAACAGAGTTAAGGTTGCCCACTGGCATCTCATGCCCTTCTAGAACATCAAGCTCAGCAAACCTTAAACTTTAGGAAAGCCTGGGATTCAGAGTGAAGGTACACACCCTGGAAACTTAACTACCCCTTGAGCTGGCAGGGACTGTGTGTGTGTGTGTGTGTGTGTGTGAGATCCCCTCTCCCTGACCCCTATGTGTATGATCAAAGGAAAGAGGTACATATGTACCTTGAGAGTATACTACTTTACAGTGCCGTGTTGTGACAGTAGTGGGCACAGAGGTCGTCTTAGCCTAGGGATTGTCAGCAGTTAGGCTGGGTGCTAAGTGTGGTCTGAAGTTTAATGAAGCATAAATGAAAGTATAGTGTTGGATAGCATCATGCGCATCGGGATGATGGAGATTGTAAAATTTAGCAGCTGTGGTATTCTTTCTGTGAAGTAGCTTAGCTGCCTGAGTATAGAACAGTTGTAGGCAGGGCTGGCTTTAGGCCGATTCAGCCAATTCAGCTGAATTGGGCCCCGCGCCAAGAGGGCCCCACGCTGCAGCTATCAACCCCGCCCCCAGCTCACTTCCCCGGCCCCGCCCCCCCTCCCCTGAACGCCCCGCCCCCACCCCTGCTTCCCACAAATCAGAGATTCGCGGGAAGTCTGAAAAGAAGCAGGGGCGGGCCAGCAGCACAAGGTAAGCTGGGGTGGGGGGCGAGAAGGGCTCCGGGGAGGCGCGGCCCATTCCCGCAGGCCCCAGCGGCTCTGGCCTGGGTCGGCTCCGGCCCGTCCCGGTCCCCACGGCTCGGGTCCCGTCCGTCCCCCGTCTCCCCCCCGGCGGCGCGGATCGGGTCCCGTCCCCCCGTCCTGTCCCGCAGCGCGGGTCCCCCCCCCGCGGCACGGGTCCCGCGGCGTGGGTCTCCCCCGTCCCCCCCCCGTCGCGGCTCGGGTCTCCCGTCCCCTCCGCGGCGCGGGTGCCTCCCCCCGTCCCGCGGCGCGGCTCCCCCCCCCGTCCCCCCCACGGCGCGGCTGGATTCCTGGGGGCGGGACTTGCAGCAAGCCCCACCCCCAGGAATCGGGCCCCGCTCTTGCTAAAGCCGGCCCTGGTTGTAGGTAACTCCTGTTCTGGACAGTGCAAAGGCAAGTGGGAGCATGGGGGTGGAGTTATGGTGGTATACCTTCACTCTGTATTCCCTGCTTTTCCAAAGTTTTTGAAGTGTGCTGAACTCTATGTTCTGGAATGGTATGAGATACCATTGGGCAACCTTAATTCTGTGTTAATGGAGGCTTTTGTCATGCGTTTTTTTTTTTTTTTTTTTAACTGTAAGACAGTTGTTTTTAGTAGGAGTTAGTATCAGGGAGATGGTGTATTTATGTAGGCTTCCAGTTGAGATGCAACAACAGCCAGGTAAAGAGAATGCTACTTAGCTCTTCTGTAGGACTTCGAATCTGTATGTTATCATACAGATTCAAAGCTTAGAAGAGCTAAGTAGACTTTTACCAAGGAGAAAAACATCATTATCCCCATTGTACAGTTGGGGAAACTGAAGCACAAAGAGGTGAAGTGACTTGACTCTGCCACTGGCCTGAAAGGTGACCTGGGCCACGAATAGAGCCCAGGTTTTCTGAGTAACAGTCCACTCTTTTTCTCTACAATGAAACACTGTTGATATGTGATTCCTAAATGCCCCTTGGCCCCCAAACAAACTTTGTTATCATGGAATGGGGATAATGTTGTTGTCTGGGTGTAGTTGCTAACAGGGCTGGTGAGAGAATCCAGACGTGGTCTAAGTCCAAAAATGTGACAGTTTTATTATGTGGTCATGACAGTAAATTCAAGCACGTGGTGTCTTTCTCTACTCTCACCCCTGCACTACCACTTGCAGCTCATCCTCCCCTTCCTGTCCCATTTAAGCCATTATAACTTTAGAAGCCAGGTGTGCCTCCCAAAAGTTGGTAGAATCTGAACTTTAAGAAAAGTTTTTGGTGCGGGAGGCGTATCTTGGAAATACCTTCTCGAAATTACCCTAAATTTGTATCACTAACCCTACAACATATCCTCATTTTGAGTAACCATGCAGATTATAGAGCACTTAGTCGACCTTTAAACAGAGAGAAATTCTTAATTGGGTGTTGGTTAAGAAATGTTCTTAACAAACGGTTTCCTTGGAAAATGCCAATTCATTGAGGAAAAATGTTTTACTATATCTATTGCAGATTCCACTAAACTTTCACTGAAACCTGAAGGTGTTCCAGGCCCACAACTCCATGGCAGGGAACCTGCTGGCGCTCTTGGGGTTGCTAGGCTCCTCGCTGAAGTTGGGGATTTCTGGGCTATCAGGTTCTCTGCCCTAGAATTGGAAGCCTGGAAGTCCTAGGACCAGCTTCCTGTGTCCACAGCTCAGGGAGCCCCACCATGCAGGCTGTTTCAGGATTATGATGTGCTAGGAAAATTGCCTTTTAGAAAGGAGACCTTTTTTTTAGGAAGGATAGAGACCTATTGGAGTGAAGAGGCTCTCTGCATATCCATCTGCAGTATAGAAGGCTCAGAGGTGAGAAGGGGTCCATTCATCTCAGTGTTCCTAGCTGAATGAGATCATGTTGGTGGAGATGAATACAGCCTGAAACAATTGCTCTGAGAAGTGTGAACTGCTCCATTCATGTCAATAGGTGTTCCCATTCTCAGTGCTGGAGACCCTGTAATATGCAGCAAGCATGCCTATTCTCAACTCCTCGCGCCAGTCTCAGCAATGTATTCTTGGTGCCTGCTCCCAGCATATCTTTTCTCAGATTCCAGCCCAGACATTCAGGGTTCCCCAGATACTAGCTCATAAGGGACGTAGGGAGAGGGGCTCACACCCTCCTTAGAGGGACAAGATCCCCTCCCCCCATCCCACAAGATGGGGCTGGAAGGTTGACCTCCCTAGAGAGGTTTAACAGAGGTGACAGCAAGAGGGGCTCAGACCCTCAAGAGGGACAGGCATTTCCAGCTCACACAAAGGGGTAGGGAGAGGGACTTTGCACCCTCCTCCCAAGATCCTGGTGTACACATGAGAGGAGAGAATGTGACTGACAGGTTCCCCAGCCCAATTCTTTCCACATGCCCTGGCACCTACCTCTTAACCTCAACCCCCTCTCCTCGTCTGTCACCCACCTGCAGTTATCCACCTCTCCTTGCTGCAGTCCCAAACCCCTCTCCTCCTGTTATCGTCATCTCCTCTGCTTCCTAATTCCCACTGTCTTCCCTGAAAACATTTGTATTTATTTGTTCTTTTCACATTTAATTTGAATGCCTTCTGAATCTTCTATTATAAAATATCTTATTTCCCCACCCCACCCCAAAAAACAAACCTTATGATAAATGCACCTTCTAGCAAGTTGCCTCCTTTTTTAATTTCAGATTTCTCCCTGAGTTCAATTTAAACTTGTAGTGCCTGGCTGGTGCCTAGATTTGATGGCCATAGCATTTCCTCAAAGCTACATGGGTCCTGTGACTCTTAAGGTAAATCTACATTGCAATAAAATACCTGCGGTTCTGAGTTTGGGTCAGCTGACTCAGGTTCGTGAGGCTTGGGCTGCGGGGCTAAAAATTGCAGTATAGCCATTTGGGCTTGGGCTGGAGCTAAACTATTTTTGAATACTGTTTTCAGTTTTGCTCCTCCAAAGTTAGTGGGTGCCATGCACTAGCTGAGGTAAATAGCGATTTAAGACATTTTGTCCAGGATCAGAGCTATAGTTTGATCTCTAATTCTGCACAAAAAATTCCTAGAATTTCCAGCCTCTTAAAAACGGTATCTTGGGAACCCGTTGGTCAAAATGACGCCAAATTTTGATCACTAGCCATAACTGTCGCTCCATGAGGTACAGCAAGTTTCTATGCAATCCGAATAACCATGTGGACATCAGAGCATGTAAAAGTCAGCCTTTAAACATAAACCTTAGTGTACACCAGGATCATAGTGGAGCTATTCTGCTGTAATCTTGACTGAGTTAAGGCTGGGAGTTTTCAAAGGAGCTAGGTGTCAAAATCCCACTGAATTTTAATGGGTTTTGGGTATTGAACTCACTTGGGCTCCTTTGAAAAGGCTAGCCTGACGTAGGCTAGAAAGACGAAACTAAGAATAAGCGTTAGATATAAACAAACTCGTAAACAACAAGGATCTCTCATGCAAATACTTAAGTTTGTATTACTAACTAGCATATCAGTTTGTAAATGCTTATTTTCTAATGAGAACGGATGTTTGAAACACTTAAAAGAGTCAGGGCAACGTCAGTGATGACTGGCTGCACTGAAAGTGTGCTACGTGTTTCAGACACAAGACAGGCCCTGTCCTAAAGAGTTTATAATCTTTACAGACACTACGCAAGTGGGAGTGAAACGTTAATCATTTTCCTAGTTTCATCTATTGTGTTTCTACCAGCTATCAACCTGATCTTTCTGTACGATTTCTGTTACTATCATTCTCACTAACCCCCCCCCTTGTTACACTCTAACATATATGCTATGCAGCATGATAGAAATAACTCCTCCTCCACCCCAGCATTCAATCCAGCCTCATCTTAATACCCCACCACATCTCACTCAAGGCAGTTACTGCCTTTGCCATCCACAAATCCCTTTTCTCAGGGCATGTATTCACTAGCAACATTAAAGCATTGCTGTGGCTTGTGTAGCCGTGGCTCTAAAAAAAACCACCTCCACCAGGGGAATAGCTACCAGTGCTGGGAGCACTGAAACTTGCAGTGCTAAGGGGGGTGTTTTTTCACACTCTTGTGTGAGAAAGTTGCAGTATTGTAAAGTGCCAGTGTAGACAAGCCCTCACCTCTTATCACCTTTTATGAAACTTACTAGGCATTGCTCATTTTGTGCCTTAGCCTTTCTGATTTTGTCCCTACGTGCTTGTGCTATTCTTTTGTACTCCTTAGCAATTTGTCCATGTTTCCACTTTTTGTAAGATTCCTTTTTGACTTTCATGTCACTAAAAAAGCTCCTGGTGAAGCCATGTCGGCCTCTTGTTGTTCTTACTTTTCCTTCACATGGAGATCATTTGCAGTTGTTCCTTTAATATTGTCTCCTTGAGAAACTGCCAGCTGTCCTGACTGAGCAACTTTTCCCTTGGATTTTCTTCCCACGGGACCTTATCTGCCAGCTCTGTCTGTTTAAAGTCTGCTTTTTTTGAAGTCTATTGTCCCTGTCCTGCTGCTCTCCCTCTTTTCTTTCCTTAGAATCATGAAATCTGTCACTTCATGATCACTTCATCTAAATTGCCTTCCACCATCAGATTCACTATCAAGTCTCAAATGTCCTCCTGATTACTTCCTCCACTTTCTGAAACAAAAAGTTGTCTCAATACATTTCAAGAACTATTTTGTGTGTTGTCCTATTACTTTCCCAACAGATAGCTGGGTATTTAGTCCCCCATTACTAGCAGGTCTTTTGGTTTTGGGTGTTTCTCTTGTTTGTGCTAGAAATGCCTCCTCCATCTCCTCTTCCTGATTTGGTGGTATGTAGAAGATCCCTATTTTTTTACCCACTTTTATTGTTACCCAAATATTCTCAACTGGACTCCACATTGTCTGCCTCACCTCCTTGTGGACCTCAGCAGTATGTTTGTTCTTGATGTATAATGCAACAAATCCTCCCTTTTTATTCCGCCTGTCCTTCCTCAGCAAGCGATGCCCCTCTATACCAATATTCCAGTGATGAAACTTATTCTTTGATGTCAGCTAAGTCATGATTTAGGTACATTCAGGTAGTGTCTGTATCAGTACTGTGAGGATGCTCTCAGTTGTAAAGGCTTTGCTGATTTCACTACCCCTAGTCTGCCACCTGGAGAAACTGAAGTTTCTGGAATAGAGTCATGGGAGCTTGTGGTTCAGGGCTCTTGCCTCATGGTATTCAATTGGGGGAAAGAAAGGAGGTTTTGGACTCCTGGTGTCCCAGACAGGTTCCCTGCCTCAACTCCTGGACACAGAGGAAACCTGACAGATGGCTTGTAATCTCATCATTTTTTGAGAGTTAGGGTTTTCTCTTTAAAATGGTGAAGAGGATGGGTATAATTTTTCTGCAGAAAATATTTTGTGAGATGTTTCCACGCTGTCACAAGTTGTCCAGATGATTATTAAACCCAGTGGAGAGAGCAGAACTGCTAAGGTGTCACTGTTCTCTAAGGAGTATACTAAACTCCACAGGCTAACTATTAGTTGACATCCCAAAAAGGAGATAAAGTAACTCGGGGAATATTCACTAGTATAAAGGTAGAAATGGGGCAAAATCTCTTCTTTGCTTCCTACTAGTTTTCAGCTATGCTTAAAGAAAAGAGGCTATGTGAAGTAAACTTAATTCACTCTATTTACTTAGCATTTTGAAAAAAAGCTCTTGGAAACATCATGCAAGATTTTCTGTTTGAGAAGGTGGAAAACATGTTGCTTTGAGAAGTAATTTATTGACACCTTTCAAATGTCTCCTCTGTGTACAACGCAGATTCCTGCAGTTCAGACTGTGGTGGACTTGTGCTTCACTTGGCTTCACTCCCGAACAAACCATTGGTGTTTGTCCTAAGAAGGTCTGCTCCCCCACTCCACCCCCAAAGCCTCCTCATTCCGCTCACTTTTCATGATACTCACTTAATTCTTCTTGGAAAATAATTCAGTAAAATCTCAGATTGAATAAATTGAATTTTAATGGTATATATTTTTCCTATGTATTTCTAGCTTAAAATAGTGAATTGCCAAGACTTTAACCAGCTTGGGTAAAGAAACAGATGGGGCTGTATTCATATTTCATCTATTCTCAAAGTTCCTTTCTCCAATCTTGTTCAAGTCTTTTTTGCAGTGTTTGATACGTGTAAAGCAAATGGGTCTCAGAACAAATAACACAGGAGCTTTTTGATTGGATGTCATTTGTAAATATTGCTCATTGTTCTATTCATAATTCCTTTTTTAATGAATAGCACTTCATGGTAGTGTGTTTGAGTGATTAGTCCATCCACTATAGAATTGAAATAATCTCACAAGCCCTTGGTGTTGTGACCAGAATTCACTGTCTGAATTAATTTACTACCTGAACATAAAGGTGCTACTACAGCACTTGCTTTAGTACCTGATGGGCTGAAACTGAAACAGTTTTAAATGATCTGTACTTTCTTTCCTAGCAACAATTCCCTTTAGGGTTTTGAGTGCATAATTTTGTGGGGTGGTGGGGCAGGGGACTGAGGGTATGTAGAAGAAACATTGTAAATCTTTCATGATGAAGAAACAATTTTCAAACTAAAAAATAGGAAAGCTTGATCAAGTTACTTGAATGCTACATACTAAAAAATTGGCTGAAATCATCAATAGTATTAAGTTTCAAGGAAGCAAGTGTTGGAAACTTTTTTTTAAAAGGCAACAGACTTGAACATCGTGTGCAATGGAAGAAGGATGACTAAGAGCCCTTGGATACCATAATCAGTGTCACTGATTACAACATGGTTTTCAAGGGACTGCATAGATATCGCAGTAAAAAGAAAACTAGAAATTGTGAATAGGGAACCAAAGAAGTCTGTTTCAAATCACTTGAGGCTTTTGAGGGGAAAATATAAAGCCATCCTCATCCACATCCTGCCCCTCCTCCCCCCCACCAAATTGAGACTTAATACTAATCAAAGCATAAGTAAGGAATAAATGAAAATCAGGTCTGGGTGATGTACATCTCATAGTATCGAGTATAGTGGCTGGCAAACGTGGTGAAATTTTGGTAACTGGAGGAGTTATTGGAGAAGCAAGCATGGTAGCAGTTTTCAAAATAAGTCAACTCTTGTAATTTAAACTGACTAATTGGGTTGTATGTGCAAAGGGAGGTGGTGTTCCCTTCCACGACTAGTGAGACACTACTGGATTACAGTGGTTAGCTGTAGATCCCATTCTCAAATAGACACACAATAAATTGAAGAACAGTCGAAAGCTTACCATGCCACAGGGATTTTCATCTGAAGAGATTGAAAATGAAACCCTGTATAGGTTGGCCAAGTGATTAATTGAGGGGGATGAAGGGATAGAGGGTAAAACTTTCAAAAGTGACTTAGGTGCCTAGGTCTCACTGACAGTCAATGGGGCTTAGACACATTTGAAAACTTTAAAAAAAGTAAAGTATTTGAATGGTGTAAATACTGAAGGAGATGAATTCTTTAAGATAGTACAACTTGAGCATAAATAGGACTAAGAGCAGGGCTGGCTCTAGGCACCAGCAAAGCAAGCAGGTGCTTGGGGCGGCAAATTTCCGGGGGCGCAAGAATCCAGCATGGGAGCTGAGAACCAACAGGGGGGCCTGGGAGTTGTAGTTCCTTGGTTAGCTCCCTGCCTATAGAGCCAGCCCTGGAGCAAGGAAAGAAATACATTTCCCAGCATTCCCTTGGCCGCAATCAACAGGAGGGGGAAGGAGTATGGAACTGAAACCTCATGCTGCAGCTTGCTGTGAATGGTAGGGACAAAGCCAGCTCTAGGTTTTTTGCCACCCCCCCCCACCTCAGCCCTGGGCTCCCCCCGCACCTCTGTGTTGTCCCAGCCCTGGACTCTCCCCCGCCCACACCCCCTGCTGCCCCAGCCCTGGGCTCTCCCCCCACCTGCATCTCCTGCCACCCCAGCCCTGGGCTCTTCTCCCCCCCTGCACCCGCACTCCTTGTCGCCCCAGCTCTGGCCCCGCCTGCTGCTCCAGCCCTGGGCTCTCTCCACACCCCCTGCTGCCCCAGCCCTGGGCTCTTCTCCCCCCCTCTGCACCCGCACCCCATGTCGCCCCAGCTCTGTCCCCCACCTGCACTTCCTGCCATCCTAGCCCTGGGCTCTTCCTTCTCCCCCCCCCCCCACGCACCCCCTCTTGCCCCAGCTCTGGCCCCCACCTGCACTTCCTGCCTTCCTGCCACCCTAGCCCTGGGCTCTTCTTCCCCCTCCCGCGCACCCGCACCCCCTGTCGCCCCAGCTCTGGCCCCCACCTGCACTTCCTGCCACCCCAGCCCTGGGCTCTTCTCTCCCCCACCCCCCCTGAACTTGCCCCCCCCGCCACCCCCGCCCTGGGCTCTTCTCCCCCCCTGCACCCGCACTCCCTGTCGCCCCAGCTCTGGCCCCCACCTGCACCTCCTGCTGCCCCAGCCTGGGCTCTTGCCCCCCCCCCCACACCCGCACCTCCTGCCGCCCCAGCCCTGGGCTCTCCCCCAAAGAAAGAATTGGGTGGACTAAATGGACAGTGCACCTGTCTATCTGAAGCCTAGCAAGGGAGTTACGTGGATCCCACTAGAATTTAAAATGAAAAGTAAGGGAGGGGAGGCTCTACTAGACTGGGCAGCTTTAGATACAGTACTAGGCACGTAGGAGGATTTACACTTCTGCGCCATGGAAGCAGAAATTGACTTTTCTTTTCCAGATTTAGTTAATATTCAGAAAGGGAATCCAGCACCTGCCTTCCAGATTTGAACACCCTCAAAATTCAGGAGTGCTCAAGCTCAATTTGGGCAGCTGTTACTTTATTTCTCCCAAATCAAATATACTGATCCACTGTAACTTGCTGTAGAAAAAGTAGAATAAATTGAGCAAGAAATGCTTCCCAGTGGTTATTAGGACTGGAATTGCTATTTTCAAAAGCCATTGCTTTTTTTATTATTATTATTTATTATTATTTTTAAGTTTTAGTTTTATTTGTTTAAAAGGAAGACAGTGATATTGCATTGGCAAATTCCCCATAGAAACAAAGAATGGAACAAAAGAATAAAGGCACCTCAACTTTTCCTCATTTATGTATGATAGTCTTATAATGTGCATCCAGATAGCCTTCAATCACACAAGCTGAAGATTGTTCCACTTTACTGCAGTTCTGCAACCATATGGGAACCAATCCTGTCTGTTTCAGAGTAGCAGCCATGTTAGTCTGTATCCGCAAAAAAGAACAGGAGTACTTGTGGCACCTTAGAGACTAACAAATTTATTACAGCATAAGTTTTCGTGGGCTGCTGCCCACTTCTTCGGATGCATATGCAATCCTGTCTGTGTTCTGTGCACATCCAAAATTCCTGCTGAATGACCCGCCCTGGGAGCGAGTTACCAGTGACCCAGGGCTGGGGCGGCAGGAGGGTGCAGTGGAGGGGCAGCCAAAATTTTTTTTGCTTGGGGCAGCAAAAAACCTAGAGCCAGCCCTGACTAAGAGGATCCATTAACAAAAGGAAAATGTAAGTGGAATGTCCAACTCAAAATCTAATGGGCTTCAGATAGTGTACCTACCCCTAAGGTTTTGGCTTCACAATGACATCACTTTTTAATGACAGATTTTTCTCTCTCATACAAACAAGGGAAATGGAGTATACAAGGAGAGCAGTAAAACTCACTTTTTAAAAAAAATGCTCTTATAGCTACAAAGTGAAAGCGACTTCTCTCCAGTCTTTTTGTTATAGTAACCGTAGGCAGGAATGATAAATGTAGTGAAACGTTCAGCCATGTTTCTTTAAATTGATGGTATTCTTTAAAAACTGGATAAGAGAGAGCATTAGAAAATACTGTGGGAACATGATTGCATTGGCATAGAGGTAGACTAGATAAGATTCTGTGAAATACTCAGGGATGTGCACGTTGCAAGTAATTTGAAAGCAATTTAACTTGCCAGCTGGCCTTCTGCCACGGAAAGGTCCAAGCTCAAACTTCTCTCATGGCTGGTGTTAGCTGTTTCTCAGTCCATAAGGAAGAGGGCTGACCCTGGATATTTATTTCACATCCCTTTGCCTAATGAAACAATTTGAAAGGGAAACCAATTGATTAGTAAGCTTTGTTGCTGTGATTTAGGTTTGATCTCCAAGTTGAGAGAGCAGTCTATATTAAGACCCTCTTTTCTATCTTAAATTCATCTATCTTTAGTGTCATCTGGAGGCACAGAAGTGTGTTGACTTTGTATGCAATGGCTAAAAACAGGAACCTAAAGTATGGGATCAGGTTCCCTTTCATAACCCTATTATGCATGGTTCTTGATGCACTGTAAAAGCAATTAATTGCTTTCACAAATTTCTGAAGCAGTAGGTGGAGTTGCCCATTTTTTCTTGGCAGCTGTCCATTAGGAATAATTCAGACTTACTCGCCAATCATTAACCTGGGTCTAGGATACACCCTCCGAGTCAGATTTGGGGTGTTTTTATTTTAGCTGCAGCAAAGTTGCTGCTTTCCGTTGCTCCCTCTCTCTGCTTAGTTGACTGTTTGTCAGTGTCATTTAGAATCAAAAGTTGGGCTGGCCTGCATGGCTCAAATCCACAGAGAACCTCTGGTGCTTCAGAAAAAGGGTTCTTACAGCGATTGCAGACAATGTGTTTGCTCAGTTGGCAGGGCAACAGGAAGGAATCTTTTAATGGGATACTTATGCCTAGGCCTCTAGTCTGTACCAGGTTGAGTGGGTGAGCTAGGCACACTGCTGATGTTGGATACGGTAATGAGGCGTTAGTGTGTCCAAAACAATTTCACCTCTCCCACACACACTGGGTATGTAATCTCCTCACACTCAAAACTGTCTGTGTTGTTAAAATAATCCTTGTTAACTGCTAGTCAGTAGAAGGCATGGGGATGTGGGGAAATAAGCAGCCAGATGAACTACCTACAAACTTGAGTAAAAATCCAGTTTGTCCATTGGGTAAATCTGGTGGTATGCAGAATGCTGCAGGATGAGATTTCAAAATACAGAAATAACATTTTAGAATTGGAATAATTAACATGTTGCTGAATTCCTGTCTTCTGTTGTACTTATAAGATGTCTGTCATCTTTTCCTGTTTGCTGTGAGCAAGGAAGGGAGGAGGAAACACATTAACTTGAAAATATTGTACTTCTCTTTAAAGTAACCTCTGCAAATAATAGAATAAAGATTACAAATAATTTTTATCTCCAATATGTGCTTGCTTTGTGCATATGATAGCCTTTTGTGTGTTAATGGTACATACCTTTCTTCCAGTCTGAGCAATAGTGTTAACCAGGAGCAACAGTGCTGAAACTCAAGAGGCAGCAGGCAGCAATATGTACAGAGAAGGGGTGGGCCTCATGTTGGTGTGAAGTTATGTTGGCTTCAGGATTGCATAAAAGTCTTTCTAAACATAAATAGTGGAGCAGAAGACCTTTGTTTCTAAAAGGGAATTAAAGAAAATGCATCAAGATGCACAGTTCAGTGGGAATTCTTATCAGAATTAGTACATTTTAGAATCCTAGAATCATGAATTAAAAACATTCAAGTTGACCCTTCAGGAGAGCAGTCTTGTGGACCAAGTAAGGCCCACTCTAAACAGTTATACTAGTATAACTAGTATCAGAGGGGTAGCCGTGTTAGTCTGAATCTGTAAAAAGCAACAGAGGGTCCTGTGGCACCTTTGAGACTAACAGAAGTAGTCTGTTAGTATAACTAGTGTATGATATTTTTTTTTATACCAGTTTAGTTGGACATGTGCAATTCTTGTGTGGACACATTCTTGTCTGTTTAAAACCAATTATATCTGTTTATCTTGTGCCAGTAACTGGTTTACTTAAATCTGTTACAGCTTGTGTGTACACAAGTTCAAGACTAATAAATATTTCTGACAAATGCTCTTCATCTGGGGATTTTTCTTTGTATGGCTTGAGAAGGATAATTAATGATTAACATAAAAAGCACAGCATTCTAACAACATTTTACTGCTTTCATTTGTATCTGCATATGAGCCACTTAATTTTTTTTAATCTTTGAGTCAGATGGTAAAAATCTGATTCTACTTTTGCATACATGCAGAGGGTATATTTTTAAGAAAATGGTGGGAGTCCACCATTCTTTGGATTCACACACCTAAAGTAGGGTACAGGATATTAAGATGGTTCATCTGGTATGAAGTTTCCTCCTCTAAACTAATGGCCACCCTGTCCTAAACATTCATCTAGGCTTTTTAAGGTTACTAAGAGCTTGTCTACATTACCCGCTGGATTGACGGGCAGCGATCGATCCAGCGGGGGTCAATTTATCGCATCTAGTCTAGACACGATAAATTGACTACCGAGCGCTCCCCCGTTGACTCTGGTAATCCACCAGGGCAAGAGGCGCAGGCGGAGGCGACGAGAGAGCGTCAGCCATCAACTTACCGCAGTGCAGACACCATGGTAAGTAGATCGAAGTACGTCAACTTCAGCTACGTTATTCACGTAGCTGAAGTTGCATAACTTAGATCGTTTTTCCCCTCTTCTCCCCCACCCCCCCACTGTAGACCAGGCCTTAGTGTGGGAAGATGTGCTGACTTGATCCCCTTGAATGAATTCACCTAGTGAACTCAAAACAGGAACATCAAAGGAAATGGCTATTCAGACCTCACTCTAGGCATGGCTGAAGGGCAGTAGGGGAAACAGCTCAGGTTTTCGTGGGGTTGTTGAGTGTCCATGCTCCTTTGTGTCTGACTTCCAAAAAGCCAATTTGGACCCCTGCCCTCAGGCTGATGCCATTAACTCATTTCATGGAAGGCATTGGGTGATAACCATTTTTGATCACTTGGCTGAAGTTGAACTAATGACTTGGTGTGAGAATTGTTTTGTTTTTAGACATTTAAATTTAAAGATTCCTTCAAAAGTTGAGTACATCATGTTGCAGAAAGACTATACAAAATAGTACTAGAATAGCTTTTTCCTGTATTATGAAATTTGTATGGCCTAAAGACAGCTGCATATGCCAAATTCTTAATGTAAATGGCTTGTTAAACTCTATGAAGCAACCAAGATCCCCACCCCTCTTGGGTGTAAATAAAACACGTCTCTTTAATTTCCTGCTTGTAGACGGTGGCAACTGAGGTACTGTAGTGGCAAAGCTATTTTGTTGGTGTTTGCTCCTGGCAGGAAACAGGCTTAGTGTGTGGAGGTGGCAGCACTTTTAAGGCACAGTCAGTAATCTGCATATTTGTGAGACAGATGGACTGGGTTGTGTGCTTAGTAATATGCCATGCCCCTATTGAAAAGGAGCTTTTATAGTAGGACACGTGGCCATCCACTGCTGTGGAGACTGGCCAGTTCCAATACCTGTTCCTGCTGTTAACTTTTAGTGAAAAGATCTAATTCAAATCTAGCTTGCTTAAATAGCAGTGTTGGTAACTACATTACAATATGTGATCTTATGGGTGCTCAGTCTCCTTGAAGACTTAGGATAGGAGCAGCTAGGATCTCCTAAAGTGTGCCTCTTCACTGAAAGCTAGCATTATGAAATATTTAATTGTTCAGAAAGTGCTTTTTTAGATAAAGTCTAAACCAAACAGATTACTTCACATCATTTATCTAGCAATGATCTATAGCATTCAACCATTTAATGTCTCATGCCCCAGAACACTGAAAATGAAAATTAACTGAATTTCAGCCATAACTTCAAGCTACAGTGAGGGTTGAGAGAACATATCAGTAGCTTGGTAGTACAATACTGACAAAGTTGTAGTTACCAAACTACCATTAAAACCCAGGATGTTGAGGTAAGATTTATATTTGAGACCCAAATGTGAATGTGTGTAAATGCGCAGTTAAGATATCTAAAACGTGTTAATTCTGCTCCTGCAGCAATGCCAAGTTTCCAGCCTCTCAGTTTGGTAAGAGGTTGCTTTTGCATTCTTGTTTGAAGAAAGAGTTGATCTGTTCACAGCTGGGGATTGTCCTGGGACTAGCTTTTGCCTCTGTGTTGGACTGAATTAGTTAAGACATCGGTACACAAAACTGGCACCTCTTCCCAGTTTTACTTCTGAGGAAACGGCTGTTCTTGTAGGAAGGGTTCCAGTGCGAATAAAAAAATTGTGGTTTAGCAGTTAAAACAGAGTACTGGGAATGAGATTTCAGATTCTTTTCTTGACTCTTAGGGTATGTCTACACTACGGGATTAATCCGAATTTAGATAATTCGGATTTGAGAAACAGGTTGTATAAAGCCGAAATGAGTGCGGCCACACTAGCACAGTAATTCGGTGGTGTGCGTCCAAGTACCGGGGCTAGCGTCGATTTCTGCACCGTTGCACTGTGGGTAGCAATTCCATAGCTATCCCATAGTTCCCGCAGTCTCCCGCGCCCATTGGGATTGTGGGTTAAGATCCCAGTGCCTGATGGGACAAAAAACATCGTCGCAGGTGGTTCTGGGTACAGCCTCACTTCCTCCCTCCCTCCCTCCCTGCATGAAAGCAACGGACGGCAGACAACCATTTTCGCGCCTTTTTTCCTGGGTGGGTGAACACTGCAGACTCCATACCACGGCAAGCATGGAGCCCGCTGAGGTCAAGACAGCACTCATGAATATTGCAAACACCTCGCGCGTTCTCGTGGAGTTTATGCTCAGCCAGGACCAGAAAAACGAGGCGAGGAGGCAGCGGCGGCGGCAGCGCAGCGACAAGCATGATGAGGACATGGACACGGACACGGACACAGAATTCAGTGAAACCACAGGCCCCGGTGCTTTGGAGATCATGTTGTTAATGGGGCAGATTCTATCCATGGAACGCCGATTCTGGGCAAGGGAAACAAGCACAGACTGGTGGGACCGCATAGTGTTGCAGGTCTGGGACGATTCCCAGTGGCTGCGGAACTTTCGCATGCGTAAGGGCACTTTCATGGAACTTTGTGACTTGCTGTCTCCTGCCCTGAAACGCCAGAATACCAAGATGAGAGCAGCCCTCACAGTTGAGAAGCGCGTGGCGATAGCCCTGTGGAAGCTTGCAACGCCAGACAGCTACCGGTCAGTCGGGAATCAATTTGGAGTGGGCAAATCTACTGTGGGGGCTGCTGTGATGCAAGTAGCCAAAGCAATCACTCAGGTGCTGCTACGAAAGTTAGTGACTCTGGGAAATGTGCAGGCTATAGTGGATGGTTTTGCTGCAATGGGATTCCCTAACTGTGGTGGGGCAATAGACGGAACCCATATCCCTATCTTGGCACCGGAGCACCAAGCCACCGAGTACATAAACCGCAAGGGGTACTTTTCAATGGTGCTGCAAGCACTTGTGGATCACAAGGGACGTTTCACCAACATCAACGCGGGCTGGGCGGGAAGGGTTCATGACGCTCGCGTCTTCAGGAACACTACTCTGTTTAAAGGGCTGCAGCAAGGGACTTACTTTCCGGACCAGAAAATAACCGTTGGGGATGTTGAAATGCCCATAGTTATTCTTGGGGACCCAGCCTACCCCTTAATGCCATGGCTTATGAAGCCATACACAGGCAGCCTGGACAGGAGTCAGGAGCTGTTTAACTACAGGCTAAGCAAGTGCAGAATGGTGGTAGAATGTGCATTTGGCCGTTTAAAAGGTCGCTGGCGTTCATTATTGACTCGCTCTGACCTCAGCCAAAGAAATCTCCCCATTGTTATTTCTGCTTGCTGTGTGCTCCACAATCTCTGTGAAAGTAAGGGGGAGACCTTTATGGCGGGGTGGGAGGCTGAGGCAAATCGCCTGGCTGCTGATTACGCGCAGCCAGACACCAGGGCGATTAGAAGATCACACCATGAAGCGCTGTGCATCAGAGAAGCTTTGAAAACCAGTTTCATGGCTGGCCAGGCTACCGTGTGAAATATCTGTTTGTTTCTCCTTCATGAAAACCCTCCCCCTTTACTGACTGATTTTCTGTAAGGAACCCACCCTGCCCCTTCCCCCAGCTTTCTTTCAAACCAAATAAAGTCACTATCATTTAAAAATCATTTATTCTTTATTAATAGATTAGAAAAAGAGGGAGGGAACCCGGGTGGTATTTGGGAGGAGGATTGCTGGGAAGGAAAAAGCCACAAAGAAAAGGTTAAAAAAATGACAGCCTTTTGCTTGGGCTGTCTACTGGGGTGGAATGGGAAGGTGTACGGAGCCTCCCCCCCCGCGTTCTTACACGTCTGGGTGGAGGAGGATACGGAACATGGGGAGGGGGGAGGGTGGAACAGGGGCTGAAGCGGCAGTCTGTTTTCCAGCAGTCGTTCCTGAACCTCCACCAGACGCCGGAGCAGCCCCAGCGTTGCATCCTTCATCCTCTGGTCTTCCTGCCGCCATCTCTCATCTCGATCGTCTCTCCTCTCCTCACGTTGGTCCCTCCTCTCCTCACGTTGGTCCCTCCTCTCCTCACGTTCACTGACTTCTTTCCTATACTTTGAAACTGTTTCCTTCCACTCATTCAGATGAGCTCTGTCACTCCTGCTGGATTGCATAATTTCAGAAAACATGTCCTCCCGCGTCTTCTTCTTACGACGCCTTATCTGTGATAACCTTCGGGATGGAGGAGGGAGGCTTGAGGAATTTGCAGCTGCTGTAGGGAGGGGAAAAAAGAGAGAATTGTTTTAAAAGCTACATTTTGCAGAACAATGCTTATACTCTTTCACGGTGACCAACACTGTTCACATTACATAGCACATGTGATTTCTGTGCAAGGTCGCATTTTGCCTCTTAATGCTGAGTGCTTGTGGCTTTGCTGCTAGAGATCACAGGTCTGGGCAACAGAATTCGGCTTGCATGCGGCCATGGTAAGCCATTGTTTTACAGCTTCTGCACCCTCCTTTCCCACATACCAAGCATAGCCTGTAGAGTGCTGCAGAAGCCTGGCCAATCTCAGCCAGTTGGGGGGGGGCAGTGTGGGGGGGCTTGTCTGGGCCCCTTCAGGCAAGTAGAGTGCTGCGGTTTTTCTGTTAACATTCAGCAGCACCAGAAAACAAACTAACCCCCCCCCCGCCATGAATTCTCTGGGATGATCACGGTACCCCTCCCCCCACCGCGTGGCTGGTATCAGGGAAGATCCCTGCAGGCACCAAACTACCCCCCCCCGCCGCCGACCCCCCCCCCTCGCCATGAATTCTCTGGGATGATCACGGTACCCTCCCCCCACCGCGTGGCTGGTAACAGGGAAGATCCCTGCTAGCCAAACGCGGAAAACTTCAGGGCCAATTTCCCATCTGCGCTTGGCTAACTGCAGGGAAGGATTTATTTTCCGCCACAGGCAAACAGCCCAGTAGGAACGGCCACCTCTGTCCCCTTAATTAAGTTCCCGTATTTCAACCAGGTTACCAGGAGTGATATCACTCTCCTGAGGATTACACAACAAGATAAAGAACGGATGTTGCTTGAATGCCAGCAAACACCGGGACCATACGCTGCCAGGCTTTGTCAGGCAATGATACCAGATTACTTGCTGCAAGCATGGCGTGGTCAAGTGTCCTACCATGGAGGAGGGAATAAGGATGCACTGCCCAGAAACCTTCTGGCAAGGCTTTCGGAGTACCTCCAGGAGAGCTTCATGGAGATGTCCCTGGAGGATTTCCGCTCCATCCCCATACACGTTAACAGACTTTTCCAGTAGCTACAGACTTTTCCAGTAGCTGAACTGACCGCGAATGCAAAGTCAGGCAAAGTAATCATTAAAAACCGTTTGCTTTTAAAACAAGTTTTATATTTTAAAAGGTAAACTCACCTGAGGTCCCTTCCATGGGGTCAGAGTCTTGGGTACTGGCTTGGGAGGCTTGGGAGGGTACTTCAGTCAGGGTGATAAAAAGATCCTGGCTGTTGGGGAGAATGGAGTGCTGTGTGCTCTCTGCAAGCTCATCCTCCTCCTCCTCCTCCTCCTCTACCCCATCGGCAGAATCCTCAGGCGTCGAGACTATCCCCGACCCAGAATCCACGAACAAAGGTGGGGTAGTGGTGGCAGCCCCCCCTAGAATTGCATGCAGCTCGGCGTAGTAGCGGCATGTCCGCGGCTCTGACCCGGAGCGACCGTTTGCCTCCTTTGTTTTTTGATAGGCTTGTCTGAGCTCCTTGACCTTCACGCGGCACTGCTCAGAGTCCCTATTGTGGCCTCTCTCCATCATGCCCTTGGAAATTTTTTCAAAAGTTTTTGCATTTCGTCTTTTAGAACGAAGTTCTGCAAGCACTGAATCCTCTCCCCATACAGCGATCAGATCCAGTACCTCCCTCACGGTCCATGCTGGTGCTCTTTTTCGATTATCAGCCTGCATGGTTACCTGTGCTGATGAGGTATCTGTGGTCACCTGTGCTCTCCACGCTGGGCAAACAGGAAATGAAGTTCAAATGTTCGCGGGGCTTTTCCTGTCTACCTGGCCAGTGCATCCGAGTTCGGATTGCTGTCCAGAGCGGTCACAATGATGCACTGTGGGATAGCTCCTGGAGGCCAATACCATCGAATTGCGGCCACACTAACCCTAATTCGAATTGCTAAAATCGATTTTGGCGCTACTCCGCTCGTTGGGGTGGAGTACAGAAATCGATTTAAAGGGCCCTTTACATCGAATTAAATGGCGTCGTTGTGTGGACGGTTACAGGGTTAATTCGAATTAAAGCTGATAAATCCGAATTAAAGTCGTAGTGTAGACCAGGCCTTAGACTGTGACCTCAGTAAGCTAATTTACTTTTGTCTCAGTTTACCCACTGGTAAAATGGGGGATAAACCCCAATTCATAGGAGCTTTGTGGAATGTATGAAATCATTTGAGAGGTGATACATATGTGGGGATAGTTTCTTGTTAAGGCCACTTATGGCTCTAGACCTTAATTATAGGGTATGGTGTGACTCAGCACACAGATTGTATTGGGGGGGAGGGTCAGTATCTTGTCTTGTCTGCAGCTTGTCACTGTTGCCAATATCTGAAACATCAAGTCCCCAATAGTTAAGATGTACACTGCAAAACTAAAAAGAGACTGACCTTGAACCCGATCGTGAAATATTTGATAAGTCTGCCAAGGTGCAGCCATGGTGAATCTGCAGAGAGCCCTTGTGCTTATCTAGCATGAACAGGATTTTGCATAGCTTGTTTGTACCAAGCTGGCAGATACCAAGCTTCAGCACCTGCAAAATCTTAGAAATTTGTCATCTTCACTGTCAGTCCTTACATAGTGGAAAGGGGATGTGTGTGTGTGTGTTTGTTTTTTGGTAAGAATTTGGAAACTCGTAGTAAACTTTTTTGTAATTGGTATTTGCAGGGTGCAGATAGTGCTTATCCAAGTTGCTGCTGGAGACATGGATGGGAGCCAACAACTCAGTGGCAGTTAAGGAGGAAATCTACATGGTATTGGGGAAGATCTGATACAGCTATAATGCTGTATGGCTTAAATGAGGAGAAATGGTTAATTTCCACCTCCTAATTATTTGTTGATTGAAAAGCAGAGTGCCAAGAAATCCCAGTGCACAGACAGGAGTTGGAATGCACTGAAGCAGAGATATAAGATGCAGAATGGGCTTAAACATTTCAGATGCATGTTTAGTTAATTTGGCATCTTTTGGGGTAACTGTTAACATATGTAAACATCTTCACTGTACTTCCCCTGGAAGATAGCTAATGTAGATTGCATCAATTTTCATTCAAAACAAACCATATTTATAGTATTGCTTTATGTGAAATGTTTGGTAGTAAAGTTTCTCATAGTTCCCAGGAGTATTACCAGTCTGACTATACAATAGTAAATGTTCTGCTTTGGTTGGTGCTGTCCATATGATGTATCCAGTTGAAACAGCTTGACAATTGCTGTCCATGAGGGGTTTCTGCTGACCTCTGTTAGTTGGTTATTTTTTCCCCTCTAAGTTGGGTGGTGGTTCAAGAGGACAGGCTGAAGACATGGCTGCATGTTAGCATTCAGAGCCTAAGTGGGTTATCCTGGCAGGATGCTAAACTACAGGCAGTGTTGCATAGGCCTTGAATTTTAGGTCACTGAAATAGGAAAGTAGGAAAAGCAGTGTTGTGCTGTCAATCCCAATTCCCTATTAAAGGGACCCACCCACTCAAGCACTGTCTTCATAGTTTGTAGGCACTAGTCTCTTTGGGTATGTCTGCACAGCAGTGTAAGCCCAGGCTTGAGCCTGGGCTCAAGCCTAACTCCCTTGTGTCCACACACCAATTGTGTTAACCTAGGATCCCAGGACCCTGCAGTGCTAGAGGATCCCAGTCTGTATTAAGCAGAGACCTATGGTCTGAGCTCTAGTGCTTTCCTGTGTGCATGTAGTTCTAGCTTGCCTTGGGTCCTGGAAGTCTTTAGAATGTATCCCAGAGTTCCGTGGGGTAACTTCCTTAGTCCTCAGAGTAGCAGCCGTGTTAGTCTGTAGCAGCCGTGTTAGTCTGTATCTGCAAAAAGAACAGGAGTACTTGTGGCACCTTAGAGACCACCAAATTTATTTGAGCATAAGCTTTCATGGGCCCCGAAAGCTTATGCTCAAATAAATTTGTTGGTCTCTAAGGTGCCACAAGTACTCCTGTTCTTTTTCCTTAGTCCTCTATGCCAACAATCTGTGGTGCAGTCTCTTGCAAACAGAAGCCACACCTCCCTTTGCAAATGGCAGCAGCTCAGTTCAGCATTAACGCATTGCCATCTGAACACTGGTCTGCAAGAGACTGATTAGAAGAAGCTTTTTGCAAAGAAAGCCGCTTCCTGGTCACAAGAGCAGAGCCAGATTTTGGTGCACCCTGCTTAGGTAGCCCTGGGGGAGCAGAGCAGGGACTAAGCGGCTGTGCTGCAGGGAGGGGAAGCAGCAGAGCTTCTGACTTAGCATGGCCCGGGGAGGATGACCCCCAACACACAGCCCCTCTCCCTCCTTGCAAGGCAGCTGCTTGATCCCACTCCACTCTGTCCCTTGTTCCTCCTGGGGATCCCATATCCCTGTCTCCTGGGGTGTGGCAAGGGCAGGGATCCCAGGCGGTGCTGGAGAACACTGCACCCCAACCCCTGGAGCTGCACTTCAGCCAGGATGGGTGTGGGTGTGTGAAGGAGGGTGGGGTGTGTTTTTCCTCTGAAACTGTCAAACTTCAAACAGCCAAAAATGAATAAAAACAAATAAGCAAAATCACTTTCATTGAACATCCCATTTTAAAAATTAAGAATCGCAAAGTTTCATTTTAATAATTTGACAGCCCTGGAGACTGATGTCCTAATTAACCTCAGAACAGGTGCACATGGGCATTTTCTTGTCAATGTAACTCAGCCTAGAGGTGCACATCCCAGTTCTCAAATTAGATGGTAGTTCAGATTTCACAACCTACAGCCACCAAAGGAGCTAATAATGTAGTTTTATGTATTTGTGCTCCTTATGGGCACCTGAATCCCCTCAGTAGCACCTTCACTGTTAGGTAACAGGGTTGGCAGCAGAGCTTTCCCACAGTGTAGCACACTTGTAGGGCTAGAGTAGTCGTGGGCAACCTGTGGCCCATCAGGGTAATCCCTGCACGGCCGCCCGCAGCTCTCAGTGGCCGCAGTTTGCCGTTCCTGGCCAATGAGAGCTCTGGGAAGCAGCGGCCAGCATGTGGCCCGCGCCACTTCCCGCAGCTCCCGTTGGCCAGGAACGGCGAACTGCAGCCACTGGGAGCTGCGGGCGGCTGTGCAAATGTAAACAAACTGTCTGGTGGCCTTCCAGCCGATTGCCCTGATGGGTCGCAGGTTGCCCACCACTGGCTGAGTGTTGACATGGGGATGGGGCATGCCAGGCACTCTGGGATAGGGTTACTTTGACGGGTCTGTCCATTGTTGTGTGGACACAAGAGCCCTAGGTTTGAGCATGGGAAAGAAAATTCTTAATCTAGGGTTAAATGCAGTTTAGATGCTCAAGCCCAGGGTTCCCTGACACAGGTCAGCTGACTCAAGTCCCACTAACTTTAGGCTTACATTCCTGTGTAGACATACCCATGGTTGTTTAGCAACCCGTGTTTCCACTGTGGTGTAATGAGTGGGCCACCTGGCCAGGTTGGATACCTGCTTCTGTAACACATCTCACTTATAACATCCAACTTCATAGCTTCAACAGTTAGAGAGATTGCTGGGAATGGTGGAATGGACTTCTCAATATTCATACCTCATGAAATGCTAGTATTTCAGTTACCTGCTTTTTTATATATACCTGTTTTTTCTCTGTGAATTTCTTTAAACAAACTTAAACTGTAGACAAATGGCACCTTTCCCCAAAGTTGGACCCTCACATACTGTGCAGCTTGTAACAGATTATCCCAGGAAGACTAGGCCAAAAGGTCTAATAGAGCAGCTTCTTTCAACCTTCGTTTTAGCCAAATATGAAGTTTGGTACATATGTGTAGAAATCTATGCACTTCTTGGAGTGACTTGTTTTTTAGGCATACTAGTTTTCGTCATTTGTGCTGGCTGTGTTAGCTGACTCTGTCCTTCCTTTCCCCTTAATACCTTACAAAACACTAGGTTCCCTCTGAATGGAAGGTGTGATGTAAACATCACTATTCTATTTTGATCACTGTATTGCTAGTCCACCTTGAGCTTTTAAGTGATTGCTGAAGTCTAGGAGTGTATCTCTCCCTGTCATCCAACCTGTCTCAAGGAAGAATTGATGATGAAGAGAACATTTTGCTATGATTTGAGGGAGTCTGTCAGTGTTATAATCTTCCTTGAAGTATGTCTATGGCTTAATTTTTTATCTGGGCCAGGCAAAGACTGAGGGATCTACCTTAAATTGTCCCATCTAAATTTAGCAGCTAGTCTTCACAGAGACAGAATTATCAGGAAAAGCTAAATTAATTTTGTGTCAAAGGGGCTTTGGGACAAGCAAAGGAAAACCGAAAATATAGAACAGAGGGTCCCGTTTTGAGTCCTCTTGGTTCAGAGCAGAGTTCAGTAGGACTTTCTTTCAAAAGTAGCTGTTGAAATGAGCCTATATTTTTAGATAGTGTAGACAGTTCTGATATTTCATTATAATTGATCTAAGCAATCCAGCGTTACTTTGAATTTCTGGCCAAGGCTTCAAGTGGTAAGTTAATACTTTTTATCTTTCTCCTCTAGTAAATCTCTTTAGTATGAAGTTTTTATGGGACTGTTAAAAGTGACCTGCAAAGGATCTTTTAAAAATGGGTTGTACGTTTGTTGTATATAGAAGGCCTGAAAAGTTTGTGGGATGTCTTGCCAAGTTTTTTTTCAGTCTTGCCTCCTACTCTAGAGCTCTCAGTGATGTAAATCTAGTGTTACGGTTTTGCTGGAATATTCTTTGGGGAAGGGTGTTCGTTTGGCATTGGTTTTAAATAGGTGTTCACAAAATGTGAAATGACTGTTTTAAATTGACTTTTAAACTTTCCTTCTAAATTCTTCAGCTTTCAGCGTCTTGTGATGTAATTTCACTTGTCCAGTTACCATAGAGTCTTCTGGTCTTCTCTGGCCTGGGATTTTTAGTTTTAAAATTTACAAAAACTTCTGGGGGAATGGAGAGGGATGTTTCCGGACTCCTTGATTACATCATAAAGGAGTAGAAAGGCTTGGCCACTTGGGCCCATCTTCCTTTTCTTCTGCAGATCACCCTTTGAGCTCATTGCAGTTCTAGAAAACAGCACAAATTTACATTTCACAAAATCTGTAAAGAGCAAACTTGTAAAACCGGAAGTGTTGTTGAACAGTGGGACTTGTGGCTTATTTCAGGCCTGCTCTTTGCATTTCTGCATTTCCCAGATGTGCAGTGACTCATCGTGCTGCTGAACAATGGGAACAGCATCTCTTATTCCTTCACTTGGTTCCAGTTGGCAAAGCTGTTAGAGGATAAGAATTGCAAAGAGAGAAGAAATTTGCAGGGCTGGAATGAGTCATCCAAGTGTTTGTGATAACTCTCATGTGGTCAAATAGGAGTTAAGGAAGACTTAGTCTAAGAAGCCATTATGTTCAACACTTCAGCATTAACCAAGAGCATAGGCATGTGCCAGGTGTGCCCAGGCACACCCTAATGCCCTCTCATAAGTGGCTGGCACAGCACCACGTCCCTGGGGCTGGAGGGAGGGTTGCTCTAGGCACCGCCCCCCGCAGCTCCCATTGGCCGGGAACGGGGAACTGCATTCAATGGGAGCTTCGGGGGAGGTACCTGGAGGCATGGCAGGGGCAGTGTGCAGAGCCCTGTGGCCACCCCCCCCCCTCCCCCGGGGCTGCGCGGGGACGTGGTGAGCGGCGTGGGGCCCTGGCAGGCAGGGAGTGCGCCGCTGCAGGTAAGCGGTGCGGGGCTGGAGCCCGAACCCCTCCTGCACCCCGCCCCCCCCTCCCTGCACCCTGTTGAGCCGGGCTCCCCTTCCCCAGGGCTGGCCGCTTTAACAGCCCCATGTGCGCTGGCAGCCTCCCAACCAGCAGCACCAACACAGCCGCTTAAGGTGGTCCGTGGGACTCACGGGGGCACTGCCACAGCCACACCCCCCTCCAGCGCCAGTGCCCCAAACCCGCCTGTGGCTCCCAGCACTGGCCGCGGGCCCGGGCACCACCTGTGGGGGTCAGGCCACCCCTGAGCCCAGCCCATCTTAAGTGGGGCCCGGGAGCCAGCGGGCCCGGAGCAGGGGGCGAGCCCGGCCCACAGAACCCCCCAGAGCCTGGCTGCAAGCTCAGCTCCCTGGTGCTGTTCGGGGGCTCCGGCCCGGCTCCCTCGGCCTTGAATCCAGCTCCGGAAGCAGCCTGGCCCCACTGTGATCCGCCCCGGCTGCCTCTGCCTGGCCTGGCCCCAAGTGCCCAGCCCAGCCCTCTCTGCCCAGCCCTCAAGCCTTCCCACCGGGATGGGGGAGCCCAGATCCCCAGCCCGGGGCCCACCTGCAGACAGCCTACCCTCCTGCACCCCAACTCTCTGCCCCCTGCCCCGAGCCCCCTCCTGTGCTCTGGCCCCCCCCAACTCCCTGCCTCCACCTCGCACCCCATCCCCCTGCCCTGAGCCCCCTCCTGCACCCCATCCCCGTGCCCTGAGCCCTCTGCCTGCACCTTGCATCCCAACTCCCTGCCGTAAATCCCCTCCTGCCCCAACCCCCTGCCGTGAACCCCCTGCCTGCACACTGTACCCCTCCTGCACCAACTCCCTGCCCTGAGCCCCCTGCCGCACCCCGCAACCCTACTGCAGCCCAACCTCCTGCCCTGAGCCCCTTCCTGCCCCCTGGCCTCCCAACCTCCTGCCCTGAGCCCCCTGCCTGCACCTTGCCCCCCAGCTCCCTGCCCTGAGCCCCCTGCCACACCCGTCCTGCACCCCAACTCCCTGTCCTGAGTTCCCTCATACACCCCACACCCTTTCTCTGCCCCAATCCCTTGCCCTGAGCCCCTTCCTGCACACTGCACCCCCCCACACACCCCGCACCCCCTCCCACACCCCAACCTTTGATGTTCGCCTTTAAAAAAAATAAAAATAAAAATTCTCTGGGTGCACACCCTAATTAAATGTGCTGTGCACGCCTATGACCAAGAGTTGCCTAGTAATGCAAAACAAGTAAAAACTGAGTTGTGATTTTTATTTTTAATAAATGAAATGGAGTCAGGGGCAGGACTTAGACAGTTTGACTTACCTCCGTATTTTTCTTCACCAGGACTTTCTGATTTGTAGCAGCATTGTAATAGATAAAGAATCTTGAGCTGCACAAGCATTAACGTAACTGCCTAAAGCTAAATGTTTGTGGTGGTGATGTTCACATGAGAAGGTGGGTGAGATAACATCTTTTATTGGACCAACTTCTGTTGGTGAAAGAGACCAGCTTTTGAGCAACACAGATTAATGCTAAATGTGTTGGTGAAAAAGGAGCATAGGCTTTGCTATAAAACTATATTCCCATTAGGGTTGCACTTCAATTCACTGAGACTACTAGCTGTTACTTCCATAAGCCATGATTACAGTGCTAGCTAAAGTAGAACAAAAG
The DNA here is from genome assembly GCF_027887155.1 of Malaclemys terrapin pileata. Taxonomy (NCBI): domain Eukaryota; kingdom Metazoa; phylum Chordata; order Testudines; family Emydidae; genus Malaclemys; species Malaclemys terrapin. The sequence continues at coordinate 77,149,033 of NC_071514.1, read as the reverse complement.
AGGTCAGCATTTAAATATTTGCTATGAATAATGTTAAGATCTTAATTCTAAATCCATAATGCAATATTTCTGGAGTTAAAAACACATTGAAGATGTTTCACCTATTTTAACTAAAGTCAGAAGTGCGTGATCACTTTTTTCCTTATGAACAGTTGGTGTTACTGAAACAATGCAGGAAAACTTTTGTGTATGGCCTCATCTGTTTTCAGGGGAAACCATTTTGATCCCATAACTAGAATGTTAAGCTAGGGTTACCATACTTAACAAATAAAAAAAGAGGACCCTCCATGGGGTCCTGGCCCCACCCATTTCCCACCCCCAGCCCCGCCCCAACCCCGCCCTAACTCCGCCCCCTCCTCCCTCCCACTCCCAGCCACACGGAAAGGGTTGCCCGAGCGCTACCGGCTTCACGGTTTGCCGGGCAGCCCCCAGACCCTGTGCCCCCGGCCTGCGTGTCCCCACCGCAGCTGGATCCCGGGAGGGGAAGCGCCCAGCCAGGGGCGCAGGGTCTGGAGGCTGCCCGGCAAACCGTGAAGCCGGTAGCACTTGGGCTTCGGGCAGCCCCCATGCCTCCAGACCCTGCGCCCCCGGCCGGGCACTTCCCCTCCCGGGCTCCGGCGGCGCAGGGTCCGGAGGTATGGGGGCTGCCCAAAGCCCGTAGCACTCAGCTCTTAAACAGAGCCGAAGAGTCGGGGAGGAGCAGAGCCGCCGTGGCTGGAGGCTCTGCTCCTCCCCTGACTCTTCGGCTCTGTTTAAGAGCCGAGCTGCCCCAGCGCTACCGGCTTCGGGCAGCCCCCATGCCTCCGGACCCTGCGCCGCTGGAGCCCGGGAGGGGAAGTGCCCGGCGGGCGGCTGGGGTCCGGAGGCAAGGGGGCTGCCTGAAGCCCATAGCGCTCGGGCAGCTCGGCTCTTAAACAGAGCCGAAGAGTCAGGGGAGAGGAGCAGAGCCGCCACGGTAGGGGAAGTGCGTGGCCGGCATTTTCCTGGACATGTTCGGCTTTTTGGCAATTCCCCCCAGACGGGGGTTTGAGTGCCGAAAAGCCGACATGTCTGGGAAAAACCGCACGTATGGTAACCCTAGTTAAGCAAAGGGAGAATATTTTGATTTATTTATTTTTTTTCAAAATTAGTTGTTGAAGGTGTTTGATACCATGGTATCAGTTAGGTATAACCTTGAGTAGAATGTAAGCTAATGATTTCAGTGTCTATTTTTCCATATGCAGTTGTTTCAGACTGTTTCATGTACCCAAATATTAGGAACTCTAGAACAATGGTTCTTAGCCAGGGATACGCATGCCCAGAGGTCTTCCGGTGGTGCATCAGCTCATCTAGATATTTGCCTTGTTTTACAACAGGTTACATAAAAAGCACTAGTGAAGTCAGTACAAACTAAAATTTCATACAAACAATGACTTTATACTGCTCTATATACTATGCACTGAAATAAGTACAATATTTCTATTCCAATTGATTTATTTTATTATTGTGACACTGCACTCCATATTCTTCATAGAAATATTATTATATGAATATGGCATAACTAATATGTTTTATGCAAGATGGGTCATGTGAGGTATCATTGGAAAAGTTATGATCTACTGAATGTGTTTATTCAATTTGTATGCATGTATCATTTCTGTATCTGAGGTTAGGAATATTGACTATGTAACAATTACAATGGTGTGTGTATTTGGGAGACACCCACCAGACAGTAGGCTATCAGCCTTAATGGGCCATTAGGAAGAACAATAAGATTTGGAAGATACAGGTGTTGCTGCTTTGACACTACAGGGTTAGGTGATCAGGTCACCCGGTACTAGACACCATCATGGGCTTTCAGTGTTTTTCCATTAAGAGGGGTTGGGGTGTCATACTGGAAAACAAGATTCCCGCCTTATGTAAATTCTATTTAAGGCTGGGAAGTAAGTCAATCAGGACTCTTCTTCATTGCCTCCCCATCCAAGAACGAAGATTGCTAAAAACACCTGAAGAAAAAGGAACAAAGCTGAGGGGAAAGGCAAGGGCTGAGTCCAGGCAGAGACACAGGTCCGGTCTGTAAAGAGAAATGACTGGAACCGTAAGCTACAGAAACTCTGCAACCTGCCTAAGACAACATTTAGGGTGAGAAATTACATTTTGTATCCTGTTGCTTTAGTGAATTAAGCTTAGGTTGCGTGTTTTGTTTTATTTGCTCAGTAATCTGCCTTGTTCTGTTTGCTATTCCTTAATCACTTAAATAAGAAATAAATTTAACTACAAAAGGTAAATTTTATTTCAAAACCCAGTGTGTGCAATTCATATCTGATGGGGGGGAAAGCTGTGCATAGCTCTCTCCACTTTGAGGGAGAGGGTGAATTTTTATGAGCTTGCGCTGGGCAGATCTTTCTATACAGTGCAAGACAATATTATTTTGGGTTTATACCCCAAAGGAGGTGTGCATCTGAGTGCGGGCTATTCCCCTAGCTATGTCCTCCCACACACAGCTGATTTCAGTCTGTGCCTGCAGCTAGGTGTGGCCTTGCCTTTGTGTGTGTGCTGGAGAAGGCTTGAGAGTCTAGCATAGCAAGAACAGGGTGAGAAAACCCAGTCTAGTGGAAAGGGCAGGCTCAGTGGGACTTCAGCACATCAGGTGGCACCCCAGGAGGGGGTTCAACCGGTCACAGTATTGTATGATAAAAACAAGAAAGTCAGCAATTTTTCAGTAATAGTGTGCTTGTCACTTTTGCTTTTTTTTGTCTGATTTTCTAAGCAAGTATTTTTTAAGTGAGGTGAAACTTGAGAGTACACAAGACAAATCAGACTCGTGAAAGGGGTACAGTAGTCTGGAAAGGTTGAGAGCCACTGCTCTAGAATGTTTAGGAAGCTACTTTTTTTAAAAAAAGTGACCTCTGAAGGTTGCAACCTTTAGTGTAAATTGTCTTAGCATGGCCTCACTTTTTAATCTAATCGTTACTGTCCTTCCCCTGGTTTGTGGGATTTTTCTTGGAGCCAAGAAAATTGTACAGAGCATATTCTTTATTGCAACACTCCTCTCTGACCCTCTTTCCTCCTTCAACTATTCATCTTCTCTGGCTTTTTTCATAGCAGTTACTCAATGAGGCTCTGATATACACGCTTTTTCTAAAGTTGCATATTATCACTCAGTGAAATGGAATTTGAGAGAATGGATAGATTAATGGTTTAGAGCGGTCATCCAACATAGCTTTAATGCTATAAAGAGCTGAAGTCCATTGTTTGTTAGCTTCTTCAGCTGTATGCAAAGTCAAGAATATGTGGAGGTTGGACTGTGGTAATGCATTAGAATCTGTTACAGACCAGGTGGACCAACAGTGCAGTCAGTATAACAGCCAAACGTATCTAACGGTGTATAGATTTGGATCTTTTTTGTTTTGCACACAACATACCTGACCTGGTCTCTTGCCTTCAGAGACCTTGCTTACCTTCTTTCGTACCAATGCAACCTAGAGTGTTTAGATATCTCTAGAGAGAACCCAGGATTGAGGTATTGTTGGAAGAGACTTCTTTCCTGAAGTGGATAGCTCTTCCTGATAGGAGTTGAGACTGTTGACTTACATGATATGATTTGGAACACTTCTTCCTGTCTCTATTTTAAATTTCATTGCTGCTAATAGCTGTAGGAAGAGAAGTTTTTAATTCCAAGATAGGGTGAGCAGATAACTTGGTACAATAGATGCTGTTTCCGACTTAAAAGCTACTTTGGCACCTGTTACATACAGCTTTGAATTTTCTATATAAGGTATTTATATGGCCCCAATTACCACAGTATCTGAACACATCAAAATGTTAATGCATTTATTCTCACAACACTCCTGTGATGTGGGAGGGTGCTGTTGTCTCCATTTTACAGATGGAGACTGAGGCACAGACTCAGTGACATACTGACTTCCTATAATAGAATATCAGGGTTGGAAGGGACCTCAGGAGGTCATCTAGTCCAACCCCCTGCTCAAAGCAGGACCAATTCCCAACTAAATCATCCCAGCCAGGGCTTTGTCAAGCCTGACCTTAAAAACTTCTAAGGAAGGAGATTCCACCACCTCCCTAGGTAACCCATTCCAATGCTTCACCACCCTCCTAGTGAAAAAGTTTTTCCTAATATCCAACCTAAACCTCCCCCACTGCAACTTGAGATCATTACTCCTTGTTCTGTCATCTGGTACCACTGAGAACAGTCTAGATCGCTCTTCTTTGGAACCCCCTTTCAGGTAGTTGAAAGCAGCTATCAAATCCCCACTCATTCTTCTGTTCTGCAGACTAAACAATCCCAGTTCCCTCAGCCTCTCCTCATAAGTCATGTGCTCCAGCCCCCTAATCATTTTTGTTGCCCCCCGCTGGACTCTTTCCAATTTTTCCACATCCTTCTTGTCGTGTGGGGCCCAAAACTGGACACAGTATTCCAGATGAGGCCTCACCAATGTCGAATAGAGGGGAATGATCATGTCCCTCGATCTGTTGGCAGTGCCCCTACTTATACCGCCCAAAATGCACAGGAAGTCTGATAAAACAGGGAATTGTACCCATGCTCCTCAGTGCCAGGTTAGTGCCCTAAACACTGGACCATTTGTCGGCCTCCATTTTTATGTTGCAGTAACTTTACATTGCCAGTGTGTGAAACTGATGGGGTTAGTTCAGATTTATATTTGGGTCCTGGTATGTGTTATGCAGAAAACACTTTTTTTTTTTTTTTTAATTATTTTGTTGGCAAACTGATGAGACAAGTTATTCTGGTAGAAACTGTCTCCTTCCTCAGCTTTTTGTGGACATTTTAAATGCTATGAGGCGTTCTTACCTTGAGGTCATGTAATTTGTCTAAGCACTTAGTTTCTTTCCTTTCCTTTCTAGAGGAGAATATTCAGAACTCTTCAGATTTGTTCTATGCTCTTTGCATCTGCTTCAACCCTCTGGTGTAGTCACCCTCCTTATTGGGATTTATCATAGAGAATGTTTTGCTTAAAATCATTGCTTGGAACCCCCTTAAAAAGCAATGAATTGCATTTCTTAATTATAGGGCTTTGGAAAAGCTCTGTTTAAATAAAAAAAAAAAGGGGAGCTAATGGTTATTCTGTTTCCACTAAATCACTGATGAAAGCTTTGTTAAATACGCTACCCTATTCTTCAGTGTTGTTTTGACTTTAAAACTATAGTATACACGTAACAAAATAATCAGTGTAAGGCAGGGGATATGGGGAGGCACAAGCAATAAATCAGGTAAACTTACTTATGTATTCCAGCAGTTTACACGCACACAGCTGTTTCCTGTTCTGAGTGTGGGAGGATGTGCATACAGAGTCATTGAAGAAAAGAACAAGTTGTCAGATACAGCCCACTTCCAGTCTGTACCACATCTAGAGACATTAAGGACAAGGGATATGGGGAAAGGTACACTTCTAGTTTAGTGACCTTTCCCTCTTGGGGGCCCCCCCTTCCCACTCCCCCATATGACTAATGCTGTACAGGAAGAGTTTTATTTTTGGAGTCTGAGATTTCTTCTTCACAAACCCATCCTGCCTTGACAAGACAGTCTTTTTAAGAGTGCCAGAAAATGCAGGATATTACACTCACCTTCTGAAAATTCATGACTGCAAGGAAGAAGCTCTTATTTTAGCAATTGTTTGGAAAATGTGTCCTGGAAAAGAGTAGTGTCTCCCTACCATCCATCTATAAATCCTTCAGAATCACAAGTAGTGACTATTTGCATTTTCGTGTGTAGGCGCTGGATCCCTTATGAAACAAACTCTTCCTATTTTACTTGAAGATGGAAAATGACGAGTCAGAGCTCCATTATCTCCATTCATTAGTGTGACGTCCTGCTCATAATGTCCAGAATTCTGAGCCACTGTATTACTCCTCTGCCTTAGCAAGAGAGCTTTGCTGCTGCTAAGCTGTGTCAGCTTCCTGGCACATCAGCCTGTCTGCCTTCCCAGCAAATTCTTCAAGACTCTGCCAGTCTAAAATTTCCCTTGCAGGCATTGCTTTCCCCGAGAATTGAAATTAGGGGATGTGTTCAAATTTACAGGGGGGTGAGAGTCAAGGGATGAGACTGTGAGGGTGAAGGTGGGCTGTATAGCACCATAGTAAAAACTGAAAAATGTTTCACAATCATTTTATTAGATTTAACTATTTTTTAAAATCATCACACGACTTAAAGTTGGCTATTTAAGCATTCTATAAAGCATTACATCTATATCCTTCTTGATTTCTTGTTGTAATTTTGCACAACTCCGTTAATGAGCTTGTTGAATGCAGTGCGTTAATCTTTGATGACTTCTCATGTGTCCTGTACTTCCAGTCTTTGAATGGATATGCTCATTAGTTCATTCACCAGATCAGGCAGAAGGGGACTTCTTTTGGAACACACAATTCTATTCAATGACCAAAAACGAACGCTCACCTGTAGCTGTCGTGACTGGGAGTAGCAAGAGATTAATTCCTAGTTCTTTTATCCCAGGACACATAGCACAAAGATCAGATCAAGCCACTAGCAGTCATAATAAATAAAAAAGTTGAAGTCAGTCAAATCTTTGTTCATTCATTATAGGACATTCCACTTTGTGTTCAAATTCTCTACTTTGTCCTGATCCCTTGGCAGCCCCATTGCTGGTAGAGCCTCACTTCACTCAACTGTCTGTTTTATAAGACAGACGTCTGTAAAAGCTACATAGAAGTTGAGTAGAATCCAGAAGTTGGTATTGTAAATTTGTAAGCCTCAAGTCTGTCTTTCTTTCTCCAGCTAACTTAACAAACATTGCTTGTCGTCTTCACTAAGGGATTCACTATAAGAGTCTTCATTAACCAACTTCTGGACTGAAGTCTTAGCTTCTTAGAGTATGTTTTCAATGGATATCTCTGATCCAAGTGTAGCTTCTATTGCTGGATGAAGATCTACTACTGTTGTAGCTGATGCCTGGATGGCATTGTTTAATAACCCAAGTGGTTTCAAGAGTAGAACTTACAAGAGAGAGAATGGCGACTGTCTTCTCTAAATGTGGTAGCAAAAGTAGCCCACCAGCCTCGCTTCTTAGATCCGTCCCATCTTGGTAGATACTTTACTGCAACCAGTAATACTGGCTTTGGAATGTTAAGACAACAGCCAAGGATCACTCATGAGAAAACCAGCTGGTTTTCCCAGGTTGGACTAATATGCACATCAGTCCCAGAGCATCTTCATTTTTTCCAGTGTTTTTGGACTCTTGTTGAAAAAATATAACAAAGACATTAAGTGTATGGCTTTTAAATTGTCTCGCTTGAAAATTCTGCAACTCATACTACTGCTAGTTGAGTAGGTCATAGAATCGTAGGAGTGGAAGGGACTGTGACGGGTTGGATTCCGGAAACCGCATTGGGAGCTGCCACCTGATGTGCCAAGACTACTACTATCTCTGCTTTCCCTGAAAGCTCAGGACTCCAGCACCCTATCTTGCTGAGCCAGACACTCCCGTCTGCTCCAACACAGACCCAGGGTCTGAATTACTTGCCCCAAAGCTGCAGGTTTACCTGAAAGCAGCTAACAGAAGTGTGCTTGTCTTTAGCACTCAGATTCCCAACTCCCAATGGGATCTAAACCCAAATAAATCCGTTTTACCTTGTATAAAGCTTATGCAGGGTAAACTCATAAATTGTTCACCCTCTATAACACTGATAGAGAGAGATGCACAGTTGTTTGCTCCCCCAGGTATTAATACATACTGAGTTAATTAATGAGTAAAAAGTGATTTTATTAAATACAGAAAGTAGGATTTAAGTGGTTCCAAGTAGTAGCAGAACAAAATAAGTCATCAAGCAAAATAAAATAAAATGCGCAAATCTATGTCTAATCAAACTGAATACAGATAAGATCCTCACCAGTTCCAGAATGCTCCCTTTTACAGGCTAATCTCCTTTTAGTCTGGGTCCAGCAATCACTCACACCCCCTGTAGTTACTGTCCTTTGTTCCAGTTTCTTTCAAGTATCCTGAGGGGTGGAGAGCTCCCTCTTTAGGCAGCTGAAGACAAAATAGAGGAGTCTCCCAGGGGTTTAAATAGACTTTCTATTGTGGGTGGAGATCTCCTCCTCCTTCCTATGCAAAGTCCAGCTCCAAGATGGAGTTTAGGAGTCACCTGGGCAAGTCACATGTCCATGCATGACTCAGTTTTTATAGGTAGCATCCATTGTTTACATATTACCTTGAACGTCCTCAAGTAGACTTCTTATGTGGATTGGAGCATTCCAAGACCCATTGTCCTTTAAGTGTTTCTTGATTAGGTACTTAATTTCAATATTCCTTTCTCCAGGAACTGACCAAATGCTCTACTAAGGTTATTTAGAAATCAAGCCAGTACACAGCCAACATTCATAACATTTATAACTTTGAATAATGATACATGCTTACAAATAGGATTAATACATTTAGTAGATCATAATCTTTGAGATATGCTACATGGCATATGTAGCATAAAACACATTCTTAAGCATATTTCCATAAAGCCTTATGGGAGGTACCGTCACAGGGACCTTGAGAGGTCTTCTAGTCCAGTCCCCGGGACTCAAGGTAGGACTAAATATTACCTTCTAGACCATCCCTGACAGGTGATTGTCATTAGGAAGTTTTAAGAGCAGGTTAGACAGAGATTCCACAACCTCCCTTGGCAATTTATCCAGTGCTTAACTACCCTAACAGTTGAAGTTTTTTTCTGATATACGACCTGAACTGGGTTTGCTGCAATTTAAGCCCATTGCTTCTTGTCCTATCCTCAAAGGTAACAAGAACAATTTTTCTCCCTCCTCCTTGTAACAACCTTTTATGTACTTGAAAACTCATGTTCCCTCTGTTCTCTCTTCTCCAGACTAAACAAACCCATTTTTTTCAATCTTTCCTCATTGGTCATGTTTTCTAGACCTCTAATCATTTTTGTTGCTCCCCCTCTGGGCTTTCTGCAATTTGTTCACATTTTTTTCTGAAATGTAGTGCCCAGAACTGGACACAATACTCCAGTTGAGGCCATATCGGCATGGAGTAGAATGGAAGAATTATTTCTCATGTCTTGCTTACAACACTCCTGCTAATACATCCCAAAATGATGTTTGCTTTCTCTTCCCCCCCTCCCCCCAACAGTGTTACACTGTTGACTCATATTTAGCTTGTGATCCATTATGACCCCCAGATGGCCTTTCTGCAGTACTCCTTCCTAGGTAGTCATTTCTCATTTTATATGCGTGCAACTGATTGTTCCTTCCTAAATGGAGTACTTTGTCTTTGTCCTTATTGAATTTCATCCTATTTACCATATATACTCGTTCATAAGCTGAATTTTTTTAGTAAAAAAGGGAAGCACCAGAGATGGGGGTTGGCTTATGAACAGGTATAGAGAGGGAGAGGTGGGACACAGCCCCTCCCCCCAACAGAGGGAGCAAGGAGAGGCAGCACAGCCAGCAGAGACAGAAGGGAAGAGGCGGGGCCAGAGTCTCTCCACTTCTGGCCACGCTGCTCTCCCCCCAGCCTCTGAAGCAGCTGCAGCTCCGGGGCTGGCAGGCTGTAGCCGTGCTGCCCGGTCTGGCCCTCCGGAGCAGGCTGCAGCTGCCCTGCCCAACCTGCCGGAGCAGCTCCAGCCAGGTCAGAGACATCCTCCCCAGATAAGCTGGGAAGGGATGGGATGGGGAGAGTGTGGGGGTCCCAGGCTAGGGGTGGGGTCATGTGGGGGTGTGGTCACAGGGGTTACTCTCCTGATCCCCAGCTTCTCCCCCCTAAAAAAAATTTCCCCACCAGTTGCTGTCCCGGCCCGTCAGGGTAAGCAGCTGGCGCGCCGGGACACTTTGTTTACTTAGGTTTACCTCTGTGCTTGCGGACACTTGAAGTAAACAAACCATCTCGGACCACCAGCGGCTGATCCTGATGGCCTGGGAGCCTATTTGCTGACCCCTGAATTATAGGGTCGGCTTATGAACGGGTTATAAAAAATTTTCCATTTTTACTTATCCATCTTGTGGGGGTGGAGGGAGGTCAGCTTATAAATGAACCGGCTTATGATCGAGTATCTATGGTACTTCAGGCTATTTCTCCAGTTTGTCCAGATCATTTTGAATTTTAATCCTATCCTCCAAAGCACTTGCAACCCCTCCCAGTTTGATATTGTCCACAAACTTTACTCTCTATGCCATTATCTAAATCATTGATGAAGCTAATGAACAGAACTGGATACAGGACGAGGCCCTTCAGGACCCATTCAATGTGCCCTTCCAGCTTGTCTGTGAACCACTGATAACTACTCTCTGGGAATGGTTTTCCAACCAGTTATGCACTCGCCACATCGTGGCTCCCTCTAGGTTGTATTTCCCTAGCTGGTTTAGGACAGACATAGGCAAACTACGTCTCGGGGGCCACATCCGGCCCGCGGGACTGTACTGCCCAGCCCCTGAGCTCCCAGACGGAAAGCCTAGTCCCCGGCCCCTCCCCCGCTGTCCCCCCTTCCCCACAGCCACGCAGGCTGCACTCCAGCCCGCCGCTCCCACTGGGGAGCGCAGCTGGCTGTGGCCGGGTGTCACGGCTGCGAGCTCCTGCTGCTGGTGGGGGGATCTTGGGGAGCAGTCGGAGGAGGGGGTGGTCAGGGGATGGGGAACAGGGAGGATTGGGAGTGGGAGTCCCGGGGGCAGGGATGTGGATAGGGGTTGGGAGGGCAGTCAGGGGACAGGGAGCAGGGGGGGCGTTGGATAAGGGGGTGGGATCCTGGGGGCCAGTTAGGGGCAGAGGGTTCCGGGGAGTGGTCAGGGGACGATGAGTATAGGGCGGGTAGATGGGGGTGGGAGTCCTGGGGCGGCTGTCCAGGGGTGGGGATAGGGGTCGGGACAGTCAGGGGACAGGGAGCAGGGGGGTTGGATGGGGGCGGGTGTCCCGGGCGGTCAAGGGACAAGGAGCAGGGGCTGTTGGATGGGTTGGGGATTCTGAGGGGGAGGGATAGTGGGTGGGGGCCAGGCCATTTGGGGAGGCACAGCCTTCCCTACCTGGCCCTCCATACAGTTGCGCAACCCTGTTGTGGCCCTCGGGCCAAAAAGTTTGCCCACCCCTGGTTTAGGAAGAGGTCATGCGAAACAGTATCAAAAACCTTACTAAAGTCAAAATATTCCACCTCTACCGCCTCCCCCTGCTACCCACAAGGCTTGTTACCCTGTCAAAGAAAGCTATTAGGTTGGTTTGACACGATTTATTCTTATCACCTTATTATCTTCTAGGTGTTTGGAAATTGATTGCTTATCTTTCCAGGTACTGAAATTAAGATGGCCTCTCCAATGTGTATAGGAGAGATTAGGGTTACACTTTTCTGTAAGCAAAGCTTGTATCCCACCATGTCTTCCAGAGAAGTTTGAAGCTCCATCAAATGCTTGTGCCTTCTGTTTGGGGTCCAGTTTACAAGCATTTAATTCTAAGATGGGGGTTGTCACAGATGCAGCCGATGTGTCTACTGTAACATGAACATCTAGAAATGCATCTCCTGGCCTACCACTGACATCAAGATAACGTATGCAGTGACTTAACACTTGATGCCCATTTGCATCGAGGCATTCATCAGCCATGTATGCAGATTTTTTTTGAATGTGGTGAGAGAGTTCTTCACAGTTTCAACTGTTGAGTCTTTCACTGTTGCACTGCATGCTTCTAACCAGTCAGTTGAGTTTCTTGCAGAAAGATGATGAGCATTTGCTGGTCTTGTTCGGAACCAGTGTCCAACTTCAGGGTTAACCACTTAACTTTGGCCTCCTGTTGGTAGTGTGAGGTATCTCTTGCTTAAGTGAAAGTATGATGCAACAGCCATGTCTGTTCGCATAAACTATGTTGAGTCTAGCATTCTTAACAGCCTCATTAAGTACTTCTAAAATTGGCTTTGACAGTGACTGGCTTATAAGACTTGCTGCATATTGCTGCAGTCCAGAGGCTTGGTGATTTGCAGCATTTTCACATAGTTTGTCAACACTGGCTTTGCTGATCTATCTGGCAAACCAAGCTCCTCTAGTTGTACCAATTGAAGCAGTGAGAAGCTTTCCTGCTTTGTAAGCTTTTTTCCAAGAGGTGTACCAGTAGTCATCTTTTCTAACATAAATGAATGGAAAAAGTTTGACCAACAAACATCAGGAACTGCCTTTAGGTTTTGGAGACCTATTTCTTCAGTAGGTAGCTGTATTTGTGCATTGGGCTGTTCAGATGTAGATACACAGGGGCGGCTCCAGGCACCAGCGCACCAAGCGCGTGCCTGGGGTGGCAAGCCGGTTGCTGTGGGGGCGGCAGTCAGGGAGCCTTTGGCGGTGCACCTGCAGGAGGTCTGCCGGTCCAGCGGTAATTCGGCGGCGAGTATGCCAAAACCACAGGACTGGCGGACCTCCCACAGGCATGCCGCCGAAAGCCGCCTGACTGCCGTGCTTGGGGCTGCAAAATACATAGAGTAGCCCCTGTAGATACACCACTTGAATCTTCAGTTGACGTGTTGGTATGTCTTCATCTTTGTTGGTTTGACCGGGGTGGGGTGGGGGAGAGAACTAGTAGGGGGGTTGTAGAGGTAACAATCACGGTATCCCAATTCTCAAGTTCATCAGAGATCTCTCTGCAGTGTCCAGTCCCCTTCAGTGGGTTTGTTAGGTTTGCTGTCTCCAAAGAGACAGAGCGCACAGCATCCTGTTAGGGTAGCTGAAGACTCGTGCTTGACTTCCATATACTGCCCTGAGATGGTTTTGTAATAAAACAAGAATAAGTTTATTAACAAAGACGGGATATTTGTGATACTAAATGAGAGAGAGGCAGGTATGGTTACAGACAAAACAAAATAAATCCCACTTTCTAGTGACTAATCTTCACACATTATGATCTTTGCATAAGCAATTTCCTTACACCAAGTTACCAGCATCTCCAAGCCCAGGGATCTACCTACGCAGAATCAAAGAGTGCTGTTCCCTTTGTTCCCCTTATATTACCTAAAATCCATTGTCTGTCTCGAGCCAGGAAGTATTCCTGGGGTGCAGACTCTGCCCCCTGGTGTGCTCACTAAACTGCTGCTTGATAGCTTTGTTTATTGTATATATAAATATATTTTCATTGTCCTCTGCCAGTAATCAAGACAGTCAGACAGCTAAATACACATTCCTTTGTTTAAGGCAGGTGGGTTTATGCACTGCCTCCCAAACACATTTTAAGAACATATTTCCAGCACACACACAACTCTTTGTGCACAACCTGTATATACATCACAAAATTATTTTCAGGACCACATGTGTCACCAGTTATGATATCTGATGTGACACTTTTTAGATAGAAATTACAATAACAGTGTGTTGGGGGAATGTGTGATAGTTATAGTATGGTGGGCCCTCTGCCAGTTGGCATTGAAGGGCTCTTAGTCTGAAAGCTTGTGCTGAGTTGTAAACTAGTATTGAGTGCTCCAGTCTTCCATGTGACGCTTCCAAACATGGTACCCTTTTTCATTTGTTCTGGAAAGGAATTTGGTTCTATCCCCTCCCACACTATGGTGATGGGGATCATACAAATAAGTAGGCAGATCTTTCTTGTGGGAGATAATAGGTTATACTCCTAGGATAAATCAGATCCTGAATGTAACTATTTGGTGAGCGCAAACTACCAATCTTAATCTTAGTTCAGTCTACTGGTAGCACTCTAGTGCATATATTTTGCTCCCCAGGAGTGCAATGGATGGGCTTTGAAGGGAGATTTCAGACCCCTTTATAGGTGCAAGGATGGTGACTAGTGATGCAACGAGGAGTGGATGCTAATTTAGATTCTCAATCTAGGATGTGGAGTACTTCAAGACAAATGGGTTTGAGGAAGAAGTTTCCTGTTTCCCTTTGGGGCAAAATTGAAGCTTCTTCTAAATGGAAAAAGTTTCACTACTTAAAGGAGAATAAAGTATTCCTGAAGGTGTCAGCTTTAAATTAAATTTGTTTTGATTGATTTTTAAATGATTTATTGGAGGTCTTGCAAATAAATTTATTTTTTAAAAGATACATATTAAGCCTCAAGGGTTATTTATATTACATACCCAATTCAACAATAGTCTGATATATTTTTACAAAAAGCCACTTCAGTTTTAAAAACGACCTGGTTAGATGTTTGAAAACCACTCTATCCTTCAGGAGGGACCATATTTTGAAGGAAATAAAAAAAAAAAAATCTGTATCTTTCTGCTAAGCTTTTCTCCTTAGTGAAAATTTAAGCCAGACAAGTCCCAGGTTGCTTAAACCTATTGTTACTTCGAAAATTGCCAACTGATGTGTAGGATGCGCTTCTGTTCTCTGCCATGAGTTTTAAGACAAAAATACATTGGCTTCCAGTAAATGTAGTCCACTGTGCTGTTATCCAGTGATATGTAATCTGTATTCTACATATAAAAGAGGACCCAGTGCATTAAGACAAAGCATGAGCTGGCTCTAGCAGCAGCTCATGTTCAGTGTATGAATTTTGAGCACTTATTGTACAAACCTATTGCTGTAAACTTTCTTTATTGCTTTCCAAGTAATGTGCATTGGTCTCCTCCTCCCCCTCCCCCCCCCCCCCCCCCCCCGGCATTCCACAGGCAGTGCTGCACTGTTTTAGGCTTATGTTAAAGCCGCTCCAATATTCTTACCAACCGTTTGTTTCAAAGTAAACTATACAATCTCTTCTCATTACAGCCTCTAAACACCAGGATCCAGTCCAGACATCAATTGTGTGTGTGTGTGTGTGTGTGTGTGTGTGTGTGTGTGTAAAAGCAAATGGGCAAAAAAGGCTTTCATTCAATAACCTGCTTGATTTGCTAGCCTAGAAACAAGATTTAAGAAGCATCTCTTTCCTTTTCAACAGGGTGAATCGGTGAAATACTTCCTGGATAACCTGGATCGGATTGGCCAGCTGGTGAGATGTAACTATTTATAGTCCACAGGGGTTAAAGTTAGGAAGGGCATTCTTGCAGATACTTGAATATGCCTGGTTTAAAACTAGTAAACATAAGTTTCAAATATTTTAATCACGAAAACAGCGCCCCCCCCTCCCCCGAAGTGTGTTAAACTATACAATGC
The DNA here is from genome assembly GCF_027887155.1 of Malaclemys terrapin pileata. Taxonomy (NCBI): domain Eukaryota; kingdom Metazoa; phylum Chordata; order Testudines; family Emydidae; genus Malaclemys; species Malaclemys terrapin. The sequence goes on along the minus strand of NC_071514.1, from coordinate 77,133,984 downwards.
TCTTGATATGATTGAATATTTTACTAAGCCTTTGTATTGACAAATAAACAGGAATACAATGAAAAGTTACATGAACAAAAACAAAAATCCACATCTTCCTCTTCTGTCTCCTCTCTCGCTATCTTTGGACCACATCCACTTCCTATGCTGATCTATTCACGATTCCCCTGTGCAGCAGTGTGAATTTTACAAGAAATTGTCCATTGAGCTCCTACCACCTGTAAGGGCCACAGTAATGGGGAAAACAGCTTGGGTTCTTGCAAAAGGTCTAACGGGGAGAAAAGGTGAGATGAGGATGTACTGCTGCTCATCTTCCTGAGCATAGAGAAAGACAGAAGAATTTCATCCATTTCACTGTTGAACCTATAGGTAGCAGTGAGACTGGCCAGTACTTACAACAGAATTAAACTTGTGGTAGTGGTCAGCACATACCTACTGTGGAAGGATGCTGTCACTAAAGCTTGCAAGATGTTATTGTTATTGTAAATGTATTAAGCTTTTTAAAAAACAGGTTTAAAAGATAATTTCAATGACCTTATGGAGACTTGCATTCATTAACACAAATTAATAGTTTCATGGGCAAGAATATCCTAATGGTAAAGTAGTTTCCAATCTGGAAAGGAAGAATTGAATTTAAATATGCAGAAGGGATGAGACTTTGAAGGAAAGTACTGGACCTATACATAAACTTTCACATGCTCCATCACGTTCCTCCATCTTTCAACAGCAAATTTTCAATGTACAATCCATTGGTCGACAAGTCCAATAATTTTGATCTTGTATAGTAAGTCCTTCGCCTTGGTCACTCAGTATCGGATGTCACCTAGAGCTCCTAGAACTGGAACATTCTAGCTCCCCACAGCTATCATTACATTGAGATATGATAAATTTTGTTTTTAAAATGCCAGCTGATGCATATTTTAAAAGGAAGATCTGAGGCAATTTGACACTATTCTCCTTTCTCTTACAGAATTATTTCCCCAGCAAACAAGATATTTTGTTGGCCAGAAAAGCCACCAAGGGAATCGTAGAGCATGACTTCATCATTAAAAAAATCCCTTTCAAGATGGTGGATGTGGGTGGACAGAGGTCTCAGCGTCAGAAGTGGTTCCAGTGCTTTGATGGGATAACTTCTATTTTGTTCATGGTTTCCTCCAGTGAATATGACCAGGTTCTCATGGAAGACAGACGCACAAACAGACTGGTGGAGTCCATGAACATCTTTGAGACAATAGTCAATAACAAGCTCTTCTTTAATGTTTCTATCATCCTATTCCTGAACAAAATGGATCTCCTTGTAGAGAAGGTAAAGACAGTCAGCATTAAGAAGTATTTCTCAGACTTCAAGGGTGATCCTCACAGGCTAGAAGATGTTCAGCGTTACTTGGTGCAGTGTTTTGACAGAAAGCGGCGAAACCGCAGTAAGCCACTCTTCCATCATTTCACAACTGCCATAGACACTGAAAATATCCGCTTTGTGTTTCATGCAGTAAAGGACACAATCCTTCAAGAGAATCTGAAGGATATTATGTTGCAGTGAAGAAGAGCACCCCTTGTCTTGTTGAAATCTACCCGGGGTTATAAGTCAAAGCTTTTATTTTATCTTTATGGCTCTTGCATGTGGTTTTAGGACCCATGCTATTCACTTGGCTCAGGAATGCTGAAACTAGCCAGTCATGGAGGCAGAAGGAGTCCAACATTGATGTTAGCTACTGAATCATTTGGACGAGTAACACTACTGAAAAAAGTGGCCGTTGTAGGGTTTGACACCTAGTTTGGAATGTTGAATAACACAATCACCTTCCTATCTTAGAAAAATCTAACTCTGACAAACTATGTAAGGAAGACTTTTAATGAAAACTGTTGTTTTGCAAGGACAGTAACTGTGCATACTGCCTTTCTCTGTAGTTTGGAGGTGCTGAGTTAACCAGTCAAACTAATGTAAATTATAATGAGGTTGGTAGTTGTACTAGAGAATAAATGGCAATATATTAATCACAACTCCACATGTAATCTTTAAATATGTAACCAGATCTTGCTTGCATGTGCAGTGTTTGCCAAGGATCTGGAGTCCACTTATCAGTGTGGATGCACAACTCTTGTCTGACGGTCTTGCATCAGTCTCTTGAGACATGCAAGTCTAGGACTATAAATGAAATGCAGTAGAACTATAAATGAAACCTACCAGGCTATGAGAGTCATCTGTCCTGCCATTCCGAAGTCAAATGGAGGAGAAAATTAAGGCCTGGCTGATGTGGACAATACTTTGTTTTGCACTACATATACAGTGTCTTACATCATGGGAAACTGACTTCCACAGTAATACAGCTTGAGGCACGTACTAGAACATCTGACCACATATCTGCACATAGTGGCTGCTCTAGTGAGGTGTCATTTACGGAAATTCATCACTGTTCTCACACCTGCAGTTGGCAGTATTTGTAAAGCTCCAGTCTCTCAAATAACAGGGCTTTATCTGTCTCCAAATGTGTGGAAGCTGATTAAACTTTTTAGCAAAATTTTTGGTGATAGGAACTAATCAAGCAGCTGCTCTAACAGCTGACCTTACACTTCTTACACAAGAAGAGCCAGCACTCTTGAGATCCCAATTTTACAGCTGCACTGATACGTTCGGACAGCAGGACCCTGCTGTAAACTAGCCCATTTTTAATCTTTTTCTTAATGGGATCTTTAGCGTATATTAATTTATATATAGTATGAGTAAACTGTCAAAATTAGTTGCCCATTTCAGGCAATGGTGTACACGTGTGAAATTGCAAGAGGCTGTGAATAATGTTGATGTGAACTGTTGACTTTCTAGCTCTCTAAACTTACGTAGTTAACTATCAGGTGCCTTTCTTTGTGTACAGATAATTCCAACTATGTCTACTACAATGAGGTACATAAACAAAATTTAAGATCTGCCTTTTATTTCAATGCTGTAGTGTCTTTTTTTTTTTTCTTCCCAGGGAACTTTCAAACACAAATGTTTACTGTGCAGTTGGTACCATAGTTTGATTTTATTTAAAAAAAAAATAAAAAAAAAATCAGAAGGGCTTTCTCTAGCTAGACCAAGTCAATAGAATCTCTGTATTTCTTGTCCCCTTTAAAACTGTAATGACATGTCAAAAAAGGAACACGTCAGCATTTAATCCATGAGAAATGCTGATCTAAAAAGAACCCTGCTCGGGAGTTTTCACGTGTTTAACTTGGATAAAATCTAGAATCCTTCCTTTTGTGGCTTGCAGAAGTTCATTTCTCTGTGTGTGGTATACGCAGCTTCCTAATGCTGAAATCTGCTGCCCTTGTAGCTTTCTTTGTGCTGGCTTCAGGAGTGAAAAGGATGTGGTTGTGTTCTAGTTTTATATAATGCATATAAAATGTTTGGTGAAGTAAACCAGTAAGGAGCTGCAGACAGAAAAATCTATTTATTTTAAAATTACACTTCCACTAGTTCTCAAATGTAAACAGTAGTTAATTGCCTAGTTAGAAAAGTCTTACTCACTAGGGACCAATTTTACTTTTAGTGATTTTTTTTTTTAATATAAAAAAGAAAATATCAAATCACCCCGTCTTGAATGTTCTGCATTGTTACAGATGAGGATTCTGTTATGGTAATTGCATTTGGAAAGGTAAATGTTTCAACATGAGGTGTTACAAATAGTAGCTTAGGGGTCTAGTGGAATGTATTTCTTCTGAGCATGTCTCTTTATTTGGTTAAATGAGATCTAAAGTGTTAACTCTTCATTACTTAAGCATTCAAATATTGTATTTAGACTTTGCAGTAGTTTCTACTCAACAGAAAACTTTAGCGCTATAGCAGGGCAACTCAAACTGCCTAACTTCCTAGTTGAATCTTTGTGTACTTCATTATTTTACCGAGTGTTCTATTTGGAATAATGTTCTGCCCATTTAACTCTTGAGAAAACATTCGCTTTTTAGAACCAGATATTATTGAAAAGCTGCTTCAGTTTTACGTATGAAGTCTGCCGTAGCTTTAACTGCAATACTGGAGCATGAAACTACTCTTCTTTTTAATGCAAATTTAAGGTCTTGTATCCTTGGTCATCTTACTGATTTGTAGAAGAACTAAGCTAATAAATGTGGTGTTCTCAAAGCAACTCTCACTGTTACAGTTGCACCCTGAAAAGTAGCATCATGCGTTCCCATGTTTAATATCAACAACTCTTAACAAGTTTCATTTTTTTGTAATAGTAGTAAAACTACCAGTTCTTCTGGCATGCTGGGGCTGCTTTGTACCACAAAGTTGGCCTGTTAAGGCCCCAGGAAGAAGGTGGGGACATAGGGCTGCATGACCGTGATGCCCCTAGACTGCATCAATCCTCAGGTGCTATCTTGTCTCCTTTGGGCCATTAGGTGTAAGAGCAGCCCAGCTTTGGTCTGGGACCGTCCCTTCACACAGTAGCCCTGTGATTGAGGAAATGTAGAGGAGAATTTTTTGTGCACAAGTCAGAATATGGCTCTCAGCCATAGCTAAAGATCTAGCTCATGTTTTACTCACTGCAAGCCCTGTATATTCTACTAAGGCTCTGTAACTTAAGAAGCACTCTTGCTCAAGCATTATCATCCAACCATCAAGACTTTACAGTTAGTTAACAGTTTTGATGGGGGATCTAGAGAACAATTCAGGTCAGTATTCCATAGCTCTATTAATTCTGCAACACAAAGAGCGGTTAAAAAATAGCAAACTTGTCTTTGTCAAAAGTAATCAATATGGCTCTGAATTTGTAAATGGAAAATGTGATTTAGTCACACTTCTGACCATAACAACAAACAAAAATTAGACTGGAATACGATGTGCTTAACTACTTTAATGCAAAATGACACCTTTAATGTAAGTTGACACTACGCCATATTACTGACTGCTTCAAGGATTCAAGCGCACCACTGTTTTTAGTGCAATACGTAAATTAGTTTGAAACAGGTTTGAGTGGACCTGTGTCTCTGGTGCATGATTAAACCATCTTAAGCAGAGTAGTTTGGAGACACTAGCTATCTACTATGTTAGGTGAATATACGTCTTTCAGGTGTAGTTATAACGTGCATTGTCTTTCAGGTGTAGTTATAACGTGCATTGTCCAGTCATAGTGTGACACTTCATTGAGAGTTTCCACTAGAAAATCAAAATACCCTCAGTCCAGCAGGATTTCCTCTTGCAAAGACACTCTCATTCTAAAGTGGTAAATACATTTACCTGGCTAGGACATACTTTTAAATAGTACAATAAAGCTAGTCATCTGTGGTACTAGTAATTACTAATGCAGAATTCAAAAGGTACTACCCAGTATTGTGCAACAATCTTTAGCCAGACTTGGTGGCCTGCTTAATTCTTTTGCAAGAAACTGATTGTATTTTTCAGGGACATCCTGGAGACTATTTGCTGGTAAACACAGCTGGGAGGGACAGCTTTTTTTTTTTTTTTTTTAATAATAAACTTCATAAGTTATTGTTCAACTGACTAGTCAGGAAATGGGTTACAGGCAGGACTACAATCAGGTGGAGGCCTAGAACATATGCTTTAAAGGGCGGGGGGCGGGGGGGAAACACTTGGCTGTCCCTCATGTGTCACATACAGGTCACTGACAAGGGTCCGCCATGTGTTTTGTCTCCAGCAAGGACAAAGAGGAAATGCTTGCAGCATGTTTAAGCAGGAGAGCCCTATAATGTGATCTACTATCAGTTTTATAAAAAGTGGCAGATGGGAGCCTATGTTGAAAATCCTGTTGGTGTCTTGTGCCAAAGCCAATGTTTTGAAGACTCCTTCAGGTCACGGGGAGGTGCCTTTCCCTCAAAGTAGCTAACCAATAAGTTGCTCTTTGAATTAGCTACCTACAAGGCAGTAACTGCTCGAGAATTACCAAGTGAATTGGGCTTAAACAATTTTTATCTTTTGAAATGTTACATTATAATTGTCTATGAACTACATGTTTAATAGGTAACTGCCATTTTTAACAACCCATTGAACAATATTCTTGAGATATAGGGGGAACACAAGGTATTGTGGTGACAAAGATTTAATGGAGTTAAGATTATCAGCTGCCCTATTTTAAATAACTCTAGAATATTTCTAGTTTCCATTATAACTACACATCTGAATCTCATTCCATGTAATATAGCAGAGTAACTGTTTGAGCTTGCCAACTTTATAGTAAATTACATGTTTAAAATTGTGCTGTTAAACCTAGAACTGTGCTGCTAATATGTCTGAAGGAGCTTCCACCGACTAGCATTTCTGCAGGCTTTTCAAAGCTAACTAAAGGGTTAACAGATTTGCTGGCTTAAGTTCAAACAGAGTGGAGCGCATTTGTGTAGCTCAGATTTTGGTATGGAAGGAGCTATAGTTTAAACAGTGTGGGAGGAGCTGATCGGGCCAAAGACTAAAATTTCACTGTACTGAAGCTGTGACAGCAGCTGAAGTGGAGACTGGGGTAGTGTGAAATGTATTCCATCAGTCCATCCACAACACTGATTTCCCTTTTCCGCCCAGAATAGTGTCGCAAGGCTTTTAGGGGTGTTATAAGTTATGAGGCGGTACCTAGAGTAATCAGGATATAATTGAGTCTGTCCAGCTTACTTGTGTCTTGTGTATGGGTTTCTTCCATTCCCCACTTCTGTGATGGTCTTTCAATTTAGTGCTGGTTCTCTAGTGCTCTGTAAAGATTTATAATGGGTGTGTTTTATTACTGTTCATGTGAAGCCCATTTTCTCTGGGTTTCACAGCTCAGGTTTTTCCCAAACCTGTGATACAAAGTTGTTTAAAGTGGGGGGAGGGGGAGGGAGAGGTCTTGAATCTCTGCAAGCCTTATTCTGGATGAATCACTCTTATTTCTTCCTTGAAAATATCTTGGCTGACTGTAGTTGTCGTACTTCTAGGCTGAGACAGCTTAATTAACTGACTAGCAAGAAATGATGCTTTTGAGCAACTGCCCCCATACCCTCAAAATCCAACCATGCACCCGAGCTCCACCTCCCTGGACAACAGGTGCTACAAAATTGCTTCCCCATTTATAAGCCGCTTGGTACTGAACAGTCCTGGTGAATGGACAGAAGCACAGGGGTATCCTGTAAGGAATTTTCCTGGTCAAGGAAATTGCAGCATGGAGGCTGAGCCATTGAAGGGATTAGAAACCCTTTTGTGCCACACATTATTTTCTGTCCTTAGACAAACTAAGGCCCATGTTCATTTCCTCTTGTGCCCTAAACTTGCCAGGGGACAGCACTTTGACTCCACTTGATAAAGATAATATCAGTACGGCCTTTCTGTTTGCACCAATGAGCAGGGCAGTGGCACTGTAACCTATTCTGTAATTCCTTGCTATGCCCACAACAATAACGTGTTCAGTCCTCTAACTCATTGCTCTGGCAATAGGTAAAATGTAAATGCTCCTCACTTGATGTGTCCCTCTTGCATTCGATAATGAAAATCCCTTGAAACAGCTGAACTTACTTGTTTAGCAGCCTAGAGAACAGCCCCCACCCTTGTTTTATTGCAGTAACAAAACACACCTTATGCTTTGCATTCTCCATATAGTTGCCTTTGTGAGCAGTGATGCTATGTGGTGGGGCCTTGATTCTTTTCTTAACAACTTTGAAGGGAGTTGCATGCAGAAAACTTCCCTCAGATGTTTAGGGCGGCCTTTATACACCTACCAGGATGCCAACTTTCAAACGGAATGAGCCTTGAGGCCTGCATGATGTTTGATGGTTATCAACAGATGTTCACATCAAAACAGCTATTGGTGCTGTCAAGCAACCAGCTGTATGCCATCCAGGGGCAATAAAAACTACACAAACTAACATTTTTTTTTTTAAAGTGCAACTTGCTATAAATCAAATACTGATCTCCCATGAGTGTAGGCAGTACCTATTTTTGCAAGCTAGTATTAGTCTCTTTCCCCATAGCAGTTGTCCAGCATGCATTAAACGAAGTGGTGTAGTGAGGTTGTAGGCCTGAGACCTGATCAACCCCTCCCCCCCATATTAAACGATTCTGGGCTGGTGTTCAGATAGCACTTACACTGATGTACATTTGGGCTTACAATGGATGCCTTTTTCCTTACTCTGTAACACAATACAAGTCGGTGGATAGAGAGATACTTTAGCAGCTCCTCTAAAGCAATTATACTCTTTGGTAAGTGAGTTATTATCTAAGGATTTCCACAATGGCTGCTGCTTGGAAGAGGATATATTCCTAGAACAGATCTTTAAGCTTGGCTTAGTCAGTGCCAGTCTTAAATTGAATAAGCATGGAGTCCCCTCCACTCTCACTTCTGGATGTTCCAGCCTAAGAGGGAGGTATGTTGACAGGACATTGCAGCACCTGCCCCTGTGCTTGTGTTGCTGCTGTCAGCGTTGAGTATTTCTTGTGGCTAGCTGGAGGGCTCCCCCACTTGGTGCTGTAAAACGACGGATTTTTTTTATTTTTAGTGAGCACTAAATTCACTTTTTTTGTTTTTTAAACAATGACACTAAATTGTTTAACACAAATGGGGATGAAGGGCAGCTCGGATATTCAGAACTGAGGCTGGTTCTCTGTTAACTAGTCAGGTGGTGCCTCTGTGTGAGTCAGTTTAGTCTTGACTCCAAATTGCTTGGCTCTTTGTAAGTCTGTATCTCTTTTTAATGGCATCTTTAAAAGCAGTGTTTAGGTTTCTGTCTCTGTGTTGACATGCTTGTCTTTCCATGTGAGGAAAGGGGAAGGGAGACACGGATGGCTCCAGTGCCAGCAGTTCTGTGGCTGCCTTGCTGTACTCTGTAAACTACTACTGTCTAGCTCTTGGCGTATGTCCATGGTTCATCTGGCTGACTTGGAAAGAACCACTGTCGGAAGGAAAGAGCTGCACTGATGTCCTCCAAGATGGACTTTCTGGTGAACAGCCAAAGGATATTGTTGGGACGGGGGGGGGAAGAGAGCAGCGATCTAATTTCTAAATGGATCCCAAATGCTTCTGCTTATATACTGTCTGTATATTGAAACAAAATGCCATCAATAGTGAGTTCGTATTCTTTGATAACTGACTCCAGGAAAGCTATTTGGCTGTGTATTCTACCAACACATTGGCACGGCTATAGCTGCTTGCACTTCCCTTATAAATCTTTTTTTCCAACTGTTTGTAACTGGGTCCTATAAACTCAATCCTTCCTGACTTGACATGCAAGCCTCTTGTCAGTCAGCATGCCTCACGCCAATTTAAAAACGAGTTAACCTTGCTTTAAGGTATTAAATTGTGAGGAGTATGCAGAGACAACTGCTTTAAAGGGGTCAGATTGCTTCAGGTTACTTTGAGGCATGAGGGCATCTTGTTCAAAATCAGCTGCTGCTCTTACAGTACTTCACACAGACATGTGTTAAGCTCACATGCTTGGCACAATCGTGAGTAAATGATCTTTCAACAATCCACAGGATTTAAAGGCCCTGTGGTAAAGTCTGCTTTGGAAGTTGTGTTTCAGTTCATAGACATTAGTCTGTTGGATAAAGTGTATTTTTCCGGATAAGCCTGTTCTGTTTGTAGAATTTGCGCAATAGACTAGAACAGCTAATACACCTTGTTATTAATGACTGACTGCACACAACAATGTCTCTAAAACCTACACATAAAGATTGGCCAAGTGTGTTGTTACTCTGTTAAACAAGCTGTCTTTGTTTTTTTTTTTTTTAATTTGATTTGAATCGTATACAAATGAAATGATTAGGGCTATGAGTGTGTTACACAGGTCTCCGAGTTCTTTGGCTTCAGCCCTGCTTGGGCTTCAGCTTCAGCCCCACATGGTAGGCTCAGGCTTCAGCATAATTTATTGTTGATCACCTGTCTTCTATCTGTGACTTTTAATAAAAATACCTGTGTCAAAATCCTAGCCGTTGGAATGACAAAACACTAGTTAATTTTGTGACACAATCCTGTATCTTGGAAATCGATTTTAAAATGTTACCTTCTCTGCTATAACGCCGTATGGTGCCTAGGTATTGTAGCACACATACTATGCAATATCATACAACTGTTTTTTAAACCAGTTTGCTGCATTGGGCAGGAAGGGCCTGAGTTTAGCCTTAATTTCTAACAACTCACGTAAAACTTCTTTTTAAAGACGGTGACGAACTAAAATAAGTTGAGGTGAAAAAGGCATTGCTCATTTAAGTGTCTTTGTAGAACTAAAACCGCATCCACCATAGAAGCAGCCTGTTTGCTGTGATCGTCTCAACTTATGAAAACTGTGTACTAGATAAAATTATATTGTGGTGTGTAAAAAGTGTATTTTATAGTTTTGGTGAATTAGTTTACTGTTTTGTATATATGAATTTTATAAATATTAAAACTTGACTTGTTATACTGTTCTTTATGGAGTGTTGGATCTTTCAATACAGAGCCTGAATTGTGGTAATATTTTAATCTTGTTCACGTGCTTACTATGATAATACAGGAACCTGAAGCAGTCTTGGAACTGTTAGCGGTTATTTTCTACAACTCATGGAGGACGCGGATGAAATCCTAGAAGACTGAAGAAGGGCAAATAGTACCTGCCTTTAAAAAGGGGAACACAGAGGACTTGGGGACTTATAGGCTGACTGAACTTTTATACATGAAAGGATACTGAAATATGAGTTTGTAGGCACCCAGAGAATAATGGGTTTATAAGGAATAGCCAGCATGGATTTGTCCAGAACAAATCACGTCAAAGGAGGAAGTTAGGTTGCCAGGGTTACTGGCCTAGTGGATGGGGGTGGTGGTAGAGGTAATATCTTGATTTGAGTAAGGCTTTTGGCACAGTCCCCCATGACATTCTCATAAGCAAATGAGGGAAATGCAGTCTAGATTAATTTACTATAAGGTGGGTGCACAACTGTTTGAAAGGCCGTACTCAGAGTAGTTATCAGTGGTGTCAGACTGGGAGGGTATAACTAGTGGGGTCCTGCATCTGGTACTAGTCGATATTTTCATTAATGATTTGGATAATGGAGTGGAGAGTACGCTTATAAAATTTGCAGATGACACCAAGCTGGGAGGTATTGCAAGCACTCTAGAGGACATAATTAGAATTCAAAACAACCTTGACAAATTAGAGAGGTCTAAATTCAACAAGTTGAAAGTCAGTGAAGACAAGTGCTAAGTATTTCACTTAGGATGGAAAAAAATCAAACTCCTAAATATAAAATGGGGAAATAACTGGCTAGATGGTAGTGCTGAGAAAAAGGATCTGGAGTTATAGTGGATAACAAATGAGTCAACAATGTGATGCAACTGTGAAAAAGACTAATGTTCTTGGCTGTCTTAACAAGAGTATCGTATGTAAGATGCAAGAGGAAATTGTTACACTCAGCTCTGGTGAAGCCTCAGCTGGAGTACTGTGTCCAATTCTGGGCACTAAACTTTAGGAAAGATGTGGACAAATTTGGAGGGAGTCCAGAGAGAGCAACAAAAATCATTCAAGGTTTAGAAAGCCTGACCTATGAAGAAGAATAGTTTAAAAAACTAGACCTGTTTAGTCTTTAAAAAAAAAAAAAAAAAAAAAAAAAAAAGACTATAGGGGGACCTGAGAGGACAATGATCAATGTTCTCCATGCCCACTGAAGATAGGACAAGACATAATAGGCTTAATCTGCCACAAAGAGATTTAGATTAGATATTAGGAAAAACTTTATAACTATAAGGGAAGTTAAAGTCTGGAATAGGCTTCTGAGGGAGGCTGTGAAATCTCCTCATTGGAGGTTTTTAAGAACAGGTTGGACAAACACCTTTTAGGGATGGTCTGGGTTTACTTCGTCCAGCCTCAGCACACGGGTCTGGACTTGATGTCTTCTTGAGGTTCTTTCAGCCCTATATTTCTATGATTCCAAGAAATTAATAAAAATGAGACCAGGGCTGTCATACAACAAAAACTTGGGTGGAAGAGCACTTGTCCATAACTGACTGTCAATTAATCGCAGTTAACTCACGCGATTAACTCAAAAATTAGTTAGGATTAATCACAGTTCTAATCGCACTGTTGAACAATAGAATACCAATTGAACTTTATTAAATATTTTGGATGTTTTTCTACATTTTCAAATATATTGATTTCAATTACAACACAGAATTAAGTGTACAGTACTCTATATTTTTATTACAAATATTTGCACTGTAAACATAATAAAAGAATTAGTATTTTTCAATTCACTTCATACAAGTACTGTAGTGCAATCTCTTTATCGTGAAAGCGCAACTTACAAATGTAGATTTTTTGTTTTGTTACATAACTGTACTCAAAAACAAAACAATGTAAAACCTTAGAGCCTACAAGTCCACTCAGTCCTACTTCTTGTTCAGCCAATCGCTAAGACAAACAAGTGTGTTTACATTTATGGGAGATAATGCTGCTCGCTTCTTATTTACAATGTTACCTGAAAGTGAGAACAGACATTTGCATGGCACTTTTGTAGCTGGCGTTGTAAGGTATTTACGTGCCAAATATGCTAAACATTTGTATGTCCCTTCATGCTTTGGCCACCATTCCAGAGGACATGCTTCCATGCCGATGCTCGTTTAAAAAAAATGTGTTAATTGAATTTGTGAGCGAAGTTCTTGGGGGTGAATTTTATGTCTCCTGTTCTGTGTTTTACCTGCATTCTGCCATCTATTTCATGTTATAGCAGTCTCGGATGATGACTCAGCACATTGTTCATTTTAAGAATACTTTCACTGCAGATTTGACAAAACGCAAAGAAGGTACCAATGTGAGATTTCTAAAGATAGCTACAGCACTGGACCCAAGGTTTACGAATCTGAAGTCCCTTCCAAAATCTGATTGGGACAGGGTGTGGAGCATGCTTTCAGACGTCTTAAAAGAGCAACACTCCGATGCGGAAACTACAGAGCCCCAAACCACCAAAAAAGAATATCAACCTTCTGCTGGTGGCATCTGACTCAGATGATGAAAATGAGCATGCGTCTGTCTGCACTGCTTTGGATCGTTATCAAGTACAACATGGACGCATGTCTCCTGGAATGGTGGTTGAATCGTGAAGGGACATATGAATCTTTAGCGCATCTGCGATGTAAATACCTTGCAATGCCAGCTACAACAATGCCATGCGAACACCTCTTCTGACTGTCAGGTGACATTGTAAACAAGAAGCAGATAGCATTATCTCCTGCAAATGTAAACAAACTTGTTTGAGCGATTCGCTGAACAAGATGTAGAACTGAGTGGACTTGCAGGCTCTAAAGTTTTACATTGTTTTCTTTTTGAATGCAGTTATTTTTTGTACATAATTCTACATTTGTAAGTTCAATTTTCATGATAGAGATTGAACTACAGTATTTGTATTAGGTGAATAGAAAAATATTTATTTTTACAGTACAGATATTTATAATACAAAATATAAAGTGAGCACTGTACACTTTGTATTCTGTGTTGTGTAACTGAAATATATTTGAAAATGTGGAAAAAATCCAAAAATATTTATATAAATATTCTATTGTTTAACAGCATGATTAATCACAATTTTTTAATCACACGATTAATAGTGATTAATTTTTTCAATCGCTTTACAGCCCTACCCATAACCTCAACGTATTCCATATGTCCTTCCCTTGATTCTGCTCTGAATTGCTTCTCCTGAGGTCTGTCAAAGAGTTGAACCTTTAGTATGGCATATGGAGGAAATGCTGATGAACTGTTACCCTATGTAGAACTCTGTTAAAATTCAGATTCATCCTGTAGAATTTCAGTAGCTGGTGTAAATATTAAAGTTTGATGGGGGTACAGCGAGAACCACTTGTGCTTATATATTTCAAGTTCAGCCAGGGAAGATTTTTAAGCTGGTTCAGTTGACAACACCTGTTAGAAGTCATTTATCTTCAGCTGCGTAGTATCCAATAATAGCAGTATGACCTCTGTGTGTGTGTGTGTCTGTGTGTGTGTCTCTCTCTCTCTCTCTCTCTCTCTCTCTCATGATGCCAGTTCCTCCCTTATCAGCCTCGCTTGCTTTTTATCACCAGTATAGAACTACTGACCTTAAGACAATTTTAATGATCTACCTCATTGGCCTCTTCTTAGAGTATTGCAATCTTAGCACCAGCTAATTCTACCAGGCCTTGAGCACCTACTCTTCGCAATCCCTACAACCTTTCCTCTATCGTACTTTGGCAGGTCACATGTATAAGGGGGGAAAAGCTATGTGAGTATTGCTTTTATTGTCTGGCTGAAACGTCTATTGCGGTTGCTAATTGTAGATTGACACTATATTGTCAATCCCATTTGATCAGAGCAGTACAAGCACAATTTGACTCACTTTAATGGCTGTTTTGTTAACTGTAAACGTTGGATCCCCCAGGTTAGATATCACTGTTCGGGTATACGAATTGGTTTGATTTTTTGTTTCCACAAATGCCCTGAGCATCTTCAGCTCCCATTTAGCCTAGTGGGAGTTGTGGGTATTCAGTGCTTCTGAAAATCAGTTCAGTTCAAGGGCTTGAATAGGGATATTGGTGCCTACAAGGAAGCATTCAAGCTCAGATGTTTAGGTCTTGATCAGAATAATGCACAGGTAAGCACTTGGGGTTGCTGCTGCTACTCATTTAATTGTCCAAGTCCATCCAAGATGGGACCAAGATTACATATGTAATCTTCGATGGCATGTGTATATTTCACAGCTTTAAAAGGATCCTTGGATAGTTGCTGGACGTCATACTGTTGGTGGATGTCTGCAGTGAAAGCTAAACAACATCTAGTCTATGGTCTCAGTTTGCTGGTGCTTCTGTACCACCAAAGACCCAGTGAGATTTCACTATGGAGCGATTTTCTGATGAAGATGTGGTCAATTTCAATTTTTTCATGACACATACATTGTTTGAAATGCAGATCCAGCAATGGTGGTGAAGAGACCTAGATAAAGATCCCATAACAGACAAGCCCTCGGTGGCACATAATGTCAAAATCCAGATGGTGTCATTTGGGGAACCCAAACCAAAGGGACCTATCACTGTTTCATAGGCAGTTTGACTGCAGCCAGTCACACCACTGAAATCTCAGAGCACTAGCATAGTCATGTGGCAGAATTGACTGAATTTTTGCTGCTAGCTGATGGCAGAATGCATCCTTTCACACAAGTGATGAGTCTTATATTGGCTTATCGGCTATGATGACAGATAAGTGTACATGATGATGTTGGAGCCAAGCCCAGAGTCAGCATGGAGAGACGAAGTTCCTTGTGGTTCAGATCTGCTACAGGTTATCTAATAATAAGTACCGTATGCTGAGTTTGGTGTGGACCACTGGAGTGGAGGAAGTGACTTGATCGCTTTGTGGCAGGTAGGCCTCGGTGACACTGGTGATTAGTCTTTGTAGTAGGTGAGTTCTTTGACAAGAGCTGTCTTGTACCCAGTGCAGTTAGGAGTTAACACATTCTATGTGGTGGCATAGAACGCGTCTCTAAGGTATGTTTTGGACTTTCAGGAAATAGGGAAGGTGCAGCCCCAATGACCCCAAACATGGGTTTGGGTCGCGTCTGTTCTAATGCATGCGGAACACACCCGCGCTCTTCCTCCTGGAGTCTGTAATACCAGGGGCTTTAACCCTGGTGCTGTTGTTGCTGTTTGTTATGGCTGGTCTCTCCTTTGGGACTGGAGGGACAGGGGTTTTATTTTGGGGACACCTTCCCTCTTCCCAGGAACTCTTCCACTAGATGTCTCTGTTCTTAAGGTTGTGGGTGATGGTTATGAAAAGGAGGGCTATTCGGTTATTAATCAAACAAGGACCATACTTCTGCCTTCCTGACTGTGGAGCCTTGGAAAACCATACAGTAGTGTCAACTGAGGGAAGTTTGGTTGTAAGAATGTTTTGGATTTCGTTTCAAAAACAGGATCTTTTAAAAATACCTCCCCCCCCCCCCATCCCAAACGAAGAACCCAACAAAACCCATCACAACTTGAGTTAAATGAACAGTGCAAGAGAGAAGCTTTCTTGGCTTCTTCCATAAAAGTTGGCCCAATAAAAGATAATACTGTATGCACCTTGTTTCTAACGAATGGAATTCTCTAAAAGAGAATGCAGCCTCCCTCTTCTCCTCTGCAGACCCTTGTTTGCAAGTTGTTGCAGCCATGGTTGGGTGCAACTATTCTTCTAATGCCTCTCTCTTGCTCCCCTGCCCTCGTAGGGTGCAGTAACTTCCTAGTATTGGTGATGGGAGTGCAACCCATAGAGTGTCAATGGTTTAGCAGTGATAGGCTGATCTACCTGTTAGATCTTGTCCTTCCTAATGGAGGCTTCTGCTTTCCTGAGCTTGTAAGGCCATGTAACCAGTAAGCCCATTGGTGCTGTATGGAGAATTACAGGTTTAAGAGATGGCAAGAATGGCTTAAAAATAGTCTGTCTGCTTTTAGTGTTTATCAGTATCAACATAATGGATACTGGCACCACCACTGAGGTTTTGGGTAATAGGCTAGAAAGTATATTGAATTCAGACACTTAATGTGGCACCAGCTAACGTTAGCTGATCCACCTCTAAAGCACTGTCGACATCCCTGCTCTTGGGTTGTCACTTGAAAGATTTCTGAAGCTGCCCCTGCAAGCAGGTGGAATTGAGGCCCCTTGTGCATGATAATACAGCTGGGCGGATGACTGCATAAATCCAGAACAAATGGCAGTCATCTTCTCCCCTTCCAGTGTGTACATGCACACCACCCCTCACTATTTTACATCCTTTTGTGTCTTTGCCTCTGCAGTTGATGGGCTTCCTGGAGTAGGGTTACCATACGTCCGGATTTTCCCGGACATGTCTGGCTTTTGGGGGCTCAAATCCCCGTCCGGGGGGAAATCCCCAAAAGCCGGGCATGTCCGGGAAAATCGGGAGGGCTCAGCCGGGGCCTCTTTGGCCGGGGGCATGGTGCCGGGCCGGGGTGGGCGCGGGGCCGGGCGGGGAGCCGGGAGCCGGGCCGGGTCCGCGGGGCCGGGAGCCGCGGGGGGTCCGCGGGGCCGGGAGGGCCGCTGGGCCGGGAGGTCCGCGGAGTCCGCTGGGCCGCGAGCGGGGGGGTCGGGGGGGTCCGCTGGGCCAGGAGCCGGGGGGGTCCGCGGGGCGCACCGGGCCGCTGGGGGTCGGCAGTGCTGGGCGGGCCGGGGGTGGTCGGCCGGGGGCCGGGGCCGGCACCCCAGGGCCCGAGCCGACCCAGGCTGGAGCCGCCGGGGGGCCAGCCTGGACCGCCCCTTCTCCCCCCACACCGCCCCTTCTCCCCCCACACCGCCCCTTACCTGCTACAGGCTTCCCGCGACTCAAATGTTCGCGGGAAGCAGGGGAGGGGGCGGAGTGGGGGCGTGGGCGGGGCTGGGGGCGGGACCGGGGCCCCTGGGAGTGTCCTCCATTTGGAGGCACAAAATATGGTAACCCTATCCTGGAGCTGCTGCCACAAGGAAAGTGGCTAGGTAGTAGCCAAGGCTGTTCTAGACCCGGTTCAGGACAGCAAGATATTCTCTCGGTGGTAGTACAGCAGAGAAGACTTCTAGGGAGGCTGCCAGATAGGGCTCGTAAGCAGTTCAGGAATGGAGCTCTGTTATTGCAAGGGTAGAGAGTTATATACTGTAGCTAGCCTGCCCTACGCTGTTACTTAAGCTGCAGAAGAGCCCTGCACAGCTTAGGAGCTGGGCAGCAATGAAAGGGAGCTGCTTAACCTCACAGAAGCAAAGTTCTGCTCTTGGGCAGTTTAAGCTTCTCTGATAGCAGCCAGTGCTTCTCCTGTATGCCAGTCTCCCTCTCCTTGCTCTGTTCATTAGCCCCCACCCCATTGTAAATGGTCTCCCTGGGATCCTGGGGAGCTCCGTAGACCCATAGGAGTGCTCTGCCGTAGTTATAATGCAAATCAACCTAGTGTAGTGGTGGTGTGCTTTCACTTACAATATCCTAATACAATGGAGGATGTTCCCAAAATAATCAATGAACGCTGCATCTGTCATGAAGCTTTGTGCCCCTCATGCTGCTTCTCCATGCAAAGGCTCCCCAGTTGAGGGCTGAAGTGCTGTCTACTCCAAAAGGCCCAGGCTCTCCTACCTATTATGTACAGTACAATGGAGCTCTGTATGTGCCTGACCCATTTGTAACACTCTGTGACCCCACTAGTGGGTTGCAACTAATGTTCTTGGCTTAGTGTGAGTAAAGTGCTCATCTACCTCTTGCTGATTATGAGTCCTTCAAATTAACTTCCTAAAACCAAACTCCAAATCCCCTTTCCCATCTACAGCTAACAGCCGTAACCTATGTCTTTCCCACCTCCTTAATCAAGATGTCTAGGAGGGAAGTAATTTAAAACCCAGTGTGCTCAATAGTACTGGCTGCTACTTAAAGGGGAGGATAACTCCTTTTAACAGAGCAGTCTTCATCTAATTTAATAACCGTTTGTATCACTGTTGGAATAGTCTGGCTGTTTGCTCCTCCCCTTTTCCATCCATCCGCAGCTGTGATGCACAGAAAGGGCAAGAATGGCGTCTTTGTGCCCTAGCTCTGAAATTGACTTTCTGCAGGACCTTTGGCCAGTCACTTCGCCATGCTGTGCCTCAGTTTCTCCATCTCTACTAAGGGGATAATGCTATTGCTCACCTTGGTAATCAAACCTGCTATGTGAGTGCTCAGCATTACCAATCTGCACCTTCAGTGTCAATGCCCCATTTTGTCAGTTGATGTCCCCACGTGCATAAGCTGCCTGTAAGTCTGACCAGTAACAATTCCTGGGCTACACAGCGCTCTCTGCTTAGCAGCATTACAATAAAAGGAGTCTCTGTTAACTGGGAATTCTCTCAATGGGGAGGAAAGACTGTCCACCACTGTGCCCCGATGAAAAGGACGTCACTAGACATCTATCTGCTGGTGCGGAGCGTAATCTGCTGCAAAGGAATGTGATACTTCTGCATGAACCAAAGTCTACTGATCTGTATTGTACAAACTTTCTCTACTGTACAGCTGCTTGAAGGCTCAGCAGTGTTGGCTTTACATCTATCTCCCTGGAGTTACATAATGGCCCTCGATCCTCTTCAGCTGTCTATGTGGATGTGTGAAGCTCTGAATTCCAGAGCTCCTTTAGTCCTTACCTGGAGTTGATCCTAGATTCTCTGAACTGGTAAGTGGTTGCTAGATCAGTGATTATACTATCGCAAACATTTCCGTAGTTGTGGAGCATGAAGCAGGAGAATCTAAACCAGGGGTAGGCAACCTATGGCACGGGTGTCAAAGGCGGCACACGAGCTGATTTTTCAGTGGCACTCGCACTGCCTGGGTCTTGGCCACTGGTCCGAGGGGCTCTGCATTTTAATTTAATTTTAAATGAAATTTCTTAAACATTTTTAAAACCTTATTTACTTTACATACAACAATAGTTTAGTTATATATTCTAGACTTATAGAAAGAGACCTTCTAAAAACGTTAAAATGTATGACTGGCACACGAAACCTTAAATGAGAGTGAATAAATGAAGACTCGGCACACCACTTCTGAAAGGTTGCTGACCCCTGGTCTAAACTCTTCCATGAAAGCAGGGATACTGTTGACAGGTTACTAATAGCTATAAGCAAAAGTGTCTATAGCCAACCAGACTCTTACCCCCTTTGCGCCCCCTCCCCCCCAGGTGTCTTGCCCCTCCCTGTTTTTGGCATCTCCTAAATAGTGAGTGGGCCTAGCCACGCATTCCCTTTGTTTTTGTCATTGTCCGCAAGGGAGACTTCCATATCTCTGCACTTCAGCTTAGCCACTCCTCTTCTGTATTCCCTTTGCAACTGTGTTAGAGGTGAGAGCTGCCTCTGCCACACTCCCCACTTGATTATCTAGCAATATCACCATCTTGCATTAGTAATATCTCTCTGGAAACTGTCTTAAATTCAGCCTTGTAACTTGGCTCTTGCTTGATCCTGAAGTAAAGGGGCAAAAAAAGAATAAGCTCTTGTTAAAAATAGTCAATGTAGTAGTCAAGATTTGGGATAGTGGATGGATTTATAGTTCAAGTATGATTTGTTTTAAAGTTTCTGCTTGTCTGAAAAAATCTTAAATGGAGTGATTTTTTTTTTTAACGTCCTTAGTATTTAGTCAGCCAGCAGGTGGCGGCAGCAGGAGCAGCATTTACATAACATGGATTCCAGATGTGCACACTGGAAAAAATGCCTTTCCAGTAATTGACATCATTCGTTTTTTAGAAGTCAGAACCCCCATTGTTCTTTGCATGAATCATGCTGGTTTTAATTTTTTTATACGTTTTTCTTTCAGTGAGCTTAACTTAGGTCACTACAGATTTTCTCCTGCAATCACCTGCATTAGCAGGCCCCAAGTTTTCCTCAGGTGTCTTCCCCTGAACTCTCTACCTCCCTTCCCGCCTCTCCCACCCTTCCCCATGGAATTCAAAGTTTATTGTGGCCTTCTCAGTCTCAGATTGTAGGGGGGGGCGGGCAGGAGACATGCTTAGTATTCTCATTAAAGCCCAAAGCTCCAGCCTGGTAGGAAACGCTCCCCCACACTGAATGTAATGGACTCAGTTTTACTTCCCTTTCTCCTTTGGACAGTTGGGAATTAAAAGTATTTTTAGATCAGAACAATCTGAACTCTGACCACGAAGCTGCAAGTTGATGAGTGTATTATCAGTGTTGGAATTCTGAGTGAGACTATAACGGGGAGAGTCCGCCCCCGCCAGCACACACGTCTCTCACTATTACAGGGCTTGAAAAATGGTCAGCTTCTGGAGCGCCAAGCTATAAATAACTGGAAAGTTATTGCCTGTAGTAGCAACTGCAGGGCGGGCTCTGCTGCAGCTTTCTCTCAGGAGAGGCACCCATGCGTGTGCAGCAGAGACCTGGGTCTTGGGGAAAGGAAGGGGAGCCATGAGTTCCCTTGAAGCTAACACCACTGATTATGTTGGATAGGCAGAAAGGGTTCTTACTGCTTGCTTGTTTGCTGTACCCCTCGTGCCTGTTACGTAAGAATGGCCATACTGGGTCAGACCAAAGTATCCAACCCAGTATCCTGTGTACCGACAGTGAGCAATGCCAGGTGTCCCAGAGGGAGTGAACCTAACGGTAATGTTCAAGTGATCTCTCTCCTGCCATCCATCTCCAGCCTCTGACAAACAGAGGGTAGGGACACCATTCCTTACCCATCCATGACTTAACCTCCATGAATTTATCCAGTTCTCTTTTAAACCCTGTTCCTCTCTGCCTCCCCCAGACCATGTGTCTGCTCTTCACCCGGACTCCACAGAGCTATGGTTAGAAAGCCTCAGCTCTGCGCCTGTGCTTGGAGCAATCTGCAACGTGTGGGCCAGGGACATGGCTGGAAATAGACATTTGGTATAAAACACAATGAAGAAACCGTTTCCATGCTTAGAGCTCAAATGCTGCGTAGCCTGAGGCCATGACTACGTTGGAAAGTTTGCATGGGTTTAACTTACATCTGTTTTTAAACCAGTTTTAGTTAAGCTGATACATACTCCTACGTGGACACTCTCTTGTTTTGATTTAACATAAACCAGTTCCCAGCCAACTTAAGCCAAACTGAAATATGCCACTTTGATACCAAAACATGAGCATCCACACAGGGCTTTGTGCATGTTTGGATTCACATCTTGGGTTCATCCGGTGCGACTTTCTCATGTATATAAGCTCTTAAAACACCTGAATGATTGAAACAAATTCCACGTTCGGAACCTCAGAAAAAGAAACATCTTTCATTTCAGGAGGGAGTTCCTGTTTCCTTCTCAGCCTGACGGTAACTTCTGGTGAGAACGATCAAATGCATGGCAATCGTAACAAAACTTAAATCAAAATGATGAGCTGAACTTGCTTTTCCCAGCTCAGAAAGGAGCAAGGACTGTGGAAGGACAAGTCAGACCAAGCGCTAGTTTTCCTCCCAACTCCAGCGATGAGGGGAAGATTCAGCTTTGGACAGTTTTCTATAATTCAGTTTCCTCCGCAAGGAGGAGAATTTGTCTCCAAGGACTTTCCTTAGCCCTGCGTTGTCTCTGGGGAAGGGTAGATCCTTCCTCATGGTGGGGAGCTGGCCTGTAAACATTTCCCACTTAGCCAGGCCATCCACAGTTTTGTCCACTTGAGCCAGCTCCTCCTCAGAGACGTTCTTCTCCAGGGCAGCGATGCAGGTTTCCAGCCATAGTTCATAATCTTTAATGATATCTGTGGACTTGGTGGTCCTGCCCAGCTGCTGCTGGTTGTGCGTGTCAGCCGCCGACACAAACTGCTGGTCGTGCTCCAGCTCCTGCCCAATGGAAAAGGCTTGGCTGCAAGTGTCTGGTGTCAATGGCTCAGACAGGGAAGTTAAAGGCTCAGAGTCATTCTCACAGCACATCCCAGAGTCAGAGCTGAATGGCAGGATGTCCTCCGATGTTGATAGGTCTGACTCTTGACTAGGCCAGGTAGACAACACAGTTTGTATCCAAGCATAGAGTTTCTGTGGTGGGAGGAAAAGGTTTTCATGTTAGAGCGCCTTAGCGCAACAATGTAAGTTGGCCAAGATGTTCAAAAGTGCCAGGTAATCTCAGGTCCCTCAATTTTGGGGTGTTTGTAAGACACTTTAAAGTCGTGTGATTTCCAGGAGGTGCTGAGCACCCACTCTGAAAACTGGGCCCCTTTTAGGCATTTCAAGCTAGGCATCCCAAAACTCAGCCATCCCAAATCAGTAGGCACACTTTAAAATCTTGACCATACAGTAACAAGAGTAGAATAACACTGCTAGCATTCCAAATATCATTCAGGGATGACTCCTGTTTGGGTGAGGCTGGGCCTGTAATACTTAAAAATGCTTTCACAGCCTGTGGTTCTGCACCATTCCTTGCAGTGATTGCTGCTAGAAAAGACTGGGACTAAACTATGCGCAAGTACCTTACAGATGATGGTAGAGAAGTAGCTGTGTACTCCCCTGGTGTTACCCCACACAAGAATCTCTGTGTGCCATATAATCTGTGTAAAAGCAACACAAAAACAAGTGCCATCTCTCTAGAGGAAGTTAGTTTACATGAATATAAATGCTCCTGAGGCGAAGCTGAGGAGTCTTGTTTCATGAACATATTCATTCCTATTTAGCATGCATTTTCAGTCTCAAGTGAAGAGACGAAGCTGCTCTTAAATACATACAAGGAAAGGCCGGGCTCTAGGAAAGCATTAATAGAAAATAATATTTTAAAAGGAAATCTCAGAAATTTTTCATGCTATAATACGTCAAACAGCTGCTTGCTTCTGGCACACTTTTTCCTTAGGCTTTTGGGAATTAATCAAAGCACTTGACAGCTGCCAACTGATAAAATTTGGTCTCCTTGTCTATTGAGCTGGCATACATGTTGATTCTTTTTGTTCCTTAGTGTTCACACCCCCCACTCCTATCTTCTCACATACTGATGCATCTTATCTTTGTTTTCTGTTACTCCCCAGCTGGTACCTCTGCAAAGCTATACACTTCCTCAAGCAAATACAGTGGCAGCAGTTAGAAAATACTAGCATGGGGCTGGTAGTTAATGTATTAATTAGGTGAGTGCACTGTGCTTTCTGCTCCTAGTGAGGATGGTGCTGTGTGTGGTCCAGCAGAGGGCATCACTGTTGCACTCTGGCTAAGTCTCCAGGCCTTATCCGCACAAGCTGAGGTCCCTTTTCCCAGAACTTTCCAGTCCCCCTATAATTGCCTTCTTTCCCCAGGCCAGTGACAGAAGCAGTACAGAGATCAAGTTGAGTGGGTGGGGGCGAGGAAGCCATGGTCCCTATTTCAGTCTCTGCGTGAAGCCCTGGAAAAAAGTTTTGTAGGGGCAGGGGTGCTGGAACAATTTGTATAGTGGGGTGCCATTGACCCAAACTGTAAACTCTGTGTATATAATGGAAACCACTTCAAGCCAGTGGTGTGTACAGGGATGCATCTGAACAGTTGAGATTCCCTATAGCCAAGAAAAAATGCAAAGGGAAGACTTTCTTTCTGCCTTGCTGTGATCGCTTTTATACAGTTAAAGCCAGTTGTGCGCACACCCCTGACCACCCATGCACATGTTCAACAGAACATGCATCAGAGCCTGCAGAGGGTCCAGAGTGGAGGGAGGGGCAGGGATGCTGTCTGAAAGCTGCAGCTACACCCTGGATTTTATCATGGTTCTTTAAGACATCAATGAAACTCCAGAATAATCAGAACCACCACTCAGTCTAAAACCACCTGAGGGGGGAAAACGTGTATCCAAACAAAAAGATAGCTGAAGCCAGGACATCTACACAGAGATGTTGGGTAGAGATGTGTGAATAAGGGATTTTTCTGTTCGCAGGTAATTCCGGGGGGTAAACGTTTTGGGTCTACCTGAAAACTAAATTTTTTTATTTTTTTTAATTTTTGGCAAACCAAAAAGTAGGGGAAACAGTTAACTTCGGATTAACAGAGACATTTTGTTTTGACAAAAATCAAACCTGTACTTTTGATTTTGATCATTTTAAAACCTTTTTGATTTTTATATCAAATTGAAGGAAATTCAAAACTCTGTCATTTAGAACCAAAAATAACACAGAATTTCAAAAATGTCAGTGAAAACATTTTGATTAGGTGAAACTGACATGAAGTTACAAAATGCTTTGGTGTTGCCAAATCTGCATTATTATTTTTTTTTTATTTTATTTTTTTTTTTTTACAGAAAAATTCAACCAGCTCTAAGGTCTTGCTCATTTCAAGTCAAGAAGAGGGAAGAGCTGTCCCTGAAATCCCTGTCATGGATGGGGGGAGGGGAGTGGAATCTTTTTCTATCTTTCAGACTCTGTGGTGCATTTTAAACAAGCCATTTAAGGGTTTGTGTGGTTTTAGCTTCATTTTTCTGTTCTGCTGCTTTACCAGATGGGGGCATGCTGCACACGCTTCTCTTATCTGCAGGAGCCTGTGAAATCCAGGGCCATGGGAAGGCAGCGGGGACAGAGTCCACTTTTTGACATTACGAGGGAACAGTGCTACTCAGATTTTAGTACAGGGTCACCCTGTCCTCAGCCGCAGCAGTGGCATCTCCATCAGTGCGCAGGTGGTTAGGCGGGAGCAGTTTGACCTGCTGATGATGTTTATAGGTGAGACAACTGGAACTGAGCAATTTGCAGAGGGCAGAGAGAATAAAGTCTCTGCCTAAGGGACTGCTGGGGTGTCGTCGTTTGCAATTAGCTGCCATTTGCTGCATTCTGAAGGGGAAAAGGAAAAATATCTTCCATAGTGAGCGGGAGAGAAGTCATCCGTAGCAGGACTGATTTACATCAGCCAGTGAGGGAATGAACTCCACAGACACAGGGCTATCCCCTGCTTCAAGCCAAACCCTGCTACACCCCAATCTGAGCATCATTACTCCATTAATGGGCCTTATTAACCAATTCTCTTCCCAAAGGCTGGGTCTGTGGCCGAGCAGTAAGTTAAGGGCTCGTCTTTGCTGCAGTGTTTGCTCGAGCTGTAACTCGAGCATTGCCCGCCCCAGCTCCTGTTTGCACGCCCATCTCTAGCTTGAGTTGGTGCTTTAAACTAGAGCTAGCTGGTCTAGCAGGGTGCTAAGGCAGTGGGGCTGCAGAGACTCTGAGCTGCTTGAGTGTTTTGTGGTGTGACTGCTCTCACTCCAGCTAGCCTGAGCTCGAGCTTACGCTGCAGTGAAGGAAAGCCCTTCGGGTCTGGCTACACTGAAACGCCTGCAGCAGTGCGTCTCTGAGGCCAGGGCTATAGGCACGGGCTTGCGTGACTGCACTAAAAATAGCACCACAGACATTCCTGCTCCGTTCTCTGAAACCTACCTCCACCCTGCATTTCAGAGCTCAGGCCCCAGCATGGGTGGGAACATCTACATGGCTATATTTAGTGTCCTTGCGCAAGCCCGAATCTGTAGTCTCAGGCTTTGAGACTCAGTGCCCCAGAGTGTGTGTGTAGTGTAGACATACCCTGAGTCGCTATCCAGCTGCTCTTCTATACTACAGCCTTGAAGGGAAATGTTGCAGCGGGGAGAGCTCGCCGCACAGAACAGCCTGTGACACTCTAAGGGAAACAGGGAAACTCTGTGTAACATAAGTGCAGCCTGGATTTTTTTTGCTCTAACTTGGTCAAGATAAAACAAACCCTGGCTGATGTCAAAATAGAGCATATTTGAATGCAAACTCAAATCAATTAATTGCCAAGAGTTCATCCTCTTACAGAAAGATTGCCTACCTCCACCCGCTGCCCCTTCTGCCCGTGACCCGTGCTGCCATTTCTGGCCTTGGCAGCATTATCTGATATGGGAAAGGCACAGCTTTGTGCCAGGCATTAGCCATTTTGGTTGCTTCTGATCTGGGCTGTTGTGCAATTTAGGGAGATTGGCTCCTCAACCGGAAGAAGCAATAATGAAAGGTAAAGCTGATTCCAAACGCAGGGCATTGGCTAGCCGTGGCCTCTCCGAATATACTTTGCAAGCAACTTTGCTTTCTGGCATGATTTTGCCTCCATATGCTCAGTGCCCTCTGCTGTCATGTTAGCTATGTAACCTGTCTTTCTAGGCACTTAGCTACTGCATTAATGCCCCTTATGGAGATGATCACAACTCCACTATATAGTCCTGCATATAGTCAACTCAAGCTGCTGCTTTATTGTCCTGGAGGCAGTTGTGACGTTTGTGGGGGAGGAGTGAGTTGGCTCCTCTTTTTCAGGGTTTCTTTCACTGTAGCTGAGGGGAAACTGAGCTAATTACAGTATTTACTGCAATGAAACAGGTGCGGAGGGAAACCAGTTATGGAAACATTTAATTCAGATAGTGTTTCTCTGTTGGAAAGAGAGAGCTGCCTTGCAGAGGGCAATCTGCTGCTATTGTTGCTCTGGCTTGTACTAACAGCAGCCCAGAGAGGCTGGGTCTGAGGACCGCTCAGTTTTGGATGTAGAGCAGATGGCCCAAGATCTAGATGAAGAGCACTAGTTCTAGCCTCACCCTCTCAGTGACTGGCAGCACAACCAAGTAGTGTGTTCTCCCCAAAGCATGTTGAAGTCCTTCTGCATGAATATGTCTCACTTCCAAGCTGAATGAGTAAGAACTTGGGGTGAGGGGGGGGGGAAGAACCTAGAAAACTTCCTGGAACTGTACAGCTAACCTTATACAAGGTGACAATACAATGCACTGAAGTTTAAAATAGGCAAGCCTGGAAAAATCCAGTCTCTGAAGATGATTCATGTGCTAGAGAACTAATAAAATCATGAAGAAGATAGGGCATTTAGCATGACTTGTAGGCTTGCTTCTTTTGATGCTTTATGTAATACACCTGTCCTAAGACTAGAGTCCAGCACTTTAGATACTCAAGGGAGATGCTTCTTCCAGCCTTAAGGGGCAGTGATGGCGTCTAAAGCTAATTGTGCTATTAGCATTTCCTTGATGGGCCAGGAAATCCTGCTGTCACAGCACTGTCTGAGCAGATGACTGGGACCCAGGAACTTCCACACGCTAACCACAGTTCTGACATTGCTTGTGTCCCTTTCCCTTTGCCTCCATTACCTTATTAGTAAAATGGGGGGAACAGTTTTGTGCTCGGGTGTTGTAATATTATTGTTTGCAAAGAGCTTTGGAGATTGTGTTTAAAGTGCTAAGAATTAGTCACAGTGAATGTGTACGGGATACCCACCCTGTCTATTGGATCTTGTGTTAAATATCTTTGTAATTCATGCCAAATGCCAGGGCAGAGCTCTGTGCATTTCTGAGCCCGGCCCTTACTTGAACATGGTGGCCAGAGGCTGTGATTCGCAGCTGGGCTACCTGGCTGTAGAACTCCTTGCTTTACCCCTTTGCCCCAAGAGGACTCAGCGGTCCGTATCTCACCCTGTAGCGCTCGATGAGTTTGAAACCCACAACGTATTGCAGCTTCCTGAGGCAAACTGGGCAGGGCTCCAGGGGCCGCAACAATGCTTCGTCCAAACTCAGCACGCCCTGCATGATGCACTGTAGCCATCTGCAGTTCCCCAAGCCAATCAGGTGGCAGATCTCATGACACGTAACCTTTCAGGAAAACAAAGTGGCTTTGTTGTTAAAAACCAACCAACCAAACTTTCACCACAACCTCCTCTTGCTCAATCCTGCCTCATTCAGGGAGGTGAAAGAGGAATCCAGACTCCTTGTTTGTTCAATCATGGGCATGCGCCAGACTTTTCCACTAATGCCCTCCAACCCTGACACAGACGGATGATCCTTTTCTGGGGTGAGAGGGGAACTCAGCACCCTGAATCCCAGACTATCCCTAGAGACAATGTCCATGCATGGGCTGAGAAGGGGGAGTTTGGATGATGTTTTAGTAAGGAACTGAGAGAAGATTCTTTAGGTGGCACACAGGCATAGGTAGGGCACTATGAAATCCACAGCCATGAAAAACACGTCCGGGACTGAAACCTGGTCTTGTGTGCTTTTACCCTGTACTATACAGATTTCACAAGGGAGATCAGCGTTTCTCAAAGTGGGGAGCCTGACCCAAAATGGAGTTGCAGGGGGGTCACAAGGTTATTTTGGGGGGGGGTCGTGGTATTGCCACCCTTACTTCTGTGCTGCCTTCAGAGCTGGGCAGCTGGAGAGTGGCAGCTGCTGGCCAGGAGTCCAGCTCTGAAGGCAGCACCTTGGCCAGAAGCAGCACAGAAGTAAGAGTAGCAGTACCCCAACCCCCCCCCCCCCCAGACACACACTAACCTTGCGAACCCCCCCACACACACTCCTTTTTGAGTCAGGACCCCTACAATTAAAACACTGAAATTTCATGATTTCAGCTATTTAAATCTGAAATTCAGGTTCTTTAACACCCTATGATTGTGAAATTGACAAAAATGGATTGTGAATTTGGTAGGGCCCTAGTCACAGTCCTAGGAACACTAGGCAGCCATTTGCATCATCTTCTCCTTCAAGGGGAGGTGTGACTTGTGTCATTGGTCTCTGAAGGACACGTACTGTTCCACTGGGGGCAGGAGGGGAACAGTTAAGAGACCCGCATCTGTCACAATGCCCACCCCAAGTTACCTCCAGAGACAGAACCTGGGTCCTTCAGTACCACGACACAGGCTAATATACTTTGAGTTACTTGCCCTGAGCTGGTACCAGACGCACTTAATTCCCAGCCTTCCAGCTTCTGGACAGCCTCTGCTGACTTCAACTTTCTGGGCAATTGTCCAGCATGAAAGATGTTGATGATTGAGTCTCCCTCTCCTTCCCCTGTCATCCAGTCAGGCTGCCTCCTGCTCCCAGTCCGATCCAGAGGGAGCTAGGGAAGGAGCCCAGGGCAGGGAATGCCAAGTGCCAGCTGGGGAAGCAGAGAGGGAGAGAGATACAGGGCCAGCCCTGCAGCAGCAGGAGCTGCTACTATTGCTCATAGGCCAGCCCTGTGAGGAAATACCAGAAGCACAGCTGGGGAGAGAGCATAGGAGATGTCTCAGAGGGAACACTGGAGTGGAGATGTCTATGGGGATTATGAACATATTTGCATATAGATGTGTGTAAACTTTCCTCGGGCTCCTTTTGTTGAGCTCGCCCTGGCAGGGATTAGCGCCAGGTTTTCCTCTGCTATGGACACCAGCCACTGGAGGGAGATGCAATTGCCTACACCCTGCCTCCTGCATCCATCACAACGTTCGACACGCAACTCTGCTATGCTGCCTGTGACAAGACTACCAGACTACGAACGACGACTCGGGGATAGAGAAGGTATTATCCATTCATCCACCTAGTGCTGGCCAGGCAGGACCGTCTAGTGTCTTGAGCATGAGACTGGGAGCCAAAAATGACTTGGTTCCTAATCCCAGCTCTGCCACACGCTCACAGTGTGATGCAAGACAAATTGCGTGACCTCTCCCAATCTGTAAAATGGAGATGATCAATCCCAATTCCCACCAAGAGCCAAGGCTACAACCCAGGAGTCCCAGCTCCTGCTCTAACTACTAGACTCTCCTCGCAGGGGTGTTGGGGGGAATGGTCAAGCAGTGCTTTGAAGATGTAAAGCGTTATGTGAGCGTAGGCACACTGCTGGAACTTTCAATGGCTTTTGCTAGGTCGGTGTCACTCCTCTTTCAGGGAACTGTCACAAGCTGCTGGCACATAACCCCCACATTGCAGGACATTGGCTTCTGTGTAGGTTGCTAACCGCACCTTGCAACACTGAACCATCTCCAGTACACTGAACAGCAACGGCCGGTCTCGGGCCTTCTCAGTGACCTCGCACAGCTCCTCTCGCCCGGTAGCTGGATTTAAGGTGGTGCAGCCTGGCTGGGGGAAATTTCCAGAAAACCTGGCAAAGCTGCAGACACCCACTTCTACAGAAAGAGGCAAATAAAAGTGAGACAGGTCCTCTTAGCCTAACATCAGCCTCTAGCCTTAGGCCCCATGATGGGAAACTGCCTTAGCTTCATCCAATAGAACCCTTCACCCTCCACTGCACTGAATGTGGGGGCATGTGCTCCCCTAAAGGCTTAAGAACATAAGAACGGCCATACTGGGTTAGACCAAAGGTCCATCTAGCCCAGTATCCTGTCTTCCAACAGTGGCCAATGCCAGATGCCCCAGAGGGAATAAACAGAACAGGTAATCATAAAGTGATTCATCCCCTGTCGCCCGTTCCCCGCTTCTGGCAAACAGAGGCTAGGGACGCCATCCCTGCCCATCCTGGCTAATAGCCATTGATGGACCTATCCTCCATGAATTTATCTAGTTCTTTTTTGAACCCTGTTAGTCTTAGCCTTCACAACATCCTCTGGCAAGGAGTTCCACAGGTTGACTGTGCATTGTGAAAAAATACTTCCTTTGTTTTAAACCTGCTGCCTATTAATTTCATTTGGTGGGCCCTACTTCTTGTGTTATGAGAAGGAGTAAACAACTTCCTTATTTACTTTCTCCACACCAGTCATGATTTTATAGACCTCTATCATATCCCCCTTAGTCGTCTTATTAATCTCTTATGGCAGCTGTTCCGTACCCCTAATCATTTGTGTTGCCCTTTTCTGAACCTTTTCCAATTCCAATATATCTTTTTTTAGATGAGGCGACCACATCTGCACGCAGTATTCAAGATGTGGGTGTACCATGGATTTATATAGAGACAATATATTTTCTGTCCTATCTATTTCTTAATAATTCCCAACAATCTGGTAGCTTTTTTGACTGCCGCTGCACACTGAGTGGATGTTTTCAGAGAACTATCCACAATGACTCCAAGATCTTTCTTGAGTGGTCACAGCTAATTTAGACCCCATCATATTATATGTATATCTGGGATTATGTTTTCCAATGTACACTACTTTGAATTTATCAACATTGAATTTCATCTGCCATTTTGTTGCCCAGTCACCCAGTTTTGAGATCCTTTTGTAGCTCTTTGCAGTCTGCCTGGGACTTAACTAACTTGAGTAGTTTTGTATCATCTATGCCACCTCACTGTCTACCCCTTTTTCCAGATCATTTTTAATAGGACTGGGCCCAGTACAGACCCCTGGAAGACACCACTATTTACCTCTCTCCATTGCGAAAACTGACCATTTATTCCTACCCTTTGTTTCTTATCTTTTAACCAGTTAGCAATCCATGAAAGAACCTTACCTCTTATGCCATGACTGCTTACTTTGCTTAAGAGCCTTTGGTGAGGGACCTTGTCAAAGGCTTTCTGAAAATCTAAACACACTACATCCACTGGATCCCCCTTGTCTACATGCTTGTTGACCCCCTCAAAGAATTCTAGTAGACTGGTAAGGCATGATTTCCATTTACAAAAATCGCGTTGACTCTTCCCCCAACAAATTATGTTCATCTATGTGTCTGATGATTTTGTTCTTTACTATCGTTTCAACCAGTTTGCCCGGTACTGAATTCAGGCTTACCGGCCTGTAATAGCCGGGGTCACTTCTGGAGCCCTTTTTTAAAAATTGGCATCACATTAGCTATTCTCCAGTCATTTGGTACAGAAGCTAATTTAAATGATAGGGTACAGATGACAGTTAGTCGTCCTTCAATTTCACATTTGAGTTCCTTCAGAACTCTTGGGTGAATACCAGCTGGTCCTGGTGACTTATTACTGTTTAGTCACCAGCTTGTAGCTAGTCAGCCTTCCCTGCCTGGACCAACAGCCTCTTGGTGGCTTTGAGCCCTGAGCTCCCATGCTTTACGTTGGGAAATAGTTTCCTACCACTGGGGTTTTGATTAAAGTTGTGGGGCTACTCTGCCTCCCAAGCAGTGGTTTAAGGTAAAGCGCTTTCTTCTTCATTCCCCCCATGGGAAGAATACAGGATGTTACTTGCACCTTGTCCTGGCAGGAATTTGCCAAAGGTGAAGTTCCAGGTCTCACAAGGGTACAGGTCCAAGAGCGTGAGTCCAAGGACGCACAGGGCATCTGGAGGCTTGTTGTTCTTCAGGAAGGTCAGGATCCCATCTGGATAAATGGAAGAGAAGGTAAAAATCCAGTCCCCCATTTCTACTGTCACTGGGATGGAACTTGGAGTCCAAGCCACAAGCTGGTGGAGGTGCTGCACTCAATATCCAGGGTGAAGAGGATGGTCCTCTTCCTTGCTCTTTATCACCCATTCCCTCTACTCTGGGCACCAGTAGACCTGGCTTCCCTGGAGATGCTGCTGCACGGAATAAAGCTAAAAGAGAATTCTAAGGACAAAGACACAATGAGTGAATCCTGTGCCAAGCCACATGAAAGAAAGGAAGGCTGGGTCAGAGCACAGAATTTCCCTATGGGCACCTCAGCCCTGACCTGCAACAGCCCTACTGCTCCAGCACTGGGCCTTTCCGGAGTACGCGCTGCCAGCTGTACCAAGCAGCGTGGCGGTCTTGCATTGTGGACGAATGGTCACGCAACACTACCTGGCAACCAACAAACCCATTTCACCTGAGACCTAACTGATATTTGAACTCCAATTTCCTCGTGTGAAAGGCTAGTGCATTAACCCACCCAGGCATTCATTTAATTTGGCTTTAGGCAACAAATGAGGGAATGATATAAAATAGTCAAACAGAATGAAATCTAAAAGCCCGTTGTGCTCTCTGAGGGAAGGTGAGCAGCAGCTTTTACCTCGCAAAACTGACTTTAAAGAGAAAAACAATGAAAAATAAAAACCTAGAGGAAAAAGTATGATGAGCACTGCCCTCCTGGTTAGTTATTGTGGTTTCCAGCCCCAAAAGCTGGGTTTTCCATGGAAACAGGATTTCTCCCTTTTTCCCTCCCTTCCTCCGCTGTGTAGGCAGAGAAATGATATCACAGGCATTTCCTAAGGGAGCGGATGTGGGCCGAGAGACTGTCGTGAGCCAGTGTGCCAGACGGACTTCTCTGCTGGCTCTGCTCGTCTCCCTCCTTACCTGCATGGAGCTGCACTCTGTCTGAATCTTGGCTCTGTCGATAGCAGCAGCGGATGGAGGAGATGGGAACAGAGGGAAGGCACTTGACGCGAAGGCCCAAGAAGAAAGACTCTAGGCAGCTTCTGAGGGAATCCAGCAGCGAGATCCCGGCAGGCTCTTCAATTAGATCTAAGAGCAGAAGCACCAATATCAGTTACATGTATGACAGGGGCAGGTCAAAATGTATTAAGGGGTTTCTCTGGGGCTAGTCAAAGGTATGGTAAGGGGTTAGCTCTGCAAGGGTCTTTCAAGGTGGTTGCCAGGTCTCTCTGGAGCCAGTCATTCAGACTCAGGGGTGTTTCTCAGAGACAGACTGCTTAGGGGATTAAGTGCTGTGGGGAGTATCTCTGTCTAGTCATTTACAGGGCAGGCCACTGAAAGAAGTTAGCTCTATGTGGGGTGTCCAGGAAGTCATGTGGGGGCAGGCAGGCCATGCAGAGAGCTTAGCCATGGGGTGGGGTGTCTCTGGGACCACTTTCTTAGTTCACCATTTTGTATGTATTTCTTTCCAGTTATACATACAGAAACCACTCCCACGGGCACATAATACCCTTGGGGTGGGACCCAACCTCCAGTTGTCAGCAATGGCTCTTTACTGTCGATCAAAGGCAGCCCTTAGCACTGCTATGCATGATCAATCGCAGGTTACCCAAGTAAA
Source organism: Malaclemys terrapin pileata (assembly GCF_027887155.1). Taxonomy (NCBI): domain Eukaryota; kingdom Metazoa; phylum Chordata; order Testudines; family Emydidae; genus Malaclemys; species Malaclemys terrapin. The sequence continues at coordinate 77,099,997 of NC_071514.1, read as the reverse complement.
GGTTGTCCAAAAAGGCCTTGCTGTGGCACTGGCCATTTGCAGGCTCAGCCCTTGGACAGACGAGGCTGAGGTAACGATGGAGGGTTGACGATGTTTAAAAAACAACAAACTCCCGTTTCTTTAAAAATGTGCCACATCAAAGATGCGCATTACCTATAGGCTGTAGGTATATGTGCTTCTGGCAGAAACTCGGCTTCTTCGTTAACATGGAGTGATAGAAGGTCTCGAAGTCCTCAGGGGCATCAGGGTGGCTGAGGAGCCAGTCAAAGGCAGTCCTGATCAATAGAGTACAGAAGAGTGTCCTCTGGGGATTGTATGCTTCGGAGAGGAAAAGTTTCTCTGTGCTGGAGAAGGCTTTGGCATAGAGCTCCTGGAGGGCAGGGTTGGTAGAGATAAGTGCATCCTTCAGAGCTCGGGGCCCAAAGCTGAATTCCTGAGCATGTCTGCACTGCAACATTGCTGACAGGCCCGGGGGCTGTGGCACTGCCTGTAGAAAGTGAATCAAATCATCAGCATTTAGCCTCACAGGGGACCTGGGGATTTGCACTTGGCTAAATTTGCCTAACGATTTCAGCTGAGATATCACTGGGTGCTCAAAGTTCTGTGGTGCTGCTGGCTTGGAGTCGTATACTTTTGTGGTGATATTTGTTACAGGAGTACTCTGTGTCTATGTATATGTAAATAATTAATGAACCAGTGGATGGCACACAAGAACGTAGAGCATAGTTCCTGGGTTCCGAGAGACCACTGCCAGTAGCTTCCTCTAGCAGCTTTTTACACTAACAGTAAACCATTCATTTGCTTTATCCATAGCCATCTAGCTAGATACTTATAGGGCCCCATTTCTGTAACGTCTGAGCACCTTTGTGCAATGCAGTAAATATTACAAGGAGGTAAACACCCTGAAAATCAAAGCCTGCAGCTGAAAGGCACGATATTCCCAGGATACTACGTGTTATTTCCAGATTCCTTGCACTGGAGTTCCTCGCACTCTAGTGAAGACGCAATAAATTGACCACCGAGCGCTCTCCCGTTGACTCCAGTACTCCACCGGAGTTAGAAGCGTTGGCGGAGTCGATGGGGGCGCGTCAGCAGTCGACCTACCACAGTGAAGACACCGCGGTAAGTCGATCCAAGTATGTCATAACTTAGATCGACACCTCCCCCTCCCATCCCCTCCTCTCCTACCCCCACCTGGTGTAGACCAGGCCTAAGGTTGTGATTTTCAGAGGAGCCCCATTCAACTCCCATTGCAATTTAGACTTAGCCTACGACTACATCTTAGCCTAGGAACTTGGGGGGTGGGGGTGGAGAGGAGGCGGGGAAGTGCTGTCCAAGACTATCCATCCCAGATTTACACTGAGCCCAGGGTATGCTGGGAAATGACTTTGGACCTTTGTCAGTGTTGTGGAAATAGCCATGCAGTGCAAACAGGGTCAACATAGCTCACAGTTGGTTGTTTTCTTCCTGAATCCTTGGTTCAAGGAGCTGCCCAGTTGGCTGGACACAACAGAATGAAAATGTTCAAACAGAAAAGCATTTCCTTGACAGCTGTGAAACAATGTCAAGGAAAACTGAGGAATGCTGGGGACAGATGCCAACAGCCTGTCCGTGAAGAGGAAACCAGCAGAACACACAGCTTAGTTTTCCAAAGCTTGTGTCTCTGAAATGCAGAAGACAAGACAGTGATAAACATCTTGGCATGATGGTAAAAGGAGGCGAGCCTGCTCTGTGTCTGCAGCGCAGGGAATACAGCATTCCAGCCAAGGGTGCTGCACCAGGAAACTGACTCTTGCAAATGCAACGCCACCTCCATATGTACAGCTAGATAATGGCACCTGCAGCCATAGTTCTGTGGAGTTAGAATGATGATCAGTGGCCCTATAAGGTAGTGCTAACAATAATTCATTAATTGTTAATAAATAGCATGGGCCAAATTTTATATACAACTTATATACTTTTCTGTATGTCCTAGATGCTTTACAACTAAACAAGTAACCTTTGGAAAGACTAATGTGTGTAAACAAGCATTAACGGTGACTCATTCTGTGTGGCCTTCCTGAGGCTGAAAGGGAGAGCTCCAGAGAGGGAAAGGGATGAGCAGTATCCCTTTGTGTCTGCAAGCCTCGGATTCCAACAGCCCCAATGCCTTGGATTGCAGAGGGCACAGTAGTACTGAGGGAGGTAGTGGGGGTCTACTCCAATCAAAGCTTTACATTCAGAAACCATCTACAACATTGTTTGTGCCCAACCCGCTGGATCTGCCAAGGGATGGATCCATAGATTCCATGGGCGGAAGAGACCATTGTGATCATCTAGTCCGACTTCCTGTATAACACAGGCCATAGAACTTCCCCAAAATAATTCCTAGACCAGATCTTTTAGAAAAACATCCCACTTGCTGCAAACTATTGACCAAGGTGAAGATGCAAATCTACAAGTCTTGGGTGATGTCATCCCTGCTCTCTGGTTCAGAAACATGGACTACGTACGCTAGGCACATCAGGAGACTGAACAGCTTCCATATGAGATGCCTGCACAAGAATTTGAAAATAAAGTGGGAAGACAAAATACCAAGCACAGAGGTGCTGGAGCATGCAGCACTGACACACTTAGAAGCCACTATTAAGAAGAGGAGGTTGCAATGGCTCGATCATGTCGGGAGAATAGGAGGAGACCGTATTCCCCAAGAATATTTTGTACAGAGATTTGTGACGGCTCTAGAAAGTGGAGTCACCCTATAATGGTGATACCATGATGTGTGCAAAAATGATATGAAGTCATTCAACATCAATGTAGAAAGCTGGGAGGAGTGTGCAGAATCCCATCCAATCTGGAGGGAACATCTGGCACTGGGTGCAGCTCAACATGAAGCGGCTTTGATCCAGAGAATGGAAGCAAAGCAAGAAAAAAAGAGAGCAGCGTCCTATAATCTTGGTCTCCAATTAGACAACATATGGATCTGTGAAACTTGTAACAAACTGTCACTCTCAAATTGGGCTTGTCAGCCATAAGCAGATTCATCAGGCACCTAACTAGACCTCTGACGTGCACACCATGATCCAGTGGATTGACGGTTGCCTAGAGATATACACACACTTAGAACCAAAGGCTTTGGCTTTTCATCTCTCACACTCCAGACCAGCAAAGACTTGGAGCACTGAAGAAGTCTTACAGGAGCTGTAAGATGAACTGTAAGACTCCAGCCTAGGCATTGCTATCTGGATGAGCAGATGCCATAAGATGGGACCTTCTGAGAAGAACATTCACTGTGTGTGTGTGTGTGTGTGTGTGTGTGTGTGTGTGTGTGTGTGTGTGTGTGTGTGTGTGTGTGTGTGGCTTTTGTTAGTACCTTGGGACTTTACACTATATTGTACATATTATACAACTACTTTTACTGGGGAGTTTATGACTTGAACTTTATTCTAATGGTTGATATTTCCCCCAGGAACGCTACCTAAAAATACAGCTTCATCTCTCAGTTGAGTATAGTCAATATATTCCTTCCAGAGCTGACAGTTATCCATAAATGGTTCTACATGCAATTCAGTTGCTCATAAATTATTCTCTTTGTAAATCAGCTACCTATAAATTATTCTCTGTAATTGACAATTACTTATGAATTATTCTTGTTCTAATTCTGTAAATTATTCTCAATATATTGACATTGCTCCCTAGGATAGATGTGTTTTGGAGGTGACAGTAACGGCATAATTGAGAACATATGTAGAATAAAACAGCACAAGTACTGAGAGGAGACAGGATTGGGCCCTGGGTGAACAGATTATATGTAGTGTTGGTCTGGTGGGAGAAAAAATGCCCAGAACCCCATGGGATTTGCTCAGCACGTTCCGTGATCTAGCCCTAACCTGGGCTTAGATCACTTTAAAACCACCATCTAAGCTATTTCTTTTATACATCGTTCTACTCACTTTCATACAAACTATGGATTTCAGATTCAGAGAAGGAATCTTTTAGATTTTGTTTCTTCCCCTCTGAATTTCTGTGAAGTGTTTAGAGACGAATTAATTTTACTAGGCACTTTGAATGTCTGAGGGATGCTAGCTGAGTCTCTTAAAACTGATTAATTGGTTAAATTAGGTGCTCTGCTGTAAATAAGTAGTCCTAGTGCACAAAATTCATAGCCTGTCAACCTAAATGAAAAGCCCAGAGTGTGCATATAAAGAACATTAGCTAATTATCAGCAAATGCTCTAATCACTCAGTAGGTCCCTTCCCGAGATCTGCAATCAGTGCTTGCTACTGCTGCTTTCAGATCATCCTCTTATTTCCAGTACAAAGGGAGATGCAAGGCCAAAGGCAATTTTCTCAATTTGTTGACATGTATTGAAAAAGACTTTTTGACTAAGAGGCTGAACTCTTGATGTATAGGAGAGTCAAGGTCTGAGAGGAAGGGGGAGGGCACTAAGAGAAGCCAGGGTGTTTAATCCTCATGCAAACAAAATTTGCGTTCCCCTGGCCCCAGTGGTACTTGCCTACACATACTCCCATGCTTAGGCTGATGCATCCTGCACTGAGTGGGCCCAGCTGTTGAGGTCAAAGGAGTACAAACTTTTTGCTGGGTTCAATCTTGAGGGGTAGTGAACACCTGCTACTCCCACTGGCTTCAGAGGAAATTGATGGTGCTCAGCATGTTGCAAGATCAGGCTCCTCTGCTCAAGGAGAAAAGAAAATGCACCAGGGCCCAACTCATCATTACTGTATCAATGTAAAGTACCACCCAATCAGGACTGTTGTTTTGCACCCACTTTGCACTGTGGTAAATGGCTTCAGAAGGTGCAGGGCCCTGTGTGCTTCATGCCATAAGGGTAGATTAAAGTGTCCTGTCCCCACAGTTACCACCTGATTCTGCTCAGCCTTATTTTCCTGGAGACATTACAAATGTTTGTCACTTTGAAACAGATGCTTCATTTAGTCTCCCAGGCATGAGTTATTCCCATGGCTGAGAGGGTTTCCCATGCATAGATATGCATTACTGGTAAGACAATTTACCTGTCACATTGTAGCTGTGATTGGTCTGTTTTATTATTGCAGGGGGGGAGAGAATCCTCCAAGCTCTTACTGAATCAGCCTCATGCAGCTAGCAGCATTGAAGTCAAAGAAATGACTCGTGAGTAAAGGTTTGCAGGATTAAGGGCTAGATTTGTAATGGTATTTAGGTGCCTAAAGATGCAAATACGGTTGAATAGTTTCATGGGGAACCCCTTGCTTTTGTTTTATTTATTAAAAAGGGTGGATTCCAACACAGACTCCTTCGGGTATTAATATGCATTAAGCAGATCCATTACCCGAACTTCATTCTTTTCTCTCAAGGGTTTTATATGTTGTGTTCCCCGATGGATCATGTTATAATAATTATTTGCCCTCTTCTATAGCACCTTCCATCTGATGAGTTTGAAATACTTTACAGACATTAATTACAGCCTCACAACCCTCCAGCAGGTAGGATGAATGAAATGGGGGACTTACTGTCACTGTTACTATTTTATATAGTGTTGGAGCAAATAGTCACCAAAAGAACTGAGGAGTAGATGATTTCATTCATTTTTTAACGGGCTATTTCTTTCCGTGCTCATTTTAATGTGTATGGGTAACACCCAGGGCCGGCACTTCCACTAGGCGACCCTAAGCGGTCACCTAGGGCGGCAGGATTTGGGGGGCGGCATTTTGCCATCCTCGGCAGAAATTCGGCGGTGGGGGGGTCCTTCCACTCCGGGTCTTCGGCGGAAATTCAGCAGTGGGTCCTTCACTCGCTCCTGAACCCGCCGCCAAAGTGCCCCGAAGATGTGGAGCCGAAGGACCCCCGCTGTCAAATGCTCAGAGGAGGAGCGCTGCTACCTAGGGTGGCAAAAACCCTGGCGCCGCTCCTGGTAACACCTTCTTCAACAATGCGTAAGTGCTTTTGAAAATGCTACCATGTGTATGTATGTGGTGGTGTGGCTGTATTTTTCCTTCCTTGTTCCTAGAGGAGATACTGCTGGCTACTTCATATCAGGGTGTCAAAACTAGGGGATGGGAAAAATTGTCAGTGGATGGAACTATGTGTGTTATATCCTGCAAAGTCAGGTGGGGATTGGAAGACATGATGAAGCATATAGACCTGTGAAAAGTCGGGGGACAAGAGCAATCCCCTGCCCCTGCCCCACAGCAAACTATGCCACTATTTCACATGCAACTGATAACTGAGCAACCACATATGCACACAAGCAGGGAGATCATTTAACATAACTTTTTTAATAGAAAAATCTTGCTGGAGAAGTACCCAAGTGCAAATCATTCACCGCTCAGGGCACCTTAGTCTTCCCTACACACATGTAGATCAACCTAATGCTTCTACAGGTCGACCCTAGTAGTTTCCTGAATGTTTTAAACATTTAAATAAAATTGCAGTGTTGTTATAATGGTTTAACACATACATCTGTGCTCTGATTTATCTTCTTGACAGTTGTTATGGTAACATTTCATTTTTATTTAAATATAGATGCATTGCACTGATGCCCAAAGCATTTTACGAACATTAATTATTCCTTGCTTATTGCACCAAGCTGAGTTTTTTTTATTTTACCAATTTTGCAAATTAGGAAACTGAGCCACACCAACTTCCTGGGACTTGCCTAAAGCCCCACAGCCAGCGGCACACCTAGGAATAAAATCCCAGATCTCATCTAACCTCGTGCTCTAAGCACTGGACTGCCTTGTCTTGCATAAAATCCCTTAAGCATAGTTGATAAGGCATATCTTCAAAGAATTATTTTAAATAAACTGAAAATGTAAAAGCACATCCTTGTTTTGATGACAGCTGTAGTCTCTGTGCTCATGCTGGCTTCCTGCTTGGTTCAGTCCATTGGACCTGGACTGACAATGCAGCAATTCCACCCGTCTCCCCCTTACTGAGTCAATCCTAGAGCTGCAGCAAGGTTCAGCTCCTGTACTAAGCAGGAGAGGCTAATAAATGTTTGCGTTAATGTTACGGCAGGGAAAAGCCTCTACCCGTGGAGAGACTAGTAAGCCTCTTGTTTTCCTAAAACACAGACCCAGCTTTATTATATCACCCGGACCTGGAGCTGGGCTATAGATACACTACACCCAACCCTTTCCCCTGCTGGCAGTGGTTTCCCATCAACCCTGTCACGTTTGTCAGGTACAAGGAGCTGGTATTTGCTTTGATCCATGCTGGGTCTCTGGCTTACTATGTTAGTCTCCATAGGTCTGACCCACATTCTGGAAGCTACTGCTCAGTACTTACCTTGTAATGAAAGAGGGGCCAGGGCTCAAGCAATTTTTTTTTTTTTACATTCATAACTGCTGCCGCAAGCCCAGAGGTGCTGGTGCCCATGAACTGCCAAGCCTAGAGGGACCGAGCCTCAGCTCTGGCACAAATTAAGCCCTCGTGCTGCCCCACCCCTGTGCCAGCAGCCAGGCTCCGGGAGCACATCCCTTGCAGCAGCTCCTGCCCAGTCTGAGCCCAAGGTCCCAGGGCAGGGCGCCTGGGCGACACGCCTTCCTGAACCGCTGCTGTATGTACATTCCGGCAGCAGCCTCCAGCCCTGAGCCTGGAGCCCAGGCAGAGAGCGGTGCAGGGGGCTGCCCGGGACTCCCTTGCAGGCTGCATTCCCACCCTGGGGGAGCTCCGGCCGGAAAGGAGACGGAGGCGCCACAGACTCTCCAGCACCAGGCGGAGACTGACCAGAGGGGTCCCGCTCAGGGCAGTTAGTGACCTGCTTTCCCCTCTCCCCAGGAGGGGCGTGAGCTCACTATTTTGCACACCGACATGTGTTCCCCTTAGCTGCAGCATGGTTACTCCCCCGCAGGGGTAGGGGGAGACGGGGGCTGCATTTCCCCACGGCCCTCAGCTGCACCGTCTCGCCCGCCCCGTTATCTATCTCCGAGGGGCGGCCCGCGCTGCCCTCCGCTCAGCAGCGCCGCGGGATCCCGGGTTGCAAAGAGGCCGGGGCGCCGCTTTGCAGGAGCAGGACTTACCTGGGGAAGCAGCAGCCGGCGCCTGGTCTGCAGCCGCTGGGCCGGCGCGGAGGCGAGAGGCACGCGCTGGGTGAGTGGGGATGGGGAGGCTCCAGGACTCGTGACGTCTGTTCGGGGGGGTCCGTGGAGAGCTGGTGCTGCGAGACCGGGGGCGGGGGGATCTGCGCCTTCCCGGGGAGGAAACCGGCCGCGTTGGCCGGCCACGAAGCGCCCCCGACCCCCGGGCACCCGCGCTCGGGAGATTCCCAAACGGGGTGGCGGGGTGAATGTCTCTCCCTTGCAGTTCGGGTTCCCGGAGCACGTGTCCGCAGCGATGCCAGCTCCGAAGGGTCCCAGGGCAGCCGGTTTGAGCACAGGGCAGGGTCTGTTCACACCGGCGCTGCTGCGGTTGTTAAGGGGTGCCGTTTACACGGCCTGGCGCCAGTTTATGGGGTCTGACATGACCATGGGGATCCTCGGGAGTTCTGGCCCGGATCTGTGGTGCGTCAGAAGAGCATTTCCATCAGGCTGGGGGGGACTTTGCTTTGATCACTTTTACCTCTCAAAGGACACAATAATTGAGGGTCAATTACAAATCCCTGGAAGGGATATAGTCATTCCAGGACATCCCAGGATCCCGTGCTATGGAAGAGCAGTGCCCTGGTTGTTGTCAGCCCAGGGAGGGTCAGCCCAGATGATGGGGGAAGAGGTTTGGTGGAACAGTGCAGGGAAAGCAATATCTCCTCTTAGCCTCAGGGAGGAGGCTCACAGGTAAGGGCTCTAGGCTGGGATGGCATTGACCATGCCCAGGGTGGACAGTCTCAATTCTGTCCTAGCCCTGATGGCTAGTCGTGTGTGTAGATCAGGGACTGGGGGATGGATGAGAGCAAAGAAGCCGTGTGCCTGAATGAGCGGGGGGCTGAGCACTGTGATGATGCCCAGGAGTACTAAAGCCCTCTTGAATTCCATCTTCTAATGAGAAATGAATAAAGCCACATCTGCCTGGAGACCAGCGCTCTGGATACTTGGTTCTGCAGCATATCACAAGATCAGGAGTGCGAAAGCTGGTGTTTGCATTTGGCTCTAATATACACTGTACCGTTCCCACCTTCTGTCCCACATGGACTGGGGGCTTCGCTCTGTCCCTGTGAATTATTTTACACCAGGAACACTGAGTCAGTTAATAGCTGTTCTAGAAAATGTTACTTACATTAGAGAAATTGATCTCATTTCCTTTGTTTCTTGCTTTATTCTCTTTGTGGTGCATCTCCAAGTTGCTGACCCCCCATTTGGACCTTAGCAAGCTAATAGGCAGGGAAGGGAAGGGAAGGAAAAGCATCTGACTGGGGCCTTGTTCTTCAGTCTAACGTGGGTAGAAGTAGCAGGCAGGGTTGTTAGGAGAAACTGCACCACAGAATTTGTCGCCTAAGTGTGGCTTGTGGGCCAAATGCTGTCAGTTCAAAGTGACACCTGCAGGCAATACAGGAGCTTGGTAGGCAGTGTTCCGTCTTGGTGCATGCAGTGTGGTCCCAGAAAAGGACAAGATGCCATGTACAATGCTCTGTCTCGAGCAGAGCAGCCAAACCAAAGCATTGCAAAGCCTAAAAGGCATGGCCTGGCTAAGGCGACAGGCAGAACTACTACCCTCTCTAGTCCTACATGGCCCAGTCTTCTTAATGCTGCCTGCCCTTGGGTGCGGAAACCACAAACTGGGTGAGGGCAGTAAAGTGTTAACAAACTGCAATGGACCCAGGTAATTAAACCAGCCCCCACTCCTCCAGTCCCTGCCACACTTGTAAAACCCTCAGCTGTACGCAGGACACGAGAGAGTAAGGAAATAAATCAAGAGGTCGCTTAGGCGGGGTGTTGATCCTGGCTATAGGGACGAAGGGGGTGAGGCTCTGAATGCTAAAGCTAGTGGAAGGGAGAAGTGGCAGTGAAGAGAAGGCTCATTCCATGGCCTGTTTTCACAGCATGTGTGTGAGAGAGAGAGAGATGGGAGGCAATGGGAGATATGGACTCTAACAGCAGCTGAAACTCTGGCCCAATTAGCAACGCTCTATTGATCTCCAACAAGCTACCTTGTCTTACAGCCCTCCGAGGATTAAGCTCAATGTGTTTGTTTTTCCTCCGGAGCTGACTGTGCAATGGACGTTTTCTGGGGACGAGGATGCTGGTAAATTGGCCAGTTGTGCCATTCTGTTTTCCTTCAAGACCTTCAGCATGGGTACAGCTACACTGTGTTTTAAAACCTGCAGCAGCGAGTCTCAGAGCCCAGGTCGGCAGACTCAGCAGGGGTCAGGCTACAGCACTAAAAACAGCAGTGTAGATGTTGCGACCTGAGCTGGAGCTTGGCCTTTGAAACCCGCCCTCTTCCCCAGGCTTCAGATTCTGAGCTCCAGCCGGATCCTGAACGTCTACAAACAGCTATTTTTAGTGCTGTTGCATGAGCCCCCGGCCTGAGACTCGCTGCAGCGGGTTTTGAAATGCAGTGTAGACGTACCCCATGATTCCTTTCTAAGATGGAAGCAGCATTATTACAAACCTCAAGAGCAGTGTTTCTCAAACTGGGGCGCTGCTTGTGTAGGGAAAGCCCCTGGTGGGCTGGGCCGGTTTGTTTACCTGCCCCGTCCGCAGGTCCGGCCGATCGCGGCTCCCACTGGCCGCGGTTCGCTGCTCCAGGCCAATGGGGGCTGCAGGAAGCGGCGGCCAGTATGTCCCTCGGCCCGCGCCACTTCCAGCAGCCCCCATTGGCCCAGAGCAGCGAACCGTGGCCAGTGGGGGCCGCGGTCGGCCGGACCTGCAGACGGGGCAGGTAAACAAACTAGCCCGGCCCGCCAGGGGCTTTCCCTACACACGCGGCAGCCCCAGTTTGAGAAACACTGCTCAAGAGATTAGGTGCCATTCCAAAGCTACAGCTCATCAGTTGCTGGTCAGCTCATACGCCATGGTGAATTTCATCCAAGAGAATTTGTCCGTGACTTGCCCTTCTTTGATTTAATAGAAAATAAAAACTCAAACTCAATTTAATTCTTGGCAGTGGTGCCTGAGTCAGCAGAAAGCTTGGCTTATCAGAGGCACCTAGTTAACTGCAGGGCAGTGATTAGCCGGAACAGCAGGTATTTCCTTTCAGAGTGGATATTGTCAGACGGTGACTGAGCAGTCTGTGCACCTAATCCACTCCTTCCTCTCTTTGGATTCAAAGTGTACTTGACCCTTATTAAACCAGTCACTGACATTGTGCCCAGAGATGCTTGAGCTCACTGTAAAATCGTAGTGGTGATCACCACAAGGTGGAAGGGAGATGCCAATGTGTCCGCTGCCATAGCCAGCTGTAAAAAGCAACAGAGGGTCCTATGGCACCTTTAAGACTAACAGAAGTAACTGTTAGTCTTAAAGGTGCCACAGGACCCTCTGCTGCTTTTTACAGATTCAGACTAACACGGCTACCCCTCTGATACTTGATAGCCAGCTGTGTGAGTGTTTCCCGTTAGACCAATGTGTAAGGAGCCTGAATCCAGGAGCAAATTAAAGCCACCACCAGAAATCTTGAGAGTCTGAGTCCGGGAGATGACTGACGTGGTACATGATTCTTACAGCAGTTGAAGATCTGGGTGAAGATCACCCAACTGCTACAATCTTTTCCCCCTGGCATGCTTAAACACCACAAAGACTAGGACCAGCACATGGACTTACGAAAGGTAGATGAAATGTAAATTTGCTCCAGGTCAATAGAAAACATCAGGTGGAGGATCCTTAGACTTTTCATTAAAGTCCTTGAGATCACTTGTTTCTGAGGAGAAATTCCCCTGGCATGAAGTTCTAAAGTGTTATGTTGGATGTCTGGAGGACTACCCTTCTGTTGGATTCACTGTGTAAGCCCAGCAGTTAAACAACCTTGAAAAACATTAAAAGATGACAAACTCTGCTTGGAACAGTACCTCTCAACTGACCCTCATTGGTACAGGTGGCGTGACCTAGTGGATGGGGCACTGACGTGGAAGTCAGGAGACCTTCCCAGTTCTCCCACTCACCTGCTGTGTGACCTTGGGCAAATCCCTTCTTTTCTGTGCTTTTGTTTCCCCTCTTCTTGTCTATTTGAACAATAAGCTCTTACTATGTGTGTTAGTGTCTAGCACAATGGGGCCCTGATCCAGGTTACTGCTCAAGAAAGAGATCTTGGAGTCATTGTGGATAGTTCTCTGAAAACATCCACTCAATGTGCAGTGGCAGTAAGAAAAGCTAACAATGTTAGGAACCATTAGGAAAGGGATAGATAATAAAACAGAAAAATCATAATGTTGCTATGTAAATCCATGGTATGCCCACATCTTGAATATTGCGTGCAGTTCTGGTGCTTCTGTTTCAAAACAGATGCATTAGAATTGGAGAAGGGACAGAGAAGGGCAATAAAAATGATTAGGGGCATGGTACAGCTTCCATGTGAGGGGAGATTAAAAAGATTGGGACTGGTCAGCCTAGAAAAGAGATGACTAAGGGGGAATATGATAGAGGTCTATAAAATGATGAATGATGTGGAGAAAGTGAATAGGGACTTGTTATTTATCCCATCACATAGCACAAGAACTAAGCGTCATCTGATGAAATTAACAGGCAAGAGGTTTAAAACAAACAAAAGGAAGTATTACTTCACACAATACACAATCAGCTTGTGGGACTCGGGGGTGTTGTGAAGGCCAAAAATATAACTCGGTTCAAAAAAGTTGGATAAATTCATAGAGAATATGTCTATCAATGGCTATTAGCTGAGATGGTCAGGGACACAACCCCATGCTCCAGGTGTCCCTCAACTTCCAACTGGGATTGGACGAAGGGATGGATCACTTGAAATTGCCGTTTTGTTCATTCCTTCTGAGGCGTTAGCAGGCAGGATACTGGGCTAGATGGACAATGGTTCTGACTCAGTATTTTTGTTCTTAGGGGACATTTAATCTTCTGGTTTTAATTTCTGTAATGGACATGTAAAGAACCCATGTGGGCTGTGGTGTGGACGTGCTTGTCTGTGACTCTGCACTGCCAGAGAGGGGCCAGGACTCATGCAATCCAAGAGGCAGTTCAATTTGTAAACCTTGGCTAATCTCCCACCTGTGGATAAATGGCTTTTTCCCTTCTGCCAAGTAGCGAATCAGATTGAAAATGCAGATGTCCTGGAGCTAGTGTGCACCACAGGCCGACAAAGCCCAGTGCCTCTTTGAGGATTGCTGATGCGTGGGACTGTCTCTTGCAAATGCATCAAGTGCTGTTTCTTTAATTATCACCTACTGCAGGGTGTGTGTGACAGAGTGAGAGAGAGAGAAGCCTGTCCTGGGCCCCTGTGCAGCCTGCAATGTAGGGCAAGAGGGTATGTGGCCAGAGATCACTTTTCTCCTGCTGGGTTGGTGGAATGGCCTATAGGCAGCTGTGGGAAGCTACTGTAAGTTGGGGCAGCCTCTGGGGCTGCTCCTATTTATGCTGGGGAACAAATATGCCTCTAGCCAGGCTCAGAATTCCAGAGGCCCAAAGGAGGCTTAAAGCCATCTTTGCTTTCTCTGCTCCACCCTGGGCTGTACCTCTGGAGAGGTGCCATTCAGAACCTCGCCCAATAGAATTCCAGGTTCTTATACCATGGCATCAGCATAGTATCCAAGCTCCTCACAAGATGTTGTGTTTTAAGAGGTGGATACTTTGGGTCTGATCGCTCTCCTTGAGGTGATCTGTATCCTAGTACCAATCCCTTAATAAGACACTCAGTTTTGGGGGTGGGGGTCGGGATATGGGTAATGTTTAGGATTTGTAGGTGGGGAAAATGGAATCTTACAGCTTGGGCACTGTTATGTGTATCCTGTGGTACTGGGGACTGTGCCTTTTAAGGGCTAAGCATCCCAGACAGAGAGTCTGGGTGAGGTGCTATGAAGTTCTTGTTGTTATGCACAGCACTTGGACTTGGACACAGAGCTGAGCTCTTGCAAGTACATAGGCCTGGATCCACAAAGAGACCTGGACATTGCACCCCCTAACTTTTAGATCCCTAGAAAATCCCTGGAACAACAATGGGATCCACAATGCCTGAGTTAGGCACCTAGACTCCCTGTACAATGCATTGGGGGGCGGGAGGAGGGAGGAGAGATAGGTGCCTAAGAGTGGGATCCTCAAAAGCCAGTATGGTAGGTGGGCAGCTGCTAAAGCCAGTCAATGGGAGTTGCTGATGAGGGGAGTGACCTAAGCTTTGCCCATCCCTCGGGCTTTGGTGCTTAAATCCAGGCTGCTAGGAGGTGCCTGTCTCTGGCTACAATCCACAGCTGGGAACCCTCTCCTGGAGTCAGGAAGCTTACGGGCGCCGAAGGACTTGTGAGAGGAGGTTAGGCAGCACCTAACTCCACACAAGGCAGCTGGGTGGGGGAGAGGAGGCTGACAGGAGGAGGATGACCTCCTTTAAAACCGTTAGCCCAGGGGTTAGGGTACTCTCTTGGGATGAGAGACCTCAGTTCAAGTCCCACTGCTGCCCGATAAAGAGATGGGGTTTGATCAGGTGTTCGCCACCTCTGAGGTGCGGGACCTAGCCACTGGACTGGAGGGCGATTCTCACTCTGTCTGGTCCAATTAATATTGAATTCAAGTGGAACAACTTCAGTAGGCGAGATGGAGGAAGACTCATGTCAGACTACCCCAGAGCCTCAGGTTTAGCGCTCTCACCTGAGAGGTGGCTGATCTCTGTTCATGTTCCTTCACATCAGGTGAGATAGATGTTCCTCTGCCTATTTTCCTCTGTGGATTGCTCTGGATCTCTGGCAGCGGAAAGGGGTCCTGATGTCTAGAATGAGGCCGCAGTGCTCATGCCTGGAGGCAGAAACATAGGTACCTAGAGAACTTTTACAGCAAAAATCTTAGGCTCCACATGAGTTTAGGCACCACTGGTTTAGGCAGCAGCCAAATGGAGGTTTTGTGAATTGTAGCGGTGCCTAAAAATGGGACTTAGGTGCCTATATCTAGGATTAGGCGCCAAAACCTTTGTGGACTGGGCCTGAAGATCACTGGATACCTCATATACTTTCTGAGAAGTTTCTCTGCATATAGAAGGGATTCTGCAGAGATCTGTTATGAAGACAGCAGAAATAGCATCTCTCTTCTTATTTTTGGTTGAGGTATTAAGTAGAACATGGTTAATTTGAGACAGGGAGGATAGATGTTTCCCTTGAAGTACACCTCTACCCCGATATAACACGAATTCGGATATAACGCAGTAAAGCAGCGCTCTGGGGGGGCGGCTGCGCACTCCGGTGGATCAAACCAAGTTCGATATAACGCGGTTTCACCTATAACACAGTAAGATTTTTTGGCTCCCGAGGACAGCGTTATATCAAGGTAGAGGTGTACTATTGTTTGATAGTTGATCTTTAGTGCAGAGAAATTTTGAAAGGAATCCTGTACTTTGTAGAGGGCTAGAGGGTTGAATTAAAGAAGCTGTTTCTCGTAGAACAGGTCATTTAAGTAAAGGAAACAAGTGTTTGAGATTCTTTTGTTACTCAGAGTATGTAGTAACTGGTAACCAATACTGTAACATTTCAGCTCTGGGACTGTCTCGCTGATGGCATCCCTTGATAAAACAGGAAAGTCCCGACTAAGTGAGATCATGGAATTCAGATAGTACAACTAACTGGTGCGTATATGGTGCAGGTGGAAGGGTTCTGCCTAACAATGTCCCTGCTCTAAGCTTCCTTTGAGAGTTTTTCTCCAACTCAGGTGGAAACACAAGAAGTTTATTACAGGAAATTGTCTAGTCAGACAAAATACCGTTCATGGAAGAATTTAAAAAGAGAGGTTTGTGACTGAGAAATGAACCCGATGAAAAGCTGACTGTGAAATAAGAATTGGTTTGAAGTGAGGTAATGGAGGAGTTGAGGAGAGCTGTTTGTAGACACTGAGAAAGATAAGGACTTCTAGCTAGTATACTGCACAGGTGTTTGGAGAACTGATTATATGCAGGATATCCCTAGTGCCTGATTTCTCCCCTGCTTTGCTGCTTATGTGGTTATTTACACCTGTGCAAAGGGGGGGTAAGATGCTACTGAACCGAAATCCTCCAATCACTTGCACGGTGTAGCATTTGACATCCGTTGTGCACTTGGTGCAGATATAAAATGACCATACAAGGTGCAAGAGTGGAGGATCAGACCCTTGGCCTGTCGCACTTTCAGTCTGAGTTAATGTCTTCGTTGTTTTGACCTTACTTGTGGCCTGATGTAAGTGAGGCTGTTATTTTTCCTTCAGATTAACCTACACCTTAGTTTGCATTTGGCTCAATGACAGTGGTGATGTCCTTGGTGTGGCGTTGTGCATAATGCCCATGTGCAATCGTTGCAACCAGATTGAATTAATACAGCACATGTGAGTACAAAATATTGTGCTTTTAAAATGTATGTGCCTGGTCCCCATTGATTGTAACTGTTGTTATCACAGTCGGAGTACTCGGAACATTGATTAACCCAACACATCCCTTCATTTTTGTGCTTTCTGTTCCATAATTAAGCCATAAGACACAGCAGGGTACAGCTTTTGTGGCATTCATTCGTGTCTAGCGTATTCTGCCTGTGCCCTGGGATAAGGCTGTGTGTTGGCAGCGTGATTTGACACAGCACAGTTTTTACTCTGGAATTTCTTAATGTGATTATAAAAATGTATTTGTGTGGGTAATTAAGGGCCTGCTCCTATGCCCATTGAAGGCAACAGTAAGACTCCC
Organism: Malaclemys terrapin pileata; assembly: GCF_027887155.1. NCBI lineage: Eukaryota > Metazoa > Chordata > Testudines > Emydidae > Malaclemys > Malaclemys terrapin. Next base: position 77,083,281 of record NC_071514.1, on the reverse strand, counting down.
ACTGGCTTCAGTGGGAGCAGGATCCGACTCTCAGCAGTGTTGGGAGCATTATCCAGTTCAGTAGTGAATTGGATTGATTAGGCATGGCTTGGCATTCTTATTAGCCAGTTAAATCACTTGATGCCTCCTACCTGTTTTGCTCGTCTCATGACCTGCATTTTAAAATGTGGGCCTCGACACTGAATCGAATTTTCTTCAGTCTGTGCCGTTATTTTTTGGAGATCTCAGAAATTTAAACCAAATTAAAAATCTCCTTTGTGTTTCAGGCATGGCTCAGCCAAAGTAATTGGAGTCTGGCTGAATCCCAGGGCTGACTTCTCTGGGCTGGCTCAGGTCTGCCAGTCATGACATCTGGGGCTTCAAGGGGAAGAAAAGGAGAAAGTCACTGGCCTTGACTTGCGCCTGGGCTGCCTCGGTACAGAATTCATGGATGCAGCTTCTGATGCAAGAAGGGTTAATATCGTCCCAAGCTTTAGCACGTACACAGCCTCACAAACATGCACAGGCATGCACGTCAATGGCTGTCCCTTCTCCCTGCAGCTCAGGAGTTAATGCACTGTATTCTTTGTTTTGCTGTCTCTTGCGTCTGTTACCATCTCTGGACTCATTTAGCAATAGCTAGGGTTACCATATTTTAATTTAAAAAAAGGAGGACACTCCACAGGGCCCCGGCCCAGCCCCAACTCCGTCCCTTCCCCGCCCCCAACCCTGCCACTTCCCCGCCCCTTCCCCAAAGTCCCCGCCCCAACTCTGCCCCCTCCCCTGAATGCTCTGCCCCTACTCCTCCCCCTCCCCTGCTTCCCGCGAATCAAATATTCGCAGGAAGCCTGAAACAGGGAGGCAGCAGGTAAGCTGGGGCTGGGGCGGGGCGTGGCCCAGTCCGGTCCCCCCGGCTGAGCGGCTCCCTCTGGCGGCCGGCCGGCCCAGGCCAAGAGGCTCTGGCCCCCGGCCGGCCCAGGCCAAGAGGCTCTGGCCCCGGCGTCTCCCGCCCGGCGCAGCTCGGCTCAGGCCCTGAGGCGCCAGCCCCCGGCCGAGCACCGCCAGCCCTGGCCTGGCCCCCGGCCCCGCACCGCCGGCCCCGGCCTCCAGCCGAGCACCGCCGGCCCCTCCCTCTCTATTTTCCCGGACATGTCCGGCTTTTTGGGATTTCCTCCCGGACGAGGATTTGAGGCCCAAAAAGCCGGACATGTCCGGGAAAATCTGGACATATGATAACCCTACAATAGCATTGCAATCAGCCCCTCCCCCCCCAGTGCTCGTCTCTTCACAGCCCACTTCTTCCAAGGCCTGCATGACTTGGGCTCTATCAGACCATAGGTGGGGACAAACTACCGCGCAGAAGGCACCTCCACCGTCTCATCTCCTCAGTGGACAAATCTGGGACCTGTCAAGTGCACAACTAGATCTCAGCTGTGGGGGACAAAGCAAAGAAAGTGAGGCTGTCGCCTAGATTGCAGATCCAAACTATTTATGGCTTTATGCATTCACCACCACTTTGAATTACACTGGAAGCAAACAGGAAACAGCCCTGGGAGCACAAATGTAATATGCTTCAGTGAGTAGGTGGGTACCTGCAAATCTGTGCAGTCTGAAGTTTCCCAGTGGTTTTAAGGTACAGTAATCCCGTCGAGAGGTGCTAGGTGCATGCTGAGGTGCAGATTGCAATAAGAACAATTACAACCTTCCAGCTAAAGCCAAATGCAAAATCTCACAAGCTTCAAAATTCAGGTGGACCTTCACGATCACACACACATTCCCATTCTCTTATGTATGTACACCTGTGCAGATCAGAAGGGAGCCCCACAAGTGAACAAACATCTGCATAGGCACGCATGCACACTTGAATTTTGGCCCTGCTGCAGTCTGTCATGGATGCACACATACTAATTACACGCCCACGCATGTGTATGCTGTTCACATTATCAGTTCTTACTAATCAAATCATTTACGCAGAGAAGTGAATGCTGATATATCTGATCTCAAGGCTCCAGTTTAAAAACAGAGCTGAAAACAATAAGCAGGATCTAAAGCCACAGTACTGAAACTGTAGGAGCTAAGATGTTTCCATGGAGACACATCTTTGATCTAGTAATAAACAAAGGAGAAGACAGTCCCAATCTAGACATGCAGAAAGGGCTAATTCCTGCTGGGCCCGTGTCTGTGAAGTTGGGAATCAGAGCAATTGGATCCAAGACTTTTTGTTTTTGTGATGCTGCAGGGTCTGTAGTGATGATTAGAATAGGATGCCCTCCTGCCTGTGCTACACAAGGTAATGAGTGGAGGGCAGCCACATTTTGGCATATGGTATTTCCTCAGGCAGACAGAAAACATGGCCTATCTTTGAGCGGGTTCCATTTGCATTTGCTGTGAGGTCAAGCCAGATGCCTGTAGGTACAACCCTCCCCAAAGCATTAGCCAGCATGTGTTGTGGAACATAGATACCCGTGTTACACAGAGCTTTGATATGCAGCATGCAGTAAGTGGCATTCTGATTTTCTTCTTGAGTGGCAAGAAGTGATTTGGGCCATGGGGAACGTACCGAGGCATGCCGCCTTCATGGATGGGGTGCATAGGGGATGTACAAGGAGTGCGGCCTTTGGATGGGACGTAGAAGGTATGGGACCATTTTACTGGTATGGGAAGAAGATTAAAAGCATTTACCATGTTGACATGGAGTTTGTGGTCATGTGCATATATCTTTGTAGCCATATATAATGAACCCTGGCTCCATACAGAATGTCTTTAGGGGTGTGAGAATAGGAGGCTGGATCAGTCCCTTGAAGGAAACCTGTTCACATGCACTAGGCCAGTGTATTCCACTCCCAAAGATGCATGTTGACAGATGAACATGTTCATATTGGCTTGAATGCCTAGCTGCAGTATCTATACAGTACCTGTGTGGATATTGTATACATGGATCTGTGTACGTGTGCAGCAGGCTTGCATGTATGCATATTTCTGCATATCTATTTGTAAGTTTCTCACTTCCCTTAACTTCTAGGTGGTGCCTTTGTCACTTCCTATCTGTCCCACTGATTATTGGATGTGGACAGATTCAGCTGCCTTATCTTTGCTTCCAACAAGGCCACTGCATCAGCCATGCAAGGTTTTTCTGTGAGGTTGTGAAGTTACATAATACCCAGGGTGAATGAGCTCCATGTGTACTCTGATTTTGATCCCCTCCAGTAATTCTCATTTGCACATCTCAGCCTTAAGGGGCATTAAACTCCGAAAGGTGGCATCTCCCAGTCAGAACCACACTTGCTTTTTTTCTTAGGACCTGTATACATTAGGGAATTTGCATTGCTACACAGGTCTCCCATGTCTATACCAATTCAAGTTTCACTAAAGCATGTAGGCCCTTCATAGCCTTTGAGAACTAAGCAGCAGTCTGCCTGTTAATTGTATCGTGATAGCACCTAAAGGCCCCTTTCTCACTGTGCCAGTCACTGTACAAGTGCATGGTAAGAGACAATCCCTATCCCAAAAGGCTGACAATCTAAATAGGCAAGACAGACAAAGGGTGTGAGAGGAAACAGGCACAGAGAGGTGAAATGACTTGCTCCTGCAGGTCAGTGGCAGTTGGGAATAGGAATTAGGTCTCCTGAATGCTAGGTTAGTGCACTATCCATTAGACCATGCTGTCTGGAATACTAACATGATTTCCTGAGACAGAGAAATTGAATTGCCCTTCTCTTTGGTGGGATTTGTTATTTATCCCAAGAAAATGCTACTGCCAAAATGGGCCCAGGCTTCAAAGGTGTTTGACATTTGTATAAAGTGCCCGTGATTTGTGTGTGCGTAAAATTATATGTATTGGACTGCAAGAAAAACACTGAGGGATTGATTCTCTCATTGGTGAGAAGGATTCACTCGTGTCATTTCTTCCTCTTTTCCTCACACACCCCTGACCTGGGTTAGGAGGCTCACTGATGGCATTTTGAAAGAAACAAATGAAGAGAAGTTGTTTGCTAAGAGTCAGATCCGACTTCCATTAGTCACTGAAAAGACTCCCAGATGGATCAGACCGTCGAGCACAATTATCCCTCGGCTTACATCTAAAATACCAAAGATGATTTTCTATCACTTTATCAATGTTGACTGTGAGGATATTGGGCCTCTGACAGGCTCTCAGGGACTTGAGATGAATGGAGGAAACCAGCATGAGTCCCCCAAAGCTCCTGTAAGCCCAGGAGATGATTGGAATATTTATCATAGGTCATGAATATTGCAGGAATCTTCCTTGTGAAACATAGTCTGTATAGAAAGCTGTGGGTAATCTCTCCTGGGGTGAGACTGCAACCACCACCTATTGTAAAGCTCTATTTTAGAACCCCCTATCACTCTGGCTTGGCCTGGAAATTGCCAGATTGACCCTGGACACCCAGAATGTTGTGCTGCAAGTAATTAAAGACAAATATTGATTTTTGTCTCTCTCTCGCTCAGAAATGGCACGTAGCTACTAAACTTGCCACGTTGTCAGCTCGTCTTGAAAATGTATGCACCAGCTATTTTTGCAAGAAAATCGGATGAAATGAAATGAAATGAACAGTTTTTGCTGTGGAGACCTTGGAGCCCAAACCTACAGCCACTGATTTCAATGGGAGTTGTGGACCTGCATTGGTTGTGGGGTTTTTTTCTTTCACAGCTCAACAACCTTAAAGAATAGCCCTGGGTTAAGGACATTGGGTTATGATGAAATACGCATTTCTTTGTGTTTGATTATGTGTGGGCCATGTTCGGTTTTATGAAGGTTGTAGCTATTCACTTCCTTGGTTTTAAGAGCTTGGGTTAGTGAATATGAGAGGTTTGTACAAATGCTGTCACTTAGCAACCACAGCTGTTTTTTGAAATGCAGCTTTCTATCAGAACATAGCAAGAATTGTAATCTGTGCCTCACTCTCGTGGATGGGGTTTATATTAGACAATGATGGATTCCAGCACTAAACTGTACCTTCACTGCACGATGATTATCCTAGTGGAGGGACATGCCTAGACTAGGAAAATCGGTTGTGTTAGCTAATGCATTTTAACTTCACTAGGTGCGAAGTCCCAGCTAAAATCCTGTTAGACAGGATGAGTCATGTTTAAAAATGTGTGTCTGGTTGTGATCATGTGACCTATTTCCCTACTCTAGACATGCCCTGTCTCTTTATTCAGTTCTTTCAGCCTGGTCTCAGCATAGCCTGGGACTCAGCTGGGAGCCTCACTTCTGAAAGTGGAAGAAATGAAGACTGCCTGGGACTGTGGGATTATGGCGGGGTGGACCATACCCTGAGGTCCCCTGGCTATAGGCCTCATGGCCCTGCCACAACCCACTCCAGAAAAGGCAGTGGAGAGGGTCCTCCAAGCTGCCTAGAGTGACTGTGTGGAACACAGCCAATCAGGGCCCAACAGGGTAATATAAGAAGAGCTGCAGGGCCAGCGTGAGCTCAGTTCCTTTTTCCTTGGAGCTGGAGGAATGTGGATGGTGTGCTGGCTGAGAGAGCTACAGGACGTTAAACAGAACAGTGCTGGCAGGCATGAGAAGGAGCTCTGGGCTGGCGGCAGGGACTCAACTAGGACAAGGTCCTGAGATAAGGGTGAAGAACATGCTGGGGCAAGAGGCCTGGGGAATCAGAGCAGCTGGGGCAGCTTAGTTAAAAGGACACAGCAGATGGCTGTTTTCTTTAGGATCCTTGGGCTTAAATCCAGAGTTCAGGGCGGGCCTAGGTCCCCCCCACCAACCACTGGGAAAGTGGCCTGGACTTTGATGCACCCCATAAGGGGAACTGAACTCTTTTAGTTGCCCAGCAGGAAAGCTGGGCCCAGACAGGGTGAGGACATTGCCTCTAAGAAGAGAGCCCTGGAGCACGGCTCAATACCAGGGCCGAGGCCATTTTAAAGACTGCTGGACTACTTAAGGGCCTGAGCCCAGGGAGGGCTACAGGAAAGAAAGGCCAACCAAGGGGTACTGGGATAGGCCCCCAGCCGACCGGAAGGAGTTTTTATTTCACATATAGACTGTATGTGACTTGGCTGGAGGGCTGAGGCCATGTCCATACTTACAAGCTTACAGCAGCACAGATGTACCGATACATTTCCTGATGTGAAGCTAGGATCTTATCTAAAGTTTGGTTTCTAGTCACAGCACTGTGCTATAGCTACGATAAATGTTCCTTGGAAATATCTTGGGCCTGGTCTACATACAGGGCTTACGCTGGTACAACCGTTGGTTAGGGATACGGTTATTTATTTATTTTATTTATTACAGAAATTGTTGTCCAACCCCCAGTGTGGATGCTTTTTACAGATCCAGACTAACACAGCTACCCCTCTGATATTTTTCTACCAGGATAGCTTATGTCCTTCCTGTATGGGAATAAGCTATACTAGTATGACTGCATCCACACTAGCAAAGTTGCAACACTTTCATTATACCAGGGTCACTACATCCACACTAGGGAGGGGATGAGGGAGGAGATTTTAACTATACCAGTATGGTTAGAGTAGTACAAAGTGATACAACTTACGTGTGGGCAAGTCCTTATTTGCTCCTCATTGTGCATTTTAAAGCTATGTAATGCAACAGGGTGGGTTTTAATTTGCTATTTAGAATCCAGAGAACATTTTCCACCCAGTTATAACAATTGTATTCATTGGTCAAATGCAGGGCATAAATGAATATGATTGTTCCATTAACCCATAGCTCTTAAAGGAAAATGTCATGTCATTTTGAAAGTGCCTCATATATGTAATACAAACAGATCTCTGGTGAAGAATGTACATTTCTACAGGCATGCATCACAATTACATTTTAAAAGCCACCCACCTATGGCTGAGGAAACTGGTTCAGCAGTTTCACTATGAAAAATCGCATTACAATTTATACAGGGGGAATCAGCAGTAACACCTTTGTTGTGGCCTTTGTCAATTGCTTTTGCAAACAGTGGCTTTGCATACTAAGAAATACAGTTCTAACAGAGACTTCCAAGCCATACTCTGCAACAGGCTTCATCTCTTCAGACAGAGACATCTCAGTGCAGAGCTGCTGAGAGCAAAAAATGCTTGTTTTCTTGTGCTCTCTGTTGGTGGCTCTGCATGAGGCAATAAAGGGACAAATCCTTTCTCCCAAGCTGTGCTGAAATTTGTTGAATAAAGAAGTAACGCATAGAATTTCACATCCCCTCAGAGATCATGTACTAGGACTTATACTGCAAGTGTTTAGAAAAAGTTCCTGCTCTGATGCATCTTTATACTCTAAATGTGGATACAGCAGGCCACAGCCTAAAGTTATTACTCAAATAAACAGCTGATGGCAATGGGGAATTTTGCTTATGGGTTGTATTGTGTGTATGGAAAAGTCTCCCTATGGCAGCAGCTAACGTTCTAAGTTATAAAAGCTACAGGGCTTCCATAGTGGCCCCCCCCAAAACGAGGCAGTGTGGGCATTGCTGGATTCCCTCCACCATAACGTGGGTTCTGAATGCTGATGAACACGTGTTCTTGTTCACATACCTACAAAATCCCTTCCCTCCCTTGCCCAGCATGAATGATGGCTGTTGCTGTCAGTACTATGGATATATACAATTTAAGGAGACCACTACCCCAACCTAGAAGATGAATGCTAGACAGCAAAACCTGTAACTTTGTGGTGGTGTGTTCAGTGTGCATATTTCTGAACAGGCAGGGTATGTGCTCTGTAGGCCTTGATGAAGATTCTGTGTGAGCCGAACCCTGGTCTCTGCATTGGGGGTGAGAGTGTAGGGGTCTGTTATGAATTTAGCAAGGCAGTCTCCTTGGGAAAAGCCCACATCATGAGGTGCTGTGATCACTGGTGCTCAGGAGTGAAGGGCAACATAGGCAAACTGCTTAAATTCTCAATGCCATGGCAGACTATACCAGAATATATTCAGGGATTGGGATGATGCTCTTGCTGCAGGACAAGAGTAGTTCCTTATCTTGAATCTGCTCGATAAATTGGAAGCCTTGCAAGGGTTTGGACTTACAGTTCTGACTCCTCACTGACTCACCAAGAGATCAGAGTGTCCTGGGGAGACGTCACCGTAAAGGGGAAGGGTAAACCATTGCCAGGAGGCAGATCAGGCCCTGGGCACTGATCTCTCTCCTTACAGAACAGCACTAGCTGACCAAGGTAGGAGGCTCATTTATTTTAAATTTGCTTGTTGGATTTTTGTTGGCACGGGGCCATTTTTCAGCAGCAAAGGCAGAACTCCTCTGGGGGCTGGAACAAGTCTAGGATATGTCATTCCGGAGATAGAGACATGACATGAACCAGGCTTTTCTTTTCAAGGGTGCAGTAAGAAAACATTCTACTTAACTCTAAAAACTGAACACCTGGGGGCGAAAAGGCCTAGTGGCTGATGCTGTTGTGCCAGAACTCAGTTTCAGTTCCTCTCTGAGCTGGCTCCCTGCCCTTACAAGCACCTAGGGGAATGCACTAGTTGCTGGCTGTGTCATGGTGTTCATTTACAAGTCAGGGAGCTAAGGCTTTGGTTTAAACAAGATTTGTAACATCCCTAACGCACTAGCTGAATTTTTCTGCAGCAGGGAAAATAGGGTTTTCTTTGCTGCTCTTTACCTCCCTTGATCTTTCCACCCCCCTGCCACTTCGCTGTCATGCTGCTGATTTTCACAGCACTCAGCTCTTTCCCCCTCTTGTTAGATATGTGATTCCAGTCTCAGCCTCCCAGCACTAATGCAAGTCTTGAAGAACAGAGTGCAGTGAACAGACACGTGCAAGGAACAATAAAGGAGGTCAAAACCGAAAGATCCGAAGAAATGGAAGCTGTGCAAAAGTCAGTAGTGTTCTTAGCCTAATTGCTGAAGTTTGAGAGCTTTTCAGTACAATACTGTTTATGAAAGTTCCAAAATTAATCCTCTTGTCACCTCCACTTGCAGACAGAAAGATGAATAAGATGCTACTTCCCACTGCAGATACAAGTAGCCCTCCCTGTCCATCACTCCAGACTGTGTGCATGTCTTTCTCTGGTGGCATATAAATCATGCATTGGGTAAGGTGGCTTCAGACTGCAAGCAGTCAGGGGCCTGAACTTAGCTTCACCATCACTTCTAGCTAAAGGTGACACACTGAGGAAGCAAAGCAGGTAGAGTCCAGTGGCCTAGGTGGCAGGAGATGGGAGTTCTAGTCCTTAACCTTCCCCACCTGTAAAAGGTGGTCATTGTACTGGTCTCTCTTTAGATAGTTGTTTGGATTCCTTTAATGAAAGGCATTACCTAAAAAGTGTCACTGATTGTGATCTAATAACCCTGCTCTCTTGCCCTTTAAACAGGGCAATGTGTGTGGTGCTAACTTTAGATAACAATCCATCCAGCAGACACGGCTGCAGCGGTTGTGTAAAACAATCTATGCTTCCTTAAATTAGCCAGACTCTTCTTCACTAACCCTCCCAGCTTCTGCAAGTGCCAGGTAGGGTAAGGATATGACCATCTTGGTCATCATATTATACTTTTTTTCTTTCTTCAGTCAGATACAGCCCAAGGCCAGGCAGGCTTGTATGTATATCTCATCATCAAAGGCTGCTCCTCCCACTTGCCATAAGAGAGCTGGAGCACTTATGTAGAAAGCTGTGTGCAGCGTGGCAGATAAGCTTATTGTCTGAATTCATTAAAGGGTATGTTGTAAACCTTCAGCAGTTAAGTATTCAAACCTATGTCTAGCCTCCCTGCATTGCTGCCAGTGAGCTGTTCAAAAACCCAGACTTTGGGATGCTACTTCACTGGCTAGCACAGCTGTTGGCAGAAGGGAATGAATGAGATGGGATCTGAATTGAGACCCTCTCCTCCTGAGACACTGCAGCTGGATGAGAGCTTCAGTATCCTCCATTAGCCTAAACTGAATGGCGTGTTCTTACCTTGCCAGCCAGGAATGGTATCGTTTCACATCGGTGCTCAAGGGGCTTAGGTACAGTTTGACACTGTTGCCATGGCTGCGCTGTTTCACTATAGAGGAGAGGTTTTAATGTAGTGTCGCTTCTTGGGCTGCTGAAGTTGTAAACTACAAATTTCCCTCCAAGCTGCTTTCTAAAAGCTGTCAAATTGTCCTCAAAGCACCGCCGCCACTTTGGGTACAGCTGCTACATTTCTAATTAAGGAGGTTTGTTGACTTAGATGAGGCAAACCGAAGTCTGACACTGACATTTTAGCTTTGGCAGCTGGAGCTTTTAGATGCCTTCTCCCACTGGGAGTCATTCCAGCTTTTCTGAAATGGGGACTAGAGCACGCTGAAGGCTTAGCAACTGCAATTGCCCCAGCATCACTGAAATGCAAGTGTATTGCACCTAGCATCTCATCTTCTCCCTAGGAACCTATGCAGGAAGAAGTAAGAAACATTTTTGCCAATATAATTTTTAATTGATCTCCTGCCATAGTTACAGGAAATGTTCAAATCACTGACGTCATGACTCTTCCCTAAATGTTCTCTGCCTCTAGGCCCTTCACTATAGCAAGGACTCTGATTTTAGAGTGGTAGTGTAGACAAAGCAAAAATGGATAGATCCCTTTTAAAACCAGTCTATTTGAATCAGCTTTCAGCAAGTTTAACCAACCAGGCTATAAAAAAGAGTTTATAGATTTCTTTACCTTGTTTATTCCAGCACTCTAAATCAGTTTTAAAAGGGGTTTGGTTTTTTTGGGGGGGGGCAATTCTCTATGGCTTTACATGAGGGTATATTAAAATGAAACAGATGCTTTTTTGAACTTTCTTTAAAAAAAAAGCTTTGGGCAGTGTCTACAGAGTCTGAATTCATACAAACCCTGTGTTTAACAATCACTTGTTAAAATACATTGTATTATAGTTCCCTGGCTGCACCTCTTAAATAATCTCTCATTTAAATTCCTTGCATTCTGGGTCACAGCTAGCAAGGACAACATGCCACTAACAACTGTCTAACCTGTTTGACAGCCAGCCAAGTTGTCATCCTCACTGTTCAGACCAGTCCAAGACAGAGTCCTCCTCTTGGGACTTTCTTTAAGTTTCCCCTTTTGCAAGGCCTGGTTTCTACTCTTGGGTAGCAAATAACTTCTCCTGCATCCAGATACCTGTTTGGAATGGCTTCCGATCTGAGCAAGAACCTGCCCCTGACTTTAATAGCAGTCAGCTTCATTCTCCTCCAAGGTCCCCACAGTGGCCAGGATGTCCTGCAAGAGGGACTGAGGGCTTTTCTCAATGTGGTCACTACTTCTGTTCAGAGACCTGTGCAGCCCTTCTAAGTCCACTGTTCTCAAAACCAGCAGCACACCGTTTGGGTCTTGGGATCCAGCCTCATCAGCATCACCTCTGGGACAGGGCTTGGCACAGGAACTCCATCTCCTCAGAGTCTCTTCTAACCAAGCAATACCACGCGCTTCTGTAGACAAGCCTGCACTCGTTCCTTCCTTCAGGCTGCTCTCATCACAGAGCTCAGCTTTCAAGGCAATGAGGATATCGCAGGCTTTCTGAGCCACTGGCCTGTCACAGTCAAACAAAGCACCAAACAGGAACTCAAACAGTTTCACCTGGCAGAATATCTGCAGAGACTCACTCAGATGAGTGGAGCGGGTGGCAGAGGATAAGACAGCAGCATATGGGCATGCAGCAAGGCCAAGCCGTCCAAGTATCTGGGCAGAGAAAACTTCAGCCAGTTCCAAACCACCAGCTTTAACTTCCCAGTCTAAGTCGCTGTTCACAGTTTGGAGCACGCTGGAGACAAACTGCTCAGTGTCTTTCAGTACATCTGGGTGGCCTTCTCTCAGCCAGTCAATGAAGACACTGATCACAGCTCTTCTAGGAAAGCCCTCTGAGTCTGTTGATAAGATTTCTTTAAGTTGTGCTACAATGCTTTTCTAAGAATGAGAAAACAAGGAGGGAATATGTTTAAAGAAATGGAAACTCTTGGCTAAAGAATTCAAAACACTCCAGTTTCTCTCTAGTGCTTCAGCATCTTAGTTAATGGCTGCAAAATCTCCTATTTGCTCATGGGAAGTTCTACTAGATTCTGCTGTGGGTTAAACAAGGGTTATCTTCCCCCTCCCTTACCTCTTTGACATTTCCATTTTCTACACCAGGCTTCTTTGAGATGAGATGGGTGAGGAAGGACAGCTGTCCCATGGCTGTCACAGCACTTGCTCTCACGTAACTCTCTGGGTCCTCAAGAAGATCCTCTGTGAGCTTGGGCACCTCCGAAGAGAAGAGAACTTGCCTGAACCCCTCCTTCTCTGTAAATATACAGCAGTCCAAAGAAAGGCTTTATTCCTCTATCCAGCCAAACTGTTTCCAATGCAAACAGCCCCTCGTCTTACCAGGATGTCTGCTGCCTGCAGAATGAGTTGAGCTGCTATGGAGACCAGACAACTGCCGGTAAGAGCACAGATGCGCTACCACAGGCTTGTTGAATTCCAGTCAAACCCCAACCCCCCCGAGTTGTTAGAGCTCAGAAAATCTACTTGCCATTGGTGTGCATGCAAATGAACCTCTCCCTGGAAAGTGGGAATTTACTCTCAGCTTGCTGAATTTAGGCTTTTATTTAAAAATGAATGTCTAGCCCTGATGGTTTTAAAGAACCTACCCAACACACGCTGAATAACTGCCAGTGAGGGGTCTGCAGGTCCCATGAAGCAGGTGTGAGCTGCTCAAGGCCCAAAGCCAGAGGCTGTGTGCTAGGACAAGCAGCTGGGTTGTGCACTGGAGAGTTCCACTTTGGTTTGGGGACAGAAGTAGGGAAAAGAAAATTCTCTCCTCTCTGCCATCAAACAGGAACTGAGCTACTGTGGGGTTAACTATCCTGGCCTCGGAGCTGGGCCTCTGCCGTGTAAGGGGGGGGGGAATGGAGGGTGAATCTGCAGTGGGCAGAAAGCCCCTTGTGCAAGCCCCCCAAATCCTGCCCCACTGCCAGCTCAGTGAAACCTTATCCATTCCACTTCGAGACACTGGTGGAGGAGGGGGACGTTATTATTTGCCTTTAACAGATATGAACTGCCTCCCTACATACCTCATTGTTTCACTGCCTCCTAGTCAGATTCCTTAAAACTGCTCTGTCTGGAACTTCAGGAGGACTCAGCACTTGGACCACAGTGGGACAGTAGGATAAACCTACTGGATGACTTGTCAGGGTTTCTCATGGTTTAGGCCATTCAAAAGTGTTGGGTACGATGGGTTTGTTTTTGCAAGTAGGTGAGTTTGCAGGCTAAGGTTTTTTGGGTATTAAATGCTTGGATGTGGTGATAAGCCTCAAATCTAAAATGTTACTTTCTCTGCACTTACCTCTCAGATGCTTAACCAGGAGGGTGAGAAATTCCAGGGCAGAGTCCCGTACTTCCCAGTAAGGACTGCACAAACGCTTCTGCAGCACCAGAAACAGATCTGCACATGGCAAGCAATAGGTTTAGATCAACAGGAAGGGAACAAGTCAGTGGTAGCAATTTTTTTTTTTTTTTGTTAAACATTAGCATCCTTTAAATCATCATATGCAACATCTTTTACTGCTGTTGCGTACTTTCTTCAGAGATCCCTAGCACATCTTATTGGACACTGCTCCAACAGATGTGTTATATGTAAGTATATGTGCACCTAATATAGGGATTGTGAAAGACAGGCAGAGTAGCAGTTCTATACGAGCTACTTCTCTGTTGGAATTATTTGCCCATTACTTCGGGAATACTTTATGCCATTAGTTTGACTTTACCCCCAACAGTTTCCTTACCTCGGAGAAACTGCTCAGTCTGTTGCCAGTGATCCTTGGAGCTGGGTGCCTCTGACAAACTCACCAGCCATTTGAGTGTTGCTTGAAATGACTTCTTCAGAACCTAGAACACGACGAAGCAGGGCTACAGCAATCCGAGGGAGGCTGCCCTTCTAATATTCACTTCACAAGGAGGCTTTTTTTTTTTTTTTTTTTTTGGCGCGCATTTACACTGGATAACACTTGCTGAGTCTTTTCAATTGCAGCCAAACTGCTAGGGATAACAACCCAGCATCATTTATCATCAAGAACTAGGCTGCTGGTAAATATTGCCTAGATCAAGAATCCAATGGTGCCTACTTGTTTTCCTAGCAGGCTCCTGGAACGTGGCTACTCTTAATACCAGCTTCTAATTTTCCAGAGTCTCGACCAGCAGGAAATCTCAGCAATGCAATAATCCTAATACCAAAAACACTGGCAAACCAAGTACTAGAAACCCCAAGATTGAGGGAAGTGTGGTGACACACTACTCTTGGGTACAATAACTCCTGTTTCCTTTCAAGGATATTGAACACAGTCAGTTGTATAATGGCTTAATCACATTTCTTGAGCCACTTCCTCTGTCACTCAGAGCTGAGACAGGGGCCTCTTAAGATGTTCCAGTACAGTTGTTTGTGGTGTCAAACGGTTTCTCAGAATCACAATGACAGTAGAATTACTGTTTTAGTAAACTATCACTTCTGTGGTTTGTTTTCTGTACTTACAGTAGGACTGGTATCTGGACTCTTCAGGTATGCAAGGAGGATGTCAAATACACTTCCCATGAATACACTGTGGCCTGAAACACAGGAAAAGTGGTAGCCAACGATCAATACTAATCAGAAAAAAGACGAATCAACTCTTGAAATATCAATATTTATTATAGAACTATTTGTAGGGGAGGAAAGCAAGTGTAATTCCACTAAACAGAAAAATACATTATGTGGGAAAGCAGCGGAGAAGAGGAATGGCCTACCTATAAAAAACTGCTTTCATCACTAATTGCTCTAACTTACCAACAGTAATGAAGATTCATTGGTGAAGTTGATGTATGGGCTGAGAAGCCTAGAACTGAACAAACTTGGGAACCAGATTGTTCTTATACCTCAAAATGGTGGACCCAGACGCTGAGAGAGGAAATGGGTACAGGACACTTTGCACTGCTACAAATCCAGAATGGCTACAAGTTCCAGAAATAAGTAAATACACTGAAGCATAAAACGTGGAAAACACTCACTTTCCCAGTGAGAGAGCGCTCCCAGGATGTCAAGTGCTGACCGCTGAACTCTGAAGCAACCAATCAGGATTCTACTGATCTTGTTTCCCAGACAGGATGCTGGAGTCGCAAGGCCAATACAGAATTGCAATACTGTCACTACAGACTGTAGCAAAGGTATATGGGGCAAATCCACTGGCAAGCAGGTCTGAGAGAGAAAGCAGATACGTTTCTAGCAAATACCTCATGCATGTGTTTGTATATGTAGCGTATGTATTTTTATATTACAAGAGAAGTTGGAGAGAATGGGCAGAAACCTGTTTCGTTCTAATGTGGCATCATCCCTGTGGTATCACAAGTCTGATAGTTATGAACAGGTTCCCTCCCACACCCCAAAAAGCTATTGCACAAATGAGGGAGAGTTACTATTAGGACTAGAGAAAGCAATTTAACAGGGTTTACAATAGATGAGACGTCAGAATCTGAAAGGAAACTTATGAATAGAAACTTCTGCAGTGCTAGATGGCAAACTTGGTATGGGTGAGTGAAGGAGGAAAGATGATCATCTCTCTGCCATCACTGACATGTGGTGGACAGTAGCCTCAAATCTACTGTTATGGTTGTGATGCATAAGCTAAGTGCAGCCTTCTTTTAAAGCTTAACTATGCCTGTTCTGTGAGTGAGGTAGAAGCAAGATGGGAGAAGAGGGTAGTAGATTTCTTCTTTAACTAGATGTGTCACCAATGGAAAGTCCCCACTGCCAACCTTTCTCAGTGTTCCATTTGGTTGCAGATTTTCACAATAGGGCCTATCTTATGAAAATCTTTCAAGTAACCCATTCCTTCCCCAGACCACTACCAGGTACTGCAGCTCCTCCAGATGAGCCAACGTCTGACAGAGGAGGCTAGCACAAGAAGATCTGCAGGACAGAAGAGTTTCAACAGTGGCAGAATCATTCACAGACCTATTCAGCAAACCTGGAGATGGAAAGGAGGAGAGACCTGAGGTTAGTATAGGACAGCAACGGGTTTGAAATAGAGACGGCAACAGAGTTTTAAGTAAAAGAAGGAATGGATTTAGTGCCATCCTTCACTGAAGAAGGAGACCCTGTCCTCAGCAGGATACTGTATACCAGGGATCAGCAACGTTTGGCACGCGGCTCGCCAGGGTAAGCCCCTTGGCGGGCCGACCTGGCTTGTTTACTTGCCGCGTCCGCAGGTGCGGCCGATCGCGGCTCCCACTGGCCGCAGTTCACTGCTCCCACTGGCCGCGGTTCGCCGCTCCAGGCCAATGGGGGCTGCTGGAAGCAGCAGCCAGCACATTCCTCATCCCGCACTGCTTCCCGCAGCCATTGGCCTGGAGCGGTGAACCGCGGCCAGTGGGAGCCGCGATCGGCCGAACCTGTGGACGCGGCAAGTAAACAAACTGGCCTGGCGGGCCGCGGGCCAAATGTTGCCAATCCCTGCTGTATACTCTGGCAACTATATCACAAACACTGCTTCTTGACTTTAGTCTCACTCTTATACAACAGTTATTACTTCAATTGTTCGCTTCCCCCCACTCATTAAAGATACAACTCATACCCCCATTCCTTCTGGATACAGTCTTGTCCTTTATAGGCAGATTGGTTGTTTATCCTTCACTTGTCTATAACTATTATACCTGGATATTCCAAGGGTTGGGAGGCTGCTTTCAGAACACAGTCCATTGGTTGAAGCAGAACACTCAGAGCTTGGATCTTTACTGCCTGTGGGCTTCAAAGGAAGAAGTAGCAGTGAACAGACAACACTTCGTTCTCCCTGAGTGTCTGCCCCCAAATTCTGATTAGTAAATTCATAACAATTCACAAGAGTAGATTCTTTCAGCCTTAAATCAGGCTGGTACTGGTGGGAGAGTAACACGTCGCCATGTGTGCCAAGCTGTCCCAAGCTTCCTGCGCTAAGCCAAGAGAGGAAGGAGAAAGGTCTTTGTGGTTTTCAAGCAATGTCACTGCAGTAGAGCTGACTGGTGTTGGTGGGAAGTTTTCCAAGAGAAGGGGACTGTAAAGGGGCGGAATCCCGGGTGACCACCTTCCCATCTAAACAATGTCATATACTCAGAGTGTAGGCATTACTTAACCTGCAACACTGGATCATGTGCACCCAATAATTCTCTATTTACAATAAATTAAATTAATTGCTCCTCACATTTCTGGTTTAGATAGAAGTCCCTAGAGCAACGATGGTGATTTCTGCTGGCAAGCAGAGAGGGTACTTCTATTAGACAGCATATGTGAAGGGGAAGGAAATAGAGAGAAGTCGTGTTTGACTTGCACGCAAGATAATGCCTACTCTGAATGTTTGTTTTTGCTCTCTAGCGCCAAAGTTAAGTTTGTCATTCCGACCCTAGAGGCTGGCTGACTGTAGGTGGGATTTGAGAGCATGTACAGGGCATTTGCTTCTCCTGTTCCTCGTGTTTGGAACTGGACTGTCAAACCATCAGCATGTGCAACTCCTGGACACACTTTCTGTACCATTGGCAGTGAGTTGCACCACAAAGTTTCCCTCCTCCTATAGAAGAACACTGACAATCAGAAAGGGACTTGACAACTTATTAAAAGATTTGCAGAATAATATTCCAAGAATGTAAGAAAGCTTTTTAAAGTTTGATACCAACTATTCATACCATTCCTGAAGCTTCAGTACTCCCACTGCCAAACGACCAACTTGAGCTGGGTTTAAGTGCTCCAGAGCACACGTTACTGATGTCCACAGGCTACATTCAGGGCAGCTAAACACAGGAGACCTGAAAGAAAGAAAGAAGTGTTAACATATTTTTGGGAACACCTTGGAAAAGACAACCACATTTCTTGTAATATTTTGGACAGTACTGCATGAATCCAGGTTCCAAAGAGGTCTTTACCTTGCCATGCTAAGGAAAAGGTCCACCAGTGAGTGCCCGGCATGGACTGGCTCCTCCTCCAAGAGATATACAATTGGCTCTGATAGCCGTGACCAAAGTACTTCAGTCCACAGATCATGACAGCATCCAAACACACTAGTTAGCAGCTTCAAGGATTGCTTGATACGAGAGGCAGAGTTGGATTTAAGGGACTTTTCAATGTGCACTATAACCTTTTGAGCACATATTGGCCAATCGCAGTCCTTTATATTTACAGGTTTAGTCTGGAATGACTGTAGAGAGAAGGTGAGCATGTGCACTACAAGCTGATTGGCAGCTGAAGCCACAAACAGGCTGGGGTCACCCTGCAGAGTGAAGATCACCTCTATGGCTCCTATGTCAAAGGGAAAAAAAACAACAACAACAACGCCATGACACTCAAAGAAACAAGAGTTTTGTTGCAACTTGGAGACTTCATTGCAATCTGATCATGTGTCATCCTACTTCTGAGTAACTCACACAAGTTAAAATGAAAACAAAAACTTAATGTTACACATGAACAGACTGAGAAAAGTCAGTCTATCCATCATTGACCAAAGGAAATAAAAATGACAATGGCTGGCATTGTAAAATTTCTATTTTTCCAACTGTAAGATTATAGGGGCGGTGATAGACAGCTTATGCTCTCCCGCCAACATAGCGCAGTGCACACTACCACTGATGCCAGCCAAACTTATGTCATTCAGGATGTGTTACTGTGGTTTAAAGAGAATGAATAGAATCTTCAGGGTGTAGGAACTGACAGCTGGAGGAGGCCGTTAGTTTTAGTTTAGACTGATAAATTGATCTGAGTTAAGATGTTCTGTATATGTTAACTAGGTATCTAATAAAGACTATTCTCAGCCATTAATTATTAAGACTAGTGGATTACTTGACTATAAAAGACAAACAGGACTGCTCACATTGAGTAAAATCTACAAGCCCAATTAAAAGTGTGGGGGAACGAAACCTGGGTTCATTTCCCTAGAGTACAATAATCCTGAACTATTTCTAATAGACTGCAAATAAGAATTTCTATTTTGAAGGCTTTCTAATGCACTGTTTTTACTTTGCCTATTGGGTAAGTGTGTGTTTCTCCCTCCAACATGGAAGCTATTTTTTTTTATATTGAGGAACCTTAATACATATGTACGTGTAACAAAAATATAGCAATACAATTAACTTTTACAACAGCTTAAGTCCCTTCTGTCATTGTTTCCTCATTTTATTTTTCTCAAAGTAAAATAATGACATCTAAACAGAATATCCTACGACGATTCTGCTCATTTAACACTTAAGTGACAGATTACAATAGCCAAGGCACAGTAACGATTTAAGAAGTTAAAGAATACTGGCAAGAAACAGTGCTCACCACAGCTGCACAAAAAATGGAGGGCGCTCTGGTGCTGCACCATGCTGTGCACACCCTGGACCCAGCCGCTTCGCACAGATGCCTCTTCCCACAGAGCACTGCTGAGAGGCCCCACCTCTCCAAAGAGACTGATCAACAGCTCCCTCTGCTGAGTCAAGACGAGAGAACAAGTAAACTATGCAGCAAGCAGTTTTGGGGTCTTGTAGATTAGCTGTATATATCAATTTGATAATAACTACCGCAGTGAAACCCTACCTAATTAAAACATTTAATAAAAGTGCTGTGCATATCTAGGAAAAACACCTGTCACATGCTTAACCGGGAGTGAGCAAAATGTTAACCATTTGAATGAGATTCTTAGAACTTTAGGAAAAATTCTAAAGCTATGACCACCCCATGAGGTTGTTTCCTAGCCAGATGTTCTCTTCCCTGTAGGCCTCTATCTAACTTTAGAGCATACTCTAAATTCAGATACCACCATACAAAACAAGGGGATTTAAAAAACATATTTCCCTCATATTTGAGGCACACTGAGACTGCTGGGTCCCCACCCTGTCCTACCCACAGGAAAAACTATGTTTCATTATTGCAATTTAAATTAAAAGGATCTTTCTGGGGAGCTATTATCCAGCCACTGCTGTAGGATGCTGTTAGAAGGTCACACACTACAAGGCACTTTAAAGATGAAAAACACTACATAAATTATTATTATTGTGTGCTATTATTCGAAGCACATCATATGGCAGAGACAAGAAAGTGGTGACTCCATTAAGTCAGAATTCCCATGGTTTAGTGGGTTTAAGTCAGTCTTACTGTATTAATATTTGGCCTGTATTAGCTACTTTGTCTGAAGCATGTATACTCTAAGAAAGTTTTCACAAATTAAACCACTGCCCAAAATGTGTTTAGATCACTGTTAATTTAGTGTAGAATGAATGAGAGATACTGGTGTATACCATGGCTTTACGGGGTTTATTTTCCTCCTTCCACAATGCACCCGGTTTGAGAAAAGCATCCTGGAGCCTGGTTAGTCTGACCTCTTGTATATCACAGAGCACTAAATTTCACCCAGTTACCCCTGTATTAAGCTGAATAACTTGCGTCTGGCTAAAGCATATCTTCCAGAAAGGCACTCAGTTTTGATTTGAAGACATCAAGAGATTGAGAATTCATTACTTCCCCTACTTTGTAGTTTGTTCCAGTGGTTAATCACACTCACTGTTAAATTTATGCCTAATTTCTAATTTAATCTGTCTGACTTCTGTTTCCAGCCATTGGTTCTTGTTATGCATTTGTCTGCTAGATTAAAGAGGCCTTTAGTACACAGTTCTTTCTTCCCATGACAGCACTTAAATAATGTAATCAAGTCACCCTCAGTCGTCTTTTTGATAAGCTAAACAGATTGAACTCTTTCAGTCTCTAACTGTAAAGTATTTCCTCCTGTCCTTTGAATAATTCTTGCAGTTCTCTTCTATGCCCTCTTTAATTTTTAAACCACTTTTTTTTTTTTTAAATGTGGACACCAAGACTGGACGTAGTATTCTAGTATTGGTCTCACTAAAGACTGTACAGAGGGGTAAAATCACCTCCCTACTCCCTTATTTGTACAGCCATGGATCACATTCGTCCTTTTGCCACAGCATCACACTGGGAGCTCATGTTCAGTTGCTTATCCTTTGAGCCCTAAATCCTTTTCAGAGTCACTGCTTTCCGAGATACAGCCCCCCCATTCTGTAGATATGGCTTGCATGCCTTGTCCCTAGATGTATAACTTTGCATTTGACTGTATTAAAACCCATTTTGTTTGAATGGGCCAGGTTACCAAGTGATCCAGATCACTCTGTATGACTGCCCTGTCCTCTCAGTTATTTACCACTCCACCTCTCTTTGTCACCTGTAAGTTTGACCAGTAATTTTTTATATTTACTTCCAGATCACTGAATGCATTGAACAGTATCAGATCTAGTACAGATCCCTATGGAACCCTACTAGAAACATTCCCATGTGATGATGCCCCATTGAAAACTACTTTTTGAGATCTGTCAGTTAGCCAGTAGATCCATTTAGTGTGCTCCTTTTATATGGTATAGTGCTAATTTTATAAACAATGTCATGTGGTAGAAGTCAAATGCCTTAAAGTCTAAGTATATTACATCTACAGAGTTACCTTATCAACTACACTTTTAATTGCAGAAGAATTAAATCAGATTCATTTAACAAGACCTGTTTTCCATAAAACCAGGTTGACTTACACTAGTTATATTCCTAACTTTTGATTTTTAATCAACTGAATTCCATTATTAGCTTTTCCATTATTTTGCCTGGAATTCATGTCAGCTTAACTAGCCTATCGCTACTCAAGTCATCCCACTTGCCTTTTTTTAATATTAGGATAACATTAGCACTCTTCCAGTCTTTTGGATTTTCCCACTATTCCAAGATTTATGAAAATCAATATCAGCATGTCACAGATCTGCTCAGCCAACGCTTTTAGGACTCTACAGGCAAGTTATGTAGACCTGCAGATTTAAAAATGTGTATGCCTCGTAGATGTTGTCTAACATCCTCCTCAGTTGCTAATGAACTGGAAAGTACTTCATCTTCATATGATACAAGTACATAATGCTGCTTCTTTCCAAATACAGAACAGAAATATTTATTGAACACTTCTGTCTTTTGTGCGTTATTAAAAATGTTAACATCTCATCTAGAAATGGGCCTATATCATTGCTCGGATGTCTTTTGTTCCTAATATACTTATTGTTCTTTGCCCTGCCAGCCATTGAGTGTCCTCTAAAGTCTTTAGCTTCTCTTATCAATTTACTACACTTTGTAACTTTTAATTTATATTGATTACTATTTCCCCTTTTTTAATATATTGCCTTTTTATTTCTAATTGCTGCCTTTACTTCACCACTGAAGCAGTATGGGCTTTTAGCCAAAGTTGTCCTCTTTCTTGAATGAGGAATCATCATTTTCTGGCCATCTTAAACTCTTCTTTAAAAGAATTCCCAATTTTCATTCACATTTTTCTGTCTAAGTTTTCCTCCCAGTCAATTTTGCTCAATTTTTCTCAGCCTTGGAAATTAGCTCTTTTGAAGCAGCCCATAAATATATCACTGGTTGGTGCTGTCTTCTGTTTGCCTATGTTGACTATAAGTAAGTCATGATCACTGGTCTGTAGGTAACCACCAACTTTCAGTGAGTAATTAATTCATTTTTATACATCATCCTGAGGTCCAAAATAGTGAGCTCACAGGGGATGCAATACTTTTTATAAAAATCACAAACGACCTTTTAGCACAATGTGTTTTGGTAGCACATTGTAAAGCAGAGTTCTGACACGAAGCCATGTAAATTAACTGATTAATTTTGAATGATGGTATATAACCAGAATTCAGGAAATGCAAAGTTAAAACCCACTGAAGATAGTACCTGCATAGGAGCATGCACACAAAACTCTTTGAAAACAGTTTACTTATTGTCACATGCCTCAAAAGAGATCAACAAACGTGAGACAGTCATACAAGCGGTCATTCTATACTCAGTTTTGGGGCTGAGACATGTCCTTTCTCTTTCCCTCTCCCAAGCATTTGACAGCTATGTTCTGCATACATACCCTGTTGCATGCAAGGATGAGCAAGTAGTGGCTTTTACTGCCTTTTGTCTGCTCTGACAATCCCATAGAGTGAATCTAGCAACAGGACTCAATGCTTGAATGACTTCAGGATTGGAATGTTCTTACTAGAAAATAACCCTACATAACTATGGTTGTATTTTATTAAGGTGAGGTCGACAAAAGCTGAGTAGTGGAAGTGCTTCTGTGATTAGTCGCTTAAGCCTTAACTTACCTGTAAATACTGGAAGCAGCTTTCAGAGGCTGCGAATATCCCTGTTAATCTCAGAATAAAGGAAAGAGTGCTAGAACTTGGATCCTTCAGTTTCAGCACACACGTGATGAGCTCTGTCAAGCATGGATTCTCCTGTAACAGCAGCAGGCTAGATTCTGGGGAAGAAATATCCATGGAAGGTAGAGCAACAATTGACTATCATTTCTAGGACATCTCTTTATTTTGTATTACAGTTCTAGCAGGTTCACCTAAAAACCAACAAGAGTAAAGTGTACCCACTTAGTTGTCAGTTGGACAAGGATTCAGAAGGGTTTAAAGCACCAGCCCTTTTACAGACCTTAATTAATATTTTATTAGATTAAGAATCCGCCACTTACAAGGAGTGAAACAAAACTTCACTTGTAAAGCTTTTGTGTGATCTTGTTACAGTATGAAAGTGTCCAGACAGCACCCTCCAAACTGAGGGAAGCTTCTATGACCCTCAGACAACCTACCATTTTATTAAAAACCTATAGGTACAACCAAGTGGTATGTACAATATTAATTCTCCTTAAACACATTTATGATGATCCCTCTGGCTGCCAAGAGGCATAGGCCAAATCAAGAGAGCCAGAATTACCTGTTTCAGTCAGAGTCTTAAACCAGTCCAGAAATTTCTCTAGAAAGGTGTCATCTGCAACAAGTTGCCTTGAGTCAGCTAGAACTGCACAAACAGAAGGCAGGAGCTGTGAACATTCCCTGTCCATTATGCATCTGGTTTTCTTCTGGTAAAAGAATGTGAGAAACAAACTCAGTGGAAGTGCATCTCCATAACAAGGTAACATTGAAAGTCAATTAGGGAGGTACAAGGTAGACACACTTTGCTGTGAAATCTAAGGGCTTGTCTACACTACCCACCGGATTGGCAGGCAGCGATTGATCCAGCAGGGGTCGACTGATGCAATAAATTGACCGCTGAGCACTCTCCCATCGACTCCGGTACGCCACTGGAATGAGAAGCACAAGTGGAGTCGACGGGGGAGCGTCAGCTGTCGACTTACCGCAGTGAAGGCACCGCGTTAAGTAGATCTAAGTATGTTGACTTCAGCTACACTATTCACATAGCTGAAGTTGCATATCTTAGATCGACCCTGCGTGGTAGTGTAGACAAGCCTTAAGAGACACAGTGCTTTACATCTGAAAGCCTGCAACTGAATCTGGGAACAAGCAGCATTTATTCTGCTGCCTTTAGCCTCAAAGTGCTTTACAAACATTAAATCATGCTTTCTATGTGACTCCCACTATTTCAGGAGCCAGAATGATGTAAAGATATAGGACCAAATCCTCAAAGGCAGTGGGTCTCAAACTTTTTTACTGGCAACCCCTTTCACACAGCAAGCCTCTGAGTGCGACCCCCCCACCCAATAAATTAAACACACTTGTTTTTATATTTAACACCATTATAAATGCAGGAGGCAAGCGGGGGTTGGGGTGGAGGTTGACAGCTCACGACCCCCCATAATAACCTTATGCCCCCCAGTTTGAGAACCCCTGCTCAAAGGGATCCCAAATAAATACCGCTGAGGACCTGGCCCAGAGACGCTCTCAGTTCCCCGGAGCCCAGCTGTCCGCGCTCTGGCTCCAGGCACAGGGGGAGAGGAAAGCCTGCCGCCCCAGGGCTCCCTCCACATCTCGGGGGCGGCCAGCACCACCCCGCCGACTCAGCGCGGGCCCCGCTCCAGCCGACCTCCCTCTGCAGCGCCGGGGGAGCGCCCGGCCCAGGCCACTCGCCCGCTGCAGGAGCACTCGCAGGGCAGGTCTCCTCCCGGAAGCCCCGAGCAGGGGAATGGGGCTAAGGCGCCCACCTCACCCCAGACAGCGCCGGCTTCTCCCCTTCAGACCGGCCGCCAACCACGCCTCCCACCTACTGTCGTAAAACGGCGCAGAAGCGGAATAGCCAAGGGGCGGAGCTACGGGACTAGCGGGGCGGGGCGGGGCGGGGCGGTGGGAGGCTGGGCAGAGGGGTTTCTCGGGGTAAAGTTATACCGACAGTGGGGGACGGGCGTTTCTGCGCACAAATGTGCACTGGTATTAACTAAAGTGGTGCAGACGCAGACCCCTGTGTGGACACGCTTTACTGGTTTGAGAGTGATCATAGCAAGTAGCAGCAAGCTATGGCGCTCTGTCAGATTTAAATCAATGTCAGAGTGCCTGTACGCTGCCACTTTATCTTTGGCTTCACTGAATAAAAGGGAGGAGAGGGGGATTTGTATTGGAAGAGCTGTCTCCATGTGTCTGACGAACGCTTATGCTCCAATACGTCTGTTAGTCTATAACAGGGGTAGGCAACCTATGGCATGCGTGCCGAAGGCGGCACGCAATCTGATTTTCAGTAGCACTCACACTGCCTGGGTCCTGATCACCAGTCCGGGGGGCTCTGCATTTTAATTTAGTTTTAAATTAAGCTTCTTAAACATTTTTAAAACCTTGTTTACTTTATATACAACAATAGTTTAGTTATATATTATAGACTTATAGAAAGACACCTTCTAAAAACGTTAAAATATATTACTGGCACGCGAAACCTTAAATTAGAGGGAATAAATGAAGACTCGGCACACCACTTCTGAAAGGTTGCCGACCCCTGGTCTATAAGGTGCCACAGGACTTTTTGTTGCTTTTTACATCTCCAGTTAGCTATCGCAAGGTAAAATCCTAGAGGAGACAAGGCAAGTTTTTCCCCTGATGTTCCTAGTCAAGATGAGCCCCAATGAGGACTGTAGGAATATCCCATAAGGGTATAAACTATACTGGTGTGAGGCAGCTTATACTGATATAAATGTGTCCACACGAGGGATTGTATCCATTTAGCTATATTGTTAGACTATCACACTTCTAACTGAAATAGTTAAATCTATTTAAAAAATGTGTGTAGCCTAGGCCTACTTGTTGGCAGCTATGCACAGGGTTCTTCACAAACAGTTAAGCTCCACTTATGCAGCAGGAGGCTTGAGAGGTAGAGGGGACCTAAAGATCATATACTGTACAATTCTTTATGGAGGAGAAATCAGTTACATTTGGGGTGTATCTCAAAGAATCATCTCTTTAACCCCATCTCCCCAAATCATCAGGCTGGCCCTGGTGGTCAGGAGGCAGTTATATTTGGGGAATGGAAAACTACAGGCCTGTCCAAAAATGGTAAGGCTGACTCTGTGAGAGGTGAGCTGGAAGAATAGTTCCCACTTGATCTGAATTCAGAAGTCTGTCACTTTTTCTGAAAGCAAGACCCTGAGAACCTCTGGGGATTTCTGCTTGCTGAAGGACCACTTGATGGCACTATTGCTCCACATAAATACCTACAAAGCCCCTTTGGTGTTTCTCATCCCAATATGATTTTTAAAGACATCAGGTAAGTGTTAATGCTCTTTTTATTGGGTTTAGGGTTTGCTGGCTTTCATTGTATTATTCTTACTTTAATAAATGAGATACAGCCCCATCCTGAGTGCGTTGTGTGGGATCATGCCTCTCAGCTATCCCTCATGATGAGAAAGAATACTATCCCCATGCAAGCTTGAGGTGTAAATTATCAACACTAGAAAGGTGACAAGTTTCAGAGTAACAGCCGTGTTAGTCTGTATCCGCAAAAAGAAGAACAGGAGTACTTGTGGCACCTTAGAGACTAACAAATTTATTAGAGCATAAGCTTTCGTGGACTACAGCCCACTGTTCCATTCTATATGCATCCGAAGAAGTGGGCTGTAGTCCACGAAAGCTTATGCTCTAATAAATTTGTTAGTCTCTAAGGTGCCACAAGTACTCCTGTTCTTCTTTTTACTAGAAAGGTGGAAGTTATAGAAGTGTAATGTAAATGCAGCGAGGCTAGCTTTCTTGTGTCCCTTGTCATTGCCACTGTCCCACAACAGGCCTTGTGCTTGGGCCTTGGCAAATTAAAGATACATATGCCTACAATAACCCTTTCCCCCAACATTTTCCCACTGTTGCTACTACTAGTTCAGTTCCACTATTGGTATCAACTATAAGAGCACTGGCATAAATAAGTAACAGTGCTGGCTTTTTTACCACAAGGCATTTGGAACTTCTCTGCGTAGGGTTAGACAACAAGGTGGTAAAATACACATTGGACGCTGCAAGAGTGCAGTGTACACTAGCACTTCCAGTGGTAGAACTGGTGGTAGGTAGTAACTGGGGAATTTTGGAGTGTAGACACAGTCGTCTGTGTGTCAATTGCAGCAAGATGCGACCCTTGAAAGAAAAAAATATATAATGGTGAATAATAGAAACCAGGATACCAATAATACTTTTCACTTCTATGGTGCCGTCCATCAGAGGATCTGAAAGCACCATACAAACATTAATGAACTAGGTTTCACACATACAGGAGTGAGGTAGTAACTCCCTTTTACAGATGGAGAAAGGAGGCACAGAGCAGCTGACTGATTTGTCCAGGGCCACACAGGGAGTTGGTGGGGGGCTGACTGAGATTCATATTTAATCCTTTGACGTCTGGACCTGGGGCTTTAAGAAAAAGACCAGACTTTGTGCCATTGGCCAGACTGCGTGAAGACCCACAGGTGCCATCTGTACATGGCCTTCAGCGCCAGCATCTGGTGCTGCGGGGGGCCTTGAGAACCAGCCCTCCATGGGGATCAGCGTCTGACCATGGCCCTATTGGGGAGGGCCCAGAGGAGGGTCCCTCATGTTGGGTGCCAGGCCAGACTCTGTGCGTGGGGCCCTTGTGTGGGTGTCTGGCCCTCGCCTGGGTAACCCCATCAGTAGGGCTTCCCCAGCCCCTGCCTGCTGGCTCCCCAGCTGCTCCCCTGCTCTGTGTTCTCCTAACTCCGAGCAAACACTTGGTTGTCCCAGCCCCGTGACGAAGCCGCTTCCCCAAACCCCGGGTGCAGAGACGCTTGGCCCGGCCGTCCCGTGCCCTGTTCATCCGGGTATTGGCGCGGCTGCCGCGGCTGGTTGCCATGGCCTCGGAAACCCGGAAGTTCTGAGGGGAGGGGGCTCGATCCAGGCCGGGACCGCCGGACGCTGCCCTCAGGCCGCCCTGTCCTCCCTCCCGCCTGGTGACATGCACCTGCCGAGCCCGCTCCCCCGAAGCGGCTCCTGTGATCCGGCCGCTCCCTGAGCGCCGCTCGCGCCATGTCCCTAGCGACCAGCGAGGCGGCCACGGAGGGGGAGCTGGTGAGCTCGGGGACAGGGGACCGGGGAATCGAATGGGAGCGGCTGGAAGAGGGACAGGGACCGAGGGAGGGGGGGCAGTGGGACCGGGACCGAGGGAGATGGGGAGGGGGGGCAGTTGGACTGGGGGAGATGGGGAGGGGGGCAGTGGGACCGAGGGAGATAGGCGTGGGGGGTGGGACCAGGACCGGGGGAGATGGGCGGGGGGGACAGTGGGACCGGGGAAGATGGGGAGAGGGGGAGAAGGGACAGTGGGACCGGGACCGGGGCGGTGGGACCGGGGGAGATGGATAGAGGGTTCAGTGGGACCTGGACCTGGGGAGAGGGGGCAGTGGGACCGGGACTGGGGGAGATGGGGGGGGGCAGTGGGACCGGGACTGGGGGAGATGGGGGGGGGCAGTGGGACCGGGACTGGGGGAGATGGATAGAGGGGCAGTGGGACCGGGACCAGGGGAAATGAGGAGGGGGGCAGTGGGACCTGGACCGGGGGAGATGGGGAGAGGGGGTAGTGGGACTTGGACCGAGGGAGATGGGGAGGAGGTAGAGGGACCAGGGCAGGGGACATTGGGACTGGGACTAGGGCAGATGGGGAAGGGGACATTGGGCCCAGGGACAGGACCAAGACTGATGGGGATGGGGGACAATGGGACTGGGGCTGATAAGTGGTGTGGAGAAGCTGTGGGAGTTGAAGGGTAGGACTGGGATGCCCACTACCCTAGCGTCCCTGGGGCAAGTACAACCTTCTCTCCAGTAGCACGTAAGGTGGGGCATCATCACGTCAATAAGGACACTGCAGTGATGACACCTCACTATGCATTCTTAATATGATGTGCCTGGGATTGTGCATGCTGTGGTGACACCAAGGGGCTTTGACATCATGGAGTGTGATAAGGAACTATCTAGCTCAGTTCCTATTTTGGCATCCATCACCATAGTTTCTGAGCACCTCTTGAGAAGACTCCAGTGATATTGTGCTCTTTCTTCCTCGCTGACAAGAGACGGGGTTAAGTTTTTTTTCTAAATGGATGTGGTGATAGTGTCATGCACTGACACTGTGGTTTGACTTCTCTTGATACAATATTTCTCAGCAGCTTGGTGTCGATGCCTCCTCACACTCTAGCGAGGTTTGCACATGCCGTGAAGATGTCATATAACGAGGGTTTGAAACCTGTGGCAGTTCAGGCAAAATGTTGTGAAGTGTTGGATGCGCAAATATGTGGTAAAACTCTTTCTAGGACTCGGTGTAAGGGCTCCTGGATGCTTATGCCCTTGTTGCCACCAGCTCATTCTTGACCTTGGGAAGGACTCTTCCCCTGTCTGTGCTTTAGTGTCCTCATCTGTAAAATTACTTCCCTGTCACCTCCATTGCACTAGACTTCTTGAGTTCATCTGTGAAAGCCATACTGTTCTATTGTTGTCTGGCACAGTCTTTCTATCTGTCCCTTTTGTTTAACCTCCTCAAGGAGAGAAGGAGATGCAGGTTTTCAGGAGTAGGAGATTCTATCCGTTGAAGATTTATATGCACATTAGTTAGTTTTGCTTCTCACCCTCTGTTGTTTATCCATTCTCGTTGCTGCTGTTCCCTATCTAATTGCTAACATAGCCGATGGAGTTTCATAGTGATATGCAGCAGTGTGATAAAATGCTCCAAGAATAACAAAAATAACCTGTCAGTATGCTGCTAGGAACATTGACCCAGGAAATTAAAAACCGCATGGCATAGTGAATGAAATGTATGCCTACCTGCACTCAGCCAGGCCGAAAAGCTTCTTTATCTGTTCTTAATATTTTCTATGCTGCCTTCTTTCCTGTCAGCCAACACTTTAAAATCTGCCTTACCTCTTCTGCTTCTCACAATGAGCTAGATCTGGATCTTGCCTAGGAACAGAGCTGCATCTGTAAGCGCCAGTGAAGCCAGCAGCAAGCGGAAATGAATTGCATGGTCCTTTCTGCCAGGGCAACATAACATGAAAATTATATGAAATTGAAATTTTCCAAACTTTCCTGGATATGCTCGTGTATGACAAGTAGGCAAAGATCGTCCGTTGGCTCAGTATGAAGAGATCGTACTCTTCTGTGTTGGCGCAATGTTAAACCAATAGCTATTTTCAGGTACTGTGATCTGAAGGGATAAACATGGGGAAACCTGTCCATCTACCTATCTTAGATACTTGTATGGCCCCCATCACAGTCTTTAGTGTCTCACAGTGTTTAGTGTGTTTATCCTCACAACACCCAGCGTGGTAGGGAAGTGCTCTTATCCTCATTTTACAGAAGGGAAGCTGAGGCACAGAGGCGAAGTGACTTGCCTAAGGTCATATGGGAAATCTGTGGCAGAGTAGGGAACTGAACACGGGTCTCGTAAGTGCGCTAACCACTGCACAATCCTTTTTCTCTGAATTCCAATGCTGACTCTTTCACTGACTCACTGTCTAACACTGGTCAAATCACTGAACTTTGCTATGCTTCTGGTTCCTTGTCTTTAAAATGAGGATGGTGATACTTCCCTCTCAGGGCTTAATGGTTGCTTAATGTTGCAATTGAAAATGTGAAGCAGTGTATAAGTGCTAAGGTATTAATACTGGACTAATTAGCCACCCAGTACTCTTTGGAGAGCCTGTAAGTGGGAGAGTGTTAAGGTTAATATGAGCATCTCTGGTCATATTGCATCTAGAATATTAACAAACACTGAAAAATAGTTACTACTTATTAAATGCAGAGTTATTTGAGAGAGAGGCTTACAGGAACATCATACTCTTTTATTAGACTAAAGGCACTGAAAAGGGGGCATGAAGATATGAAGTTGGCCTTCCTGCCAGCTGCTCTGGCCATCCCACCCAGCATTGTCACTAGCTGTCAGGGAAAAGATAGTGATGATTTAAAAATAATAATAGAAATGTTATTTAATGAGAAGTGAGATTTTTATTACAAGCTTAGGAAAATGTTAGGGTTTCAATGGACATTTGTCATTTACTTTATATGTAATTCTTATGTTACTACCTTTTCTGAAATTGATTTATCACTCTGCAGTGATTTTTCATTCTACACCTACTGATACTGTCTGATATTGTGAATAAGGAGTCCAGGTTGCTGTAGCCCAGGTTTTCAACTTTTTAGGGTCAGATCTTGCAGAGGCTTCCTCTTTAGGAAATTTTTCCCAATTACACTGTCTCTTTGTAAATGCAGTGACAGAATACACAGTTGAATTTACTGCAGTGATTGTTATAAAAAACGGGTATTATTTAAGTTCTGGTGATCTATATATTAACCAACCATCTAGAGAGCAGAAAAGGTTATACTGTACATATCTACTTCCCAGGGAGATGACAGTCTGTCTGCTGTAACCTACGAATCTGACACAGAGATGGTGAGTTTTATCATCAATGTGCTTTTTGTAAACACTTGAAAAAACTTCTCAGAATCTGCTTGTACCCCACACAGCATATCCCAGTTATGTCTACTGATTATTGATGGATACTTTAGAAAGTAGAGCTAACTATATTGTTCCAACAAAGAATTTGACATGTGGGGGCTCCAGTAATTTCAAAATTCCGATGCTTGATCTGAGACACTTTGTAAATGACATTCAGGGAATTTCTCAATACCATCAAGTTAAGGGACCCTAAGTTGTCTGTCTAGTACGCTCTAGTTGAATTGAACAAGTAAGGGTTCTTCCATCTTTTAGGGAATTATAAGCTCCATTCTCTGCCCTGTAATAGTCCTGCACCTCTAAGGGACTTGCCGATTCCCATATTTAAGATGGACAGGTGTAAATCTCACAGAGTTGTTCAATAAATGAGCAAAAATAGGTAGCTTTGGCTTTGTAGCATGCACCATTGTGGGGCAGCACCTTAATTGTGGTGGGTTGCTTTGTTTTGGCGTCCATTTATTTTCATTCATTTGCTGTAGCCTGCTACAGTGGCATTTGAACTTTGGTAAAACTAGACCAGTTGGGATAGCTATGTTGAATCCCTTTTGTTCTACGTGTAGTCATGCACTACAGTCCTGTTTCTTAGACGAGTTAATATTGTTTTATTAGATCTCTGCTGATTCCCCACTAGAAGTGGCTGCAATTTCTGTTTTTCACATTACTTGCTGAGGTGTTTTAGGAATGGGAGAGTTTGAATACAGAAAGCCTATTTTTCTTTTTCTTCCAGAAACGGAAGAAGAAAACGTCTCATAAACCCCCAAAGTCACCAAGTAAGTGTTACCAAAATTTTTCTTCTGTCTTCTTTGTCCTGAATGAGATTGATCTCCATGGGACACAACACCTTGAAGAGATGCCCAAAATAAGAACATCTGTGATTCTCTATGGAATGCGAAGCCTTCCCAGCTGAGTGTTATATCCTATAACAAGAGACATTTGACCTTTCTAGGAGTTGGATTGGAGTTTATAGTTTTCTGGAGATTCTTGTGCTGGGCACTAACTGAGTAGTAATGCACTTTTCCCTTGTGGTGGCAAACAGTTTGCAGATAAAATCACTGTTTGCCTTTTATTTCCTTGAAGAAATGCTGTGTCCTTTGCTGTTCCTGGGCAGAAAGAGATCCAAAGTTTTGGGGTCTAGAAGTACTGAAGCAGTGCATCCTAACATCCAATGGACCTAGTGGATTGCAGAGTATGAGAGTCATGGAGGCTACAGAAGGATTTAAGCCATTCCATTTGTCATTTAGCACTATAATTCTGCGGTTAAGGAAATTGCCCCCTGTTGTCATGGAATCCTTAATATCTATAAACTGCAGATAAAACCTTTTTTTTTATTTTTTAAGTCCATTCCCAGTAAACTGTCTAACATTCAATTTGTCTTCTGGGAATTTGTATTTCATACCTGATGTTTATGTGTTTTATAAATAGTATATACTATTTATAAACAGTGGACTTTTTCTAACTTGCTGGGTTTTGATTAAGTGCTTCCCTTTCTTTGTACCTACAAACACCTTCTTTCTGAAGTACCTATGATTACATGATCAATTTGTCTTAAAAATAGCACTTTTATTTCTGTCATGGCCTTTGTGACATCACTTTTGACTATGCTTTTATTGATGTCATAAAGGCTGTGACAAACTTGCACATGTAAAAGTGCTCTCTTCTGTCGAGGCATACAGTATCTTTTGTGTAAGTAGAGCATATATGTATACTCTCTTCTTAATAGAGCATTTCAGTGTATTAATTTAGGTGTGTGTATATTTCTTATGGGTGCATAGATGTGTTTAAAGTATACACACAAATATGTCGGTATATATTAAGTCATGTGACCCTGTAGCAACTATTTCTGGAAGGCGGACTTTTTTCTTATTTTGATGTAGCTATGTTCCACTTGCCTTTTGTTGTTGTTTTTAAGAGCTAAGCATTTAAGATGTTATAAAATGTATTTTGATAATTCGGAAGACTGTATCAGGGATTATGTTCAAGAAGGAGAAAATTGTTTTGTGACATCAACTGTAATAATGCTATGAAATATTTTCTCTTGCCTTAGAATCTCCATATATCTCCAGCACATACCTGTATCCTAAAAAGGCTGCAGTTTGGAGGTCCTTGAAGGGAACAGGGATCATACACCATGAAAACCCAATGGCTAAAACACCAAGGCAGATGTGGCTAGGATCTCTGAAGCAAGGTATCAGTGTAGTAATTCCATCCACATCTGCAAGTGAAATTTCATAGGGTTTATAATGCAGTCCTGATTTAAGTGGGTTCAGTTTCCATTCAGTCCAGTATAAATTAATCTTGTTTACTCCAGGGTTGCATTTGGTCCACCATAATGTTTCACATTTAAAAGTTTGCTTAAGACCGTTTTTGTTGGTTGATCAATATTTGCATAACTTTCTCTTCCGTGTTGAGTACCTATAGGCTCTGGGATGCCTCCAAACTGAAATTTGTCCTTGATTAGATGCCTAGCTGGAATTTACTTTGCTGGTGTCTGGTTCGTTTGTTAGGAATGAATTTGACTTACATAATCCTTGACAATATTTGGATATACTTGTTTCTAGTGGGGGTTCGTAGAGGCAGACAGAGCTGTTCTGGGCTTTGCTGTCGCATTCACACAGGGTGAATTGAATGTATAGTTCTCTGTTGTTGTTTTTTCTCATTACTAGCAGGTATGAGCCAGGCCCTGAAATCAGACTTTGATGTGGCACATGCACGAACTAACCTTTCCAGCAGCACTCCAGAATATCTAAAGGAAGCTCTAGGCATGAAAAAGCCAAAGCATGCTCGTTCTTCTAGCAATGGTGAGCTTAGAAATTAGGCAACATCGTTTTGTTTAAGGTCCTTGCTTCGGTAAGGCAGCAGCTCCTCTAGTTCTAACCCATAGAACAAACTCTCAAAAGGTGGTTCTCTGAGAGCTGGCTGGTCACATGGTGCTTACTCTCCTTATTTCTAGCTACTTAAGTACATAAGACAGCTGCCTACCTGAAATTCTGTGTGAAGTATTGACTCCCTTTGTTACTTCTCTCTATAAAGTGTTTGTGATACATTATGTTACTGCGTAAAAATCAGTTCGATTGTATGAGAAAATCAAAAGGAACACACGCACTTGAATATTGCTTTTTCTCCCTTTAGCAATAAATTATACATTTAAAAATCAAACTTCTGTCTGAAAATTTTGTTATAAGTAACACCTAAGATTCCTATAACTTACAAGGCTAGAAAAGTTACAGATTTTTCTATTTTTTTCCAAAGTATTGTGTGGCTTTTGTAAGTTGTTGGTTTCAGTATTTTCCATTATATGGTCCTTTAGTTTGTCTTGTTTTTGTGTGGATATTTCATACAGCAACTGCGGGGAGAGAGGTTTGTTGTTTTTGTTTTTGTTGTTGTTGTTTAAAGAAAAAATTGCCCCCAAAATCTGACAGGGGTTTCAGGTGCAGCTGCAGCAGCTGAAACTCTTTCTGTTTTCAATTAATTTTTTTATTGACTAATTTCAAATTCATGCTCTTGAAGCATTATTTATTATCTATGAGATTGTCATTCAGAAAAAGAAATGCCTGTTTCAGATTTCCTTTTGTCAAGAGTTTTCCTTATTTTGTGTCTTTCTGTAGGCTACATCCCTGGAACACCTGACTACAAAGAAAAGGAAGATATGTATGATGAGATTATTGAACTGAAGAAGGTATGGTTGCTTTGCTACTTGAATAGAAAAAGTCCTATGTGCTGCCTTATCCATCTGTGGGTACCCAGCCCTGACCAGATCAGCGGGGTCTGGTGCCTATACCTGGAAGAGCCACCAAGCTTCTTTACTTCAGTAATGTATGGACTGAACTGAAACCATGCCTATTTAAAGATATTTCATTTTACTAATGATATGTCAGTCAGTTCTTCTAGATATGGGAGGGCCATGAAGTATACCCAAAAGACTGAACAAACCCCTACTTGGACTTTGAAAAGGTTGATTGGGGTTGGTTCCTTTGCCACTTGAATTTCCATAGCAGCCCCTGATTATTCTTTTAATGATTAAAAGTCAGCCAGTTGGGTCTATGTGTACATGAAGACGGATGTTGGGCTTGACTCCTGTGCAAAGCTGAGCCAGGCTCTTGGTTAGAGGGAGGAGCTGAGATGGAGGTACCTGTAGACAATCATCTTGGCTGCTCCAGTAAAGTTGCCCTGCCATTGAAGTCTCTTTTTTCCCCCTCTTCTTCATACCCTGCAACTTCTCCTCTTAATCAGTCCTAATCCAAAGTGATGATCCTCTTCTTGCTTTTCCTTCATCATTAGTGCTAGCTATTTTAATTGGGTTGCTCTTGGTGTCCAAGAGTGAGTTAATTGTAAAAGCTCACAATGTGCCTCTGACTTTCTCCTGCCTGGAGAACTTGGGCAGAATTTGTAGATGAACTTGTTATCTTTTTGTTCCATTTTAGACAATACAGGTTCAGAAAAGTGAGGGGGATCAGATGAAAACAAAGATCCGACGACTGGAGAAGGAGAATAACAGGAAGGATCGACAAATTGAGCAGCTGTTGGATCCTTCCAGGGTGAGTCTTGTAACCTTTCCCAGTAGCATAGCTGACAGCAGGGGATGTTAGTTTACAGTATTAGTGCAAGATAGTGAAGGTGGTGTTTTTGAATTTTTAGTGTCAAACTGAAAGGTCAGCCTGTTCTGAGTCAGTAAGGGGAACTCATGTCTCAGACGTGAAAAGTCTGTAACATGATGGTTCCAACTTGAATATGGTTTCTAAGAACTTTCAAGGTAAGTGTGGTAGGAAAGTACAGGAGGTAATACTAAATCAGGCCTGCCCCTGCGCCCATCATTTCTCTATTCTGAATATCTCAATTGTAGTAATGGCGAGCTTGCCTAAGACAGAGATACAGCTGATACCAGATGATTTCTGTTCTGTGTATCCAAGTTTGCCTTTCCAATCTATCCGTTAACTGGAAGCACAAAATTCAATTCAAGGACAACTTATATGTTATGGTCCTGACTCCTCACCTGTAGAGCAGAAGGAAAACCTTATTGTAAGACCAGTGAGCCTGGAAGAGAAATTCTTAGTCACTATTGTAATGGATGGCACAGAAAATCCTTAGGTAAGTGTAAGAACATGTTCCTGGGCTGGAGGCTAGGAGGAAAATCTGCAGGGAGGAAGCTGAAGAGAATTGAACAAAAGTAAGTTGATTTTGTTGTCTTCTGTTGCAGGGCTCTGATTTTGCCCAGACTTTGGTGGAGAAGAACGATACTAGATGGGTAATTGTTTCTTCACCTGCACTTTAAAATATGATTTGTCTCCTTTCCAGCTGAACGCTTACTGATAGAAGAATATCCAAGATACAGGAGGAGACCATACAGTTTAATTAGGCAATCATATAAGTGATGTCTTCATTATTGCCAGATATAAGACCTGTAACAAAGGTCTAGAATTAACAGCAATTCAAAGTGCCTTTTCTCATCCTCAGGATGAATATGTTTGCATCAATACATCAGCTTATTCATAGCCCTTAATTTAACAGAGTAGATGTACATTTGCACTCTCCACCTCTTTTCCCACACCACCTAATAGTGAATGGATGCAATTATCAAAGTTTATGTTTTTATTTAGTGACTACATTCTATGAGAAATTCAATAAAGACAAGTGCACAGTGCTACCTTTAGGAAGGAAAATTCAAATGCACAACTTCAAAATGGAACATAACTGGCCAAGCGGCAGTACTGCAAAAAAATCCGGTGGTTATAGACGATCACAAATTGAAGCTGAGCAAACAATGTGATGCAATTGCCAAAAAGGCTAAGATCATTCTGGGGCATATAAACTGGAGAGTTGTGTGTAATTGTTATACTCTATTCAGCATTGGTGGACCTCAGCTGGAGTATTGGATCCGGTTTTGGGTGCCACACATTAAGAAGGATGTGGACAAACTGGAGACAGTCTAGAGGAGAACAACAAAAATAATAAAAGGTTTAGACAACCTGACCTTTGAGGAAAGGTTAAAAAAACTGGGCATGTTTAGTCTTGAGAAAAGAAAACTGAGAGGTGACCTGATAACAGTCTTCAAATATGGGCTGTTGGAAAGGGCTGTTAGAAAGAGGATGGTGATTAATTCTTCTTCTTGTCCACTGAAGGTAGGAGAAGTAATGGGCTTAATCTGCAACAAGGGAGATTTAGGTTAGATATTAAGAAAAACTTCCTAACTATAAGGATAGTTAAGCACTGGAACAGGTTACTATGGGATGTTGTGGAATCCCCATCATCGGAGGTTTTTAAGAACAGGTAAGACAAACACCTGTCAGGGTGGTCTATATATGTTTGGTCCTGCCTCAGCATGGGGATGGACTAGATGACCTCTTGAGGTCCTTTCCAACCTTACATTTCTATGATTGTATGCTTATGTATTAGTAGTGTTTGCACTCAGCTCTTAATGTGGTTATATTTAAACTAGCTGTTTATTAGGCATCTGGTTTAACTCTCTCCCTCTAAGGATAGCAGTAATGCTTACAGTTTGTTTGTCCTGTTACACATATGGCTAAATATTTCTGATTAGATGGATTTAGAAGTTGAAGTGGGATTCCTGGGAAACAGGAATTCTGACTGGAGATTCTGAGATTTCTCTAGAACTGATGAGCCGTGTTCTTTCCTTTCGGTAGGTAATCAATGGGCTGAAGCAGAAGATTCTCAAGCTGGAACAGCAATGCAAAGAGAAAGACAACACTATCAAGTATGGCTCTTTTGGGGCAAGGAAATATATAGGACAAGAGCGGGGAGGGAATTGGACATCCATTTTTTTATGGAGTTAGATTCTCTGACTCCTTGGGAAAGATGAATTAAGTCATAACTGTTGTCAGTAGCTACCTTTGTGGTGCTCTGCTCTTGTTCGAGGATGATAACAGTCGGCTGCGTGCATGTTCCCTCTGTGTGCTGCCCCGGCTTTGCGCAGATAGCTGACATAGCAAACCCCGAGAGAACTCCCAATGACCACAGACTCTAGTAAGGTACGAAGGAACCTGAGCCAGGTTTATTGTCAAACGAAGCACAGTAATAGTTTCCCGTAGACTCTACAAGACATACTATGAATTTGTGCCCCCTGGCAATGGACTGGCTCAGTCAGTGGCGGGACTTTCCACTGCCCCCTAGGCCAGACAAAGATGCGCACTCCGGGACCTACTTTTATACAGTTACAGGACAGATTACTCATCCCTACTGACGTATTGAAGTACAGCCACTTGGCTCATTAGGGATCTATCCATCATGCTGTCCTGTCTTTAAGATGCTTCTGCCTGTTCCTTGTTATGTCTGTGGAGTGTCCTGATGTCATCTTGGCACAAGTTCCTCTTCTCACCACTTCTGTGAGTGAGGCCTGCCTCTGGCTCACAGCCCAGCTTTTGCTTAGCAATGCCTGGAAGTACTTTGGTTCAGGCTTCAGGCCTCAGACTAGGCCTCTGACACAAGAGTTTATGTTTCAGGGCCTCATCTTACTACAATAACCACATGTGACTCTTGCCATACCCATCCCAGATATTTTAAACCATTAATGGTCATTCCTTCTTATCAGATCTCCTGAGGTTACTGTTGTATTAGGGTTACCATATTTAACAAATAAAAAAAGAGGACCCTCCACGGGGCCCTGACCCCGCCCATTTCCCACCCCAGTCCCTCCCCAGTCCCGCCCTAACCCCGCCCTAACTCTGCCCCCTCCTCCCTCCCACTCCCAGCCACGCGAAAAGGGCTGCCCGAGCGCTACCGGCTTCATGGTTTGCCGGGTCGCCCCCAGACCCTGCGCCCCCGGCCGGCGCTTCCCCAGCACAGCTGGAGCCCAGGAGGGGAAGCGCCCAGCCAGGGGCGCAGGGTCTGGAGGCTGCCCGGCAAACCGTGAAGCCGGTAGCGCTTGGGCTTCGGGCAGCCCTTATGCCTCCGGACCCTGCGCCCCCGGCCGGGCACTTCCCCTCCCGGGCTCCGGCGACGCAGGGTCCGGAGGTATGGAGGCTGCCCAAAGCCCGTAGCGCTCGGCTCTTAAACAGAGCCGAAGAGTCAGGGAAGGAGCAGAGCTGCCGCGGCTGGAGGCTCTGCTCCTCCCCTGACTCTTCGGCTCTGTTTAAGAGCCGAGCTGCCCGAGCGCTACCGGCTTCGCCGGGAGGGGAAGTGCCCGGCCGGCGGCGCAGGGTCCGGAGGCAAGGGGGCTGCCTGAAGCTCATAGCGCTCAGGCAGCTCGGCTCTTAAACAGAGCCGAAGAGTCAGGGGAGGAGCAGAGCAGCCACGGGAGGGGAAGTGCCCGGCCGGCATTTTCCCGGACATGTTCAGCTTTTTGGCAATTCCCCCCGGACGGGGGTTTGATTGCCGAAAAGCCGGACATGTCCGGGGAAAAACCGGACGTATGGTAACCCTAGTTGTATTCTTCCATTTTCAGTAAATTCCAGACAGATGTGAAGACCACTAATTTGGAAGAGATGAGGATTGCTATGGAGACCTACTATGAGGAGGTACATCTGGTGAGACCCCTGCCTGTGTAAACAGGGAGGAGAGGTTCAATTATAGATTCTAGGTAGAAACCCTGAACAGTTTTACACTTGTTTCCTAGATCCCAGCTGCACCTGTCTATGTGTGAAAGTCAAGTAGACACGTGTGTGTTTTGTATATATATAAAAGCACCAACTAGGTGTACTTGTAAAAGCCTTGATGTAAAGCAGAAAACCTATTTTTAATTAAACAAGGCAAGTAATGAAACTAATACAGTGTACAGCTCCGAGCACAGCATCCATATTAATGCCAGTAGGACCATACTCTCATTTTTGGCCATGGCATTGTTACCTGTGCTAATGCCACAAGGATCTCACTTCTATTTTCACTTACCAGACACTGCATAGTAGGTTAGCATTCTGAGCTTTCCAACAGTTAAGTCTTTTCTGTGCCAGCTATGTATGTCCATTAAGGCAATCTATCTTTTATACTTCAGATTCATCATCTCCAAACCCTGCTGGCAAAATCTGAGGCTGTGGGGAAAAAGTATGTTTATTTCTTCTGGGACGTGTGCATGTATATGTTTTTGGTATATACTTTGTATACTATACTAAGTGATGGAAAACAATTGCATGTAAATTGTTGTTTGTCTCATAACTTAGATACTGGTGGATTTGCTTTTCCACACTACCTCTGTTGACTTCACAGCGTGCGTGTCATGCCCATGTTGCTTCCACAGTAGATCTGTCACTCTGAATTGATGGGCTTTTAATGAGGAAAACAAAAGGCATCTACCTCAATTAGAGTTTTAAATTCCCATCCTGTATCACCAAAACAGGATCTCCCTAAAGAGACACTAAATCAAAAGAACACTCTCATTGTCAAACAGAACAAAGAAATACATTTTACTTTACAGGGAAACCAAATACTAAAGCTGTTTGAAAATGAAGCAAAACATTTTAAAACAGAGCAATTGAAAGCTCAAAAAAGAATTTCTAGCATTTATTCCCCATAAAAGACAATCCATGTCTTTACCCCAAAAATCGAACTGCTTCTCCTGGCAACATTATATGGATAGAGATTGTTGGATATTTGATTTATGCACATTTAAGTCACTTATGTAGACTGCTCTAGAATGTGTGCTGCAAATAAAGAAAGTGCTTTGGTGTGAAAATAATCCTGTAGCGCAGGGGCATTGGTCCACAGTATGACTGAGACAGATTAATGGTAGCAGTTAGGAGGTGTTAGGATATCGTGAGAGTGAGACATAGAGCAGTGTCTCTGAAGATATGTCTGGCTGTGTGGTTGCTGCTCATGTAGGCGTACCCAGGCTAGCTTTGCTTTAGCTAGAGATCAAAGCTAGCTTGAGTAACATTATCTGTGAAGCCGCAGCAGCATGAGCACAAGCTAGCATGGGCATGAACACGGGCTAGCCCAGGGGTCGGCAACCTTTCAGAACCAGTGTGCCGAGTCTTCATTTATTCACTCTGATTTAAGGTTTCGCGTGCCAGTCATACATTTGAATGTTTTTAGAAGGTCTCTTTCTATAAGTCTGCAATATATAGCTTAACTATTGTTGTATGTAAAGTAAATAAGGTTTTTAAAATGTGTAAGGAGCTTCATTTAAAATTAAATTAAAATGCAGAGCCCTCCCAGCCCCCCCCCGGACCGATGGCCAGGACCCGTGCAGTGTGAGTGCCATTGAAAATCAGCTCGTGTGCCGCCTTCGGCATCTGTGCCATAGGTTGCCTACCCCTGGGCTAGCCACTCAGGTATGTTCCCAGGATCAGGAAGCTAGTCTGTGCCGCTGCCACTGCTGCTGCAGATACACTGCTACTGTCACTTGTGCTAGCTTTGATCTAGGACAGGTGCATAGATCAAAGGTAGCTCAGATATGCTTACATGACCTACAGTTACACCTCCTGACTGCGATGTAGACATACCCTTAGGCCAGTTTACTAATGCTTGTCCCTGTTGGACCAGGGATCAAGAGGAGATGCATGCTGGGCAAAACATGCTGTAGTGAGTCTAAAAATAAAACACAAAGGCAAAATATAAAATATTAATAACTTTATAGTGTGTCACCTGCCCAACCAAAGGCACACAGGCAGTTGGAGAACTTTAATGAGAAATATTACAGCATTAAAATTAGCCATTGATCTGAACCAAAGTTCTGGGCCAAGCATTTGGGGGAAAATCAGATCCAAATCCCAACTTCGCAGCTGAGGCACATCGCTAATTACAATAAATAAAAGTACCAGTATGATATACCTGCCCTCTAAACTAAGAATCAGCAGAACTGGATTATAATCCTATAATCATCAGGATTATAATAGCAGGGTTATAAAAATAGGATTAGAATGGTGGGGGTTTGTAGGTCATGCTTGAGGTGAATTGCTAAACGGTGTTGAGGAAGCTTGCACAATGACTGCTTCCACTTTACCTAAATATAGATAGTGCTATTAGTCTCATTATTAAAAATTAAAAGGAAAAATCAAGACAACAAATTAGCTTGTGAGCGGGGGATGTGAGCACCTAATACCCTTTGGCCCCTACCCAAAGTGATGTCCACTCCTTCCTGGCTGACTGGAGTGTTGCTCCAACATGGGCATATTGGAGAGGAATATTGGGGGTGGGATGAAGGAGATATTTTGGAGGAATCTGTATTCTTAAAATAGTTTTAAACTCTAAATTAAAAATTGTCCAGATGATATCGAGGGAGATTATAGACATGAAGATAAAAATTCTGGAGCAGTGATGGAAGCTACCATGAAGACGATAGAGAAAGGTCTGTGCAGTAGGATGAAGATAGGAATATGGCAGTGCCTCAAGGTTGCTTTCAAAGTATCTAGTGTAATATGATTTTAATTTAATCTCTATCATGAATGTGAGTAACATGGGAGTAAAATTACATTCAGAGAGCAAAGTAAGCGCAGATGCGCAAGGCAGTGTTAGTCCAGCCTCCTGAAAGATGAGGGCAGAGTACTGGTTAGACAGGAAGGATAATGATCTGCTGAGCATGGAAGATAATATCTCAATACTTCAGAATGTGCTTGTGCTTCCCTGTCTGAAACACAATGGGCCATTTTAATCCCTGGCATAACTGTTAAAATCAGTGCAATTCCACCAGAACTGTGGATGGGTAATACTGTATATTCCTTCTGTTCCCCTGTTCTGTCATTTGTGGTGGATTAAAAACTGGAATTTAGTTTGTCACTATTAAAAATATTTCATTTATTTTGGCTCAGGCCTGCAGTGAGTTAAAGAAGTTGCCTTTCAGTGCTGAAGGCTATCAAATTCAATTTAAGTTACAGGTGAAAATGAGTCATCAGGTTTCCTTCTAGTCCTCATTTGTGCATAGCTCAAAAAAAAAAAAAATGGTGAGGACAGTCTCTGCCAATTGCATGACTAGCAGTCTTTACTCACAGGGCCAAGGACTGGAATAGCAAATGATGCTGAAGGTCAGAACTATGATGCAAGGTGCCTCCTTGGATCATTGCGGACTTAAGTTATAGTGTGTTTAGTCTCTCCTTTCCTGAATCTTAATACCGTTGCCTTTTAGAACTATGTGTGTACAATATAAACCTTTAAAGTACATTTTGACTCTCTGTTGAGCAGGATGCATAAAAAGGACTAGGCAGTTATCTTTTCCTTTCTCCAAAAATAACTAAATTGCTCTGGCATCAGAGGGTGTGATGTCCCTTTGCTGCCAAAGTTAAAAAACCTTCAGTTCCTCAGTATTGTCCATTCCACACAATCTGCAACTCTGTGATTTGTTTATTTTATGTGTTTGTTTATTTTAACTTGACAGCTGCCTGAAATAATGGGCATTGAGTGATGCGGGTACCATTTCTGTCATCTCCCCATTTTTCTCTCTGGGGCAGTCCTATAAAAAACCCTTCCTTGTTTGGTTGTTTGTTTTCACTTTGTTTCCCTTCGTAGACCTCTTAAGAGTGAATTGGGCCCAGCTTTTCATACTGTGTATGCCATATCCACGACTGTCTTCCCCTTCTCCAGTAGGCTGCCATTGAGACTGTATTCCAGTGCGCAGAGATGTGTGGCTTCTTCACAAACTGTTTTATATATTGGCCATTGTGTCTGGCATTTGGCCATGGCAGGGCTTGGTCAATTCGTTAAGTCTCTCAGCATGGTTTGCTGGAGGAGGTTGCTCTATAACCTGGGTCTCTCCCATAGCAGTGCAGAGCAGTTGTTCCAGGTTATCAGGAATCCTGTAGTGGGAACAAACTTTACAACCACTTCTAATGGAAGTTGAGTTACCCTCAGTATGTCCAGTAGAATAATTAAAAAGCAAAACTGCAGCAACATCATCTAGTTCTGGAGGCTCTGAACACACTGTAGTCTCTAACTTGTCTGTTTCCTGGTGTTCCCACCACACTTGTGTTGCCTGCATTCTCTAAGTCTGTTTCTTATCTAGTGTTGATTCCAGTGTATCTTTATAAATGGAGAGATAAG
This sequence comes from Malaclemys terrapin pileata, assembly GCF_027887155.1. Lineage (NCBI taxonomy): Eukaryota > Metazoa > Chordata > Testudines > Emydidae > Malaclemys > Malaclemys terrapin. The sequence continues at coordinate 77,038,673 of NC_071514.1, read as the reverse complement.
CTTGGTACGGGACTTCCTTCAAAGGAGAAAGAGCATCTGATAACTGAATGCTGCACTAACATGTCTGAAAATTTAGCTTAGAAATTACTTGTAATGCATTGCTCCTTCTTCCCAAATGCACCCTTCCCTCTCCTAACCCCAATCTGCTTGTTTATTGAGTGTGGGGGGGGTTCTCATTTGTTTGTAGTTATTGCCTGTGTGTGCTGTGTTTGAGTCTAAACCCCTGCTCTTGTCCTCTTTTCCAAGCACAGATCCCTTCCAGAGAGCAGAGAATCCCAGAAACGGCTGAAAGTGCTGAATGCTGCTGTTCTGCGATTATCCAAGAACATCAAAGAGCTGCAAGATGAAAATAAGAGCCTGAAAGCAGATCTAGACCGAGTGCTGAGCAATTCCCCTGCTTCCAGCAAAACAAAAAGTATGTGTTGAAAAGTTAAGGTAGGGAACTTGGCTTCAAATACACAGAAAGGAGGTGGGAGAGAGGCACAGTTCATAGACAACATGGCAATATGGATACAGCTCCTAGAGGCATTGCAAATGTGTTACCTGAAAATGGGCAGCAATCAGTCTGTAACTATTATTCCAGGAGCATCAAACTGGCTCCTTGAGTAGACTGAATACCTTTTCAGTTAGGGTCTGTGGGCCAGGAGTCACTAGCAAGGGGCACATTTTGCTGTCTCATCTGACTGCAGAATGTGTCTCTGTAGCTGGCAAAGTTACAGATCATACTGGAAGACAATTCCATTCTGTTTTGAAAAAATAAATGCCTTTGTGAAACTGTCCTTCTACTGGTCACTAAGGCTTGGTCTACACTACAGACTTATGTTGGTATAACTACGTTGCTCAGGGGTGTGGAAAATCCACATCCCTGAGCGACAGAGTTATACCAACCTAACCTTGGTGTAGACAGCGCTATGTTGACACGAAGGCTTCTTCTGTCGACATAGCTACCACCTCTTGGGAGATGGAGTACCTACACCAATGGGAGAAGCTCTCCTGTTGGCATAGGTAGCATATTCACTAAATGCTACAGCAGTGCAGCTACACCGCTGTATGTGTAGACAAACCCTAATTTACCCCTTTATGCATTCCTGCCACAATCCGTTCACACACCTCCCATCCCCATTTGTCAGTTTTCTCACTTTTGCTTACAATCCAATCCCCCACTGCCTCTAGGGAGTCTTCCTCATTCTCTTTTCCCTCCCACACCCTTGTGGCATTTCCTCTCTGGGTGCTGTTCTCTGAAGGGGGAGTGAGGAGCACCCCTTCTTTGACATTGTGGCAGTAGGAATCAGGGAAGCGGGGGGGACACTGCGCTCTGGTGTGTGGTAGTGGGGTACCCAATCAGGCATGAGTTCCCTTCTCAATTCCAGTTGCTCCAGCTCCCTCCCAGTCTCTTTGAGCTACAGCAGGCACCTGTAGGTCAGACCCCTTTGTTAAATCAGAGGGAATTACAGACTGGAGGAAAGTGTCCTGGGGCCATGTGTTTGACACCCATGCTTGTATCCATTCAGAGAGTCTGGAGGAACAAGACATTCCCCATAAAGCCCTGTTTTCCATCATCCAAATGTATACTGTACTGGTTTAAATAGTCTAATTTGAAATGGTTTGAGTAGGATGTCAAACATTTCTAGATCATTCCATCTCTAAAGCTGGTTTTCAGTCTCCTACATACTTTCTGAATGGACACAAGCTTCCTTTTTCTAGGGATTTGTGTCTCACCAATCCAGTTTCTTGTTTAAAACCTTGTTACCTTCTTTAGATTACAGTGAGTGGAGCAGACAGAGGCTGATGAGACGGATTTCAGAACTGGAAAAAGTGAGTGACAGAAATAATATAGCCTGTCTTATCAATGGTAGAACAGAAAACATAAAGTCACTGATCTGTGTTCATGGTGCCTTATCCTTCCAAGTATCAGCTTGGTGCACTCTCTCTTATACATATGAACAGCTATCTATACTGTTCCCTTTTCTGCTGTGTCATACTCATCTTGTATAGCTGCGGCTTTAAGATTAATCTCCCTTTGATCCTGCTTTTCTTTCCTAGGCTAGCCAGATCCTCATCTGGTGTAAATCAATATGGCTCCATTGAAGTCAGTTTGTACCAGATGAGGATCTTCCCTCCCTCTGTCCCCCTCCTCCCCATATCTTATAGAGGCAGAAAGAGAAAATTTTCAATTTCCCCCCCTAAACTTCTAGGAAGTGCATGAGATGGAGAACAACAGATTGCAGTCATCAGCTAATGGCACATCACCATTGCTTGCTCTGCCACCTTCAGCTTCTGTACAATTGGATCAGCCAGACACTCAAGAACCTGACCCCCTTGAAGAATGTGAGCATCTACGAGGGCTGGTGAAGAAACTGAAAGGTGATAGGAGTGCACTTCAAAATCAACTGGCCAGTAAATAGTAAGTCTGACTATTGTCTGGGATGTTACAGTCTCTGACCTTGTCTACACTAAAGGGAAAAGTTGATCTAAGCTACGCAATTTGAGTTACGTGAATAGCGTAACTCAAATCGACAGAGCTTAGATCTACTTACCACGGGGACAACACTATGTGACGTCGATGGAAGACACTCTTCTGTCAACTCACCTTACTCTTCTCAATCCGGTGAAGTAAAGGAGTTGACGGGACAGCGATCGACGGTCGATTTAGCGGGTCTCACTAGACCCGCTAAATCGACTGCTGATGCATCGATCACCGCAGGGTTGATCCTCCGGTAAGTGTAGACAAGCCCTCTGCGACAGTCTTTTCATAGGTGTGAAGCGTTTCACATTGTATCATGAAAGGAGCTATGTGAAAAGTTTCTCCCATTTTAAACAAAATTGGAGCATTTGAGATTTTGGGAAGGGTTTGGCTGGATTTGCAAAAAAGATTTAAAAATCCACTCTTTATCATATCAGCTTTGTAAAAAGTTGCTATTTATGAATGGCAAGATTGACCATCAAAAATGGAAACTTCTGCATGTTTCTGAAGAATTTTAAAGGCCAATGAAATTTTTGGAAAGATAACATTTGAAGAACACTAAAATTTCATAGTTACTTCTTTAAATCATTTTGCGATCCTTTTTCAGTTTTACTGTGAGAATTTTGCAACAGAAGTTTTGACCTGATCTACCATTTTCTCCTCTGAAACATACCTCTCATTTTCTGCTGTACTCTGGCATTCATCCTCCAACTGAGCAGCTGAATTCCTTTGCTATTTCTTACAGTAGTTGTGTTTGTCAGTGCATGGAGAGACAGCTTAACTTTACCAGGTGCTTAGATGTGTGCACAGAGCAGCCTGTATGTTAATATGATCCTTCAGTGCAAAGATGCACATGGACAAAGACCTAATATCAATACCATGCAAAAAGTCCTTTTTCATCTAAACCATGTATACCATAGTGTGGGGGGTTATAAGGACAAATATATACTTATTTAAAATATAGAATTCCTGTTCAAGTTTAAACAAAACAGATTTTATTCAACATTAGAAGTGTAAGCAACAAATAATTCTTCTAATGCACTGAAATGCAAATTATATAAACATTGCCTTAGAGCTTAATTCCCTATTCTCATACAGTTCAGAGGTGAAGCAGTTACAGCAAGCAAAGACTGAATTGGAGAGGGAACTGCAAAAGCTGCAGGAGATGGAGAAAGAAAAGAGTGAAAAAGAGGAGACTTTGAGGTACCGTGAGAGGCATTTTCCAATTTTGAAAGGGACTGATAAAGTTGAGTATGACACAGTTCTCATACTAAGTGGTTCAAAATATGCAGAATGTCATATGAAATGTGGGGAACGATGAGTAAATGAGGTATCTGGGCAGAACTGTTTTGGCTAAATGATGATGATCTTGGAATAAGTTTTGGGGGAAGGTGATTTGAAGTATGAATGATATCTCTGTGTCTGGAGGGATGGGGGACAGGAGTATGGTGGAAGATCTGAAATGTAGGATTAAAGTAGGGCTGTCAAGCAATTAATAAAAACTAATTGCGCGATTAATTGCGCTGTTAAACAATAATAGAATACAATTTATTTAAATATTTTTGGATGTTTTCTATATTTTCAAATACATTGATTTCATTACAACACGGAATACAAAGTGTACAGTGCTAATTTTATATTTATTTTTTATTAAAAACATTTGCACTGTAAAAAAACAAAAGAAATAGTATTTTTCAATTCACCTTATACAAGTACTGTAGTGCAATCTCTTTATCATGGAAGTTGAACTTACAAATGTAGAATTATGTACAAACACATAACTGCATTCAAAAATAAAACAATGTAAAACTTTAGCGTCTACAAGTCCACTCAATCTTACTTCTTGTTCAGCCAGTCGCTCAGACAAACAAGTTCGGTTACAATTTGCAGAAGATAATGCTGCCCACTTCTTGTTTACGTCACCTGAGAGTGGGAACAGGCATTTGCATGGCACTGTTGTAGCTGGCATCGCAAGATACGTACCAGATGTGCTAAAGATTCATATGTCCCTTCATGCTTCAAGCACCATTCCAGAGGACATGCGTCCATGCTGATGACAGGTTCTGCTCGATACCGATCCAAAGCAGAGTGGACCGACGTATGTTCATTTTCATCATCTGAGTCAGCTGCCACCAGCAGAAGGTTGATTTTCTTTTTTGGTGGTTCAGGTTCTGTAGTTTCTGCATCAGAGTGTTGCTCTTTTAAGACTTCTGAAAGCATGCTCTACACCTCTTCCTTCTCAGATTTTGGATGTCACTTCAGATTCTTAAACCTTGGGTCGAGTGCTGTAGCTATTTTTAGAAATCTCACATTGGTACCGTCTTTGCGTTTTGTCAAATCTGCTGTGAAAGTGTTCTTAAAACAAACATGTGCTGGGTCATCATCCGAGACTGCTAAAAACATGAAATATATGGCAAAATGCGGGTAAAACAGAACAGGAGACATACAGTTCTCCCCCAAGGAGTTCAGTCACAAATTTAATTAATGCATTTATTTTTGTTAATGAGCATCATCAGTATGGAAGCATGTCCTCTGGAATGGTGGCCGAAACATGAAGGGGCATACGAATGTTTAGCATGTCTGGCACGTAAAAGCCTTGCAACACCGGCTACAAAAGTTCCATGCGAATGGCTGTTCTCACTTTCAGATGACATTGTAAATAAGAAACAGGCAGCAGTATCTCCCGTAAATATAAACAAACTTGTTTGTCTTAGCGACTGGCTGAACAAGAAGTAGGACTGAGTGGACTTGTAGACTCTGAAGTTTTACATTGTTTTGTTTTTGAGTGCAATTATGTAGCAAAAAAAATCTACTTTTGTAAGTTACACTTTCATGATAAAGAGATTGCACTACAGTACTTGTATGAGGTGAACTGAAAAATACGATTTCTTTTGTTTATTATTTTTATAGTGCAAATATTTGTAATAAAAATAATAATATAAAGTGAACATGTACACTTTGTATTCTGTGCTGTAATAGAAATAAATATATTTGAAAATGGAGAAAAACATCCAAAATATATAATAAATTTCAATTGGTATTCTATTGTTTAACAGTGCGATTAATCATGATTCATTTTTTTTATCTCGATTAATTTTTTTGAGTTAATCGCATAAGTTAACTGCGATTAATTGACAGCCCTAGATTAAAGTAAACCTTGAAAAGCTGGTATGTTAGTCTGGATGACCTTTTCTTGTCCTCCTTTTTGATTATGAGGAGAGAGCTGTAGATCCTCTACTTTACCCTTCCACCCTGACTCCTAACAGTGTGGTTTCCCATCCACTAGAGGAGTTACAGGATTTAGAACTGAGCAGTGATCATTAGAGAGACAATCATGGCAAAAAATGTGTTCCTGTTACATCAATCAGAAACTAACATCAAGCCAAAGTAAAACACACAATTTTGCCACAATCTTGTATCTGCCAGTCACTGAATTATTGGGTCAGGTGCAGAGGCATAAAAAATAGCATCAAAAGTATCACCGTGACCTTGGTCACTGTTAATTTTAATTTAGTACTCTGACATCTCTCTTTGTGAGTTCATTTTCCATATCTGTCACTATGGAGACATGCATTGTGTGCTCCTGTACAGCAGAAAAGTTTCTGGCTATAAATAACTCTGCCCTCCTAACTATAGGGAGGAAATCCAGAGCCTTACACACAAAGTGAGAGAACTGGAGGCGGAACTACATGAAGACAAGAGACAAACTGCAGATGATACCATGGAAACGCCAAACAAGGTATAACCTCATTCTTTCTTGCATCCCATTTGTACGCTTACAGATTGGGCAGTTGAAGTCTTTCTGGTTGATAGATATTCAGGTCCATAATGCAATTGTGATTTCTTCAGATCCCTTCCTATACTAACTTAAACTGTAACCAAGGAAGGTTGTTGCTTGTTTATACCAATTTCATTTGTAAATTATAATTTCCCTAGATGTGCCTTTCATTTGCAGATGTGTCCTCAAGGGAAGAATGTCAGCAGGCAGTCCCTTTTGTTGCTAATCCTTTTAGAAACAGTTGTACTTTATGGGCCAAATCCTTCACTGAGGACCAGATTGACAAAAGTATTTAAACACCTAAAGATATGCGGATAGGCACCTCGTGGGATTTACAAAAGCACTTGAGTTTGGCACCTAACTAACTTAGTGAATATATAAAAGTGCCTAAAGTGTCCATCTCCATTTTTAGGTGCTTACATACCATTGTCAGTCTGGTCCCAGCTTCTTATACAAGCAACATTCCCATTGAATTCATTATGAGTTTTGCTGGAGTAAGGATTGCAGGCTTTAGCCCTCTGGGTGTGTGGTGAGTGGGCTTAATTTAATAGATTCATAGATTTTAACTCTTATATAACATAGGCTGTAGAATTTCACCCAGTAGTTTCTGCATCAAATCTATAATTTCTGGGCATATCTTTTAGAAAGATATCAAATCTTGATTTAAAGATGGATAATGCACTACACTGGTAAATTGTTCCAGTGGTTAATTACCCAAAATTTTGTCCATAGGCTTTATGGTGATTGTTTACCCTTAATGTAAAGCTGGTCCTTGCTTGCTCACTGCAGTATTACAAGAGCTCACACGTTGAAAAGATTATTTTTTAAACAGAAAAAAGAATTGTGGGGCTAAAAACACTTCAAGCAGATACTTTTAGGTTAAAAATATAGAGTAGTACATTCAGTTTACATTGGACATTGTTTCACACCACCAAAGAGAAATCCATTGCAGAGCCTTATGATTCTCTTCCACGCATCTGCATTTTTACTAATACCCAGCAAATTTAAAAATAAAATTCTCGGGAGCATGAACAGAAACAAACAAGATACCAAAATTGATATTAGTATCTGTTAGAAGGTTTGTGCTTTGACAGCTTTTGTTTCTGTATTATTACTAAATTTTATCATCATGCAGTTTGCACAGTTGTGGAAAGATTTCCTAAATAAGGCTAGTGTATTATATTGATGCTTTTTCTTTGTTTGGTATTGCATGTATTCCTGGAGATCCAAGGGCTGTGACTTTTTATTAAGTTGTATACATTGCATGAATTGGTCTCAGATTCAATACCTGGCCAGTTAGCCCCTTGAACCACATATCTTTTTATTATTCTGTTTTCTATATTGCCAAAAGTGTGCGACTTTTCCCATTAGGATTAGCTTCTTTTAGTCTATAATCCAAAAATGGATTTTTTTGGTGCTTGTTCCTACTTCTGTGATGCTGACATGAATTATGCAGTATTTGTCTTCAGCAAAAAACTGTGGTGATAGGGAGTTTCAAGTAAATAATATTGCTGGTGTTTTTGATCACAGTGTAATGAAAAATAGACACCAGAACATGGATAACAACATAATATGAATAAGAGTGCCCGCTTGATAGGCGGATATTGTTTTTGACATAAGATGCTATTCTGTCTGGGTCAGTTTTATGTTCTGTGTTGTGGACTGATGAATATTAGATAGGGTCATTCCAAGTAACTTCAAAAAAACCAAAACCTGCAGATTTTTTGACCAATATCAGTCCTTTGATTGAAAATACAGGTCTTGTGCCCTTGTTTTTAATCATTCTTGTCTTCCTATTTATGTTTAATTTTAATAATACACTGTAGCTTTGAATATAAGATGATCCATTTAATAAACTTAGGTCCATAATTCAATTTTTTTTAAAGTGTATAAGTAAATAAGTCCTTTCAACAGAATACAAAGCTCTTCTCAGTTCTCATGTAAAATAAACTTTCTATGTTATTGTAAAATGTTTTGTAGGAGAATGAGTTAACTCAATCTTCAAATTCTGCTTATAACTTTTTGTTGATTGATTAGTAAAATATCACTGACATTTTCATTACCATCCTCCTAGTAAGGTGGAAAATTTGGTTTTGTGCCTGGGCTGGTGGATTTTCACTACCATTTTTGCTGTATTAAATATTGACAAAAAGGCTGTCTTAAATATTTCTAAAGCGCAGAGAGTGGATCTTCCTGGTATAAAACCTGGTTGGTCTTCGTGGATTATAATGGTGGCTGTTCTCTTGTATAATTGCATTGCTAGCAATTTGGCAAGGGTTTTGTGTCTTTATACAGCAATGTGGTAGGTTTGTGTGAACTACAGCAGTGGGGTCTTTTTAGAGTTGACAAATGGAGCTAGCATGGCCAAGTTAAGAGAGCCTGCTGTGGTAAGTGAAGGCCCTGATAAAGGCCCAGTATGAGGCCTGAGGCCTGAACCAAACTAAAGTAATGGTCAAGACTTTGCTAACATAAAGCAAAGTTAAGCTGTGAGCCAGAGGCAGGCCCTGCCACAGAAGCTGGCAAGGAAAGGGCTGATGTTGCATAAATATATATTCACCTAGCAAAGTTAAAGTATAAATGTGGTACCAAGACATACCATACAGGAACATTCCACAGATAACATGGAACAGGCCGACCCATCCCAATGACCGGGGCAAAAGGGTAAAATGATGGATAGAGTTGTTTTGATCGAACCAACATGTACGAGGTGAGAGGCGGCACCTTACTACGTAGAGGGATTGCACCTCGATACGTCAGGAGTGATGTGTAACTTGTTTGTACCTGTGTATAAGAATGTATCCCTGGGATGATGTCTTTGCCCAGCCGAGGGGGCAGTGGAAAGTCCCGCCACTGACTGAACTGAGTCCATTGCCAAGAGGCACTTTCTCGTAGTATGCCCGGTAGACTAAGTAATCTAGGGGGAACTGCAATTGTGTCCAAGGGCGCAATAAACCTGGCTGAGGTGCCTTCGTACCTTATTAGAGTCTGTGGTCATCGGGGGTTCTCGTTGGGTTTGCTGTGTCGGCTATCTGCAGAGCTGGGGCAGCACACAGAGGGAACACATGCACGCAGCCGAGTGATATCAACATAGGAGAAAGCAGAGCACCACACCGGTAGCATCTGACAACACCTGCTAATAAGTTAATTAGGTGTGTGAGAATTCCTTCAATATTTTCCAGGCAGGTAATTGTATGAGATAGATTGACATGTTGTGGATCAGTCATGTGATTTGCCTGAGACAGAGTACCAAACTGTACCCTTGTAACCAGAAATAGGAAGCTCTTTGTTTTGTTTCCTTTGCTTTCCAAGTTGCTGATTTGTTAAAGGTATAAAGAGGAACAGGATTGTGTTCATTTACATTGGACTCCCCTTGTTGGTGTTTCAGGATAGCCATCCCATCAGTAAGTTGAAACAAATGAGTATAAGACCAGTTATGTGGTCCTTACACTTGCAAAACTCCAGTGGAAATTGATCGAAGTTTTGCCTGTGAAAGGACTGCAAAATCAGGTCCTTTGGCATAAATTCTCAAGTTGTCAGCATTACAAGTTATGTCATTTTTCAACAAGAGAGTAACTGCCACTACGGGAATGGGTATCTAAGAAATACCTACAATAATACACCTTTAGATATTTAAATAAAAAACTTTAATTTCATATCCAGTTCACAGTTAAGACAAGTGAGGAGTGTATTTTGTTGTAAGAATTTTCCAAATTCTGAGCTCAACATAACAAATGCAGATATCTTTTAAAATAGGATTTTCTTCTCCAACTTCCCTACATCATGTGAGAAAATAATTTCTTCTCCTGTTGAACTCCCTCTTTCTTTCCAGTCCTTGCTGTCTTACAGCTCCAGAAAGAATCACATACCAGCAATCCCATTTAGTATGTACACTACATTCAAGTGTTTTGCCTTCACAGCCTTCATTTGCCTGCTTTCATCAGGGCAAAGAAGACAACAGGAAGGAGCAAGCAGCCAAACTCATCCAGAGCCAGTGGAAGGCATACAGAAACAAGGTGAAATTCTTATAAATGGACAGAGAGGGTTTTTTTTTTTTAATATCCTGCTACCTCACCTTCATTTCAGGGTATTGAGTAGCCTGTTGATGAGCATCAGGAATCAGAGCACTAATGCAGTCATAAGTAAATGTCTGACTTTCCTTTTTCCCCTGGATATTTCTCCTTTCTTCAGGGCCACTGATTAAGGATAGTTCTTTTCATTTCTGTCATCCTGTATGCTGGAAACTCTGCTGGCATTCTAACAGTGAATGTGAATTTTGCTAGGAGCAGGCATGACTTGACTGAATTAATGGGAAAGGTGTCTGTAGTAGCCAAGACAAGGATAAAGGAGTACTGAGTACTAGAGCTGGTCAAAAAATTTCCATTGAAACTGTACTTTAATGGAAAACTTGGTTTTTGATTAAAATGACTTTTTTCATAATTATCTGCTTTCTGTGGAAAATTTTGATAGTTTTGTCAAAAAACAAAAACACACCCAGAAACTGAGTATTTTTAAATTTTTGGCTAAAAACAACTATTTTGTTTCTAAAATGCTGCTGCACTGTTCCTTGAGAATTGTAGTGAAGCTGCCTCATGTTCCCATCCTCCTCTGGGCTGGGCTCTCCAGCTTGATTTCTCCCATGACTCATCACAGCTATGTGATTCCCCCAGTATATGGCCTCCCTCACCAAGAGATTTCCCATGGGAGATGTAGTCTTACCAGGGATCCCAGCCTATAGAGGAGAAAGGGAACATGAGGAACCCAAACTATAACTCCCATCAGGCACCCTGGAGACATTTCAGAATTTAAATATGTTAGATTTTGATTTTTCACTGAAAATTTGAAATTTTCAATGGATAACTTGGATTTTTTTTTTCATTTTCATCAGAATTTTTCTCAGAAAGAAAACCTATTTTCCAGCCAGCTCTGAGTACCGTAAGTGAGCTAAAACAGAAATGCAAGACATTACAGATTTTTGGAACTTGTATTTAAGTGCCAGAGTTGGAAACCAGTGCTCAGATGTTGAGGACAGGGAAAGAAGTGGAATTAAGACATTCTTTCCATAACCCAACCAGTCATGGCCCAAGTGTGAGAACCTGATTTTTAGAATATGTGAGACAGAAGCAAAATAAATGATTCAATGAAAAATAATAAAGTAAGGTGCATGAAATAAAGAGGTTTTAAATTATTTTGAAAGGTATTATAAAAAGTTTTGGGGAAATCCGTTCCATGGCTTAGCATTTCTGAGATCAGTAATTTGCAGAGGTAAATGGTGTGGCCAGTCCAGGTTCACGTAGGATAATACTGTCGGTATATGTGGAGCTAAAATGAGTGGTGGTCTTTGTAACTCAGTATGGTTCAGAGGGATGATTCTGTGCCACTTAAACCATCACTGCAAACCTGGAAATTCCTTAGCCTGAGTTCCATCCAGCTAGGATAAGGTGACAAATTAAAAGAATAGCTTATATTAATTTTTTTTTTTATGAACAAACAAAGTAAATGATGCATCTCTATATCCATGATTTCAGGGGTTAGTGGATTTTTTATGTTCCCCTATTTCTATCAAGCTAAAGAATAAACAATCCCCCCAAAAATCCAATTCCAGAAAGCTTCCCCAGGGAAGAAAAACTGGGCTTTTCAGTTGTTTTGGGATGTTTTGTAGTAGCTGTAAGAAAATATGAGACCTTCTGGAGTAATCTTTTATTAAATAAAAGCCATAAATCCTTATGATGTTAATTTAGAAGTTTTCTCTATTTCAGAAAGAAGAAATTGCTCTGGATCAGGTGAGTGTGTATCGCACCAATAAAATGACCATTCAGGTTCACTTTGTAATAAACAAGTAGAAACAAGGAGTTATGTAATTTTTTAAGCGATTTTATTATGAGCAGGAGCACTAGGTATTGCTCATAATAAAGGTTGTGTGACAGTTTACCTTCTGACATCCTCTTTTCAGTTGTTCATGACTGACCTAAACTTTCTCCTTTTGAGTTCAAATTTTCTATACGTGGTCTCTGCCAAAAGATGCATCCTTTCAGAAAATGGAAGCAAAAATGGTTCTGGCACTTTTGAGTATAAGGAACTGCGGGTGAGATGGAGAAGAGTTTTCCCATTATAATAAAATAATTCTTGCAGCCTTTCTATCTTCAAAAAGGCTGGATGTTGACATTTGACATGGAAACAGCCCTCGTTAAGAAGTGCCTGTTACAAGGCAAGTGTGCCCCATCCCCTCGTGGGGCGGGGTAATTATTTTCCCTGTGGTTGCATCCTTATGATCACCCCTTGTCTTGGGGTAGTGTGTGTGACAGGTTTGGGCCCTTTGGGGTGTCACCTGATGTGCTGGGGCTTAACTGAGCCTCCCCTGCTCAATTAGCCTGGGTTCCCTCTCCCTGCTTTGCTGGATTAGGCTCTCTGGCTTCTTGCAGCACACACACAGGTAGGGCCACACCCCGCTGCCAATACAGACTGAAGTCAGCTCTGTGTGAAAGGGCTCCCTCAGCACTCACGTGCCCACTCCCTTTAAGCAGTACAAACCCAAAGGTTTTATGAAATTTGCCCCCTCCCTCAATATGGAGGGAGATATGCACAACTACTTATGTCCCTCCCCCCATTAGAAATTAATTACATGAACTGGGTTATATTGTAATCAAGCAATACGTTCATTAACTACAAAAGGTGAATATTAGAGATAACAGACAGAACAAAGGAGATTACTGAGCAAATAAAACAAAGTACGCAAGCTAAGCTCAATATACTTAAGAAACAGGTTACAAAATGTAATTTCTTACCCTAAATGTTATTTTAGGCAGGTTGCAAAGTTTCTGTGGTTCAGAGTTCCAGTTATATTTCTTTTCAGACTGGACCCCTGTCTCAGTCTGGACTCCCCCTACCTTCCCTTCAGGTGGCTTTAGCATTCTTTCTTCTTGGGCAGACAGGCCATGGAGAGGACGAGCTACATTTGCCTTCCTGCCCACCCTTAAATAGGATTTACATAAGGCAGGAATCCTTTGTTTCCCAAACTTGACACCCCCCAGTGGAAAGTTACAAGAAGTCCCAGGTAATGTTTAGTATCAGGTGATAAAGACCATCTGACTCTGTACTATCACAGCGAGTATCACATGGGTCAGTGGCAGTATGGAATGTCCGCAGGAAGGCCAAGCCTTTTCATAGGCCATTGTCCTTGCTGATGTGCCATCTGCCCTGTCTGGCTTTTCCATTGTTGTGCCTGAAGTGTTAGCAGTGGACGTCACCCAAAGTAGGATAGTTGAAATACAGACACATAGTCAATATTCCTAAGTCTAGATACAGAAATGATATAGGCATACAAATTGGATAATCACATTCAGTAAATTATAACCTTTCCAATGATATCTTACGAGACCCATCTTGCATAAAGTACATCTCAGTTATGTCATATTCATATCATAAGCATATTTTCGTAAAGAATATGGAGTGAAACGTCACAGTGTGGCCTTGCAGTAAAAATCATTGTGGCCGCTCTCTCTCTCTCAAGGTTGTGTGGCCCAATGGCCAGAGTCAGGGTGACAACCCCTTCCCACATAGCTATGGGATCTAATGGCCTGCATCAATATGGCTCCCTCGTTCGGCCGGGGTACATCATCTAGTGTGCTCAGAGTCACTGTGGCTGCCTGGCTTAGCAAGGCAGTATGGCCTAGCGGCAAGAGTCAGTAAAGTCACCTTCTCTCAGGGCTGCGTGGCCTAGTGGCCTGAGTCAGCATAACTGCCCCTTCTGTGGGGCTGCATAGCCTAGTGGCATGTCAGGGGAGTGGGCCATCACCCCGGAGTGGGTGGCGGTCGGGTAGGTGGACCCGGCCCTCCCTGCTCCCCCGGATCTCAGCCCAGGGCCCTGTGAGTGGCAAATATGCCCATCAGTGGGGAATCCACCCCAAAACACGCTGACCCCATTTAATACCACAGCTAGTCCCCCTGAGCTACTTCCTCCTGCCTGGTTCCTGATGCCTGGATGATGCACCACAGTCACCCCTCATGGTGAGGGAAGGCCATTGTATCACCCGAGTCCCTGGGTAGGGTGCATCATGGGAGATGTAGTTCAGCTGGGTAGCCCAGCTCATAAAGGACACTGGGCATTGGAGGAAACTGAAATAAAGCTCCCATGAGGCAACATAGCTGAATAGCTGAATTGAAGTAGTTTTTTAACAGGTGCTTAGATTTTTGACAAAACAATCAAAAAATTTCCACAGAAAGCGGACATCTTTCACACACAAAAATTTGTTGAAAACTCAACTGTTTTGGCAGGGTTGATAGAAAATTTATGACCCGCCCTCATTGTAATAGAGTTCTTAATGGCATGATTGTATACTATTTCTCAGCTAGCACAACCTAATATCATATGCATTTTCTTCTTCAGCCTTAGAAAATCTGCTTTGAGTAAGTTAGTAAAGAGAAGGATGAGAAGTGCCAAAGCTCTTTCTACGCTCTTCCAGTGTGAAACTGTATATAACATCTATCAGAATGGTGATTTTAAAATGTCACTTTATACCCTTGATATCTTCTGATATTTGGGGACCTAGTTGAGAATTAAAATCCCTTAGCAGAGAGGAAGAACGTTTGTTTAACATAATTACCAGAATGTTTGCCAGACTCCACTTGATTTCTGATGATGTTATCAAGCAGCAAAGCCTGCTGGATAGATGGGATCTAAGATGGGAATATGACTGCATTGTTGTATCTGTGAAATATGGGCTAATGTTGGTAGCTTGAATTTAATTGCATTTGACAGACTTCATAATGTGCAGATTCTCAGGTTAAATTTACTGTGGAGTTGTATGTCTGTGCATTTCTTGTATAATTTATAGGTTGGAACCCTTTTGGATTCCAGACCAGCACATGTGAAGTGGTTAAGGGTGCCTCTTGATTGGAGGGGAAATGCCTGCACATTAAACAGTTGTCCTTGCATGGGGAAAATAGTTCTCTCTCCTGTAATGCCTTTTTCCCTCTGGACACTACTTTAATTTGTAGCTGCTATCTTTCAAGGGAGTTAACATCCATTTATCTCTCTCCCTGCTAGGCGGCTGTTGTGATTCAGGCGGCTTTCAGGGGACATTTAGCTCGGCAGAAATTGTTATTGAACAACACACTCAGTCGAAAATCTCCCACCATGCATAGCCTTGGAAATAAGGTAACTGCTGGGGTAAGTGGGGACACAGACACCACGTGCTTCTTCATTTTCCCATTATTTACAGTCAGTTTACAATGCAAAGTACTAGGCTTCCAAGCTTTCCAGGTTTAGTTCTGTAACTCATCCAGTGGCCTTTTTTAATACTTTGGCGTGTGGTGTCATTTAAATTCCAAAATGTGTTAAGCCCATTTGTTGGCTTTCCTTTTTACCATCTACTTCATAGTCCTCCTGAGAAATAAAGCCATACTATCTCTGTGCAGTAGGCTGCAACCTGTATCCAAGCTGCTGGCTTTCTTTATCTGGTTCTGTCATCAAGTAAAAGCAAAGGGTTATATTGTTAGGGTGCAGCCTTTTCAAAAGCTGCACTGCACCCAGGCACTCATGGAGTCCTAGCGCTAGGCAAACATTTACTCATTGTGCTTTAGAAACAAGAAGTTGAAAATGATGGTTGGTTTGGAGCCTGGTATCCAGAATGCTCTGCTGAAGATTTGCAGTGTATTTCTTAAATCATGTAACACTTGGCCCTGAGTGCCAGGCTCTGAATATAAAAAGACTTCCGTACTGATTACACATTTTAGATGCTGTAAATGTACTGGTTTCCTAAGTAGCTATTTAGATCTAGGGCAGTCTAAAATGAATGAAGAATTCTCTAGCCAGGCCCTCAATCTCACTACACATTATAATATTTAAGCTCAGCTTCAGCTCAGTTTGGCGGCACTAACAAACTTTTGCTTTATACAGAGGTCAGACCCATCTTGGAGATTGCCTTAACTCTCTTAGCTTGAGGACGAGTCCTGCTCACAATACCACTGAAATCATTTAACATTCATTTCAGCTGCCTACCCTTTATCTGTTGTGTAGTTGTTTAACAACTATATGATGACAGATTATCATTGGATCAATAGAAGTCTAGTAAAACCCCACTGGGCTGCAACCCAAAAGAAATGAAATGTTTGCTCACTGCCCAGTGTCACCACATTCACAATCAAGAATAAAAATGTCAAAGATGCGGTTATGTTGGCAAGGAATTTGTTAAAAGGCTGATTTTTTCCTTTGGTCTCTACGTTGCAGGGCCCCAACATGTCTCACGGGTCCAGCTCTTTGAGCTTGTCTTCTGACTTCAAGGAGGATGAGGAGGTTGTGACATTCATCCAATCAGTTTTCCGGGCTCACTTAGCACGTAAAGGACAACATGAGGAAAGGTAAGTTAGAAGCAGGTGTCTCCATCAGGACACAGTATTGTTACTTATTTGCATGGCTATATCGATATAAAATTGTAGTAGAGGCTCCAAGGCAGCAAAAGAGAGAGCCCTTTGGAGCAATAGGTATGTTCAGTATGAACAGTTCACAAGTAAAATGTGTAGGAGGGGCATGCAACAAAAATTCCGTGCTCAGTGTTATTGCGCTGGGCTAGTGTAGGGGAGTCTAAAGCCCTAACCTTAAGGGGAAAAGGCTAGAATGGAATCTCATGTGCAGCCCAGATTTGTTTATTTTATAGATGTACAATGACTGTATCGAAAATCATTTCCTTTCTTTCCATGGTTTACGGTCCCCAAAGCTTTAGCTGCTCTCATGGTTACAGGGCAAGCCGCGCTGCTGTCAGAGCTCACCCCTCAGGTGACAAGCCCAAGCTTTCTCCTCTCTCAGGATGGAATCATATGAGTCTCCCACACTAAGATCCCTGTGTACTAACCCTGAATTCCTCAGCAGGGTTATTTATCACAGGCAGCCCCCACCCACAACACCTCTGCACTCTGGGGGCTGCCTGTGACAAATAGTCTATGCTGAGTGACCAGAAAGCATTTTCTAAACTCTGTATGGTGTATTTTTAATAGTGGGAACACTGCATAGAGCAAGAGAACAAGGATTTTAAAACAATAAACAGTCTACATGCATTGTATCAAACCAACCTAACAACTTTTTTTGACATAACAAGCCTTGTGGATAGTGGGGAAGTGGTAGATGTGGTATATCTTGACTTTAGTTAAGGCTTTTGATACTGTCTCGCATGATCATCTCATAAACAAACTAGGGAAATACAACCTAGCTGGAGCTACTGGGTGCATAACTGGTTGAAAAACTGTTCCCAGAGGGTGGTTCACAGTCAAGCTGGAAAGCACATCAAGTGGGGTCCCACAGGCATAGGTGCCAACTCCATGGGTGCTCTGGGGCTGGAACACCCACAGAAAAAAAATTTTGGATGCTCAGCACCCACCAGCAGCCCTGCGGATTGGCTCCTTCCCCTCACCCCCAGTGCCTCCCACCTGCCAGTAATCAGCTGTTCAGCAGCGTACAGCAGGGACTGGGGGAGAGGGAGAGGAGCGGGGTCAGGAAGAGGCGAGGGAAGGGAGCCGAACGGGACAGGAAGAGGTGGGGCAGAAAGAGGTGGAGATGGGACAGGAAGAGGCGGGGCAGAGGTGGGGGCTTGGGAGAAGGGGTGGAGTGGGGGTGGGGCCTGTGGCAGAGCACAGGTTTAGCACCCCCGGGGAAATCACAAAGTTGGTGCTTCTGCCCACATGGATCGGTCCTGGGTCCAGTTCTGTTCAATATCTTCATCAGTCATTGTTAGATAATGGCATAGAGAATACACTTATAAAGTTTGCAGATGATATCAAGCTGGAAGGGATTACAAGTGTTTTGGAGGATTGGACTCTTAATTCAAAACGATCTAGACAAACTGGAGAAATGGTCTGAAGTAAATAGGATGAAATTCAATAAGAACAAATGCAAAGTACTCCACTTACGAAGGAACAATCAAATGCACACATACAAAATGGGAAATGACTGCCTAGGAAGGAGTACTGTCAAAAGGACCTGGAGGTCATAGTGGATCACAAGCTAAATATGAGTCAACAGTGTAACGCTGTTGGGGGAAAAAAGCAAACGTTATTCTGGGATGTATTAGCGGGAGTGTTGTAAACAAGACATAAGAAGTAATTCTTCCACTGTACTCCACACTGATACGGCCTCAACTGGAGTATTGTGTCCAGTTCTGGGCACCACATTTCAGGAAAGATGTGGACAAATTGGAGAAAGTCCAGAGGAGAGCAACAAAAATTATTAAAGGTCTGGAAAACATGACTTTTATGAGGAAAAATTGAAAAAATTGTGTTTGTTTAGTCTGGAGAAGAAAAGACTGAGAGGGGATATGATAACAGTTTTCAAGTATATAAAAGATTGTTACAAGGAGGAGGGAGAAAAATTGTACTTGTTAACCTCTGAGGATAGGGCAAGAAGCAATGGGCTTAAATTGCAGCAAACGCAGTTTAAGGTGGACATTGGGAAAAACTTCATAACTGTCAGGGTAGTTGAGCACTGGAATAGATTGCCTAAGGAGGCTGTAGAATCAGGGATGGCCTACCTAATACTTAGTCCTGCCTTGAGTCCAGGGGACTGGACTAGAAGACCTCTCGTGGTCCTTTTCAGTCCTACGATTCTGTGATTCTGTGCAGGCCTGTCCCCCTATGTCAGCCAGGTAACCCAGTTTCTTCAGACTCCCTCTGCAGAACCCCTCTGTGTCTGGGCCCGTTCTTCTAGACAAGCCGGTATGAGGGACTTTTAAACTTTTTAGTATCCTTTTGATCGTAGGCCCCCAGCCCTGGCGGAATCAGTCTTTTAACTTTCTTGGAGCCGTGGTCCACAGACCAATTAATAGCCCAGACATCGTTTTCTTAAAGACTCATGAAGTGTTTTCTTGAAGAAAATAAGAACGGCCATACTGGGTCAGACCAAAGGTCCATATAGCCCAGTATCCTGTCTTCCGACAGTGGCCAATGCCAAGTGCCCCAGAGGGAATGAACAGAACAGGTAGTCATCAAGTGATCCATCCCCTGTCGCCCATTCCCAACTTCTGGTAAACAGAGGCTAAAGACACTGTCCCTGCCCATCCTGGTTAATAGACAATGGACCTAGCCTCCATGAATTTATCTCGTTCTTTTTTGATCCCTGTTATAGTCTTGGCCTTCACAACATCCTCTGGCAAAGAGTTCCACATGTTGACTCTGCATTGTGTGAAGAAAAACTTCCTTTGTTTGTTTTTAACCAGCTACCTATTAATTTAATTTGGTGACCCCTAGTTCTTGTATAATGAGAAGGAGTAAATAATACTTCTTTATTTACTTTCTCCACACCAGTCATGATTTTATAAACCTCTATCATATTTCCCCTTAGTCGTCTCTCTTCCAAGCTGAGAAGTCCCAATCTTATTAATCGTTCCTCATACAGAAGCTGTTCCATACCCCTAATCATTTTTGTTACTCTTTTCTAAACCTTTTCCAAATCCAATATATCTTTTTTGAGATGGGGTGACCACATCTATTTGCAGTATTCAATATGTGGGTGTACCATGGATTTATATAGAAGCAATATGATATTTTCTGTCTTATCTATCCCTGTCTTAATGATTCCCAACATTCTGTTCGCTTTTTTGACTGCCGTTGCACATTGTGTGGATGTTTTCAGAGAACTATTCACAATGACTCCAAGATCGCTTTCTTGAGTTTTAACAGCTAATTTAGACCCCATCATTTTATTTATATATATATATATATATACACATATATATAGTTGGGATTATGCTTTCCAATGTGCATTACTTTGCATTTATCAACACTGAATTTCATCTGCCATGTTGTTGCCCAATCACCCAATTTTATGAGATCCCTTTGTAGCTCTTCACAGTCTGCTTTGGTCTTAACTATCTTGAGTGGTTTTGTATCATCTGCAAATTTTGCCACCTCACTGTTTACCCCTTTTTCCAGATCATTTATGAATATGTTGACTAGTACTGGTCCCAGTAGAGACTCCAGTACAGACACCACTGTTTACCTCTCTCCATTCTGAAAATTGACCATTTATTCCTACCCTTTGTTTCCTATCTTTTAACCAGTTATGAATCCATGAGAGGACCCTCCCTCTTATCCCATGACAGCTTAATTTGCTTAATAGTCTTTGGTGAGGGACCTTGTCAAAGGCTTTCTGAAAATCTAAGTACACTATATCCACTGGATCTCCCTTGTCCACATGCTTGTTGACCCTCTCAACGAATTGTAGTAGATTGGTGAGGCATGATTTCCATTTACAAAAAGCATGTTGACTCTTCCCCAACAAATTATGTTCATCTATGTGTCTGACAATTCTGTTCTTTACTATAGTTTCAGCCAGTTTGCCCAGTACTGAAGTCAGGCTGACTGGCCTATAATTGCCAGGATCACTTCTGGAGCCCTTTTTAAAAATTGGCGTCACATTAGCTATCTTCCAGTCATTTGGTACAGAAGCTGATTTACATGGTTTACAAACCACCGTTAGTAGTTCTGTAATTTCACATTTGAGTTCCTTCAGAATTCTTGGGTGAATACTATCTGGTCGTGGTAATTTATTACTGTTTCATTTATCAGTTTGTTCCCAAACCTCCTCTAATGACAACTTAATCTGGGACAGTTCCTCAGATTTGTCACCTATAAAAAATGGCTAAGGTTTGGGAATCTCCCTCACATCCTCCGCCATGAAGACAGATGCAAAGAATTCATTTAGTTTCTCCGCAATGGCCTTAGCGTCCTTGAGTTCTTCTTTAGGTATCTTTTCTGTAGTCATGGTTTTGTTTCCTGCTTGTTTTTCCTAAAAGCCCCTTTTGCCTTAGCATCATATAGTCAGGAAGCATCCTTACAGCAATCGGACAGTCATAGAGCAAATAAAGCAATCGGACAACCATAGAGCAATAAAGTAATACAGAGCAGGTTCACGTCATCCACGCTGCCCAACATTGTTCCTTAGGAGATGTAACAAGGAGGTAGTTGTAACATAAAGTCCACCTGTGAAATCTCATCTGGTTTACATGTTGTCATCTCTGTGAGTTATAGTTTCTTTCGACTGTATCTGTCTCACGTTTCCTGCCTGCAGCACTGCAGGTGGATTAGTGATTCCTGTTTCATGCTAATGCAGTGCATCTTTTGCAGGCCCTCTGTCTCCAGAGCTTCAAGTGAAAGAACATTCCCTGCTGTTTCCAATAGGAAGAAGAAACAAATCTCATCATCACTCAGGAAACCTTTATCTTCAGCCTTCACATCAACCTCTCCTGGTAATCTCATTTTCCTCTATGTTCAGAAGTATGTGGGCTATGAATGGGCTCACAATTTTTAAAGAGAGCTTTAGGTCTAGTGAAAGATTGTTAGCCTTGAAGATTGAAATCTTGTAGCAACAAAATAGATATCCGGACAGTGTGAATGCAAGTTCCCCACATACTGCCCTCCCTATTTGTCACAAACTTGAGTTGGAGTGGCCACCTCTAGGGGTAAAAGGGTATATGGTGTTCCTCTGTGCAGCCTGTCTGCTTCCAGCTCAGCCCCACCGTGCAGATGTACTTTGGGAGTTTCCAAGACATTTCAGGCTTCAACCAAGGTAGAAGTTGGGAGGATTTCACCTTTCTTGCTTAAAGGAAATAGATGTATCTGATAATAAAGAAGCATCCCCAGTCAGCCAAATAAATGTGGTAATGTCTTTTCAGCTGTCTACAAGTACAAAGGACACTAGATAAATAAAAAAAAAATTAGCTCTAGAAAATATGGCTAACTAGTGCTACTATAATACAAATAATTAATAATAATAATAGAGCACCATCACTATGCAGTCATGAGGTTTCTGATTGCTGAATTATTCCAGATGATGAAGACAGTGAAGTGACCAGTGAAGAAGTTGTGGAGGAATTTACTGCTGAAGGGAGAGAGAGGAGATCAAGGGAACACAAACTTTCCTCCTTGCAGCCCTCTTCTGGTGAGTATTGGAAGAAAGAGGCGGGAGGCAAAGGGGTATTTGGTCATTGCCCCTAAGAAAGTGGCAGATTTTTCAAAACACTCTTGGAGATTAGAAAATATTTAGTTTGCCACTGAAGAGAGAGCAAGCATACATGTGAATATAAATCTAACAGATGTTGTTTTCGGGCTTGATACTACATGTCTCTTTGGACTCTTTGCCTTTAGGCATGGTCATTTATAGATAGCATAACCAAATCCTCCCAAAAGGCAAATACAACTAACTACCGAATGAAGGAGAATGCTCTGTCATAAATACCCTCTTGATGAGTGACTCTGACTATTCTGCAGTTGGTTATAATTTGTTAATCATTTGAATCCATTCCATTCACTAAAAGTCCAACTTCCCTAACTCTTAGCTAATGCCTGATCTAACCATTTGCTAGTGAAATAGGCCCCCACTGCAATAATGCTCTTCCCTGGTCATCTCACACCTATGAAGGGACTTGATGGCTTTAAATTATTCAGCTGCTGAATGAGCTCTTCATCTCATACCTTCCAACCTCAAACTTGCATTTGATGACCTCTAGATTTTTGATCCGCTTTAAGTGTTCTGTGGAAATACATTTTGCAAGAAGTAATTTAGTTACCCTGCCCTTTGGCATTCTTTTCAGATGAGTTGTAAATGTTGAAGTGCTAAAGAGGACTTGTATATAGGCTAGAATCAGTAGGTATTATTCAGGTTTATGGCATCTTGGCTTTCATTGTATTGTCTCTACTGGATTCAGAAGGGACCACTGTGGTCATTTTGTCTGACCATCTTATAACATAAGCCACACGACTTTCCCTGAATTAATTTGTGTTTAAACTAGAGGATATCTTTTAGAAAAAATCCAGTCTTGATTTAAAAATTGCCAATGGTGGAGAATTTGTCACAACCCTTGGTAAATTGTTACAATGGCTAATTATCCTCAGTTAATAATGTGTGCCTTATTTCTAGTCTGAAATTGTTTAGCTTTAACTTCCAACCATTGGTTCTTTTGTCTTGTAGGCTAAAGAGATCATTATCAATTTTTTGTTCCCCATATAGGTATTTAGTTTATAAACTTTAATGAAGTCCCCTCTTAACCTTCTCTTTGAAAAACTAGATTGAGCCATAGAGGGGTAAAACTCCACTGTGTGGAAAATGCTAAAATAAGTGGTATTTTATTCAAGGCCTTCACTTCATGTGACTTCTGTAACTATTTCAAGTCCAGAACTTTCTGAAGATAAGCAAACAGTCTTTGGAGACTGATTTTTAAATGTCTTCAATAAGATCCTACTTGTTCAGTCACATTTGTTCCTTCCCATAAAGTTGGACAGATAGGGGTGACAACCACAATATGTGAAACTCATTGGTTTATAACTTCCTTCTCCATCTCAGGGTGGAGCTCTGCATTTCTGGCTTCATGATTTAACTAGAGTGGCATCTCTTCCCATCTCTGTAGTAGTATATAATGGACTCTCGGAACACAGCTAAACTAACTCAAGCTGCTTAGCAGTGATTATTATTTATTTGTATTGCAATACTGCCCAAAGACCCCAATCAGAATAAGGACCCTATTTGGCTAAGCTCTGTACAAACACAGACTTAAGAGTTCTTGCCCCAAAGAGCCTAAATCCTAAAAGGAGGACAAAAAGGGTGGAAAAAGAGCAAGATAGTATGTACCAGCAAAGTTACCAGGTTAATGGATCAAGTATGTCTTATTAGAGAGGCAAAGACTGACCGTTTAGAAACAAGCAGTTTATTGTGGGAGTCGCATCTTTTCATTACTATGTCAGCTTCTGAGAGTTCCCTTTATTTGCTCCTGTCCGCAGTGCTATTAGTTCATAAATCATTTTTCTGAAAATCTTCCCTCATCTCTTCAGCAGCAGTCCACACAGAATGTATATAGGTGCATTTAACTGGGGGCAGAGGTGCACACTACATAGCTTCTGTAGTCTGAACACCTTGCACACACACCAGAAGAGCCTTGCTTTCCTCCAGTCCCACCACCACCATCACCACACACAAAGTCCCTGTGTGCCACCTTCCCATCCCCCTCTATTTCAGGGAAATTGTCCAATCCTCCAGCCCCCTCTCACAGGGGCTCTGTGTGTCTTCTCCCCCCATGCCAGGGTCTCCCGTTCCATGGGCGCTGCGTGCATGTCTGTTTCCTCCCTCCCCCCCGCAACATTCTTAGTACTTTTCTTTCTTTCTGAGAGTCTGTAGAAGAATGCCATCAAGTTAAGTGAAGGACCTTCCTCCATTCATCCCAAAAAATATATAATTTTTTAAAAAGATAAAACATATTCTGGTGACAGTTTTTAGTTGTTAATATTTACATGCTGTACCAACATATTTATGTATGGTACTTTATAGTGCATTGCAAGTCAGCAATCGTTGTCCTCAGCCATCTGTCTCCCATTTCTTTATGCATGACTGTCTGAAGGCCTCTCCGCTTAACTTGATCTTGCTTGGGTCAATTTTTCCTTTTCTAGCCTGCTAATAAATATCTGTTTTTATGATGTGAGATGACTTCGGTCTCAAATTGCTTTACTTTATGGTGTGTAACCACTTGAGAAGATTTCGTGACAATAAGACAAATCAAGCATTGTCAGTATGTCAATTTAATGCTTGCCATGCTCTTTCAGGAAAGGGGAGAGGAAAGAGTTGTATGCAGGAAAAGAGGGAACAGAATTATTCTTAACAGTAGGTCACTGTGGTAACCCAATGGCCCAGAGATATTACACTTCCCACAAGGGCCTGGTTTTGTCAATGATGTTTATTGATGCTCCTGTCTTCTTTGTGGTTATTTCAGTCTTGTCCTCCCAGGACCAGTTGCAGCCCACATTCTCTCCGCCTTTGGATGAGGCTCACTCAGACGATTCGGATGATAATGTAGTCTCTCCATCCCTGCTGGTGAAGAAAAATTACTCCCACTTCTAGGTTCGGGGGGGGGGAGGGGTTCATCTCACTCCCGTTTGCAGGCCTGGCTCACAAACAAAAGAAAAATATTTTCTTCTTTCTGGCAAGATAAAGCAAGTAGAGGGTTAAAAGGGGCACTGTCACCTTAAAGCCATTGTTATTTCAGCCATGAAAAATCCTTCAGTTTTATATAACCTCTCTACTGACTGGATCTCTCTAACCTCATTACTGTATTTCTTTTCTGTTCTTATTGTATTTAGAATGGGGGAGTTACACTGTTCAATAGTTGTGCATCAGCAGGATCCTTACAGTGCTGTTGATGTACATAATGCTTCACAGTCAGGAAAGAAGAGAAGGTCCTTGCCCTAAAGAGTTTACAATCTAGAGCCCCAATCCTGCAACTCTTGTCCAGTTTTTACTCGTGTGAGTAGTCCCATTGACTTTAATGTAGAGTAGATGTGGCTACAAGAGATGAAGATAGATATAGGAAGGAACTGCACGCATTGGGCAAGAGGATGCATGCACAGTGTTCTCAAATGCATGTTTGTGATCATCAGCTTCTGTGTGCTAAGTGAAACCATGCCATAAGATCCGCTCTATTTATTTAATAGGTACTTAATTTTATTTTTTTGTGCTAAATATATCCATTATGTGCAGAACTTAGTTTAAGGCTTTTAGAAAGCTATCTCTGTCATAAGTATATTATGCCATAAGTGTGTCTGCAGTTGAACTTAAATTATTGCATTTACCAAGTATGTATTTTATAGTACGTATTGTGTACTGCATTGTATGTGAAATATGTAACCATGTAACCCATTACATTTACTATAATAGTATCCATGGAGAGAATGCATAATGGCGGGGAGTGTTGTGTGAGGGATACCTTTGTGTTTATGATATGTAAGTGGAGCAAAGCAGAACCACAAGTGGATTGTGCAAAGTTATCTTTAATGTGTGAAAATATTTCACAGAGGAAATACACTATATGTTCTGTTTTAGCTTACTGTCCTTTTCAATGTTTGAAATGTCATCTATACAGATGGCTCAATCTGTTGAACACTACTGTATTTTAAAATCTGATATTATTTTTCCCCTGCATGTCATCTTCTATCTGAGGTTCTCAACATGGTTTATAAACATTAATGAATTTTGCACCCTTGTGAAGGAGGTAAAGATTATTATCAAGAAACTGTGGCACAGAGTGGTTAAGTGACCTACCCAGGGCCATACCGGAAATCTGTTGCTCTCTTGATTCTCAGTCCTCTACCTAACCTTGTCCCATCTTTCCTCCATAGTGGCAGAGAAATGAGCTGTCAATAATTCACAGGACAGCTTAAACACAAGTGCAGTTTGTGGGGAGTGAAAAGGAATATTGCATTCTAATGCTGACTGTAACTAAAGAAAATATACTTTTAAATGCTCCTTCATTCAGCGTTGATTGAGCAGGAGTGCAAATAGATGTTGCATACATCAGAAAGCAATCGGATGTTTCAGTTCTGTACATATGTTCAATAACTCAGTAGGATTCTTAGGGAGTCCACCCATTCTCCCGAGTAGAGGGCTAACACTGCATTTAGTAGCTGCTTGCTAAGGATGTCATCCAGGAGTTCTTGATCCCTTGTACACCCAAACCACACTTCTAGGTATAAGATTTTTATCTCATTCTCTCCCTCCTTCTCTTTTTTAAATTAAAAGTCAGTCAGCATTGTTATGCGGAATACTAATAAGTCAGTTCTTCATTGCAATCAGGGGACTGAGACTGTACTTTATCTGAGGTTTATCAGAGTTCATGCCAGTACTTGCAGCCAAAGAGGAAACTGGATGGCTGCAGGACAATGCAGCTGATTTCATTTAATTCCATCAGTGGAAATGCTGTCTGCACTATTTCCAGAGGCAGTTGTTGGGAGCTCTCTATACCCAGTGCATCTGTAGAATGTCATTTACACGCCCATTGGATAGGGTGTTCCTGCTGTTACTGCAGTCACGTGATTATCATGAGGGGGATGGGAGAAAAACAATTCTCTTGGCCGAAGCTGAAGGAAGACGTTTTCCTTCTTTTCTGAAACAGTCACATAAACTATGAGAGAGATTGTCAGCTAGTTAAAATGGTGGTAGGTCTGTAAAAGTTGCTTATGTCTAAAATCTTAGGTCTTAAACTGTGGTTAAGTGTCATGGATATGCCTGTAGAGACTAGAAAGAGCTCAGGGCTCTGACAGATTAAGGGGATAGTGTGTGGTACATGGCTTGTGCTAGGGCCAAGACTGGACCAGAATGGCTTCCCAGCCTCTACTCTGTGGGGAGATACTTGGATGATGAATATAATGGATAGAATACTCTCTTAAAATAGTAGGCAGTAATAAAGAGCTATATAACAAAGCATTAGGAACCAGATACAGAGCAGAGAGGCTTTCATTTTCACTAAGCAGTGAATCATTTTAAAAGGATATTTGCAGTCAGTAATAGCATCAGCAGACAAGTTCCAGGATAGAGTGGAGGGAATATCTCTCTGAGGCACAGAGTGAGTTCGGGGTAAAGGAGACACAACTTTGTGTGGGGTGGGACAAATCAAAATGTGTCTGGGGGGAGACTAATTTAAAGTTTGAAATCTGAGCTGTCAAAAAAATGATGTTCCCTTGAGTACTGCACTCCTGCTCAGCTCTTAGTTTGGAAAGTAACTGCACTCATTTTATATCAGAGCCCTGACTTGATATGGGCAGAAGGGAAAAAGCTACAATATTAGTAGCTTTTACTGTTGCTTTTATTTTATTTTATTTTATTTTATTTATTAAAGGAATACATTGAAAGCAATATATAAACACTGACTAACATTGCAAGCTTTATTTTATTCCTATCTATCTCTGAGTGTCAGTAACAAAAACCTGAGAGGAGGCTTGAAGGAAGGAATATTCTCAAAGTAGATCACAACCCTACATCCTCTTTCTCCCTACAAACCCACCATGGAGACCAGGAAATGAAAATCAGCGTAGCTCAGGCCTGTCTAGACACAGTTCCTATAAAAACTCATTCAGGTTCTGAGAAATAAATGTTCACTGCAGAAGGCACTGATAACCTCGTAAGGGCTTCAAGGCCTGAATGAAAATTAAACTCCATTATAACCTATCTAATCTAATTGCAAATTTTCCATTTTGCTGTTATAGAAGTGCTCTCTGTGCCAGTGTTGCCCATTTTAAATCTATTGGAAGACAAAATGGACGTGTGTGTGTGTGTGTGTGTGTGTGTGTGTGTGTGTGTGTTTGCATGTGTTTAGTCAGAATACAAACTTTCTTGAGACTACGTCTCCTCCATTTTCTTCTTAGTCCTGAAGTGCCTATGCTTGTAAATACATTTTAAACGTGGCATCTAGGCCTGATATGTTTGTTGTATTCTGCATAGAATTAAAAAAAGAATTTCAGACAAAAAGCAGTTTTTAATGTAGATTAAATGTAAATGTATTAACCTTGGAACACTAGGAAGAGCAAATATATTTTATGATCTTTTTAATATTTTATTTAGAACTGTGCAAATGTTGTACATAATTTATACTGAGATCTTTTGGATTTAAAATCAATTGTTATATATTATCCTCTAATTATTGAACTTTATAAATAAAGTTTGTTTATAAATTAATTGTTCATGCATAATTGCATCAGTAACTGCCTCTGATTGTGTTATTACCCTAACTCATAATGCATTAAAGATGTGGTCACTATATTTTCAGTTGGGTCATTGTTCAACCCTTTGCCAGAGGTTGTCTTGCTACACCAGGTGTGCCTAGTCCCTCTTTTTATGTTCCACAGGACAAATGAGGAGATGGAGTGGTGGAAAAGTGAAGATGGGAGTGGGGTAGAGTTTGTGAGTGGGGAGAGGAGGGGAATTAAGTATGAAAGACATTCTTTGACTCTGTCTAAAGCACAAGTGGAATTGACAGAGATGATAAATTCATATGTCACATATTTGTTTCTGGTGTTCTGTTGAAAAGAAGATTCCTGAAAACGTACTGTTACAACCAAAACTGCCACTGCCTCAGATTTTCCTGCTTTATGCAGCCAACAAGAAGTTTAATCTGTATCTCTTTCTGTGTTGTGGCATAAAATTCAAGTGTAAGACTAAAAAGAAACTTCAAGCCAACTGCATGAAGCACTTACTGTAAGCAGAGAAAGATGAAGTGTACAGGTTTCCTGGGTACTTGACGCTTACAGAAGTGGACTGACCTCTCAGTAGTCTCCTTTCCTATTATGGGTGGATTAAGACTAACCTGGGCCTGGATTACTCCTGGGGGAATTCTGCGCCACTGCGCAATGCAGAATTTGCAGAAATTGATGTTGTGCATACAGAATTTCCTTTCCCCCCAGAGAAATGGCTTCAGTGCTGCTGGCCATCACTAGAGACCGCTGGACCCAGCAGAGCCCAGCTCACACATAGAAGACACTGCCAGTGGAGGGGAGGGCATTAGAGGGTTCCCAGCAGCTGCAGTTCCCCGCACACTCTGAGGGAGGGAGATGGCAGCGCACAGGAAACTCCACACAAGCCCAAGACCCAGCATCAGGCTGTTTCACCCTCTGGATCCCTGGGCTCTGAGGGGTAACGGGGCGGGTGTCTGGGCTGGGAGGGCCATGGTTGGGCTCTGGGAGGGAAGGGGCAGGTGTCTGGGCAAGAAAGGCCCTTGGCTGGACTCTGTGGGGAGGGGGTGTGGTTATCTGAGCTGAGGGGACCCTGTGACTGGGTTCTGGGAGGTAGGGGGTTCAGGTGTATTGGCATGGGGGCATGGCTGGATTCTGGGTGGGAAAGGGGTTGTGCGTGTCTGCCCCCGGTTGGGCTCGGGGAGGAGGCAGAGAACAGGAACTAGGTTGTCATAGGGGTTTCTTTAACTTTCTACTTTTGGGGAAATTGTTGTGGGTGTCTGTATTGTTACAGACATACTTGCTGACAGGTATTTTGAAATAAATTACCAAAATAATTGAAACTGGCATGATTATGTAGTGTTTTGACAAATAAAATTTGCAGAATTTTAAAATATTGTGTGCAGAATTTTTAATTTTTGGGCGCAGAATGCCTGCAGGAGTAATCTAGATTCTCCAGAACCATGGAGCGCTCTGCATTAAGACCAGGCAATGGTGGAAATGCACAGAAGAATACACTTAGCAGTAGGCTCCGCAGTCTGCTAGAAAGCAGGCAGGAATAAGAATCCCAAAGATTTGGGTTGCAAAGATTTGGGGTTCATCTGCCTTCATCCCCATCATTTCTGGATATTTAAACTGCGTTGGGAGGTAAGGGAGAAGGAATTGGGCTGTGGGTGTCTCTGTTTTTTGCTGAAAAGAGCGACTTAGTGAAGAGTCCTATGGAAAATAGGGAGAGCCTAGATGCCACTATATGAAGAGGGAAAATCAATCAGTGCCAGGGGTGAGATGACCATGATAACTGCAGTTAAGAGAGGAAAGCCCTGTAGCCATCTATTACTTACTTCAGCCCTTCCCTCCTCCATGCTGGGGAATTCCCCTTAAGGGAGGATGGGCTGAGGGGTAGCCACCAGTAGGGGAAAGCCCTGGCAGTGTGGCTTCATTGGAGGGAGTAGGGACTGGGGACTCAGGGCTAATATGGAGGCACAGGATGATCTGTGGGGCTTGGGGACCAGCCTCTGGGTAGTGGTTGGTTGGTTGTTTTTTCCGCTCAACAGAAAAATGCAGAGGAAGCTCAGTGAGTGGAATCCTACAGTTTCCGGGCCCTGACCCCAGGAGCACAATTTGACTCAGCAGGCGAGAAGGTCCTGGCTTGATATAGGGCATATAATTTGTGGAGGGGCAAGGGCAAACTCAGTTTGGATTTTGCATAACTAGAAGGTGGCATCCTAGCATTTCCCAAGATGAATGGAGTAGGATTGCAGAAATGCTGCTGAGATACATATGTCATACTGACCTCTCACTGATGTCCTGTAGTTTAGCCCCCAGCATCAAGAGGGTCATAAGATGACCTCCTACCATTAGTCACAGTACAAGCCTGCGTTTAAAAAAAAATCTGTATGTGGGGAAAAATCTTTTCTACCACATGCAAGATCTGATAAACAATAAGCTAGTGTGGGCTTCACAGCATGATATAGTCTGAATTATCCAAACTCAAAACATAACATCCAGGGGTGTGGGCCTTCTTGTTGCATAATATGCTTCTATAGCACAACCAGAAAGAATTACATTGAATAAGTAAAGAAAAATGTGTGAATGGTTTGGCTGACTGACTGTCAAGAGGGTCCTGTGAAGAGTAAGTGCTTTTACATTTACTAGGTCTATTTGCTTTTTTTCAAGCTATATCGTGGGCTGAAGTGGGCCACCCTGTTGCATGTCTTGTTTTGCAGGTTTAAATTGGCCTTAATCTCACCATCTCTTCAATACCTTTCATTTTGGAAATTCATTCCTTTTATTGATTGATTGATTGACTGATTGTATCTGGTGAATCTTTAACAAAGCTAATTAATTACAAAATATGTTGCTACTGCTGCACATTAGCAAATTGTAAGTAACTAAATCTCTTAAGGACCGTTTTTTCAGCAGGATTGCCATCTAACAAGATGACATTTGAAGTTGGCTCCAACTGATTGCGGAACTTTTTTTATGTTAAGGTGATTTACTTGCGTCTTCTATTCCTAAATATATCCTGGCTGTTGTAGTTATTTTGTTCATTTGTTTTGGTGATAGTGGGAGAAATACCATTTTAAAAAGAAAAAAATTGGGGCAGGGAAGAGGCCACTAAAATCTAATCAATGGGGGCCAACAGCCATCGGTTTTCATGTAAGCAAGAATTACCTAAATAGGCTCACGTAAGAGATGCAAAATTGCTAAGGGTATGTCTACACCCAGCCGCTAATTCGGCAGCTGGCAATCGAAGTTCTGGGTTCGACTTATCGCGTCTTGTCTGGATGCGATAAGTCGAACCAGGAAGTGCTCGCCGTCGACTGCGGTACTCCAGCTAGACGAGAGGAGTACCGCGGAGTCGACGGGGGAGCCTGCCTGCCGCGTGTGGACCGAGGTAAGTTCGAACTAAGGTACTTCGAACTTCAGCTACGTTATTCACGTAGCTGAAGTTGCGTAGGGTTACCATATTTTGTGCCTCCAAATGGAGGACACTCCACGGGGCCTCGGCCCCGCCCCCAGCCCCGCCCATGCCCCCTCCCCAACTCCGCCCCCTCCCCAAAGTCTCCGCCCCCTCCCCTGCTTCCCGCGAATATTAAATTCGCGGGAAGCCTGAAGCTGGTAAGGGGGGGTGTGGGGGGAGCAGGCGCGGCCCAGGCTGGCCCCCCGGCGGCGCCAGCCTGGGTCGGCTCGGGCCCTGGGGTGCCAGCCCCGGCCGACCACCCCCAGCCCGCCCAGCACTGCCGGCCCCCGGCGGCCCAGCGCACCCCCCCCGCTATCCCGGACCGGCTCGCGGCCCCGCGCACCCCCCCGCTACCCCGGACCGGCTCCCCGCCCGGCCCCGCGGCCCGGCGCACCCCCCCCCGCTACCCCGGCTCGCGGCCCCGCGCACCCCCCCGCTACCCCGGCCCGGCTTGCGGCCCCGCGCACCTCCCCGCTACCCCGGCCCGCGGCCCGGCGCACCGCCCGGCTCCCGGCCCGGCACCGCGCCCCCGGCTCCCCGCCCGGCCCCGCGCCTGGCCCGGCACCATGCCCCTGGCCCCGCGACCCCGGCCCGGCCAAAGAGGCCCCGCCCGAGCCCTCCATCCCTCCCTCCCGATTTTCCCGGACATGCCCGGCTTTTGGGGATTTCCCCCCGGACGGGGATTTGAACCCCCAAAAGCCGGACATGTCCGGACGTATGGTAACCCTAAAGTTGCGTACCTTAGTTCAATTTGGGGGTTTAGTGTAGACCAAGCCTAAGAGATCAGAGTCCCTCCTGTCTTCAATCATAGGATATACCGTAGCTCCTCTATAATAGAAAATACGCCTAGTATTAAATACTGTACTTGATCTCTACTTCCTAGATCAGTGGTTCTCAACCAGGGGTACACATACTCCTGGGGGTACGCAGAGGTCTTCCGGGGGTACATCCACTCATCTAGATATTTGCTTACTTTTACAGCAGGCTACATAAAAAGCACTAGCGAAGTCAGTACAAATTAAAATTTCATATTACAGACAGTGCGCTATAAACTATACACTGAAATGTAAGTACAATATTTATATTCCAATTGATTTATTTTATAATTATATGGTAAAAATGAGAAAGTCAGCCATTTTTCAGTACTAGTGTGCTGTGACACTTTTTTTTTTTTTTTTGTATTTTTAAGCCTGATTTTGTAAGCAAGTAGTTTTTAAGTGAGGTGAAACTTGGGGGTACGCAAGACAAATCAGACCTGAAAGGGGTAATCTGGAACGGTTGAGAGCGACTGTCCTAGATTAAAGAGTGCATCTTTTTCTCTGCATTATATTTTCCCTTACACCTGTTTATTGATTTTGTGAGGCAGCTTCAAAGCATTGATACCTCTTTGTTCCTTTTAACCCAGCCCTCGTTCCCATGTCTTTATGTCCAGTTCTCTCCTGTAGCATATAACTGCAGGTGAGGCATGTTCACTACCATTCTTCAGCCTGCAGGAGCTCCAGCCTGTACACCACTTTGACCCTCATGAAGGGCCCTGAGATGATACTATTGTTATTCTGTCGTTTATACTCTTACTTAATTGTATTCAGCTTGTTGTAATTCAAACAGACTGAAACACTTTGTAATGATTTACAGCAGTGCTGTCAAACTAGGTCTCAATGTTGTTTTGATGGCTCTATGTTCAATTTATTGCTGACAGAGAGACTGAGAGCTCGGTGTATGCAGAAGAGATTTTTTTTCGGTCCATGGGCAGGAACATCTGTAGGACGGATTCCAATCAAGAGCATTTCAGCTTATAATTATGAGACATAAATACCTTGCCACTGGTTACCTGCATGAGGATATTTCCAGCTTTCACAGTGAGCTCTGTCAGCTCCTTGTCCTAGGATTGTCAATTGCAGCTTGTTGAACTAAAGGTAAAAAATCTTAGAATGTGTGAATCCAAAATAATGTCTGCCTCCTCCTTGATGGCACTTAAAACAAAACAAAATTAAGCAAAACACGTTGACCAGAATCCTGCAGTCCTTGTGCAGGAAAATGGGAGTTTTTCTTACAAAAGGGCTGAAGGGTCTGGGCTTTTATAGTTCAAAGTTACTCCTTTTTAGCAATGCTACTATATGTCTAGCCCTGAATCCTCTGTGTTTTAAAATCTGCTTAGCGTTTATTATAAGTATTCCTTGAAACTGTTTTTGTCTATGCAGAAAAATAAACTGTTTTTGTCTACCCCTCCTCAGCAAAAAGACATTAAAATCAAGTATATATTTCAAGTTTCAGAGTACCAGCCGTGTTAGTCTGTATCCGCAAAAAGAACAGGAGTATTTGTGGCACCTTAGAGACTAACAAATGTATTAGAGCATAAGCTTTCGTGTGCTCTAATACATTTGTTAGTCTCTAAGGTGCCACAAGTACTCCTGTTCCTTTTATATATTTAAAAAAATTTACAGAAACCAACATTTTATCCTAGTTTTTCAAAGAGCCCATTTTAGTCTTTTGCTTTCCGTATCTATATAAGCTATGCTGGTGCAGA
This sequence comes from Malaclemys terrapin pileata, assembly GCF_027887155.1. NCBI lineage: Eukaryota > Metazoa > Chordata > Testudines > Emydidae > Malaclemys > Malaclemys terrapin. The sequence continues at coordinate 77,003,974 of NC_071514.1, read as the reverse complement.
CACTTTAAAATCCTGAATTGCATTTGGATAACATGATAAAATCTCTCCCTGAAAATAAAGGTATTCATGGTCCATACTCATCTGCTAGTATTTAGAGGATAAAGTTGTAGGCATTATACTCAGTTTCAAATAGAGAAACTAAGCTATTTACAGATTTTGTAGCTTGACTTATGTCACAATGGCTCCTAATTCTTAAATTATTTAAATAGACCAGTGATTCTCAAACTGTGGTCTGTGGAATGCTTATTGGTGGCTAATGGAAAAAAAACTGGTTGGTCACATGGTGCTGGCTGTTTTATTTTTTCCAGATGCTAAATTGCAATAAATTATACTTAAAACATGTTAGGTTCACTCTTTCATGTAATCAGTTCATGTGTGTTGCCACAAGGATGTTCTACGGTCACAGCTGAGAATGCATTGTTCATGTGATTACCAATGGGAGGCAGGTGGTGCATGAGATGATCTCTGTATTAAAATTTGATCTGTAGTGTAGAAAAGTTTGAGAGCTCCTACAATAATAATAGACCACGTGCCTCTCTACAGTAAGAATTCACTTACATATGGGAACATTCCTTTGTAATGAAAAACAACAAACATTTTTTTACAAGTTTTAATCTCCATAGAAAACAATACAGTCTTTGTAATGAGGCCAGTGAAATTGTGATTTCCATTGTTCCTGCTTGAGAGCACTGGCTGCTTGTTATTTATCATCCCCCTTTTCTGCAAGGTCCTGAAGCTAGTCAGATAATTTACTTAGTTTTCAGTACATTTCCCAGGAGGATACACTCCACTTCTTACTTTTTGAAACTAAAAATAGTGTTGTTTAATTTTTGTTTGTTAGAGAATGTGAAAGGACCCTCCAGCTTAATCAGGTTGTAGACCTTAGGTAAGTCACAATGTATGAATGGCTCTGTTAAGAGCACAACACATGATCTGATGTGTTATGCATAATAGAGTCAATTCGTACTTAAATACTTAGGGGTTTATTTAATGCAAGGGTCTGATTTATGTACTGATTGTCCACCAAATCAAATTAAGGGCCCAGTTCAAAGCCCATGTAATTTGTATCTTTTCATTAACTTCAGTGGGCTTTGGATCAGAACCAAAAGAATGCCAGAAATTTGTTTGGATTCATAGATTCTGAAGCTAGAAGGGATCATTGTGATCATCTAGTCTGACTTGTAAAACACAGGCCATAGAACTTCTTCCTTTTGATCTAGAGCATGTCATGTGCAGGCTGCTAGTGTCATCTCAAGACCTAAGGCAGAATGTGAAACTGCTGTGTCCTGTGTTGTGAAAACTGCTTTAAGAATCTTGAAAGTGCCTAGTAGGACAGCTACCAAGCGGATGGGAAATTGGTTTGGGCATCCAATGATAACAACTGTGAGTTTGAACTTCCCGGGTGACTGGTTAAAGTGACCCTGCTTGGTTCTGTGTCAGAGAGGAAAAGATGTGACAAAGTGGGAATCCTCTATAATATTTTTATTAATTATATTAATGGCAGTGACTTGCTTGACTAGAGCTTGTTACCCAGTGGTGCTAGAAAGTTTAAAAGTTGCTCTTGGGGCAGAGCAGAAGACATGAGGTATTTGTGTCACATAACTGACTGGGGTAGTATGAATGGGTTGTTAAAGGGCTGACTGAAACCCACCCATATCAATGGAAGATCTGGAAAGACAATGGGAACCCGAATGAGTGAATGTGCTGTAGAAATTATTTTGAGGAAGTGTTATGGCCTGTGTTTCACAGCAAGTCAGACAAGATTAGCAAAATGGCTCATGTTGGCCTTGGAATCTATGACTATTAAAAAAAAAAAAAAAAAAAAAGAAACTCTTGAATGGGTTTGGAGGATAGAAAAGTGGGTATGAATTTCAAAAGTTAAGATGTTTACATGTTTTCAGGAGAGAACTTACGATACCTAGCAGGTTCAAGTCCTTGCTCTGCTACAGACTTCCTCTGGGTAAGTCTTTCTGTGTCTCTGTTTCCCATCTGGAAAAGGGGGCTGACCGTACTTTTTTACCTTACGGGGTGTTGTGAGGAGAAAGACATTAAAGATTGTGAGTTGCTCAGATGCTACAGTGATGAGGGCCATATAAATACCCCTAATAAATAAGTAGGATGGGGACTTAATACTTTTTTACACTTGCCTATTTCTAAATACTTGGGATGTAATCCTGACCCCCCCCCATTAGAGTCAACATAGTCAACATTAAAACGCCCTCTGACTTTAATGGGGGGTCAGGATTATACCCTTGGAGTTCTTGTCTTCATTGTTCCATATTGGTGCATTTCTGTACACCACACGAGGTATGCTATTAACTCCTTGTTCAATTTGGAATAAACAAAACTGTTGACTTTATTTATTCGTCTGTATTATGTTTGACATACTATACCTGCTGCTCACTAAAAGCTCTATATTACATTTGAAAAAGTATAAATACTGAACATATTTGTCAAAGTGGATCAGGGTATTACTCCATCAAGCTCACTATTCTGCTTCTATCATTAACTAGGGGTATGTCTACACTACGAAATTAGTTCGAATTTATAGAAGCCGGTTTTATTGAAATCGGTTGTATACAGCCGATTGTGTATGTCCACACTCTAGGTGCTCTAGTCGGCAGACCGCGTCCACAGTACGAGGCTAGCGTCGACTTCCGGAGCATTGCACTATGGGTAGCTATCCCACAGCTATCCCACAGTTCCCGCAGTCTCCGCCGCCCCTTGGAATTCTGGGTTGAGATCCCAATGCCCGGATGATGCAAAACAGTGTCGCGGGCGGTTCTGGGTACATGTCGTCAGGCCCCTCCCTCCCCCGTCACAGCAACGGCAGACAATAGATTCGCGCCCTTTTATCTGGGTTAGTTACCTGGGTTACCTGTGCAGACAACATGGAGCCCGCTCAGCACAGCTGAGCTCACCGTCACCATATATCCTCTTGGTGCCGGCAGACGTGGGACTGCATTGCTACACAGCAGCAGCTGCTAACTGCCTTTTGGCGGTAGACGGTGCAGTAGACTGGTAGCCTTCATCGGCGATCTGGGTGCTGGCAGCCGTGGGGCTTGCCTTTTGGCAGTAAATGGTGTATTATGACTGTTAGCCGGCCTATTACAAGTCGGGTCATCGCACATTAGCAGAGTCTTCCCTGAGCAGCAGCTCGTGCAATAGGCCTGAAGACCATCGTCATACACCGCCCCGTATTTGCTGCCAAGCACCCAGAAAGATGCCGAGGGCTATCAGTCACGCTGCACCGTCGTCTTAAGATGTAAAAAATAGATTTTCTCTGTATTCATTTGCTTCCCCCTCCCTCCGTCAAATCAACGGCCTGCTAAACCCAGGGTTTTCAGTTTAATCTTTGGGGGGGACCAGTCTGTGACAGTTGTTTGTGTCTCTCCCTGATGCACAGCCACCGTTCTTTATTTTAATTCCCTGTGCCTGTACGCCATGTCGTCACTCGGCCCCCCTCCCTCCTTCCCCTAGGCCGTCAGATACTACGTTTGCGCCACAGCTCGAGCCGCGAAGCGGTTCACGCCTTTTCTTTGAATTCTGGGTTGAGATCCCAATGCCCGGATGATGCAAAACAGTGTCGCGGGCGGTTCTGGGTACATGTCGTCAGGCCCCTCCCTCCCCCGTCACAGCAACGGCAGACAATAGATTCGCGCCTTTTTACCTGGGTTACCTGGGTTACCTGTGCAGACAACATGGAGCCCGCTCAGCACAGCTGAGCTCACCGTCACCATATGTCCTCTGGGTGCCGGCAGACGTGGGACTGCATTGCTACACAGCAGCAGCTGCTAACTGCCTTTTGGCAGTAGACGGTGTAGCATGAGTGATAGCCGTGGGGCTGGCAGCCGTAGGGCTGCATTGCACCAGCCCCTTCCAGGCGATGGTATATTATGACTGGTACCCGTCGTCGTCGTACTGGAGTGGCTGTCAATCATGGCCACCTGGGCAGACATGCTACTGTCTCGATGATGACGGTTACCAGTCATAATGTACTATTTTCTGCCAATTGCCCAATATTGTCTGCTAAGCACCCAGAAGAGGCCGAGGGCGATGCTGGGTGCTGGCGGACGTGGGGCTGGCAGACATGGGGCTGCATTGCTACACAGCAGCAGCCCCTTGCCTTTTGGCAGATGATGGTATATTATGATTGGTACCCATCATCATCATACTGGTATGGCTGTCACTCATGCTGCAGCGTCGGCTGCCACCTTAAGATGTAAAAAATAGATTTATTCTGTGTTCATTTGCTTCCCCTTCCTCCGTGAAATCAACGGCCTGCTAAGCCCAGGGTTTCCAGTTTAATCTTTGGGGGGACCATTCTGTGTGACAGTTGTTTGTGTTTCTCCCTGTTCCTGTACCTGTACGCCATGTCGTCACTTGGCCCTCCCTCCCTCCCTCCCTCCCTCCCGCCCTCCTTCTCCTGGTCCATCAGATACTACTTTCGCGCCTTTTTTCTGACCAGGCGCCATAGCTAGCACTGGGATCATGGAGCCCGCTCAGATCACCGCGGCAATTATGAGCACTATGAACACCACGCGCATTGTCCTGGAGTATATGCAGAGCCAGAACATGCCAAGGCGAAACCCGGACCAGGCGAGGAGGCGATTGCAGCACGGCGACGAGAGTGATGAGGAAATTGACATGGCCATAGACCTCTCACAAGGCACAGGCCCCAGCAATGTGGAAATCATGGTGTCACTGGGGCAGGTTGATACCGTGGAACGCCGATTCTGGGCCCGGGAAACAAGCACAGACTGGTGGGATCGCATCGTGCTGCAGGTATGGGACGATTCCCAGTGGCTGCGAAACTTTCGCATGCGTAAGGCCACTTTCATGGAACTTTGTGACTTGCTTTCCCCTGCCCTGAAGCGCCAGAATACCAAGATGAGAGCAGCCCTCACAGTTGAGAAGCGAGTGGCGATAGCCCTGTGGAAGCTTGCAACGCCAGACAGCTACCGGTCAGTCGGGAATCAATTTGGAGTGGGCAAATCTACGGTGGGGGCTGCTGTGATCCAATTTGCCAGGGCAATGAAAGACCTGGTGATAGCAAGGGTAGTGACTCTGGGCAACGTGCAGTCAATAGTGGATGGTTTTGCTGAAATGGGATTCCCAAACTGTGGCGGGGCCATAGACGGAACCCATATCCCTATCTTGTCACCGGAGCACCAAGCCACCGACTACGTAAACCGCAAGGGGTACTTTTCAATGCTGCTGCAAGCCCTGGTGGATCACAAGGGACGTTTCACCAACATCAACGTGGGATGGCCGGGAAAGGTACATGATGCTCGCGTCTTCAGGAACTCTGCTCTGTTTCGAAAGCTGGAGGAAGGGACTTTCTTCCCGGACCAGAAAGTGACCATTGGGGATGTTGAAATGCCTATCGTGATCCTTGGGGACCCAGCCTACCCCTTAATGCCATGGCTCATGAAGCCGTACACAGGCAGCCTGGACAGGAGTCAGGACCTGTTCAACTACAGGCTGAGCAAGTGCCGAATGGTGGTGGAATGTGCATTTGGACGTTTAAAAGCGCGCTGGCGCAGCTTACTGACTCGCTCAGACCTCAGCGAAAAGAATATCCCTATTGTTATTGCTGCTTGCTGTGCGCTCCACAATATCTGTGAGAGTAAGGGGGAGACCTTTATGGCGGGGTGGGAGGTTGAGGCAACTCGCCTGGCCGCTGATTACGCGCAGCCAGACACCAGGGCGGTTAGAGGAGCACAGCAGGGCGCGGTGCGCATCAGAGAAGCTTTGAAAACGAGTTTTGTGACTGGCCAGGCTACTGTGTGAAACTTCTGTTTGTTTCTCCTTGATGAACCCTCCAACCCCCCCCCCCGACCCGGTTCACTCTACTTCCCTGTAAACCAACCACCCCACCCCACCCTCCCCTCCCCCTTGCAGAGGCAATAAAGTCATTGTTTTTTCACATTCATGCATTCTTTATTAGTTCCTTACAGAGGTAGGGGGATAATTGCCAAGGTAGCCTGGGATGGGTGGGGGAGGAGGGATGGAAAAGGACACACTGCATTTTAAAACTTTAACTCTTATTGAAGGCCAGCCTTCTGATGCTTTGGCGATCATCTGGGGTGGAGTGACTGGGTGGACGGAGGCCCCCCCACCGTGTTCTTGGGCGTCTGGGTGAGGAGGCTATGGAACTTGGGGAGGAGGGCTGTTGGTTACACAGGGGCTGTAGCGGCGGTCTCTGCTCCTGCTGCCTTTCCTGCAACTCAACCATACGCTCGAGCATATCACTTTGATGCTCCAGCAGACGGAGCATTGCCTCTTGCCGTCTGTCTGCAAGCTGACGCCACCTATCGTCTTCAGCCCGCCACTTGCTCTGTTCTTCCCGCGATTCAGCCCGCCACCTCTCCTCTCGTTCATATTGGGCTTTTCTCATCTCCGTCATTGACTGCCTCCACGCATTCTGCTGTGCTCTATCAGCCTGGGCGGACATCTGCAGCTCCGTGAACATCTCGTCCCTCGTCTTACGTTTTCTCTTTCTAATGTTCACGAGCCTCTGCGAAGGAGAAACATTTGCAGCTGGTGGAGGAGAAGGGAGAGGTGGTTAAAAAGGACACATTTTAGGGAACAATGGGTACACTCTTTCATTACAAGGTCGCATATTTCGGCTTGCAGGCAGCCATCGTAGGCCACAGTGTTTTGGCTTTTTTAACCTTCTTAACATGCGGGAAAGGTTGCAAACAGCAGCGCATTTCCCATATCAAGGATGAATTGGGTTGTCCATTTAAAATGGGGTTTCAATGTAAAAGGAGGGGGCTGCGGTTTCCCGGTTAACATGCGGCACAAACACAAGTAAACCACCCCCCCCCACACACACACACACGATTCTCTGGGATGATCACTTCACCCCTCCCCCCCACCGCGTGGTTAACAGCGGGGAACATTTCTGGTCAGAAGAGCAGGAACGGGCGCCTCTGAATGTCCCCCTTAATAAAATCACCCCATTTCAACCAGGAGAGCTTTCTGGAGATGTCCCTGGAGGATTTCCGCCCCATCCCCATACACGTTAACAGACTTGCTTGCTTTTTTTTTGTAATGTTTACAAATATTTACAAAGTTACACTCACCAGAGGTCTCCTGTGTGCCCTGAGGGTCTTGGGTGAGTTCGGGGGTTACTGGTTCCAGGTCCAGGGTCACAAACATATCCTGGCTGTTGGGGAAACCGGTTTCTCCGCTTCCTTGCTGCTGTGAGCTACCTACAGTACCTCCATCGTCATCTTCCTCGTTCCCCGAACCGTCTTCCCTGTGTGTTTCTCCAGTGAGAGAGTCATAGCACACGGTTGGGGTAGTGGTGGCTGCACCCCCTAGGATCGCATGCAGCTCCGCGTAGTAGCGGCAAGTTTGCGGCTCTGCCCCGGACCTTCCGTTTGCTTCTCTGGCTTTGTGGTAGGCTTGCCTTAGCTCCTTAATTTTCACGCGGCACTGCTGTGTGTCCCTGTTATGGCCTCGGTCCTTCATGGCCTTGGAGATCTTTTCTAATACTTTTCCATTTCTTTTACTGCTACGGAGTTCAGCTATCACTGCTTCATCTCCCCATATGGCGAGCAGATCTCGTACCTCCCGTTCGGTCCATGCTGGAGCTCTTTTGCGATCCTGGGAGGACTCCATGACGGTTACCTGTGCTGATGAGCTCTGCGTGGTCACCTGTGCTCTCCACGCTGGGCAAACAGGAAATGAAATTCAAACCTTCGCGGGTCTTTTCCTGTCTACCTGGTCAGTGCATCTGAGTTGAGAGCGCTGTCCAGAGCGGTCACAATGAAGCACTGTGGGATAGCTCCCGGAGGCCAATAACATCGAATTCCGTCCACACTACCCCAATTCCGACCCGCAAAGGCCGGTTTTATCGCTAATCCCCTCGTCGGAGGTGGTGTAAAGAAACCGGTTTAAAGGGCCCTTTAATTCGAAAGAAAGGGCCTCGTTGTGTGGACGTGTCCAGGCTTAATTCGGTTTAACGCTGCTAAAGTCGACCTAAACCCGTAGTGTAGACCAGGCCTTAAGACTCAATGTTTTGGTGCTTCAGAGGAGAATACTCCTCTAGATAATATACCTACATGAATGTGGAAAGCTGTACAACATTTGTATTTAAGGGAAAAGGACATTCTTTACTGATCCTTGCAAGCAATTAACGTGAGATTGGGTTAACCTTTAACAAGCTTAGGTAGCTTGTTCTTAAAGATCACAGTTATCCAATCCTCTTTACTTTTGAATTTCTCACATATGTTCCTGGTTCTCTTTCCTCAGGCACTCCTGCAAATTTAGAACCCCTCCCCATGCACAAGTTTAGATTATTTGGCCCAATATATTAATTACATTACAGTTATGAAAGTTTAAAATCATCTTTCATAGTACTGCCTGGTTCCCTAATGTACTTAGATCCATCTGAAGTTACTCATGATTCTCCATAGTTTTTCCTAAACGAAATAGTTGTGTATTGTCAGTAATCTTCATCAACAGTTTATCCACTTTCCCCTTCAAACCATTAATAAATATATTGAACAACACTGATTCAGATACTGGGCATGAATCCAATCCCTGAGCTATCTCACTACTAACTTCTCTGTCTTCTGAGGACCATCTAATTATTCTAATACTGTTTTCCTATTGACTAGTGAAATGGAGAAAGACAGAGGATCTGTAATTTCATACCTGGGGCAAATAACTTGACATACAAATACTCTGTTTAGAGAATCTGGCAGAGGTTAGCCCTAATTTTGACCTATATTCAAATTGATTATTTTGGGGAAAAAAATATCAATTCCAGCACTGCAGGTGAGAAATCAATACAACCATTTTAGATTGTGTTTTTGTTTCTTGCCCAAGAAGGGTGGGAGGACTGAGCACTTTGGTGTTGCTTCTTCTGGTAGAACATGACGAGCGCACAGTCAGTTTAACTCTAGGTCCTGTTGAGTTTTAAGAACAGCTGTCCTAGCACAGAGAATGAAACTGACTAAGTGTCTTTTAGTTTCCCTCAGTGCAGAGAGCTCAGCTCCAGATGGAAGTAAAATGAGGTGGATTTAGGCATCAGCTGCACTGTGCAGGTTTGATTTTGGGGGCGGGAGTAGGAGGAAAGATGTGGGAAGAGATGCAGAGGATGGCTTCTCTACATTTAGCTATCACTGTTAAATAACCTGCTAGCCAAAAGATGTATTTGTAATTTCTGAGTTAATTTTCAAATTTTTTGCTTTCTCTGTCACTTTCTAGGATTATTGCACACATTCTGGAAATTGTACTGTCCCCCCCATCCTTCCTCTTTTAAAACATTTGTTCTTTAGACTTGTCTGTAGTACAAAAGGTTATTGTGCACAAATATGATTGTGAAGAACCAAATTAGCTGATATCATGCTGACCAGGGTTTTAACTATAACTACATGATTTTATTATTCCAATATTTACCTAGCAGTAATGACTAAAGATGTCAACCAGGTTGAGCCCCATTGTGCTAGGTTCTGTACAAACATATACTACATGACAGCCTCTGCCCCAGAGTGCTTGGGACCAAATTTTTAAAGGTATTTAGGTGCCTAAAGATGCAGATAGGTTAGGTATCTAGTGGATCTTTGAAGACGCAGTTAGGTACATTTAGGTGCCTAAATACCTCTCAAAATCTGACGTTACATTTTGTAATGTAGACCATTTAGAGAGTTTAGGAACTGATTTTTTTTTTTTTTTTTTTTTTTTTTTTTGGTAGATGAGGCATTAGGGAAGAAAGTAAAATTCTGGAATGGGTGTGGAGTGTTTGTGATAATCCCACAACTGGAGATTGCTTAATGTTGCACAGTGGTATGATTGCTCTCCATAACGTATGATGGTGCCTTATGCTGATTCATAGCAACACCTGTTGTTCTACATGGTTCCTTATGCTGTGCTCATCACGGTAGTATCTGAGTGCCTTTCAGTAGTGCATTAAGTAATGTAACTATACATCTGTGACACGTTGTTTGTTCTCTCATCCTCTTCCCTGGGGCAGAAACTTGTGCACTGGAGTAACTTGTTTGGGTAGCGTTTTAGTTTTTTTGTTTTTGTTTTTTGTGTTGTTTTTTTTTTCAGTATATATTGCTATGTATATATGTCAGAGAAGCCAAGGTCAAAGACATGTCAGCATTACATGAGTAAGTAATGTCACACGGGCTTGTGTGGCAGCTTAATGATGTGATGAGAAGTTGCAGGTATGTAATGGCGGCGGCATGGTGATGTGGAAAGGCGCACTGAAGCGTGGTGGTGATGGTGCTTGCACATCTGCAGAGTAATATGGAGTAACAGTGAATGGTTGTGATAGAGTGTCATGATGGTATTTGGCATATAATGGTTCAGGGACATGATGCCTTGACCCAGCCCCGAACCTGCTGCTGCTGCTGCAGGGAGGGAGAGCTGGGGAGGAGTCCTCTCTCCCCACCATAGCCCCGGGGAGCCCCACTGCACCCCAAGCCTCTCATCCCTGGCCCCACCCCAGAGCCTGCACCCCCAGCTGGAGCCGTCACCCCCTCGCACTCCAACCCTCTACCTCAGCCCCTTCCCCCTGCCCCCTCCAAACCCCTCGGCCCCACCCTGCCACATTCCGACATGGGTGGGAAAAATTAGAGGGAACACTAGCGCAGGCCCATGTTGGTGCATATCCTATGGTGGTGTAGAAGTACCATGAAGGTGTGTGGCATCACAGCTTGTGTTGGTGATGCAGGGTTTGGCGTGTGTGGTGTTGGTGCAGTGCCATGACAATGCGCAGTGTGAGGGTATGTGGTGGTTGTTCAGTGAAGAGGTGGTGCGTGGTGGCCGAGTAGTGCCATGGTATCATGATGCATTGGCATGGTGGCCATGTTGTGACGTGATGTGATGGTGCAGCAATGTGGCGGTGCAGTGGCATAGTGATGCAGTGTCAGGATGGTGTGTGGTGGCAGTGCAGTGGCATGATGGTGCCTCATGATGGTGCAGTGGCGTGGTGGCATGTGGTGGTGGGGCAGTGGTGTGGCGTGATCGTGCACTGGCAGGGTGGCAATGGTGCAGTGGAGTGGCATGATGGTGCAGCAGTATGGTGTGATGGGATGGTGCAGTGGTAGTGCAATGATGTGGCGTGATGGTGCGCTGGCAGGGTGGCGATAGTGTAGTGTAGTGGCATGATGGTGCAGCGGTGTGGGGCAGTGACCTGATGTGAGGATGGGGCAATGCCCTGTCGCTGACACAGGCCTGGGCCGAACCCCCCGCCCCCGGGCTGAGACCCCGCACGCTCGTCACACGGAGGGCGCCCGGGGGCGTGGCCGGCGGCGGGCGGCACCAATGGGAAGCGGGAGGGCGGGGCCAGCCGGGGAGGCGGGGGAGTCTCCGCGAACAAAGAGCGAGCGGCCGGGCTGGCAGCGCGGAGCCCGCACGGGAGGCAGCCGCTCACCTGGGCCGAGCCGGAGCCGGCACCGCCATGCGGGGGAGGGCGCCGCCGCCGCCCGGGAGCCCGGCCGCCTGATTCGGGGGAGCCAGCGCGAGAGAGCGGAGCCGGCGGCGCTTCCTTCCCCCCATGGCAGCGACAGGCGGCTGCGGGTGAGGCGGGGGCCGCGGCTCGCGGCTCGGAGGGAGCGGTCGGCCGGCAGGGCCGGGCATGGCGGGGGTCAGCTACTCGCCGCCCTGGTGGGTGAGTCTCCTGCACCGCCTGCCGCACTTCAGCCTGCGCTGGGAGGCCGCCAGCGCCGACTTCCGCCCGGAGGACGCCGAGTACCAGCAGGTGAGGGGCCGGCGGTGGGGGGAGGATCTCGTCAATTTCTCCTCAGACACCCCCGGCTTGGCGTGTGCTGCCCCTCCCCCCACTCCATGGGGTAGATCCACGCGGGGGGGGGCGGTGTCTGCCCTGCCCCTCCCATGGGGTAGATCCGCCCTGGGGCAGGTGGGGGAGGGTATCCTGCCCCCCCCCCCGGGGGGGGTAGATCACCCTTGGGGTAGGTGAGGGTACCCCGGTGGGACCCCCCGCGGGATAGATCCGCCCGGGGCGGGTGGGGGCGGGTATCCTGTCCCCCCCCGGGGGGGTAGATCACCCCTGGGGCAGGTGAGGGTACCCCGGTGGGACCCCCCGCAGGATAGATCCGCCCAGGGGCAGGTGGGGATCCTGCCCCCCCCGGGGGGGTAGATCACCCCTGGGGTAGGTGAGGGTACCCCGGTGGGACCCCCCGCGGGATAGATCCGCCCGGGGCGGGTGGGGGCGGGTATCCTGCCCCCCCCGGGGGGTAGATCAGCCATGGGGCAGGTTGCCTTCTCTGCCTGTAGTCTATAATACATCTCTTCTCTCTCCCCCTGACCCCCCCCCCCCCCCCACACACACACACAGAGGAGAGAGGCAGGAAATGATTAGCCCCTGGAACAATGAGCAGAGACCCTGAGTTGCTTTGAGAGCAGCTGAGGCTCTCCTTCCTCTGGGGGAGGGTAAAACACCAGCCCCTCGGGCCCAGCTGCCAAACGGGGATGGGGAGATGGCTCCTCGGGCTGGAAGGGTAACGCTGCCGCAGGCTGAGCTGCCCAGGTGAGGCACAAGCGCTGCCTTCTAGCCTGTGGCTGAATGATAGGTACTTGGCTTGCCGAACAGATGTGGTGCCACTTTGTACAAAATATCCCATCCTACATAGGATTGGAGCGGTGGTTCAGATAGCTCAGCACCCTGCCTTTGTTGGGACTCAGTGAAATGTTCAGTGTCTCTTTCTGAAGCCGTCTAAAATGCTTGGTAGACAACAGATGGCTTAGGTGCTACATAGGACCAAGTGTGTGAGGAGACACTGGCAGGATACTTGTGTCCTTTGCGTTGCTTAACCTGCACTTGGGTGACTTGCTGTCTAATTAGAATGATGGTGGAGTGGATCTGTGTATTTTAACATCTGTGTTCTCTGCTGCCATCTTAGACTGGAGCTGCAGTGATTCAACTACCTCATTGTGCCACGCTCTTTGGCTTTGAAAACACCATTTTGCTTCACTGAATATACTTAGTTCTGTAGGGCACCACAATACCATAATGCAGAAATGGGAAGGCATCTAAGCAGTGCTTACCTACTGTAAAGAGAGATGCTATAGGAATATTTTAGCTAGCAATATTTTTGTTTTTAAGTAACTTCAGATTTCAGGGTTGACTATAGCAAAGACTATTCTTGGGTCCCTTTTTTAATAAAGTGGGTAGGTGGCAACAAAAATGTCTCTGAATCTGAGAGCAGAATTGTCTTCTGGTCTTCAACCTTGGTCTTTCTCTTCTTCACTCATCTGAATTTCCTTGGTTGGAGGAGAAATCAAGATGTTGTTTTTTTTTAAAAACATTCCACAACAAAACTCTACATATGTCCAATGGTTTTAGCTCACTTTTTTGGACTGAGGTAGTTGCTTCCTGTATTGAAGAGGAGAAAAGTGTAGGTTGGGGAAACTGTTCTTGGATTGTTATGGAAAAAAACACACTAGTCAGTCACTGAATATATATCTGATATGCTTGTGTTGTTTTTAGTAGTTTAAAATAGAAGCACTATTTCCAAGTACTGTATGCTCTCTGTATAGCTTATAAAATACTCTCTCACAGTAGTTCTGTTGAGACTTCAAGTGTTTATAGCGAAGTCTCTTGGGGTTGGTAAACCTCCTGTTGTTCCTGCCTCATACGGTTGCAAAAAGAGTGTGTGCTAGTTAAGGACTAGTTTTTGTCATTGCTATATGGCTATTTTAACTCTTGTCAAACCAGAAATCCAGGGTGTAAGTTGTGTGTGTTTAGAATGTCAACCCTGCCTACTTCAGTGCTGTTTATGTATAGTGCATAACCTCTGCAGCTCCATGAACAAATGTAAAGAGAGCAGCAGTGTTCCCTCCTGTTGCTGACTCTGTAACAAAGATGCTCTGATTCTGTAAATGGAAAGACATGTCAAGGATTTGCGTGCATGTGTGCAAAGCATAATATAATACAGTAAAACTAGAAAATTTAACCTGGTCGTCAAAGTAACATTGCAATCACTCCCTTCCACTCTAAATTGTTCTGAAGGCATCCTGCTTTGAATTCTTGTTTTGTCAGTATTTTGAGTATGAGGGGTAGGGATAGCTCAGTGGTTTGAGCATTGGCCTACTAAACCCAGGGTTGTGAGTTCAATCCTTGAGGGGCCACTTAGGGATCTGAGGCAAAATCAGTACTTGGTCCTGCTAGTGAAGGCAGGGGGCTGGACTCGATGACCTTTCGGGGTCCTTTCCAGCACTAAGAGATAGGTCAGTGTGAACTGTAAATGGAGCAAAAGGATAGGATATCTCCATATATTATCTCCTTCCCCCCCACCCCACCCCCCGCTAAATACAACACAAGTAACTTAACATGCTCCATTCTTCATGCACTTTAAGTACTTAAAATATGGGCACTTCTGTTTAAACTGGTTCTTGGAATTTGCAATTTTTCCCCCCCCTCTGAGCATATGGTGATGGTGAATTTTCCCCTGCCCCCTGGTTTTCAGTACCTAGGAAAAACTACCTATATTTAATGAAAGCATGCAGTGTGGCAGCTTGTAGTTCTATCAATGTCCTTGATTGCACTCTACTGAGCTAACTGGAACTGACAGTAATGCTGGAGACTTCATAGGTGCACTCTATCCTTTTGCTCTCCTATCTTCAGTAAGAAGGGACAGGAGAATATGCTTTTATCAGTCTCCTGAGAATTGTCAAGCCGTTAGATAGTTAGACCTTTGTCATGAGCTGATACCTGCACACTTACCAACAGGGCTTCTGAGTAAATCAGAATTGGAATGGAAATATTTTCTTAAGGAAACAGCATCCTGTTCCTTCCACAGTCCTGGGGGTGGGGGGAAAGAACTTTCTTAATTGAAGAAAAGAGGATATTTGCAGTTTCCCTTAAAATAGACTAATAAAGATGGTGGTCTTGAAAGCTGTTCTCTTGTATCCCTGTTTCATGCAAATAAGAATACAGGAAATGCATGGGCTTTAATGGCCACTGTAACATAGCACAGAATGGTGGCATATCAAACATAGTATCTTAGTATCGATGTAGCCTGTATTTTTGTGAAGTATGTGTAGTATGGCTGCTTCCCCCCCCCCCTTCCCCCACAGGTGGATTGGCAAGATCAAATAGGTCTTTCCATCTGCTATGATTAGTGTAATGAGTAAGCTTCCATTGTGCTAAATGGTGTCTATTTGATGTCTGCTGAAACCTGTGTAATGCTTGTGTGGATTTAAGTTGAATCCATTCTGCTTGTCTTTGAAGTCTGAATCCTTCCTGTGTCTATTGGGACCCTTGTGTATGCACATGTGGAGCTTGTAATTGGTGGCTCTGTTCTGCATGTAGTGAGACGGTGCTGTCCTGTCTCTGGGGGGCGGGACTACTCTATGCTTGTTTGCCTGGAGATAGCTGTGACCATTGTGTTGTAGTAAGTGGGACTACATCCTTTTTGTCCATGAGAACATGAGGGATCCTTATGGCAACAGTGTGCCATAGTCTGTCTGACTCAGATGGGGGGGTGGGTGTGTGTGCCCTCTGGCTGTTGAAGGACTCTAAACAATCTGTGGTGGTGGCTTTTCATGCCCTCCCACCTTTTCACTATATGTTCAACTGACAGGTTAGAACAGGCTGTGCGGAAGAGGAGAATGAGCCCTCCAGGGTGGGTTAGGTTGGTTGGTTCTTATTTTCTCTACTGGTGTCACTACGTAAAGTACATAGTGGCCCTTTAAATGCTTCGCATCAGTTGCAGCAAATTGTGCATCCCTCCATATAAAGAGTTGGATATGTAACTAGGGGAGACAAGGAAAGGAGACAATAGTTATGCAACTGCTAACTAGATTAGGATTAGGGAAGAGGTTTTTCTGTTTCTGGGGAGGGACTCTGCTTTCATGTTTCTGGTTTCCATGTGTTGCTTTGAGGGTTGCATCTACTGAAATCACTCTAGAGCAGTGGTTCTCACAACAAATTTTTGGGTGGCCCCATAGTGCAGCCACCAACTCTTGCTGGTGGCTGCGATGACAATTTTTCCTAAAATACTTTAACTTTAGGAAAAACACAATGATTTGGACACGTGCATATTTATTTAATTGATGTAGGGTTTTTTGCAGACTCGATTAAAAAAAAGTACAGTTGTCTATTAATTACTGGACCTAAACAGAATAGAAACACAAGGTGCTTTGAATGTTTTGGTGGGGTGTGTGTTTTTATTAAAAAAACAAAACAAAAAAACTTGCTAGCTAGTAAGTCTGCTGTGAAAAGTGAGATTTTTTGTATAATAGTTAATATCCCTTTTCCCAGCAGATTTACTCAAGCTGGGGGACAAATTAAGCTCTGTATGGGGAGGTGGGTAGGGGAATAGATGAGAGGGGAGATGGGGGAGGTGAGCCCAGAGTGAGAGCGTGTGGCCCTGGTGCACAGATGGGGACTGGAGGCTGTAGCAAGGGCCAGGGGTGTGTGTGTGGGGAGAGGGGGTGATCCTGGAGCCCTGCGGCTGGGGGATGGAGCAGTCTGCTGCTGCTGCATGGCCAGAGCCTGTCACCCACCACCCCAGGGCTTAAGCCTGAAGCCCGAGCCCCAGCGTCTCCTGGATCAGTGAGGTATAACAGTTTTATATCTTGAGTTCTAAGCAGTTGTTTCAGCTGTATCCTCCTCCTGAGTCATACTGTAGTGTTCCTTTAAAGCTTATTTTGCAGTGAGTCATAAGGTGGGAAATGGAACCGAGCCTATGTTGCTTTTGACAGCACAGTACTATCTCCCGTTCCTATGCTTTTTACTGTCTTAATGAATTTCCAGGAGATGGTCATACCAATGCTGTCAAATTACCCTTGGATCCAGTCCACCAGATCAGTAAGGTTTCTCTGCAGCTTGTGCTATTGTCCCTGACTAAAGCAATGTAGGAATGTAAAAGCTCTTCATTTATTAGCCCAGGTGACCTGAGTGGTGTGCCACCCAATTTATGGTGCTGAGAATAGAGCTAGCCAGAAGCCTCTTTCAGGAATGTCTTGCCTGCTGGAAGGATGAGCTGAAGTCCTAAGAGGCTTTTTAACACAGCAGAACTGTTGCTAATGGGATGTCCTAGGAGTGACTGCTGCTTGGTACGAATACCATCAAAAGGGAAGTTTCAATAGTAGCTGTTAATGTATTTTACTATAACTGTTCTGAACTCTTGTAAGCACTCGGATGTGTGGTGTTTTATAAATAGACTTG
Source organism: Malaclemys terrapin pileata (assembly GCF_027887155.1). Lineage (NCBI taxonomy): Eukaryota > Metazoa > Chordata > Testudines > Emydidae > Malaclemys > Malaclemys terrapin. The sequence goes on along the minus strand of NC_071514.1, from coordinate 76,986,813 downwards.
GAAGGATTAGATTTTGATTGGTAATGTTGGCAAACATGGATTTCACCACGCGCGCACACACAAACTGACACATTTCCATTGATTGAAATTTATAAGTAGGCAAAATAAGAAAAATGCTGCTTGAGAACTAATTAGAATTTGATTTAAGGATATTTACTTTCTATATTTTTGACATGAGATGTTGACAATTTGTATATTTTAAGTTATAAAGTTTAACTTTTTGAATCTCAATATCTATTAGTGTTAAATGTCTTACTGCTCTCTAATTTCCAAAACTTTGAACGTTTAAGTTGATAAATGCTTCAAAAATATAGGTATTTGTCAATTAAAGAATTCTAAGCCTATTTATGAACAAATAAGGGCTATGAAAGCTTACCCACAGCTTTACTTTTGTGCCTTAGTCATTACCTCAATTTAAGCTCTTGCAGAAAGCTGATAAAACATCTCTGAATCACTGCAAAATGGCAAAGTCCACTGGAGTCTATTTCACTTGTGACTAGATTATCTTGCACCTCTAGAGCACTTAGTTCTAAAGGCATCTAACTACAGCATCATAGGCTTTGTCTGTGTTTTTTTTTTTTTTTTCCCCCCTTAAATTCCACCATTACTACCACCTGTGTGGCTTCCTGGAAAGGGGCTAGAATAGACCGCAATTGTGAGGAGGCCTAGAATAGACAGAGTACAGGCAGCCTCTGGCATTTGAATAGTCATGTCACCTACACTTGCTCTGAACAAGGTTAGATGACATGGTGATTAAACCATTGGTAACTGGTTTATGCCATTCTTTCCACCACTGGTGGAGTTGAGGTGATGGTGGTACTGGGTCTATACTAGACTAATTCTCAACCTTTGGGGGCAATCCCTACTGTGATGTCACCCAGCTGTTCCCTTGGGTACACCTCCACCTCTACCAGAGCTCTTCAGTTGTAGTACTGTCTGGCAACTGTGCTAGTCAGGCTAGCGGTCAGATTGTTGTACCAGGATTCTGGAGCTTGGTGCTATGTTAAATTCTACTGATGCTTCACTTTGGTTTGCAGACTTCAGTTTAATGCATGGTTTTTGTGTAGATTTGAAGGAGGTGGGGGAGGAGGGGAGTTCAGCAAGACAGATTCCATCTGGTACTTTCTGGCTCTACAAGGTTCTCGCCCTACACGTAACAATTTTTTTTTTTTTGAGTATTTCTTGGATGGAGAAACTCAGTGCAGACTAAGCTGCCAAAGAACTTGGATTAGAGACATTGTTGTAGAACTCCTCTACTGTACTGGCGTCTCACTCCAATCCTGAAACCCAAGAGCATTTCTGTAAATTCAAAACACGTGGAGTTGGATGATGTGTTCTTGTTCAGTTACCAGTTGGCTCAAAGTCAGAGGGTAATGGGTTAGTTTTGAAGTTTCTTTCATGGATAATGGCCTGTTTTCCAGGTCAGTTCTATTAGCCTGAGGTTGCATTAATTATTTTCTGTAATGTCAGGAGAGGCTGGGTTGTGGGAGTCTATTGTTGCTCTCCAATGAAGCTAAAGTTGCATTTAAGGGTCTCAAAATGGTGGTGCCTCCCCCAGTTTCCCATGGCCTAAAATTGAGTAGCTGTTATGTCAGCAGATGGATATTGCAGTCTGATTTTGTCATTCTTTGTTCATACAGGGGTGTGGAGGTGGCAGCATGGTGTAGCAACATAACGTACTCCAAAATGCAAACACTTGATTTAAAAAGTCTCCCTAGCAAACCATGCAAGTTGGGGTTTGTGTTGCTACAGAGCTAAATGCACAGCCAGCATCTGGTATATAGTCAGACAGTGAACTCTTGCCGGCTTTCTGTCCGAAGGGTCCCTTGCTCACTGATCCAGGCTGCATTGCTGCATTTTCAGCTAGTCTCCTGAGAACTGTCTGTTGCTGGAAACAACAAACTTCTGATTAGGGGTAAGCTTATCAGAACAACAGTTGCTGAGAATGCATCATTTTAGCAGATCATGGTGCATGCAAATGGCTACTTGGCTAGAGGAAGGTCTAACTCTTGCCCATCTCATCAAGGCAGAATGTGGGATTAATGTTAACTTCATTCTGGAGAATGCACATTGTCTTGCCAGTGCTGTTGAGCTCTGGTTTTAGGAAATATTTACAGAGCAGATGTCTGTTAGAAAGTGTCCTGCTGGGTCTGAGCTGGAATAAAAACTTAAGTTAAAAGCATTAGAAGTCTAATCAGCTGATGTAAATTGAAACCCTTTTTTCCTGCTTGAGAGACTCTTGCAGAGTATGGTCAGGCTTTACAGCCTTGTATCTATCTGGTTTAGGTCAAATTTAAGAATTTAAAAAAACAAAACAAAACACAAACTGATGCTTTATTTATAAATCCTCTGGTTGTGTTTCTGCAGTGAGCTGCTTGCATTTCTTACCTGTTCTGTTTCCCTTTTGGAGTTTAGGTAGGTAGTTATGCCTATAGTGTAGGTATAGTCCTTAAGCAGACAGCTGTCAAGTGTTGGAAGAGGGTGTTCTTGTTGGTCTTAATTATTTGTGTGCTTCAAAATGCTGTGAGTTCCCGAAATGGTCTTCATTTGCTTGGCCTGGTGAATTGAACATGGTGCACTGATCACTTGACTTTGTATATCTAGAAGGAATCATGCCTGTTGCTGTATGCGAGATTATTTTTTTTGAGGTTGGGGAGGGTCTGGGGGACAGTGTTGCTTATTGCTATAAATTATGACCATTTTCAGATCTGAGTATGGATGGATATAAATATTCCAGTGTTTAGAGGTGGCCGTATTTCTATCCCTCTTTCCCAGGGCAAAAACTGAAGACTTGGATAGTATTCTATTAGGTTCAGCTCATAAACACAATTTTAAGTTGCCAGAGGATTCTTGAATCTAGCTTCAGAAACTGACTTCTGGTGTTAGAGGATGAATGAATGGCAAGCAGAACTGATTCTGCTCTTCGTCTTTTGCTGCTTTGCCTTTCTTTGGATAGGCATTTTCTCGCCTTGTGTCTTATTTAAACAAGGGCTTTGAATGTTAATTTTGAGCCAATAAATCGGTACAGTTTCAAGCAGAAGCTCGTGTGGGATTTTTTTAATAGACTTTCTTTTGCATTCTGAGTGAGTGAGAAATTCTCACCCAGAAGAATATATCCCATTAGACATGACACTGGAGATTAAGGGTGGGAATCTAGGTGGCTTTGCCCTAATTAATCCACAGCTTTGAAATGTGTGTTAAGGAGCTGTGCATGAGGATTAGTTCCTTGCTTCCTTGTCCCTTCTTACCAATGCTTGGGGGCATAGATTTCCTTTTGAACATTGTAAACAGAGGTTTAAGTCTAGTATCTGCCTGGTCTTTTGAGGTAGTAGCTTCCTTTTCATTACCTGTGTGCAAAAGGTAAAGTCCTGAATTGCTGTCTTGTGCCACCTGTTATCTCTGCAGGCCTGTGTTGTGGTGGAGCTCGCAGTAGTGTGCTGTATGTCATTCCAGTCTTGGGGTGCATCAGAAATTACAAATGGCTATGGCTAGTGGGGAAGGAAGATAGACCTGAAGGCCAGGGGAGTGGTAACGTTGGGAGAGAAACGTATTGGTGCTCCTCCGATTGAGATTCAGTCAGTTATGTCTGAGGACTAATTTCTACAAAGGGCATAAGAACGAGCTCTTGATAGCTGCTAGGTCCCCTGCTCCCCTTCTTGTTTTCCTGTTGGGTCTTCCAATATTAAGTGGAAGTTGCAATCTCCAGTCCTGCAGCTTGGGTCAGTTTTCTAGTAAAGGGAATTTGAAATGGGGAGGAGCATGGCCCAGTATGCCTGGGTTTGTGCACGTTTTGGCTCCTTGGATATCCAAACATCTGAACTTGGGGTGAGTTATAATTACTCTGGAAATATCAGGAATGCGGAATCTTGTCTTGCCTTACTCATCTTTCTGAAGCTCTCCTTATAGAAGACCCATATGAGGACTAGAGGCTCTCCTTAACTGAAGAGATGGGGAGAGGTTTTTAATATCCAGCAGTTCGTTTAGCTCTGAGTTTGACACATGAGCGAAAATCATTTTGAATAAAAATTGGTTTCCCCTTAAAGACTGAGTGAGTGAAATCTGACTTGATGTCGTCTTATTAGACAAATCTTATTACTATTTCTGCACAAGATCTTGGGGGTGGTGACTTCCTGTCTTCAGTTTCCACATTCCAGAGTGCACAAGGTACTGGTGCTCCACATGGGACCAGAAGAGAAGTCACTTCAGTGCTGTGATAGATGGGGACTCTCACTGTTCAGGGCAACTGCAGCTGTAGTTCCCCTTCAGTGTCCCAACAAAGACACCCACTCTCAGGCTTCCAGCTTCCCAGCTGTTGCCTTTCTGGAAGTAGACCTGTGCACCTCTCCCTTCTGACTGGAATGTTTCCAGGCTTCACAGTTCCTTGCCTTCACTATCAATCACAGCACACACAAGTTGCCCAAGGACACTTCCTGTTTTCTCTTCAGAAATGGTTAACAGGTGTAATTCCTACCATTGAAAGATACCCCACATGCTTCTTGTGCAAGACTACTTCATTTTTAAGGTAAAAAGCATTACAGAGAAAATCTTTAACAATAAAAGAAGCGACATGCCTGCTAATAAGCTTACCAGAGTTCACCCTCATGTACATTCTAGCAGGAGCAGTCCTGCAACCAACTAATTTAAGGGGTTTCCTTGCAGTTACCAGTTCAGCTCAGATCAAGTCTTATGGGACTTCAGTATGCCCAGCTGTTTTCAACCCTAGCTGAAGAATTGGGACCCTTCCTGGACCAGAGATCCTGTCCAGTTGCTGAATCCGGAAGAAGACCATGAATCTGTTCTCCTTTTTCACAGGCTGTGTCTCCTGTTTTGTCTGCTAGAACCCACAGGCTTCAGGGTCTGGTGACCTAACTGTCCTCCCCCACAAGAAAACCTCTGCTAACATGCTTAATGCTGCAAGGATACTTTTCCTGCCAAAAACTTATAGGTGGTTAACTTTCATGTTTTAAATACTGAACTCTAAGAAGCCCAGTTAAGGTTCTTGCACCAATTTCTACTTTTATTTAAGCATTGGGATACAGTGATATGAAACCAGTTGGATACCACGAATGCATTATACGGTCTCTTTTGTGATTATGGTGTGGGATGTTTGAGTGGTGCTGACACTGATGCAAATGGCACGTTATCTGTATTCATCTTCTATAAGAAGTCAGCTGCTAGCTTGATCTCCTTTTTAAAGAAACCTGATTTTCATGTTTTCAAAACAATGAAGAGGCTTTAAGGGTTCTTTAATAAGACAAGTGTCCCATCAATAAACTGAACAATGAATACAGTTGGGATGTCCAATACTTAATATTGCAATGATTATTTATAGGTTCACATTAATCAACATCTCATTCAAATCAGACCACTGTCAACTCCAGTTGAATAATCTGAGTAGCAGTTATTGATGTGATCCCAAATACAAGTGTTATGCAGATTGCCCAAGCTGGTGCAATAGGGGATATTCCTCAAGTTTATGTTGGAGAGGGTCCTTTAGTGAGGCATGGAGACTAGGGATGAGGAATAATACTTTTTCCTGGATGACCAAATCATACCTAGGAGTGCACATCTAATTTAGCTTCACAACACTTCCATACCACACTTCTAGAAGATGAGAAGTTTCATTCAGGTAGCGTATAAGTCCTTTTTATGGGATAGACTAATACAGATGTTTGTCCCTACTGTGTGCAGGGACCACTTCTTTTGGCCTCCAAAATGTTGCTGTTCATGCATGCTGCATAGACCTTTAACAAGCAAGTCTTCCATTCGAAGTTGGAGTTAAAACTTCATTACAAAATTCAACTTCAAATTGAAACAATTCAACTTCTCTTGACTAATAGAGTGCTTCCTCATGGGAGCAGTTCACCTGAACACTTATTGGCCTATGTGTACAGTGTGTTGCTTGTTCAGACAGAGTGTGTGAGAACAAGAAGCGCCAAAGGTAAAAGTGGTTATGCCAAAACAGTGAACAAATAAAAAGAACAGGAGTACTTGTGGCACCTTAGAGACTAACAAATTTATTAGAGCATAAGCTTTCGTGGACTACAGCCCACTTCTTTGGATGCATAACGAAGCTTCTGCTCTAATAAATTTGTTAGTCTCTAAGGTGCCACAAGTACTCCTGTTCTTCTTTTTGTGGATACAGACTAACACGGCTGCTACTCTGAAACCTGTGAACAAATAGTTGCACTTGTAAATTCATGAATGATCCCAAACTGACTTGGGTTATAATTAATCTTTTGTCTAAACAAATTAGCTAATTCCCTGTTGTCTGCCCTTTGAAGATTCATGGTTTTAGTAATCTACAAAGTAAAAGTACATCTAATAATGCGGCATGGGGTTATGACTTAAATATACCATCTGGTTGAAAGTATAAAGCAACACTTCACCACATGTACACCACTCTTGCTTCAAGCTCTTCCTTCCCTCCCTTTAACTTTTCCTACTGTCTTCCTCTTGTTTGGATATGTGTGCTTTGGTCATCTCCTCATCCCTAGTTCCTTGGTAGGTTAGTATGTAGGCACTACCTAGTATACATGGAATTCTGGTATGGTCTCCTAGAAGATTGAGTGTGCTGGTAAAACAAAAGTGGCTTGCTGATGTTGATATTAATGGGTATTTGCATCTGGACTGAGCTAATAGTGAAGTGCTGATGTTTGAACCACGTGCTTTCACTGACTGAGGGCCTGTCCTCTGTTTGCATTCAACTAGCTTGCAGTTCATAAGGAACTAGCAAATTCTTTCTCCCCCCTTCCTCATGGGGGGGCCCCCCCTTTCAGAATCCTTCATCTTTTAAGACAGTCTGACATTCTTGTGGGTGGATGGGAAGACTATGGCGAGAGGATTTTGGTGTATATTGCTTTTGCAGGCGGGCTCAATCAGAGGAAGGGTGGGATATGACTGGCCGCCTGCTCTTCCCTCCCCCTTGTACTCCCTCCAAGAAATGCTGAGAAAGTTGAGAGTAATAGAATTCATGAAACTCAAGCTGTGCTTTAGGATAAATCTGTTTTCAATTTCTGCCTGTTCGCTGGAAGCCTCAAGCTGAACTGAAATTGTTAAAGTTGGGTGGGGGAAGGGTATTGAATGAATGAAAGTAGCAAAGTCAGCATTTATCGAGAGCTTGTTACACAGTATCTAGCTGCTTCTGTATTCAAAGGCTGCTGGTATGTGTTTTGTAACAGCTTCAGAAAGCATTTGTATTCAGCTGAGTAAAAGGTGTTGGCATTCCCCTGCCAGCTTTGATCTGACCTGTCAGTGGGCTGAGTGACTGTGTCTAGGGCATGTCAGACCGGAGTGTGATGTGGAACATATCTGCTGTTGGCATCTGTTTTTGTTTTTGTTTTTTTTTCCCCCCTGGACCCTCCTCCTGTAGTGTCCTTTCAGCACCCTGATTATTAAGGGCAAGAGCTACAATAATAACTTGAAGACCATTGGGGAAATCCTTTGGCTCTTTGCTCCTTCAAAGAGCATGCATATAAATATTTGTGTGTGTGGTGTTTCAAATTAAACAGCACAGCATGTGTGCCAATGCCTAGGAATGCTCTCTGTTTAGTAAACCATTGAGGGCCTTATCCAGGGGATGTGCATGTAACAGGCTTTTAATCAGATTTGATTTAGCTTTCAGATGATCTGCATTCAAAGTAAATTGTCACTGTGTATAGAAACTAAGGAAGAGACTGGGAGTGGTTGGTGACTGACCTCTGGCAATATCTTGCCTCCTAACACTGAATAGTAGCAGAAAGAGGAAAGGGTGGAGTGCCTTCAAACATGTCTTTCATGGGATGTGCAATCAGCTAGTCCTTAAATATAAAAGCAAGTAGGGCCTTTGTAACATTCTTTTCCTTCTTTGAGTAAAAATAATTTGCCAAGTTTGGTGCTGACAGTTATTGCTATAACTTTAATTGCCCTCTATAAGATGGTTCCCAACAATGGGAGTAACAATTTAGTGTAGAAAAGGTGGTGTTGTCATTGACTTTAAAAGTGAGTGTTTACTCTGAGGTGGAAGAGTGGCTGGCTGGATTTTTTTAACTTCTCATCCAGCTACAGTACCGATGGTAGCTACTTGATTCCTTTCCCTATAGAGGAATCAAATGGAGAACAATGGGACTGTTCTAACTGCCCTCTAAACTAGCACTGGCAGCCTGTCTATACTAATGCTCCCTTGATTAGAGTAGTGTGGACAATACCAAAGTGATATCCTTATGCACTCTTAAGTAGATATCTGGTCACTGTTCTATTTAGACAAATCTGATAAATAGGCCTATTCATGCCTCAAGTGTAGGAAATCTATTTTGAACTCTGGTGGTAATCTGGGAATGGGTGGTGGGGAGACACAACAACTCATTATGGATGGAAATGTCTTCACAAAAATCAGTTGTTAGAATGTTGACAGTTTCATTTTCAGGGGAGTGTGTGTGTGTGGTTCTATTACACTCGTCAACTTGGTTAGTCTTTGCCCAGGTGGAGTGGAAAGCAAGGAGAGCACAGATAACAAACTTTTTTTGGTTTTGTTTGTGATTTAGTGGAGTATCAACTTGGATAAGGGTGTCTTTTTTAATTTTTTATTTTATTTATATAAAATATTAATATTAATATAATATAAAAAAAGCTGCAGGACCTTGGCCAAAGATTTGTTTCCCTTTAGTGTTTCAAATTGTGTGGTTCCTTCTGACTAGTCCATTATTTATTAATGTAATAAGGCTGCCTGCTTCTACAGTCTCTTGGACTACCACTAATTCAGAAGTCTGTGTAATACACGGCTATGGAAGGTTACATTTTGTTTTTCAGTGTCTAAAACTGAAAATTCTCTGTGGAGCACTCCTGGACTGATCTAGGTCTAAGGGATTTTAGTGCCCATGTGGTGAATCTAATAACTTGACCAGATGGAATCAATCCTACTAACTGTAGTGAACAGCCTGAACACCACAATTTTCGAGTTAAAGTGATCACCTTGCATCCAGATAAGACCACTGTGGATAGAATTCATGGTGGGCATGAGAGAGAGATTGGAATGTCAAAAGTGATGGCTGATCACTGCAGGCATAGTATTTTAACAGGCTTGCCACTGAAACTCTTAACTGCTGGTTTGAGCTTTTCTATCTTGTCCTTCTGCAGATTAAAGGAAAAATATACTTCAAACATAGGCTCTTAGGAAAAGCATATTAAGCTCTTTCACAGTCTTGGGCTTATCCTCAACATTAATCTAAAATGTGTCCAGTCCCCTTGCTGTAGAGACGGTCGCTGAATGGCCATATACTCTACCAGGATGGACTGAGATGCTCCCCGTGTGTGCATTTTAGAATGCAGCTCTCGAGCTGCAGCGTGAGCCTGGGCAGAACGCTGTGAGCGTTCTACTGGGGGGAAAAAACAAGGTTGGACACTTCCCCTGGCTCTGCTGCATTTTATTCATCCTGCTTAGCTTTAGCCTCCGCATTGCCTGCCAGACTTCTCTCCTGGGGCTGTGGGGGCTTCAGCTGTTGGATGTGGGGAGAAGCAGAGTGGTGAACTTGCTACTGATTTGACTTGTATTTTTCTCTTCCTTTCTCCCTCCTGCCAATATGAAATTCTTACCCAGAGAATTACTTGCCAAATCCATACGAGAGGAAACATTTTGTCTCCCCACCTCTTTTATCCTTGTCTGTGTTGGCCTTCACATTCTTGCATCCAGTGAAATACAGCTAGCTACCTGTAAAGCATTTCTATAGCAGACAATCTTTTAGTCCCCAAGGAAACCTTGTTTGCAGTGCTGCTGCTTCTGAGCTACTGCTGTTATACCCATGGAATCGTCCTCTCCCTGCCCCTGTTGGTTGACCCATTTTTGACACTTTCCCAGTGCAGCACAGAATTACAAAACCAACCCGAGCAGTAATAATAGATCATTCAGAGGACAGCGCTGAATCTGTCTTCAATCAACATTGACTAGGCCCTAGTCCTGGTCAGGACAGGTGACAGAAGCCATCCTCCAAGTATAATCTAGGACTAGCACTTGAAACCCAATTTCTAAATTAAAATGGGTTTTTTCTTTTTCTGTGCTTACTATAGCTTTCTTGCTGACGATACCCCGTTGGTGAAATAAATAGATAACCAATATCCTTACCAGTGTTTTGTTAACCAGGCTCAAATAAAACTGGAATTTTAGTGACTTCCCCATGTTTTGCAAGCTGTCATTAAAAAATGCCTTTTCAGGAATGTACTGGCCTTCTCTGTATCTCCTTTATTGTAGTGTATCTAGTTAACTTTTTTTGTAACTGTCCTCTGAAATTTCTCCCCTTCAGAATCCTGCCCTTGTTGAACAGCATAACAATTCCTGACATGTTTGCCAATCTCCTGAATATCAAGCACTCTTCTAAAACACTTCTAATTTAAAAAATAAAAAGTCTGTGTGCATCAACTATTCTTTCATCACTTCTCAACCGTGGTGTAATGTAACCATGGCCCCAAACTAGGTGACTAGCCTTGTATGAGTTTCCAATGTTGGGGATGCACACAATTATCGGTTGGCTGGTTCTGATATTGGTCCCTTGTTTCGTGGAATTCACTAGATAGATATCTATCATGTTTTTTTTTGCTTGTGTAATAAACTTAGACTTCATAACGAAGTGCATTAAAGCACATTAAAACAAAGCAGATACTTAGCTTTTATTTTTGTTGTGTGTAGCAAGACTTCCTTTTTAATTTTTGGGTGCTTGTGGAAGATGAATGGTGCCCTGGGGGAGCACCAGCTAAAGGGGAGGACACGTGACCTCCCCACCCCATGTTGCCTTGGGGGCGGAGCTATGTCCTCCTGCTGCGTTGGCTCCCCCAGCATGTTCAGCTGTTCTCCCTAGTAGCCAGGCCCTGGAGCCACTCCTGGATACTGCCTGGAGCAGCACAGCAGCTGCCTGGGAGAATGCCTGGCTACCAAGGCAGTGGGTTGCCTCCCATCCAGGCTTGGCTTCCGGGACAGTGCCTGAGAAAGTAGGAGTCATCCCCACATGCTCTGTGCACAGCAGTAGCTGGCTGTGAGAGAGCCTTGCTGGGGAGGGGACAGAGGCAGGTTGCACCATGCCCAGGCTTGACTTCTGGGGACAGGAGCCGTGTCTGAGCATGTCAGAGGGGGGACTCCGGCTCACTCAGCACCTGTCCCCAGAAGCTGAGCCTGAGTGGGCGGCAGCCTGCTGCTGTTGCAGCCAGACGCTCTCCCAGTCAGCTGCTGCACCACACTGGGCAGCGAAGAGGCTCTGGCCCTGCCTCTTCTCTTTTGGCTCTGGCCCGCCCCTTCGTCTCCCCTCCTGGCCGACTGCTGGAGGGGCACATGACCCTTTGTGCCCTTCCCATGAGTTGCTTCAGCCTCTACTCTGTGTCTCTTGAAGTGCTCAACAACTGTGTCCCTTACACCTCTGTAGGAAGCTATATTTCCTAAAGTCGATGTCTTTTCTAAAAGCCTGGTCCTTACTGAGACAAGAACTAGTTGCAACCGTATTTAAAAGTGGTGGTGGCTCTTGGGATTCTAGCACAGTTTCCCTGGACAGGATGTATCTGGGAAATATCCTAGCAAACCATACCATCAGACCACCTATGTTGCAAGTTTGTAGGGGCTAAATCTATAGCACAACATGACTAGTGGTGCTGAGATGTTTCCCTGAGTAACAAACAGAACTGAAGCTAACAACTGAATGTAAACATTTTTGCTATACTGTGGAAGGGGAATTTGTGGTGTAGGTGTGTATTAAGAGCCCCATAAATGTCAATAAGCAGTATTTGAGTAGGTAGGAACAGTTTTGTAGGTTTTTCTCAACTGCTTCCGAGGAATGGGATCGAAGATTATTTTATGCAGCATCTTGGCTGTGGTATACTTTATTTCCAACAGACACTGAGGGCAAGTCTTCACTACCCACCGGATCGGCGGGTAGAAATCGATCTATTGGGGATCAATTTATAGCGTCTTGTGTAGACGTGGATAAATCGATCCCCGAATGCGCTCCCCGTTGACTCCGGAACTCCAGCTCGCAAGAGGCAGAAGCGGAGTCGATGGGGGAGCGGCAGCGGTTGACTCGCCGCTGTCCTCACAGCCAGGTAAGTTGACCTAAGATACGCCGACTTCAGCTATGCTATTCGCATAACTGAAGTTACATATTTTAGGTCGACAACACCCCCCCGCCTCCTCTGTAGACCAGGGCCGAGAGAGCCTCCTACTTGCAAATAGGTTTCTAAGCAGAGTTCCGTATGCCAGGCACGTACTTCACTCTGCTAGTTCAAGCTGGGTTAGTCATGCGTTTCAGAGTTTGTCATATCTGAAACTCTTTCTCTTGCTTCTGCTCTTTCTGAATCATAGCTGCAGTAAAGCTACAAACAGGAGAATAAAGGAATGGAGTGGTTATATAGTTTTTGGACTTGTCACTTTCCACACCCTGATCTTTGGACTAAGCAGATTTCATCTTGCTGTACTTGAAACTAAAATGTTTCCAAGAGCCCTGGAAAATGGCAGGTGGTTACCATTCAACTCTAGAAGGCTCAGTAATTTTACAATAGTATGAGCAGAAGCATGAAAACAAAGACCCTCTCTTCTCCCCCCCCCCCCCCGCCCCGATGCTTCAGGGAAAACTTGGGGGGGGGGGGGAGAATTCTGCCCTTGGATACAGTTGTTCACCTCCTCCTTTACATTGGGATAGCCTCAAATATATACATGAAAACAAACTTTGTTTTTCAACGTTACATTCAGGAATGAATCTCATGAAAGCATAACTTCCATGATCTAAATAATTGCCATAAATAGGTTTATGATGAAGGAGCAAATGATGAATTTATAAAACAAAGATCCTATCTGCATGGAAATATCCTCTGTACTGTAGAAATAGGAAGGGTAAATACAGAGTGACACAGACATTCAGCATACAATCTTCTATTCAGAGACTACAGCTTTTTATGGCCTTGTATTCCCCAGGATCTTATGTGTTAGCTAATTATAGTTTTTCTGTTGTGGACTCACTCTAAAGATGCACAAATTTGAGCTTGAAGTAGTGTATTAAAACATAGTTTCTGGAGTTGTTAGGTATACCTATCTCTGCATAACTGTGTGTGAGAAGACAGTTGTGAATATGTTCTCAAACTTGGTTTGTGTGTGGTTTTTTTTTTTTTTTTTTTTTTCTCTTGGGTTGGTTGGATCTTGGTTTGCTTATCTAGAAGCTGCTGTAAAATGTGAGAACAGAATCCAGTCCTATTTTGTAGTCCTCATTACAAAAATGGCCTATTGGTTGCTCTTGCAACTGTAAATAGCTGAGTTGTCAAGTCTTTTTGCAGGCTCATCAAGACTAATGAGACTGCTTCACATATGTAACTATTTCCGACTGTCTTCTGTCGGGTTTTGCATACCAGGGAGCTAGTGGGGTGACATTAATGAAATGTGCAGTGCACCTGCAGTCCTGTGCAGCATGTTGTTGTGAGCAAGTGCCTTTCCAAACCTATTCTAGAAACACAATCAACACGCACTGGCCTTGAGTGTGTGTGTGTGTGTGTGTTTTTAAACCAAGAAGATACAAATATTCAATTCAAATCTGTTTCATTGCTTTTGGGGATCCTACCCCAAGGCTGTGCTTTAAATCCTCTTGCTAGAGAATTGCTTCCACCGCCTCCTATATTCAGATGGTGTAACCTGTTGGCTGTTAGACTCACTGAAATCTTCCCAAATAAGTTAACACCTGCTGACAGGGTGGGATATTCCAGGCAAATACTGCTAGCCTGTTGGTGCTGTGCTAAGACTTATCCTAGGCCCATTACTTGTGTCAGAAGAACTACTTTCTGCTCACTTACCCTCTTTCCCCCTTCCCCCATCATAGCATATCTCACTAGGGCTATGTACACACTAGGTTACGTTTGTGTGTATTATGTCAGTTGTGTGTGAATAAGCCACCCACCTGAGTGATTTAATTTACACCGATCTAAGTGCTGGTGTGGATAGCACTACGTTGGTGGGAGAGGTTTTCCTGCTGACATAATTATTCCAGCCCTTGCAAGCAGTGGTAGCTAAGTCAATGGGAGAACACTCTCTCTTGTTGGCTTAGAGCATCTACACTAGCAGCCTTGCCCCTCTGCAAGCTCTGTAGTGTAGTCATAGCCTCTTGACTAGGGAATGGATTGGAGTGAGACGTTTTTAAAAGCTCTGTAGTCTGTTTTTCTGTCCCTTCCATCCTACCATCTTTGTATTCAGCATTCTCTTCCTGACTCCCAAAGAATACAATCCACATTGAAAGATATTTTAATGTGTGATTGAAGTGCCTAACGGTTTGGGAAGAAAAATTGTTTATGGGGAACTTCAATCTGGGAGACGTATGGTGGAGGTCTCGTGCAGTCCGTAGTAAAATCCTCATTTTGTGTTAAAAAATTTAGTTTTAGAAATTAAACTGAATGACGTAGGGGTCCTGTGGGTGGGGGGAATATAGTATATGATTTTTATGTAATTGATACATAAGCAAGGAGACCAAATCAGGGTTGCCTGTGCAAACTTGCGCCAAAACAAAACTGGACGATGGCTTCCCTCTCCTGCCCCCATGTGGAAAACTAAGCAAGTGCTTAAACTTTTTAAGCTTTTTAACCTTTCACGTGGCTAAGACCCCCATCTTCTTTTGGGAGGGGAGAGAAGGGGCGGGGAATGTGAAGATTGCCAAGTTGGGCTTCTCCTCCTTACTCAACTACTTTCAACTTCTGCTCCCATCTTCTGCCCTGCCCCGCCAATATTCTTGTGTCAACGTGGGAGAAGGAGCAAAGAGAGAGTAGGGGTATGTCTACACTACTTGCTGGATTGGCGGGCAGCGATCGATCCAGTGAGGATCGATTTTTTTTTTTTTTTTTTTTTTATCACGTCTAGTCTAGATGTGATAAATCGACCCCTGAGCCCTCTCCCGTCGACTCCTGTACTCCAGCACCGCAAGAGGCGCAGGCAGAGTTGACAGAGGAGCGGCAGCAGTCGACTCACCGTGGTGAAGACACCGTGGTAAATTGATCTAAGTACGTCGACTTCAGCTTTGCTTTGCTTTGCCTTGCCAAATTTATTCCTGGCGAAGGACTTCATTCTTTCAAGCAGGATATGCCTAGCTGCACTCTTGCTCAAGACATCTGAAATGAATTTGTGTTTAACTGGTGACTTAATCTTTCACAGATTTGCTGTGAACATACTTATAATATTATTGCAAAAATACAACCGTGTGGTGAGTCAGGGTGTGAATGCAGCATGATGGTGTCGCTCCCAACTGGTGCGTGGAAAGCTAGGTGGACACCAAAAGATAGAAGGATTAAGGCGGTTCCCTCTAGCCAGAATTTGACTTGTCTTCAGAACTGTTGATCGTCTGCACAGTTGGTGCTGAACATGAGGAAACTTGGAGTGCTGTATCCATCTGGAGTGATCAGGAGTGACGTGACTTTTCAAGGGCTTTATGGCATGTGAACTTGGAGCATTCTGTTTTCCACATCTTAAACAGAATGGATTCACTTTCTCTTATTGAACCTTTTTATTCTGCACTAGCGAGTAATGCTTCTCCTCTTGCTGTCTGAAATAAGGTCTCCCCATCCTGAAGCACTGACACTTATCTTCAGTTTAAAAAATTAAATTAAAAAACCCCAGAAGTGTTAGGGACAATGGGCTTGTCTATACTTACGCGCTGGTTCGGCGGCAGGCAATTGAACTTCTGGGTTCGATTTGTCGCGTCCAGACAAGACGCAATAAATCGAACCCAGAAGTGCTCCCCGTTGACTCGGGTAATCCTGCTCGGCACGAGGGGTACGCGGAGTCGACGGGGGAGCCTGCAGGGCAGTGTCTGGACCGCGGTAAGTTCGAACTAAGGTACGTTGACTTCAGCTACGTTATTCACGTAGCTGAAGTTGCGTACCTTAGTTCGAATTGGGGGGTTAGTGTAGACCAGGCCAATGTTTCAAGCTAGCTAATCTTAACTGTGAGGCTGCAGTCTGACAAGAGGAAAGTTTTTCCTGTTCTGATTGAGCATTTCTCAAATGCTCAAGGTGAAGTATGAACTAGGTCTGAGCAGTGTGGGGGAAATAGTTGTATAGAAATGCAGGGAAAGCCTGTTTAAATCTGCACTCAGTATGTAGCATTCAATTTCTCAATAAAATGCAAAGTGGAAATGGTAACTGTTCTACAGACCAAGTCCCCAATGTTGAGGAAAGAGGCTTGTGGGAGATGTTCTCTCCCCATACCTGGATATCAAAGACCATTCTTAGATAAGATATCTTCCAGCTGCGTGGTGTGGTGTGTGTTTTTTTTTTTTTTTTTTTTTTTTTAAATAGCTCTTTGGATATAGAGGCATCCAGTGCTATCTTGCATGTTGCTTGGTGTATTTCCTTGAAGCAGTGGCCCAACACTGCAGCATTTAATTTCAGAAAGGGGAACTAAACAAAAATGAGGTTAGTGAAACAAATTAAAAGGTACAGTACCAAAAGTAAAATCCCTGCAAGCTGTGTGGGAACTTTTTAAAGATCCCAAAATAGAGGCTCAACTTAAATGTGTACCCCAATTTAAAAAACATAGTAAGAGAACCAAAAAGCTACCATGGTTAAACAACAAAGTAAAAGAAGTAGTGAGGCAAAAAGGCATCCTTTAAAAAGTGGAAGATAAATCCTAATGAGGAAAATAGAAAAGAGCATAAACTCTGACAAATGAAGTGTCAAAATATAATAAGACCCCAAAAGAATTTGAAGAACAGCTAGCAAAGACTCCAAAAGTAATAGCAAATTTTTTTTTTTAAATATATCAGATGCAGAAAGCCTGCTAAACAACCAGTGGGGCCACTGGACAATCGTGATGCTAAAGGAGCACTCAAATATAAGGCCATTGCAGAGAAACTAAATGAATTTTTTGCATCGGTCTTCACTGTTGAGGATGTGAGGGAGATTCCCAAACCTGAGCCGTTCTTTTTGGGTGACAGATCTGGGGAACTGTCCCAAATTGAGGTGTCATTAGAGGAGGTTCTGGAACAAATTGATAAACCAAACAGTAATTCTCCAGGACCTGATGGTATTCAGAATTCTTGGGTGAAGGAACTCAAATGTGAAATTGCAGGACTACGAACTGTCATCTGTAACCTATCATTTAAATCCGCTTCTGTATCAAATGACTGGAGGATAGCTAATGTGACACCAATTTTTAAAAAGGGCTCCAGAGGTGACCTGGCAACTACAGGCCAGTAAACCTCACTTCAGTACCGGGCAAATTGGTTGAAACTATCGTAACAAACAAAATTGTCAGACACATAGATGAACATAATTTGTTGGGAAATAGTCAACATGTTTTTTCTAAAGGGAAATCATGCCTCCCCAATCTATTAGAATTCTTTGAGCGGGGTCAACAAGCATGCGGACAAAGGAGATCCAGTGGATATAGTGTACACAGATTTTCAGAGCGCTTTTGATAAGGTCCATCACCAAAGGCTCTTAAGCAAAATAAACTCATGGGATAAGAGGGAAGGTTCTATCATGGATTGGTAACTGGTTAAAAGATAGGAAACAAAGGGTAGGAATAAATGGTCAGCTCTCAGAATGGAGAGAGGTAAATAGTGGTGTCCCCCAGGGATCTGGGCCCAGTCCTATTAAAAAATGATCTGGAAAAAGGGGTAGACAGTGAGGTGGCAAAATTTGCAGATGATACAAAACTACTCAAGATAGTGAAGTCCCAGGCGGACTGAAGAGCTATAAAAGGATCTCACAAAACTGGGTGACTGGGCAACAAAATGGCAGATCGAATTTAATGTTAATAAATGCAAAGTAATGCACATTGGAAAACCTCATCCTAACTATACATATACAATGATGGGGTCTAAATTAGCTGTTACCACTCAAGAAAGATATCTTGGAGTCATTGTGGATAGTTCTCTGAAAACATCCACTCAATGTGCAGCGGCAGTCAAAAAAGCAAACAATGTTGAATCATCAAGAAAGGGATAGATAAGACGACAGCAAATATCATATTGCCTCTCTAGAAATCCATGGTATGCCCACATCTCGAATACTGCATGCAGATGTGATCTCTCCATCTCAAAAAAGATATATTGGAAAAGATTCAGAAAAGGGCAACAAAAATAATTAGAAGTATAGAACGGCTTCCGTATGAGGAGAGATTAATAAGACTGGGACTTTTCAGCTTGGAAAAGAGGCGACTAAGGGGGCGGTATGATAGAGGTCTATAAAATCATGAGTGGTATAGAGAAAGTAAATACGGAAGTGTTATTTACTCCTTCTCATAATACAAGAACAAGGGGCCACCAAATGAAATTAATAGGTAGCAGGTTTAAAACGCAATGCACTGTCAACCTCTGGAACTCCTTGCCAGAGGGTGTTGTGAAGGCCAATACTATGACCTATCTAGCTCCCTTTTGAACCCTGTTAATTAATGGCTATCTTCAATGAATCTATTAGCCAGGATGGGATGGTGTCCCTAGCCTCCGTTTGCCAGAAGCTGGATTGAGTGACAGGGCATGGATCACTTGAGGATAACCTGTCTGTTCATTCCCTTTGGGGCACCTGCCATTGGCCACTGTCAGAGGACAGGATACTGGGGTTGATGGACCTTTGGTCTGACTTAGTACGGCCATTCTTACATTCTTATGTCTCACAAATACATATGTAAAAAATTACACCTAGACTACATTAAGATTGCAAACCAAGCATTAAGAAAATGCTAGAATTAAGATTTTCCTGCAGTGGTCTCCAGTCTTTTTACGCACAAGATCACTTTTTGAATTTAAGATCAACCCAGGATCTACCCTTCCCCGAGGCCCCATCCCATTTTCCCCCCTCCCTCCATCACACTCGCGCTCCTCCACCCTCACTAACTTTCACCGGGCTGGGGTGTAGGAGGGGGTGCAGGCTCTGGGCTGGGCCGAGGGGTTCAGAGTGTGGGAAGCGGCCAATGGGAGCTGCGGGGGCGGCCATTGTGGGCACAGGCAGTGCATGGAGACCCGCTGCCCCTCCGGCCGCCTCTGGGAATGGCATGGGACCACAGCAGGCAGGCACCCTGCCTGAGCCCCACCGTGCCAGGTCAAGCTCAGCTCCTCAATTGATTCGCCTGGAACAGCACTCGGGAAAGCTCAGAGGGATTTAGGGCCATTCAGTCAGGATCAGAGGTGACTTTTAGCGGCCTGGAGATTGTGATCAACTGGCAGAGGCTCTGGGATCGACGAGTTGGTGACCACTGGTCTAGTGCATGTGGCTAGTTAGCATGTGGCAAGCCAGGTTGTCAATATACAGCATACTAACTGGCTGTGTTGACTAGGGTGACCAGACAGCAAGTGTGAAAAATCGGGACAGGGAGTGGGGGGTAATAGGAGCCTATATAAGAAAAAGACCCAAAAATCGGGACTGTCTCTATAAAATCGGAC
Organism: Malaclemys terrapin pileata; assembly: GCF_027887155.1. Classification (NCBI taxonomy): domain Eukaryota; kingdom Metazoa; phylum Chordata; order Testudines; family Emydidae; genus Malaclemys; species Malaclemys terrapin. Next base: position 76,967,452 of record NC_071514.1, on the reverse strand, counting down.
ATCCGGTCACCCTAGTGTGGACCCTGCTGCTGTACACTAAAGCTTGAAATGGAACTCTGTCAAGGTACACAACACTGAGCTTTTAGTGCTCAGTGGAAGAGTCCACACAGCCACTTTTTGTGTGGCAAGCTACTGCACTATACATTCACACCCCAGCTTGCCAGTTATTAACTAGCCATATCAACGAGCCCTGACTTGTCACAGGTCACTGAGCGCACAGGAGTGACAGGCTCTCTGTTCTGATGCCCTGAAGCATATCTGGCATCTACGCTAGATATAAGGCCATTTTCATCTACTGTTGCTCGGTAGAAGGTTACCATAAGTAGCCCCCCGGTCCTGGCCTAGAGCAGCAATTACAGAGAAGGTCCTCCTGAGACCAGTAGCCCTGAGCTGAAGCATTCTTCATTACTCTGGAGATGCAGATTGCAGTCTGGTTGGCCCTAGGTGCTGTGAGGGGATGCAGCATGTGGAGACCACATGGAATCTTTGGAGACGGGCTGCTAAATCATAAAGTCTCTACTGAGCATGTGTGAACTGCAGCCTTTTTTAAGGCTTAATGCCTGGCCAAATTTGGGTGGATTTTTCACAGGGACAGTGAAAGGTGCATCCCTGTGGCCCACCAGCCCTAAATGTATGTTCCTCAACTTCGTTCTTGGAAACAAATGAACTCTTTTTGACTAAATCTTTCCAAAAAATTCAGCTTCATGTAGACACTGTGCTGGGCAAACTTCAGTGCAAACAGTTTGGCAAAGTTATAAGCGACTGAAGAAACAATGGGAGTGTTGGGCAACCTTAGTAGGTAGCACTCCCAGCCTCGCCTATAAATAGCTGTAAACCTAGGGAAATGTGTTCAAGCAGCACTCTGCAGTGAAGACATATCCTGAGAAACAGATGCTGCATCGGAAGGAAATGTTTCCAAAGAAACTACTAAAACAAATGGTGAAGGATTTTATTCTCCACAGCGTGTCTCAGGCATCTTTGAAAGTGTTAGCCTGTTACTGGATTAGCATCGCAAGGGCAGCTTGAAGCTGTGCAGATAAGAGCAGAGTGTTTCTCTCTGAAATTATAATCAAGTGATTTATAATTCTGCTGTCTTGTACATTTTCATGCCCTTTCTGAATAGAAAAGCTGGAGTCCTCTTTACACCAGTAAATTGCAGAAGGATTTTATTGGAGTCCAAAATGGGTTGGGTGCAGCGATTGAAGTTAATACTAGCAGTGCTTGCAACAAGAGGTAGCACCACTTTTACAGTTGCTTTAACTGAAGCAAAGAAACATTAAAAATGCACCCTTGTTTATGCTCCGTTTTGACAGACTACTTCTAATACAATAGAGAAGTTGGATGTTCCAGGCATTCTTCCTCTCGTTTGGGCGGGCACCTCGGGGAAGCTTTTTTTTTTTTTTTGGGGGGGGGGGGGTACAGTTTGGATGGTTCACTTTGCTTGTAAAGTGCATAACTAAGAAACTTACTATTGCCAATTTCTTTTGCAAGCTGAGTAGTTTTGAGTATTGGGAAAGTAGAGCTTTTTCAAAATGTAAAAGTTGATGAAAACAAATCTTTCCTGGTTTGTGAGCCATGCAACCCCATCGTAGAACAGTTTTGGTTCTGTGCAGTCCTACCTTTGCCCCATGTGTGTACATTAAAGTGGTCCTTTAAAATTTTTTTTCTTTTTTTAAATTAATGGAGAGATCCTATTTCCTAGAACTAGAAGAGACCTTGAAAGGTCATTGAGCCCAGTCCCCTGCCTTCACTAGCAGGGCCAAGTACTGATTTTGCCCCAGATCCCTAAGCGGCCTCCTCAAGGATTGAACTCAGAACCCTGGGTTTAGCAGGCCAATGCTCAAAACACTGAGCTATCCCTCCCCCCAATTTTTTCTCTACACGTATGTTTTTCACAACCTCTAAGTGGTCCACAGTCTATGTACTCTTGTCCATGCTAGACAGGACACAAGTCAGCTTTATAAAAAGCGCATAGTAACCCTTCTTGGATAACCTACAAGAGAGTGATGTTGAAAACTTGATGCTATGCATAGGCTACTGAGGATTCCAGTTCAGTTAGCTCCCTAGCTAGCTGTCTCAACCATTGAACTGCACTTGAGTTTGACACACTTGTACTGTTTGATTAAAAAGCAAATGTGTAATATATTACCAACTACTAAGATATTATATAAGAAGTCAAAGCCAATAAAGATATACTGGACCATTTATGCTAGTGAAATTGGTTTAAGTATAATATAAAGATGCTACAGATATCTAAGGGTGTAGAGAAAATGGTACCTGAGTAATAGCATGTGACAAGAGTCCTGTAACTTATACACACAAGGTGGCACAGTTCATGCTGGATGAAAATTGAATTATCCTTTCCTGATTCTCTTGTGCTTAACTGTACAATCTCAACAATTCTCTTTATGGAATTCTTATTTGTGTATCATTCACAGTGTGGCACTTTATGGGAGTGTGTGTGGGTTTTTTTAAGACCAGGTCAATACATTGAACAGTTTACCATTCAGTATTTTAGTGGCATCTCAGGTTTAACTCTCAGGAGATGTCACTGGTATGATACATTGATTACAAATGTCCTGGTTCAGGGCTAGGGCTCTTAGGTGCTATGATACAAATGTCACTTCCTAGTACCCTCTCTCAAATGAGATAATACCAAAACCTAGCATTGGGCTGAGCTAATCCTCTACTAAAGAGCACATCTTAGGGGTGTTCGTTAGAATTGGGAAGCAAGATGACATTCCTATGCATCAAGAGATTGATGGGGCCACCTCCTCAGTGCTCTTAATTATGAGTTTGTCTAGTAACCTGGCTGTCAACTTGTGTGTTTGTAGGGGACTGTTACAACATCAGTGCTCTGAACCTGTTGCGACACATTTTGGTCTTGTGTGTAAATAACCAACCAGTGTTACTGAACAACCGTAGAAGACAAAGGCTGTAGCTAATCGCCATAACATGGTTTTCACCTGCCTATATAGGCAAAACCCTGCAATGTGCAGACCATGTTATGTCTCCCGTTAGCAGGGGCAGCTCTAGGTTTTTTTGCCACCGCAAGCAGGCTGCCTTCGGCGGCATGCCTGTGGGAGGTCTGCTGATCCCGTGGCTTCGGAGTACCCGCCACTGAATCCGCGGGACCGGTGGACCTCCTGCAGGCAAGCCGCCGAAGGCCGCCTGACTGCCACCCTTGTAGGGACCGGCAGGGTGCCCCCGGCTTGGAGCACTGGTGCCTGGAGCCGCCGCTGCCCGTTACTCTACATTTGCTTGTGCCTATAAGCCCTAAAACTGAAGATATGAAGAGATTCTGGAGTTAGGGGAAGGGGAAAGAAACTCTGCTTTCTGAGGAGTTACTTACTAGTGAGAGGCATAGTTTAGTGGCCTGAACGGAGTGCTGGGAATTTGACTTCTACTCCTAGCTCTGATACTGAATACCTTTTGACATAAGGGAAACCAAGGCTCAGAGCTTCTAGCTCACTACAGTGAAGAAATTATTGTACACAATGCATTTTGACAGTGAAGTGCTAAACATTTACTTCGGTAGTCTGGTAGTTAGGACCTGGCATGCGTATGGTTTCTCACTAAATCGGTGGCAAGCTGATGAAACTTATCTCGTCCTTGAGAAAGAAAGGGGTGTATTGTGGAGCAGTGATTTATGTAACTTTCTCATGACAAGTGGGGCTTTAATGTTTGACTGGAGGAAGCTGTTGGTGTTCTGGGTGAAGTGTCAAATTCCCATTTTGGAGTGGTTTATCTTTGAATCGATAGGCAAAATGCAGAAAACATGCTGGTAATATGAAAAGCTTCCTGACCAGTTTCTGCCTTTACAAAACAAAGTGGTTTTAATTTTTAGCTATCGTGGGAAAACCACACTTCTGCACTTGGCATGTACACTTGTTGTTCCCTGCTATTTGTGGGTTTCTCTTCTGAACTCAGAAGTGCAGCTGAAGTGGTAAAGTCAGAACAAACCATTATACTACCGATGACAGGCGCTTTAGTTTCTGGTTACTTGTTGAGGCTTTTTTTATGTGGGCTAGAGAGTTCCTGTCGGACAAGGAGTACTCCTGGTAAGAAGCAAGAATCAGCGTGCGCCTTTCTGACCTATTCTCCCTTCTGTCCCTGCATCTCATTCCTCTGAATGAAGGGCCACACTTATGGCATACTTGTCATTTAGAACATGTAAACAACACAGTAGTAGTAGCTCTTGAACAGTTCTCCTCTCCGTCTTGTGGTGTTAAATAGTCACATGAAAATCCAGCATCTCTACAAAGAGCTCCGTGGTGGTGTTGCTGCTGCTGTTAGTGCTGCTCCTTCTGTATGTGGTGCTTAAAGCCCTGACAACCATAAGGGATGCCAGCACTGGTGGAACAACCCATGAACTGTGGAAGCTCATCTTGGCTCTGCCAGGGGTGTTCTGAAAGTATACATGCCAATTATTTATTTGAACTTTTCTTGAGCAGGTGCCAGATTTGTACATTACTAAGTAAACCTTCATGTAGGTGGATACGCTTACTGTCACACAGGCTTTGTGGGTGCATGCACGCATATGCAGATCATTGGGGGTCACTAAAGCTTCTAAAGAGATAAGATCATGTATAATGGTGGCTTCCTCGTGCCTTCAGATTGTGGGTTTATTTTGTGTCAGTGTTGGGACACTCCTATATTGATGCATTTCACTTATTCTTCGTGATCTATTCTCTCAGTACTAACTTCCTGTCCTACCCTATTACGCTCCTGATCTTTGTATGAACACTGTCGCTGTGCTCCAAACAACTTGTTTTAGGCCCTCTTCCCACCTCTGTATGGCCAGCCTTAGAAGCATGCAAAGCAAACACTAATTTAGCCTCCTCCCTCTGGGTGGGTGGTGGTGGTGAATATTCCCCCATTCTATGACTTGCCTGAAGTCATGAGTTCTAACTCAGCTTATTCTCAAAACTACTCTGTGTGTGTGTGTGTGTTCGGGGGGGTTCCTATTGCTGTGATTCTGTCTGTATGCTGCAGCTTGTTGCTGAGTTACACCTCTAAAAGAGTAATGCGCTTGAAAAGATGATGTGTAGGACTGTGAGGTAGTTCTAGCCCGTCCGTCTCAGTAAAATTTGTTTTCCAGCTCTGTGGACTGATAGAAACTGTCAGACCTGATAAATATATTCAGTCTTATTTCTTTTCTACTCTGCTCTCCTGGGAACTGAATTTCAGGAAGAAATACTGATATGTAAAGTACCAGATGTTTACTTAAGGACCATCTTGGAGGAGCCTGGGCAGGAATGGTCTAATTTTGAGACTGCCTCTCTGAGACCAAAACCAGTTTGTTTATAAAACATTAGGGAGACATTTAAAATGTAACTGTGGCGGGAGCATCCTTTCAAATGAGCTAGGAGTATTAGAAATAACAGCACCTTTCCTTCAATCTGTAGCCTTATTTCCAAGTAGCTATTGGTTTTAATGCAATGCAGCATCGGGGACTCTTAGATGCTCAGAGAATTCAATATTTCTTTTCTGGTTGAAGTAGCTCTTCCTGCTAGAACCTAACCTGGAAAGGAGTTGGGCAGCATGGAATGAACAAGGAAGGGGAAGCTAGGGAGTGGCTTGTTGAGTAGGAACTCATTAGTCCTGATACTACAAACTGTGCCTCTTTGAGCTGTACCTTTTAACAGACAGGCAAGCGGAGCATTCTTTACCCTGCTCACCATTAATGCAATGTGCCAAAAAGAAACCCCTTTTTTGTGCTAATCCTTTTTGATTCTGGTCAGTTTAGTGACACCTCTAGAAACAAGACCTCTGTGGAGGCATTATAGGAAAAATAGCTTTTTGAAGAAGGTTGCCTGATCACTTCAGGTTGAAGTGTAAGTTTGGCTGGCTGTCTGCAGAGTAGCTCAAGGATTGTAGATGGTGGTTAACATAGGGGCAGAAGTAATACATTGACTGTAAAACATTGACAAATACATTCTCCTCAATATCAGGCCCTCTTCTGACTGGTTTATATATAGCCCATGTTCAGCCTTCCGATAGGGCTCATTCATAAAGCTTTTGGTGACTTTTTTTTTTACTAGCATTTTACCAGCCAGAACTGTGGTGCAATGATTGGGATGGTACATGACCAGTTTTGTCCTAAGTGGGCACTCATTCTTTTCATTGTACATTTGTTCTAGTGGCCATCATGCCAATATCAACCCAGTAAATTGTCAACTATTTATCTAATAAGTTATAGAATAGCTAACTTTTTTTTTAATATGATGGTTTGTAGCCTACATCTGTGCTGTGAACCAGAAAACTTATTTGGAAAAGCAAAACAGCAGTTCAGGCAGTTGTGGTTTAATATACATGCCATGTGTGGCTAAGCAAGTGGAGTAAACTCTTAATAAAAAGATTGAGGTCAACAGTGTTTTCAAATATTACAATATTGTTAGACCACTGGATGAAATGAAAATAAATTAATCTGTCTTAAAAGATACGAAACATCTGGGTGAAAGCATTTTCCATCTCTGACAATGCCAGGATATGAGAAGGTTAAACTAGATGCTCAGAGCTACATAGGTTCAGATGTCTGAGAGCATGGTATAGCCAAAGCTGTAGACATTATGGCGCATTTGGATTTCCTATGCACTTGTGCATTGCAGTGAACGATGCCCAATACTCTCTCTTCTTTGCTAGGTGAATAGAAATAGCTGGGACGTGGCTCTTCTGAGTTTGATCTGAAGTTCTAGCTGAAAGTGGCTTGTGGGAAAGAGGAGTGTGGTGAGAGCACAGTGATGAACATGTCTGAATGTGAATGATTCCTCCCTATTGTCAGTGAAAGAGCTGCAGCCTGATTCTGTGGGTAGTGGTAAGAGTGCCCCAGCTGTACCTGGTAACAAATAGTGGGTGTGGCAGTGCACTGTCACATGAGAAGACTTCCCTCACAAACTGCAGGTGCTGCTCAGCACAAGACTCACTGCTTAACAATTTTCTCATTGGGAGTTGCTGATTTAAAAACTATTGCCACAATACCATTTGAAGTATCTCTGTCAAAACAACAGATTAGCAGCACCTGTGCCATCCCTCCAATTGCTCCGACAACATGAGTGTGAGGTATTTTGGGAGACAGTAGCTGTGAGATAGAAAATGCCTTCCAGAATGTAGGCAGGAGTTGAGAATAATATTTCAGCTTTGAAGTCCCTCCTCCGTAATGTAGTCAGAAAGACTTTTGTGTCAATAGGGTAGTTCTGTGGGCTAATATTGGAATAAATACCCTGATTGATTTGTCTTTTTGCTAAGCGTGAGTTTAGAAAGGTTACTCATACAGCTAGTTATACCACAATAGTGCTCCCAACGTGATAGGCTCTCCTATGTTTGGAAAGCACCTTTCTCTGTTGTGAAGAGCTCATTAAGGAGTCAAACAATACACCCAGGGGAAGGGAGAAGTCTTGCTTAAACACCATGGTCCAGTAGGTGGAGTAAGTAATTACGGCCTTCTTGTCTGAGCCACGAAGGTCCTGACATCAGAGATGCTGGCCACATATGGCCATAGACAACGCATTGATTTGGTGTTTTCACATGGCTGAACTGTACGACTGGTACAAAAACTACTGGAGTTTTCTGGCTGCTGGGGAAAACCCTGCACTCAAATTAATCTGTCCTGGTTAAAAGATTTAGTGAAAAGACCACTCTCAAGATCTTAATTATTCTAACTTCATTGAATCTGGTTGAAGAACTTGTACACAACTTAGTAAGAACCAGCTTGACCCACCACAGCTTTTTGAGGGGAAACGCTATAGCAAGGGTTGGCAACCTTTCAGAAGCGGTGTGCCAAGTCTTCATTTATTCACTCTAATTTAAGGTTTCGTGTGCCAGTAATACATTTTAACGTTTTTAGAAGGTCTCTTTCTATAAGTCTATAATATATAACTAAACTATTGTTGTATGTAAAGTAAATAAGGTGTTTTTTAAATGCTTAAGAAGCTTCATTTAAAATGCAGAGCCCCCCGGACCAGTGGCCAGGACCCAGGCAGTGTGAATGCCACTGAAAATCAGCTCGCGTGCCGCCTTCGGCACACGTGCCATAGGTTTCCTACCCCTGCGCTGTAGAGTGCTATTACAATGCAGTATTCCTGAGAGCAGAGTCTGTATAGCCTCCATCACTTAGGGAGTTTTGAACTGTTTGATCAGTCATGGATTTTTACTTGCTGCTAACCTAGTAGCGTGAGTAACAGCGGTGGGTCAACCCATAAATTGCAGTGGATGCACTCCTCTGAGCTGAATACAGCTTTCTAACTATTGCAGCTGTTCACTCATATTTAGATATTAAGGGGGACCTTCTTTTCCTAACTGCTGTTTTTGAGGATCAAAGCTTGTCCCCTTTGCTCCTGTGGGCTAGGAATAGTGAGTCAGCAATAAAATGCTTAGTCTGTGAGTTGAAGTTTGTTTCAACATCTCTTGTTGCTGTCTAGCCACCCACTCTAGTGGATCTGTGACGTTAATTGATTGATCAAGTAGCACTATATAAACATTGGAAAAAAAGAGAGTGCTTTGATATCAAACGCTATACAAATGGGAAGTAGCAATGGGCTCCCCAGAGAGCTGAGTCAGACCCCTCTTTGAAGAGTACCTCATGATGAATGTGGCCCTTGTCATTCTTCCCTCTTTATTTTTCTGTTACAGTTCCCACTTTCTCTGGGAATGTCTACACTGGCCTCTCTGCTGCAATTTTGCCAGGGTGCTACAGGTGGTGCTGCATCTGCAAATAAATTGGCAGTAGCAACGGGAGAGCACTGGACTAGACGGGCAACTGATGTTAGCCACTGTTGTCCAAGCCTGCTAAGAGCAGGTCTACACAACAGCATACTTAATCGCTAGTGCCTGTCCACTGTAGCATTCCCATCTCTCTGGTGGTGGTGGGAAAATGTCTACGTCCGCATAAGACACCTGGAGAACATTCAAGGATTGTGTCTAATACTGAAAGCTAAACGCTGCATCAGTGCTAGAGACACCATTTCTTAAAACTGGACTTCTAACTTTTTGGCTTTGAGGGGCTGGAAATAGCCTTGTAAGTTACCGCTGTCAATTTTATCTATCCAACGATTCTGAATATGCTAACTATAGCTGCTGCTTTTGAGTGATAACAAATGTCTTCTAACTTCGTCTGTCCACTTTACTGTGTCTCTGCACTCAGTTTCACTGTCTTCAATGTCTTTTCAGACCCGTTTGTACAGTAACTCTTCAAAAGAGTTATATTTTCATTGTCCCTACCTTCTTGCCTTGCTTGCCTAGTAGAGTTCACATAGTGCTTGGAGCTCTAGTGACATTCACATTTAGGGGGCTGTGTGTGTGTGTGGGGGGGTGTGTGGGGGGGAGAATACCTTTCACTTGTTTCAATACCTTGCCCATTTTTCTAAGAGACTTGCTTTGAATTGGTTCATTACAAGCTGTGGCACTGTAGAACTTTTCCATCTTCAGGACTCTCTTCCACCCATTGCTTGGGGAAGTGGCATTGCAGTCCTAGGACTGCATGCAGCCTTAGCACAAAGTCCACAGCTGTATGAATGATGACAGAAGGGAAGAGAAACTGGCTCTTATCCCCTCTCCCTCCTCATATCCATTTGTCATGGTCAGGAGCAGATGGAGAGGCAAAGGTGGTGACAGTGTGTTAATGGATTTTTACAACATGTAGTGGCCATTCATTGAAAGTACTGTAGTAGCTTTTGTGTGTGTTAAATTATTTGTAGCCTGGTGGAAGATGACAAGACAGCATTAGATATGAACGCAAGGAAGTGCTACACAACACCCATCTTCATAGTTGGGCATAGATGCGTTTCCCACCCAGTCTCAATTGCTTGTATCAAATGTACCCGTGGATGTATTTTTAGTGTGACTACTTTGCTCACTCTTTTTTTAATTAAAGTGGAAACAGCCCTGATGATGTAATTCTCCCCTTCAGTCCACTCTCTTCTCTGAGAGAGGATGAAAGCCAGCACCGTGTGACCAGACAGCTTTCTGCAGATGTTTGGTAACTGCTAGTTTAGAGGACCTCTTTCCCCACACAGATCAGAGAACAACCACTTCTTCATCTACCTTTCAACTCCATAATGATGGGCAGCTTTCTCCAGGTATTCAGGACCCAAATGACTTAAGGACTTCCACAGTCCAGGCCAGGACCATATGTGATGTAGCCTGTAGAAAGGTCATTCCATTTTGGTTTCAGATCTTTGGTCGGGGGTATCCTTACATGCTGGTGTCAGTAGTCTGTGCAGTCTGCTCCACTTTATTCAAATTAGGCACAGCCCTGAACTAGAGCTCCTAAGGTGCCTGTCGCCATGGTGTCTATTAGTCATAGAAAGCAGTCATTCAGCATATTTTTATCTCCACCTCCTTTGTTTTTTCACAGTTGCAGCAGTTTTCCCCCTCCTCAGTCAGGTCTTCTCCCTTAGTCATTTCTCACCACCTACCAACAAATACTGGTTTTGGTAGGTGGCGGGTACTGGAGAAAATCTTTAGTGAAATGGTTTGTCTTTTCCTCTTAAACCTGGTAAATGTCCCTACAGTTGGGCACTCTGGAATTGATACACTGCCTTGCCTCCAGATCATAACATGTCTTGTTTCAGGTTTTTGTATGGCTGTAGTGGTCAAACCACTGGATCAAGTAACTTAGCACAGTATGCCAATTCTACAAACCCAGATTCAAGTGCAAGGAGGGCATCTGGGAGAACACGATGCTTGTTGGATGTTGAAAAACTTCTGGTCTGACTCATGTCGCTGCAGTCTGGGAATCTAGAACAGAGCTGTACCTTGCTATTCTGTGATTGCTGTGCTCCCTTTCTTGGCTAATGGAGAGAGAAATCTATCTTTTCAGGGGTCAGTGCTTGAGTTCCTGCTTTACAATTGATTGACCTAAACTGTGACTCATTTTCAGGTAGCATTCTTACAATGTCAACATTGTAAATAGGATAATAGATCTGACTTGGCCCACTGGTGAAGAATGGGTGTTTTGAGCAGCCTTTGGCATTGTTGTGAGGAAGCGGGTGGGCTGGCTCTCTTCCTCCTCCTCCTCCTCTGCAAATCCACATACTGTATTCTCTTCTCCCCCCTTCCCCAAGACGTGAGGCTGGGAAGGGAATAGAAAGAACAAGATCATGCTGTGTGCTTGTCTAAAACAAGCTACTTAAGCTGACACGATTCATCTGTTTCTGCTTTTGTGCAAAGGCGCTGCCTGCTGCAATTGTTTTTTCCCTGACCTCTGGGTGGGGAAGAGATCAATATTGTGATTATCCAGAGTGCCGAAGCAATAGCGGTGTCATGCTTCGCTTGTGGGCATGTAGCGGAGCAAGGATTGAGATGCTAGCTCTCATACACGCTGCCAACCTCCCACCTCATTAGGTTTTTGTGTTGCTGTGCAGCTGTGAAATTCATCAGCCAATCAGCAGCACAGCATCAAGGCAGTATGGCCCACTGAATAACTCTCTGCCTAGTTTTATCCGTCTGAAGCATTTAACTTACAGTAGAACCTCAAAGATGCGAACACCAGAGTTATGGACTGACAGTGAAACTGGAAGTAACCAATCAGGCAGCAGCAGGTGTCTGTGGGGGGTGGGGAGGGGGAAAGGGGAGAAAGCAAATACTGTACTGTGCCTGTATTGCATTTTAAAGGTAGGCACATCTGGGTGGCCTGTCCCCACCCCCACACGCAGGGCACCCTCTTACAGGTAGGAGTTGAAGATGCTGAGATTTGCAGGCAGGAGCAGCACTGGGATCTACGCTGCTTTCCTGTAAGCCATAGGTGCTGTTTTTACACTTACACACACACACACACAGACATCTACCCACCCCCAGTTGGGAAGGGGACGAACTTGCCCTACCCGGGAAGGGAGCTGCCTCCGGAACCTGGCCCAGAGCGTGGACTGCTGGAGTCGGAGCTGCATTTTGTTCAGAGTTATGAATGCTTCAGACAACCTCCATTCCCGAGGTGTCCTTAACTCTGAGATTCTGCTGTACTTGCTATCCTTTTCCCTGTGGGAGGAGGGGAGTAAGAATAATAGATCTACACGACTGAGTCCATATACAAGCCTGAGGGAGAGACTCAATAGCAGAAAGAAGTCTTCTGCAGTCAAGGCAGAAACCATGTCAACCACAGTTCTCTGGACAATTGCCCCACTGATATTTGGGCTTCTTGCATCCCTGTCTGATGGGACCTAGTCTCTCCTGATTCATTGCCGCCATATGCAATCGGAGTTTCATGTAATTCGGTGCAACACGAGGGCTTCTGAAAAATTGCCAGTGTAGCCCTCAGCTGGGCAGAATTCAGGGCACTGCTGTAAGAGGGGAATCTTGTGAAATTTGACATGCGAGACCTGTGCTGCCCTCGGTGTATGACTGTGCCCCAGGCATGTAGTATGCACAGTGCAGACTTCTTAAGAAGCTGTGGCTTTGTGAAATAGAGAGGCACAGCTTGCCCTTGTCTTATGAAATCTGGACACCTGTACCATGTTGGCTTCTTGGAGATTCCACTCATTATACTCCACACCCGAACATAGCCATTATATGAACAACATACCCTCCTATCTCAATGTCTGTACTTTAACTTGTTAACCTTTTACCCCCAATCGGGGATATTGCAGATTATGTATTCCTTATGCCATCCGATCTTAAACCGAACTTTGCACCCCTTGATAATCTGTATGTTATTCCCTGATAACTGGAAACTTCTACGCTTAAACTCTGTACTGTTCACTTTTTTTTTTAAACCTCTTAATAAAATTGAAGATTCGGCATCCATGCAGACTATGGCACTTTACTCAATGCATGTTTTCAAGCTAATTTTCTAATCCCCTTTCCCACTGCATGTATGCTGCTTAGTGCTTTCTCCTCCCTGATTTACAGAGTTAATGTTGAAGTGCATTCTCCCTATAAGTTTGGTGTTTTTTTTTGTTTTCTTCTCTTTTCGCCTCGTCCCCCTCTAGCTTCAGGTTTGCTTGGAAAGAGTTCTGTGCTCCTATGGCTATGTCTGTACATTTCAGAGGCCCATCTCTTAAGCTTAAGTGTTGTACTGCTGCCCTTCCTTTGTGATATGGAATAGAAGTGGGTGGGTGGGAAGAGAAAGGACATGCTTTGTCTCTGCTTGCGCACAGCAGCGGGCTTGCAGTAAAGTTAAAATCTGACTCTAAATGGCAGGCTAATCACTAGCTTTCTTCACCTTCTGAGCTCCCGGGAGGTTATTGGAACAGCAGTGTCCCAGTCTTCTCTTGTCTCAGCTGTGTTTTAAGAACCATGTCTAAACATGGTTTCAGCTAACCTGCGTTACGACAAAGTTTGACTGGCTGCTGTGGATGGATGTTAAAGTATTTGAAACTTTTTTTTTAATGGAATTTGGCTCCATTCACACTACCCTTGTCGGACTGCCTTGTAAACCACTTTAGACAGTCTCACTCTTCAAACACAGCTGTGAGGCCAGTGTAGGTGGAGCCGCTAAACAGACGCCAGGAAATCCCTTCCTGTGAAACAGATCTGGAAACTTAGTGCGTGGAAATAGTTGTTCTGAACTATCTATGCAGGAGTGATGCCAGTGATGTTGTTGTCCTGAGCAGGCTGGAGGCATCCTTGGAGAGTGGCTGGGAGGGTGTTTTTTCTAGTCTACCTGTCATTAAAATGTTTCTGGTTGCTAGTACAAATAACACTGCAGACTAGCTAATGAATTGTTTAGTCTATTTAGTTCACTTCGGGAAGAAACGTGCTCTGTGAGTCCCAATATCCTGCAGGCTCCCCAGAACTCTGCGTGCAGAACAGAGGAATTGTGCAATGGGAGGAATACACATGCCTGAAGACTTCCACAAAGCTGGTGGCTATAATATTTAGGCCCATTGGCATTGACCGTTTTTAACTTCACGGGCAGATTAGCTGTAACATAAATTAATTTTTTGCTTTGAATGAAAGGATCAACTTCACTTTTTTTAAAGTGGAGGGACTATGGAGAGACACTTTCATTGTTGATGAAAAAAGAACAGGAGTACTTGTGGCACCTTAGAGACTAAACAAATTTATTAGAGCATAAGCTTTCGTGGACTACAGCCCATGCTCTAATAAATTTGTTTAGTCTCTAAGGTGCCACAAGTACTCCTGTTCTTTTTGCGGATACAGACTAACACGGCTGCTACTCTGAAACCTTCCATTGTTGATGATTATTCTACAAGCAGATTCTCTTTTCTCCCCTCCCCCCGCAGCCTTGTGGCACCCTACTTATCCTGCAACTGCTCTCAAGCTGCTGTTATATAGTTTGATCCAGAAGTATATCCCTTCAGTGCATATTCATAGATTCATAGATTATAGGACTGGAAGGGACCTCGAGACGTCATCGAGTCCAGTCCCCTGCCCGCATGGCAGGACCAAATACTGTCTAGACCATCCCTGATAGACATTTATCTAACCTACTCTTAAATATCTCCAGAGACGGAGATTCCACAACCTCCCTAGGCAATTTGTTCCAGTGTTTAACCACCCTGACAGTTAGGAACTTTTTCCTAATGTCCAACCTAGACCTCCCTTGCTGCAGTTTAAACCCATTGTTTCTGGCTCTATCCTTAGAGGCTAAGGTGAACAAGTTCTCTCCCTCCTCCTTATGACACCCTTTTAGATACCTGAAAACTGCTATCCTGTCCCCTCTCAGTCTTTTCTTTTCCAAACTAAACAAACCCAATTCTTTCAGCCTTCCTTCATAGGTCATGTTCTCAAGACCTTTAATCATTCTTGTTGCTCTTCTTTGGACCCTTTCCAATTTCTCCACATCTTTTTTAAAATGCGGCGCCCAGAACTGGACACAATACTCCAGCTGAGGCCTAACCAGAGCAGAGTAGAGCGGAAGAATGACTTCTCGTGTCTTGCTCACAACACACCTGTTAATGCATCCCAGAATCATGTTTGCTTTTTTTGCAACAGCATCACACTGTTGACTCACATTTAGCTTGTGGTCCACTATAACCCCTAGATCCCTTTCTGCCGTACTCCTTCCTAGACAGTCTTTTCCCATTCTGTATGTGTGAAATTGATTTTTTCCTTCCTAAGTGGAGCACTTTGCATTTGTCTTTGTTAAACTTCATCCTGTTTAACTCAGACCATTTCTCCAATTTGTCCAGATCATTTTGAATTATGACCCTGTCCTCCAAAGTAGTTGCAATCCCTCCCAGTTTGGTATCATCCGCAAACTTAATAAGCGTACTTTCTATGCCAATATCTAAGTCGTTGATGAAGATATTGAACAGAGCCGGTCCCAAAACAGACCCCTGCGGTACCCCACTCGTTACGCCTTCCCAGCAGGATTGGGAACCATTAATAACAACTCTCTGAGTACGGTTATCCAGCCAGTTATGCACCCATCTCATAGTAGCCCCATCTAAATTGTATTTGCCTAGTTTATCGATAAGAATATCATGCGAGACCGTATCAAATGCCTTACTAAAGTCTAGGTATACCACATCCACCGCTTCACCCTTATCCACAAGGCTTGTTATCCTATCAAAGAAAGCTATCAGATTGGTTTGACATGATTTGTTCTTCACAAATCCATGCTGGCTGTTCCCTATCACCTTACCACCTTCCAAGTGTTGGCAGATGATTTCCTTAATTACTTGCTCCATTATCTTCCCTGGCACAGAAGTTAAACTAACTGGTCTGTAGTTACCTGGGTTGTTTTTATTTCCCTTTTTATAGATGGGCACTATATTTGCCCTTTTCCAGTCTTCTGGAATCTCTCCCGTCTCCCATGACTTTCCAAAGATAATAGCTAGAGGCTCAGATACCTCCTCTATTAGCTCCTTGAGTATTCTAGGATGCATTTCATCAGGCCCGGGTGACTTGCAGGCATCTAACTTTTCTAAGTGATGTTTAACTTGTTCTTTTTTTATTTTATCCGCTAAACCTACCCCCTTCCCATTAGTATTCACTATGTTAGGCATTCCTTCAGACTTCTCCATGAAGACCGAAACAAAGAAGTTATTAAGCATCTCTGCCATTTCCAAGTTTCCTGTTACTGTTTCTCCCTCTTCACTAAGCAGTGGGCCTACCCTGTCTTTGGTCTTCCTCTTGCTTCTAATGTATTGATAAAAAGTCTTCGTTTCCTTTTATTCCCGTAGCTAGTTTGAGCTCATTTTGTGCCTTTGCCTTTCTAATCTTGCCCCTGCATTCCTGTGTTGTTTGCCTATATTCATCCTTTGTAATCTGTCCTAGTTTCCATTTTTTATGACTCCTTTTTATTTTTTAGATCGTGCAAGATCTCGTGGTTAAGCCAAGGTGGTCTTTTGCCACATTTTCTATCTTTCCTAACCAGCGGAATAGCTTGCTTTTTGGGCCCTTAATAGTGTCCCTTTGAAAAACTGCCAACTCTCCTCAGTTGTTTTTCCCCTCAGTCTTGATTCCCATGGGACCTTACCTATCAGCTCTCTGAGCTTCCCAAAATCTGCCTTCCTGAAATCCATTGCCTCTATTTTGCTGTTCTCCCTTCTACCCTTCCGTAGAATTGCAAACTCTATGATTTCATGATCACTTTCACCCAGGCTGCCTTCTACTTTCACATTCTCAACGAGTTCCTCCCTATTTGTTAAAATCAAGTCTAGAACAGCTTCCCCCCTAGTAGCTTTTTCAACCTTCTGAAATAAAAAGTTGTCTCCAATGCAGTCCAAGAATTTGTTGGATAGTCTGTGCCCCGCTGTGTTATTTTCCCAACATATATCCGGATAGTTGAAGTCCCCCATCACCACCAAATCTTGGGCTTTGTATTCTTCCCTTATGAATGATACTTAAAAGCATATGGGTCCTCTCTGATTATCTTGACAACTGGACAGAAGAAGCAGCGTGACTCATCATGAGTGGTGACTGCTTGCCAGAATGCTCTTCTCAGGGACATACTATCTGACTGCCTCTGGTTGTCGAGAAGATGTCTGCAGTTCTGTGGTGCTAAGTGAAGGAAAGTGTCTATTTAAAACTATACAGTAACCCCTCACTTAAAGTCGTCCCAGTTAACGTTGTTTTGTTGCTGATCAATTAGGGAACATGCTCGTTTAAAGTTGTGTAATGCTCCCTTCTAATGTCATTTAGCAGCCACCTGCTTTTGCCTACTGCTTGCAGGAGGACCAGCCCCTTGCAGCTAGCTGGTGGGGGCTTGGAACCAGTGTGGACCGGCATCCCTCAATCAGCTCCCCGCTCCCCTAAGTTCCCTGTGCAGCAGCTGCCTGCAGTTCATCTGTGTCCCTCCCCCCCACTGCCATGTGCTGCTCCTGCCCTCTGCCTTGGAGCTGCTCCACAAGACTCCTGCTTGCTGTGGGGTTGGGGTAGGGGGGAGGGAAGGAAGAGGGGGGCTAATGTCAGGGTGTCCCCCTCCCCCTGCACACCACTGACCCCATCTTCCATAGAGCACAGGGGACATAGGCAGGTGCTGCAAGCTCCCTGGCATCAGCAAGCTGATCTAATTAACAAGGCAGTATACTTAGGGGAAATACACATCTCTCCCTCCATTCCTTCGGGTGTGTGGGGAGAGTGGGGGAGGGAGAGTGTGTGTGTGGTTGTGTGTGTGTTAACCCTTGAGGGCTCAGCCAAATGCTAGTTCATCATTTAGCAGCAAAGGAAATATCCCACCCTCTGACTCCTTCACCTCAACCAAGCTTCACAATCAGCATCACTGTGTACCAGTATTAAATTGTTTAAAACTTATACTGTGTGTGTGTGTTTGGTGAAAAAAATTTCCCTGGAACCTAACCCTCATTTACATTAATTCTTATGGGGAAATTGGATTCGCTTAACATAGTTTTGCTTAAAGTTGTGTTTTTCAGGAACATAACGTTGTAGTTAAGTGAGGAATTACTGTATGTCCCTTTAGTGTAGCTTGCTGGAGGCCCTAGTCATTTCCAGCAATTGGTGAGGATCCTGCACTAGGCCTCTCAGCTGTATAAGCTGCACTAGGCCTCTCTTGCTTTGCACAGTCTGTGGTGCTGAGACAAAAGTGGTTAATGAGGCTTCCAGTCTTGTCCGTGGTGCAGAAACAGTCTCCAGCTGTGACTGTGGTGGGTCTTGGCTGGCTTTGATAGCTTTGATCTTGCTGCTTCCTGTATGTTACAGGCTCTAAGTGGTAAAGGGTTTTTTGTTTGTTTCTAGATTGGAAGGCTCCTAAGTATTAGTTGCCTTTGTCTTGGAGCTTAGTGTGTAGTGTAGACATATCCTTTTGTGAGCTGTTTTCCTCCCTCTTCTTCACCCCCCCCCCCCACTCCCTAACGGAGAAAGCAGATGGGGGGGGGGGGAGCTTTTTTCTTTCCTGCACCTAAAGAAGCTTTATCTTTTTGTGCTTCCCCCTTCTCCTCTTCTTCCCCCCCTCTCCCCCCCCATGCCAGAAGGCAAGGAGAAAAATTCCTTCCTATACAGATACAAATGCTTTTGAAGGGGAAGTTCTGAGGATTTGTGCCCATTTCAAATGAAGAGTGCTGCACTTGATTGTTACAGATATACTGTGTCTAAATGTCTAATAGCCTGCTACACTGTTCATTCATGCTGGGTCACTTAAATTCCACATAGTCAGTAGACAGATCAGGGGTCTGTATTATCTCTCCTCCCCTCTCCAGTCCTCCCATTCATAGTTTAAAATAACCTAGCATCAGAGAACTATTGCTTTTTCTCTTCTGTTTTCTGTTTAAAACCTGGCATCTTCCTCCAGAGTAGCTACCCTATTAAAGTTGGCCTTAAATAGCCTATTTTAAAAGAGGGTCAAGTGGGCTGGCTTGCAGTGGATTTGTGTGTATGTTTCATCTGTGGAAGGGCACCGTTCTGTGGAAGGTCACCCATCAGTGTAGCTAGCAGGTTGCATTTGTGCAGTGTAGGCTGGTAGAACCATTATTTGTATTGGTGGAGTTAACCCCTGTGCGAAACCCATGTTATAGTCCCCCTGTGCAAACAGTAAGTATGCTTGCCTACCCCAAGGGTTTGCAGCCACACCTGTGGCTGGCCATGAAGGATTGCAGTTGGAGCAAATCCCAAGTGTAGACTACTCCTAAACTTTAATTTAAAAAGTCTCTTGCCCTTTGGTTGCAAAGATCATCCGCAAAATGTGAACCAAGTGTAAACAGTAGTGATAGCCTGAGACAATAGTTGAGTGCTATGAATTGCCCTGTTCATCTAAATGGTGTGTTGGCGCTGAAGCCTAGTTGTGGTAACTTTTAAACTCTTAACAGTATCACTGCTGATAAAATGATTATCCCTTAGAGTGCTTTATGAAGATAATCATGATAGACTGTGCAGAACGTGTCTAAGGGGTCTAAGTGGGTAGAGATGGGGAATATACATTACTCACTTTTTTTCTAATTTAATCCCTGAAGACTGTACCGTAAGAGCTGATATGGCAATCTTCTCTCTTTTTTTGAGAGAGATCTTTAATGAACTTGGGAGATGGGGGTGGGGGTGTATATTTTGGTACCTTGGTGGTTGCCATTTTGGGGATTGCCTCTTTGACGTGTTAATGCCATGAGAGAATGTTGTTGAATTTATTCCCACATTCCAACTAAGTTGCCTTTCTACTCAACTAACCTTACTACGTTGGCGTCTTGGTGTTTGACTTCTGAATTCCCTTCAAATTACACAGCCTCATATAAACTGCTTTAATGCTGTGAAAGTTTATCCCTGATCAGAGAGTAGACAGCAGTGGACCTCTAGCAGATTTAGATTTAGAAACCTAAGAAGAATTAAGATGAATTTCTTCAAATGGTTCCTCACAGCAGTATTGTATGTCGTCATTTCAGAGGTGAAACTTCTTCTTTCTAGAAATGATCTAAGGACCCCATAAACCCCATTGGCACAGCATAGAGCTCACATCCCAGGGGCACATCATATTCCCACACTTCTCTAGCCCTGGACTCTTCCCATTTCCTATCTGTCACGTGAATAAGTTTTATGGTGCTCCACCAGCATCTGCTATGCGTTATTTCTGATTCCACTCTGATGGCAAGAATTATAATTCCTTGTGTTTAAGTCACAACTTCTTTGAACATACCCGGATGTTTGCTATGTTTTGCAAATAGTAACAGTTGCAGAGAGAAATGAACACCACCTTTTGATGGCATCCTTTTTCCGCTTGTACAAACTTCTGAAAGTCAGAGATTCCAAAGCCAGCAGGGATCATTGAGGTGATCTAGTCTGATCTCCTGGCCATAGAACATCTCCCCCCCCCCCCCCCCCAAAAAAAAAAAAAAAAAGTAATTCCTGGATCATATAGTTTAGAAAAACTTCTGATCTTGATATAAAAATGGTCAGTGATGGAGAATCCACCATGACTCTTTGTAAATTGTTCCTGTGGTTAATTGCTCTCCTTGTTTAATGTATGCCTTATTTTCAGTCTGAATTTGTCTAGCTTCAACTTTTAGCCATTGGATTGTTATACCTTTCTGCATTAAACTGAAGAGCCTGTTATTAAATATTTGTTCCCCATGTAGATACTTAAATTGTAATGAAGTCACTCCTCCTTAATCTCTTTAGTACTGCCATATAATACATGGTTGTAGTCTGCAAAGTGATTGGGGAAAAAATAGCACCACTCTGTTTGGCAGATTTGCTCCCTACATGAAATCATCTGCTCGGTTTAGGGGCAAAATATCTTACTGTTTTTTAATTCCCATTAGTCCTACTGACCCATCTGAGCTAGGGAAGTGAGCTGGATTCTTTCCCCCCCCCGTGCCTAATCAACAGCATTGCTACAGCTGTGCAAAATTGTTTGAAGGCAAGGGGTGAGAGATCACAAAAGGTATGATTTGTCCTGCCAAAGCTTTTTAGGGGAGGTGATGGGAAAGAAGGAAGAGCCCAGTTTGAATCTTGCGTAATGAGGTGAGTTTGTAGGACTGGTAACTAGAATGTCTTTTTCCTTGTAAACTGGAACACCATTAACGGTGGCAAACTTCAAAACCCAAAGTGTGATAGTTGGTGGTGTGGTTTTTTTTTTATTATTATTATTATTATTTATTATTGCTCTTCAGAGTAGATCTGCACAACCAAAACTCCTGTTGTGAAGACTATACAATTTCCATTACTCTTCTATGGACGCTTTTTCCTTTTGCGTTTGTTACAGGAAGAGATCTATTCAAACCACTTCCCTTTCAGTTTCTCTTGCTAAGCTGCCAAATAGTGAGGTACTCAGTGCTGAGAAATGTTTTTGTTTTTAGGTGGAGATGCCATTAGCAGAGAACACAAGGTATATTGGAAGAACATGCACGCATGTGCGCATGCACTAATTAGATCTGCAAGTGCATGCATATATTTAAGACGCATTGTAAAGTGGCTTCTTTCCATAGCAGAGCTTTTCAAATCCTGCATATGGTACTGAATCCTTGAAGATACTCAAAATGCAGCCTAATTGTATTTAAAAGGAAACAAGCTGAGCTGTATTATCTACAGCGGTCACACTTATGGAAAAATATCTTCTTCACTGATGGATTTCCGTTCAGCTAATTTTCCGTGACTGGATAAAGCTTGTTTTGTTTCTGTCCCATACAGATATGGCTGGCTGCCTTTGCTCCTTCCTTGTTTTTTTGTTTAAGGCTGTCCTCCAGTCCTTCATATTTGACTTCCAGTTAGTGACCTTCACAGGCTGTTTCCATTGGGAAAAATCATTGACTTTTCCACCTCTGCCGACTTTGGGGAGAGCCCTCTCTTAAAGGACCCATCTATGCTGGGGCTCAGTGAGTAGTTTAAACACAGTTCCAGCTAAAGTCATCTTTTAATCATTTGGTTGGCCACAGCGGAGGGGAACACACTGCCGTGATCCTGAATTTGGTCTTGGGCCCCCACCCTTACCAGTAGGAGGGCAATTTTTATACAGAGTTCCCTGGCAAAGACATTCTGGGCTGACCAAAGGAGCAGGGATGACTGCAATTATGGAGAGCTGCATCTAGCCATCTCTGCTGGATGCGAGTATGCCATAGTAGAGGGCCCTTGAAGTTATGCAGTGTGGTGCATGCTCAGGTTGAAGAGGGTTTCTAGGAGGATCCCATACTCCATGAAGACAAAAACAGACTCTGCAGGAGGGAGAATAGGTTAACTCTTTCCTAGCCTCCAGTAGCGTCTGGACCGTCCCTTAGGTATTCCTTGTATACCAAGTGCTATATCTACTTCCTTCAGACCTCAGCAGTGCCTGCCCTATAACTGGAATGGCAGGTGGTCTCCCTAATGACACCATTCTGTGTGTAGTGACAGACAGCTAGCGCTTCCAGAGGGGTGTAGGGAACAATCCTGCATTGGCAGGGGATGGCGTAGACTAGTCTCTGCAATTCACCTTGTCCCTTGCCCCAATATGCATAACATTGCTAACTGGCCAGAAGGGCTGAGTGTTTTCACACTAGTAACTGGGAACACTAATCTCATGAGCCAAACCTCCTCCTTCAGTGAGAGTAGGTGGTAACAACTCCTGGCACACATGGAGATTTATTAGTTATTCACTCCTGAACTACTCTCTTCTTTTATGTGTGGAGTCAATGGGTCTAGTAGATGCTCAGAGGAGTCTACCAAATTAATAGGTGAAGGGCTGAACCAGTGGCTCGCTCAAAATGAAATTCCATATGTATCTGGATTTGTGTGCGAGCTAAAGCATTGATTTCTTACGTCTGGAGTCTTGGCTTCAAATTCTGGCTTTGGTACAGAGCTAGTTCTAGGAATGTGCAGACACTGGATGTGTGTGGTACCTCCTCCCAGTGACCCAAGGGCTGGGACTGGAACTGGTAGAAATTGAGGTGCCTCTTTTTTTAATTTAGACTGAAGAGACTTACAGGCAGGGGGTTGGTTAGTGGGGCAGGAGAGGACTGGGATTAAGCCACTGACTCCACCCAGAAGTAATTTTTCCTTCTAAGATATTTAAGACTGCTAGTGTTTGGATCATGTGCTTGGATAAAAATGACTTGGTACATTTCTAGTGCTTTATGTACACAACAGGCAGCTTGGCACCACTGAGTCTTGCCATTGAGACATGCAGGCTTGGAATAGCAGAGTTGAACTCCATTAGTAGAGCTGTGTTTCTGGGGGAAGTGTTGGCAGTGGAGCTTGCACTACCTGGCTAAAACCTAGTGCTTGTTTGTCTCTGACTTGTATGGACACTAATACTTTTTCTTTTAACTGGACTAACAGCACTGCTGTCCTTGTTGTGGGTCTCCCTGAGTGCACCCCATAGGTGTCAGGCCTCAGTCTCTCAACTTGCCCACCCTTACACCAAGACTTGGGTTACAGCCCCCTGTGTACTAACCCTGACTTTCAGCACGCCCAGTTGGCATTTAGGCCCTGTGATTGACTTTCCCTGGGAGTTGAGACTAGTGGTTAATAGGCACCACAAAGCCTTCTCTCACAGTGTTAATATTAACAGCAGGAATACAGCTTTCAGAGATGTGGGTTAAAGGTAACACAGAGACCTAACCACGTGGCTCTTAGCAGCTCCCGGGCTAGATGCCTAGGCCTGCTTAGAGAGAACCTGCCTGCTCTCAGCTCCTATTTCTCCCAGTCTGTGTTCGCTTGTGAGTTCTTTCACTGACACCCTGGGCAGTCTCCCCTACATGCCAAAATTTCCTCCCTCTCTAGAACCTTTGAAGTTTTCTAAGGGCTTGTCTACACTTACAGCACTGCAGCGGCACAGCTACACCACTGCAGCGCTTGGTGAAGATGCTACCTATGCTAACGGGAGAGCATCTCCCATCGGTGTAGTTACTCCACCTCCCTGAGAGGCGATACTTATGTATCTGTCTGTCGGCATAGCGCTGCCTACACTTGGAGTTAGGTCAGTATAACTACATCGCTCAGGGGTGTGGTAAATCAAAAGCTGAGCGATGTAGTTATACCAACATAAGTTGGTAGTGTAGACCAACCCAAAGGTTAAGGGTTTAATGCTCCCTTTGATCGCTCTTCTCAGCGTGTCACCTGGTCTGGGCCTGTGAAGTCTCCTCTCCATGGCTATAAAGGGTATTTGCATTTTGCAGGCGTGTTCTTTATCTGGGCCATTGTTTCACCTGTTCTTGGTTTCTTTACCTGTCCCTCTTGATCTAACTCCATAGCAAGTAACTCATCATAAACAACCGCACAGGAACCTGTACCGTATTAATAAACACACTTTCCTAGTTTATCACAACTGCTTTCCAATTTTTAGTTTGCTGGCAAACTACTTAGTGAGGAGGTTTTGGTTTTAACTTTTTAACAGAAAGTAGAACTGTCTAAGGAGGTAAAAATTCAAATGGAGGAACCATTGTGGGCCAGGAATAGATGTACTAATCCATTGTGTATTTGCAGTGTCAGAAATGATATAAACCTGTAGTAGTTGAGGTAGGGAAACTATGAACCATAGACACTAGTGACAGAAGAGACCCATTGGGTCCTCTAGGCTATCCCCTTGCTAGTGAGAGTCCCTTTATCTTAAGTATTGCAGATAACTGCGGGTTGTCCCCAGACAATGTTACCAATCTGGTCTGATTTGTACCTTAGGGAATATGGGAAAGGGGTAGCTTCTGAAGGTGAAGGCCAATTCCCCTGACAATCTTTATCCCAATCCTGCAAAAGTGGAATACAAATAACTGCTTTAACACTGATGCATCTGTTTTGTTAGATTCCTGGAAGGGGATTTGCAAAAGCCCCAGAAAGGAAATCCACCTTTTCAGTGAGAACGCTCATTTGACAAGCTGCCAGTTCTGAGCTAAGCCTCATTTAATAAACATTTTAGTCTGTGGGGACCTGTCAGTAGAAGCTGAATTTGGAAAGAGTCTTATTCTTTCCATAGTGTGTGGAGGCTTTCAGCCGTCATTACAGGGAAACGGGATAAGAGCAACCAATTTAGAGGGACTCCCTACCCCCTTACAGTAAGGAAGTGTTTCCTTGCTGTAAAATGGAGATTAGAGTGTGGTAACAACTGGGGGAAAGAATGGGTTGTACTTTAATTTTAACCCATTGGAAAACCAGTATTCCATTGCTGATTAGTATGGCTTGGGTTTGAATTTGCAGTTAAAGAAAATACCAGCTTCATGTTAAGTTAATCCTTTGTACTGGGTGGTTTGGGTTCTTATTAGCTAACATTTGTTTTGTGACTGGGGGTCACTGGAATGAATTCTAGACCTTGCCCCCATTTGACCTGTGGTAATTAAGGGGTCCAACCTTACCTGCATCGCCCTTTGTTGCAGCCCTGGCGTTCTATAAAGATCTGGCAAGACCTCTGAATACTGGAGCCCACAAACCTTTAAGCGGCAACAGTTTGTCTCATGTACACAGGCCAAACTGGAATACAGGCCTCCAGTGCTGAATGTATTCATTGTAAAATGGGGGCCGGAGTGACGGGGAAGGGCGGTGATGGATGCTTAGTCAAACTCTAACTGCAGTCTCAGGGCTTATCTATGTGCAGACACTCAGGAAAATTAATCTGAATTAATGAAAGCTGCACTTAAAGCGGACTAATTACAATGCATTAAACCCACTAAAGTGAATTAAGATAAACTATCGCATGGTCTGGGGAAGAGCTGGAAGGTCAGCTGCTTCCTTCACATTACCAGCTTTAAGAAACTGTCAGCATTGAAAGGCGATGGGTAGTGTTTGCAGTGGCTAGGAGAAATGGGACTCCTACTGGGCTTTTTAATGAGCGAGGTGTGCTGGCCCTCTTTGTACCAGAGGCAAAGGTGGAGGAAATAGCTCTGGGGCTACTTTATATCCTCAGGATGTCGTGTCTCCCTCCCCCGCCCCCCCACTCCTTACTGACATCACTCACTGGAATAAATAGATGTGAGTGCTCTGTTGGCAGTGGACCAGTTTGCTTCATTTGTTCTTCTGGGTGAGCATCTTTCTCTTCCCACACTCCTTTAACCCCCCCCCCCCCGCTTTTATTTTATATCTCAAGTTGCTGTGTGTAAATCCGGAAGGAACATTAGTCACAGATTGCAGGGAAAGCTTTCTTCTGGCAAAGGCAAATTATAAAGTAAAGTATAAATAGTTCACAGTCCAGCAGTGATTAAACTAACTGTACTGTTGGGATCCTCTCAAACTGTAGACACTTAGTTTAAAATCCATAACTGTCCATTGGACTGAAATAGCTGAATTTTAAGCAGAAGCAATTTTTAGCTCATTGGTGGAAGATGCGATCCACAAGTATATTGCAGCCAAATTCTTATCACTGCGCCTAACTCGGAAAGTCTGCTCATCCGAGTCTTGTGTCTGTAGTTTGGCCTGCATGAAATGTCACTGTAGACTGGATAGCTTCTCACTAACCGTTGTTACACTTCATCCGCTGCTGTAATGCAGGTGAAGTGTTCCTGAAGTGTAGAGTAAGTGGGTGTTTTTGGTTTGGGCTTTATGAAAAGTCCAAAATGAAGATCAAGGGCAACTCTCTTGGCTTGGTGTTGAGGCCATATAACTAGCGCTATGTTTTATTGTGGTAGTGAAAATGACTGGCTCACTCATGGATCAATAGGTTGTGATGAGGGAAAGTTAGCTCTTCCAGTAAGTACTTTATGCTGTTGCTTTTCAAGGATACGTGAAGGCTTTAGTGTCCTGCTTCAGAAGATTTTAATGAAGCTCCATACTTTACTAAAATAGTTTCCTGGGGGATACACCACTATTTTAATCTGTTTACTGGCAAATTGTGTGCTCAAAATCAACCCTCCAGACCTCTTCCTCCTATCTGCAGCAGCAATCTTTGGACAAGTTTTGTTTGCTCAGTAAAAATTATTATTTTTTTTAAGCAAACAAAATCCTGCCCTATAGTGCTGTAAAATCAAAAGTGGGGAACACATAGCAGCAAACTAAAAGGCAATGTTAACCCTTGCACCTGCATCATCCTATCCCCGTTACAAAGCCTTTCAAGGGGAAGGATCTCTTGATTTCAGTATACTCCGTCTATCCGTAAAATGATCTTTGGGCACTGGGTTGGCTTTGACTGACTAGATGGGAGCTCTTCTCTTCCAGGCCACAAGTTTAAATTCTGGTTGGAGGAGTAGTGACTGAAAGTTACCATATTGAAGCTGTTTAGTGGCCCAGGTGAGGGCTTCTCAAGCTCTCTTACAGGTAGGATCATCTTAGTTTTTCTCCTATTATCTTGTAGACCTCTTGTCCATATGCTATTACACAGATCGCTTCCCCTCCCATGCATGATGGTCAGATGTCTTTGTGGCTGTAACAACTCCTTATATGGAGAAGTTGCTATTAAGAAAGTATTTTGTGTATTTGTAGGGGTTTTTTGTTGCAATCTTAGCAGCTAGGAAAAGAGAACCAAAACCACTTGACCAGCTATCTCTCTGTGGCCCGCCAATGATCCATGGATCACAGTTTGGGAACCTCTGGCCTCAGAACAATGAGTTGGTGGTTTCAGCCCTTTCCAAAGGATAGGGGTGCACATCAATAGAACCAGTTACGCTTGGCACTAATTACCTCCCATGTTGATGTGATCTTAGTAGAGGTCAAGAAGTGCACCGTTCTGGAAACTGAACTACCCTCTCTCTTCACCGTGATGGTCCCTTCAACTAGGAATGAAGCACATGGTAGGGTCATGTGGATGATCTTGCAAGTGCCCAGATAGTGCTAGCCATCCACTGAATGGTGGCAATCTGTTGCCCCTGGTACCCTCTCTCTCTTGCTCTGGGACTTCTCCCTTTCTTGGCATTGGGATCTGGATACTTGTTGCTCCTGTTTATTTTGTGAATGTGACTATCAACACCAGGAATCTGACTGTCCTAGAGTCAGGCCAGCCTTTAAATAGCAGCAAGCCTGTGGGAAGTACAGCCGGCTGTCCACTCCAGCCTCAAAGGATGGCAGTTCCAGGGTATTGAATCTCTCTGGAACCAGTTTCATTTGGTTGTTTCTATCCTAGCAGTGCTGCACAATCACTGCTTCCGTATGCACTGCTACTGTTTTTTATTTTGAAAGGTTGCTGCTACAGTATAGCTACATCTGCCAATCTGTCTGATACTACTTGGATTTACACTCACATTCAAGGACTGCTCGATTTTTGGCTTCTGCCAGAAGTGTTGCTACAGTGGTAAAATGTTGCTCCTTCAGGCTGTCTCCAGATAAGTATGGTTCCTGCATCATTTGCTATAATGGTTCTGATAGCTTGAGGAATCTGTGCTCTCTCCATGGCAAAAAGCCAAGTGCATAATTTTAAATTTACTCAGAATAATGTGGCCTTGAGAGTCCCAGATTTAGTGTTGCAGGATAAAGTGACTAAGGGTTTTATCCAGCCTTGCAGTCCATCTTTAAATACTAGTAGTTTAATCCTGGCAAGCAAGTACTGGCCTGTCTTCAGTTGAAGCTAGTCTTTCACTGCCATCCTGTCTCTGGGTCCTAAATTGTTTTGTTGGAAGGATTAGCAACTCCAGTCTTGTATGATTTCATTTTTTTATGGTGTATGTCCACTAGGTGAAAACAAACCCTTGCTCTCTGACGTGAACACAGAACCTTGGCATGCTCCTAGATACAGACAAGTCCCATTCAGCTGAATAGTTACAGAGAAACAAATTAAAACGTCACTTCACAATCCTGACTTTTTTGCTTGATTCCAGTCGCTTGTGTCACCCAATCTTTGTTATGGGGGAGGATGATGTCTCTTCATGCTGAGCTGCAGCATGAAACCTTCACCACTGAAGAAAGACTACGGTGTGTTAGGAAAGGGATGGATTATTAGTGAGGCTCCTGTTTCAGGCAGTAATGCTTCTCTGAGCGTATCCATTGAAGGGGGAATTTTTTTGTTTTCTTGTGCAGTTTGCCTGGGACCATACTTAAGGTGTTGTTAAGGAATCTCCGTATGGCAGGTGCATTTAGTTTAGTACTATCTGCTGGTAGACGGCAGGCCTTGGGAAGTGGGAATACAGTTGCCCTGTTGAAAACCCCCTCTGTTCAGAAACTCTTTTAACAGCACACACACCATGTGGTATGATCTAGTGATGGGAATAGAACTCTCCCTCCTGGCCTCCCCACCCCCATTTTGATAGTTTCAGCTATGTGTATGATTCTTGGTATGATCGGATATCTTTCTGTGCTGTCTTGTTAGGTATGTGTTAATCAGCTGTAGTTATTTTCTTCTGGTAAATGCTGTGGATTTATTGTCAACGCCTTGATAATTATACTATGCTGCCATGTGGGCTACTTGCAATTCAACAGGCAGCCTGTAAACTGATGCAAATCTCATGATGTATGGTTGACAAGTACCAAGTTCTACCAACACTGACACAGGCTTGATTGGAAGTACAGTGAACTGTACAGCTTGCAAGACTTCCCAGGACACTGATGTAGCTGGGGGTAGCTATAAAACAAAAAGGGAGCGGGAAGGAAAATACAAATATATAAACCCTCTCCAAGAGGAGGTTACCTTGGCATTTCATCCATGGTGTAAGAGCCCTTGCTTAAATCCACATTTCATGTAACTGCAACATTCCTCAGCTCAGTTGTCTGACCAGGTAGGAGTTATAGGTTTTTAAATTACAAGAGAGATTTGATTTTTTTTTTTTTTTTAATGTAGTGTAGTGTGGGATTGTAGTGAGAGAAGAAGGGGGGAGGGGAGAGAGATCAGGAAGATGACATTGATTAAAAATCCTTTGTTTTGCCCATGCTGGTACAGATCTGTATCTAAACTGCAGTCTATTAGTACTATTGGGTCAGTACTAAATCCTTGGGGCCCCATTCCAGATATTAAAGCCTTTTCTAAATTTTATTTGCTTTCTGGGTAGAATTTGGATGTTGGTGACTATTAAATGCAATCAGCTGAAGTCTCTCTTACTACATTTAATGTGGAAAAGTGTGGATTTGATGTTAGAATGTTCTGAATGAAGCATTTGTTTTTTGTTAATAAATCTAGTTTCACTGAGATTCTGATGAGAAATTTGGAGTTAACACCGCACTCGTGTTTCTTATTGGGTATCGTTGAAGGAAACCATAGAAATGAATAGAAGTAGACACACAAACTAGTTCTGATTGTGAGCATTTCAAACGTATTGTATATTCCCATCTCCATTGGTATTATCTAGATAATTTTTTTCTCTGTACAGTATGTGGGAGCATATAGGCCCAGCTTGAGCCTCCAAGATATTGCTGCACTGAGGATTGATTTTTAAAAGCAGAGTGTCTCTTTCAAGTGAGGATAATAAATTCCACCCTCTGTTTCAAACCCACTCATGCACTTGGATTTCTAGTCTTAGTGTTGCTCTACCATTTATTTTGGAGGGAATATTTTATTCGTGAAGATTAAGAGACCTGCAGAAATAGAAACAAACTCTTATACTTGTAGCTGTACAGTTCGACCAGCTGCCCCAGTACTGATCTCTGCTCTGGATTAAAGGCCAAATCTTGACTCATTCATGTGACTTGCAGACTCAGGAAGACAATAGTACATTCATTATTTGTGGCTTACTCCACACATCCGCTTGTGAATGTATCTGTTTATGAAACTAAGCTTATTCATTAAAGTCTTGTATCCAGGGGAGGATTCTGTGACCCATTCCACGAGTGCAGAATCCCTGGGACTCAGATAAATCATCTGTGTCTGCCATGTGTTTATGCCATGGAGATGCCTCTGATGTAACTGGTTTTTGTGTCTCCTCTTCCTCAGGCCTTGTTGCTGTTCGGTGGTGTTGCCCTGTCCTGCCTTGCTCTGGATCTCCTCTTCCTCCTCTTCTACTCATTCTGGCTGTGCTGCCGCCATCGAAAAAGTGAAGAGCACTTAAATGCAGATTGCTGCTGCACTGCTTGGTGTGTTATCATAGCCACGCTTGTCTGCAGGTGAGTTTACATTTTGTCTGCAGGGTAAATTAACCTCACCTATTTTGTCACGGCCACTTCCTCCACTGCATCCCTCCCACACCATACATATGCTGAGCATCAGCTACCAACGCAGTGACTCAATATATTGGATACAGGGTATTGTTGGAAACAGCCTCCTCTCTTTTAGTGTACTCCTAACTTTAAAATCCAGCATAGACTTTTCTGATTGCTATTCCACACCTTACTGGATAATGGTTTGAGTCCTATGGTGACTATAAAGTGCCATAACAGCAGCAGGGTGTTTGCTATTTACTAGCAGTTAAACGAGGACCCTGGCCTGAGAGCCTTATCACCTAATTAAGATGGATGCAGTTCAAATAATTATCGGGCCTAGTCAGGAATTTACATTGGAAGCAGGTTTCCCTAAGGAAATAACAGATATATTGGGTAGGTGGATTTAGGGGTAAAAAAGCATGGCTCTTCCTCTTGGAGTTTGGAATACTGACTTCTTCCTGTGTAAATGGTATCCAGTGCTTGCAATCCTGATTGCTCCATTTTTATCCCTTTGGTAAGACTGATGCACTGCCTTAAGGATTGCTAGTGATGTTGCTAGCATCCGCCACTAATGTTTTAATGCCAGAAACATTTGAGGGAGACTGGCAGCAAGTGGATAATGGGGAAAGAGAATACAGTCCTATTGGATTCTGCTTTTGGGTTGGTGCAGACCAGGAACCCTGCCCAGCCAAAACAAAACCAAAAAAAAACCCCTTGAGCGCCCCTCACCACCCCAACATTGGCCGCCCCTTCTGAGGTGCCAGCCCAAGCACGTGCTTGGTCGGCTGGTGCCTAGAGCCGGCCCTGCTTGGGCTGATCAGTGTCCATACTCTCAAAACTAGTCCTGCTGTGGTGGTGATCTCCCAGGTGTGGTCGTGGTGATTTATGGTTAGAAATACCATGCAACTCTACAGTATCAATTGCCATGCGTCATCCTGGTTTCTAACTCTTAAAGTATTCTGAGAATATTTGGGAGAAGATCATGCATTCCTTGACCATGCAAAACTACCACGTCAGTCAGATCAGGCCTTAATTTTCCACTTACCTGTCCTGAACACACTGATCAGGTGCAGTTATAGTGAATCAGCACTGTAAAAAGCTAGAAGCCTGGGAGAATCATTAGGGGGCTTTTGCTTTCGTTTATATTTCTCCTTCCAGTGTTTGAACTTGCGGGGAATTCGTCACTTCTGAGGAAAGCAAAGGGAGAGAAATGGGGAGGGGATTTTTTTTCTTCCCCCTCTTTCTCCTCCTCACGTGGTGAGTCGGTGGCTGTTTGGACTGCAGCATTCAGGTTTGCATGGTGGCGGGGCTGTATTCTGTGGATAAGGGGCTTAGCTGCCTGAGGAGGGATTAGCTTGTACTCTGTACATGTTCACATTTGCTCTTTCCAGGCACAGGGCAAAGAGAATAGAAACCCTCAAGTGCTAGAGCAAACAGTGAAGCAGAGCAGTGCGTTCTATTGTGAGCATAGAAAACTGGGGATGGATTCACCTTTAAAAGCTGAGATTTGCAATGTTCGAGAAGGGCTGGCATCTTGTCGCACAGTGGCTTCTGTTCAGAGAGTAACTGTGCCTTTCTAGGCAAATATAGATGTATTGAGTGGAAAGGGGGGAAATAATAATTTTCAGAGAATAAATCTAAACTCCCAGTCACCTTGCTTGTTCGTGGACCCAGGAGCTTTAGCTGCATGAACATCCACTCCCAATTTATTTGGGTGCTGTGTTCCTAACCTTTTCTTACAGGAGCTTTAAAGGATGCTATTTATAAATGTTCTGCTGCAGGCTCTTGGTAGCTATTGTTATGCAGTGTTTTTGTGTCCAAGGCATCTGCAGTAGTGAGGTTTTTACCCTGTAGAAAGGGTGAGATGGGAAATGTTGTTGTGGATTTCGTGCCTCCCAAAGTAGGCAGATAAAAGGTTAAATTACTGATCATACACCCCACAAAAAACTGGTGTTTGAAAGTAAGCTAGAGAGAATCTCTTCTGAACTCTCAATTAGCTGCTTCAGTGTTTGATAGTCTAGTTGTTTTTGCCAAGCATGAATTGGGAGGAGTGTGTCATTCCAGCAAAGGTTTATGATTTGTCCAAGCAATATCTTTCCTTCCTCCTCCAGGAAAATTCTTGCTAGACTCTTCATTTATTTTACATTTGCCCTGCTCCCACCCCACCGAATTGATAACTGGCTAGCTTATGAAGCAGTAGTTCATAATCACTGGTAGTGATTGAAAGTGCTGTCCAAATGCTGCTTTCTCTCTTGCAAAGACAGCAGACACTGTCTTTGCAACCTGCAGCTCTGGTAAGTTGCCTGTTTTTCAGATGTACTGCCACCTCTAGCAGCAGGACAGGAGAGTTTATGGCTGGCTAAGGAACACCATATGGACAACCCTTTGCTTTCTCTGCACTTTAAAAAGGGTCTAGATGTCACAGGTTAGCTTGTGGTGCTAGTCAGACTAGTTGACTGGGTATATATTCTACCACAGGACTAGGAAGAACTAAGGGTGGCAGACCGGCAGATGCCAATGTATTTTAGGGTGACTGGAAATAAGACTACTCCAGATGTCTGTCTTCCAGCACCTGGAGAGAGAATATGTAATCAACCTTTGGCTCTGGCTTGTTCTAGGATGATTACAGAGAAATTCTGCTCATTTAGCAAAGCTGGCCAACATGGACTATTGATGTGAGGAGTGGATGCTGCCACTTTTGTGCAAAGATGAAAATGTATAGCTTGGCTGTTCAGACGGTGAAAGATTCACAATGTCTAATCATTGAATCTCCTTTCATTTTTTTTATTTGAAAGGAGATTCAATGATTAGACATTTGTGAATCTTTCACCGTCTGAACAGTCCTCCTACCTGAGAATTAGCTAACTCTGGACTATATACGCACTCCAAATAACATTGCTAGACTTGCTCATCTGTGTAGTATTTTCTTCCTAGAAGGCCAGTTGCTCCATGAGCTGCCTTTGTCGCTTCTGAATACTTAGGAAGCCTGGTGATCAGTCTTTCACGTTGGGGGCATGAGTGTGTTTCTCACTTCAAGCCCTGCACCCTGAAGGCCCATATTACAGTAGTTTTCCTCCTGGGTAGGAAAACTGAATGAGACACACCAGGGGCATAGTGAGGGCCCTGATGCAAAAATAGATTAGGGGCCCCCTTCCCAATTCTGAAATCCTCAAATGTTGCTTACCTTTACCAACATGGAAAATCAGAAGGTACCGGTCTTATCCATAAATACCCCAACACAATATGCAGGCTGTCTAAACACAAGTTCTCTGTACATGTTTATACAAAAATTTCACTGTTCAGTGAGCTAGTGCTAAATTTTATGGTGCAGGAGCTCTGCAGACATGATCTCAAGTTGGTAATTCTGTCAGTGTGAGTGTCTCCAAAAATCTATCTTGTTTGGATGTTTTTGTAAGATAAAGCACCTATATTCAAAACCTAACTAACACTTTACCAGTAAATTTTATCTAATGGAAAAATCTGTGCAACAGCAGTTGAGACTTCATACATTAGTAAATATACATATTGTATCAACATAAAACACCTGTAACTCAGCTTTTATGTGTCGAACTTCTAACTAAGTAGCTAAGCATATCCAAAGTATACATGTAGTAGGTCAAAAAGCCTTCAAGCTTGTGTCACCATTGTTCCTCCAGTTTCAAGTTGGTGCAGCTCTGCTGGAACTAACTGAAGGGCACTACCACTGTAAAAGATAGGGAAGTAATTCAGTGGGGAATCAAACCCCAAATCTTCATACCCGCACCCACAATTTTGCCCATGGATCACTTGCCATTTGAGCACGAACAGCATTTGCTTTGTGTTCACAAATAATGTGGCTGGGCACTAAATGCAAACAAGTGGTGTCATAAATGTGCTCTCTGTGTCACAAAACCAAACAAGGATCCATACTGCCAAGTTATTTTAAAAAAATAAATAAATAAAAAATGTAAAATCACCACCTCCTCAGCACTTTTCTAAGATGGTGATATCCAATCCCTTTTACATTATTATGGGTTGTCTGCTTACATATTATAGAAATTTCACCTGACCTAGATAAAGAGCCAGCCCTCACCAATAGCTAACCTCTCTAAATACCTCTAAGGTATGCTATTCGGGTAGGGTTTGATCCTACCCTTATGAGGCATGGGTCACTGCTATGCTCCATTTACTTTTGGGCCACTCCATAAACCCAGTTTAACTGGCTAAACATGCTAGGTTGACAATGGAAAATCATTGTCAGAGTTGCATAGGAGCTAGAGTGCACCTGTGAATCTAGCCTACTTAAGAGAAGCACTTTGTAACAGAATAAAGAGATTAACTCTGATCAGGGGCTGTACATGTCCATCACAACAGTACCTGGGTCCCCCTGTCTCCTTGTGCGGGCCCTGCATCTTTTTGGATGAGCTCCTCACTGTTGAAGCAATGGCCACAGTCTGAATCCAGAGCAAGGGCCTGTGGGGACAGGCATAGGGTGGCAGGTGTGGTCTCAGCATCACAACAAGCGGCTCACGCTGCGGTGGGGTGGGGTTGTGGTAGGTGCAGGAGTGCTTCTGTGGGAACCCAGCTGGCTGGGGGCCACTTCCTGCCCTGTCTACCTCTAGGTAGACTGGCATAACTAGAGCAGAGTGGCCTCTGCAGATTGGGCTCCCATAGCCTCCATGGGCTCTAATGTGACTACCTCATTGTAGTTTTGTCCCTGAGATACACTGAGCCTGTCCTTGCAGGGAGGAGTCATGCTGAGTGGTGCAAAGCATGTCTCTTCACACTGTGAGGTGTGGGAGTATTGAGCCATAGAGCACAGTGCTTTGAGATTGGCAGGTCTGCTTACACTCAACCACAGAATATACTTCTTCAGGACCTTCCTGAGTTCTCCAATGCATATCTGGTTTGTGTAATGGGACAAATATTTACATTCTAATGCAAAGAAAAGAAATTTTCCAGCAGATGGCAAACAGTGCCTCCATTTACACAGCCCAGTGGCCTCAATCTCGCTCTCTCTCTCTAACTGCTCCTATAAAACTTTAGGCAAATGCTTGCTAAGACACAGATTCTTCAAAAGTGGTTTCTAATTCTGTTTCACCATTTTTTTTGGGTGCCCAAGCTGAGTTGTCTTGAGCCCAGTTTTCAGAGTGGCGCATCCACAGCTGCAGATGATTTTATTTGGAGTTGTCAGCACTCTGCATCTGTGTTGAGACACTTAGAGGCTGCTTTAGATGGGCACCCAAAATCCAACTTCCCACAGTGGTGACTCCTACAGCTCCGTCCTGCAGGGCTGCCTGGATTCTGCTCCTTGCTGCAGGGGGTGTCACACTCAGGTTTGGCCCAGCCACCCCTCTGTCACAATGACCGGCTGCCAGTGGGGCCAAATTTGAGTGAGTGGCCCTGCAACCATAGAGGTCACAACACTTGGAGCGGGGAGCCACCGCCAGCCAGCCCCACAGGACAGGCGCCACTGCTATAATACGCACAGTGTACTTTTTTAGCAGTTATTACATTAGTGTCTGTTCTATAATCTAGGTAAGAATATTTACTAAAACAGATCATTTTTTGCTAGGATTCCCCAGCGGCATCCCCATTACTTTCTCGCTAATCTCAAGCTGCATTCCCCTGACCTGTGACAGCTCATTCTCTCTCACAGCTGGGACCAGAGCACAGCAACCCTTGCAGGCACTGAGCTTCCTTCCCTCCATTGTGGTAGGAAAAGGAACGGCAGGGCCGGCTCCAGGCACCAGCCCAGCAAGCAGGTGCTTGGGCCGGCCAAGGGGAAGGGGCGGCAATTTGGAGGCAGATCCCTCTCGGAGGGAAGCACCTGCCACCGAATTACCGCTGAAGAAGAAAGCGGTGTGGTGGAGCTGACGCCGATCGCAATTGCTTGGGGCGGCAAAAACCCTGGAGCCGGTCCTGGGGAACGGACATGTTGTGAAACTTGCTTCTGTAAAAAGAACTTCTGTATTTCAGTGGCTCTTATTGACAAAGAACAGGATTGAATAGTTCTTCTTGGTGGTGTAATTAATACCGTCTTTAGCTCACAGTGGATGTATGACAGACATCTTGACTTGCAGACTTCAGTGGTATCTTTTAATTTTGAATTTCCTTTATCCTCCAATCCTAATATTGAATGTCTTAATAGATTTCCTTCTATGGAAGTTGCTGTCTGGTGGGAGAAGGGCACTCAAGTGAACATCTGCCTCCTTTGTCAGGGAAGCAAGAGACTAACCACTGTTCTAGTGCCGCAGCTCTAGAACCCTCTGACGGCTTAGTGTATGTCTGTCTCTTACGCGGCTGGCTGCTCAACTGCCTAGTCAGTATTTATAAACTGAACAGGATACAGTAAAACTGGCTTAGGCACCTGGCTGTGCCCCATTATTAAGTACAAAGTGTCTGCTACTCCTTAAGGGTGCTGTTTCTGATCTGTTTTGATTAAAATGCTGCTGTGCAGAGAATACTGAGAACCAGGCAGCTGACCCCTGCGCTGATAAAGTCTGTTCTGGAGGAGTGACTTTAAGGCAGCTGTAGTTTGCTGCAGAATAGTGGTCCTGCAAAAATTGTAGGGATCAAATCTGTGCTGCTCCATTCTTAAGAATGGTCTGGAACGGACTCAGTTTACACCACAAAACAATCAGGAGACTTTGTCTCAGTTCTCGGGGAGGGTGCAATCTGCTCAGTGTCTGTTGCCACCCCCCCTCCACAGCTACTTTCTTTGGCTACTAAGCATGGGGTTGGCGGGGGGCTGATGTGCGTAGTGCAGTGACATGGCTCCAAGCTTCTTCTCACGCAGGACTTCTCACACAGCCCTGGACTGTCAGCTTCTAGTTCGCTTTGCTCATGACTAACGCTCTTCCTGGAGTTACAGCTACTGTCAAAGCTAGAAATTCCAGCAGGGGAGGAATCTGGAGGGTTTTCTCTGTATAATTACCAATTCCATTTACATGATGAAAGTGCTTCTGTGGAAAAGTGTTCATGGGAATTGAATCTCTTTCCTGTACTAGGACTGTAAATGTCATTAGAATTGTATGCCTGCTGCCTCTTCCTGAAGCAATCAAGATGTAGGGCAGCTACTCCCTCTGTGGAAAACTCCTCAACTAAGGCTTTTACAGGCCATGCCCTTTATAATTTATGAAGGCCCTGATTGCTGGGAAAAATCCATGGGACTGACACAGACTCATGCAGCTGCTCTGCTTCCAGTGTGTGATCTCTGCTTCTGTTTTCTGCGTGTTTGAGAACAAGTAGAGATGCAGTTGGGGCTAGCTACACTGTTCTGCTGGTCCTTTTTAACATGGTAAGGCCAGGGAGCAGGGGGGCTATTTTTTTTTTTTTTTTTTTTTTTTTCTGCAGCAAGGGAGGAATTTATCTGAGCTAAAAATTTGGAAGACAGCTTTGCATACTTGCCAGGACAGATCCATGTGCAAAAGACCATGGACTGGCAGAAAGTTGGTGCAGCGAAATTAGATGTCTAGCCTGAATACTAGCTAGAGACCTAAAAACATCCAATGAAACAAGTAAACATGGCATCTTGAGGGCCACTATTGCACCAGGAATCTTTCCCATCTTTGTGTGAAGCCCCAAAATCTGAAATGGGAACAGGAAGTTCAAAAAACACAAGAATTGCCATAATTTAGGCAACCTGTTGTCTAGGTTAACTCCATACCTTCCTTCCTTCTCTCTTCCCGCCCCCTCCGCCTCATCCTACTGGGGACAGAACTGGGTGGATGGATTTTGGGTGAGGGAGGAATGGAAAGGGAGCTCACTGAAAGTGTCTCTGGTGTGATTGCCTGATGGAAGCAAGGAGGTGTCACTGCCTGGGAGGAGATACCCGCCCTGTTTCCATTGCTGTTCCTTGGTTACATGCTCTGCCTCCTTTTGGTTAATGGATTCCAAAAGAACCAATCCATGGTTTTGACTGGAAAATGGGTCTGTCTGACCAGAGCCCAGGTTAGACATCAGTAAGAGTCTGAACGATCCCAAACTAAATTCTCTTGCTTTGAAAATCAACTTTTTTTTATTTTTTCTAGACTTGTGCACCAGTGGTTACAAGTCCCTACTATCTTGAATACCATAATCCCCATTAGAAACCTTGATGCTATGAGAGGACTGGTCAAAGTAGATGCTGATGCAGTTTTATATTTTAGAATAAGGGAGTGGGGGGATAATGAGATGGGTGTGGAGCAAAGTAATTCGTGCACAGATGCTTGAGGCATGGGATCTCTGTCTACACTGCAGCCTGTCTTACTCTTGCAATGTCAGGATAACTTCTGTTACTCGGGGGTGTGAATAAGCCACCCGCCTCAGCGACATGAGGTGTGTCGGTACAAGTGCTCGTGTGCACAGTGCTACGTTGGCAAGAGGAGCTCTCCCACCATAGCTTCTGCCGCTCACACAAGTGTGGGATTTTTATGCCGACGGGAGAGCTCTCTCCTATTGGTATAGAGCATCTTCACCAGACACACTGCAGTGGCGTAGCTGCAGTGCTGTACGTATAGACATGGCCTAAGTAAGGCTTTTCAACAGTGGGTGTGAATGGCTTCTCCTGCATGTGGGTTGGAATGTGGCACCTATTTAGCAATGCACAGCAGTACCTCACGGTAGTGGGGGGTGGGGGGGGACGACGACACTTGGCTAGTTGATTATAATCCAGATAGCCCATGGCGATGTTTGAATTCTGTTTGCCCTGCAACTAAGGGTATGTCTACACTACCCGCTGGATTGGTGGGTAGTGATCGATCTATTGGGAATCTATTATTGCGTCTAGTGTAGACGCAATAAATCGATCCCCAATTGCTCTGCCATCAACTCCGAAACTCCACCACGGTGAGAGGCGGGAGCGGCGGCCGTCGATCCCGCACCGCGAAGTAAGTGATTCTAAGTCGATCTGAGATGCATCGACTTCAGCCACGCCTGTAGACCAGGCCTAACTCTCGAAGCTGGGCCATAAACTACTCTTTTCTTACCCCTAACAAAAGGGTGCATGTCACTCAGCCTAGAGGCACTGAACAAAGCCCACAGTTACACTTGTAGCATATCAAATCTGACTTTCAGGTTCACCAAATCAGTTCCTTATATCTTTCCATCTGTCCTAGTGAATAGGGATAGTGTCATTACCCCAGAGCTGAAGGCATGCTGCTCTCCTCCTGAGGGAAATCCTGGTGGGAGGGTAGGAGTGCTGAAAGAAGCAGCAGTAACTTGCATAGATAAACTCTCGCTGTAAACCAGCCCTTCCTTGCTCTTCTGTCCACAGCGCTGGCATCGCTGTTGGCTTCTATGGAAATGGGGAGACCAGTGACGGCATCCACCGGCTGACATACTCACTGCGACATGCAAACCGCACGGTGGCTGGGGTCCAAGACCGGGTAAGTACAGGGAAGGACTGTAGCAAGGAAATGAGGTGTGTGAGACAGATGTTTCCATCTGTGTCTGCCCCTCTTTTGTTACTCTCTGAATTGAGAAGTATTCGCCACAATTTCCATTAATGGGGAGATAATTTCTTCAGTCTCTATTGCTTCTAAAAATATCAAAGCAAATTAAACATGTTAAATGAAGTGTTCTCTCACGATTGTGTGTGGTTAAAAACAGCTTCTCATTAGCACTCCTCCGCCTGCAGAAGAGGTGCCAGGCCAAAAGCAGAGAACAGTAGCTCTGTAGTAAATGGCACTGTTAATAAACATGGTGGTTTGCGGTATTGTGCTCCAGGTATGCTGCCTCT
Source organism: Malaclemys terrapin pileata (assembly GCF_027887155.1). Taxonomy (NCBI): domain Eukaryota; kingdom Metazoa; phylum Chordata; order Testudines; family Emydidae; genus Malaclemys; species Malaclemys terrapin. The sequence continues at coordinate 76,927,017 of NC_071514.1, read as the reverse complement.
AGAGGCTTTCACTTTTGTTACTTTTCTGCAGCCTTGGTCTGCCTATTGTTATCCCAACACTACAGTGGGCTTCCAGTGCACGCTGACTTGTGGCTTAAAAGGAAGCCTCTGCTTTACAATCCATCCCAAAGTAAAGCAAAGGAGGCTGATTAAAAGCAGGAAAATAAGCTTATTCTCTTTCCTGCCCAGCCCTGGTGAATCTTTCCTAGGTTTATGGTGATACTTGTGGTAGCTTACCTCCATCTTCAGTGCCAAATGAATCCGAAGTTATGACTCCCTCATTGTAAGTTACCTGTGAAGATAAATGGTCCCAGAGTCTGGAAGAGGCTTGGTGCAGTAATCTGGAAATTGTCCATCACTTGTTGACAGTGATAATCCCTATCTTCTCTTTCCCCCCCCCCCCCCCCATCCCTTCCCCTGGCCGCCTTCCTAGACTGGCAGACTCTTGTAAATTGTTTTTTTTTCCCCTTGTTCTTCTGTCTGATCCACAGGTGTTGGACACTGCAGTGGCCCTGAACCAAACTATGGAGCCGAACCTGCTGATCCTTGAGGAGATGTTCATGAAACAGACCGATTACCTGCACGTCATCCAGAAACTCCAGGGCCTCTTGGATGATTTGGTCAGGCAAACAACAGAGATTCCTTTCTGGAAGAATGAGGAACTGTCATTAGAGGAACTGGCTGTTCAGATTGATCTATATGACTGGTACAGGTGGGCAACATGTTGGCCTGTACCACTGATGTGACATCCATATGATGTGTGTGTTAGGCCATGATGGATGCTAAAGCTTATGTCTTTCAGGTCAGATCAACTACTGAAGATTTTTCTAGTTAGTTGATCTATAGGTTTGTTATACACCAGCAGGAATTTTAGGTCTGCCTTTATTGGGATTGTTTTCCTGAGCAAAAGTGTGCTGAGTCTTGGTAAAAACATATTAGAACAAAAGTGACTTGACTTAATCAGCAGATCAGCGTTACTTTGAGCAGGTAAAGTCCATTAAGTTATGTTGCTCACACTCTGGGGCTGGCGTGGGGTTAGCTTTTTCACTTTGCTGCCTCGCTGTCTGGATGTTCTATAGATGAAGGCCTGCCACACGCTATAATGCATTCACAATACAGAGGCCTTGTTACGCAGCAGCCGCTGGAGATGTACAGAATTGACCATCACTATTTGGGAGAGAAATGAATAGATAGTCTGCTCAGAGATGCTTCAGAAGTACCCTCTGTCCAGAAGTGCTGTTGTTATTCTTCAGGCAGATATAGATCAAACTAAACTTCCTGGACTATTGTTGTATTTGCTCTTTCTATATAGAGTCCAGCTGCATAGACCAGTCACCTTTAAGTTTGAAGCATGTTACTGAACATCTTAATGCTTTGGTCACTCTTGCAAACACTTTCTCACGCCTGTTTACCAGAGCTAGCCAGCTGAGAACATTGTAGACTAGTTATGTGATCTGAGTAGTGCAGTTCATCATTAGTAATTAGTAGTGAATTTTACTTGCTAGGCTTGACTGTGGTGGGGGAGAGCCAAGTTTCTCTCTCAAGGCATGCTCGCCTATTCTCTAGACACCAATTTTTGTCTTCAGACTATGTTTCCATATATTGCAGGTGGCTGGGATACCTGGGCCTACTTCTATTCCATGTGCTGATCTGTTTGCTGGTGCTCTTTGGACTAATTAGAAATTCCAAGGCCATTCTCATTGGGTAAGTCCTGTCAGTGAGACAGTTCTTGAGGAAATGCAGGCAGAGGATTAACAATAGCTAGTTGAGTCCTTCAGACTGTGCCGTTGAATCCATTCATGGGCTGCTGAGTAGTATTTGTAGAGTGCAATGATGGCTGATCGCGTGCTTATCCTCTGCAGAGCCTCTCTAAACTGACAGGGTTAGGACAACATCTGGGATACATTCACAGGAAGATGTTTTTTGGTCAGAAGAACTCTGTATCTGTTTAACATCCAGCTTTAGTGTCAAAAAGACAAGGAACTTATTCCTGAGAGTGCCTCGATTCCGACGGTTAGCACCGGTAACCTCTTTCTGGCTCACTTACCCAAGGCAGGAAAGCTGCAGTGCATGGTACTGTCACCCCAATTGAAGACCCTCTCAAGATTAAAATGGCCTTTTAAAAGGAAGAATCCACTGATGCTCCGGATAGGGGTGTGGGGCTGGGGCTTAAATCTGGTGATTAATACTGTTAATGCAGTCTCCAGCCTTACACCTTAACACGCATCCTGGTAGTATGCCTGATTGTCGTATTACCTTTCCTCTGGCCTTGGCTGTGACACTTCAGCAGACATGAAACTGTTTACTGTGAAGGCCATTGAAACTGCTGCGAAGCAAGAGGTGTGTGTCAGAGTAGAACTAGTCATGTGCATCAACTTTATTCACATGTACATTGCAGATATTTCCACTGTGCTGGGGCATCATGTTAAAATAAAATAGGGTTACCATATTTAAAAAATAAAAGGACACTCCACGGGGCCTTGGCCCCACCCCTTTCCCACCCCTGGCCCTGCCCCAACTCCGCCCATTCCCCAAAGTCCCCGCCCTAACTCCCCCTCCTCCCTCCCAGCCACGCGAAAAGGGCTGCCCAAGCGCTACTGGCTTCACGGTTTGCCGGGCAGCCTCCAGACCCTGTGCCCCTGGCCGGCACTTCCCCAGCACAGCTGGAGCCCGGGAGGGGAAGCGCCCAGCCAGGGGCACAGGGTCTGGAGGCTGCCCGGCAAACCGTGAAGCCGGTAGCGCTCAGCCTTCGGGCAGCCCCTATTCCTCCGGACCCTGCGCCCCCGGCCGGGCACTTCTCCTCCCCGGCTCCAGCTGCTCTGCTCCTCCCTGGACTCGGACTTCAGCTCTGTTTAAGAGCCAAGCTGCCCGAGCCAGCGCTACCAGCTTCGGGCAGCCCCCTTGCCTCCAGACCCTGCGCCACCAGAGCAGAGCAGCAGGAGCTGGGGAGGAGAAGTGCCCAGCTGGCGGCTGGGGTCCGGAGGCACGGGGGCTGCCCAAAGCCCATAGCGCTGGCTCGGGCAGCTCGGCTCTTAAACAGAGCTGAAGTCTGAGTCAGGGGAGGAGCAGAGCAGCCGCGGGAGAGGAAATGCCCGTCCGTATTTTTCCTGGACATGTTCGGCTTTTTGGCAATTCCCCCCGGACGGGGGTTTGAGTGCCGAAAAGCCAGACATGTCCGGGAAAAACCGGACGTATGGTAACCCTAAATAAAGCTCTATTCCCCCAGCCATCTTCTGACATGGTTTTCATCCTTACAGTGTGATCCTAGCCAAATATGCATTTGTAAACATTATGGAAATTTGATACCATGATGGTCCCTTGGCATGATGGTAATTGCCCTAGCGTGATAGAAATTGCACATATATTCAGCCTCTAGTTACCTGCCAGATTATTACATATTTGGTACGTTATAAGGGACAAAATTGCAAATGTATGCACAGATGGTAAACCCGCAGTTCAAATTAGAAACTCATTCTTTATTAGCAAGAGTCTCAAATTAAGGCATTCCCCAAAGGAAGTTCACAAAATAAAGAACCCATGTTTTACAGCCAAGCAAGATGGTGAAATGCCAGTTGTAGATCTTCTAGTCAAACTGTTACTGACCCAATCCCCTTCATTTACATTAAAATACCAAATGCTCCATTGTGAACTGATGGGCTGAACATGTCAAAGTGTACAACGCCACCTTATCCACATGTCACAATACAGCAGAACCTTGTTAATATACAAACCTGATAATTTTCACAACCACTCTGCCCAGAAGTGGAGCAAGACTCAGTCTGAATAGCAGAGTACTGTCCAGAGGCTGTGTATTGCTGAGCCTTCATTTCTTCTATGAAATAAGCCACACGATTACTAATATAATGCAATGTATAATTAAAGCAAAACTTTTCAAAAAGTGGGATTTTGTTGTTGTTGTATGCAATTCCCTTGATTTTGTGGTGATTTGATGAATTGCAAAATGCAATAAACTATTTTGGCTCTTCTAGCCATTAATGAGGGTCTGATGTCAATACAACAAACTAATCTAGCCCTTCCCTGGCTTACTATTCAGATGATCCTAATGCACTAGGTATTTAATTTACAGTAACAAAATATGGCAATGAATGTAAATCTCTCAAAATCAGGAATAGTTTTTTCCTTTTTTTATGAAACAGCCATTCTACTCTGACTTCTTGTACACTCAGACTGTGTTAATTCCCAGAGGCCTGGAATTTGGGATAACTGGTAGACTAATTTATGATTACTAATGCCACCTTTCCTCTTCCCCAGATTATAATGGTACTGTTAATGTACATTTAGCGGCTTCTGCTCCTCCTCCAGCTATTGGAATATAATCATTCTGCTAGGATATCTCAACTAGTCCATTCTGGCCCAAAAGATGGAGCGCATGGGTTGGGAATCTGGGTTTCTCTTAAACTGGGGAGAACTGGTGGGTTGTTTTTTGGAGGTGTGAAAGTATCTCTTGCTAGAGGATTTGTATCTTACGAAAGTGAAGGTTTAGGGGTTAGAGTCTATACATACCTATGTAGGGAACAAATATTTGATGAGCTCTTCATTCTAGCAGAGAAAGGCATAACATCCAATGGCTGGAAGTTGAAGCTAGACAAATTCAGTTTGGAAATAAGGTGTAAACTTTTAACAGTGTGAGTAATTAGCCATTGGAACAATTTACCCAGGGTCCTGCTGGAGTCCTCATCATGGGCAAATTTAAAATCAAGGTTGGACGTTTTTCTAAGAGAGAGATGCTCTAGTTCAAGAGCAATTACACCTCTACCTCGATATAACGCTGTCCTCGGGAGCCAAAACAATCTTACCGCGTTATAGGTGAAACCGTGTTATATTGAACTTGCTTTGATCCGCCGGAGTGCACAGCCCCCCTCCCCCCACCCCCGGAGTGCTGCTTTACCGCGTTATATCAGAATTTGTGTTCTATCGGGGTAGAGGTGTATTTTGGGAAAGTTCTAGGGCCTGTGTTATACAGGAGGTCAGACTAGAGAATCACAATGATCCCTTCTGGCCAAGGAATCTGTGAATCTAGCATGTAATAGATGTGTTAACTCTTCTGACTGAGCTGTGCGCTGATATGCTGTGCGTTGGATCTTTATTTCCTTTGCTTCCCTGAGTACTTGACACCAGGAAGACTAGGAATTGACTGACTGTGGTGGAACCCACTAGCTGCATGGCTTTGTTTGGGGATGGAACGTCAGGACCATATCTAAGGAATGAATTTCAAAACTCCCTTTTGAGGTGACTTGCATGTTGCCATCCACCGGCACCATGCTGGAAAGCTGCCCGGCAGTGTCTGAATGCTGACAGCCCAATTTATTTCAGAAACCTTATTAGGAGTTTCACTATTCAGATCAAAAAGTCCTGTTGTCTGTCTTTTTCCACTGCTCTTTGGAAACCTATGGTGCTGCAAAAGGGTCTAGGTAGTTTAGGTGAAGGGCAGTACCTGGGTATATCAGAGGAGGATTTGGAAAATCTAATAGGACAGCTGGAGAAGGGGGTGTGATCTAAAACATGGAGTAACTTTCCAGGGAAACCTAGTCTCTTTCCCCATCCCCTTTTTACTTCCACTAGCAAGTGTCAAGACCATTAATGAAGGGGGGGTGGGAGGGAGAGAAGGCGTTGGTTTTTTTTTTGTTTGTTTTTTTTTGTGTGGGATCCAGTCATGCTTGTTAGTGTGTAACACTGAACATGCCTCCCTTGCTTGTATCCCCTCTACTTTGGGAATTCAAACACTTTTTGGCATCTCATGAGAACAAGGATGTAAGATTAGCAATATTTAAAACAGCAGTCTTCTCCCCCAAAGAACAGGTCCAGCACAAATGGCAGGAATACAAACCTCTCCTTGCCAATGTGCTTCTAAAGGCCACTTCTAGTCTGTCCATTTAATCCTTGATTGCCTTGCTGAGGCTGTCAATCAGTGTCCTGCTAGGAACTGGATAGAGGCCTGTGGGGCGGGAGGTTTCCAATCAAATGATACAGGCCACTAAACAACCTCTTAGATTAACTACCTTTGGTTACTACAGATCTGGACTGCTTCATTCTTAGTGTAAGTAATGCATGCTGGTATGCAGGTTTCTGTATTCCAAGTAGGATTTGCATACAAGACACCGACTGTCTCTTTCACATTGCTAATTACACAGATGAAAACTGGTTAGTTATTGCTTTTGAACTCTAAGAAGCCCTTGTTTAAAGCATTTGGGTGTTTGAATTGGAACCAATACATCAACCATCTTATCTGTCTCTTGTTCCTTCTGCAGGGTATGTCTTCTAGGGGTGCTTGCTCTAATTGTCAGTTGGGGATCCTTGGGTCTGGAGCTGGCTGTTGCAGTGGTAAGTGGCTCTGGTCTAACCTTCCCACACCCTACGCTGTAGATTTATCGGGCACATGAATAAATGACTCCCAGTGCTCGTGTCTTCATGAGACTTCTGGTTTTCAGTAGCTGTCCTAGTAAATAACAGGTGAAACAGGTTCAGAAATTATACCTCCATAGTGCAGTTTGCTAGCTAGTATCCTAACTCCACTCTGGTGCAAGGCTGGGCAATAGATCTGTAGAAACTGCTTCTGGGGGGAGGTTGGTGAGATGGAAGACTTATGGGGCCTGACTTCTGGCATATCCCCAAACTTGAGAGCTTCTAATGGAGGATTCCCCGATATAGATAAGGCTGAACCTTTGTATGGTATAGTTGACTTTCCTTTTTCTTCTCTCCAGGGCTCCAGTGACTTCTGTGTTAACCCTGATGCCTACATCTCTAAAGTGGTGGAGGATTATGCAGTGCTCAGTACTGGTAAGTACTAGGATTGTGACTGGCTCAGATACTTCGCGTAGTAGCAGAAGCTGGCACTGAGGGTAGCGCTGGTGACCTAGTATTTGAGGCTGGTTTTAGAAATGGAGATAAAAAAATGCTGGGAAAAGCAGAGAGAATTTAAAGATATGAAAAGCCAAGACCCTACAGGAATCTTCCCCCCCGACCCCCAAAAAAAGACTTTTCTCTCACAGACAGGCATATTCAGTGATCTCTCCTTTTTCATTCTGTATCTTAATTCTTCTTAGCTGTGAATGGAAATACATAGATGCAGAAAATCTGAATTTGGGGTTTAGACTTCTGTTGGATGCTAGGAAGTACAGAAACAGCCAAGGATTTTTTTTTTTTTTTTTTTTTTTTTTTAACTTTTAGGAGATTCTATTTCTTCTGGTCATATTCAGTTCAGCAGCCAAACAGGCCAAAACAACATTGCAGAGAGTAGTATGAATTTCCCTCATCTCCCAGAATACAGTGTTTAACTTTGACCACTTAAGTGCTGGTTTTGTTCACATTCCAGTGCCGATTGTGTACCAGAATCATCCTAATTCGTGTACTTATCCTGCATTAGGAGCGATTACATTTGTGTTAAAGGATTTACCAGAGACACCGGCTTGCAAGCTGAAATATGAAAATAGTATTCCTTGAAATAGTTTGATCATTTGGATAGTTGCACTCTAGCAAAAGTGATGTTTACATTAAGTGTTGGACTCCTTGCAAGACTTTGTGTGGGTTCTAGAAAACATAGTCCAGCTGGCAGCCTAGTTTTACAAGCTAACGTATTTATACAGCTTTCGTTGTCTTTAATTCTCATCTGCTTTTAAAATAGAAGGGTTCAGCCAGGTAAATAGAAAATGTCGCCTTTGACCTTCTCAGCCCGCCCTCCAAATAAATTCTGCAGATCTTCCTGAAAAAACATGATTAGTTACTGAAATCAAGGTTTTTCTGCCTTGGGGTCATTGCATAAATACCTCATAGCCATGGGAAGCAAGAGCTCATGCCTCTTTTATTACACTTAGCAGCCGTACAACATGACACCCTCATGACAAAGGGATAATGGAGCACTTACGCAAGCAGTGCTTTAATGGCTTTTGGATTGGAGTCCCAGTAGCTAAAAGTCCACATTGTTAAACTGCTGCTCAGAACTGTGATTCACTAGTAGGTAGAGCAACCGATTGCTGTATGAGCCTCTGGAGAGCAGTGGCTGGCTATTCAGTTGGTATGTGATTCTGATTGCAACCTAAAGAAGAGGGATCTTTAGAACTGGGTGAGATAATTATCAAAGCAGCATAGGGTCAGATTAACTATTTTACACATCTATCTTATGCTCTGAGTCCAGCTCTGTTTTATGGTCAAACAATTCTAGGGAGCAATTAGGGTATTGGCCCATAAAGGGCGATGTTGACAACTATGCAGCTTTGGTTTTGTGTTATGAAACATTTTAAAGAAGTTTCATAAGTATAAAGCTCCAAATCCCAGCCTTCTGGCTGTATGTTGCTGTTTTATGTGTGTGTCTCTGCTATTAACAGAGTACTGTGAAACTGATAAGGAATTAGAAACGTTATTCTGCTGATGGCTGGCGGTTCTGAGATTGGAAACAGGAAATGTTTGTGGAAGGAGGTAAAATTCTGTGTAAAATGGTCTGTTAGTATTCTCGCCCTCCGTCTCAATCTTGGAATGCCTTATTGATCAAACACTCCGGGGAAGGAAGGAAGGGATTCCAGCTCCTTTGTTTATAGAGGTCTTAACTACAGGAGCCCTGTAATCACAGTGAACTCATTGCCTTATTTCATTTCTTTGCACAGTGATCCAGGCCTGTGCAAAATGAGAATTCTCTCTCAATTGAGAAGATGATCAAGACTGACTTTAGACACTAGGCAGCTGCTCTTCATTTTCACTAAAGGTGATAAATGGGTAGACGGGGAAACAGCTATTCCTGACTGTTCACTGATTCAACTGTATGCAGTTACAGCATGGGTACGGTACCAGGAACCAGTTAACTAGCTCATTGATAACAGTGAAGATAACCCTGAAAAAGCAAAGGAACCTCATGAGGCACCTTGGAGTATGTTCCTCCTTCACTTGACCTTGCCTGATTGGAGCCTGTTAATTTTCCCAAACTGAATAGTTGCTTTGGAGGTTAAGACTCCTGCTGCTGATTGAAGCTGCTGCTTCTCCTCAATAGGGGCCGCAGACCCTTCAATTAAATGGGTATCCGTTGTGCTGACACAACCAACTAGAAGTTTAGCATACCATTCTGAAGGCTCCATAAGGCTAGTAGATGGGTCTAAATGGGACACTGAAGGGAGTAGGAACTACAGGCTTTGCCATGAGGTTGTAGTTAGCAGTGTGGCCTGTCCTATATGGGGTCACTAGAAGATCACCCAAGGCTCATGCGAGGTGATTTAATTTGTTCATGAGCTCCCTCTCCTTTTTTAAGCAATGAGTTGGTCTTAATGGCTTCATTCCTGAGCATTCCATCACATTGGACTGCATGGGGGAGATGGCTGAACACAAGGACGAAACTAAACTTGAAGTGATGCAAGTTGAGTCTCTTCCTACGAGTTACTGCAACTGCATTTCCTATACCTATTTCCAGGGTGCTAGGCAGATAGCCCCTGTCCTCATTATCAAGTGTGTGATGTGCACTTGAGCCAGAAGAATAATCCTGAGAGGGCCAGTGCTGGGATCTCCGAGGTCCACTCAAGGACCAGCAAAGGTGCATCTAAAAACAGTAACTTAAGGTGCACCATCAGCTTGGAGCAGGACTCTCTCTAGTCCATTTTATTTTTTCTCTAGTAATTTTCTTAAATATAAGAAACAATGCAATGAGCAAGACACTAATCGTTGCCGCCAATATCCAGACAAAGGAATGCAAATATGTATGATTGTCTGCTTTTAACTTCTGACAATTTTTGGACTCATGAAATGCCTGCTGCAGGATTAGAAGTGTGATATCAGAAATATAACCTAGAAAACATTTTTAGTAATGCCAGGTGTGAAAGACCTTTTCTATCATAACTGCATTAGTGCATCCATGTGACACCAAACTTTGATGAAAGGTTTAATTCATCTCCCTAAGTTCCATGAAATAGATGCTGACCTCTCTAACGAGTGTAATACTTGGAAATGGGAAATCTTTGTTACACACAGTTTATTCAGAATAGTCCAGATTATTTTTTTTTTAAATGGTGGGGAGACTAGCTAACTACACAAAAGAAGCAGTGAAAACAACTGTATACAAAGTGTTAGTGCAAAGAACACCAACTAGGAAAAGATTCTCTATTCTCCCAGGAGGCTTACTTTGTACTAATCCTTCAGCTATCGTCTTGTTCTGCATTACTCCTAACCTAGGTAAATGGTTTTTCCAACAGAAAGGTTAAGTTCATAATATCCCTTATTTTGTTTACTTGTCTTCAGTACTTGTACCCTATTTGTTGGTTCAAGGATGGCTCCCAGTGGGCTTTATCACCCTTACAGGTATTTGCCCTTGAAACACCGTCTCTTTGGCGGATGCCTAGATAAGGCTCCCTTCTTGGAACTTAGTGCCACATCCAAATTAAGCAGAGTCGTGGTAATGCCAGGTCACCTCCCCTTTTTTCTTCAGTCCGAGGGCTTAGGAGGCAGCCTCCCATCCCTGCTGACATGGCAGGCAGTCCAAGGTTTCCCATGTAGCTGTGTGGCCTAGGTTCATTTATTTGATGCAATAACTTGTGTGTAAATTACAGGAGCTTTCTAGGAGAAGGGGGCATTTTCCCGGAGAAGCTGGGCAGCAGGACTAAAACTGCTTCTGTGTTAGTATTTTCAGCGGTTCCCAAATCTAAGCAGAACTAATGGCACTGGAAATAATCTGATTAAATGCATCACTGTTGTCATCACTCTTGAGCTAAAGAGAAGACTCAGTTTATTTACTGCTGCAAAAAAATGGACTAGAATTCTTAAAACAAATCTCCTAAAAGAGGAGAGAAACTTAATCATTTTGTGTGAGGCTAGTGTGTGTCTGGCTTATCTGGTATTCATTAATTGAGAGAGAGCCAATGGAATTGAACACTGACTGGATAATCACCTCTTTTTTTGCCAGTTTAAAAAAAATAAAAAATGCCATGGTGCAGCCAACATGTTTATTTTCAAAGCAGGAGGCCATCTTCTAGCCTCATTCCCTTTCTCTGCTATTGTTACTACCAAATGATTTATTCGGTCACATTAAATAAAAAGGTTTAATCTCTTTAGCCAAAAAGAAGACCTCTCTCTAGATTATCTCTTACTGGCATGCTGCATCTGGAACAGACTAGCTTATCTGAGGGACTGCATTGCTTAGGGGGTGGGTAATGGAGCTTTACACCTCAAATCCAGACAAGTTTGGCAGTGACTGAAAGCTGTTAATGTCTTGCTGTTCAGTGGTCAACGTGAAGTGAATTTGGCTTTCATCAGTTACTAGTGGACAGATAAAAAGCAACAGAGGGTCCTGTGGCACCTTTAAGACTTAACAGAAGTATTGGGAGCATAAGCTTTCATGAGTAAGAACCTCACTTCTTCAGATGCAAGAAGTGAGGTTCTTGCATCTGAAGAAGTGAGATTCTTACCCACGAAAGTTTATGCTCCCAATACTTCTGTTAAGTCTTAAAGGTGCCACAGGACCCTCTGTTGCTTTTTACAGATTCAGACTAACACGGCTACCTCTCTGATAGTGGACAGATGTTCATGTTGCAAAAATTGCTAGCCCAGATGGCCTCTTATTGACTATCTCAGTACAGAAACCAGACTGAATGAACCTTGGAGATAGTTGCTCCGGGTCAGGGTTGAGGCATGTGGGTAGGAGGTGTGGTGGTTTATGCTGCCACTACTGGGGTTTGTATGGGGTTCATAGACAAAGTTGAGTCTTCAGAGCTATGAATGTGTGTTTGTTTTTTGTTCCTGTTTTTCCCCAAGGATACTAAATTCACCAAGTTTAGAACCCAAATTCCACTTTGTGGTTTCACTGACTTGCCCATAAAAAGCTTCAGCTAATTAGCAAGTCAAACAACAATCAGATTAACTGATGTTTAACTTAGTGTTTTCTAACCAAAAGTTTGACTTCTGCTTGCGTTTTTTTTTTTTTTTCTTTTTCACTTGAGTGAGGTTGAAACCTTCTATTCAAAAGCTGTATAAATACCATGCAAAACCTCCCTTTCCTGTCCATCCCCAGTTCTAAGGAAACTAGATAGTAAGTGGGAATGTGACAATACCACTTGGGCAGTATGGATACCTTGGGGAAAAAAGCTACATTCTCCCATTTTAATTATCACCACTGAAACGTCCACAGTTCCCAGTAACTAAACAGTATGGAGACAGTGCATCTTCTTACTATGATCTCTTCTGAGCACAATACGTGAAATGCAGAGAGAAACCAGTCCGGTAAATGTGAGGAATGGCCGAAGAGTTGCAGGTTTATGGCAATCCAGTTAGGCCAAGGTCTGACTCTGTTTAAAAAAAATTTAAGTGACCTTTGTAAACCGCCCATGCTGCTTGTTCTCTATCCATCCTAGAATACAGGATTCCTTTTGGTTTTAAGATGCATACCCAGAGGCCATACTGCAATTCTCCTGGGCTTCATAATGTTATAATGTGATGGCATTGAACTGTAAGGCTTCTATGTATGCAGAAGTGAGAAGCAGATTCTAGCAGATGAAACTGACTTTGTTGCTGGTAGCCTGTTTTCAATTTCCTTTCTAGGGAGGATTTCAAATTGAGGCTTTTATCAAATAGTTCCCTTGCCTTATTTCTGCTCTTTATCTTCCTTTTCCCATAGAAAGTGGGTCAGGAGGATTGCTGCCAGCAACAGCAGCAGGCACGAGCAGCTGCAAGTATGACCCTTCTCTTGGAGACCGCTTAAAGGCCAGTTTCAAAAACCACCTCCAGACTTTAGGGATTGGCCTGTAGTATTTCAAGCTGAAAGGATAAAACTAAACTGACATCTCCCCTGAAGAGGGAGAAAGATGACTTTTGAGAACCGATGAAGTTGCCATCAATGTGCTTATGGCAGCTGACCGAATTGGAGGGCCGTATTCTAGACAGATGTCGGGAGAATTCCCCTTGTGTATGAAAACTCTTCATCATCGTTACCCCCTTTTTGGACCAAAGCAACTAGTCAAACTGGGGGTGTTCCAGTTGGGGGTAAAAATTGATGGAGTCTGGTATTTTCTTGGTCTATTCCTTATAAACAAACAAGACTGCATCCAAGTCCCGCTTCTCTGAATGCAGGAGAAACCAAGAACAAAAGGAGCACGTTCTCCACTTACACACTCAAGCTTCTTTCAATCTGTGTGCACGCGCATACGCGCACGTGCTTGCTCTCAGAAAAATATCCAGTGGAACCCTCTGCCCACATGGTGCTTGTTTCTGGGCAGACTTCATTTGCATGGGCGATGTGCCCCTCCTGTGTTTTGGGGAGGCTGGCCCTAGTGCTTGAAGCTCCCTTGGTGCCCGGACTGTGACTCGTTCCCCGCCCCTACGCCCCCACTGCCTGTCGTGCTCATCCCTCCTCTCCTCCATACCCCTCTTCCCCGCGAGGCCGCCGCCATTGTTGTCCCACAAACTTATACAGGATCGTTTTAGGGGTCAAGGCAAAGATGCCACATTTATTATTAATCTGTAACTATTAACAAATACCTCAATGCTTATACACACACACACACACACACACACACACACACACACACACACACACACCCCAAAATGTTCTGCAGCTGCTGGATAGTTACCAGTCCTGAGTGTAGTTTGAGTTCGCAGCTTGGGATCGTAGCTCGTGACAGCTAACTGGCCAGGAGAGCTGAGCACAAGGGGGAGCCGGGTCTCTGTCGGGCGCGCACCGATGCTCCTTGATGTTGATAGCAGAACGTTACCCAAAGTCTCTCATCTCACCCTTCCTTTTTTATAGGAGTTTTTGGATTCAAAGTCTCTAGGTCTCGCTGTGTCACGCCGCCTCTGGGTTTGACTTGATTACCGTCAATTGCAGGCGTGACTGTCAGCCTGGGACCTGGCTTTGATCTTCCTTCTGTTGTTTCTTTTTAAGGTGGATGCTTCTTTCTTGAGTTAGGGCTGTTGTCTAGTTCTTTAGCCGTTGGTATTTGAACTTTTATCTCATCAGGACGGGTTGGTGCTGGAGGTTGATTCTATCACCCATACGTCCCTCATTCACACATCTTAACTAGACTAATAAGGTTACAGCAGGGTTTGCAAAAATGAAGGTTGTACAGACTTGTCCAATTGACTCCCAAAGTGAAGTTAAAGTTTAGAATATTACTGGTATCCAGCGTGTTAGTTCCTTTATCCTCATGAGTTGGGAAGTAATAGGTTAGGGTGGGAGTTTTTAACATAGTGATATTACACATACACTGTTTTACAGGCGGTTCTGAGATGTATTTGTCTTGCCATACAAGCCTCTCTAATCCAATGGCACAGGCACAACTTTTTCTATCAAAATACACTTTTGTGGTACCGTTATTTAGTTCATCCCAGTAACAAGTTGCCAAGCTTTTATGTTGTAAGGAGCAGGGCTCTTCTAATTTTGGTAAGGTGGGACATACCCATTGTTGTGCAGTCCACTTGGAACACAAGCGATGGTCTATGATTTCCCCTTGTTCATTTAAAAGGGTTGCAGCAAGCCCTTACAAAATGGAGTAAGCATTTTAAAATGGGGTTTGAATTACAATATGGCACAGAAGTTACAATGTAGGCAAAATGACAAGTGTAATGAAAGTTACAATGTAGTAACAGAAGTTACAATGGTACAGTGGATAACTTAAAAACAATTTCATTCACATTGGTTCTACATTGTCCCCCTTTTGACCCTTCAATCCAGGGGTATTGAATGGGTCACACTTTATGCAATTGTTTTAAGGCTATATATTGGGAAACAATGTGAGCTTGTGGTTTTAGCTTAAAGTACAGTCTTTTCATCCAGCAACACATACCACACATTATAATTAACATTAAGCTTATCAGAATAAAGAAAACAACAATTGGATGTTGCATAATTGTTAAAGTTGAAGACCAGGATGGGGACCATCCCTTTAAAATATCATACCAATGGTGCGTCATGATTTGCTCTGTTTGTGCAGATACTCTTAATATTTCAGATCCCTGATGTAAAATAGCCAAACTGCGTGTTTGAACCTGGGTCCGTGTGGCTTCAGTCAGTTGGCACCCATGTTTTTACATCATCCTCCACCCCTTCCCAGTCTGCTACCTGCCTTAGCCTCCTTAAGGTCCCTTCTGTCCCCTCATGCATGAACTGATGTGCCACGCTGATTAGCTCCTGCCGTTCCGTCTTTCCCGGAGTCCGGCTGCAATAATTATCCACATCGCTAGATGGCAGCAGAGTGTCAGACATGCGCTCTCTAGCGCGGTTCTGACTCCTAGTTACAACCGCCACGTTCTGCTGCCGGGCCAGAGCATCGGCTCGGCTGTTCCACGTGGCTTCAGCGCTGAGCTCTCTGCTGTGCGCTTTAACGTGCCGGATTTTTAACTGATTAGGGTTCCTTGTCACCCAAGCATGGATCCATTTCCATTTGTCTAGGTACGCTATCTCCTTCCCATCTGCTCCCTGCCAATTATTCCGTTGCCAGTCAAACATCCAATACTGTATGCCTTTCACACAAAAATCACTGTCTGCATAGATATAGATTGGTCTGGGAGAGGTTTCATATAACTTTAACACTTGATATATGGCATGGAGCTCCGCATGTTGTGCTGAGCCATGATTCAAATACCCTTGAATCACTTCCTCCTCTAAGTTTATAGCAGCATACTTAATATACCGTTTCCCTTTAATTACTACCGAGCTGCCATCAGTAAACCAGATATGCTTTTCCTGCCCTACTGTGTCTAAATCCCTTAAGGGGGGTGCCTCCACCAGTGCAATTCTCTGTTCTAAAGTAATTTCGGGACATTCATGCTTAGTCCCTTTTTCAATTAAAGCATGAGTCAATAAATCAGGTTTAGATACTGTTTCGGTAACAACCCCTCTATTGACCAGGATGAGGGTCCATTGAGCCATGCGTGTATTGGAAACCTTACTCCCGATCAATTTGCCAGATAAGATATATTTGAGAGGAGTATGGGTACTTTGAATTGTAATAGGTGCTGTGCTTGTGAGAGGTTCAAAGGACTGGATTGCCCAAACGGCTGCTAAACATTCACGCTCACAAGGGTCAAAATTCAGCTCAGCACCTTGAAGTTTTTTAGAATCGTAGGCTACAGGCACTAGTTTGCCTTCCTCATTGTTTTGTAAGAGAGTAGCTGCCAATGCAACCTCATTTGCGGCTAGTCTGATAACGAAGGGTTTTGATTCATCAGGGAAGCGTAAAGCCGGGGCTGAGACAGCCTTACGTTTTAAGGTATTTAAGGCGGACTCTTGTTCTGGTCCCCATTCCCATTGTGTCTTTTTCTTTAATAACTTCCATAAGGGAAGTGTGATCTCTGCATATTTATGGATATGTGGCCGTAGGAAATTGAACCCACCCAGCAGAACTCGTAAAGAGTGCACATCTGTAGGGGCAGGCATATCCAGCAATGCTTTCACCTTGCGCTGATCCACTTGCCTCCCCTCCTTCCCAATTACTATACCTAAGTAAGTGACCTGTGGTTGCACCAATTGTGCTTTTTTCTAAGTTTACCTTAAACCCTGTTTCTTGGATTAATGCCAAAACATTTTCAGTAAGTTTTTGTACTTGTTCCCTGGTGTCCCCAAAAATCAGAATATCATCAACATAGGAGAAGACAAATGGTCTTTCCTGCTGGCTCAGACGATCCAACATATCTACCACATGTCTGTGTGCAATAGTGGGGGAATCTTGAAAACCCTGTGGTAGTCGGCAAAACGTAAATTGTTGGTTGTTTATGGTGAATGCAAACCTATCCTGGGACTCTGGGTGTAGGGGTATAGCAAAAAAGCAGTTAGCCAAATCGATCACTGAGAAGTATTTGGAGGTGGCTTGCACTTTCTGTATAACCTGTGTCATGTCTGCTACAATTGGGGCCATGGGTACAGACCCTTTATTAATCCTCCTATAGTCTATAGTTAACCGCCAGGACTTTCCGTCTGCCTTTAGAACTGGCCATACAGGGGAGTTAAAAGGAGAGTTAGTTTTTCTAATAACTCCCTGTTGTTCCAAGTCCTGTACAGTCTGTATCAGTTGGACTTCTGCTTCTTTTGGGTAGGGGTATTGTTTTTGAGGGGGTACTAGTTCACCTACGATCTTAACACAGGCATTGATCTTTCCACAGTCTGTTTTACTTTGAGTCCAGACTGTGGGGAATTTTGAGCGCCACTCCTCAGCTTGCTCTGTAGTGAGAGCAGCAGCGAGTTTACCTCCCCCTTTGGTTACAATGAGATCCTGCTTTTCCTGGTGAGAGCAGTTGGAGGGGATTTCTAATTTCCATAATATACCTCCAGGTAAATCGATTATTATGTTGTTTTGATACAGCCAATCTGCTCCTAAAATAATTTCGTCAGTCATGTCAGGGGTCTGAATTAAGTTCCCTTTTGTTTTAAACCCTTGTATTGAGAATGGGACCTGTGCCCATTCCCAGCCTGTGCTTGACTTTCCCTGAAAAGATTTTAAAGTGACTTGCTTTACTCTCTCCCCTGTTTGTGGAGCGGTTTTAATTAAAGAGACAGCAGCCCCAGTATCAATCAAAGCTAGTGCAGGAGCGCGGTTCTCCTGCTGGACATAAATGTGTGGTCTCCCTCCAGAGTCCCAGAACATTTTACCAATGAGCCCCCATTGCTGTGCTCCTGTATTATGTGGGGTGCTCATGTCCAGCAGGCCCCCCTAGTCCCGGTTGCTCGGGGGGGCATTTGTAGCTATACTAGTTACATGCTCCTGATTCTCTTGTGCTTGTAGGGCTTCTTGGACTAGAGCTCGAGTTGGGGCTTTGTCCCAGTGCTCCCAATTACCTCCCTGTCGCATTACTGCCCACCAGGCCAATCGGCGGATCGTGGAGTCATAGATATTCTCTCCCTCACCTTCAGCTCTTTGGAAATTATCATTTCTTTCAGAAGGGCGGGGGTTTGGGCATGAATAATGTCCCCGGGGCTTATGATTTCCCCGTCCGCGGTAGCGACCTCGGGAGCCCCCTATTCCCATATTACCACTCTCATTGGAGTAAGTTATTTGCTCAAGTGCGGCCACAAAGGGAGCCCTTTCTTTTTTTATTTGGAGTGCGGGGCCAGAATGAGTGGTGATCTGTTTGATCAGATCTCGGAGCTCAGTCATGCTCGCGGGCTGGTTAAGTGCCCAGACGCTGAGCTTATTAGCATAGTAAGGGAGAAGAGTCGCAGCACAGTCCCTCAGGGCGTCTGTGCCGTATGCTACAGTGTCAGGGTTATTTGCAGGGGCTCCTTGGGCATCTTCAGGGCGGGTGATGCCTGCCATGACCTGCATAAGTCCCCAGCGGGATAGGTACCCTTCGGGGTCTTCATTAGGTTCCTGCATCATGCTAGCCGCCTGTATCATTAGATGTCGGCGACCCATTTGTTCCCCTAGGCTTGCAAACAGGGGTAGGAAGGTATTGTTCTCCCTGTTTTCTCTTATCACCCGATCAATGACTCCCTGTAATTCGGGTGCTGCACAGGCTGTCATGAGGCGTTTAAGCTCAGGGACTGTTAAATCTTCTCTGCTTGCCAATTGCAGCGCACGCAGAGTCCATTTTGAAAAATTTTCCCGGTTAAGGGGTCCAAGCATTTTTGCCATTGCTTGGAGATCAGCTGCTGATACGGGGACGGTTGTAGTGGCTGTGCTAGTCCCTGCAGCTGTGTCTGTTCTTGTTACAGTAATTCTGTTAATGGCTGCAATCGGCCCCTGGGGCTCAGGATTGCTGCTCCGTATCTCTCTTTCCCACACCTCGCTAGATTCCCTCGGGGCATCTTCCCAGTCAGGGACATCACTCTGGGGATCAAAGTCCCACTCTCCCGCTGCTATCTGGCGGTTTGCGAATCCCAGCCTTTGTTTAAGGTGCTGGATAAGGGACTCGCATCGACTGTGATTAGCGGGGAGAGCTTTACTTTGTTCTATGGTTAACCTCTTGACCATGCCTTGCAATACTTGATTCTCTTTTTCTATTTTTTCCTTTTCCCCGACCTGTTCCTCTAACTTCTTTTCTCTTTGTTTGCCCTCCCTGATTGCCTCCCGGAGAGGGTCTAACTGGCTTTGCACCCCTGTCGCTACCACTTTCCATCTGTCTGCCTCTTTTTCCATATGAGTGAGTTTTTCATGCAGGGAGGTATTCTCCTCCTGGCAGGATGCCAGGCGGGAGTATAAATCCCTGCATGTGTCCCACAAAAGCCAGATTGCTGCTGAATCCCTTTTAGTTGGAGTAGGCTTGTACAGGATTATATACCTTGCCAGCCTATCCTCCAAATCTGAAATAGTACACACATCTCCCAGCCCCCCTTCAGTCCACGGGCTGTGTCCAAACCTCTGTAGTACTTGTTTAAAGGGTGTGGGCTCTTGGACAAAAGACAGCGTTCCCTGTTTTTCTCTAAAGATGTCTTTAGACTGTGTCTTCCTAAACATTTTCCCTAACAAGTGTGCCATAGCCAAGTACAACACAGGAAACCAAGCTGATAAATATCAGAATACTATAACCTCCAATTCCTAAAGGAGTGACTTACAAATAGCAATCTTCCCTTTTTAACTCCTGAAGGAACAACTTAACCCTTTCTGGGCCAGAGGAAGAGACACCAAGTCTCCCTCTGTATTACTCTGTCTGCTACCACTGAGGGTTCATACACCAATTATACAAATCCTTCCCCGGATTAGATCCTTCCTCGGATCAGAGTGAGAAACACTAAGTTCTCCTCTTTAGCTCAGTCTTGCTACGGCTGAGGGTGTATGTACCTCTACAACACAATTGAAACCTAAACTCCTATATCCTTCAGAGTTTGGTTAGATCCTTCCCCGGATCACAGTGAGAAACACAATTTAAACCTAAACTCCTATATCCTTCAGAGTTTGGTTAATCAACTGAAAGTTTACGCTCTTTTTCCTATAGTTCCAGGCTTGCTAAAGCTGGCGGTGTGCACACCAGTTTTATAATAACTGTGGGTTCTATGCTTGCTCCCCCTTTTGCATTCTCCACCAATAATGTTGTCCCACAAACTTATACAGGATCGTTTTAGGGGTCAAGGCAAAGATGCCACATTTATTATTAATCTGTAACTATTAACAAATACCTCAATGCTTATACACATACAGTCATACAGTCACACACACACACACACACACACACACACACACACACACAGTCACACACACACACACACACACACACACACACACCAAAATGTTCTGCAGCTGCTGGATAGTTACCGGTCCTGAGTGTAGTTTGAGTTCGCAGCTTGGGATCGTAGCTCGTGACAGCTAACTGGCCAGGAGAGCTGAGCACGAGGGGGAGCCGGGTCTCTGTCGGGCGCGCACCGATGCTCCTTGATGTTGATAGCAGAACGTTACCCAAAGTCTCTCATCTCACCCTTCCTTTTTTATAGGAGTTTTGGGATTCAAAGTCTCTAGGTCTCGCTGTGTCACGCCGCCTCTGGGTTTGACTTGATTACCCGTCAATTGCAGGCGTGACTGTCAGCCTGGGACCTGGCTTTGATCTTCCTTCTGTTGTTTCTTTTTAAGGTGGATGCTTCTTTCTTGAGTTAGGGCTGTTGTCTAGTTCTTTAGCCGTTGGTATTTGAACTTTTATCTCATCAGGACGGGTTGGTGCTGGAGGTTGATTCTATCACCCATACATCCCTCATTCACACATCTTAACTAGACTAATAAGGTTACAGCAGGGTTTGCAAAAATGAAGGTTGCAGCAAGCCCTTACAAAATGGAGTAAGCATTTTAAAATGGGGTTTGAATTACAATATGGCACAGAAGTTACAATGTAGCAAAATGGCAAGTGTAATGAAAGTTACAATGTAGTAACAGAAGTTACAATGGTACAGTGGATAACTTAAAAACAATTTCATTCACATTGGTTCTACACCATTTGCGCTCTCCACCCCTCTCCTGAGCTGAGTGCTCACCCCACCCAACTTGTTCAAGA
Source organism: Malaclemys terrapin pileata (assembly GCF_027887155.1). Classification (NCBI taxonomy): domain Eukaryota; kingdom Metazoa; phylum Chordata; order Testudines; family Emydidae; genus Malaclemys; species Malaclemys terrapin. The sequence goes on along the minus strand of NC_071514.1, from coordinate 76,906,125 downwards.
ACAAAAACACAAGGGGGAACATTTGCTGCCCCCAGGTGCCCCTAATTACCACTTGCTGCTCACCAGTAGGAGGGATGCAGCATATGGAGGGGGGCCACCATGACCCAGGCATCTGTGCTCTGAAAGGCAGAGAGTCAGCCGCTGCACCACAGAGGAGGCTTAGCCTCCCCTGGCCTATTCTATGTGCTGCCTATGTTCATTCAGCCTTATTTTAGGTGTGGCCCCTTCTGTCCCTTATAGCAATCTTAAATGAAGGGAGTGTTCACACCTCAGTTTCAACCTATAACCAGGTTGAACCCAGCTGAACGCCAGCGGGGGTGATTTAGCCACCTTCCACATCAGCCACCCATGTGCTAACCCATCTCCAGCATAAGGGGTTGCTGGGGGTGGGCTGGGGGGGCTGAGAAGGGTGTGTGGCAGGAGCAGAGCACTTTAATATGTGTCCTTGGCTAGTGTGGGGTGACTTAAGGATTTTATGCAAGAGTCCTAGTTTGGAGCAGGTACTCAGACTTGCACTGGGAGCCGCAACTGGCTTCTCAGCAGACTTCCCCACTTCTTCCCTGCAGCAGAGCTGTGCTCAATGCAGTAAAGAATCTACTCCTACAATCTTTGCCAGACAAATGACTGGCAGTTTAGAAATCTCTCAAGTTCTAATGCCTTACTACCAAAACAAGAGCTAGTAGTTAGGATGCCACAATCCAGAGATTTGGGTGGATGGGGAAGAGATTCACTTCTGAGCAGAGCACTAGTAATCACATGAACTGAAGCCAGTAAACTTTGATGCCATGCCCACAGTGTCCAAAATATGACTGGGAAGCTTTTGGACGGTTTGCCGAGTGAAGCTTTTTGGGCATGGCGGGGAGGGTCCTGTGCAATTTGGTGCTGTTCCATCTTGCAGTCACTGCTGTTTTTTCCAACTTGAGGGTACTGTGGACTATGCATGATATTCTCACTCAGGAAAGGTCTATTTGCTAATGTAGGCCTGGAATAAGCAATCCCTTCTGATTCAGTGTGTGCACACAATCCACTTGTGGTATGATCCATTCAGTAGCACACGCTATCCTATTATCTGCCCAGTTTTTACTAATTACTGTTTAATGGCTCGGCTGAGCTGTAGATAAGTCGTCCCAGAGCAAAATTCAGTGGGGAGAGATGGAGCAGCTGGTGGAAGCAGTCCCAAAGTAGGCTAATGAATTATAAATAACAGCTGTCAGGTTCCATTGCCAGCATGCAGGAGCTAACAAGCTGCGTTGTACCGCTCAGTCCCAGCGTGCAGACAGGCGCGATGAAAGGTGTATGCAATATTGATGGTAAGTGCAGCAGGAGCAGGCCTGCTCGCCTTACTTGTTGGCTCCCTCACGTGGCTTTTACTTTCTCTGGTCTTCCTTTTGAGCCCCACAGTGAGGAGTAGTTGGAAAAGTCCCTTCTCTCTCAATGAGTCTTCATAGTGTGTGGGGAAAAGATCGATCTGCAAAATGCCCCGATTATTATTTTTGTGTGTGGGAGGGAAGAGTTGTCTGTTTTATGCATGGCTATTCTAAACTGACTTCCCTTCTGAGAAGAGGCAAGAGAGGCTGGCAAAATGAATGCTGGAGAGGAACTGAGATCTGCAAACAGGTTTAAAATGAGTCTGAAGGGATGGGAGTTGTGGAAAGATAAATGGTCATTTACAAAAATCCCCTCTGTGGCCTCATCAAGGATGGCTTAACGGAATCCTGATGTTTAACTTGCATGTGCTAATTTCTCCATCCCTCAAACTGGTAAACCTTTGTAGAGGTCTAGGTGGGCATCAGGTGTACCCTAAAAAGGATCAGGACTACATTTCCATGCATTTGACAGGCTGACCTATCCATGTATAGGGCTAAATGTATTTCCCAGAGGGTGGTGGCCACTGTAATGGGGTTAGCTGGCAGGGCATGACTTGGTCAGAGGCTGATTTTAGCACAGGGCAAGTTTCAGTAACGCTTGGGGTGCTATGAGGAAGTCTGGTGATATTACCTGGTTCGCAAGAACCACCCCTGTTTCCAGTACCCTGGCATGCTCCACTGCAGAAGGAGTTTTCCTGTGGGTTAAACCTGCAGTGAACTCTGTTGGCTGTGTGCAGAAAGCACCTTTTTGAGCAAGCCAGGAGAGAGGTATGAAAGAAACAGTGCATGCTAAAAGCTGGGTTTTAATGATGTGTGAGCAAATACTAGTAGGGGAAGAGTATGATTCATCTCTAATTTATGCTAGAAGTCTTCCATTCTGCAGCTCCAACCTCCATTTCTTCCTAAGGCACTTTCCAGGCTGTGCCCCCCTCCACAGAGTACTGTTTAAAAACCAGCTGCTCCTTCAAGTGAGGCCGAGTAAATCCATGTTGCAAAGATGTCTCCTTCCTTCGTTCTCTTGTGTAAAAATATGTATTCAGGCAGCTGTGCTTACAGCAGATGTGTAGCATAAGCACCGGTGTACGCACACTCTTCCATGTTAGTGTAATTCTCTCTCCTAACATAGGATCACAGAAATCAAATTTCAGATTCCAGTCTAGTGTCCTGTCTGAGTGCCACTGAGTATGGTGGCTGATTTTGATTCTGCACAGCATTGGTGGTTTTGTCCTCATGGCTCACTTTCCTGCATAGGTGGGAAAGTCTCAATAGGGTCAGCTTTTAGCATGGTTTTACTTTATTGCATAACTTCCCTTCAGTGTCTTGCATGCTTCATTACACCACAAAGGAGGGAAGAAAATGGGTGTCCACTCACACTTTGCCTCTAACACTGCGTATCACTACTAATGCTCTTAGAATTAAATCTTCCCTTGCAGCAAGCATAAGAAGGCTCAAAGTGGGGAAAAAATAAATATAGCCTGATTTCTATTATTTGTCTTTGTCTTGATAGATACTCTACGCTATTACCTTGCCTGTAATGCTGGATATCCAAACCCCTTTCAGCAGGTGAGTATCTCAGCTCACACCCTTCTGTTGCCACAAGCTGCATTTCAGTGGGGCTGGATTTAAAACGATAGATCGGTCCTAGAGCGGGTTACGAGCTTGTTAGCTTTGTCTAAACATCAGGGCTTTTCCCAGCTGAGTCACCCCCTTCTTTCCTTAAAAGGAAAGGACTTTCAGATCTAATGGTGGTTCTAGCTTGTGGCCTGTAATTGTGCCATCTCTGGCTGTGATCTCCTCAGCTCTCCAAAGGGAAGCAGAGTTGGATTTGGTCAGTACTTGACTGGGAAACCTTCCAGGGGCTGTGAGAAGTGGTATTGGTGCAATAAGAGGCTCACATTTCTTAGGTCAGGCACACACAGTGTTGTTGGAGGTGCTGCTGCTCAGGTGAGATGTGGTCAGGACCATAGTTTTACTTTTTGCTTATGGGGTGCTTTTTTTTCCCTTGAGTGGAATCGCTTTCTTTCCCACTAATCTGACCCTGGCTGTATTTCTATGTATATTTAAGGAGACCAGAAAGTACAGACCAGAAAGCTGATTCCATCCTGTGCTTTTTGAGCTGAAGAAGTGGGTTATGTGGAGACGCAGCTAGTTTACCCTGGATTACCAGTCATGTAGATGATATCGCCATACTTGGCAGTGGCAGTTCCTAAATTCCTCTGTTGCGCATAGCCTGGCTTGCCCCTCAAGACTGACCACGTTCATGTTCATTTTGAATAGAAGCTGTCAGGAAGTCACAAAGCCCTGGTGGAGATGCAGGATGATGTGCTGGAGCTGCTCAGGTCAGCCGTCAGAGAGTACCCCACCTCCAAGGTAAAACATCTTCAACTTACCTTCTGAAAGCACTGGACGAGTCAAGGATGTGTCCCCTCAACATGAGACCCTAAGTAAGCTCTTGCAAAGCCCTTTGTTCTATTAATCTCTAGCTTGTTGCTTACAGGAGTACCTTACTCGGATACAGGAGGTTCTAAACTCCACCGAGATCAATTTGCAGCACCTGACTGCACTGGTGGACTGTCGTAGTCTTCATTTGGTGAGTATGGAGAATCAGTGTCTGGAGCTGACAAATGTTCACTGTCTTGTGCGGATACAGAGCCCCAGAGTGCTGAGCTCTTTGAGGGTCAGAGTACAAAGCTGTCTGGAGCGTCAAAATACAGTAGACAGTTTGTCTGGCTTTGCTGCTCCACTTCTACAGAGGGCAGAGAATCTGTTTTGAGATGGTGGTGTGGGGGTTTTTGTGTGTGTCTTAATGGCAGATTAGTGTAGGGAATTAGTTGGTGAACTTTTGTGCTTCTACAAATTGCAGCACTGAGGCTTCGTGGACCTTAACTCTAAACTTCATACTGTTTTCAGTCCGATGCCTTTCACATGTATAGCGCTTTGTAGTGGTAGAGCAAGCTTACCATGTTGGTGAGTGAATTGCTGCTTTGCCAAGATGTACAGTTAAAATTTATAGTCCAGGTCTAGCTGTGCACAAGTGTAGTGGGGCACTGGGTGGAAGAGCTGCAGAACTGGAAATTGATGTCTACTGATTTCATGAGTAATAGTGAAACTATGGAACAGACAGACTTATCTTGATCTTCCTTTTCTATATGTATGGCTGAGAATACAATAAAAAGAACAGGAGTACTTGTGGTACCTTAGAGACTAACACATTTATTTGAGCCCAAGTTTTCGTGGGCTACAGCCCAGTTCTTCAGATGCATAGAAGTGGGCTGTAGCCCACGAAAGCTTGGGCTCAAATAAATGTGTTAGTCTCTAAGGTGCCACAAGTACTCCTGTTCTTTTTGCAGATATAGGCTAACACGGCTGCTACTCTGAAACCTGAGAATACAATGTACATCTGTTCCTGAATGGAGCCCTGTGTAAAAACAAGGGGATTGGTTAGCTTTTAAAAACAAACCTTGAGTCCAATGAAACCAAGCAAATTACATTGTGGAAAATGGCTGTTTTTAGGTGGTGAGCCAGAATCCAGGAGATGGGATTTTTGGAATATGGAAATTGCAGTGTTACTTTTTATGGTGAACCAAGAGGCTCTGCTTAATTTCTCCCTTTAGGATTACGTCCAGGCTCTGACAGGCTTCTGCTACGATGGAGTGGAAGGGCTCATTTACCTGGTTCTCTTCTCCTTTGTCACGGCTCTCATGTTCAGTTCTATTGTGTGCAGCGTCCCACACACTTGGCAGCAAAAAAGGTATGCAGTGGGATTAGGTACAGTCTGCTCACACTGTTGGGTTATAGAGCTGTTTCCTAATGAAAGCTGGCAATTGGACTTATGCCCATCAGCACATAGAACTCCGTACCATGTGTGCTCTAAGAGCATGAGGGATAAGTTGTTATAAAATATAGGCCCAAAGGGGGGAGGATTTGTTAGCCTTAACTGGGTCAGTTTAATTCAGAACCCTATTACTGTGTAACTCTGTATATAGGCACCATAGAGGGTATTTGATGGTGTGCAGAGCGAGACTTTTATTAGTCTGAGTTAGAGATTAATGGTATAGTTCTAGGGTGGCAGAGGACAGCAATACTTGAACTGTACAATACCTATTGTCTTCCGTTGCATTTACTGAGAGAGAGATCTGAAGTGGTGAGGATCAGGTCCTGCTCACCTTACTCCCTCAATTCCACTGACATCAATGGGACTTAACTGCATGACTAATGTAAGCAGGATATGGCCCCAGCAGTAATGAGATGACCAAATAAAAAGTACATCTATTATTTTGTGGCACTAAAGGAATCTGAGACCTGTTGCTATTTCTAATGGATATGTAGTGGTGGTAACTAAAGATGAGATGCTCAGGCAACTTGTGGAACTCTTTGCCAGAGGATGTTGAAGGCCAAAACTAGAACAGGATTCAGAAAAGAACTAGATAAATTCATGGAGGATAGGTCCATCAATGGCTATTAGCCAGGATGGGCAGGGATGGTGTCCCTAACCCCTGTTTGCTAGAAGCTGGGAATTGGCGACGGGATGGATCACTTGATTACCTGTTCTGTTCATTCTCTGGGGCACCTGGCATTTGACCACTGTCAGAAGACAGGATACTAGGCTAGATGGACCTTTGGTCTGACCCAGTATGGCCATTCTTGTGTTGTTACGAGACTAGGATTTATTGGTCCATCTGTCATAGGGCCAGTTGTCGCATTGGTTTCTATACATGTTGCATTGGCGTTTTAGCTTTCATTTGTTTGAAAAGTACCCTGTGGTGTTCAACAAACGTTCATGTTCTAAATATGATTTAGGTGATTGTAAGTGTCCGAGGCTCAGTGTACAGAGCTGGAGGCACTCAAATGCATTAGGAAGACTTCCTGGGGTGGTGAGGGCTGCCCTTCCTGTTTTTTGGTTTAAAGAGGAGAGGGCACTTGGAAATATATCAATGTCTTCAGAAAACAACTGGAGGTCTTGATGCTCTTTCCATGTGCAGCAGTAAACAGCAGGTCTACATATCAACCTGGGACCTGTACTCTCTGCACCCAGTTCAGGGAGTGGCTTCTCTTACAGGTAAAATACAGTGTCTGCCTCCTTTTGTAAAACTTTACTGTCACCTTGTGGTACTGACACTAAAGGCAACTGACAAGACGTGCGATAACTTGTCTTCTAATCACAGACGTTGGAGACGTCGTCCTGTTTGGTCCAGCTCCCTGCCAGTGTGGGATGTTTCCTATGAGAAATCGACTTGTCCAGTGTAGTATCCTATACTGAGAAAATCCATGAAGGGGGATGGGAGGGGCCAGAATTAGGTTAATTAGTTACGCAACAGTGATGCAATATTGCGATAGCCCAAAAATTTCCATACCACCCGATTCAAATGATGGGCAATGATACTTGTATCTGCTCTTCCAAACTGAAGCGGAGGTGTAGGCTGTGCAGGAGTCCACACTGACTTGCAATCTCTTTGGGTTTGCCAGTGTTAACATAATGTGTACAGCGTTCAGCTGATGGGAAATGTGGTGTCTGGATTTGAGACTGCCTAGTGTTTCCTTTCACACTTTTTTTCTAAAAACAATCCTAGATTGTTGATTATAATCAACAAAATCTCAAGTTGTCTCTAGCAGTGTGGTTTGAGTTCTGTAAATATTTAGAACAGCGTTCCAAGGATTAAGATATACATTCCAGGCATATGGGGGTTTTGTTGTCAGTCTCTTCAGATTTATAAACCAGCTCTGTTGCTGTCACCTGCTTAGTCCAGAATTACATGCCTCGGTTTGAGGAGTAACCTAGTGTTCACCTATGCCTCTGATAAACACACACTGTTGTGAAATCGACTCCAGTGGCCTAACCATAATGAGCTATACTGTGTGGCTCAGAATATGAGATTCCTGCATCTGTAAAATGAGGAAAATGGTACTGATCTCGCTTGTAAAGCGCTTTGAAATCTGATGAAAAGTGCTGTGTAAGAAATAAGTATTATCATTTCATGACAACCTCACAGGAGGCGCATGCTGTCTGCTCCTGATAGGTTGCTCACTGGTTTAGATCATTTGGCTGGGGGTGGGACTACATGTCAGGGAGGGAAGAAGAATCAAGTTGGTTAAGGAATACTGCACCGGGGAAAAAAAGATATATTCGGTTCAGACAGCTTAGAGGAGACGGAAGCAGATGTGGTTTCTGTGGAATCCTAGATCAGCAGGTAGAGAATAGTTCTGAAGTAGGATATCATGCGAGATTTACTAGTCTGTTTCTTCCTTTGGTATTCTGTTTGACTACCAGTTGGCCTTCAGCTGAAGGTTTGGTGTGTAGCAGTGCTTGGAGAAGTGATTGCTTCTCATTGATTGCATATTAAATGTGTCCTGTTAACAAACTTTTCTGCCAACTGCAAACTCGATCTAGGTTCTGAGTTGGTGGGGTTTTTTTGTTTTTTTGTTTTTGTTTTAAGTGATTTGTTTGTTTTCACATGCATCATTGCTATTAGTGAAGATTCTGCAGGGTAAACTCTTCCAATCTCTGTGTTCATTGGGTTTACACAGATGGAACAGATTGTTCCAGTTACTAGGCAATTTTGTTATCCAGGAAGAAATAGGATTCAGATGCCGCTCTCATAGCTGGGGGGCTCTGCAGGGCTTAAGAGTAAAAATAGCAGAAATACATCTGTGGATTTTAACAAATATATAACTGTTGCACACAAAGGGGAGATCTGTTGAATAAGGTGGTGCCATTGTTACATAGAGCTTGATGTACAGTTCTCCTTTGAAAAAAGTGACTAAGAACTAACTCAGTTCATAAAGTTCATGTTTCTCATAAAATCAATCCTTCCATTCCTACAAAGTGTAGGATGACTTACCTATACCTTCGGGGTTATAAAAAGGTATAAACATTGACCCCAAGAGAACAATAGTCCAAACAAATACATCAAAATCAGATGTTTAAAGTAGCAAGGGCTCTAGGCAAAAATGCCTTAATCCCACAGTAGCTAAGCCCTATTGTACTGGCTTCCAAAAGTTTTTTTTTGTTATACGCACTGAAGTAGAAAGGGACCTTTTTTTTTATAGCCACTCTGAATGGAGTTCTCATTGTCTTCAGTGGGAGTTCATGGTATAGAACTACTGCAGAATCAACCTTCTTATCTTACGGTATGTCACATGGAAGACCTCTGGAAATCAGTTCAAGAAATAGACATACACGGCAAAGTGCAACTTCAGTATGTGTATGAGGGAGACCTGGTATAAGGTTAATACTGCAACCAGTGCCCCATTTAAACAAGCGCCGAGTGTTCTTGGATGTGTCCACACTCCAGTTCATATGGTTGGGGGATCTGTGGAGTTGCATTCTCTGCCAAGCCCTGTGGGAAGGACTTTGGGACAATGTGGAAAACGTTGCAGTCTGAGAAAGTCCAGATGGTATTTGTGGGAGGCCTGAGTCACTCTAGTGGTTGGGGAGGAGATGCTTGCTGGGGTCTGTATCTATGCTACCATATTGAGGCACATGCTGACTGGCTGTTAAGGGGGATGTATGGAGGAGGATTAGAAGGTTACTGGGATTACCATGTGCTCTGGTTTCTTGCAGGCCCCACTAACATAACAATTCTAGGCTATTAGGATAAACTTTCTTTCCTACAGGAGCTCGGATGATGATGGGGAGGAGGAATCTACTGCTCAAGGGAACAGACAAACCCACGATAATCTGTACAGGGTGCACATGCCCAGCCTCTATAGCTGTGGGAGTAGCTATGGCAGTGAGACCAGCATTCCAGCGGCCGCGCACACAGTCAGCAATGCTCCTGTCACGGAGTACATGTGAGTAGCCAGGAGCGAGGAGAGGAGCCATGTTGTAGCGATCTCCATCCAAAATGCTTTGCTGTACTTGAGTTGCGGGTGTCCATTGCACAGCACAGCATAGCTAAAGAACACTTTCTGCAGCAGCTGCCCTGGGAAATGAACAAGCTCACTAACAGCGGTGTGATAAGCCTGAGAGGAAGAGTGATAAAAGGTTCTGTTTATATCGCTTGATCTTAGTGATCTTTTTACTTGCAGCATTGGCAAGTGTTTCTGTTCTCTAATATAAATAACTACTCAAGGTAGATGACTAGGAAGTACTGAGTTGCCTTGTGTTAGAGGATTTACAGTGTTGCCTATGGAAGGGATGGAGTTCAGTGTCACCAGTTTCTATTCCGAGTCTTGTTCCTTAAGGACTGTTCAGAGAGGTAACTGCTTTGCAAGAGAAGTGTTAAGCCTCCCAAGTGGTGGAAATCCACATGACAGCAGCTTTAGACTGTCCACCCCAAGGCAGTTGAGGTCAACAGTCTTTGCTTTCTAGATCCATCTAGTTCAGGCAGGGCAGTCTGAGTTTAGGTATCCCTTCTACAGAGCTCCTGCCCTGGGAGTGTCTGGCTGGCTGCAAGGACTGTCTGTGTTGGATTGGTTCATCTATCTCGTTCTCCCACATTTATTGTGGCTGTTAACTTTTGGGCAGAGAGGCTGGCTTTGTTTAGCTCTACATTTAAAAAAAAAAATCAGATACTCTGAGATGGGTACTTCATAAATGGAATATGAGAGTGTAATCTGAGACGGACAGGCACCCATGTTAGTGTCCCATTGATCAAGGTAGAAGTGACCCATTTGGCATGTAGGGAAAGCATTCCAGGGAATTGAATTATGATGGTTCCAGAGAGCGTCTGTGGAAGGTAATACTGCCCTGCATTGTGGGTTATCCTGTGCCAGTTCCAGAGTCTCTATGCTGGAGACTGTGCCATGTGTCCTCCTATCACCATGTATATTTCCCTTTCATAGGAGCCAGAATGCAAACTTCCAGAACCCCCGCTGTGAGAACACGCCTCTGATTGGCCGGGAGTCTCCACCTCCCTCAGTAAGTGTCTTTATTGCTTCTCTGCTTCAACATCCGAGGCCAAGTTCTGCTTTGGGGATATGCACATGCCACTCCTATGTACTTCAGGGGGAGCTGATTGTGCGGCTCAAGGCAGAAGATCTGGTCCATAAATGGTGAAAAACTTAACAGACAAGGCATGTCTAAGTTGCCATTGAAAATAAAAGCCCAGATGCTACTTGGGGCATGGTATGTATGAAAAAGATCAAATTAAATATAAAAATCTAATAACGCTCTTGGCCCGTCCTGCCACCACTGAAGCTTGTGAGTAACTTTGAGTGACTTCTGTGAGATGGGTGTCTCTCACGCACAGTTACTAACTGCTTGTGGGATTGGTCCTTTAAGTTTGCAAAATAAACGGCTGAACCAGTAAACCCAAAGGTAATGCTGAATCTCTCCTTAACTTACACTGTGAAAACAAAAGGATGAAGTTTTTCCTTTTTGAAGGGTTTTATTTTCATTTCACAACTTTCGAATTCTTATTTTTGTATCTAATTTCCTAAGGAGAAAAAAATCTTTCATGGAAGGTTCTTTGGTAATCAGGAGCTTGAAGTGGCCTCGGAGCCATTTTACTCGATAGACTAAAATATGGATTTTTATTTATGCATTTAAAAAAATAAAATTAGGTGAGTATTCACCTCTCTCCAGATGCTGTAATCTCATTACTGCAATACCACCTTTTTGCCATGGGCCGTCAGAATGCTAACTAACCAACCTGCTAATAGTTCCTGAGGATGCAGCATAGCGTACTTAATAACAGGCCATCCATTATCATTAATGAAAACCCACACCATAGGGGCTAAGCCCAGGTCACTGAGTGGGGCCTTCATACAACAAAAGACTCTTCTAACTCTAGAAGAGGCAAAAGTGGCAAACAGGAAGGCCAGCACTTATTTTTATATTTCTCATAAACTGGCCAAACTTCTTGAAGCTTGTTTAGAATGGGGGGAAAAAATACTTGTTCCAGGTCCCTGACATTCAGCACTTGAGCTTAGAAAGCGTTATCTGCTCTTGGCAATGAAGCTGGCTCCAGAGAAAGGTCAGCCGTGGCTTTCAGTGCGGTGTCCTAAACTGCTGCTGTATTACTGGAATTCTCTGTTACAGCAAATGCACTGTCCCTTTAACACTGCACAGACCTGTTCATCCTATTCCTCTGAGGCAAGGTCTTGCCACACAGCATTTCCTACCCCATAGCTCTTCTGCCTCAGAAAAAGGAGGCTTCTTTCTGCAGGAACTCTAACCATGAGGAGAGGATTCCCTGGTTCTTCAGTAGCTGGTTGCATTAATGGCCCTGAATGTGGAGCTAAATCTTGGTGCTTCCAGCTGTTTGAGGAGAGATGCTGGTAAGGGTTTTTTCAAAGGAATTTCACTTGGGGCAGCCAGAGAGAAGGGCTATGCGGGGGGACGTTATGTCAAAGTGTGGGAGGTGGGATGGAGAATGTATCCGCTTCCCTGCCTGGACCACAAGGAAGAACCCAAGCAGAGGAGGAAATGGGGTTTCTGAAGGAGAATGTACATCCTAGATAGTGAAAAGGACTGTCTGAGGGTGTTCACACACCACCTGGGTAGGAGAAAGGGAATGGATCCCTTTGCGCTTGCCACCTAGGCAGGCAGTGGGGTAGAGAGGATTCTCCAGAGTCTATGTAGGCAGATCTCTGTATTAAGCAACTGAGGCTATTTCAGGAGCAGAAGAAAAGACTGAACCCGTTTAGTCAGCAAACGATTCCTGCTGTTTGGGGTTGCACAGAAAAAATATCTGTGTTCATGCTCCCCTGTTTGGGAGGGGTGTGTGTGTCAGAGATCTGCAAAAAGGAGCCACCCAAGCAGAGTAAAGAGACAGTGCATGGCCAGGACTGAAGTATCCTGCTCCGCTTTGATTGTGGGACCAGATTATGAAAACCAAGACACAATAATCCTAGAAGAGCTAATCACCTACTGCATTGTTTGTCTATTCTTTTTTCCCCCAATCATTCCTTTCATCGTTCTCCTCCTTCTTGTCCCAGGGCTATTCCTGTAGGGTGGTAGAGCCCTCCCTATCACTGGCACACACCACAGCGTGTCACTTGCTTGCACTGTGTTTTTCATGCACGTTGAGGCTGCACTCTCTTTTTCTCTCTCTCTCCTGCATCATCACAGTTGTATTTGGCTGCCATGGACAGTAGCAGCCATATGAGCTGGCAGTTTAAGCCCTCGGACAGTGCACGGACGTACTGGTAACCGCGCCCTCAAATGGAACAGGTACTGAAATAAGGTCCTTCTTGCTCAACCCCTCCTCCACTCCCACCCGCCCCTCCATCCCTGCACTATTTACCCCAGGCCAGTGCCTTATTTCTTCACATTCCTTCTCCCTGCACCTCCCCGCATTCCCTCCTGCCAAGGGTTGAAGCTAACCAGGATTGCCCTGGTGCTGACTAAAGGAGCAATATCAACATTTCACCATGGCAAGGCTTCTTGTATGCATTCTGACAGCCAGACATCCACACCTCAGAGTGGAGCCAAAGTCACCGCTGCTTTAATCCACAGATTCCAAGTTGAAGAACAGTATCTACACCTGGCACCAGAGAGTGCGCCAAACCAAAAGTGTTCCACACTCTAAGCACAAGGTAGAATTACCCCCATCCTGGGTATCCGTTTGGTAACGATAATGTGGCTCAACATAGCTGTCTTTTAATAAGGACTGGCTGTCTGTTACCACCTCTGGCTTCCCTTGAACCCTTATCACTACTCCTTTGCTCACTGATACGATGGCATGTGCTAGAAACCAGAGATTTTTCTGCCACTTTCATTATGTTCTGCCATAGAATCTTAAAACCAAACAATTGCTCCTGCACGTTGCTTGGTAGAACGACCAGCTGTACTGCGAGCTCACATATCTAGCTTTCCATTTTACCCTTGCATTCAGGGTTACAAGTAAGCGACTTTCCCCTGATGTCCAGACACAAGCACTAAAATTCTTGATTCTGCCTAGTTCTGTTTCAACACTTCCGTATGCCAAAAACATTCCCTCAATTTCCTGCATACGCTGTGGATGGCGTGCCAGTGAGTCGTTTCCTTGCACTGCTTCATTGTCAGAGTAATTAATATGCTGTTACAACCAGTCTCCAGGATAGCCCGTATTTCTTCCCTCCCCATAGTGGTCGGCACCCAGAACTAGTTGCAGTAGGAATGAGTAAGTGGTTGGTACCAGGTCTTGTAGTTGTAGCTCATGAACTGTGCGACTTGGTCGAGTTGAGGAGTATGGTGTGTAATCTGAATTCCTGAGCAACACATTGTAACTGGATAAAGTACATTGCAATCAGTCCAAAGAAAACTCTAATCACCATTGAAACAAAGTGGAAACGTTAGCACCACTTGGAATGCAGGATTCTTTCCAATTGGGTTGGTATGGTCCACAGTCCACAGTTTGCATCCTGTCCCCAGACATACTTGTACATAAAGCTGCTGCTCCTCTTCCACATCCGCCATTCCTGCTGGGGCTTCTCTGCTGTCACCTCACACTAGATACCCATTCTCTCATGTCACTGCTTGGTCTGCCGCCTTGCCATTTGTCTGCTCTGCTTTGTGATGTGCTTGGGGATTTCTAAGATGCTGGCTGAATTATGCGGGGGGGGAAATACAGTTTTGCCTTGGTGCACTCTGTGACAGTGTATGAATGGAAATCTAAGTGAACAATTAATGCATGATGCTAGTGCTCTCCAGAATGTCTCCGCTTTCTCCACTCTTATAGCACTCTTGCAGAGACCTTCCTTGGGCATCCGCGCTTGGTGCTTTCCTGCTTCCTTATTCCTGCAGGTATTATAGTGGCGCTCTTAGCAACATTGTGTTTAAGGGCCTATCAACACTATATTTATTGTAAACTTTGTTTTACAGGGTTTTGACTCGAGACTTAAAATATTCTCTGGACTGAAACTTGACAAAGTCTCAGCCTAGAATCTTTTCTGTGTACCAAGGTCAGACCAAGAGTCATATGTGGCTTTGCAAAGATAAAAGGTTCTTGCACTCTCCCAAAGATCTCGCAAATTGCGCTCATCTTAGAAGCAGGGTTTAACTGTAGTTCTCTCTTAAAAACTAGAACTCTGCGATTTCAGGATCCACTGGCTGGCCCTGTCTCCCTGCCCTGAAAAAAGGCAGGTTTGTTTGTTTTCATTGCACCCGAAGTTGTCCAAGATACTTGAGTCAGACTTTAAAAATGAATAAAATTCCAAGCCTTGAAGCTTCAGTTTGCAGCTAATTAAACTAGGGTAAGCCTTGGGGTTTTAGCATTTTTGAAAGGGAGCCGCCGTACATAAGTACTGTGTTCCTCCCCTGCCCCCAGGGGTTATATTGGATGGGAGTGGTGCATATACATAGTACAGTCTTGCAGTATAGTTTGTGATGCTGTGAAGTACCACAAGGTCTGCAAAGACCACAAGATTTACCTGGCTTACATTCAAATACGGCCTCTCCGTGCACGTCAGTTTTTTGCGGCCAAGAATTTTTGTGCCTGCAAAGCATATTTGTTAGGCACCTACTTAGCCAATGTGTGCTCACAGAACTTGTCTGAATTTTTTTTCCCCATAATGGGTGTGTCTAATTCATTGGGGGGTGGGGAGAGTACACTTTTTTGCAGAAATGCTAAAACACAAATGTACACGGTACCATAGTAGTTCTCACTGACGGTTGGTAAGTGATCGGTGATGTATGTCAAAGCACAAGACATCAGGACAATCAAAATATCCATCTACTGGGTGGTTCATGATGGCCCGATAGGGTACCTAATAAAATGATGAAAATA
Source organism: Malaclemys terrapin pileata (assembly GCF_027887155.1). Classification (NCBI taxonomy): domain Eukaryota; kingdom Metazoa; phylum Chordata; order Testudines; family Emydidae; genus Malaclemys; species Malaclemys terrapin. The sequence goes on along the minus strand of NC_071514.1, from coordinate 76,891,106 downwards.
CATGTTAAAACTTGTATTGCTTACGTGGTTTTTTAAAAGAATATATATAGGTATATAGGCACCTGGAGAGTCCTAGCCAGAATGCTGGAAGGATCCATAATACATGATTTTATAACCTTCTATGAAAGCTGTTTTTGTTTTGTTTTTGTTTTTTAAGGAAATTAAATACAACAATCTACCTTGAAATAACTTCAAGGTTGTGTCACAGACAGGCAATATCCAGCCAACACTGACTTGAGGATGGTACTTTGTCTTTAACTTAGCAGTGAACTGTCTTTTTGTTTTTGTTTTCCCAAATGTCTGTCCACGCTATAACTCTTAATAGTGGCTTTCTAATCAATTAGATGTTTAGTCACTTGAATGGTTACAGGTAACACAGTTCAGGTTGTGTCCCTCTGGCAGTTTTCCTGACATCACCGACAGGGCACCTGCATCTACGAGCCCACCTTGATGTTAGCATCTCTTTGAGCTCTTCTCCCATGCTCCCTCGGAAGTGCAATGCAGGAGTGGTATCTCAAAGTGGTATCTGTGGCATGTGTGGTAACGCACTCTCAGGACCAGCCAGTTCTGCTAGGGGTTCCGTACGCACTCCCAAAACAGTGAGGTGAGCTGGTTACAAGAAGACATCATGTGTCTGTCTGACTCCAGAGGAGCAAAACACTGTTAGCTGCCTTACTACCAAGTTCTAACTATGTAGTGTGGATGCACAACCCTATGTAGCGCTAACCTTGCCAGTAACTGGTTACAAAGTTGGTTAAAAATTGTGATGTGGACACAACGTAAGGCACAATACGCATGAATTGAGAACATCAGCCTTAACTCTGACTTCCTTGGCTTTTGTCAGCTTGTATGACATCTTATGGTGGTTTTAAGGAAGGCTTGAATTTAAAACAATACCTTCTGTTTCACTTTCTATCCAATTTTGCCTTTAGTTTGAATTATTGTTCTATTCCTTAGTGCTATTCAGACTTCTGTATCATGGATAAATTGGAGCAGATCCAATATCTTTTGGCCTCTGCATGCCACTGGGTGTATCTGGTACATCCTTTAATGCACCCCACTAGATTGCTGTTCTTTTGATTCAACGATTCTTCTATAGTTGGCGGCTGCAGGTCTACGTGTATGATCTCTCTAGGAAGGGATGTAAAAAATATGTTCCTGGATTCTTTATCTAAACACTGCCTTTAAGAACCTTGGAGAATTGAATTCGTGCAGTCATCCACTTCTCTTCTCCCGCCCTGCTTCTCACCCACCTCCACAACACAGATGGAGTGCTACTGTCTGAAAAATTCTTCTTTTTAAGACTCCTGCTTCGAGTGACACCAGTGGGGAAATCCAGCTCTGCCTGCTGTCCCTGAAATACTCTACTTTTGTATGGGTTCCTCAGAGGAGAACTTCTAAACTACTTTGAGCTTACTGCATTTAACTCTTCTGTGTGCTTCTATCAGAGTCCCAAACTATTTATTTTTGGGGGCAGTGGGGCAACTATAGTTACACATCTGTGTAGAACATCATCCATAGTACTGCTAGACTCCTTTTCAGTCCTTTTCTCAATGGTGAGAGCACACATAAGACGACCCGAGAGAGACAGACAGACACACTGTCTCTCTCTCTCCTACGTTTAGATGCTAGTGCTGGGCTGGGTCATTGTTACCACAAAACACCCATGTCCTCTCTCAGGCTGAACATTTCTGATGCAGGAAGGCACTTAAAAATGAGCAGTCAGTGAGTATACAAACAAAGCATCAACATCTCTACAAGCTAATACAACTGGGGATCCCCGTGCTCTGCTCTGAGGTGATGAGCTCTTCTACGATACAGATTTTTTCCTAGACACTGATGGAATAATGGCAAAATGCTGTTACTGTACATAGTGCTCTGGTCTCTGCTGTGCAGGTACAGAACACTTTACAATGGTCTCGTCAAATGGGAAAGATTCCTCATAATGGAGTTTAATTTTTACACTTAGTTATATAACTACACATCTGTTTTTTGTCAGGTAAACTTGCTACTTTAAGTGACACAGCTTAACGGTTGAACATTCAGTTTGTGATCAGCATTATCAGGAAGTAAAGACAAAGTTCATAGCAGCTCTTTGTAAAGGGGGGAGCAGGAATTAACCCTGCTGACATCTGGGTCGTCTTTGTCCAGCTGTAAAGCATATTAACCCCATGATGACACAAGGTGGAATTCCAAGTGGAAACAGTAACCATGTTTATGGCTGGAGTTTCATGCTGGCATGAAGGCACAGTGTCTCTGTCCTTACTGCTGTGTACAAGTCCTGGTATTGAGGGTTTCATTGCTGTGTTCTAGCAAAACTGCAGATGGTTTGGATGAGTTCATATCATTCAGCTATCAGATTCCCTTGGAGCTGTCTTCTAAAAACAATCTAGCCACCATGAATTTCCACCTTCACTCCAGAATCCGCCTTTATTACTGCCAGGCTGTAGGAAAACTGTCCAAAGCCAGGTTTTGATACTAACCATCCAGTTATTGTTGGTGGATATCAGTCTAGTTCCAGCCTTGTGGTTATCCTTTGTGGACAGATGACTGCCCTGTGCATAACCTCATTGTCCTCTTCTAAGCTATCCTTGTCATGATGCATATGGTCTATTGACATCTTTGTTCTCCTGAGAACATGAAACACATCTCCTCCTTCCCACCTTTTTACCTCCAACCTACCCATCTTCTACAGGGCTGAAGTGGCAATCTGACTGCTGAGCCACTTTGAAATCCTAACAGGTGGGTTTTTATACATGCATTGCACCCACGTTCTTCTCTTGCATTCAGAATACTTGGAGTAAATTATGTCTATTGCTTCTTGATGCTGGTATTTCCATCTTGCTAGGGAGCTTGACTAAATCAGCTAGTCCTTAGATGAAGGCCTCAGCCAGCCTCTTTCTGTAGCAGGAGTAAAAACGTTAGTCACTCAGACTTGACTGCGTAATGGCCTATGAAAGATTGCTTGTCAGAGCCTCAGAAGACCATGCTCAAGGCTCGTTGGTAAGCTGTAAACACCAACACAAGTGAGCTGAGGTGCTAATAGTCTGATTCAGAGTTCACATCAATCATTCTGACTTACTGTGTTTGTTTTTTGTCTTCCTCTCCAGTACACCTCCAGCATGAGAGCCAAATACCTCGCTACCAACCAACCTCGCCCAGACTCCGGCAGTGTGCATTAAAAACAATGCAGACACAATAAAACTAAACAAACGTGCCAACTGCTGCTACTCTGTGCTGTCCGTGTAGAACAACCCTGCTTTCCTGTCCCAAACCCAGTGCAACTCCTGCTTCTCCAATCCAGACCATCCCTCCAACCTGGTACCTGTGCATTGGCAATCTGAATGGAAGCCCCTTTCAAATTAAACCTATACCTAGTTGTACCTGGAGAGAGCGAGCAAGCATCTGCGCGAGATCACCAGTTTGTCTGGGATTCACCTACTTGGGACCAGCTTTGTCAACAGTCTATCAGGAAACATTTGCAAATATTTTTACTTCGGTCTCCCCTACCCTCTCCCATTCCACAGAAGAACTGGATGGAAAAATGTTGCAGATCTTCAGTTCTGTGTGGTGAGCGGAGCTACTCAGTCTGTAGGGTACTGAAGAAGCAGAGGCTCCGAGCCCATGGCTATACTGTACAGATCAGGAAAGCCATGCCAATGTACACGCTTAAAATTCCGTGCACCTAGTCTTCTTGCCCGATACCTTGTGCGGAGGCCCTCACCCTATGTCACTGAATACCTACTTTTAGCTGGGAGTCTGACCTGGGCTCCACTCTCTCCTCCGGTGACTTTAAATAAGCTTTTTCTTTCCTCTTTATAACCAGCTTTTGCATTCTTGAGGAGTAGGCGGTTTTCAGCACCAGCCAGCTGTCCCGGATGCACCCCTGCCTGCCCATTGCGGTGAGCCTGACCTTTCTGCTCCATCAGGGAAGCCCCTGTACTCACAGATGGCATTCTGGGCGCTGCTTTTGTGAGACTGGGTGCACACGGAACACACAGGAGCCAGCAATTCACTTGGTGCCAAATTTTTCCAGGAAAAGACTTGTAAGACTTAGGGGTTTTTTGCACTAAATCGTTTCAAATCTCTAGGGCAATAGCCTGGCACTAGGTCTCATGGGACAGTCCACTTGCAAGAGCAAGAGAGATTATAAGGTCCAGTGAACATATAGCAATTGTGACAGATTGCTGGACTCTTCCATTAATGTTTGGAGTAGAAAAGTCAAGTCTCAAGGCATTGGCTTTAGAGGAGGATCCCAGGGCCTCAGCCCAAAGCTCGTCATAAGAGCAGCAAGGTTGCAGCCTCCTTGGTTCTGCGCTCCAGAAAACAAAAGTCTTAAAATATGAATGTTTGGGGGTGGGGGGTTGGTTTGTTAGGTTTTTTTTTTTTTTTTTTCCTGGTCATAACTGCTAACCACTAACTGCCATACACAAGGCACGTGTGAATAAACTCCTAGCACACTGTGCATGGGCCACGGTGCAATGGAGTGTGCCTGCAGGGGGCAGCACCCTACACCAGTTCTGTACTTTCTGTTGAAGAATGGTGCTCTACAGGACATAAACCACTTTTTACTAGAAAAGACTCAACGCGCAGCCGTGCGATAAATGGATATGAACTTTGTACTCAAGTCGGCAAAAGAATCGTCCTTTTGAATTTTCCTTTCTGTGCAAGCCATCTTAACGTAGTTGCTTAGGGAGACTTAAGCAAGAAACAGTAAAGTACAAAATCTCATAAATCGGAGGTGGGCCACAGGACAAACGTGGTTCAAATCTAGCACCACAATATCTGGATTGTATCAAAGGAGAACTCCTTTCTCATCTTTTAGTTTGCTCTGTATAGTGAATGTCCATAATGTGGACCAGTCAGCCTAGCAATCTGCCTTTGCTCTGGACGATGATATCCGACTGCTCCAGATCTTGTCCTTTTTCCCTTTACTAGGGGTGAGTTATCGCCACTCTGGGAACATTTTGCATATTCCACGGATGATTAACTAGGATGCCAATACTTCCTCTAGGGGAAGTTACATACTCCAAGAAAAGGGATATTTTGAGACCTCTCAAGGAGATAGAAGCCACTAATGGACTAGCCCCCTGAGGAAGGGGGAAGAAAGAAGGAAGGAAAGTAGCACACTGACCAGTTTTTCCGGGAGAGGAGGTCTCAGGGTAAACGCTAGTTATGTTGCATCACAGATCCCTTAAAGCCTGGTGTGAGCTGCATGTGCGTGGTGGGTGATATGCAAGCATGTGGCGCTGCTGGCTTACAAGCCTCTGGACAGTTGGATGCTCATAACAGCTGGTATGATCGAGTGGGGAAAACTGAAACCACACTTCATGTTAGAGAGAAACCAATCCCTGTTTTCCCCTAGTCGATTGGACTATTTCCCATGTTGTCTGTCAGCCAGAGGCTGCCCAGACTCAAATACTTCAGGCTTTTAGATTTAGAAGAGCCACCCCAAAATCTGCTCCATGCCTCTCAGTAGCATGGCCTTAGTCCTGTAAGGTAAGTGTTGGAAGAGCATAAAGCAGGAAATAAACTTCAGTCAAACAGGTGCATCTGTCAGCAGCTTTTGCTGTACAAAGAACACATGGGTTTTCCCACTGGGCCTTAGGAGAAGTCAGGTGCAGCATGCCAGAGCCAGCAGTTTCAACGCTGGGAATAACCGAGCCAATACCTTTCAGTGCAGTATCCAGGCTGGAAACTGCCTTAGCTTGCTTTCTTCCCAGGCTTAGAATTTGTTCTGGACGGTACAACCGATTAAGCTAACAGGGCTCAAAGGCTATAGCCAGTTGCTGATTGGAGATCTGTGCTCTGTGACTTTAAAGTGTACCAAGGAAGAATTCTGTGGGACACTCCACTCCCAAATGGCCAAGAACAAGACTGCAGTGTGCTCTGTGTACTGCATGGTTCCACCCCGGACTTCCTTTACTTGACATGGATTTTGCACTTTTGTAAAGAGTCACGGAGACCTGCTGTCCCACTGCATGTGATGCAGGGACCTCTCTATTTTAACACGTTTCTATTTATTTTTTTTATATGGCTCATTGGGCAACAGTGTGGCACTTCTAGGGGTTGGTCCAAATGGATCTGCTGCAGAGCCAGTAGCATGTGCTCATAGCACGGGTGTGAAGCGATCGCTGTAGTCTTAAGTGACCAGTCTGGTGTAGTCTGTGTGCAAACCCTGAACGCATGTGGGCACAGCATGGCCAAGGAGTAGACATCTCAAAATTCAAGATCTCCCAGAATCTCTCCCCTCCCCCATCCCCCCATAGGTGAACAGCAGGAGCTTACTGGCAGAGAGTAATCTGTTGTAAGTGGACCTACTGGTTATGGGAGTCTTAGATACAGTGAGTAAAACTGGAGTGTCTTTTTTTTTTTTTTTTTTCTTTCTTCCTCTTCTGTAATTTGTATTGCATTTTAATGTGTGACATTTCCATGCCAGATCACGCCGAATGTTTCCCAGCCGACTTCTCAACAGCACACAATCATCTCAGAATCAAGCCACATTATTGCTTATTAGTACATGGCTCCAAAATTCAGGGGAACTGAGAGACTCTGATCTCCGGGCACCTGTCTGACCGCAAAACAGGAGGCAGCTCCTGTGTGGTTAGAAAGGTGACAGCAGCAAAGACATTGTTTGCACTTAGGAAAAAAAAAGTCATCGGCTTGTCTGGCTTGTTTGCTTTCTTTCCGCTCCATCGTCACGTACAAATGATGTTTTGATTTTAGAACTGAGACCTTTCAAGCACACCAACATCTCCACAATGTGAAATGTAAATAGCATGTTGGACTCTTGTGTCCCGTGTTCAGAACTGCATTGTAACTGTAAAGGAAATCGAATCAAGACTTGGCTGTGAATTTCTTGTGCTGTCTTGGGAATATAACTGTAGTGTTTGTATCCTGTATGTAATATTAACTGAATTAATTTTACTTGCTGATAAAAGGGTTCAAATGGAGATCGCAGCATCCATCATGTGACCAAACCTGACCAGGAAGAGGGGATTTGATTGCCCCCCATCCTCTTTGAGTTCTCCCCATTATTAATTATTAGTTATTAATTTGTATAGCCAGCTCTGTGGGCACAGGGGGGTGTCCATTTGAGTGCTTTGAACTGGCCGATTTGCATAAGGGGAGGTTTTGGAAGGGCCCCAGAGGAGGAGTCACACACAAGTTGCCCTTAGAACGTGTAATGTTCATGTGCACAGTCCAGGCTTTCCCAGAAAGATCAGCTTCCATGGGCTGGCCTTGTGCTCTGCTCGTTGTTCTTGGCACTGTAATGTGGGTAGCAGATGGACACCATTCTGCTGAGCAAGTGCCTACATGGTACAAATGTTTATATAGATAAAACCCATCTTTGACTCCTAGATCCGGTTTCTTTCTCTCCCCGGGGGCAGTCAAGGCTTGAGGTTGGTGCAGAGACAGCACACTGCCCTTTAGGAGGGAGAAACGGGAGAGCATCACTCTGCTGACTGGGCCCCTTCAAGTTGATTTAAGGGTAGGTGGGTTCCCATCGTCTGTCAGAAGGGTGGTGGTTACATGGCAGGACCTGGAGAGCAGAGGGATGAATGAAGCAAGGAAATGGAGATCCTCACGGTGCCTAAAGGGACAGTGTAGCTTTGGGGGAGAAGGGAACTCTCCTTGTGGCTTTTTCTTTCCCTGCTTTGCAAGGTCATTCATTACTATCCAGGTGTATCCTGCCTGGTATTGGAGCATCATGTAGGAAGACATTGGCTCCACAACCGGGAACTCCAGGATCTGTTCCCTGAACGTGGCCAGAATCCAAAAGGAGCTGAGAGGGAGGGAGTGCATGTTGGCTATCCTAGTACACCTTCTCTCTGGCCCTTTTGGTGGTGTATTTCTGCCAGAGCAGCCTGGAAGAGCTGGGACTGTGGGTGGGAGGCACTAGCACTGTGGACTCTCTATTCCAGAGAGAGCGAGGATCCTTGCTAGAGGCAGCCTGCAGCAAGGAGTATTGAGGGAAGTCAGGCTTCCAACCACCTGCACTGGGCCAAGAAGCCACACACTCCCACAACTGTGCAGGGACACCAGCAAACAGAGTCAGGTGGAAGATTCCCCCGCCGATCTAGGACAGACTCTGCTGCTGGTCGAGAAAGAGGACTTGGCAGGGCACCCTGCCCTGGCCCTGCATTTCACCCAAGATGATTCACCTTGCATTCGCGGTCTCCCCGCCTTTAACTAGAGGCTGACATCGGGGAGTGACCTATGCACTGTTGGTGTGGTAGCATCAGGAGGCAGAAAATTCTAAATGTTTTCCGTTCATAAACTGAGAGTGGGCTGACCTTCCAAACAGATGAGTGGAGCCTCCTGCTGCCCCTCAGCTATCAGTGTGTGGCTCCACCAAGTGTGGAGGAGAGTTGCCCAGTGGTTAAAGCGGAGGGCTGGGAGCTGGGACTCATAGCTCTTACTCCAGACTGCTGCTTGTTTGCTATGTGACTTTGTGGGCAAATCACTTAGCCTCTCTCTGCCTCAGCTTCCCCTTGTAAAAATGGGGGATACCCACCGGTGGGGCGGGTTGGAGATCGTTGACAGGAGGCATGATTTAATTATTTATTTCTGAGATCTGTGAAACTGCCCAGCAATCCGAGGGCCTGGACAAAAGGAAATGGAAAACTATAGACCTGACAATATGCGAAGTGTGAAGTTTTATTCTAGAGAGGGTAACTCCTACCATTTCTAGGCGTTCAGTACCGCATCTCTCCTCATGCGATTCCAAACTCCCTCCCTCCCATGTTCACACTGCAGATCAACCAGCAGACGTCTCCAGGGGCCTGAGATCCAAAGGCAACTGAAGTCAATGGAAAGACTCCTCTTGACTTCGGTCATCTTTGGATCAAACCCTAGTGGCCCAGCTGTTGAATCATATGCCTCGGGTCCCTTGTTAGCAAATGTGAGCTGGGAAATCCCTGTGGGTTTAGTTAACTATCATCTTTAAGATGGACGTTTTTAATTTTGTTTTTGACACTGTGCACGGAAACTTACTGGTGAACATGTAACTGGCCTTTTTGTAATTCTTTTGTTTTTATTCTTAACCATAATGGCTGTATATCATACCACTTTATATACATATATGTATAATATATAAATATATACTTTTTTTAAACCTTTGGACCTGCTAGTTCCTTTCAAGTATTCCTGCACTTACCTAAAACGTTTTTAAATTGTGAGGGTTAAACTGAAGAGTGAACCCATTTTGTATCTTTCCTTTTTCTTCTGTAGTTTTATTGATTGTACCGTAGCTATTTTTTACTGTAACTTTTGTTCTGAAAATACTAAAAAAAAAAAAAAAAAAAAACCCTAAATGTAACTTGTGGTTTCTATTCAGCTTGGGTTTAATGTTTTAAAATAAACAAATGAAACTACATAGCACTGTTCTATTTTGTAACTTTCTTTTATTGGTAGAATCTCTTGCTTTAATTTTGACCTATTTTGCCTGTTACTACACAGCTAATTGTACAATGTTGTGTACACTGTTGTGTAAAGTCAGTGGAGGCAAAGGGAATAGAAACATTACTTAGTACTATGTATTGGACTGAGATCAGATGATCAGAGCAGGTGTCAATCCCGCTAATGCAGTGGTTCTTAAACTTTTGTACTGGTGACCCCTTTCACATAGCAAGCCTCTGAGTGTGATTTCTTTTTTTCCCCCTTTATAAAAACACTTTTAAATATATGTAACACCATTATAAATGTTGGAGGCAAAGCGGGGTTTAGGGTAGAGGCTGACTGCGACCCCCCCCATGTAATAACCTTGTGACCCCCAGTTTAGAACCGCTGTGCTAATGCTACCATATGTGCTTTAACTGGTAAAGTTAAGCAAGCGCACAAGTGTTTCCAGAATTGGTACCTTGTGGAGGATATAGTTTGGAATCTGCTAATATGGTCTGTCCCAGGGGTTTATAACCAGGTTCCAAATGTGGACTCTATTCTGAAATTTGGTGTATAACATTTCTGGAAAGGCTGAAAGACACACCCAAAGGGTAAAGGGGAAATTCTAAATCAAGGTGATCCTTTAAAAACAGTTAACATTTTCTCTCTACTGAAGAGTCTGCTGTTGGGCATTTGGAAGGGAAAAATACTGGATCCACCGAGTTTTGAAAACTGCTATTGAGTATTCCTGGTCACTGTCTTGCACAGCACTTTTTGACAGTTTGTCACATTCAGGTGTAACAAGTGCCCAGGTGAAATGGCAAAACTGGTGATTGGAGTGTGTGTGGGTGTGCTCGCGCACCTGCCCACCACACTCTTCGGTAATCTTCATACTCTGCTATGGGAACTGTCCAGCTAATGTGTTGGACATGTCAACCAGGGGACAAGATTTTTAGGATGGTTCCAAAAGCTCACTATCAACTGTTCTCTGTAGGGTGCTTGAACCACAACAAATGAAAAAGGGTTAACTTTACTGGTGAAGTTCACTTGACTGTACACATTCCCATATTTACAAATACAAAGGGGGTGGATCCCACGTTAGACCCTCACAGACCCCTTCAGAAGACCACAAAATTAATGTAAACTGCTCCATGAAATCATCACCTGAAGGCAAGATGACTGGGGCCATTTGTAGTTGAACTGTCTTTCCTCCTTACCTGGCTGCAGAGTAGGCAATAAGTGGGGTGTGTGTTTTTTGCAGTTCATCTGTATCATCCTCTGATCACAACAGCAAAATAAATCCTTTTCCTTCCTGTACTGCAGTTTTGGTTGATCTGTTCGGTCTACTCCTATCAGTCTTCGTCGAGGGTTTTGTTACTAGCTAGCGTCGGTTCTACTCCCTGACTGCTGCATGAATTGAGGGCCACGTGCATGAAAAGATTTAATCCAGGAAACCACACTAGACCCAAACTCGCGATAGTGCTGCCAGCTCTTGCCACTCGTCCCAGCTAACTAATTCAAGCATCTTAGGATGGGGTTACTGCGAAGGGAAAGAAATGGGGACCTCCGGAGTGCTCGTGCATGAGGGAAGGAATCGTGAATGGTACTAGGGAGAAGGCAGAGTAATCTGGTAATGGAAATGCTCCAGTAAAAAAAAGTTTTAACCCAAATGCTAGCATGAGAGCCCCATAGCCACGGAATTTGCTTTGAGAAACCAGGTATGTGATCAGACTGGGTTCCGTTTAAGTGGTGGTCATCTGTATTGTGTAGCTCTGATCTGCTGCATGATTTGTGCAGTACTTTAATGTCACCACCAGGTGGCGGCAGGCTTCACGTTGAGATCTGATTCTTCAGCTTCTTGCCTGGGTGAAAGAAACAGGGCTTCCAGGAGAGATTCTAGCTGTAGGGCACAATAGAATGTCGTGGATCACCCTTACGGCTACCTCCCCTTCTTCCTGTCCAGTTTCCTCCTTCCTCTTCCCCCCCCCCATACTGTCCGTTGCTGTTAATAATCAACTTCTGATCTATCCCCCCAGAGGCAGAGAGCTCACGGGACTCCATTCTGGGTATTCTACTGCCTGCTAGGACAGGGCTTCAGGAGCAACCTGTGCGTCAAATTAACAGGAGTTGTCCTGGCACTACAAGGCACCTGTAAAACAGATGGGTTCAGATGGGGGTTTGGGGTCAGGCCCTTTGTAAGTCAGTGGAAAGACTCCATTGACTTCAGGGGTGTCTTGGAGCCAGACCGGAAGCTTTCAAGGAGGGGCTGGGTTAGGCTTCTCTCTCCTATAAACTCATGAGTTTTGGGATAAGAATACTTTGCATTTCTACGTCATGTATATCGTCTGAGGAGTCTTTACAGACACAAAACAGCCCTGCGGCCTGTGAAGCAGGTAAGGGAATGTACAGGGATCGCTGCCCCCCACAACTGACATGCAGCTATGTTCCACTGCTTGGGCAGCTACTGTTTGATGGGTGTAATAGCTGTTTAGGGCAGGAAGTAAATACCATGTCCCAGTGCTGTTGCAGTGGGACTGGAAGTAGGTGGGGTTTCATTACCCAACCTAGAATATGGTCAAAACAAAGCTATTAACAATAGAGCTGGATCGCAAAAAAATTCTACTCTAGATTTCTTTAAAAAAAAAAAATAATAAAATAAACTTTTTTTCTAAAACCTTTCAAGGGTTTTTCTGATGAGGGGGGAAAAACTGAAGGCTGAAAATGCTGCTTCACCGAGCTGGTCGTTCAGCTGCCTTGCCTCTATTCTCTAGGGGCTGGGCTCCCTGGCTATACTACATCTTCCATGATGCACCATGTTCTCTATGCTGGGTGACACGCTGTGGTGAGGCCACTTGGCGAACCTGGCCGTTAGAGTAGAGAAGAATGGGAGCACGGGCCACCCTGATTGCAACTCCAATGCAACACCACGGAGCCATTTCTCAACTGAAGTTCACGGCTTAGGCTAAAATTTTTCAGATGTTTAGTGTCGTTCCCCCCTCCCCCAACAGTCCCCCTCTCCCATTTTCCCATAGAAAGCAGCCGTTTTTCATAAATCTGTTGAATAAAATTTCTGCAACTTCTCACTACCCCTATTCTAACCAATAGTGCTGCACCATCTTAAATGCATATAAATTGTCAGAGCACAGTTCTGCCTTTTGCCCAAAAGACAGGGGCCTCGTGCTGATTCTGCAGCACTGGTCTGCTGCTGCTCCAGAGGGCTGATTACAGCCAACTGAATAATCAACACCACTGCCTGGAAAGGTGGAGCCTTCTTGTTTAAGTAGTGACCTGGCCTAACCCTGCTCACCTTGTGGAAGCTGACAGGAATTGCAGCACAAGCTCCCAGGGCTGCAGACACATCACACCACTAAACCATTTAACTCAAGAGCCTTGGCTACACTGGTGCTGTACAGCGCTGCAACTTTCTGTGCTCAGGGGTGTGAAAACGCGCCCCCCCCCCCCAAGCGCAGCGAGTACAGCGCTGTAAAGCACCAGTGTAATCAGCGCCTGCAATGCTGCACGCTCACTCGCAGCGCTGCAAGCTATTCCCCTCGGAGAGGTGGAGTAGTTACAGCGCTGCGAGAGAGCTCTGGCAGCGCGCCTACACTCGCGCTTCACAGCGCTGCCGCGTGGCAGTGCTGGGAAGTCCTGAGTGTAGCCAAGGCCAGGCCAGTACCTTGCAGTGCACATGGGCCATAGGAATTCTTCCCATCTTGCCTCCGACCCTGTTGCTGGAGACCGGAGAAGGGGTGGTGAACCTGGTAGCCCAAATAGTGGGGAAAGGCTTAGGCATCCACTACCTGACCTCCTGTGGCTGGAGACTTCTGTGTTTCTGCTCAGCCATTCACTGATCTAGCAATTGACACCAGTAGGTGGTATGAGCTGGGTTTGGAAAGAGTTCTAGCCAATGGAAATGTCTGGGCAAGGTGTTGGAGGGACAACATGATGGCCATGAAACCCTTGTACTAAAGGGAAATGAAGAAGGAGCCTAAATCCTAGTATGGAACAGGTGTTGTATGAAATGACTCCGTCCATGTGCCACAAATCCTCTGACTTCAGAATTAAGGCAGAATATTTTGAACCAGACAGTTTTACAAGTCCCTGGGGTAAGTCCAGAAGGAATCTGGCTATTTGGTGGTGGTTGTCCCTGAACAAATATCAGGATTTGGAGGGTAATGCGGGTCACTCCTACATCTGAAGATATTATCTCTGGGCAGATCTGTGCTGGTGTATCTCTCACTGTAGAAAGCAGCAGCCATACACGGTATGCTTGGCTTGAAAGCTATTTGGCACTCTTGAACACTGCTCTGCTGGTGGGAGACTTCTTTGGAATTAGGATGATTTCTATGAAGGGGGTAGATATTTTGCTTTTCCTAGTGTCAATCTGAATCTGGATGAGGATGTGAACTTTCTTTTTACAGTTCTTGCTTGTTAATATAACTGAAATCTGTATCCTTGTACTTGGATCTCAGCTAGGAATAATCTTATAAGGAGAGCAGTTTGAGCTGAGACAGCATTAATGAGAATGTTGTGGCTTTATAGTGCAACTCTTCCAGAAGGCCACCCGTCCCTAGCTGTATCAATACACAGGTACAGTGCCGACTTCCCTATGTTGCCTTGTGAATAACCTGGCAGGACTCGGCTCTAGGCAAGACCACTTTCCTTCCCAAGTAACTGCCAGCTTTGCTTCATTTCATCTCATTGTGGGCCCTAGGGAAAGCACTTGTTTTGTCTGGAGATGAAGTGTCTGTGTCCTCTACCTCCTTCCTCCCCCTCCAACCTTCCACCTGAGATGATTAAACCTGAGCTCATCTCAGAGAGAGAGAGTGAGTCTCTGGCTTCCACTGGAAAGTGTGAGGAGCAATCATTGACAGAGAGCGAGTGCCTGTCCTGTTCACTGAGTAAATATTTTACCAGGTTTGATATCTCCCACCAGGGCTCAGAACGTGAGAATGCCACCTGCACAATGACCTTTAACGAAGCTATACCTCTCCAATCGCACTGCCCTGCCCTTTCCCAGCAGGGAGGGCTTGAATCCTCACTCCACACTTCTACACTTCACTGTCTACTCACGCACCAATGTGCAAAGCGCAGCTCTATGCTCAGGGACAATCCCCTGGGAGAACTGTACAGCGAGGGTTAAGTATGTCAGAATAAAGCTTTGTAGATGGAGAAGCTCAGCTGGAAGGAACAATTCTAGGTACTTTTTGGCAAAGGGAGGTGGTAGCTGTGATTTGGGGGGGGCAAAGGGAGGCACAGGGCCCCGTTTTCAAAAGCATCCCCTTACTTTTGTGCACTCCACTTGTCAGTTGAAGTTAGTGGCACTTGCAGGTGCTCTGAAAATTGGCTCAGAGGCTCAAGTTGGGCACCTAAAATTAGTGGATGTTACAAAGTTTGGAAGTGAATTGTTCTAAGTCGCACACCAGCTCAGGGGCCATTACGTATAGCTCTTGGCAGTCTCCTTTTACAGAAGAGGAGGGACAGGGGACATCCCCTGGCAAATGTCTAATCAGAGGGGCAAAATGCTATTTCTGGGAGCAGGGGCCTCCAACCTGTTCCTCCCAACACAAAATGTGAAGTATGACTCAGTTTTCTTGTCTGCCTGAATGCATGGGGCCTGTCCATGCAGCTCTGCCAGGGCGAAGGGGTGGATAAGTTAGTCCAGACTATCTTCTAGAGGCCATTACACCACCTTAAACAGAAGCCTGAAGAGAGCAGTTGGATTTGTTTGACCACAGGGTGATGCTGAAGCCCCACTGTGGAGAATGAGAAAAGCCTTTAAAGTGAGATACCTTGAGTACAAGACAATAGAGGCACAGCGTCACTCCCCAGTGGCTTGTCTGGTAAGCGACAGCCCTGAACCCCAGCAAAAGAGCCTTTCTCTAGGCCCAGCAGCTTGGGGCACTATACAGGAGTGGTAGCATAGCTACTGTTTCATTGTACTCTGCAGCACAGTCCCATTCACAAACTGGCCCTGACTCTGTGGTTTGGTCGTCTGCCTCCAAAAATGGGGTCCTGGCCAACATTCCTTTACTTCCTACAACCGTTTCTGCACTGCAGGGCTATGGTAGGTCAGCGCTGAGCAGCCAGTGGGATGCCCCACACCCCCAGCGTCTTAATTCATTGCTGTTCAAACCCTCAGAAAAAGGAGCTGGAGGAAAGCAAAATCTTTTGTGGATAACTTCTCCAGCATACATCTGGCATGATTCCGCTGGGCCAGCTATAGCTCCTCAACCAGAAGGGAGCTCTATAAAGTCCAGGGGTTGTCATTCAATAAGTGCTGCCCTGGTGCTCGGTGCTGGGCATGTCCTACTGGAGGACAGCTGGGGTCCCTGCCCTGTTTGGTCCTGTCTGACCTGAGGAAGGCTAGTGCGTGGTGCGATGCTGTACGCTAAGGGGCAGGGACTGGCACAAGAAAGAAATTTGAGGGAAGAGAGAGCAGGCACCAGGCTGGCCACGGCACTATGAAATATGACTGGCCAGGAAGCTTTCACAGGAGCTCCTGTGCTCAGACAACCTTGACTTACATCCCACCTGCCAGGAAGGGCTTGGAGCTTGGCTCCTCCTTGGCTAGCCAAATAATGACCACTCAGAGTACCCTGCCCAGCGTGTCTTGTCTCGCCGCAGCCTGGACCTATCTCCAGGCCTTAGGTAGTGGCTAGGCAAAAGGGCTGTGTGTGCTAAAGGAGAACCTCTGAGAATGAAACTCTCAGCCGAGCTGCACAAGGACGTTTCAGATTGCCTCCACCCCCCACCAGCTTGTAACACGCAGTGACTGTGGAGCGTGGCAGTGACACTCTGAAGTGTCACTTCTTTGGCTGTTAAAGAGAGAGGAGAGCCTCTGCTGCCTTGAGTGACAGCTCCCCTGGCTGTGTTCGCCATGGGAGTGACGCAGGGGAGTGGGAGAGGGTCCCTAGCCATGGAGCTGGACAACATCCTTTGTTCCCTGATATGAGCAGGGGGGATGGGGAGAGGGGAGTGTGAGCTGGGCCTGCCACACCCGTGCGATCCTAGCAGTGGGGGAGAGCAGCTGCGCTGGGGCCTGGCTGTGTAATTACAGGATCAGATGTAAAGAAGTGAAAACGCTTTCCATGGAGGGACTTTCTCTGCTGTGTCCAGTTTCATCTGCTCTCTGTTTTCAATTACACAAGCATTTACACTGCATTTCCCATGGCCGGTGTGGGATCCCTGTGCTGGGCCAGGGCCAGCAGGGACGTCTCCCTTTGATTGGACCAATTAAGATCAGGGCGTTCCTCACCAGCTCAAACCAGTTTAGAGACAAAAGCCCCAATTGTTCCCCTTTAAGTCCCTACAGAACTCAGTTTACCTTCAGGCTGTGCCCCAAAGCTCAGCGAGGATAGCATCCTGAGTGCTGTTCCCATGGGAGCCCCTCGCACGGCCGGTTGTGACAGCCATGCAGTGTGAATGCTTTCTGTTAGGCGATGGGCCTGAGTCAGGGCCAGGGGTTGCCCCTAGTGTCCCTTTCTAATGAGTTTTCACTACTCCTATTCAAAGATTTCTGCTTGGTTGGAAAGGGAGCCCTGGTTTTTTACACACTGCAACCAGCCTGACTTGATAAACTCCGTGTATCACACTGAGGGCGTGATCAGCTGCCCCGGCCACTGCTCCCCAACAGCTGGGCGAGGCTCCGCAGTCACTTCTGAAACCGTTAAAACACAACCTCCGGCTCCCGCACAAATTGTCTGAACTCTTCTAGACCCTGGGGCTTGTCCAGATCAATCATTTTCTCTGTTAGATTGTACCCTATTCAGAATACATACAGCTCCTCGGGCAGGCCCCTGTTCGTCATGAGCACCTGCTGTACAAGCTAGAACAGTAGAGAGGGCTGTGGGGGGACTCGCTGGTTTTCCTCTGGGCCAGCTCGTTGCAGGTCCATTTGCTCTACAGCAGCAAGATTGCCAACTTCAAAAATCATGAGTCGGACTCCTACAAATCATGAGATTTCAAAAGCAGATTGTATGGTGTGTGTTAGGTCCGTCTCTTGATGTTTGAACTCCCCTGCCCATCCCCAGGGGGGTGCATGTGACAATGTGTTACCCACTCTTCCGTCTGTACTGGATAAGGTGAGTTTGGCCCCTGCTGCAGGAACTCCCTCTCGCCCAGCAATTAATCCTGTCCTTTAGTGCCCCATGTGTTCTGTCCCCATCCAACCCCCCCCCCTTAGTTCAGTCCCTCTGCCCCACATCATCATCACCCCATCAGTTCAGCCCTTTGCCCCCATCCACTGCCGCTACCCTCAGCTCACCCTCCCAGCTCTCACCCCGTCGGCTCAGAACCCACCATCAATACAGACTTCCACCCTATCCCCCCTCCCCCTCGCCCCTCCTCATTTCAGTCCTCCTGCTGTCCTCTGGCCATAGGTCAGCCCTCCCACCCTCACCCCTGCTCCTCTTAGGGTTTTTAAAACAACAACCCAGGCCTAGGGGAGCTGCAGTGGGTTCCCCCCTCCCACTTTCCAGGCTGGAACCCCCGGGAAAAAAATCCTGACATTTGAGAGTTCTGTTGCGAGATCATGAGTCAGGCTTTGTTTTATTCAGCAATCACGTCTCTGTGGATGAATGCGTGAGAGTTGGCATGTCTGCCGCAGTGTCCCTGTCCAGGCTCCCCCATAGCCTGGCCTCCCTTATCCTTGCACTTCCCTGCCGCCTGGGCCTGGGTTTTGTAAAGCCATTGCCGGATTTAGGGACCCCGCTTTTCAGCTGTGGGTGCCTGACGTTGGGTAGGTGCTTCGGTGGCTCCCAGAATAATAGAGACTGTTGCTGATTTGTCTCTGGAGCTGGGTGAGGAGGCAGAGGTAGGTGCCGGCTGTACAAAGCTGCTGAGTGTTTGAGCTAAACCCAGTTTTGACTGGATGGTGATTTCCAAAAGTAAGTTTTGCAGTTAAGATGTAGCTGTCCTCCCCCCCTCACCCAGTAATCAGAAACAAAAGGGAGAAGCCTAACTGTGCAGACAGGTTTCTAGGTCAACAGACTATCCTGTGTTTCCCTAAATAATATGTTTACAAAGGATGCCCCATGCTGTGCCTGCCAGGGCGTGCTGAATGGGCTGATTTGCATTCACATTTACCATGCAGAACACTGACTGGGCTCAGGCCAGTTTTTCCTGTGTGAGCTGGTGTCTGCTGCCGTTAGGACTGCTGCTAGAAAACTCTTCCCATGGAGCCACTTGTCTCAAAATCTTAGCGGTTAAAAGGAACCGGTGCTTAAGGTTAATGCCAAAATAAGGCGCATAAAGGAAGTACTTTCTCCTGTGCTCTAGGGCGTGATTAATACTTAGTTTTACTACAGAGCCTTTCATAGGCGACTCGCCACATGCTTTACAGCACTGATCAATCCCACAACACTCCTGGGAACCTGTTATGTATAGGCAACTGCGACACGGAAAGGGATTTGATCACGGTAGGTAAGCTAGGACGACAGCCCACATGGACTAACTGCTGGCCCATGTGCCAACCGCTAGACCACGCTACCTCTCAGCTGTGTTCTTATAGACTTAGTGCTTATAGCACCTTTCAGTCATAAATCTAAATCTGTTCTAGGATGGAGGGTAACTACTATCCTTTTTGCCAATGGGGCAACTCAGGAGGGTGATCATATGTCCCTTTTTTAAGCCCTGGCCTGGCCATCCTGACTTTTTTGATCAGTTGGCAAGAGCGAATGGGACAAATGCCTACTTTTGTCAAGAGGAACATGCGGGGAGGGGGAAGCGAGCGGTGATGCCAGCCCCACACAGAGGGAGAGGCAGGGCTCAGGTAAGCAACGCCACCAGCCCCAGCGTTGTGCAGGGAGCAGGAAAGGGGAGCGGGGGTGCCTTTGAGCCAGTCCTGCGTGATGTCCCATTGCAAAATATGGTCACCCTACAACTGAGGCGCAGAGAATTTGTGACTTGCTCCCATCACAGGAATAGAATCCATGAAACTGGACATCCAGCCCCCCCTGTCCTGGCAACTGGACAATGTGGAGAAGGACGTTCCAGCTTCACGTCCCTGTGATGGGCTCTCTGGGAGGTGCTGCACCTGAGACAGTGTGTGGAGACTGCATTGCAGGGGATGCCAGTGCTATTGGCTAAACCCTCCCAAAAGACTTAGGCTGTTCTTACACTGGAGAAGCATAAATGCACCAAAGATCATTAAGCCCTGCAAGGTGCTAGGGCTGAGGTGGCTAGGAATGGCTTTGCAGTGTGGGACAGAAAGGGGAAAGCATCTCTAAAATAGAAGAAGCAGGTTTATGTAGGACATTCTGTTAGTATCCGAGGTGACCCTTCTCTGGTTTCAGCCATCAGCTGTTGTCAGGCGGCCTCCCAGAGTTTGGAGCGAAAGTGCAAATAGCAATTTAAAATGTCTACATGTGCTGGTAAATTCATTACCCCCCACACCTCCCAAGGCACACACTGCACCCGCTAGGATCGCCCAAGGGCCCACGACACTAGATAGTGATACGTAGCAAAAAGCAGAACAAAAAGAACCTGCCACAAGGAAAGTAACCCCCCGCACACACACACCACACACACAATTGCATGTCTGCCCTGGGCCTATGCCTTGCAGCTGGCAGTCTTAACGTCTAGTGGGGGGATTCAGTTTGTAAATGGGCTGGTGATCTGGATGGCAAGGCCACCATCCCACTTTGGAAGCACACGTCTAGGCTTCAGATTGCCAGAGGAAACTTTGATCTTTGCCCTCCTCACAAAATGACCAGTGCAAGCTGTAATCACCAGTAGGCTGTGCCTGGGAGAGCTCAGGACTGGAAGTGGGCATGGGGCTGGGGATGAGGGGTGCAAGAGGAGGCTCCGGGCTGGGGCAGGGACTGGGGGTGCAGGCTCTGGAATGGGGCTGGGCACCCACAGGCGCTGCCTCCCGCAGCTCCCATTGGTCGCAGTTCTCAGCCAATGGAAACTGGCACTGGGGGCGGGGGCAGCACGCGGAGCCTCCCTGGCTGCCCCAGTACCTAGGGGCCGCAGGGACCTGGCAGCAGCTTCCGTGAGCTGGGCAGGCAGGGAGCCTGCCTTAGCCCCAAGCCTCCGACCGGACTTTTTACAGCCCAGTCGGCACGTCGGTGCCAACTGGAGCCGCCAGGGTCCCTTTTAGACTGGGCATTCCGGTCGAAAACCAGACACCTGGCAACCTGAAATTTAGCTTATCTCACTTCCAAAGCACCATGCGCTACAGGGGAACAAGGCCCTCCTAGGCCAGGCTAGGAATGGCCAGGTGGGAGTTATACCAGGTTAACTGCACGGCTCCAACGACACTGGGCAAAGGCCCGGTATCGCCAAGCCCAAGAACTGCCCATCAAGTTCCAGGAAGGAGGAGCTGGTTAAAAAGAGCTGGATTTTGCCCCATTATCCCCCTCACCCTGCTCTTAGTAACAGCCCAGTGACTCCTTAACACAGGACTGTGGGGGATATGTTTAAAAAAAAAAAACAACAACTCTGTGAAAGAGAAAGCACGATCCCTCCCAAGCACCCCCTTTTCTGAGAAGACGTGTCACCATGGCAACGCCTCCCGCTCACAATGTCTCCCCATTGCTACTTGGCCCGGGCTATTAGGGGAAATTTCTTTTTTTGCTCCCCCTCTATGTGGCCAGTGATGTGTGAATAAAACCAACCTGGCGTGGACATGCACAAACTGAACAGCGTTCCCAAGTCAAAAATCCGTGCTGCATTCAGTGGAGGCGCTGCCCTTCCCAGCCCCTTGTCTGTTTCTGTGGGATGGGGTGGGTGGGGAGAATGGGATGGTTGTATAAAGTGTCTCCGGTTGGAGCTTGTGTGTGGGTTATTTGTTCTCCTTTAACAGAACAATGGGGAATGTTTCCAGCTGTTTTAAGATGCTGCATTCAGCTCCTTTTCTCATCCCCCGCTCGCTGCTTGCCAAATGGCAGCAAGAACTAAAACCTTCCTGCTGTGGTGATGAGGTCACCCCACCCTGTATGGGTGCTGGGAACCCACCGGATGCAGGAGGGAATTCTGTTGTTCCAGTGAATGTCAGGGTACTCTTAAAATTCAAGGGGGGAAATTGTTCCCACCTAAAAGTAATGGGGGGGGGGGGCATGAAAGAGGAAGTTAGAGAGGCTGCTGGGAATGTGTGCTCTGTGCAGCCATGGGAAAGCCTGGATTTGATTCATTAGCCAAGCCCCCTTGCTCTGTGTGCCAGCAGTGGCTGAGAGGGAGAGGAAAGCCTTGCATGGCTAGTCAGCCCCCTACTTGGTTAAGAGGCAGCATTGACAAGCCTTCCCTCCAGTCCCCCTTGAAAGGAACAAAAGGAGCCCTTCAAAGGCACTAGGCTAAAATGTGTGTGTGAGGGGGCAAGGCAGGGGAACTGTGGGCTCCGTGAGACCCTGTCTGCAGGGCTTTGGGGAGTGCCTCCAGGGGAGAGAGAGTACCAGGTGAGGGGGCTCAGTGGGGCTGTGACTGCTGACTGGGCTTTCACCTTTGGATACAGGGCTGGTCCAGTTCTGTGGCATGTAATCTGATTGCTGTACAGTGCAAAATATAATTCAGATTGTTCTCAGTTTACTGTTCCTGGCAGCCCTCTCATTCCTGCTCGAAGAGTCAGCAATGAGATCATGGTCCAACCCCCGCCCCGGCTCTGTGCACAACACAGAGAGGGATCAAAAGGTCTGAGTAACTGCCTACTTACCTTGAGAAAGGCAGCAGTGTTATGGAACGGATTTCCTCTCTGCTCCACTCCTCAATCAGCGTTAACAACCCCAGTTCTGAAGTCAACTCTCCCTTAGGTTGCAACTGAAATGAGTTTAGTGGCACCTGGATGGATGTGGAGGTGTGGTGGGGGTGGGATGGAAGCTTTGCACAGTGCCTATGTGTAGGCGCTTGTCTCCCTTCCCATGAAGCACAAAGGTGGAGCATAATGAGTGTCTGTTCAGGTGCTGATGGCCAGCCTACTTCATTGGATTTGAATAGGTACTTTGATGGACTGGACTGCCTGTGTTCTGGTTTCCATAGCACCAAGGATTGCTTTGGAAGCAGCTCAATGAAGTCGCTCACTGTAAAGGGCTCCCTCTTCACTGGAGCTGAGTGACTACCCCCAAGAGCACCAACAATGCCACACATACAGGTGTGCCTTTGAAAGTGAATTTGCTTTCATGGCGTGGGCCATTTTGTGTTCGTTTCCCAAGAATATTCGTACTAAGTGATTTTTTTTTTCTTTTGCTTGCAAATATTTGCACCAGAAAGTTGATGTAACCAAGAGTTACGCTCAGCCCATCTGGGAATGACAACAAGTCCCCAATCAAAGATAACGAGCACAGCTCCGATAGCAAATATGCACAATAAACAGCATGTGAGCAATGTACCAGACAGGAATTATTTACCAAAAGTAAGGGGTGAAGAATATTAAACCCCTAACTGCCAATGACAAGAAACTATAAAATTAATCAGATAATTTATTTGCCCAATTTCCTTTGTTACTAAGCTTTCCTACTCAATTCTGTTATTTCCAACCTCAGCATAAGCAGCGGGTATCGTAAACATGGAGAGGCTGTGCCTCACAAAACCGCCTGGCGTGCGTCCCCCCCCCCCCCCCCCCCCGTCCCCTTCTGCAGTTCCCAGCGAATTGCCCTGGCCCAGGGCGGGCTGGGTGGCCTGCCTCCTGCAGGGACTCGGCAGCTGACACTGGTGCCACGCTGCCAGGCGCACTGGGGTTGGGGGGGTGCTGGAGCCTGGTGCTGGCAGTCCTGCACACCAGGGCTGGGGGGGGCTGTGACCGTGCCGCCCGGGGCTGGAGCTGGGGACTGCAATGGTGGTGCTCTAGGCTCCTGGAGCGGGAGGGACAGGACCTCAGGCCCAAGGGGAGGAACTGCTGAGTCACCGGCTACCCACGACCCTCCGTAAAGCCCATTCTAAGTTCCTTCAATGCGCTCAGTCTGAGCTCAGCCACAGAGTGAATGAGGAAGTCCTACTGCGGTTATGGCGCCATATAGTTGATTGACCACAGCAGTAGCCTAATAGCAGGAGTGCCGACAGAATGGAGACTTTTTTAGCCAAGTTCCCAGCCACCCACCCCAAACACATGCATGTGTCCAAAAGGTACACGTTATCAGAACCAAAATCTTTCTGTATCCGTTGAGCCAGCTTGCGTAAACAGGATGTCCTGCAGAAGAGAACAGGGGACCAGATGAAAGTGCTTGGGGCAGACACACAAGTGAAGTCTTTTAAAACTGCAGGCTTTTGTCTGTATGCATGCAGACAGCCTGGGGCAGACGCTTTGGAACATAGGCCTAGTCAGAAAACTGAATGGATTTTCATGGCTGTGCATGAATAGCATGTCTGTGTGAACATATGAACGTGTGTGTTCATTGTGCAGCTGTGAATGTGCAGGTATAGGGTGAAGACGTGTGTGTTCGGAGAAGGGTGGCTTGCTAAGGGATTTTGCTGCATTTTTAAAGCTTTGCCCCCCCCCTTTAGTGCTTGCACCCATCCTGCTTTTGCCAGCCTTTTCACACTGCATTATGCCCTGTGACGCTTTACCCAGCCAAGGGACTAGAATGAAAGGGCTCTGCTTTGTAATGGCTTGATGCACCATGCCAGGTACCAGTGGGAGTTGCTTTGCCTTATTTTCTGACTGCGCGCCAAATAAACCTTCAACATAGGGGTGATGCAAAGCCTACATCACGTCTTGTGTCCCTCCCTCCCCCCCGTGGCATTTCACGATGAAGGCACATACTGCATGCTAATCCCTGCGAACCAGGATGTCTGCTGTGTGGGGGACGGGGACACACACACACACACACACACACACACTCTTTCTCTCTCCCGCCCCCCCAACTTCACTGGGCAAGGAGACTGGCGCAGCGCTGCGTAGGAGTCTCTGGTCCGTGACTGGGTACTGCAGGTAGATCTCAAGACCATTTATACAACTGCTAGCTCCCTAATTCGGGGCGGGGGGGGGGGGGGGAGACGTTCATGGGCTCACTCTGAGAGCCTTTTGCTGCACCCAAGCATTTACACGGGAACACGCCCGGGGAGACTGCAGCCCTGAGGCCTGTCTAAGCCAGCCACTTAGGGGGGCCGCAAGATGCAACATTTCACAACTGAGCCTAGTCTCACTGTACACACTTCTTGAAGCCTTAAGCCCAGCCCTGGAGAGGTGCCACCTCTGCCCCACGTACACTGATGGAGACATGATTTGTAATAGCAGCAGCATGGAGAAAAGAAAGAGGCCCAGAGAGGTGTGCCAGACCTTGAATACAGACCACCCCGAGTTGAGTTAATGACTGGCACAGTGAGCGTGGCCTGTCTAAATCACACTGGCAGGATCCGCCGGAAGTTTTAAAGCATATTGAATTGCTTAGTCTTGCTCTTCTGCTTGCTATTTCTACCTGATTGACATTTCCACCCAAGTAGGTTTTGGTGGGTGTCCAATGTAGCTCCTGCAGGATGTACCCCTGAGCTGAGTCGCTGGTACGGCAGGCTGTTGAATCTGGCTAGCAAGATTGATTCCAAAGTCTGTATTCCCCCCCCAGCCCATGAAAAAATTTCTTCAGATGGCAAATGCCCAAATCTCACTGCTGACGGCGCCACCAGCCACATCAATACTGATTTGGGTCACTGAGACAGTGCAAGCTTTTCGCATGAGCTACTGCACTTTAGTTTCCCAGCAGAGTCTGGGCCACTGTTCTTATGGGTTGAGCCCTGCTGAAACCACAACAGAGCGAGCCATAGGAAAAGACGCAGGCAAATGTAGCCTGGACTCATTTCCCAAGGATGACATGGGCCTTTCCCGAGCCTGGCACTAGCGAACGGCTGACGAAGAACTTGCTGCACCCGCTCTGGGGGATCATTTTGACACTCTCAAATGTGATTCATGTTCCAATCGTGCTTCTGAAGTCTGTTTCACTTGACCTTTTTTCTCCCTGTGGGTGGGTAGTGCTGTGCCCGCTTGCAGTTGGTGCTGGGTGACTCATTGCTCGGAAGGCAGGATGGTGGGACGTGCGATAACGGAGGAGCGGGCACAGAAAGCAAGCGCCAAAGCACACCCAGCACCAGTTGCCAGAGTGCTTTTTTTGTTTGTTTGTTTGGGTTTTTTTTTTTTTTTTGCTTTGACACATGCTAACTTCCTGTTCGGTTTGCAGGTTAAAAATACACCCCAGGATACGCCAGAAATTCAAGTGAAACTGTGAAGTGTGCTGCTTAGCAAGGGGGAATGGACTGTGTCAGATGAAAAGTTTGACGCGTGCATCACAAGCCCGTCTGGGGTTTGGGGGCAGGGCGGGCGTGGTGAAGTTTCACTCTGGGCTCAGGGTTAACAAATGATTGTTTCTTACTACTGGGATGCGTGTGTGTGTGAGAGATGGAACCACGCTGGGGGGTGGGGGGGAGACACTACAGCTCAGAAGCTCTAGAGAGCTTTTTTAAACAGAGGGTTGTTGGCCAACGTGGCGTGGGCTCCGGGGTTATTGGTGAGTCCAAGTGCATGTTCCCAGAGAGCAGGAGCTTTCCGCCTATCCTTGTTCATTAGGGTGAAGTACCAGGGGTTAACAGCTCTGCAGCAAGCCCCCTACCAAAAAAGGGTGTAGGGCTGTGCCTGCTTGCCGGTGGTACACAGCCCGGCAGGAACGTGCATGGAGGTATGGGGAGGAGGAAAGCAGGGCCATGGGGCACAGTACTCCTCCGACCCCAGGGCCATGGCAGGCAGTGAGCAGAGAGCTTCCCGGCCCTGGGGCCACAGCAGGGGCACAGAATATGCCCCCACAAAGGCAGTCAAACAAATTCCTATGCACACCCCTGCGGACTGGCCTAGTTTTGAGGCTCTTAAATGTAGACTAGCCCTAGAGTTTGCACGGCCCCCGTGCAAAGTATGGCATGCAGGATCCCATACCACTGCTTCCTTACGAGTAAACCAACCCCCCTCTTCCCCTTGCCAGCTCCCCACAGACACTTTTTGAGAACAGCCTTCCTTCCCCTTTCTGAGGCGCTGGAATCCAGCCTCAGCTCTGCACATGCTGCAGTATCCTATCCCCTGCAGTTTGGAGGAGCTACAGTTCAGCTGGTGTGGTCCTACTCCTTCACAGCACAACCAAGTTCTCCACAGGCATGAGAGAAGAGAGGGCTGTATGCTGAAACAGGACTGGCTGGACAGCCTGTCACTCATGGGGAAATGGGACAAGCAAACCTGCCCCCCGAGTGATGATGGGAGTTTGGCGGCATAGGCAGGGCAGGCTCTGGCTTTTTTGCCGCCCCAGGCAAAAAAGCCTCCTGCCACCCTCTGCCGCCCTGGTGGGGAGCACGGCAGGGGAGGGCGCCGAGCCCAGCCGCGGCCCCACTCTCCCTGGCCTGCTGGAGCGCCGGGGAAGGGCGGCCCCGCTCTTGCCGGGGGGGAGGGCGGCGAGCCCGGCCACGGCCCCGCTCTCCCTGGCTGGCCGGAGTGCTGCGGCTCCACTCTCCCCGGCGGCCGGAGCGCTGGGGGGAGGGCAGCGAGCCCGGCCACGGCCCCGTTCTCCCCGACCGGCCGGAGCACCGGAAGGAGGGCGGAGAGCCTGGCCGCGGTCCCGCTCTCTCCGGAACGCCGGGGGAGGGCAGCGAGCCCGGCCGCGGCCCCGCTCTCCCTGGGTGAGCACCGCTCCCCTCCAGCTGCCACCCCAAGCACATGCTTGGAGGGCTGGTGCCTGGAGCCGGCCCTGGGCATAGGAATCTCGCTGTATTTTTTGCAATCACTGCAGGTGCAGGCTTTTGGAAGAGGGCTCCATTAGAGAAGCCTCTTGAGAGTTGGACGTAGGTCCGGGGTGGAGAGAATGCAACGCTGGCTCAGGTTAGCTACTGCAGTCTGTGGGGCATGTTCACAGAACAGCCTTGTTGGGAGTTTGTTGTTGGTCTATTGTGTTGGAGGGGTATGGGCTGCAAAACCTTCAGCCCTAGCCATCCTTGAGGACAATTATGCAGGTACATCTTTGAACGGGAGTGATGCCAAATACTCAGGATGCAGTTCAAACTAGAGACAATAACCATGTGCCAGTGATCAACAAATAAGCTGCTTTATTGAAAGCAAAGAATGATGGCTACCACAGGGTTTCCATGGTAACTATCGGGTGTAATTCCCTGAGAACACGTGTCATTTCTTTTCCAATCTATTTCTTTTAAACACATACTAGTTATGAAAAGCAGAGAGTGACGTTCCAGATACTGGAACACATAAATTAAGGTAAGTGATCGTTAGAAGACATTTCAATTTCATTTTCAAACAGATTCTCAGAAGGTTTTTTTTTTTTTCCGATCCACAGAAAATGTATAAAAAAATTTCAACCCTAGATCATTCTCAATGAACAAAAAAAACAGCACAGTAAAAAAAAATTACTGTTGCAATAAGATATTTACAGACGCACCCATTATGGGCCATTTTCACTCAGCCTCTCATTGGAAACATACATTCTGCCTTTGCCCACTTATCCATGCAGAGAACAATTAGCCCTCACCCACTGGGCGAGGAAGGCTTAGGTCAATGTTAGTGCAGGAGCAGGGGATTTGCACAAGCCAGGAGCGTCTGTCCACTGGAGCAGGTTATGCAGCGAACTACAGTTGTCTCCCTTCAGCTGCTGATCCTCCATTGACCAGAGGGGGCACTGTTGAGCAGTGCAATGCGCTCCTTTTCCCAGATGCTAAGGCCACGTCTACACTACCCGCCGGATAGTAATCGATCTATCGGGGATGTGATAAATCGATCCCCGAATCGATGCCCGTACTCCACCTCGGCAGGAGGAGTAAGCGGAGTTGACGGGGGAGCCGCGGCGGTCGACTTGCCGCCATGAGGATGGCCAGGTAAGTCGAACTAAGATACTTTGACTTCAGCTACACGAATAGCGTAGCTGAAGTTGCGTATCTTAGATCGATCCCACCCCCTAGTGTAGACCAGCCCTTAGTACAGAGCTTCCACAGCACTAAGGCCCAGATCCTCACAGGGATTCAAGCTTCTGACTCCCATTGCGTTCAGCAGGCTAGCAACCATGATCCAGCATCTACCTTGAGTCTCCAACAGGCCCCTAGCTACTGGGCCAGCCCAGAAATGGTGCTTGGGAGAAAGGGGTGTTTCTTGACAGCTGCTTGCCCAACTTCTCTCCTCCCCTCAAGCTCAGTGGTGAATGGGACCAATAGCTGTGGCAAAGACTTATGCGTTCAGGGCCTACTGCTGATCTCACAATAGCGATGGGACTAACTCCATTGTAGCCAGTGGAATTGCACCAGTGGGACACCCACATCGGACCCTTAATGGCAATCCTCCCAATACTCTTTATTCACCCTCTGCCTGAGCACCTAATGCCCCCGGACAGACCCAGCCTGAATGTTTTCGCTCCACTGAACCTGAAGTATTCATTGGTATAGACAGTGCATTCTACATACGTTAATTGGCCCTGATAGACACTAGTGTTAGGGACAAAATATGTGTAGCACTTTTTCCCCTCCGCGAAGATGCTCCAGAGGCAAGGGTAAGTGGGCAGAGACTTTGCACTGAAGGGAGACATTATGTCTCCATATAAATATAGCATAAACATGGACACAGCATGTATGCATCTCTTTGCAACCCCCCCCACCCCCTTTATAAATGTCTTTAAATTATCCTATATAAATACTGCATAGCTTTATAGTACTGAAAATATTTCAGCGAGGCATAGGGAACTCCAGTGAACAGAGTTAACATTGATTCTCGGCTTCCACCACCAACCCCTCTCCTTGCTCCTCTTCTCCCAGCCTGTCTCCCTTCAGTGCTACAGTGATCTGGGATTCTGAGAGTCCAGCTCTAAACACCACAAAGTACAAAATTCCTCCAGGGCATTTCCTGGACTCGGCTCCAATGTGTCCAGAGAACTGCCCCAGGAGCCAGCAAACTTCCCCTGTTCCCCCCAAAATACAGCCAGCATAGAAGGGGAGCAAGAAAGGGGAGCAGAGGGGTGGAATTAACCCCCCCCTCCCACCACAACTATTATCAATGAACCTTCATCTGAAACAGTATCCGGAGCCGAAGGATGAAGGGTTCGGGGAGAAAGTGAAGGGGTGGGTAGGTAGTGGAATAAAGCAGCTTGGGTTTATGGGAAGCAGGAAGAGAAGGGAGTGAGGGTTGGGCAGAATGGGATAGAGAGTAAAATTCCAGCGGAAAAAGAAAGCCATGGCAGTAAAGACCTGGCCCAGGGCACACACTTATTCCACATACATTCTATGAGAATTGCAAACACTGCAAAGCAACACGTAGAGCCACGCAGGCTGGTGTTCAGGACACTTACCCTTCACAAGCCAGCCTGGCCCTGGGCCACACGTGTAAGTGCTCAGGACCTAGCCTTTCCCACGTACCCCCGGCCTGTCAGAGGAGGAGGCAGACAGCACTCCAAAAATCTGCTCTCCCCACCTGCAGGGGAGATGAGGGGCCGCACAGCAGCCTATAAACCACACACACTGTGCATTATCACAGCAATAATAACCATTCGCCTCGCAGCAGGGAAATCACATGCACACATACAGGTCCCACAAGCCCTTTGGATACCAGGGAAACTTGGGACGAGGTTGACGGGGACATGCGTCTCCTAGTACACCACATTCAGGGGGCACCATGGCGTGTCTGGGTACAGCAAGCAGTGAATGGAGCGGAACCTGCAAGAGAGGGAAAAACCAGCGATCAGCACCCGAGTCAAGACCTGCTAACAACACTTACACCTCTTTCCCATAGCTGCATGCAGCAGCCGTGCAAAGGCTAGTTCTTTGAGGGTCTGTCTACACTGCAGCTCAGAAGTGGGACTGCAGCACGTGTAGACAAACCCGAACTAGAGCAAAGCTAGCTTGAGTAACAATCGCAGTGAAGCTGCACCTGCATGGGTGGTGGCCATGTGAGTATGGACCCAGGATTCTACGCAGGTAGCTTACATCTAGCCCAGGTACGTCTACAAGTGCTGCAGTCCCACCTCCTGATTGCCGGAGGATCATTTCCACTGCTCTTTGCCTGCCTTTAAAGCCCAGGCTTCCTCGTTGTATGGGGGTAAAAGGAGGAACACGTCTGATTGAACACGAATGTGGGGGTCTGAGGAAGACGCAGCTCACCTGGATGGATCCTCATCAGCGGAGAAAGCTCCCTTCATGTGGATGGAATTCCTCTTGTTTTCAAACATGCCATAGCTCAGCGTCACCTGGAGAGCACAAAGGTGAAGGTGTTGCTAGGGCAAGACGCTGCTCTTGACAGAGGGGCAGCCTGGTCCAGTAATTAGGGTACTAGCCGGGACCGAGACCTGGGTTCCAGATCGTGCTCTGCCACAGACTTCCTAAGTGACCGCGGGCAAGTCACTGCATCTCTCTGGGCCCAATCTGTACAATGGGGATAACAGCCTTGCCCTGCCTCACAGGCATGGTAGGAGGGCAAATACATGAAAGATTGCAAGGCAATCAGACACTATGATGAGGTACAGTAGCGAGGTCACGGTCTCATTTACAGCACTAGAGAAACCCCCAAAGGAAAGCTCTAGCAGAGATAACCATGCCCCCTCCCGGGGGTTTGGAGCCTCCTTCCTGCTGAGGTGGTGTCATTATGGGTTCAATCACAGGTTCTCAAGAGTAATTTCCTAAGTTCCTGGCCTTCCTGGCCCATCATGCACTGGGGTAAGAGGCCTGCTGCTCATTGCACACAGCTATCCTGGTTCTGTGCTCATGCAGGAACAGGTGAGAACAGAAATAACCCCGCTCCCCTGTTCTACCTGTGATCATTGCCAGGGCTCTAGGATCTGACTATGTGGCTCTTCCCTGCCTTTGCACTAACTCTAAAGTGCTTCTTGGATGCAGCCAGGTTTACCTGTTTGTGAATCTCTGTCTTGGGCACCTGGTGGAGGTTCTCCAGGTGGGAGTGGAAGAGATTACTCCGGATAAGCTTCACTCCTAGCACGGACTCTATGATGTACCCGATGGTACAGTCATCTGGCAGGCGGATCTTCTCTGCTGTGCTCATGAAATGACCCCCACTGTAGGAGACAGAAGGGAGCATGTGAGTTCGCTCTGCACCGAGTTAACTATCCTCAACGCTGCGCCAATGGGTCCCAACCCGGAGTTGGAGACACGCCCTACCTACTGATGGGGTGGGGGTAGGAGGAATTCAGCCTCTCTGCCCTGTCAAATGACCTCAACCCTGGATTACAGAGAGAAATGTCTTTAGGACTAGAGCAATTTAGTCTCCCTCCTAGCTTCTTTGTGGGTCTCTTCTGAGCACCCAGCCGGATGATGTGGACTTCAGACCACTAGATATTGGGATGGAATCAACCAAGCCCACAAAGAGTTGGACTTCAGGATGCAGTTGAATTTCAAGTCACCAGTGATCTTTGATCTCCTGTGTCCTCCCCCATCCTGATCTGCACAGAGGTAATCCAGGACTTTCTAGAAGTCTTATGAAACATCAGTGCCAAGTACTGATCTCCTTACCTCGCCCACGGGCTCATCTTCAGCGCCAGCCCGCGACTAATACAGAAACCTGCTCCCCCAGTGGCAAACCAGAAATGAACAGGATGCTGCAAAAAAGACAGAAGGAAAACAGCGAGGCTTAAAACCAGTCCTTTTCCCTGCCTCCTCATGGACTTCTTACTAATTTAGGCAACACAAAGAGAATTCTCCCAATTGTCTCGACTGCTCCCGGGTGGGTTAAACTGACCCAAACCTCCATCCGCACACAGGATGCACAGCCAAGCCTGGTGCTGAGGAGTGGGTCCCTGTTAAAGTCCATCTCCGTTCCGAAACGATGACATTTTTCAACATATCACCAGCTCAGTGAAAGCTGGAAACCCCCCTCTTTGGGCTCAGTATGCCGCTGGACTTTTGCCTCCTGTTAGCCCTAGTAAACCCACTGTCCTACTCTCTTACCATCTTGTTCTCACTGATCCTCTCTGTGGCTTGAATGGGTCGGTCCAGACTAGGTTTGCCGATGTAGATGTCCTGTGTGTGGGGGTAGCCAGACAGCAACTTCACCAGGGTCCGGACATTCACATAGTTATCATCATCCACATGGCAAAACCACCTGGAGCAACAGAAGCAACCCAGTTAGTCCGGTAATACTCAGCACTCCCAGAGCTCCTTCCAGCAGATTGCTTTACAACAGTAGATAGCGGTTATCCCCATTCGGCACAGGGAAAATGAGGTGCAGAGAGTTTGAGTGATTTAATCAAGGCCAAGCAAGCAGAACCCACTCCTAACCCCCTGCACCAGTCACTACCCCATTCTGGGGCAAGGCCTGTCCGTGGAAACGGAAAGAATCAGGTAGCCACATTGTAGCTGGTCACCAGAAGGCTCTCCAGCTTGAGTCCTCCCCTGCATTCCCAGCACTTTCACCTGGCCACACATGCAGTCTCACATGTGTACAAACTGGCATGCATACGGACACACCCCACACGCACTCTCTCGCTCGCTGTCTTTCTCTGGACATTAATTTCCTTCTTACTTTCTCCCGGACTCGATGAACTTGTCGTATTCCACGGCCATCTTGCAAGACAAAGCCTGGCGGCTGTGGGCGGCGGAACAGTTGGTGTTGATGACATTGGCTGTGGTGGGAAGAGGGTGGGGGGAGAGAAGAGGGACAGTCAGTCCGATGAGACTCTCTCTCGCGCGCCAAAAACACAATCAATCTGCTTGAACGAACAAAACTGCCTGTCCACCACCCAAGGCTGCCCAGGAAGCAGAGGTGGCAGGGAACAGCCCCCTCACTGAGTGCAGGGTTCACGGACAGCAGCAGGGGCAGCTACGTTCCTCACACATAAAAGGGAAGGGTGGGGCAGAACGAAGACAGGCCAGAAAGATGCCAGACAATCCTGTTAGCCTCTCTGCAGCTGGCCCAGGAAGGCCAAGACCCCCTAACCTACAGCCTGGCTAAGGCCAGCAATCTTGGATCCTAATGAAAAGAATACAGCCGTATTTCACAGGCCTAGTCCAAGACACTGCAGTGTTCTGTACCGGGATTGCATATCCTTATAAAAGGCTTGGCACGGCCACTGTCAAAAGTATACAGCAGAGAGCGTCCTCGGGGGAAAAGCCTGGAGTCCCCAGGGAATTGTTTCCAAGGCTGTGTGAGATATCGACCCTATCTCAGCACTACCCGTGCTAAGCACACATTGGGCCACCACATCCCTGCATTGCAGGGCTGTGCACTCAGCCCCCAGAAAGGGGGCGGGTGGAGCATGTGAACTGGATCCTCTACTGGGGTCTGTTAGCCAGAATCCTGGCCTATTCATGCTGCATTTTCCCAGCACCGGCCACCTGTTATTTGCTGGGCCATCTCAAAGGGAATTGATTCAGGGCCTGAAAGGGAATCATTTACAACAGAAGAATAGGGAGGGCCTTCCCCAGACTTGAGGGGAGGTGCTGCTGAATAAACACTCACTGAGTAAGTCCCTTTCCCGCCCTCTGTGGAAAGCTACTTGGGTTCCAGTTAATCACAGCGCTCTGATGGGAAAAATCCCTAGAAAGGCACCTTGTTGCTCTCCCCTGCCTCAGAAGGGAGACACAGGATCAAACCGCTACAGGGCAGATGGCTGCACTGACCGCTTCACCAAGGGCAGGTGGGGGAAGGGACGGCGGCAGCATCGTTTGTGACCTCCATTATCTCTGACAAGGGAATCTCAGCTGGGTATCTTCCCCAGAGGCCACCACTGTAACAAACCGCCTCGTTCTCAGAGCAGCGTTCTCCTCCCCCTGAGATCCTCAAGGGGGCGCCACCACCGCATTCAATTTCTGCCCCGGCCTTGAAACCCACCTCCTGAGTCCTGGCTTGGAGTAAGACCAGGCCAAAGGGCACAGTCGGGGTGCTGTGAATTAGTAAAGGGGCGGCCAATGATTTCAGTGGTGTCACACTGACGTAACAGAGGCCCAGACAGCCACAAGTGCCCAGCACCCACCAGCTCCCTTTGTGACACACAGGGCCAGCTTTTTCAGAACAGGTCAGCTCCCAAACTGCTCAGCTGGCTTGAAAATCTGGTTGCCTGTTTTGCGCCTAAATGCGGTTTCAAAAATCTGGTGCCAGCTGTGGGCGCCTCTGAAAATTCCAGCCCAAGTGCAAAAGTTGGCCCCTTTTAAGTATTTAAGAAAAGTTTTGCTACCATCTAAAGCTCCCCCCATCCCACCCCCCAGATGGTTTAGTCCCCTCGTTCCTGAAATCATGGAGCGGGAGGGAGGGAAGTAACCTGGGAGGCTGAACTAGTCCAGCCTCAGAGAGCAATGACGTGTGCATCTTGCGCTTACTGCTGGATTCAAAGAGCCCACTGAGGTGCCTAAACTTCTACCAGGCTTGCGCCAGCCAGAAAGGAGACCAGAATGGGATTGGTTGACTCACCTGTGCGTTTCTTCAGTTCTTCATCCTCCCCATCGGTGAAGATGAAGGTCTGAAAGAGACGATAACACGTCATTAGAATTGACATAACACGGGTCTGCGGCTTTGTGCCTTTCCCCTGGGGGAATTTACTTCTGCTGCATTCCATTTTCCAAAGATTTCCAGGCAGCAGGTGCTGCTGGAGGAAAAGGGCCTGCTACTGACCATGGCTATTGCCCGACCACCCTAACTACAGGGTAGGAAAGGGCAGAAAGTGACTTCAGCACTATCAAGGCCTGCTGGAAGGGGGTGTTGATCAAGCTTTTTGTTATGGTTCTGTCTTAGCCGCACTAGAGGCTAAACCATTCAATACCAATCAAGGGGTCAGGGGGAGTGGGTGCTTGTCACTCATTTCTTCTTAAGGCCCAAACCTTAACCCTAGATCCAAGCACCCCTGAACTTGGAGGCAATTTGGAGGCCAGCTCTGTGGCTCCAGCCCATCTCTGCTTCTCTTTAAGGAAGCTATTGGGTTAAAAATCTCAGCCTAATGAACATATTGATCACAGCCCATCATAGAGCTAGGATAACAATCAATACACTCATTGGAAGTGGGGAAGGGGGTGGGCACCAGGGCTGTGAGCTGGGATTGCTGGACTGAAGGAAATTTTGGAAAACGGTAGGATTTGAAGGATCTCACTGAAACACACACAGCAAACTCCTCCCTGACAAGAGGGAAAGGTGCCTAAGGTTTCACCCTGAAAGCAGGTGTTTCCCCTTAAAAGTAGCTGGGGTGAGATGCACACCCACTGCGCCTTCCTCTGCAGGGAGCTACGTGTCCTCATTTTAATCCCCCTCTCTGCCCACCCCCCGTAAAAAAAAATAAACAGCACAGAAGGCCTGACCCTTTAACAGCAAAGGGTTAAAGCTTCCCTTCCCACAGGGGAAAGAAAATGGAAACAGTGTCTGCACCACCTGCTTCCCAACCTCCTCTGCAGTGGAGGTGCCGCTCCCCCCAAGTTTGAGCTGCAGTCACAGTTACTTGGGTTTCAGCTGTGTGTGCCTGCCCAGATCTCTGGAACGTCATTTCACTGCCAGGGCCCAAGTGTGTAACAACATGGGCCTTCAGCACAAAGCCACAGGGCAAGGGGCACAACCTAAGAACGCAGCGGAGGCAGCCGCTTGCAAGGCGGTGGCCTTAGTTTCTTTAATTGTATTGAGTTTTCCATGATCTTGCTGTTACGCTACGGCATATGCTGTGAATAAGCACCAGTCCCAGGCAGTGGGATTGCACCAGATAGATGTGGGGTGGAGAGGAATGTGGGGCTGAGTGGAGGGACCTACAGTCACCTGTAAGGAGATGCAGCTGAGCTGTGGCCTCACTTAGAGAGACAGCATGCTAAGGAACCACTCTTGCTCCCATTGAAACCAGTGGGGTTCTGTCACTGACGTCAGTGCTGGCTCAGGCCCTGAGGTTCACGCGTGGAACTGAGTCCTTCCAAAGGCTTGCCCTGCTCAGCCCACCTGGCTCTGCTAAACAGTGTGTGCACCGGCCTCTGCACGGCTATAAGCAGGTGTGTTTGCACTGCTTGCCCATGGTGTGCGGAGGCGGCCTGCTGGCTTCATCCCACACCTGTGTCAACAGCATGCACCCACTTGGCTCTGTCCCGGCACCCTGAGCTAGCACCTCCCCCCCTTCTGCGGCCTCCACGGCCCGTCTCATAGCCTTTGTTTATTGAGTTGGAGGTCAGGTGGCAGCAGCTGTTCAGGTCTGGCACGAGCCCGGCTTCGCCCAGCTTGTGGGGCTGGGGTGGCAGCCTTGATCAATGCAGCTCCCTGCACCTGTCTGTGCGCTCGTGTGTGCAGAGCGGGGCGCACCTCCACCCCTGCACTCAGCCAGCTTCCCAGGTAACTGAATCGCCTTCAACTGCCGCTTGGCCTGGTGCCCAACGGCAAACTCCACACACACACACCCCAATTACCTGAGCCACCTGCCTGGCTGCACTCCCGTATTTACATAGCTAATTCTCAGCGTATGTTGGCTGGCTCCAGAGGACCATCTTGCTGGTTTACCCTGGACTTTTGGGGGGGAGGAAGGCAATAGAGGGGGAGGGAAGGGTGAGAAAGCAATCTCAATCAATCAGCGTGTAGCAAACAAAGCCAGAGAGAGAGAGAGAGAAGAAACCACAACCAGCTGCCAAGCGCTGTAAAAACCAGACACGCACAAAAGCGCAAAGGAAGAAAGACAAAGAGAAATTGGAGGGGGGGGCAGAGGCCTGGGAATGATGAATTACAAGTGAACTGGAAATTCGTCGCCACCCATCAGTCAGTCCGGCCCCGCAGTGGGCTTTTTTTGTTCTAGAAGTGGGGACAATAGCTTGAATGCGTCTGCCTGACTTTACTCAGGCCAGGAGAGTTAAGCAGCAATGTGTTTGCTCCCCCATTAGCATACAGCTGGGCTGGTTAACTCGGGGGAGAGGGAGGGGAAGCCAAGTTTGTTTGCTCAGGTCCCCGGGGCAGGGAAGTGGCTGGGAAGAGCAGACATTACAGGGCTCCTGAATGGAATCGGGGGCTGGACTCTGGGCTCACTGGGGGGGTGGTTGCAAGTGGCCTTTTTGGTGTAAGAGAATAGAGCTGATCTGAGGCATGAAAGCCAAACTGCCAATGAGAGCGTGTAGCCATCAAGCAATTGCATATGTGCCAATGCTTCCAGGAAAGGCACAAGATGGCTCGGACAGACAGCACCTGAGACCGGGGGGGTGGAGGGCAAGAGTGCGCATGGGCTCTGCTCCTTCCCTGAGAAAGGGGATCCCGCATGGGGGGAACCTCAAACAAAGGGCTAGATGGTGTTACAATGCCTAAGAAGAGTTTGTTACGCAAAGCAAAATAAGGAGGCTCAACTCTCAGGGTTCACAGCATTAGCTGCTCAGTTACAGGGACCATGGAGGAATGTCCGTTCTCATAACATGGGCTAACAGGCCTAGGGCAGTAAGTTGGAGGGAGTGTCATGGAGGGCAGGGCATACGCATCAGCAGGATGCGGCACTAGTGTGGTATGGCCCATGCTAGGTTCGGGGCTGGGGAATGGGACAGTATGACTTGGCACAAAGGCAATCACACACCTGGCCTTGGGGGCATGGAGGAAAAGGGCAGGCCAGAGAGACACACTGGGACTGGGGCCTTCTCCTGATTGAAGGAGTCTATAAAGCCCCCACCCCGAGGAGGCGCGAGGCCTGTGGCTGCGCCTGCATTCTGAGATGAGTTTGTTTGGTCTCAGTCACGGTGGCTGCCAAAGGTGTGCACCCTCCCCCCCGCACTTGCCTTCCCCTCCGCCCAATATCCATTTAATCAATCTCTTTGGAATGTGTCAAAGGGGGCCAGCAGACGGGGGCGGGACACCAGAACCCTTGCAGGATACCCACTGGGGATTTAATACAGAGGAAAATGTTTGCTTGATTAGATCAGGAACACTGTCTCCAACAACTGTCTTTGCCTGCTCCGAAAATAACCCCCAAACTAATCCTCCAGCTCAGCTTCTATAAATAGACCAAAGTGGACATTTGTTTATTATTAGCCAGCATTGAAAGTTGTTATTCTGATGATGCCGCCCCTCCCACCCACAGGAGACCATATAACTATCTCCTGGCCTCTCAGAGAAGCACTCTGCCATTCCTCCTGGCAGGCAGGGAACTGCACGGCCCCTTGGAAGGAAACTCCGGAAAGTCAGCCTGCCCGCCTGTCTCCCTGCTGCCTGGGCAGGAAGGGTAGAGCCTGCACCCAGCCCTACGTGATACCTCGGAGGGACTATCTCGCCTTTGCAGGTTCACCGCCTCCCACCCCCTTCCTGCATCTCCGCAAAGCAGGAACCCAGCCAGAAGGTTCAATTAAAACCAAAACAAGGACAGCCTCTCTCTTTTTTTAATTAGCTTGTCTACATTTCTTGTAGATGAGATCTCCCGTTCCTGTGACCTCCCCTCCCGGGCAGGTTTCCAGGATCCACTATAGGACACAGGGCTCTATAGGCAGGTCAGCTGGGAGGAAAGATGTCTGGGGAGAATGGAAGGGAGGAAATAGACCACAAGAGAGGAAAAGTGGAAAAGAAAGGGGGATGGGTGCGTGTGTGTGTTTGGCGCCAGGATTACAACAAAGCCAGGGGATTCGCTGCCTCTCAGCAGCACACTTCATCCTCCTTGGGCCTGGAGAGTCCCCTCTTTAAGGCAGTTATAGGCAGTTATCTGCTATGTGGTTAGATATTCAATGGATGCAATGCCCCATCCTTAACACTCTCCCCTTCAATTTAGATCCTCTGATCCTTGTGGCTGCTGGGCTCTTCATTAGAAGGAGACTGGGGCTGTGGGGGTGGAGGCTGGGCATAGGTAGCACCATGCCCACAACACTCAACTGCTCGCTTAGATTAAAAGCTTTTCTAGTCTCTCTCTGCACGTCCCAGATACCCAAATCTCCAGCTGTGATGCTCAGATCACCCTCACAGGAAGAGAGCCAAGGCATAGGCACAGCTGAAGCTCTCTTGCTAAACCACAACAACAGAACCTTGCCCATTCCCACTGATGACTTGAGACCCCCCAACACGTATTATGAAGCTGCTAGGAGATGGATACAATGAAAAGCCAGGACAGTGCCTCCCAACATGGTCTTCGTTCGTTGGGCAGCCTCATTTAACACTTGAAGAGCCTTCGTGGGGATCCCAGCAAATACACAGCAGCAGTGCATTGTATAA
This sequence comes from Malaclemys terrapin pileata, assembly GCF_027887155.1. Taxonomy (NCBI): domain Eukaryota; kingdom Metazoa; phylum Chordata; order Testudines; family Emydidae; genus Malaclemys; species Malaclemys terrapin. Next base: position 76,851,709 of record NC_071514.1, on the reverse strand, counting down.
AAGCCACAGTGTCCCAGCCAGAGGGAGCTCACTACAGCGTCTGCAAGGAAATCTTTGGTGATAGGTGGGGAGATGGTTGATTTTCTGTGTAAGCCGTAAGGTGTGAGGATTAGTAGATGCACGGATTAGCCTGTGCACACGTACGCACACAGTGCATCTCTCAGCCAGATTCCCCTCTCCCCCACTCCCGACTTCAGTGCAAGATGCTGGACCTGAGCAAAGTTACTCCTGATTGACAGTGGTATAAATGGGAGGTGAATCAGGCCCTGTAGGCCTCAGCTCAGTCGTGAGTTGCACCTCCTTAGATCTAGGATTCAGTTCCATAAATGTCTGGAGGACCAAAGCACAGGCCAGCCTGCTGTTAGCGGGCAGAGGTGCTCTGTGAACGCTCTCCCTTTCCCACTCATTCAGAGGCTCTCTCTGGACATTGGTTATAGCTGCTTCTGCTTTAGGAGAGCAAGGAGTTACATGGCTCTTTTCTCCCCCACACTTAAGTCCCCTTAAATTTGTAAAAGAAAGGGCTTTGTCTCCGGCTTGCTCAGTGGCTGCATTGTCTGGCCAGGGACCCTGACTCGGGACACACAGGAAGCCTCATTGTTCTAAAAGCTGCAATTTAAAGAAACACAGGATGCCAAATCCTTCTCCAACAATAGCGACCACCAAAGAATAAGGCCAGGACAATGCACTTTACCCGGCCAGGTTCCTTAAACTGCTGCATAACGGGGGTTGGAGAGAGACACCAGGCCACTGGCGTGCGCCTCCCCACCTTGTTCTGTACCACAGGGATTTGCTAGAGGAACTCAGCTCCCAGCACAGGGTGCTCTATCTGTTCTGCTGCTGCACAGCAGGTCCTGCCCAGCCTGGCCCAGCTCCCTGCATGGGGGAAGGAGAGACTGCCAGTGCAGACTGTCGTGGGGGGGGGGGGGGGGGAGGTTTTTCCTCCATTTCTCTTTTCTTAGTGACTCACTTCCCCTTATTTGCAGTGAAATCCTAGCTCAGCCCTTGCAGTTACTCACAGCTCCCTGGCTGATCTTACTTGGTGACGAACAACAGCGTGGATGGCAGGATCCAACCATAAGGCTCCTACTCCACCCACCTAGCAAGCAGGGAAAATTGGTCCCGACCATCTCTTCTCTCGGCCTTTGCCCAAGACCGAGTCTCAATTTTATTGCATCTTAAAATGGACCAGAAATACCTACAGGGATGACACACTCTCAGGAGACAAACGTCTGGGTCTTACTGCTGATCCTCTCCTGCACCAACTGCATTGAAAACAGGAACCAACGTGATGCATGTTGCACAGAGGACCTCATGACCATCTATTGCATAAATCTCATCCTTCCCTTTCCCGGTACTGGTGTCATTTCCCCTTCATCATGCGTGACGCTTGGCCTGATCTTGTAAGGGGCTGAGCACCGTCTGCTCCCATTGAACCCAAGGAGAGCTCAGGTGCATACAGCTTCTGGGGCCCAGGCTGGGGTTATACAGTCCTTGGAGCAGGGGCTTGCCAATGTTGTGTCTAAAGCACCATGCTCTCCTGCAAGAAAGAATGCAATGACTAACCTGGAGGACAGTACCTAAAAGGAGACAGCCCTCCCCGGCCCTAGGATGTTTTGGGGGGAGACACCTGTGCGCATTGGCTGATCTGACAGGTGGCAACGGTGTCATTTTGAAATTGGCAGTGGGAGGATTGCAGCAGGTTTGGCTGGATGGTTCCAGTTCATTGCTGCATCCTCCAGCTGGAAAAGTCACTACTCAGGGGAGGAAGGAGCAGAGAATTAGCAGCTGAAACAGGTTCCTGCCTGGCTTTTGTCCCTTTGCAGCACATGTTTACTGCAAACAAACCCAGCTCAAGCGCCGATGGGCCAAACAGCAAGTACAAAACTAAACAAAAAAAGGTAGTTGGGGAGAAAGTCACCAGCTCATTTCAATGCTTAGTTTGATGGTCCAGGCCCCTTTCTTGCCTAGCTGTCTGATCTGTGACTTCCCCCTGCTGCGGGGGGCTGTGGCTGGCACAGAGACCCCTAATCTCAGAACATGATCCTTTTAACGGACAGGAGCACGTGAATCCTGAGGTTACAAGGCATTCCCAAACAGGAGCGGAGCGCGCTCTCGCCCCTTCGCTTTTCAGTAACAGGAAGAGTCCTCCTCTCTGTAATTTAAAAAGCTATTATTTTTAATAATCCCCCTTGAACAATGAGCTCCTTGTGCAATTAGGGACCCACCCCTCTCTCCCCCCAGCTCACGCGCCACACGTGTCTTTCGCAGACTTATATTTCAAGTGCTCTTATTGAAGTCCGAGTAGAAATACCTCATTGCTTGGGGCACGCAATTAAGAGCATTACACACCCCCAGATCATCGGGTGTCCAAGGATAACCCTGCCCTCCCTTTAAAACAACCACCATCTCCCATAGAATACACCCCTGCCTGGGAGATCTGCTTTCATACGGGCCTGAGCAGGAATGAGAATCTACAGCTCCTGTAGACATCAGCTGGTGTTGCAGGGGGCTTAGCACCTCCCAGATTCAGGCCCCATATGTGTTTGTCTTTAACCTGCCCAGGTTTGAAGGGAGAGGAGCCGTGCACTTAACCCAGGGAACTGTCACTCCCCTCTGGACGGGAGCTGCAGTGGAGTGGCCAGAACTGGCTTGGCGTAGCTCCAACAGCCCAGTTCCACCTGCTGGGTTGGACAGAGCCCACACCTGTGTTTGGAGTGTAAACAGGACACAGAGCTATACTTGCTGTGTACACATGAATGCATACGGCCCATTGGGAGCATGTCAGCACACAGCACACCCCAGCAGGCCGTTACCCCCGAGGACAGGGATTCTGGCCAAGGTGCTAGGAAAATTTGGGAACTGCCTGTGCTCTCTGGAAGGTAAACACATTCCTCTCGAGTAAACTAGCTGGAATAGGTATCAGGACCTGCAATTATCTGCCAGACTTCTGGAAATGAGAATATCCTTGCAACAGAGTTAATCACGCTGCTCTTCCATGCATCTCCTGGGAGCAAGCCCACCAAGCTGCTTGGAGAACATTCACTCGGGGCCCTGTACAAGAAGCGTGGTCCTTGTGCAGTCCTGTCACTGCAACTCCTCAGACGGAATTCCAGGGGGGTGAGGGGGGGATGAACTTGCAGTTATGATTTTTTCACAATGTTGGGGCTTTTTTTTTTTTTTTTTTTTTTTAAAGTGCAAACACTCCCCAGACCACTCTGCTGGGTGTAAAGTATTCAAGTGCTGAGTCAGCCACAGCTGCAAACTCTCTTCAAAAGATGCTGGCGGGGAGGAACAACCTCTCTCCAAAAAACAGCCTGTCTGGGCTAGCACATTTGAAGCGGGGGACTAGGTGCAGGATTGGGGAGCAGGGGTGAAGCCAAGGCCTATCCACTGCTCAGATAAAAGGAGGAAGGGGGGGTCCCCTACCACATGATATCATTGCAATATCTTGGATCAGACAGAACACAGGAAACTGAGGCTATTGTATATTGAACAAAGAGTATCCAAGAAGACAACACAATAGCAATTCCCCCTTCCTATCATCTCTCCAAACTGGAACCACCTGGCAGCTTTAACCCCTTCTCCCCTATATTACTTAACCCTTTAGCCGTTCATTTAAAAACAGACATGGCCCTGAGTGTAATTACAAAGGGGAAGGTTCAGATTTTGATTCAGAAGGGGAAAGGGGGATGGACGGATGGACAGGGAGGGTTGTTCTCTGCTTTGGCAGAACTAGATGTGTTTATTAGCCAAAGGGGATTCTGGGCGAGTCCCTAAGAATTTCCACTCCTGCCCTGCAGCCAGGGTGCAGAGTAGCATGAACGCTGAGAGGCTGTTGGCAAAACAAAAGGGAGAGCTGGTCCAGGACCCAGAGAAGGGAGGCCTGACTCAGACTGAGAGCCATACTTTTAGCACAGGCAACTCCTCAGCCGAAACCCCCCCTTTACTAATCCAGAGCATTGTTCGTATGAAGCACTGAGCTTCAGCCAGCTCTCTCCTAAGGAGAGGTTTCAGGAGAAGCTTCCAGCAAAAGTGCAGAGCCCGAGGGCAGGAACTCACCACTATACCACCCACACCTCTAGCGCCCCCCCCCACCCCCCGCACACTACACTCTAAGGTGCATAGATAGACCATAAGCGAAAGCAAAAGAGGAACTAACGGTTGGGGAAGCCAGGGTGCCCCGAAGTTGCTGTTACAGGGCTTCTTGGTAGGAGAGGAAACTGTGCAGGCAAGAGACAGATTCGCTTCCCTGCGGCCTCTCTGGAAGGGGCAACAAAAGCGGTCAGGCCCGTTGAGATGGAGGGTCAGTTTCCTGGTTACAGCAGCTAGGCCCGTGAGGAAAGACTGGGACACATTCCCACCACCCCCTCGCCAGCTCGCTGTCCTTCCTTCTGCAGGAGTTTTCAGTAACTTCAACTCTCTCTCTCCAAGGCTTGTCCCTCAAGTGCTGTACAAGAACATCACTCAACAGCTTGTTAGTGGGGCACCTCTCTGAGCTGCAGCCCCCCTGGCTTCCTGGCCCTCATCTCTAGGCAACCTGACCTGGACACTGCAAGCTCCAGCTCTCTGGTTCCCATGGAAAGCACCACACAAGAGGCTGTGAAGCCTTTTCTCTGCGCTTGGGAGAAAAGAGGCTTTGTTAGCTTGCCCAGGGGGACAGCGTGAGAGCTGAGATTCAGGACTCTGGGAATCCAAACGGACAAACGAAACAAAACAAAAACCCAGAAGAAAGCCAGAGTCCATGAGAAAAAGAGAACAGCCGTTCCCAGGATCATCTGTAGGTGCTCAGGGCATTTATCCACCTCCAGCCCACCCCCCTTCTCAGAGGCTGCAGAACATAAAAGAGCAGCTAAGAGTTTCCACTAACTAACCATGGCAGGGAGAAACGGCAGAGCCACTGCCAGGCCGTTGAGATCTCCTGAGTAAAGGAGCAGGTCCACTCCCATAGAAGCCAGTGGCATTCACAGTGACCTTACAGCTTGTCAGCAGCAACGTGTGACTGAAGTGTCCAATGGAAGTGATGCCGTAAGTCTGCTGCAAATTATTCCTGAGTGAGAAACACGAGCCCACTTCACCGCATGGCAGGCCCAGAGAGAGCCCGTAAGGAAATGGATGAAGATGGAAGGGGATGAATTGGGGAGAGAAAATGGGAAAGTCTCATTCAGTTAAGAACAGGCATAATCTGCTTGGGAAGCTGTGTGATGATCAAAATAATTCCAGAGTAAGGAGAGCAAATGGCAAAAGCAAGTTTCCTAAGGAAACAAGTGGATTTACTTTTATTTATTTATTTTTTTTAAATAAAGTACTAGAATAATGGATAAGACACTGGTGGAGAATGTGAGACAATTGGTCACGAATACAGGAGGCTTGGGGGGAGAGGGAGAACAGATCAGGGTGGTGGTGAATTCTCTCAGCCAAAGTATGTACTGGTGGCCAGACTAGATAATAATGGTCTCTTCTGGCCTTAAACTCTACGAAATCCCACAGTATTTCTGGTTACCAAAATTCCCACCCAAACAGACTGTATTCCATAGCGCTCTCAGCCCCAGAACCTGGGGTCAGCTGGTCTCTCCCTCTGTCTGTGCATTTTGAGCACACCCACCGCGGCAGTATCTGGGTACCAGAAATCTACCCAGTACCCTGCAAATGTCGTCGTAATTCAGACTTGGCCTGGCACTGAAGTATCTAAGTGCATGCCTGGCTTCTGAGAGGATACCACAAGAGGAAAGACATCTCCTTAGGCATCAGAGCCAAGGTGCTACAGTCTACAGATGCTGGGTTCTATTCCTGGCTCTGCTATTGCAACTTTGTGTGTTACTTTCCCTATCTGCAAAACTGGGATAATGTTAGTCACCCTGGTAAAGTGCTTTGAGATCCACTGGTGAAAAGGTGCTATAAGGTGTTGTTATTACTGCTTAGGCTCTATATTGAGGTATGGGCCAGATGGTGCCCTCTGAAACAGAAATGCTACTTCCCCGCCATGCAGGAGTTGCTGAGATGTCCTTGTGAACAGGCTTTTAATGCAAGTGACACTTCTCTGAAAATGCTGCTTAATTCCTTCTTTAAATAGTGAGCTGACAGCCTAGACATGGCTGCTCCAGGCGAAGAAAAGGGGTTTGATGCTTGCGGGGTCCCCCCCCCAGCAGTCTCTAAACAACCCTGAGAACTCTCAGTCCCCTCCCCTTTTCTTTATGCTAAAGAGCTCTGGACTTCAGCCTCTGTTTTACATCTGACAAGTCCAGGCCAGCGACACAAATTGCATTTCATGCTCCTCCTCCCCAGTCTCCTGGCAGAGGCAGCGAGAGGAGGAGGAATAAACAGGCACCTGAACACAGGGTCTCGTTAAAGATCCCTGCTGCTGAGAGACCAGAGCGGCTACGCTTCAGAGGCACTTTAACCCAAAGGCTCCGGAGTGTGTAGGGCGCAGGCCCAAGGTAGGAAGGCGTTTCAGATCCGATTTGTGCCTGTCAGCTGTGCAGGGACACTGAATCCATCAGGATACACCTGAATCCTCCAGCTGGGGGAAGCAGAAGGCCCCTGCTGAAAAGAGGTGAAACTTCTGCTTCACGTTAACTCCCTGGCAGCCCAGGCTGGGGGGGGGGGGGGGGGGGGGGAGAACGGGAGAGAAGAGAGATGATCCTCCCAAAGCCCCCCCTCCAGGTTTGTCAATAGAGGTCAATAGCAATGGAGGGAGAGGAGGGTGGGGCATTGCTGGAATGTGCCTCAATTTCCCTTCCCCAGGCCAAGGGCGGGAGGCTCTGCTTGGAGGCGCTTGGGCATGCAGGCACTAGCCAGATCATTAGTGCTTCCCAGCGCGGCCTGGCACGGCTCCCTGCTGCTCCCGAAGGCTGGAGAGCAAGCCCCGGCCGCAGGCAGGCTGCAAACCCCCCCGCGCCCCACTGGCCCCGGCCCCGCCACTCACCAAGTCTCTGTTCCGGGAGATCCAGGTGTCCAGCAGCAGCTCCAGCCTGGCCTTGTGGAACTTCTTGGTGGTCTTCACCGCGATGAAGACATCCTGGGCGGTGATGTCCTCCAGGGCCGGCCTCGGGGTCCCCTCCCGGCGCGGGGCCAGGCTGCCGGCGTCCTGCGCCTCCCGCCTGCCCCGGCTCAGCTTGCTGAAGTAATCGGTGAAGCTCTTCACTTCTCGGGGGGCCAAGCCGGGCTCGCCCTCCGGCCGCTGCGGCTGGCGGGGCAGGCCCTCCGGCTCACCCGGGCTCGCCAAGCTCTGCAAAGCTCGCCGGCCCCCTTCTCCTCCCAGGTCCTCCACCTGCCGCTTCTGCTGATCCGCCATCAGGACCAAGAGGCAGGTGAACATGCACCCGACCAGGAACAAGAGCAGTTTCCTTCCGCAGCTCTTCAGCATCTTACCAACCCCTTACGCGGCTCAAGGCTGCACACAGCTGGACTGAAGCGACTCTGCCAATACCGCTCCGGGTGACTTCCAGATCAGCGGCCTCGCTAATCCCTGGCAGGTGTCACCGCCTGGTGCTATGCCCGGCTCTGTGCAGCGACTGCCCCAGTCCGCCCGCAGCTCAGCGGCAGCAGCAATTTAAAAACTCCTCTCCCCACGCCCCCAGGCCGAACTCCTATGCCAGGCTTTCTTGGAGGGGCGGGGCTCTCCCAGGCCGCGCCCCTAAAGGGGCGGGCTCAGAACGTAGCTACTGTCCTTTGGGCTCGTTCTTCTTTGGCGGCGAGTCTCCCACGTGGGCGCGCTGCAGGGGGCTGGGAGCAGACGCCGCGGTACTAGCCCGGCCATTGCCAAGTTCTCCCTTATACACCGGGCAGGTTGGGAGGCTGGTCCGGAGACAAAGCAGGAGCTGCGCTGAGTGGGTGTTTACAGACCAGCGCCGAGGTGCTGAGCTGGAGGGGGAAGGTTGTTGCAAGAGCTTTTTCTCTCCTGGCAATGCCATTTTTAAGGCAGAGTATTTCATGGGCATGGTCCAGAAACTCCAGCCCTATGCACAGTGCTTGTACATACATGTCACCTAATACAAGGAGTGTTATACACCCCCAAGAAGTGAGCCAGATAATAAGCATAATGATAATAATAGTATTATTATTAATAAACTACTTTAAATTGTAGCCTCAAGATATGCAAACATCTACCCTAAATCACCATGTGAGCCTCTTACTGTAATCCTTATCCTTCCCCACCCCATCCCTTCCCTGCTTGTCACATCATTAACGCTAGCTCCTGATCCCACCCTCAGATCTACTCTCACAGACCCCTCTTCCCCCATCCCCAACCTGGGTGGAGCAGAGCCCACCCTTCAGCACTAGCAGATCCGATTGCAGGATCAGGGCCTTAGGGTGTAAACTCCTTGGGGTGTAGACCATGTCTTGCTATTTGTTCTGTAACGTTCCTAGCACTCTTCTTGGTGTTGAAATAATAGTAATGTAGCAATGAGCACGTGCCAAATCCCCAGATTTGAGCACCCCTAAATGTAGGAGGTTTTAAAAATGTAAACTTGGAGCCAGATCCAAATTTTGCAAATGGATTCTCTCTTTAAATGGACTAAACCAAACTCCTGATCTGAATACCTTTGAAATGTAGAGCTTTCAAAGTCCAGATTCAAATGTTGCTGCTGGAGCTCATCTCTAATGGTTATACATTTGCAGAAGAAAGGTGTGAAAATCAGTCTCGGAGCCAGCTGTATTGCCCAATCGACTTAGCTTTGTCAGCTGAGCTCAGGAATTATGTAATATTATCATAGGGGGCATTTCTCAAAGTTTCTAGATACATTATTCCGTTGAGGCATCTCAGGGTAGGCAGTGAAGAAATTGCCTTCTCTACTTTGCATGTGGTACACCAATGCAGCCTTTACCAAACTGTCTCTGTCTGAGCAATCCCCTTGCCACCCACTTTCAGCTGTCTCTAGCCTCCAGTGATTCTTTCCTCCTTGCCTCTACACTTGCTGTTATTTCACAAAGGTACCTTCATCCTCATGATCTCTGTGGTGATGTTGAATAGTGTCTGTACAGCCCTATTCATTCCCTCCGTATCCCAGACTCACCATCCTCCTCCACTCACGCATGGCAATATCTTTAACTGAATGGAAGCTCTACAGTATCTTTCTCTGGGGAACTGTTCCCTGCTTCCTTGTGCAGGCGTTGTCAGCATTGCCTGCCCTGGCTTCTGTCCAGCTATTGCTGGCCCCAGACCCTGAGATTCTAAAGCTGTGTGTTGATCTGGGACTTCTACATGGCTGTGTAGTGTGACCAAACCAAACAGGAACAACCTTGTTATAAATTGAATTACCTCTTTGGTTTCTATTTCCCCCACTTTTCAATTTCTGCCTGATTTATTATGGCAGGCAGAACAGTCAATGCACAGGGACACTGATTAGCAGAGACCAAAGCAGGATTGGGCACAGTGGGGTTTTCTCACAACTGTATCCAAGAGGTTACCATGAAGCGGACCACCCAGATCACATACTCAATTCATACTGTAAAGTTTCTCACCGGCCTCTTCTAAGGCTGGCAGTACTAACCCCTCCCTACCCCCCACCACCACTTAATTTTATATTGATCAAATTGAGAATCAGGAGTTTGTTCCCATTCTTGCCTATGGGAGCCTGGGAAAAATCACAGGTTAACCTCTCTGGGTCCTGTCTGTACTAGGATATTTGCTGTGATTCCCCACTGTCTCCGCTCCACTTTACTGTAGGAGAGCTAGCATAGATGGTGCCCACTGGCATTTTAACCATGTCATGTTCTCCTGCTCTGAGCGAGGATAGATGACCTGGTGCTTCGAACACCAACTGCCACCTGGAGCTCTGCATACACAGTGGAGCTGAGATGGTGGGACATTTTAGCAAACATATTCCAGTGCAGCTATGTGCTTTCAGTTCCCCATCTGGACAATGATCCTTCTTTGTGAAGCTCTTTGAGATCTATGGATGAAAAGTGTCATGTAAAGTATTGTTACTGGTGTTTAGTTATCATAATCCTCCCTGGAACTATTACTGGCTGGGTACATGGGTTTGTTTCTCAGTGTATTTGCACTGTGCCTAGCACAAGGGGACTGAGTTTGCCTGGGGTCTGTAGGCACCACCATAATACAAATAATAATGGACTACAGCTTTTTGGGGAATGGACCTTGTCCCGTTCACTGTTTTATGCCATGTTCAGCTCTGATGCTGTGTAAACAATGCTACTGATACCAACAGAGACGAAGGCAGGGAGAATATTTTCCAAGGCAAGCATGACTGTTTGCATTTCCCCATATTTATGATATGCATTGCTCTGCTCAACCCTTTAATCATATTCCTGGTGTAGGGGGATGCACAGGAAGCCTTTAGACATGGGTTTGTTTTGCATGGCACAGAGAGAGTCTGAGGAGGGAGCCATCAAAAAAAACCTCAGAGAAGCCTTATTTTAATAGACATCAAACCAAACAAATACAGTAACCGAATCCCAAACTCATGACTAAACATTATTTCTGCAGCTTGGGGTTTTGATGTATTTTTTGGGTCTCTGAGTTGATTGCACAGAAACCTCCTGTCAAGAGGCTGCAGAAAAGCACCATAGGCAAGACCCTGAATAAAAAGAGAGCCTCTTTCTAAAGGCGCCAAAAGGGAGGAAATGTACTTTCTCCTCAGCCAGCTGCTCATCCATTCTCGAGGTCGCGGAAGTGGCTGGGGATCAGCGCTGCAGACAGATGTTCAGGTCCCTGTCAGGCCAGCTGCTGCACGGCTGCCAGCCTGCCGTCCATGCCAGCAGTCACTGCACAATGACAGCAACAATAACGAGTCTGTCTGCTGCTGGGCTCCAAACGATGTGTCAGGAGTCTGTGGAGTCTCAACACTGCAAACATCCAGACAAGGCTCCCAGTCTTCAGGGCACCATGTAAACTGATTACTGGAGCCTCCCCCCCCCCAGTCCCTGTTTGCTGCAGGCGGGTAGCTGGAGGTTTCAGCTGTATGCAGAATAGAACCTTTCCACCCAGGGTTAGTGGTCAGCCAGCTGATGCCAACTGCCTGGCAGGGGAGACGCCTGACTTTCTTTTTCATTGTTCCCTTCCTCTTTGGGGAATATGCTGAACTCCAGCTGCATGTCCACAGACTTCCTTTTCAGGCATCTCTCTTCTGATTCCGTCCTCACCCACAATATATAAGCCTCCTGCAGGAGACCTATTTCCCCACCTGAGCTCAGGAACGTCTAGCCGATGGAACAGCCTCTGGGAGATTCTTCTCCTCCCACCTGCTTGTGCCCATCCCAAGATCAACATGGTACCATCCAGGCAGGGCTGGCTTTAGGCCAATTCCACCAATTCCCCGAATCGGGCCCCGCGCCCAGTGGCAGGGCTGCCGGGGTGGGGGCAAGTGGCCGAGAATCCCTTCCCTGGCTAGAGGCTGCTTTTTAATTTTTACTCACCCGGCAGCGCTCTGGGTCTTTGGCGGCACTTCGGCGGCGGGTCCTTCACTCGCTCCGGGTCTTCGGCAGGACTTCGGCAGCAGGTCCTTCAGTGCCGCCGAAGACCCGGAGTGAGTGAAGGACCCACCGCCGAAGACTAGGAGCGCCGCCCGGTGAGTACAAGCACCACATGTTTTTTTACGTGTTTTTTTTTTTAGTCATCTGTGCCGGGGTCCCGTCGAAACTGTTCGAATCGGGCCCCGCACTTCCTAAAGCCGGCCATGCATCCAGGCCTTGGAAGCAGGAGACTGGTGTTCGTGATAAGCTCTAAGTTAATTCTTTCCTGCCCTGTTCATTTCTGTATAGCCACCGTGGAGTTTGGCATTCAATGGCATTAACCTGTCTCCACATATTTCTCTGTTCCCTGGGTAATCAGGGAGAGGCTAGCATTGCTAACGTGCCAGCTAAATGCATGTCTTAAGGGAGAAGAAAGGAGTATTGCTTATTTTGTCTTGCACCGACCACTATAGTGCCCCTTTCTTTTGACCTGCTCTGACCGGGAAAACGTGCTAGACAGACAGCCCTGGAGACTGGACTCTCCTCTATATACTCAAAACAGGTCCAGCACAGGAAGCAGGACTGCAAGTTCCACCCCCGCACACACACACTGCCTCACCAATGTATCCCAGCCCCGATCTAGGGGAACCACCTCTTGGAAGAGAGGGGAATTTGGGCTCTATGATGTCAGCATTTCTTCTTCTGGGTTCTTGCCAGCATGATGCCATTTACGTCCTTGGTCTCCTGCACAGTCAGGCTTGGCAGCCCTGACAAAGAGAGGCACTCTGAACTGGATTGTCTCGGCCTGCCTCCTAAACTTGAGCTGCCAGAAGGCAGCCCCCAGAGCGTATGCCCACCCTTGCTCTATAGCTGCAGGGCAAGAACAGAACTGATGAGCTGCAGGTTTATATTTGACATGGCTGAACCAAACCCACCCAACTCTTGTTCCGTTTGGATCCCCATTTGTGACTAGAGTAAGCTAGATGGGTCAGAGCAGTTGGGGCTGAATTCCCTCCCACTTTGGGGACATTAAACTCTAGCTCCAATATTTGATTGTGCAGGCCCATGTCCGGCCTTTAACTGCTGTTGAATCCAAAGAACGATCCCTTTCTATGGGCCTCTGAAGACAAATACATCTTGCCAGTGCTACCTCCGTCTCACCAAGTTTGAGGACCTCTGTCCTACAGGACTGTTGAGCAGGTGGCTTTTGCAGTTAGTTGTGCTCCTGAGGGATGAGTTGCAGTCTCCCAGTACTAATTAAAAAAATTGCAAATAAGCCCATAAGAGTAAAAGTGAATAGATCATCAGAGAGAAATGCTGGGCTTGGCGTGTATGCTCTGAACAATTTACATGCTTCGCTGGCTATAGCTTCGAAGCTCTCTCTTGAATACGTCAGTCGCTCTATTATTTATTATTATTTTTATATGCAACCACACCTGGAGGCCCTGGCCTCACTGGCCTAGGCACTAACACATTAAAAGTTGGCCCCTGCCCTGGAGAGGTTACAGTCTAAGTATAAGACAAGAAACACCAGGTGGATACATCAACCAAGGAAGGGGAGCACAAGGTAGCAATGAGATGCAATTTCAGATGTAGCCTTCTTCCTCCTTGGGTAATGATCTTTTTCTTCTTCTCATAGCACAAGAGACATTGCATTAATTACTGTTAGAAAAACAGTGACACCATATTTACCCTTCTGCGCTCTCCACTCTTGATTTTAGTTAACTTCTCATCATCGCTTTCTTGCTGTAGCACAATCAGGACTCCTGGGTTCTATTTCCAGCTTTGTCATTGATGTGATGTGTGACCTCAGGCAAGTCGGATTGGCCTCAATTGGGTTCAGGCCCTGCCGGCCTCAGCTTCACACATCCGTCTAATGGGGCCAGTAACGCTTACCCCACAGGGGTTTCGTGCGGCAAGATCCACATAAAGCGCTTTGAGATCCCAGGAGGAAGGCGGCTATAGAAATGCAAAGCATTATTATTTCATCAGGCTGAAGACGAAGCCTGAGAAAGGTTGAGCAAAAGACACAGCGAGAGGAGGAACAGCAGGGGATTTAGCTACTGAAAAGGAGTTGGGAAAAAAGCAGAAGAATCTCATTGTGTGTTGGGCAGAGGGGGTCACAAGCAAGTTAAACTGGTTAATGTATTGGAGCAGTTTCCTCAGCACTGCTGTAAGAAAGCAAAGCAGCACGACAAAAGGCCCAGGGAGCATTCTTGTGGTGAAAGTGGGCTCTCTTTAAAAGGATTTGATTTCTTTTCTGTCAATTGAATGGAATTTAGTGGTGACTCCTTCAGGTCTAAGAATTTTTTTTCTTTGGTGGTGGCAGCGGTGGGAGGGGATGATTTCTCCCCGCCTTCCCCCTCCCCTCCGCATTCTTCTCTGTGTGGAGACATTTACAACCCCCTTGCCCTGAGATTATATCCCTCATTGTTGCAGAGGGAGATTGGCTCAGGGAACACAAATGGTCCCGCCAAAACGCTGATCCCAAAAGAAAGCGAGGGGCACAGGGCCATCCCCGCTCGGCCTGGTTTCTCATGCTCACTATTCAGCCTGATTTTGGCGCGGGAGGGAAGTTAAATAGGGTGAAAGGGGAAGAAAAGAAGGTGTTAGAACATATCCAACTGATTAAAGGCTGCTCTCCAGCTCTCTCTGAGGCAAGGCCAAGATTGCTTCTCAAGGTCTTGCCAGCACAAGAAGTGTGTGTGTGTGTGTGTGTGCGCGCGCATGCATGTGTCTGCTTTCCTTTCTTGGGGAAACTCATTTTTAATTTTAAAAATATGATTCAAGCTAAAAAAGAAGGGGGGAGGGGAAGCCACCTGCAAGAATGATATGGGCATCACTAATCCAGCTTTCACAGATGGTGCATTTATACCATTCCCAACAGTGACTCTGGCTGGGAGAGGCTGGAACTGGACTATCCATGGCCCTCCACACAGCATTCATTCAGCACACCGATAAAGGCTAGGGTTAGACAGAGCCAACATTCCTATACCATTCCCGGCAGCGATACCTATTGGGAGAGGATGGGGCTGGAGGAGCTGTGAGACATCAGACTGCATTCAGCTTGCATCACCCGGGCAATATCTTTTTATCCCAGCTGACAGCAGAGAAGTGAGGCTGGGCATGTTTTTGGGATGGAGTGTTCTGGGCCACAGCATTGCCACGACAAAGTGAAATTAAAAGGCAACACACATTTTAAGTCAATAAAAGAAAATTGTTAATTTCACAAAGCTTAATTTACTCGTGGGACTCATTGCCACAAGATATTAATGAGATCAAAATTTCAGTAGGATTCAGAATGGGATTAGAGACTGAGGCTGGGATTTTCAGAGGCGCCTCTGAGAGTTAGGTACCCAAATCTCATTGCATTTCCGGGGGACTCGGACACTTAACTCCCTTAAGCTCCTTTGAAAATCCCACCTTTCTGAATAACACGAATAGCTGCAGCTACCTGAAGAGGGTAAATGTCGAGAAGGGATTAAAATGTCCATGCTTTAGGACATACACTGATAAGTAACTGCAGGATGCTAATAAAAGAACTTCCCCAGTGGGCTTATACTAGTGCCTACTTATCCATTATAGGGGTTTATGCGTTCTCTATAGCCCCTGGCACTGGCCACTCTCAGACTCAGGCTTCTGGACTGGGTGGACCGTTGATCTGACCCGTTAGAGCAATTCCTAGGATCCCAGACAGCACAGTGCTGACATTGTCCTGATAGTTCAAGGGTCTAGGGTTAGAGCACAGAACTGTGAGTGAGGGATGCCCAGATCTTCCACTGACCAGGCCCAACTCACACAGCCAGTCTGTGCCTCAGTTTACTGATTTGTAAATCAAGTGCAATTACAAATGTCCAGCGGAACAGCCTAATTAATGCTTGCCCAGGGCTTGGAATATTTCAGATTGAAACACTGATATTACTAACGGCTGAAATTATTTACTAATGAGGCCAACTAGACATCCCCAGAGAACTGGAGGGGCACAAATTCTGCTTGCACACTGCATTTAGGCCATGGATTTGCTCGTGTACAAGGCAGGGCAAAAGTGCTGCATGATGACATCACAGTTTATGGCACTGGGCGTGGAGGATGGCCTTATTGTCATGAGAGTAATTGGCCCTTGTAACCAGTGATGGGAGTCAGGAGACTTTCACGTTTGATGGCCCGATATTCCATTCAGTGCCGACTTCCCTAAATGGAGAGCCCTGGATTCCAGTTCTTCCCTGTCCTCCTCCGGACCTGTTCCCCTCCCTACTGCTTTTCCAGAGCTGAGTCGGGAGTAGGGAGGCTGGGTCACGCAGGCTGGGGGCAGGGGTCTCAGCAGGGATCTTGGGCATGTTGGCTCTTGTTCCTCTCAGCCTGCTGCACCTGTCAATGACCAAACCCCTTTCTCCTCCTTCTCATTGCATCCCTGCTCGTCTCCACAATAAATATCTAAGGAAGCAGCTGGTTCCCAGGTGACCTTCACCAGTCCCCAGAGGGTTAAAGGATTTGGTGGCATGTGCTGTAGCATGGATACCAACCTGTTGGGGTGATGCCACCCTTTTGAATGCAAGTGTTAAGGTTGGGAATCTGCAGGGAATGAGTTCACCAGCCCATTACAGACAAGGCAGAGGTAGCATTAGCAAGAAATGGCATCTGGTAGGTTTCTGATGCCAGTGCTTTGCCCTGAGTCTTGGACAAATGGGCCCAGGAAGGGCAGGACCAGGACATAAGGGAGGGATGAAGTGGAAGCAGGTGGAGGTGCTGTGACACCACAGGCGGAGTCAGACTATTGGCTTTGGACACTCCACACTTCACCCCAGCCCCCCGCACTTCACCCACATGTGCTGGCTGAGTGGGGGTCACAGACACCCCATGGCTGGCTGCCCTCTCCCACCCCCTTTTCTGTCAGGATGTGACATGAACTCAAGGGGTGAGGGAGGCACTATGGCCCCAAGGTCCTTCCTGGGTCCTGCACAGAGAGCAGGTGACCCATCAGACAGGCTCAGCTGTGCCCAGGTGGCCTGCAGCTCACTGCCACATGGAAGACTCCATTTCATCACGGGCCTGGGTCCCAAGGATCCTGCCATAATAATTCCCTTAGCAACCACAGGGAAGGACATTGTAGGGCCCCAGCACCCGTTGCTTTGAGGCCCAGATGTTCCTGTAGATTCACATGTGATGCAGTTGCTAGGCCAGCTTCTGCCCTCCTCTACGTGCATGCGACTGAAAACAGAGTTGGTTCTGTACTCAGTGCAGTCCCCGGTTCTGGTTATTCGCTTTGTTCCTTGTTACAGCCACCATGTGCAGTCCCTGAGTCAGGCTGTGTGTTGTGGTTATTTAATGGCTCTGGTCACTGGAGATGCTTTCTTGGTACAGTCACTTCCAGTCTGTCTGTGCGATTAATGGGCACAGCTTCTGTATGTGGTTTCCAAATGCAGCTTGCAGCGTCTCCAGCCTTCGTCACTTTCATTGGCTTCCTCTCCATCTCCAGAACTAATTCAAAATTACCCTTCTGCTTTCCAGAGCTCTCCACGAACCAGTGCTGCTCTCTTTCTTTGGCCTCACCCACCCACTCCCCTGGGCACCTGCCCTGCCTCTTCTCTGCCGCTTGCCTGCAGCTCTTGGCAGACAGAGGCTGGTGTCCCCCTCCTACTGACCTGCAGCCCCCTGCCCTGCAGCGACCTGGAACTGAAGCCAGAGTCTCTTTAAATACTTTTGCCTCTTTAAACCCTTCCAGGAGAAAGAGCAGGCCAAGAAGTCGGACAGGTCATGTTCAGACCTCAGCCTTGCTTTCACTGGGGTTGCAATGGAGGTTAGAAGTCCATGGACATACAATATAGAAGCCATGCAGATTCAATCCCAGCCTCCCTCTGGTGAATAGCACTGGCCCAGGGGACTGAGGCACCACCCCTACAGAAGTCCCTGGTGCAGGGGACATTCTGGGCAAGACAGGGGCATATGGCCAGAGGGAGGAGTGAGTTGAGGCGTGGCTGGGGTAGTTCTGCACCACAAGCTCCATAAGGGCAGTGGGAGATAGAAGTTAGGGCCACCTTAGCCTCTGCCCTGGCAGCTCCTAAATAGGGGAGACGCATACTGTCACCCCGCAGTCCTCGTGCCAGCCCTAGTGCTGGCGCAGGAATGAACTCGGCTGAAAGTATAATGGGAATCCCACTCCCAGCTCTTCCCCCTTTGAAATAAGCCTCAGTGTCTCTCCCCTTAGTGCCGTCCCACAGGGACATGCACCTCCAGCCTGCTCCTTATGCACAGTATAGCTGCAGGGAGCTGAGAGAATCCCAAGTCTCTACTCCAGATTGCCCAAGAGGTCCTGAGTTGCCACTCTAAAGGCCCCACTCTTTGCGCTGCGATCAGGTGGGGATGCTGGGTAGACCCATGGCAGTCGTAGCCTCTACAATTGCGAGTGCCACTGGTATGTCACTGAGGCTTCATTATGCTCTTGACAAGCTACATCTAAATGTTGGCTTCTCCCAGGCCCCTGGAATAACTGGCTTTTCCCTGGCCCCCATAGTTCTCGGCTTCTTCCAGGCTTCCAGGTCCCCGGCTGGGCAGTTTGTGATTTGTCAGAGGACTGAGAATAGGTGAATTGGTGAGGTGACATTTAGTCAGAGCTTTCCCCTGCCGTTCCTTTGTGGTCCCAGCAAGAGACTTCTCCACTGCCAACCACAGAATTTGCCTGCCCCTTCCCCATTCCCCTTGCAAATGGGCATAAAGTAACTTCGTTTTTCATTGGATGTTAGTTTAAACAGGCATCTAACTGCTCAGACTTTGCATGATTTCAGGGAGCTCTTTATTGGAGTAGAAGAGAGGCTGATATTGCTTTGTGAAGGGGGTGGGAGTTGGGGGGTGGAAGACAGGATTAAAACAGCTCATTAGAATTTCTGTTTTTGGAAAGCTCACAAAAATGTTGATATGTAGCATGACTAACACAGTGCAAATGTCAGCCCTGGTCTGTGATTAGGGGCTCTCCCTCTGCTAGCAACAAGCTGGCTCCCTTTTAAGGCAACACTATACAAGAGGCACAATGCATGAATTCCAACGTGGAACGCTAATTGTTCCCCATTCGCTGCTGTTAATTGCTCGGATGAAATGCTTCAGTACACTGGGCTGGAGCCCACATGATTTTCAAATTTAACTGGAAATTAAAAGCTGACACCAGAAAATAGAACGAGCTAATAGAAGTCGAGAAGAGAATCATGTTACCTAACCAGAGAGAGAGGGATACTACATCAACCTTTCAACCTGGTCTGCAAGGGACTCTGTGAAGCTAGTAGCTGGCTAGAAAGGGACAGCACCTTTCAGCATGCTAGATTTTGTGGTATGGAAGCTGTTTAGCCCCAGTGGGAGAGAGCAGAGGTTTGAGGTGCCATGACAGTTCTTACCTGTTGCAGGACAGAAGGAATGGGAGAGGCTAAACGGAGACATGCTCCCTCTAACCAGAAACAGTTGAAAGAGATCAGACATCTTCTTCCAGCTGTCCCGATGACCACTGTGAGGGTAACACACAGTTGAAACCTGTTTAACTCTTCACCTTAGTCCATGATTAGCAGATGCTGATCTGTAGCAGATAGCAGGTACAATGGCTCCATCACCTCATGGAAACAGGCTAAGGCGGGAAATGCAGGAAGTGGCTTAGTTTAAGGGATCTGTTCATCTAGTTGCTCACCATTTTGTCTTACCTTCTAGGGAAACTGGAAGTTTAACTATATTCTTCCTCTTGCAGATATTCATGTAAAACAGCTTCATCAGATTAATACACGTGGACACTTTGACCTTCGCTGCATTGGACTCCAGTGTGTGTGTGCTTCCTTTTAAAGAGATCAGGGTGAGAAGATGAATGAGACAGAGCCTGCATTCACCAACATTTCCTCAGAGCAGTTCCCAGGCACTCTGGGAGTAGTCTATACGTATAGTTGCTTCTGTATCCTTTGGGGTATATTTGTGGAGCTCCATCGACCGCAATGCCAATTTACACCCAGGGGAAATTTGGCACTGTCTGTGAAATCCTGGCTCCATTGGAATCAGTGGGAGTTTTAGGCAGGATTTCACCTTATATGTCCAAAGCCCCAATCTACAGAGGGTGAAAAGAGACTGTGGCTGACCAGGAAAGCTACAAAGCAAGGGATTGAGTTAACAACCTATCCCCTGCAGAAGAATATGGTTTTCTTACCAGTACCACTGGGGAACTGTGTCCTCCCAAACTCAGTGCAATGCCGCTGACTATGTTTACACACCTGCCTTTGCGACCAAAGCACAGGATCGTCTTGGGAACTTCACAGAAGCCACTCATCTCCTCTATGCAGAGTGGTGTGAAAAGCAGGGTTTACTATTGACTCCCTGTCTTTCCTCCCCATCCTTCCTAAGGACAGATCCTTCCTCTTCCCCCAAATATCCATGGCCCCCGGTAAGCCTGCATCCAGCCTGTGCAGTTATCTAGTGCAGAAAAAACAGCTAGTATAGAGGAATCACTTTGCCCATCACTGAAGTGCTGCCATCTCTGGAGTGAAACCCAGCAACACTACAAGGTATCTCTTTATAAAGGCAAATAGGCAAATCCAGTAGCCAAGAATTCCTTCCATGGGGTTCATAGCTCACCTTATGCGACACCCCAGGATCACTGTGGTTGGCAAGAAGTTGCCTGGCTTGCCTATGCCAGAGAAACTTGATTTACCATTCCCAGTTTGGTGCCTCTTGCATGCATGTAACCCACTACTTTTCCATGTGCTAACGTTCCCAGTGGTGCACACAGGCAATCATGCAACTCTTTAGATTAGCCTTGCCCTAATCAAAACTAACTGCTGTGTGGTTCTCCCTTGTGGCAGTCTCCCCTGGTGCAGAGCCAGCTCTTCTCCTAGGCAGTGTTATTGTGCCAGGTCTGGGGACTAAGCTCAATCATTACAGTGCGACACAGCAGGATTGTGGTGCTGCTCTAAATGCAAACTTCAGCGCAACCTAAACTACAGTGGTGCTAGTGACACCTCCATAATGTATGTGCTTGGATGGCAGCTTTCACCTGGATGCACTTTATGGACTGATTGCACATGCTATATAGGTGGCATAATTCTTCCCTCAGCAACCTAGTGAGGTATCACCTGTGGCTGGCTCCACCTTCTCCTTTGGGGTGATGTGTGTTGCCCTTGCACAAGTTTTCAGGTGAGGCGGGGGTGGCTCCTTCCTTCCCACCCAGCTTCCCACAAGGGCCACTGACATTCTGGCATATGGTATATAGGACTCACTTCGCCCATCACTAAAATGCAGCCACCTCTGGAGTGAAACCCAGCAATGGCTTCACGCCACACAGCAATGTTAGGAGTAGGGTGACTAGATAGAAAGTGTGAAAAATCAGGACAGGGGATGGGGGGTAATAGATGCCTATATCACAAAAAGCCCCAAATATCGGGATTGTCCCTATAAAATCGGGACATCTGGTCACCCTAGTTCTGAGGCAGTTTAGGACAGGAAGTGAAGAACAGGTTATCCATTTGAAACTAGCAATGCAGACCAGACCAGAGGATAAAGTCACAGGCTGGGCCTAAGGGAGCCTACAGGTGGGGGAAGGGCATATGTTCCTGTTTTGCAGCACTTGGCTGCAGCAGTGAATGTTTGTATACTTTGGAAGAAGGGTGGTGAAAGCAAGATCAGATGGGTGAGTGCATCTCACTGGGCATATCCGTGTTACTTATGATTGTCTCTAGATTGGAGAATTGAGGCCATTAAAGGAACTTACCCTGTGGTCAGATACTCCATTTTAGCCAATTACAGTCCCGGCTGTGTGTGCAGCCTATCAGCCAAGGAGGGTTGCCAATACCTCCAGGAGGTATTCCTGGAGGTTTCATCACAAGGCATAATCTCTCATTAAAGATTAATCTGTAATTCCTGGAGACTCCAGGGCAATCTTGGATGGTTGGCAACCCTACAGCCAAGATTCAAACCAAGACTTTGATGAGTCACTGAGAGCTGCTATACCAGGTGGAAGTCTTCCTGGAAACTCAGCTGGTAGTAAGTGTGCTAAGTATCACTTTGCTGGAAGCTGATCTTGCATTTATCAGAGAGAAGGGAAGGCAGAACACAGATCATGTTTGAGCATATATGATCATCAGTGAATACAGTGCATATGACTGCGGAGAAATCCTAAGAAAAACCATTCATTTCTGGCTATGTGGGAGTGCAGGTGATGGCAAATTCCCTGACACATTTGTACTGTAGCAGGGGTGAGCAAGTCCCTACAGTCATTAAAATGAGCACACCCATTCCTTAAGGCAAGTCTACTCACAAATATGCGGTTTGCATTATAAAGGGATTTATTCCAAAGAAAGGCTCTAGGGTGAAAAAGTACTGCTGTGTGTCTCTTTTTAAAAAAAATTCTTTGTAAATGCAAATTGAATGCTTGTAAGTCAATATCTGCTCTTGTGATATTGGCATGCACTGAAATAGTTTCTCAACAAAAACATACTGTAACACAGCTGCTCGTGGATCTGGCTAGTTGAGAAGTACTCAGCTCCAATTGTGAAACTCCATTAAAACTGTATTTGTTTAAAGCCCTTGGGGAGTCGGAGTCGTTTATGACAAGTCCTTCTTTCCATTCAAATCCACCAGAGCTACGCAATGTCCTCAGGGTAGCTAACTCAGCATGGAACAGCCTCTTGGGGAAGGGGATAGTCTGAGCCTCAAACACACACAACTCAGAGCAAATCCACACAGCAACAAGATGAACTTTCAGAAAATTCCTTCAGAAAACGGATGCTTTTTGAAGAGTAGCCAAATGAACACCCCAGAAGAAATGGGCTTGAATATTGTCTCTTGTACCTGCAGATTCCTAGGCCAAAATGTTCAGCCATGGCCACTGATTTGAGGTGGCTATGTTTCTGCATGCTCCCTGGGGACTAGTATTACTGTATTGAAATCACTTCAGCACCTAGAGGGCCCAACTGAGATCGGGGCCCCATTGTGCTAGGTGCTGTACATACACATGGTAAGATATAGTCTCGGCCCAAACAGATTCTAATCTAATCAGACAAGCGGAAGCCAGTGGGCCAGTCTGTTGGCCTGGGAAGGTAGACAAAAGTTCCCAACACCCGCTCAGGCCAAGACCCTTTCCCCAGGGCTGGCTTTATTTACAAACAGTAGTGCAAGTAGGGTGGTACTCTCCAATACGCAGTACCGGCAAGAGATTTTTAGGGGGTACGGGGTACCAGAAAGACTTGGGGCTAGCCCCCCCCTTCTAGGGGTGGGGTGGGGCTGCGCTCTGCTTTGTTTAAGTTTGTTAGCATATGTATTGTGCTGTTAAAGCCATATAAAGAATGAATGCCCTCCCTAGCTGTGTTCTGCTCCTTTACGGAGCAGAGCGCAGCCCCAAGTCTTTCCGGTACCCTGTACACCCTAAAAATCTCCTGCCGGTACTGCGTACTGGAGAGTACCACCCTACTTGCACTACTGTTTGTAAATAAAGCCAGCCCTGGGGAAAGGGTCTTGGCCTGAGCGGATGTTGGGAACTTTTGTCTACCTTCCCAGGCCAACAGATTGGCCCACTGGCTTCCGCTTGTCTGATTAGATTAGAATCTGTTTGGGCCGAGACTGTATCTTACCGTGTGTATGTACAGCACCTGGCACAATGGGGCCCCGATCTCAGTTGGGCCCTCTAGGTGCTGAAGTGATTTCAATACAGTAATACTAGTCCCCAGGGAGCATGCAGAAACATAGCCACCTCAAATCAGTGGCCATGGTTGAACATTTTGGCCTATTTAACAGCCAATTTAACAGCACAATACATGCTAACAAATATGCACAAAGGCTTTGTTTAAGTTTTGTTAGCATTTGTATTGTGCTGTTAAATTGGTCAAGAGTCCTCAATGGGGTCTGTGGGGGCGGGGGGAGAGAAGATGTTTAAACAGTGTTTTTGATTCTGTTTCTCCCCATTGGTCTGAATTATCCATGACATTCATACTGCATCACATCAAGTCCAAATCATTAGAGGAATGCCTCTGCTTGTACTGACCAGAGGATGTTTGGATTCTGATGTCAGCCCAATCGTGCAGCCTGACAGGAATCAGGTGTTGTCCCCAGTGTACATAGAATTCTTCTTTGCAGCCAAACTAGTCTAACATGCATTTTGCTAATTGGAACTGGAGCAGCAAAACAAAGAAAACAAATAACCTCATTTTCCAGCTTTGTGGGTGAGAGAACTATAAGTGAAGATTATAATGCCGGACACTGACGGCCTTAAACCAGCTGCCTCAGGAATCTGCCAAGAACTTTGCTGAAAATATGTCCCTCATCTTAGCAATGGAGCTAAGACTTATCACACATCTGCCCACCTTTATTCGATCTGACAGCTTCTTCTGATCTGACAGCTCAGGCATTGTCAATTTCATCTAGAACAATTTACAAACTTGGAACCTAATCTTGTAAACCCTTAATCATTTGATCAATCCCATTGAAGACAATGGGACTATTTGTAAGTCTATGGACCACTTCTGTGGTAAGAGTTTGAGGAGTCTGTTCTGTTCCTATAAAGGAAGTTGAATCTCCCATTGAAATGCAGTGTTTGGGTACAATATCATAATGCAGTTTAGGATACAGTTCTACTTAAAATTTGTCTTTTAATAAGTCATACATATGCTGAAATGACTCCTCACCCAACTCCCATATTCCATATAAACAGACTGAAATACTACATATTTTGGGGGGAAAGTGAGTAGTTAAGCATGTTGATGTTTGTATATACAAACACCCATTTCATCACTGTACTGGAAAATATAGCTGACTTAATTTTCTATGGAATATGAAGAAAGTTTAACAGCTCCAATTGTTTTCTGTGGTAATCAGTGTGAACCTGAAAAAATTACATGCCTTCTAAGAGAGAAGAATCACTCCACACTTACTGAAAAAAAATTCCTTCTAACTGGTGTTCAGAAGAGTGCTACAAGACACATACATAACTTCCTGCGCAGAGGGCGGAGAGGAGACACTCCCACATTATGACCAGCAAAAAAAAAAAAAAAAAAAAATCTCAAAGAGGCAGAGGTTCACAGAATTGCAAACCTAAAAACCTGTGTTGTGCTTTAAACCACCTCAGCACATACAAGGTTTATGAACATTAAAAAGTGAACAGCAAAGGAACACTGAAGCCCATTAAACTGAATGTGTGCCAGCCCTCACTGACTAAAGGTGCAGTCACACCTGAAGAGCTAAAAATTAACCTTGCCCTTTTAAGCTAAATGGAGTCATGTCACCGGCTCCATCTCTGTCGTTACATAACAGATAAAAAACTCCAGTATCAGGGGATAGCCATGTTAGTCTGTATCTAAGAAAACAACAAGGAGTCTGGTGGCACCTTAAAGACTAACAGATTTATTTGGGCATAAGCTTTCGTGGGTAAAAACCTCACTTCTTCAGATGCATAGAGTGAAAGTTACAGATGCAGGCATTATATACTGACACATGGAGAGAAGGGAGTTACTTCACAAGTGGAGAACCAGTGTTGACAGGGTCAATTCAATCAGGGTGGATGTAGTCCACTCCCAATAATAGATGAGAAGGTGTCAATTCCAGGAGAGGAAAAGCTGCTTCTGTAATGAGCCAGCCACTCCCAGTCCCTATTCAAGCCCAGATTAATGGTGTTAAATTTGCAAATGAATTTTAGTTCTGCTGTTTCTCTTTGAAGTCTGTTTCTGAAGTTTTTTTGTTCAATAATAGTGACTTTTAAATCTGTAATAGAATGACCAGGGAGACTGAAGTGTTCACTTACTGGCTTTTGTATGTTACCATTCCTGATGTCCAATTTGTGTCCATTTATTCTTTTGCAGAGGGACTGTCCAGTTTGGCCAATGTACATGGCAGAGGGGCATTGCTGGCACATGATGGCATATATAACATTAGTAGATGTGCAGGTGAATGAGCCGTTGATGGTGTGGCTGATGTGGTTGGATCCTCTGATGGTGTCGCCAGAGTAGATATGGGGACAGAGTAGGCAACGAGGTTTGCTACAGGGATTGGTTCCTGGGTTGGTGTTTCTGTGGTGTGGTGTGTAGTTGCTGGTGAGTATTTGCTTCAGGTTGGGGGGTTGTCTGTAAGCGAGGACTGGCCTGCCTCCCAAGGTCTGTGAGAGTGAGGGATCATTTTCCAGGATAGGTTGTAGATCGTGGATAATGCGCTGGAGAGGTTTTAACTGGGGGCTGTATGTGATGGCCAGTGGTGTTCTGTTATTGTCCTTGTTGGGCCTGTCCTGTAGTAGGTGATTTCTGGGTACCCGTCTTGCTCTATCAATCTGTTTCCACACTTCCCCAGGTGGGTATTGTAGTTTTAAGAATGCTTGATAAAGATCTTGTAGGTGTTTGTCTCTGTCTGAGTGGTTGGAGCAAATTCGGTTGTATCTTAGGGCTTGGCTGTAGACAATGGATCGTGTGATGTGTCTTGGCTGGAAGCTGGAGGCATGTAGATACGTATAGCGGTCAGTAGGTTTCCGGTATAGGGTGGTGTTTATGTGACCATCACTTATTTGCACTGTAGTGTCCAGGAAGTGGATCTCTTGTGTGGACTGGTCCAGGCTGAGGTTGATGGTGGGGTGGAAATTGTTGAAGTCCAGGTGGAATTCTTCAAGGGACCTCCTTTCCGTGGGTCCATATGATGAAGATGTCATCAATGTAGTGCAAGTAGAGGAGGGGCACTAGGGGACGAGAGCTGAGGAAGCGTTGTTCTAAGTCAGACATAAAAATGTTGGCATACTGTGGGGCCATGCGGGTACCCATAGCAGTGCCACTAACTTGAAGGTATAAGTTGTCCCCAAATCTGAAGTGGTTGTGGGTGAGGACAAAGTCACAAAGCTCAGCCACCAGGCGTGCTGTGGCCTCATCAGGGATACTGTTCCTGACAGCTTGTAGTCCATCCTCATGTGGAATATTGGTGTAAAGTGCTTCTCCATCCATGGTGGCCAGGATGGTGTTTTCAGGAAGAACATCAATGCATTGTAGTTTCCTCAGGAAATCGGTGGTGTCTCGAAGATAGCTGGGAGTGCTGGTAGCGTAGGGTCTGAGGAGAGAGTCCAAATAGCCAGATAATCCTGCTGTAAGAAAAACTCCAGTGGGGCATGGTGCTGGCACATAGGGTCTCAGGTACGTAGTGTGATTTTTCAGAATCTCTTTTGGGAATAGTCATGTAGGTGAAATAGCTGGTACTTATGATTATGCTATTTCTATGCATGTATATTCATCTTGGTATCTTAAGTTATGAATATTAGCTCCGTTTACTACATGTTTGCTCCTGTGGTAACATCCACAAGGTATTTAGCCAGCACATGAAGGGATATGTCAAGTTGAATGGCCCATTAAGGAACACTTAGCTCACAATGGACCTTGGAAAATGCCTGTCTACACTTAATGGACTTTTTGTGAATGTTCTAACTAGAACATGGGTGGGGGTGATGGACATGTAACTTGCCCATTTGACTCCAAACACCATCTTTCACAGTAAGAATAGATTTCCCTTTACTTGTCCCTTGGCAGCAGCTAAAAGGCCCTGGCTTGGATACATATCCATTTTGCCTCTTTCCTGCTCCAGCCTCTGGACTATGAACATATACTAATGGGACCATTCTAACCAAGGGACTGAGGACTTTAAGGTAATCTGAAGCCTTCATATTTCCTTGATCCTTTGCAGATGAACTTATGAGTTGGATATGGTACAGAGACTGTTCCAGCCTCATAGATTGCTGATTTCTCCCTTGCAATGGACAAAGATCAGATATCTGCTGACTTCCTCACATGAGTCAGCAGCCTTTGGTACCTGTAGTATAAGCAGCATAGCCCTTGCTTGAGTGGTTTTGTTCTTTCCTCTCCAAATGTCAAAGCCTGTTCCCATTGAACTTAATAGCAAAACTCCTTTTGATCTCAATGGGAACAGGATTTGGCCCCAAGAGATCAGAGAATGTGATTTTGATCAATTGCTTATCTGTCCAGAGACAGTTCTCAGGCACGTTCTGCCAGGTTGATTTTGATTGCCCCTCCTGTATGTCAGGCTGAGGAAAATAAGAAAACAATTTGGGCTGTAGTTCTATCAAGACGTACATGGCACACTCAGTTCTATGCCTCTTTTCCATCAAACCTAGATGGTGCAGCATCTTTGCTTTCCTAGTGCCTGGTGGAGAGCAATACTTAGAGAAAGGCAAACTGGCAGAAGCTTAGTTTGGACATAAGGGAGGCACTGATAGTGTGTTAAGGGAAAGTGGGGTGATTGTCCTTCCTAGCCTTTTATTTAAGAAGTTTTCAATTTGGGGTGCTGCTGGATCCTCAATGACACCTGGAAGTACAGTGGCACCAGGGGCCCAAAGCATTGTTTTACAATGATGCACTTGTAAAATTTTAGCCAGGTAAGAGGGATGTTGGATGGGACGGGGAGAGCGTGGCCCCCCCGGGCTGGGGGCGGGGCAGGGAGGAGTCACATGGAGGGTCACATGGGGAGGTCACGTGCCCTCCCTTGTATCCTTCCCATGAGTGCAGTACTGGCAAGAAATGATTTCTATTTGCACCACTATTTGCAAACAAGGGCAAACAAACTCAAAATACTGGGGTCTCATCACCCAAGGCTTTACCAGCTGGGTGGGGAGAGGACCCACACCCTTCCTGGCTAATATGGAGAGACCAACACCAAGGATCTCTTAATTCTGGGTCTCTCCTGCCTCCTGTCCAAGCCTAAGAGGCAGGAAGCCTTATATCTGGCTTCCTGTAGGCCAGCTGTTTGCTCCTAGTCACATGCCCTGTGATTACAGCTCCCAGTTTTAGCAGGCCTAAGAGCTGTAACAGATGCACTGGGATGCAGGCATGAGCCTCCAGGCTGACCACCCTGTTATAACAAGCATAGGCGCCGACTCCGTGGGTGCTCTGGGGCTGGAGCACCCATGGGGAAAAATTAGTGGGTGCTCTGCACCCACCGGCAGCCAAGCTCCCCGCCCCGCTTCACTTCACCTCCGCCTCCTCCCCTGAGCGCACTGCATCCCCATTCCTCCCTCCCAGCGCTTGCCACCACCAAACAGCTGTAACAAGCTCCGGGAGGGACGGGGGAGGAGGCGGGGAAGAGGCATGGCTAGGGCGGGGATTTGGGGAAGGAGTCGAATAGGGGCAGGGAGGGGGCAGAGTTGGGGCGGGGACTTTGGGGAAGGGGTTGGAATGGGGGCGGGAGGTGTGGAGTCGGGGCAGGGCTGGGGCAGAGGGGATTCGAGCACCCACTGGCGCCATTAGAAGTCGGCGCCTATGATAACAAGACAGACAAAGAGAGGGAGAAAGGAAGTATCATTGTCTTCATCTCACAGATGGGAACCTAAGGCACAGAGAGATTAAGTGTCTTTCTCAAGGTCACATAGGGCGTCTGTGGCAGAGCTGGGAATTCAACCTAGTTCTTCTGTGACCCAGTCCATTGCCTTAACTACAAGATGTCCCAGCCTTGGACAAACCCCAAATCAGTGGCTACTGTTAAAAAATGCGGTCATAAAAATGGGAGCGGGGGAGACACATTCTTCCATTAAAATCCCATTGATTAGGGCTACATATGCCAAAAAGGTAAGAAGGAAAAGGATTTAGTGCTTGTGAAAGGGGCTGGACTGAGAGCTCCTGATAATAAAATCTTCTCTCTTTATCCACAGAGTATACAGTATCCTCTTTATCCAGGCCCATCAGCTGCAATGCCAGTCTCCCTTCACTGTGTGTTTGAACCCTGAGCCAGAGGGAAAGCTGCTGGGATGAGAGGATAATTTTTTCCTATTTTCTTTGAGGCCGTGTCTACACAGAGGGGAATAGCTATTCCAGAATGAAAGGGTGGGTACTCTTCTCCGGAATAAAAGTCACCTTCTGATACTGATCTCCTTTGTAAAGTGCTTTGAGATCTGCAGCTGCAAAGTGTCCTATGAGAGCTATTATTATGCCAGAATAATGACTCTGCTTTGGAAGTGCCCTAATTGTTCTGGAATAGCGTGTCCACACAGGGAGCTATCCCACAATAGCTACTCTAGTCAATTTCCCCATGGAAAACCACCCTCAGTCACTGGCCTCTCTTCTGAAACTGCCAACCCATGAACCATGGAGGTGATGTGGACACCTGCCCATTAGAATCAGGATAGCAGCAGCCAACTTCTTTGAGACAGAGCCCTGAAGAGCCGTCAGAGAGGAACAACCTTTGTTCACTATTGTCCTAGGCTGGATTCAAACTGGCAGTGAAGCAGCAAGAGGAAACCATAATATACCATTATCCTCCCACTGCTTCCCTTCTGTAACAGCACTTGTCCGCTTGCAAACCAGAAAAACACAGCAAGACATCACAACATGCTGCCTGAGCCCATCAGCTTTGAGCATGTGCCAGGGCAGGTGGCTATTTACCACAGTAGGTGGATGTATGGCAGGGCCGGCTCCAGGCACCAGCCAACCAAGCACGTACTTGGGGCGGCACCTTGTAAGGGGCGGCCAATCTTCGGATGGCGGAGTGGCGCTCAGGGTTTGTTGTTTTTTTTTTTGGTTTGGCGGGATGGCGCTCTGGGGGGTTGTTTGTTTCGGCGGGGCAGCACGGCGCTCGGGGGGGGGTGTTTCGGTGGGGCTGGGTGGCGCTCAGGGGGGTTGTTTCAGCGGGGCAGGGCGGCGCTCGGGGGAGGTGTTTGTTTCGGTGGGGCAGGGCAGCGCTCGGGGGGGTGTTTGTTTTGGCGGGGCAGGGCGGTGCTCAGGGGGGGTTGTTTTGGCTGGGCAGGGCGGGGCTCAGGGGGGTTGTTATGGTGGCGCGGCGCTCGGGGGGGTTGTTACAGCGCGGCGGGGCGGCGCTCGGGGGGGTTGTTTCGGCTGGCCAGTGCGGCGCTTGGGGGGGGAGGGGTTGTTTCGGCGGGGCAGCGCTTTTTTTTTTTTTTTGCTTGGGGCGGCAAAAAAGTTAGAGCCGGCCTGATGTATGGAATAGAGTCCCGTAAAACACGAACTGTAGTGAAGGCAAAAAGACAAACTGCAGGTAAATGCACGGCCAGCAGCCATCGCCTTTCCCATTCCCCCTGTACTCTGAGCTCCCTTTGGGTTAAAGCCCCTTATTGTCCTTGGACAAGAGAAAGAAAGAGCATCAATGTGGAATTCACAGCAAAGAGCTCAGGAAAACAGGGCAGCAGAGAAAACAGGCCCTTCTGTTTCCTTCTTGATTTCACCCAAATAATACTTGGCATTTACATGAGGGATTTGTGCTTAAAACACACAGTCATACCCACTTGACAGATTCATGTCAGAAGGCTGGGCAGGAGAGCTGTGTGTGAAGGAAGGATTGGAATAGTTTAGATGAGGGATTTTCAGCCTGGGGCTTGCAAACCCAAGAGGAGTCACAGACAGGTGACAGGGGGGTCACAGTCACACTCCCTCCCCTTACTGCTAACTAGGAGGGACGATCCTGTCTATCCCTGCTATAGAAAAGGTAGGAAACCACTGGTTCAGGTCCACACCACCTCCTGCAATGGATGATGATGGTCAATTTACAACTCGTAGGGTTGACAGGACAAGCAGCTCTGGTTACTTTCAGACACTTGGGAGTGTTGTCTACCCTTCCCCAGGCTGACCCATCACAACAGCACAAAGTAGCAGCAGGTACAAATAAGAATCGTAGAAGAACAGCGATGATAAAGCTTCCCAAGATGGCTGTCATCATGCTCTGTCCGTGTGCTGCCCCCTCATTCCAGTCCTCTCAGTTTAAGCTTCTGATGTCTCAGTCCCTTCTGGTGTGTGCGGAATGCATGCCTGTTAACTCTGGCCATCCAATCCATTCACATGGTTCCTGCACAATCTCTCAAGGGCAACAGAGGGTGTTTCTCCTCTTTTCACTTCAAGGAAACTCATAAGCTGGTTTCACATTTGTTTTTGTTTTAAACTTGAGGCTTTGCAGATATTAAAATATAATCCGGGAAGAATTTGCTTTGTGAGGGAACCATGTGGGATTATTTTTGGGAAGGAGGTCAATCGGGGGGCTGATAGGGGGAGGGGGGAGAGATTTTCATTTCCCCTCGGTGTCCCTTTGGGATCCATGTTTATTCTTGCCTAGAAACAATAGCAGCTGGTATGGGAAAAAAGTCAGAGACATTCAAAATATTCCAGCTTTCACAGAGCCTCCTGAGCAGAGAATATGTGTGAAGCAGAAACACTAGACCATGCCATCTTGGGAGACCAGGGCTGGGAAAAGAAAAAGGCCTCCCAAAGGGGATGGATGTTGGGGAGAAGCAACACAGGAATATCAAAGTGGTTTAGACCAGGCTGCTACTTCACAGATGACAGGGCAATAGGGACCCGGGGAAGAAAAGTATTAAAACAAAAATTGCTTCTGCTATTGGGTTGTTGAGCCTGGTATAAAGAGTTAGTACTCTGTGCTATAGGTGAAGGGAGGAACAAAACACTGGGTATAGGAAGCCATGAGCCCTCTCTAAATCCAGAGACATGTTCAGGAGATAAACAAGAATTCTAGAAATGTAGAGAGGCTTAAGGTGATTACCCAACACATGAGGAAATAAGGGCAAAACCCAGATCGCAGTGACAGAGGAAGCGCTAAAAGGGCAGGCTGATAAGAGCAGTGAGGTCATCACAGCAGAAGTATTGTAGGAAGACTTTCCGAACATAGCTAGAAGACCAAGTTACGCTTACACCCAGCTACATCAGAAGCTGTGTCCTGTTTTTTCAGCGATGTGTAGGCAGTGAAGGTCTTCTTAGCCCAATATTTATATTTGATATGAACAGAGGGCCAGATTCATCCCTGATGTAATTACACTGAAATCAGTGGAGTCATGCCAGGGTTAATCATTTGACCTAAGATCCTGCTATACAGCACTAAGCATTTTGCTTTATTTTAAAGGGAAATGGCTGGTTTGATAATTTTTTTTTAAGTATTGGGTGGTGCAAGCTATTCCCTGGGTTTCAAAACGTGGGTGGCCCTGACTCGTAAATTCTTATAGTTTGCATACGGACCTTACACCACGTTGGGCAACCCATTTAATGGAAACAGCAGGCTCTAGGGGCTTTGGCTACACTGTATTAATAGAAGCCCTTATACACTATACTTTTAGAAAACGCGAGCCAGAGCTTTAGCTGATGTCAAACTGTGTAGCTCTGCTGACTTTATTACAGAGATACTGACTGATAGCCACTGAGGGTCTCAACCCTTGGGAATGTGCATTTGAAGCCATTCAAAAGAGCCATTTCTCTTGAATGAATATCAGTACGGGACATGGACCATAGTCAGAATGAATTTGAGAAAGACAAGCTGTCATCCTGGCTGTGGATTTAAGTATGACCCACAACATATGGTGAGACCACATTTTCTGCTATACTAAATATCTTTTAGGACTGCAAGGCACACTAGTGGGATGGTCTCCAATCCACTCTAAAGCCAAATGAGTTTGGGTCAGATGATTTGTTTGGGTTCCTGATATTTTGGATTCATCTAAGGTTGGCAATTAGGATGCATTCTGCCCTTGTTGTCTGGTCAGTAGCAGTTGTATGTTCAGACTGCTCTTGCTCTGCTAAGTCAAGAAGCATCCCGAAATCTCTGTGTGACGCACAAGTTCAAGGCTAAATACACTATTGTCCCATAATTCTCTGAGCTACCACTTTGGCCATTTGAACCTCCACTGAGATTAGTAAACACAGAAGTCCCAAGTATAAAATCCAATAAGATGGCCAAAATAAATGTAATGATCTTGTGAGAAGGGTCACAATTTTCTTTGTGGCTGTTACTGAAGCATTTTGGCAAAGGACAAGGTTCACTTCTTTGCCGGAAGTCTTCCATCAACAGCAACAACATAACGGCCAAAACTTGGCTCAGCAATGCTGTTTCGGCACTTAGGTCTTCAGTAGCCTGTTTGAGTAGTCACAGCACAGTTGACGGGTTTTCTATCACAGTCCACTCTAGCCACCAGAGCGATTCATCATGGTCCCCTTCTAAGGAAGCATCCTGGAATGCCACCACCATTACCTCATTGGCAGTCTCACTACCATGTAGAATTCCATTGGGTAAGTACATCCTGAGCGCGTTTGCCTTGGGATTTGCTACTCTGCGTTTGGCATCCTTTCAGAAGTTCCCCTTATGAAGCCAATAGAGAACAGCTATATCTTTTCCTTGCAGTTATATTAGACCCATCGTCCCTCTTGGATCACATGCCAGAAAACCAGACTGAGCTTCTCAAGACTCATTTTCCTGTGAGATGTGTTTTTTCCAGTGAGCTGTAGGAAGAGGAATCCGACGCAGAAGGAGACTGTGTGCATTATGATTGTTTGTGCTGTTTGCCGCTTGATCAGATTTGTTCCTCTATTTCGTTAACCCTTTGCTGCTCTTCCTCCTCTTGTGCTAGATGGATCGCTAGAGCCCTCCACTGAATGGTACTTTTCCCAGTGGTTAATTAAAAGCCCTTGAAATCAATGGAAAGACCAGCATTGACTCCAGGGAGCTTTGAATCAGGCCCTGTCGCTAGTAGAAAACCCTTAGTTCTTGCCTCTTCTGAATGCTGTTGGAAAGGGCTGAGCTGAACTGGGCATGCGCTCAGCACTGCTTCCCAGGAATCACTGGGAGAAGAACAGGGGTAAAGAGGACCATGTGTGAATGGACACATGGAGCTGATCTGCTTTTCTCCACTTGGACCAAGGAGAGGGAGGTGAGGAGGACTGGATTCTCCAACGCTGTTTGAAGCAGGTGCACAGCTGATAGTAGCTGCACATATTAAAGTGTTTGTTTGGCTTTCCAGAAAGCCTTTGATAAAGTTCCACATGGCAGGCTCCTGCTGGAACTATACAAGCTCCAGGAATCATGGGAACAGGAAGAACCATCTGTCCATCCGTGAGAGGACTCGAGAGAGAGACTGATCAGCCAAACGTCCACATGACTCATTTAGCTAATCACAGATCCCTCCACCAGGAATAAGGAAGGAGTGAACAGAAGATTTTTCCCTGCTTATGTCCAGGCATTATGAAGGAAGCAGAACTGAGAGCTCCACATGCACTATGCCTGGGTAGGGTTGGTAGACTGAGGTTGGCAGGAAGTCAGGAGAGGGAGATAGAAGGCAAACCTGTGCCCATGGAGAATCCTGTAAACCCTTTCATAGTCACTGTGGTGAGCTGCCCTTTATTTCCTCTCTGGCTGCTGGGTGAAGAATGTTTGCTCAGTAACACATCCAAAGAAACCAGCTGTGATCCATTACTCTCAAGTCACTGGTCTAATCTTATAGCAGCACCCATTGCTGGGCCCTGTGAGGATGTCTTACCTAAGATGTCTCCTGTGTAATCCTATCATCTGCCTTCCTATTCCCTTCATCCAGGCCAGTGCAAACATTTAGAAACACCCCTCTTCATGCAGACTCGGCCTGTCATGCCTACGCCCACAGAGAGCCCTCTCTGCACTCCTAGGCTGTTAGGTAGTCCAGGGGATCATTCCTGACAGAGCACCCCATTACAAATCTCTGCCTTCGCAGTTCCAACCTGTTATGCACCCAATGTTACACATTTCCAGCCCATTAGGTGTGGAGGGTGATCATCCACCACCATCCCAAAGAGAGGCACCACATGATTTTATATACACTGTCTGCACTGCACTGTACCTGCAGGGGGAGTCACTCCTCACTGAGAAGGTGTTTATACTCATTGACTTTAAGGTCAGAAGGGACCATTGTGATCATCTAGTCTGACCTCCTGTACATCACAAGCCACAGAACCTCACTCACCCACCCACTCTTGTAATAGACCCCTAGCCTCTGGCTGAGTTACTGAAGTCCTCAAATCATGGTTTAAACACTTCAAATTACAGAGACTCCACCATTTACACTAGTTTAAACCTGCAAGTGACCCATGCCCTATGCTGCAGAAGATGACCCACTCCCACCCCCCGGTCTCTGCCAATCTGACGCATGGGAAAATTCCTTCCCGACCCCAAATATGGTGATCAGTTAGACCCTGAGCATGTGGGCAAGACCCACCTGGCAGATACCTGGGAAAGAATTCTCTGTAGTAACCCAGAGCCCTCCCCTTTTAGCATCCCATCAGCGGTCGTTGGAGATATTTGCTGCTAGCAGTTGCAGACTGGCTACATGTTATTGCAGGTAGTCCCATCATACCATTCCCTCCATAACTTATCCCGCTCAGTCTTGAAGCCAGCTAGGTTTTTTTGCCCCCACTGCTCCCCCTGGAAGGCTGTTCCAGACCTTCACTCCTCTGATAGAAACCTTTGTCTAATTTCAAACCTAAACTTGTTGATGGCCAGTTTATATCCATTTGTTCTTGTGTCCACATTGGCACTTAACTTAAATAAGTCCTCTCCCTTCTTGGTATTTATCCCTCTGATGTATTCATAGAGAGCAATCTCCCCTCAGCCTTCTTTTGGTTAGGCTAAACAAGCCAAGCTCTTTGATTCTCCTCTCATAAGATAGGTTTTCCATTCCTTGGATCCTCCTGGTAGCCCTTCTCTGCACCTGTTCCAGTTTGAATTTAACTTCTTAAACATGGGAGACCAGAATTGCACACAGTATTCCAGATGAGGTCTCACCAGTGCCTTGTACAATGGTACTAACACTTCCCTATCTCTACTGGACATACCTCGCCAGATGCATCCTAGGACTGCATTCGCCTTTTTCACAGCCGCATCACATGGGCAGCTCATAGTTATCCTATGATCAACTAATACACCCAGGTCTTTCTTCTCCTCTGTCATTTTGAACTGATACGTCCCCAGCTCATAGCAAAAATTCTTGTTGTCACTCCCTAAATGCATGTATTTGTAGGGCCCAGGTCATAAACCCACTGGTTAATGGTCTGAATTGGATGTAGGGGCTGGGATGGGCAGTATCTATGCTCATTGTGAAATACGTTTTCCATGCAAGAATGATCAGTTCAGCCACCCATGCTCATCTGTTTTCTCCCCACTACCCATAGCTCCTCCCTCCCCCACCGCCTGTGTCCCACCCCCTACTAAACAAAACAGAAACAGAAGTATAGCAGTACTGGAGAAATGCGGCCTTAGGTGGATTAACCCTTTCACTGCCATGCCCTGTGTGCAAATCGGCTGTATTCTGTGACTTACAAAAGGAAGTGGGCAACCGCAGGTTGTCTGCACAAGGACCTCTACGGGGCTTGGCCTGCATTGAGCTCCTCCAGGAACATCCCAGGAGTCAGGAAGACACATCAGCAGCCTCAGGCCCCAAACCAGACCTGCATAAGGAGGGTTCACAGCCAGGACTAGGTGCCTTTAAACAGGGCAATAGCGAGCAGGCATAAGGCAGCACTGGAAGGTGGTAGCGGCAAAGAGAAGTGAATGCAGGCTTGGTCTTCCTCTTTTGGCAGCCTCTGATAACCGCACTCATGCATTTCCCCTTCCCTTACATGCAGACAGGGTTGCTCACCTAACCTACTGTCGGGGTCAAACAGCTGGTGGGGAAGACGTACACCACGGCCACCCCAAAGTATACCGTGTCCCTTCTGAGTGTCGCTAGAGCCGTGACCCAGTTTCATTGTGGCATGTCACCACCACAAGCTTTTTCCTCTCCACACTTCCTCGCCTCCTCTCCCCCTCCCCCCACACCGGCATTTTACTTTTCTCCTTTGATGCTGACTTTCAGGTCTGAAGAGACAGAGCTTACCAGGGTATTGTGTCCTCCCAACCTTTCCCCGCCCCACTGTCCTCCCCTGGCACTTGGAAACAAGTGTAACATTCAGGGAAGCCAGCGCAGACAATGCCTGCCTGACAGGAATAATACCTCAGGCAAGTATATCGGGTATCGGCTGGCGCAGGGCACCCGGTGGCTTTTCACTGCAGTCTTTTTTAGGAAGAGCTTTCCCAGTCTCAGTATCTCTCAGATTAGGTTTTATCCCCAGAGAAACTTGCTGTGTCTCCATTGTATGGCAGCTGTGGGAATGTAGAGGCACAGGTTTTGATTGGATGGTTAGGACAATGGAGAATGGCATCAGCATCTTTACTTTGCCAGAGATAACTCTCTTCTTTTAACCCAGATGGCCTGTCGCTCTCCCCCCTTCCCACCCCCACACACTATAAATGTAGAGATGTATCAACATCTGCTTCTTCCTGCGCTCTTTTCTGTATACGGAGACACACAGATTCAAACAGTTATGTACACATGCAAGCAGGAGTGCTGGAACAATTTGTATAGTGGGGGCGCTGAGAGACATTGAACCAAATTGTAAATCTTGTATAAAATGGGAATCACTTCCAGCCAGGGGGTGCAGCAGCACCCCCACCACCTATGCATGCAAGCACACAATGCCACATGCAAACATATACACACACATCCAGCACATGCACACACCAAGGGCGAGTCTGCCATAGCCACATTCTATCTAGGTTTGCTTATAAAAAGGGAAATAATGATACTCCACAAACCAATGTTGGGTTTGAGGATGCTTAGCCCAGCAGGGTTTTGTAAGGGGGAAGAGAACACCTGGAGGACAACATTTCACCCTTTGCGCTACCACTGCCCTGGGAGGCTGGGAACACTAGTGCTGACAGCGGCACTACTGACCCCATAAAGGGCAGGGAAGGATACGGCTCTCTCAGGATCCTGCCTCCCAGGATGTCAGTCACATTTTTAATTCCCATAGGCCCTGATCCAGCCAAGCATTTAAGCACATGCTTAGCTTGACTTCAGTGGGACTATCCATGTGCTTACAGTTAAACCTGTGTTCAAGTATCGCCTTAATCTTTCTGCATAGCCTGCACTCTCCAAACCTTTTGCCATCCTGGCTGTTGTCCTCAGCATCTTCCCCGGTTTCTCCCCTCTATATCCCAGCAGCCCAGACTATATGCAGTTCTCTATCTGTGGCCTAACTGGCTCTGTGTGAAAGGGGAAAATTATTTCCTTGTATATGAGGAACCTGTTTATATGTCCCCAAGCTGCATTTGCCTTTTTAGCCACAGACTCACACTGACAGGTTTCAGAGTAGCAGCCGTGTTAGTCAGTATCCGCAAAAAGAACAGGAGTACTTGTGGCACCTTAGAGACTAACAAATTTATTAGAGCATAAGCTTTTCGTGGACTACAGCTGTAGTCCACGAAAAGCTTATGCTCTAATAAATTTGTTAGTCTCTAAGGTGCCACAAGTACTCCTGTTCTTTTTGCAGACTCACACTGAACACCCAGCTTTCTTTTCCCATCAGCCTTTCTTCCCAGAGCTGTTTCTGCATCACAGCTGTTAGCCAATGAGTTCCCCGTGATGTGCTTATCATCGCGGTTCTCCTTTCCTTCCGTTGCACTTACCCTTGTTACAGTTCACATTACTCTCCTTTCATTTATTCAGACCAAGCTGGAGTGTTGCTGTATCTTCAAGAATGATCAGATAGTCTCCCCGCACACACACTCCACACCCAGGCACACTTTTATGTCAATACAGGACCCGGGGGGGGGGGGGGGGGGGAGAGGATTTGGTGAATTAAGCATTTTGAGCCACGTGCAGGCTTAGCGGGGAAACTGGGAGCACACACACTTTGGGGAGAGAGCAGACTCCCAGAGGGACCTCTCTCCTGGCACTATTGACTTCCAGAAGTGATAGCTCTGAACGAGTTATCATGGCTCAGATGCAATCACATCTCGGGGAGAGGAAGGGGAGAGGGAGGGGAGAGCTGTGCCTACGCTAGAAGAAGAGGGTAGATGGGAGCTGCTTTTTTGGCTCAGAAGTACCTCCTGCTCCCAGCTGCCAACTTGCCTTGGGAAGCGTGCGAGTGTGTGGTCACAGGGCAGATGTAGACCTGACACAGGGGTTTGACACAGGGTCCTGACTCATGCAAACTGGGCCAGCAGCTGTGCTGACATCTTCAGTGCAAGAAAAAAGCTCCTTGGCAGAGATATGTATACGCGCCCAATGGGCAGGTCCCTGGATAAAGCCACTTCCCTCCAACACATCTGGAAAATTGATCCCATCTTCTGGCAAACGGACTTTCAGAGGAGGGACTGGGCTAGCAGTGTCCTCCCTTTGGAATATAATAGAGCCAAGGTAGGAAAAAAACACACTGCGAGTGGAGGATATAGCTGTTCCTACTGTAACGCCTGCTAAATATTTACACTGGAAGAAAGGGGACCTGATGAGGAAGGGTTATGAAGGGCGTTGTCAGAACCACTGATTCCAGTGAACTTTCTTCACGCTTGTGAAAGGGACCCAAGGAAGAAGCTGTTTCCTAAACAGAGAGAAACTCAAAGCAAGAAAGGAATTGGGACAAAAGTGCTTGACATGAAAGGGAGGCGGGTTGGATATTAGGGACAGATGCAGGGACTGGCACCAGGGAGGCCAATGGGAGGAAGACGAGTCTCTGCAAACAGAAAGGAAAAGGGCTGAGTATTTCCCTGTACCCTAATCACAGCTCCAGGATGAGCAATGGCATGGAATGTGTTTAACCACAAGCCAAGGGAAATGCCAGGAAAAACAAAGAGAGAGAGAGAGAAAGTGGAACTGGGTGGCTAAAGATTGCTAATGAGGGGAGCTGGTCAGGAATTTCCCTCAAAATGGTTTTTGGACGGAAAATAGTTTCTGAAAAATTGAAGTTTTCTGGGGGGCGGGGAATTTGGATTTCACCAAAATGTTTCAATTTTCCATTGGGAATAATAAAAACGAAATGTTCCATTCTGGGTGCCATTAGGGTTACCATATGTCCGGTTTTTCCCGGACATGTCCGGCTTTTTGGTAATCAAACCCCCGTCCGGGGGGAATTTCCAAAAAGCCGAACATGTCCGGGAAAAATACTCCCAGCTTTGCTGGCATCCCTGGCTTACCTTAGAGCGGGCTCCGGCGACTGCTGCTGCTCCCTGACTCCTCAGCTCTGTAAGAGCCGAGCTGCCCGAGCACTACCGGCTTCAGGCAGCCCCCATGCCTCCAGACCCTGCGCCCCCAGAGCCCGGGAAGGGAAGTGCCCGGCCGGGGATGCAGGGTCTGGAGGTCTGGGGGCTGCCCGGCAAACCGTGAAGCCGGTAGCACTCGGGCAGCTGTTTCACGTGGCTGGGAGGGAGGAGGGGGAATGCGGGGCGCTCAGAGGAGGGGGCGGAGTTGGGGCGGGAACGTTGGAGAAGGGGCGGAGTTGGGGCGGGGCCGGTCGGGGAAGGGGCGGAGTTGGAGCAGGGCCCGTGGAGTGTCCTCTTTTTTTAATTTTAAATATGGTAATCCTAGGTGGAAACATTTTGGATTGTCAAACTGAACTGAGAAGACAAACGGACCCAAAGAAGCATTTGGTAGCTGTGCAGTGAGGTACGTGGAGTGAGTTTCCTCCTCGCCTTCGTTTCTAGTGGACATGTGTCCACAGTGGCAAACCATTCCATTCGCTCAGCACATGGAAGAGGAGCTTCTGTCTCAGCCCTCCGGGGTCCCCCCAGATCAAGTGTGAAGCACATTGGTGTGGCCATATATTGGGGAGGCTTGCCTGGCTGATGGCCCCCCTTGTGTAGAGAGAGGGCAGCCGGTCTCCAGGTGTGTCAATCTGACACCCTTTATGACCACCAAATTCAGACTCAACATTGTTTAGGAGTTTTTTCAAAGCATATTCACAACAGATAGAGAAAAAGAAAGAAGATTAGCATCATGGCCTGGTGCCCGCCGCTATAATGCACCAACTGTAGGTAAGCCAATGCAACAGGGACATGGAAAGAGCAAAAATTAGCTTGTCACAGAGCTGCCCATTCTCACAAGGAGAATTGGTGAGAGAGTGGTTTACTCTGCGCAGAGACAGTGGGGATTTACTTAACTCTCTGGTAATAATAATTCCATTGCCGCTGCCGGGGAGGAGGCCCACAGCTATTTTGTTAGCAATTGAAAGCCCAGATCTGGATAAATAAGGAAGCCTGAATCTCTCTCTAGAGGGGGATAAGAAAATAGCTTATTCTCCGGCTTCAGAAGACAGCTAGCCCTTCCTGCTTGACTGAGGTTCAACTCCAGGGAGGATGCTGGGAATGAATTTGCACCTTTTGTCTCAAATTCTGTGTGTTGGCCTGGAATTCTCCCTGGTGCCCCAACCCCATCAAAGCTGAAAGTGCTGCCATGTTATTGTTAATCAGCCAGAGGGCCTCTTGCAAATTACACTGGCTCCTTTGTCTCAGTCGCCTTTGGGAGAGCGGCTGTACAAGGCTCTGGAATGCTGGGACAATGGGACCGGTCAGTTCTTAATTAGACTGGATGCAGAAGAGAGCTGGCCCAGAGCATTGGTGTGTTCCAATCCCCTTGGAGGTATTGGGGCAAGAGGAATGTATGCTGGGAACTGGTGAGCAATCCCGGGGAAAAAAGCCAATGAAGGGGCATGAGGGCGCATGCTGATGAAAGGAGACGTGCAAATGGGAACTTGTTTGTTTCCTTTTCATGCTGGAAATGCTTCTTACAAAGGACCAAGAGTCAATTGTATCTAAGAGCTACTTGGGGGTGGGAGGCTGCAGCTCATGAAGGGTAATTTTTACATCTTGTTTTCCGTAAGGGGCTGAACTACCTGCTATCTAGGGAGCCAGCCAGTGTGTCATCTTCATTAGACAGCAGGGGGAGTCTTTTGAGTAATGGGGCATGAAACAGCACGTGATTGAACATAACGTAAGAACGGCCGTACTGGGTCAGACCAAAGGTCCATCTAGCCCAGTATCCTGTTTACTGACAGTAGCCAGTGTCAGGTGCTTCAGAGGGAAGGAACAGAACAGGTAATCATCACGTGATCCATCCCCTGTTGTCCGTTCCCAGGTTTGATCAGTTCTTTAGTGTCTCATAGCAAGGCTCCGCACAATGAAGAGAGATGAACTCAGAGGTTTTGCAGGGTTATGTAGTCTGGTCTGGTCCAGTCCAGGGTACAGACGCTTAAGAACACCATGCAATGTACAGTAAACGCATGCTTGATTAACCCTGCAGTGAATAGGAACATCGTGGTGATGTCTTGCTGTGACCTACTGCCTTTCTAGGGGCTACCAGCCCAGGAGCCTCTCTTTACAGCAAAGAGAATCCTTCGATAAAATCCAGGAGTCACCCTGGTTTAGCTTTGATCTGATCAGTTCAGCTCCAGTTCCAGCAATGAAGCATCATGCCATAAATCTTTCTGCAGCATCACATAGACCTTTATCCACATGCATGACCATGCTCACAAGGCCAAGGGCGCAGACGGTTCCGTGTGTCTAAGACATGCCCAAAGGAGCGAGCTCATGGAGAACAGGCTTTTCTCAGGGGAATCAGCTGATAGGATTGGGCTCTCCAGAGGAGTCTGAGGGTGCCATGCCCGCTCCGATTACAGGGTTTTATCTAGAACCTGCTGGGCATGTACAGCACTTCAGAGCCAGGATCTCAGCTCTCTGCAGTCGGAGTCACACGATCTGAGCATTTCCAGACACCACAGCTGTGATTTACAAGACTGTTATCCATCAGAAAAAGGGACTATGACAAGCACTAGCATGATGAGTCAGATGCATGAATAGTCAGTGGCTGGAGCAGCTGGCAGCAGGGCTGCCTCCCCGTGAGAGGGGAGCTCATCCCACTGGGGCAGCCCGGAGCCCAAAGGGCTTTTAAAAATATACTTTGAAGGGTTTTTTTAAAATAGGGGTCTGAGGCCTCCCCACCTCTCCCAGTTCAGGCCCAGCAGCGTCTCCTGTGGAATCTCTTAACAAAGGCCTTAGTTCAGCGTCAGTTAAAATGCACCACCAGAGCCTCCCCCCATCTTGCCACATGGAAGAGGACAGGCCCATCTGCTCTGGGGAGATGCACAGGGTTCTCAGGCTCCTGTGTGCAGTACCAGCAGGTTGGGGGAAGGGCTGCTTAAACAGCAATGAATCCTAAGACCAGATGCTTTGATTTGCTAAGGGGGCTGAAGAAACCCTGGACCCAGTTCATGGGAACGCTCCCTTCCCCACCACATGCACATTAACCTCTTCACTGCCACTGCTCTCTGCATGCGGCTCCACAGCCATCCTTAATGCCATGCCCAGAGGAAGGAGGGCCTTGTGGTTAAGGCACAGGCCTGGGAGGCAGGAGATCTGACTTATATTCAGGGTTGTGCCACACACTTCCAGCATGACCTTGGCCCAGTCACGTAACAGCTCCATGCCTCGGTTTCCCCACTTATAAAATGTGGATAATACTAATCCCCTACCTCAGCATGAGGCTAAGCTCAGTGTGGGATCTTCAGATTGAAGGCGCTATGGCCCTGCAAGGCATCATTATTAGTGACTATCGTTATTATCCATTCGTTTGACGGAACCACTGGGATACAGGAGCCCAATTGTTCAAGAGGGGAAAGGATCTAAAGCCAATACAGTACAGCAGGAGATGGAGGAAGATGGGAAAAGGGCATTGTAACATGGGCTTTCACTTTGGTGGTGGCTCATTAAAAAATAAAGCTGACTCACTCCTACTCCCCTCAGAGCGTGATTTCTGAGAGCTGGTACAGCTCCTTCTGCCAGGGCCTTTATTCAAGGATTCTTCAACCCAATCAGCACATGCAGTGAGGGAGGCACGACCAGAACCTTCATCCTCCAGCTCCAAAAACAGGCCCCTTCACTGGAACTGCAGGAAAAGCCATGTAGAAGGTCCCATTAGTAGCGCCCATAGCCTCTGGGTGCAATTCATAAG
Source organism: Malaclemys terrapin pileata (assembly GCF_027887155.1). Lineage (NCBI taxonomy): Eukaryota > Metazoa > Chordata > Testudines > Emydidae > Malaclemys > Malaclemys terrapin. The sequence continues at coordinate 76,807,746 of NC_071514.1, read as the reverse complement.
CAGCTATGAAGCCCATCGGGAGGCGCTCACTCAAAGAGAGCCAGTACATGGCACAGCGCCCTTTAACGTCTGAATCTGGGCACAGCTAGGGTGAGGCAGGAGGTGGGAGGCCCTGCTGCAACCATACATGGCAAATCACTTAGCATTCCGGGCACCTTGGTACCCGCCAAGTCCTCATGAATTGGAAAGGGAGCTATTCCCTCTCCCATGCATAGCTGCATCGTAGAACCTGGAACTGCAACGAGGATTATGACGCCAGGTGTTTCAGATCTGATGGGGGAGGAGATGAGCCTGATTGCTGTGATAATTTCTCTGCTGCTCTGGTGTCCAGCCCGATCTGTCTGCTTGTTACCATCCTCTGCCTATTGTTCAGGGTCACCCCTACCCCAGAGAGTACAGCCAGCAGCTCTGCTCCAATTAGTGAGAGCTGGAAACAATGAAGTCTGGCGTGGGGGCGCTGGGTACTGATTTGGCCTCATTTGATTTCCCCACGGACCCACACTCTGGATTGGAGTTTGTCTCTGTGACCTTTCACATCCGCCATCTCTCCGACAGGCACCTGCCATACACAAACACACACTGAACATGTCAGCTGCCTGCCCGCTGCCTGGGGGACAGAGGGGGCTCTATCTGGGCCAGCAAAGACTTTGAAGGGGTATGTGAAAATACCAGCTTGATGGAATGTCTCCCTGTGATTCAGGAGCTGCCTCTCTCTCCTTGTGTCCTTCCTGTCACCGTGCACCATGAGTGACCCATACAAACCACTGCAAGGGACTCCCTCTCCTCTTACAGGGACGGATCCTGCCATCCCACTGGGTCTGACTCTCCACGGCCTTGCCCGGTATGGAGCCATTTACACCTATATAAAATGCTACTGTTCTGATGCACTCACATGTTCCCTCTATGTTGCACAGGTGGAAACGATAATACAAAGTAAGGCATGGGGCAATCAAGCCCATTGACTTCAATGGTGCTACTCGCATGAGTAGAGGCTACTCCTGTGAGCAAGGGTTTGCAGGATTGGTTAGTTTCACTAGTAAACCTACATTCACCAGGATCTTCTCTTTACCTGCAGCCCTAGAAGCTCCCTTACCTGAGATGAACAGCATGGCAGTGTTACTTTATACAGCCTGAAGTAGCAAACAACTATTCCCCTGCAAAGCAGATCTTCAGTATATAGCAAATAGCTGTGTCCTATCAAACAGATATTACTGGTTCACAAGAGTTAAGGCTGGGGCTAGCTTACAGCAACAGCTGATTTTTCTAAGTTATACATCCTGGCTCCCAAGCATATATTAGCAAAGATGTATCTGACGCATACTATGCATACATATCCATTAGCCCTTGTGGATGCAGCAAAAGACAGCAGGGTCTTGTGGACTGACTATGTGACTTGGAACCAGAACTGCTGAGATTGAATATTGGCTGTGCCACTGATGAGCTGAGTAGATTTGAGCAAGACACTTAACCTTGCTGTGTCTCAGTTCCCCCCCGCCCCCGTCAGCAAAGTGGGCATAATACCACTAAAGTGCCTGTCTGATGAGGGGGGTAGTGAGGACTAGTTAACTATACGTGCTATAATTATTGACTGCGGTAGGCAAGATTTAGGGTTTTTTCTTTGGTGCCAGAGGGGCCAGTGTGTTTCATTGAGGGGCAGGGGACATGTATGGCTGGGACCTCCAACTCCTGTCAAATTGGCACTAAGTATTTACCAGGGAGTCAGAAACTTTTGACTGCTCCTAAGCTGGTTTGAATTCAAACCAGTAACCTACAGGTGAAAGGCTTTTAATCCCTTTATGCAGCCCCCTAGCCAACCAGGCAGCCCTCGTTAGTAGCTCTATTACTCTCTCCCGTTTGCTTCTTTCCCCTCTAAATTCCTTTTCACCAGATAATGCAGTCCCTCCAAGGCCTTTGCGGTCCCAAGTCTCACTCCAGGAGACCTACAGGTGGGATGTGAGCCTCTGAGACTCAGGGTCCTGTTTGAAAAGGCCTTGACTACTGAACCCTGAAAAATCTCGCCCTTTCTGCCGGCTCCTTCCATGCCGCTGGTTCCCACACAGTTCTTCAGCAGACATGTGCCTCCTGGAGAGTCACATGATCTCCCTTCTATCTAGCTTGGTGTTGTGGGAATCCGATTAGCAAACGGCACTGGCTCCAGGATTGGGCAAAGTTGGGCAAGAAAAGGGCTAGTTCCTGGGAAGTGTTTTCCCACAGTCTGTTCCCCCACTACAGTGACTGCAGAGGAAATCGTCCATATCTAAATGTGTCCTGATAGCTGCACTAATCTAAGACTGAATATGCAGCTTGTGGTGGGCTTGTTGGCAGTGAATAGGGTATTAGTGGAACACATGGCCTGCATTCAAGATAAAACAATGGGATGTATTCTCTTGGGGCTGTCCCCCTCCCCAGCTCTTGCCTGGCCTATTCAGACTTTAACCTCTCAAGTGGAAACACTGAGCCGAGATCTCCACGGAAGAGGAGAAATCACTGAGAAATGGGGCCGTGAGATCTGGGGCTGCCAGGCGTAACATTCAAACGTCAGGCGTCTCTTCTTATCCTGAAGCTTCAGGGAGCTTCCTCTGCCCACGCACACCTTCCATTACTGATATCACGGTGCCTCACAAGAACCTTACTCACAGGCATGGATGCTGTGGCCTGGAGAGGGCAAGGCCAACGTGTTCAACGAGTGGCCACTGAGCTGGAGTTCCGCAGTTTCTGGGTGCCCAGGTTGAGACACTGGGGGTCTGAGTGTCAAAGGTGCTGAGTCCCCCAAACTCAGTCAAAGTCAATGGGAGCTGTGAGTGCTCAGAATCAGGCCCCAGGGAGTTTCGGGCTGGACACCCAATGTAAGCAGGTGCTTCCAGAAACTGCGTGCTAAGTGACCTGCCTGGAGTCCATTCTGCTCTCCAAGGCATCTCATAACCCTGCCCTGGGCTCTGTTCTCCACCTGCCAGCCCCAGCTCTCTCCCTAGAGCTCCTTTTGCTTCCATTGCCAGTCTTCATGCCTGAAACAACTTCCCATCTAAGGGCTGTCAGGTCCCACCCTCTCCTTTCTTCGGCAAACTCACCTGTTCTGCTGGGTTTTAGTGACTGCACCTTGTTGTAAGGTTGGACAAGTTGGAGCTGACTGCTTTGGTGGGGGCCCCAGCCTCTGGGCTGACTGGAAATGCCACAATACCATCATCTGAATTTTGAAAATGGAGGTGTTTAATTAATTAGAGGTGAAAATGAATCACATACTCAGCACAGCACCCCCTGGCTTATTTATTGTGAGATTACATGCAATTTGTTTTGTGCTGGCCCCACGGTTTCAGTTTTCAGTGCCATAGATCATAGAATCATTGAATATTAGGGTTGGAAGAGATCTCAGGAGGTCATCTAGTCCAACCCCCTGCTCAAAGCAGGACCAACACCAACTAAATCATCCCAGCCAAGGCTTTGTCAAGCCGGGCCTTAAAAACTTCTAAGGATGGAGATTCTACCACCTCCCTAGGTAACCCATTCCAGTGCTTCATCACCCTCCTAGTGAAATAGTGTTTCCTAATATCCAACCTAGACCTCCCCCACTGCAACTTGAGACCATTGCTTCTTGTTCTGTCATCTGCCACCACTGAGAACAGCCGAGCTCCATCCTCTTTGGAACCCCCCTTCAGGTAGTTGAAGGTTGCTATCAAATCCCCCCTCACTCTTTTCTTCTGTAGACTAAATAACCCCAGTTCCCTCAGCCTCTCCTCATAAGTCATGTGCCCCAGATCCCTAATCATTTTTGTTGCCCTCCACTGGACTCTCTCCAATTTGTCCACATCCCTTCTGTAGTGGGGGGACCAAAACTGCATGCAATACTCCAGATGAGGCCTCACCAATGTCGAATAGAGGGGAATAATCACTTCCCTCGATCTGCTGGCAATGCTCCAACTAATACAGACCAATATGCCGTTGGCCTTCTTGGCAACGAGGGTGCACTGCTGACTCATATCCAACTTCTCGTCCACTGTAACCTCTAGGTCCTTTTCTGCAGAACTGCTGCTTAGCCAGTTGTCCCTATCCTGTAGCAGTACATGGGATTCTTTCTTCCTAAGTGCACTTGTTTGCATGATGTTTGTACTGGCAGCACACCGCTACACTGGAGAAATTGTTCTGGGGGAAGCTGGAAGGTTTGGCAGCTGGGTAGGGGCAGCTGGAGTTTCTGGAGTAATAGGAGGCAATTTGGATTTGTGCATAAACAGATTAGCTGGGTGTTTCTGCCAAAATGATCAGCAGTGAAGTAGTTAATGTTGCCATGTTGAGGTTTCAGGGTTAACACCCATTTGAGACTAATGGGGCTGTTTACACTTGTCTGAGAGCTATTGTTTCAGGCTGTCTGCAGACTCAGGCAGACATCACTGCATTGGTTTGCATTCATGGCATGTTTGCAAGGTTCACTTTACAACCATAAGGACTAGAGACAATGTGGTTTGTTTTTAAATGAAAGTGTGGACTGCAGAACACTTCTCTGTGTGCAGGGCTGGGCTTTGCAATACATCCCAATACTAACCCATACTGTATCCTCCTGTGCCAATGGAGACAAATCCTGCGGTCCTTACACAGGCAAAATTCCCATCCTATGCTCATCCCAGGAAGGGGCACCATGCGGTACAGGTCTGAGCCCTGGCCCCGATCCACGGGTGACCTCTGTACATAAATCGGGGAAGGGAGTAGGCCCATAGCGTGTATGGCAGAGTCAGGAACGGAATCCAGCTCTCTCCTCTAAGCTCCTTTTAACTAGCATTAGCAGCAAAGCGCTGCTGCCCGCTCTCAGCGAGAACACTGTTGATACCATTCCCTCAGCAATACCCCCTTTTCTCTACTCCTGGCACCCTTCCCCACCCCACGCCCAGCCTGAGTTCCAGCTGTGTGAAATCCCTTCTGCCCACCTTCCCAACAGAGCCTGGTGGGCGTGAGCCAGGCAGGTACAAATAGGGGATGCTGCCACTGATTTGATCAATGGAAATGAAACGATCATCTCAGGATTCAGTCAGTGTTGTTAGGGGCAGGGAAAGACAGCAAGTTGGCTGGATGGTAAATCCTCCTGGGCCCTGTTGAAATTTGCCTGTTTTAACTTGTCTGTATGCCTCACTGGGGAGATGTACTGGAAAACACAAGGCAGATCCAAGCAGCTTTCTTCACAGGAAAAGCTTTCATCACATAATAGTCTGAGGCTTGTTTGATGCCTGGTTTGAAATGCAGCTGAATAAAAACAGAAGGAGTCTGAATACTAATGGGCAGCTGGAATGACAAGAGGCTTTTTCTTCCCTCTTCTGCTGTAGAAAATACCACAGAAATTGTGTGTGTGGTGAGGGGGAGGGGAGGGAGGGGTGTTGATTCACAGTTAATATTAAGACTACGGCTTCCACTGTAAATGAAAGTAAGCACTCATATTCCAGCCTTGTTGCTATGGAGAGAGCAGTTTAATTAACCACAACCCTAATGCCCTTCATGCCACAAAAGTGTCCAGGAAAATATTACGGAATTCTCTATGAGATGCTTCAATTCTGTCATTATTTTCTTGGTTTTTGCTTAGTGCCAGAATTTGCTAGAAGTCCTTCAAGTGCTTAGTACAATATAGTGTAACACAGCTTTGCAAACTGAGCTGGGATGCTGTTGCAAGAAATATGGTATAAGGGCCTGGGTTAAACAGAAAAAGAATTACATTTAGACTAAATACATAAGACCAGTTTCCCTGGTAGGGTCTCTACACAAGCTGTGGAACTTGCTTACTGATGGGGCATTCCCAGGGAGAGAGAACCTGTCCCTCTAAGCCCCCTTTATGTTGCACTAGGACAATGCAGAATTGGACTTGTAATCTCTTTATTTGAAAGTACGCACGTGGTATAAATTTGTTTGGTCTCAGCTAAATTACCTGTGGCCAGTGGAATCCATTTAACTAATCTTATGTGGCTTAAACAGGACAGAGTGCTGGGGGTCCCAGCTCCTTGGAGCAAACTCCCTTGGCCTTGCATGGCCTGCACATCAAGGCAGGATGTACATCTCTGGCAGTGCCCAAGATTTTAGTCAAACACAAGCTCGTCATCCTGAACACAGCAGCAGAGAGACTCTAGCCTAGCGACTGCATGGAGGGGTCTGGGGCTGCCAACAACACTGAGGTGGGGGACCTGGCACAGGGACAGGAAATACAGCTGTCAGGAAAAAGCAACAGAAGGTCCTGTGGCACCTTTAAGACTAACAGAAGTATTGGGAGCATAAGCTTTCTTGGGTAAGAACCTCAGTTCTTACCCACGAAAGCTTATGCTCCCAATACTTCTGTTAGTCTTAAAGGTGCCACAGGACCCTCTGTTGCTTTTTACAGATTCAGACTAACACGGCTACCCCTCTGATAGCTGTCAGGAAGACTCCAGCATGCTCACCCATCCCTGCCCTGCAGCTCCCCTTTTTGAAGAGGAGAAGTGCTGTTTGTGTTTCAGACAGTGCTGATCCTGTTGGCCAGCCTCTACCTGCCAGCGTCTGTCAGACACTACAATAAAGAGTAACCCCAGGGCATGAACAGCCCGCCACAGGGACCCCACCCACAGAAACCTCTCCTCCCCCAGTGATGCAATGCCTTGCTAACCCAGCTGCTCTCCTTCACACCAGCGGCCCCGGGGCTCTGCTTTATAATGGATGGCGGAGTGCTCTCCTTCATAATAAGTAAGAGTTTGGCAGATCCTCAAACATTTGCTCAATCCCAACCTTGAAACTGAATCCACCTCATCAGCCCCAAGGAAACACACCAGGGTGAGGAGCCACATTCCACTCTGCGCTGCGGCCCCTCACAGCATGTCCGGTCACAGCCTGGCACAAGGGCTAGCGGTTCCTTCCTCGCAGGAAGGCTGGTCAGCGGTTAGGACGCTAGCCTGGGGTTTGGGGCTCCTGGGGGCTCAGTTGTTCCCTGTTCTGCTGGCTGCCACAGACTCCCTGTGTGATCTTGGGCCAGTAACAATGTCGGTGTCGCTGTACCTGAGCTCCTTGTGTTGCACTGTCCTGCTCCATGAAGATAGCTACATTAAAGGCTGTGCGGTGCTCAGACACTATGGTGATGGTGGCCACATAGGTACCTAATGAAGCTCTTCAAGGAAAACTCTGCTTGACCCTAATCTCCATTGCATCCTGCCATTACAGGGGAACTTTCAACGGAGGATTTGATTTAGGAAGGTGCCAAAAGAGCTAGTCTTTCTGAAGGCTTGTGGTTACAGCCCTGGCCCTCTGCTGCTCAGGTCCTGGACTCGTGGGATCTGTCCTAGTATGAGGGCCATAAGCCAGGTAAGATGTGCAGTAGCAAAGGCACTCAGTCAGATGGGATAGAGAGGGTAGTGGGATTACGCAGCAAAGGGGCTGAATTTATGGCACCCTCTGGCCAGAGAGCTCTGTGTTTGCCACAGACCCAAAAGCCACTGGCTTGGAGACGACGAAAAGCTCAAAGATGATTATCCCCATGGGCAACCGAGACTCAAGGCTGTTAAGTGGCTTGCTCAGGGTCACATGGAAAATCAGTAGCAGAGCCAGGAATAGAACCTAGTTTTCCTGGCTCCCATCTAACCTGCACACACACTTGTGAGCATTGGGAGCATTGCTACTAAGCAGAACAGAAATCAACTCTCTCTCTCAGACTGTGGAGCCTTCCTACGCCACTCATGCCATTGGGCGATGGAACACTGCAGTGCGGCATAATTCTGATCGCTGGAACCTGGATCGCTGGGGAACATACAGCCACGGATTGCTATCGTGCAGGTCAAACCAGGAGCTGGCACAACTGGTGCTGACCAGGCACACCTAAAACAGGTGCCAATAGAAAGGGCTGTGTGCAGTCACTGTGAGCTCCCGGGTACAATGGCAAAATGTAACCTGCCTGGTTGGCTGTGCTTTGCCTCCGCCACAGGGAGCAATGAGGCCAGTTCTTCTCTGACACTGGTTAGGAGTAACGCCACTGAAGCCACCGGTATGAAGGAGAAGAACAATGGGCCCAGGAAGCCAAGCTGGCTCACTTCTAACTGGACTTAAATCTGAAGATTCAGCCCTGGTGGTAAACTAGGTAGGAGAGCCTCCCTCGGCACAGCAGGAATGGGGAGAGCCCATGTTGTGCGGGTTTGAGCTTTCAGTGCCATGGGATGGCACACCCAAGAGCTCAATAGGATTAAATCAGCCATACCATGCTCAGGGGCATCAAAACCCAGTGCTGATGCAAAAAAATAAATAAAAAATTGCCTAGTACAGTGAGATTCTACAGGCAAGGTTTTATCAGCCAGATCCTGATCTCAGTTACTCCGGTGTAAATTTGGAGCAACTGCACTGAAATCCGCTTAAGGCAATAGAGTCGATAGACATAAGTGGGTTTATTGGAGATTTACCTCAGTGTACCTGAGAGCAGCCTTTGGCACAGAATCCTAAGGAGAAAACTGGGCTAGCTGGCAGACGAGATGGGAGATACAGTATAAAACAGGATCCCTAGTGGGAGAAACTTGAGGTATTGCAGATGAGGAAGGGCCAGCTGGCAGCTCAGCATTTTCAGATCATCTTGACCTTGTCTGGAGGGACTCACTTCTCTGCCTCAGTGAGGGGGTATTTTTCCCTTGGTGCTTCCTTAATTTAGAACCTCATTTCCATACTTGTGCTCTCTTGAGAGAACTGAGGATTCCTTCACTGTTTTTACAGTTTGTGCTGCTTTCTCTCTCCCTCTGTTTGCCTTTTCCTCTCACCAGTGACATGAAACTGAATTAAATCTTGTTGGGGGAGGGGGGAGGGAGACAAAGCATCTCCTGGGCTTTGTGGTTTCTTTAAATTTTCCAGAGATATAAACCTGATTCAAAATGTCCCTTGAGGTGTTGTCAGACTGAGTGGCTCAAGGGGGTTTGTCCTAAGGCCAGGAATGGGTGGCTGCAGAATTAGTAACACACTTCATTATTTCACTCAGTGGGTTCTCAGTTCTTTTGGTTCAGGTTCTGATCCGATTCTGCCTGCAGCCCCTGCTGAGGGAGTGAGATGCTGGAGTTGGTAGAATTATTTTTCGGAGATCATGCTGCCAGTACCCTCCAGGTACAGGAGAGAAGTGCTGAGTTTGTAGTGCTCCTGTTGCCTGTAGCCTAGGGTGAGCTGGTGAGATGATAGGTCAGCAGGTCTAGTGCTACTGCCAGGTGAGCCAAGCAGATGGTGAGTCTATGACATTGGCGTCACTGCGATGGATTCTGTAGCTGTCCCAGGCCTAGCCAGCTCTGTAATGGGCTTGTTGTACATTTGTGCAATGGTCTGTTACCTGCACACTGTAGGGCACCCACCTTTACCCAGTTCCTAGGGCTCAAGGCATAACCCGGTTGATTTAGGCACCCCCACCCGTGCCCAGTTCCCTAGGGCTCGGGGCCACCCATACCCAATTCCTAGGACTCAGGGTGTAATCTGGTTAATTTAATTACCCACCCATACCCAGTTCTTAGGCTCAGGGAGTATTCTTCTGCAGGTTTGCAGGACCTTTTACCAGTGAAAGAGCCTAACACGGTAATATCCTTAACCTCTATTTATTAACAGTTACCAAAACAGAAAGCGCACCCTAAGCATACAATGCTCACCCCTCCCAGTACGGCAGACAAACTTTTCCTGATGGGACTCCAGTTTCTGCACGGTGTGGTTGGCAGGGTGTTGAGGTCAAGCAGCTCTGATCTTGGGGCTGTATCCTGGAGTTGGTTCCAAAGAACTTGCTTTTGGACCCCAGTTTATATAGTGAAACTTGAGTTCTGCTTAGCTATATCTTAACCAATCATTTTACTAAAGTCTTACAAAATAATTCTTTGATCAATCCTAATATACTGTGAAATAATTCTTTACCCAGTCATACCCCACCACCTTAGTTGATTTACACCTTGCAAAATTAGTTATGTAACAATCAAAAAGCAGACAGAAACCAGACAGATAAACAATAGAGAAGTAGGGACCATAAAGGTAAAAAATAAAGAAGTAGATCTTTCACACCCACAACTGTTGATAAGTGATTCCTTGCCAGACAAAATGCTATCAAACTAAGTTTTCTTTAAACATCTTAAGAGATTCCTTTCTTATCTGGTGATGGTGGGTACTATTAGGAGGGGTGCCTTCTTATCAGCTCCATATTACATTGTTTCGATATAATTTAGAAGGAATGTGAGGATGTGATTTTCTGCCTCCTGGCTCATGGCTGCTGTTGTCCTAATGTGGCTGCCGGCCTCAGATCTTACAGGTCAGAGTATTCAATGCCTTGCTGGTGCTGCTTACCCTAGCACGGGTTAGCTTGTCTCACCTTGCTCTTGTGGTGACCACCATCTTGGCTGACACACCTGGGACTGAAGTCAGGGGCTCCAGCATTGAGAGCAGCTAGAGCTAGACAGCCCAGCTCTGTAGCTGGGGGCTGAAACAGGCTCAAATTGTCTGCGGATCAGCACAGAATAGGACACGCAATTCACACTGACCGGTGTTACACTCTCATGCGTGTATGTTAATGTCGTGTTTGATGTGCTGCCATTCTGTCTCGTTGAAAGCATGCATCTCTTTCCAGTGAGGTTGGCATGGAGAAAGCATGAAGACTGCGTATACTGTGTTGCACGAGGAAGCTTGCATGGTAAGATTCCCCTCTTCCTTGCCTCATTCACCAGCTCTCAGGGACACGGTCGGGGAAGAACACTCTTGGGAACTGTCCTAGTTTGAGGACCATAAACTGTGGACAATGTGTAGTAACCAAGGTCCCCAGGTAAATGGGGCGGCCGGGCTAAGTGGGATAATGCAGAGAGGGCTGAATTTATGGCACCCTCTGGCTCCTTTAGAGATTGCCGCATTTGACAGAGAACTAAAAGCAACTGACTTGGAAGGGGAAGGATGAAAGGCTAAGAGAAAAGAAAGGATTATCTTTTTTTTTTTAAAGCGACGGAGGAAAAGAAGAAACCATAGCAACAGTGGGGGTCCTTTGGACTTAACACTCCACAGACAAGGCCTTGATGTTAACATTCTGCCTGCACTCAGTTTGGACAGTCCTCAGTAAATCTTGTTAAGAGGCCCATTTTCCCCCGCCCCCCCCAGCTCCACACACCCCTTCTGTTCCCTGACCTGCCGTTAGAAAAGTGGTTTCCAGAAGATGGAATCAGTCACAGCCCTGTGTTCCCATCTTCTCTGTGCAATGGAAGAGGTGGTGGTGAAGGGGGGGACTGAGGGCGAGGGGGCGATCCTGTTAACAAACCTTGGCTAAACAGGCTGCCTCAGGCCTTCCACACAGAGTCTGTCCCCCGGCATTGATATTGAAATAAGGTGCAATCCATCACGCTACCAATAGGCCCCTTTCACAGAGGCTGAAAAGAGCCACTATCAAAAGGAGGGAGAAAAACTTGTCAAGGGGAAGGCCAGACTAAAGCGTGGCAGGTGTGGTATGGAGAGGGAGCCTGTTGGAATGAGAGGGTGATTCATTGCCCTTGTCAGGGCAACAGCTTCATGCACTTGCCAGGAAGGGCTCTGTCAGGCAACAGCAGAGCCCTGTATGCAGCTCCAGGGTGGGGGCGAGGTGCCCCTTGGTATCGGGAAGGCAACAGGAGAATGATCAGATGCAGAGGAATGGGGAGACAGCTGGCTCTGTACAGGCCCAGAGAGAGCACTGGCATGTGGGATGGAAAATCGCCTTTTTTTGTTCATATTTATGGGAATCCCCTTTCTGTAGGCGTCTAAGTAATTTGGAGAGTGAGATTGGGGAAGTCTTGTACATTTGAAAGGGAGGCACCAACCTGCATGGTGATGGGGACAAACATCTACTGAGCAGGGCTAGACAGAGACCACCAAACTCCTTTCACTTGTGACCGGAGCCCAGGCCTCAAGAAACAGCTTTGTATGTTCACCCACTGCACCTCCTGGAGCCACACAAGAGCGAGACCTTGGATTACTGGACATTAGCAAATGCTACTGTGCAATCCTATCACCAAATTAACTGGTTCTAATCCCCACCCTAAACCCCGTTTTAATCCATGTTGCTGCAGTTCGCTTGGGACCACTTGGTTGCCTTATGTGTTCAAGCTTCACAGTGGGATTAGGCTGGTACCCAGTGCCGGCACAGCAGTCAGGGAGGTGTGGCACTCGACGTTTGGTCATCCACTCACCCTGTGCTGGTGGCTGGGCATGAAGAAGTTGAAGATCACATGGCACTTTTTGAAAAGTGTTGGAGACCCTATGAAATGAATGACTTGGGCAATGCCATAGACAGTGGTAGAATTAGAACCCAGGAGCTGATGATGCTAAACTCTGGGCTTCCCCCAATAAGGGTGGGCTATATCAGACAATAAATGGTCTCTACAAAATAGATCCTAACATCCAATGCTATGTACAGCATGAGCCACTGCTAACCACACAAAGGCTATGGCATTGCAATATCCAGTCACTGGACTCCCAGTGTCTAACTACCTGAAACCAGGTGCAATGGGAAACCTTAAGTCCTAGCAAACTAGAGATAGACCTGAACCAAAGCACCCAGATGGGAAAACCAACACAGTTTGGGGGAGCAAGGCGGTCTCTGACTCCAGATCTAGAGCTGAAATTCCTAGCAAGCCTTTTGCCTACAATGGGCTGAACTCAAACCCAGGACTCAAACACTCTTGAACTTTGGGGTATTCAAGACCCAGGTCTCAGTTTTGTAGGTCTGGCCCATCTCTGTAAAAAAATAATAGAATTTGTTCTACGCCATTAAGGGACAGGGTCCTGCTCTGAGTAACACTGGGGTCACTCCAGAGTAACTCCATTTCACTCAGCATAGTTACTCCAGACTCACACCGGGTTTGTCCCCAAGTCTCTATATTCAGTGAGCACTTGGCCTCAGTTCTACCCACCTGGATGCCATCAATGAGCCATCCTGAGAATGCGAAATCACCATCGAGATCCAATTATAGCCAATCCACCAGCAGCTGCTGTTTATTTACTAAGCTGCTTCCTACCTATGAAAGACGGAGCAAGAGGACGACGTGCTTCTCATATCCGTTGAAGGTGCAGCTAACAAGGAGCTGTGGTGCACTGGCAGGGCCATTGTTATGAAGCTAACAGAACTGACTGTGACACTGGATATTTCCTCCTCTAAGCTGTAAACATTGTCAGGCCCTCGCTGCAGCAGGTTTGGCCTTTCCCACAGCAGACAATGCTAATATGTGGGCTAGGGCCCTGGGGAAGCCCACATCTGCCTGCAGAGGAGGGCGGCCAGCTAGAGTGTCCTGTGGGGGAGGGGGCTGGAGGAAGGAAAGCAGGAGGCTTGCAGAACCACACTAGCCCAGGGGAGGCTGGGGGAAGGGGAATTTATTGGTTTATTTATTTAAAGAAAACCATATAAACCTTGTCATTAATTAAGCAACAAACTGAGACACTGAGATCCTCTGGCTTGCAGCTATGAGAGCATTTCGGCTTCAATGGAAAAATCACTCCCCTTCTTACAGTCTTTGTCATGCTGGTGCCATGTTCCAAATTCAGCCTGTGTCTCTCCAGGCAGCAGGCAAGGATTGCAAAACACCCTCCAGAACAGAGATGGATGTAGCCTCCCTATTCAAAGGGGGCATTAGGCTATGCTCTTCTTCCACACGAGGTTGTGTTGTATTCCAGGGAGCAACGATCACTCCCAGCAGCTCCCTTCACCCCATCCCTAATTCTGGCCCACTGTGGAAGGGAGGGACTGGAGAGTGAACCTGCCCTGCACTCACCCTGTAGTGGTGGCTCCTGTCCTGCTGGACTGGGCCCAGCTCCCTGCTCTGGGGGTTGCGATCTGGCGCACAGGGTCAGAGCACCACTCAGGTTTGGCCAGGCACCCCTCCGTCATGATGGAGGGGCAGCTGGGCCAAATCTGAGAGAGTGCCACTGCAACCTGGCACATGGAGTTGCAGCCCCACTCAGGTTTGGCACCCTGGGTTCAATGATATCTCTGGGTATGACTGACCCATGAACCCACGCCAATGCCTCCCTTGCTCCAGAACGTGTCCCATTTGCCCCCTTCCTCAAACCCGCACTTTCTTCAGCCAGTGCCCAGGATCTGTGTGAAATCTACTCCTAGAGCAAAGTCCCTGGGCTACATCCCCAGCCCACACAAATGGATGTTCCTCTATTGACTTCAGTGGTGTGGTCTTGAGTTGTACTAGCAGAGGATCTAGCTGCCTCTACAGCATATACCCAAGTGTCTCCCACCCTTTGTCCGTCTTGTTTATTTAAATTGTGAGCTCTTTGGGACAGGGCCTGTGCGTGCAGAGCACCTAGCTCAATGGGACTCTAAGCCCGGCTATCACACTAATACTAAATCCGATGAGACAAGTCAACTGAGGGATGTAACAAGACAGGGGAGTCTACAGAAGGAATCGCCAGTTACCACATCTTACCGGAATTAGGGCATTTATATTAGGACTAGAGCTGTGCAAATAATTGTTTTTTCATTTCCCTGGCTGAAGCGAACGACCATTTTTACACAATTCACCTGGGGTTGACCCGAAGCAAAATATTTGACCTTTTTTTTTGCAAACTGAAAAATGTTGGGAAAAAAAAAGTAGTTTCGGGGCCAACAAACCATTTTGTTCGCCCCAAAACAAAATGTTTCATTTTCTTTTTGCCTTTTTTTAACCCTGTTAACCAACTTTAATGAAACAGAAGCAAATTTCAAAAGGCAGAGTCATTTTGACTCAAAAAATCAAAGCGTTTTGTTTCAAAATGTTGACACAAACGTTTCGGTTTTTTGGAACATTTTCCCCTTTGACTGAAACCATCTGGTGAATTCAACACAAAGTCTCAGAGAGTTTCGGTTGCCTCGAATTTGCATTCTTCAGCAAAAAAAGTTTGCCTCTGAAAAATTTCATCCAGCTCTAATTAGGACATAGGAGCTGTCATAGTAGACCATCAGGTCTAGTACATTCCTGCCTTAGCATCTTTCAGAGGAAGGAAAATAACCCCATAATGCCTCTGTGCCATTCTGAACATTGAAGGGGCTGGAAAATTCAGATGACACCCTGAACCATGAGATTTGATACCCCTTATTTAGCATGAATAATGAAAAATTCTTATTAGCTATATTATCCATTCCCTTTTAAGACACAGTGCAATGTTTAGCTCTGTGACCTCCTCCTTAGTGTTACATATCACAGAGCAACTCACTGTTCCCACAAGTGCTTTACCTATCACTTGAGGGTTTCACAGCAGTACCACGGGTTCATTCTTGTTCCCCACACATCCATTTATTTGGAATATTTGACAAATGCCTTTTGATTATCTGCCTGTAGACACTACTTTATGGATGAGATGCGATTTGGTGGGTGGGAGAGGGAAATAGAGATGGGGGGAAAGGTAAATACCCGCTTTGCTCCTCCCCAGAGCTTGCCGCAGCTGCTGATACACAGCATATTGCACTTCTGTGACAGCAATCCCCTATATACTGGTGGCCATTGGAACATATCAACAGACCACTCAGTCCATTCCCATACACAGCAATGTGCAGCCTCCTTTAATCCCTGCTGCGTGTGTGTGGCAGAGGTTGGAGGAGAAGGAGGTCACAGATGGGGTGTCTGTAGCTACCATGAACCTGTGAAGCCCATTTCCTTGCTGAACTTCACAGAATGTTCCCAGGCCAGGGAAAGTCTGGCTGTGGAACAGAGGCTCCCTGCCCTGGGAATAAGCTGCATGATCTAGACATAGAAGTATGAACGCCTCTGTACTGAGTCCTGCCAGTGGAGCAGGCCTAGAGAAAATGAGCCGATTCTACTGTGTTAGACAAATAAACACAGATCTCTGCGCTCACTGGGTTTCGAAGGCAGTGACCGATGGCAGTTTAACAGGTCACCGGGCCTCTGCAGCTACCATCTGCTACTGCAACCTGGGGGTCCCCGGAGGCAGCAGCGGAGGAATGTGAGCCGGAATGAGGCGTATCTGATCCATCCGCTTGAGGGGAGAGGAGCTTGCCCTCGTGGCCTCAGCAAGTCAATGTACAGGCACAGCACGGGAGCCTCTCAGTGAAACCCTTGGTGTGCGGACAAGAGGGCAAGGAGAGTGCCAGCTCCTAGTGGTAGGGGGAGGGCACAGAGGCTGCGATGGGAGGGAAATGGGACAAGGCAGAAGGGAAAGATGAAGAGAGGAATGGTAACAGGAGAGAGCAATAGAAGGGGGAAGGAGAAGAGAAGAGAAACCACTCGATGTATCTGGAAAGCCAGTGCTGTCCTGAGGCTTTCAGAGACAGTGTGAAAATGGACTGCACAATGGGGCGATTTCTTTTCCTCTCTGTGGTGTATTGAGGATGGTGTAGGAATTGCAAGCTGTCACTTTAACTGTGTGTGTGTGTAATGTGTGTATGGGGGGTTCTGGTGCTGCTTGCAGGCTAGGAGACTCTGTAGGGAAGTGTGCAATCAATTTATCTGCAGAGAGCCAGCAGAAAGCAACGTGGGGTGAATTGTACTTCTTTGCTTTATGGAGCAGCCTGCTTTGTCTCTCTCTGATTTTAGTTATTGTGTGTTATCATACCGGAGTCTAAGAATAAAAGTAGCATTATGTTGCAGCCTTCCAAAAGAGTTATATTTGTATCTAACTTTTCTGTGAGTATGCAGAAACATAAAACTCTCCAGCTCCCCGTCCTGCTGTTCTCCCTATATTGTTTCACACCCTTAAGGAGAAAAGGATGCAGAATTCCTCCATTGGTTTCCTTTCTCCTTCCACAGCAAGTTCATCCTTGCCTGCAAAGCTCTGCTCCCACTTGTATTTCTCATCTCTTTCCCTTTACTCTGGCATTGCACCCCTCAGCCCCTGCCCTGCTTTCCTCTTTGTGCCTTCTCCCTTGCTGTCCCAGCATTCTTGGCTCTCCCTCCAGTCCCAGCCTGCCTGGCTCTCTTCCTCTTGTTTTCAAATACCTTCTCAAAGCTCATGTTGGGCCTCATCCAAAGTCCACTGAAGTCATTAAGAGTTTTTCCATTGACTTCAATGGCCTTTGGGTTGGGGGCTTTGTCTTTGAGATCCACAGACATTAGCTCACCTACACATTATAATCCATGGATACTTTCTACCCCCAAAGAAGTGCTGTAGACTGGACCCCTCTTCTGAGACTGCCAGTTACTTGGTGCCATTTTCTGTCATTCACACTGCAGGCTGCTCAGGCCAGGAGTTGCGTCTGCTTCTGTTTCCTGAACAGTGCTGAGCTCACTGTCAGTGTCTAACAAATAGCACAGAGCAAGAGTGAAGGAAAAACACACTGATTTCATTCTCAGGCCCATCCCCATCGCATCAGGGGGCCACCGACAAAGGGATTGTGGTTATACTGTTTGCCCATACTTAGTATCAGCTCTGCAACTGCATGAGTCGGCACCCGAATCTTTGTCCTCGGAGCTCGCTGGGGATTCACCTCTCACCCGTGCGCCATTAGAGCCTGATGGAATCCCTAAGGTTGTCTTTGTCCACTTGAGAGAAAAGCTAGGACAAGCTGAACTGGATTTCCTAGCCCACTTGGCCCAGTCTCTGGTGTTTACAGGGAGCAACACTGCAGCGTTGTAGCTGAAGAATCCATTTTCCAAGAGAGCAAAGAAGAAGTCAAAACAAGCTAGTGGCTTGTTTTTAGCTCTCCTGTTAATATAGGGACCATTACACTTGACAAGAGTTAGGCCGCTGGTATGCTGATACTACTGCCTATCTTGCTGGCCAATACTGTCTCATTGTTTCCCGGTAGTCCCCCATCTGTATCCATGACTAGGGTTGCTAGACGCGACAGTAATACAAATAACAATAATAATAAACATAAAGGCTGTAGTAGGCTTAACTCTGTGTCCCATCCACATATCTCAACACCCTAGATAGTGCATATTGGAACCTACTTGGATTGATAAAATGGAGTACAAAGGAGTTAGGCAAATGAACTGTCCACCAGTAGAGTTTCACAAGGAGGGTCACACAGTGAATTCGATGGACAGAGATTGGGTGAAGCTAGCAATACAGGTGCACAAATTCAATCTTTCCCAAATGTGTATGGGCTTCTCCAGCCAAAAAAACTAGACAACTAAAGTGCCAGGTGAAGAGAGAGGAGGACAGATAGTCTTGTCGTTAAGGTGCTGGCCTGGGACTCAGGAGATCTGCCTTCAATTCCTAGCTCTAACGGTGCAAGCATGGTGTCATAGGGCAGCCCTACCTGGCGCACTCTCCTACCTCAGGCCATGACACAACAGATGTGCCTGCCTCGGTTTCCCCTTTCGTCCACCCAGGAAAGGAACATAGATTCTCAGTGTCCAATACAAAGCCCACCTCTGGGCATTCTTTATTGATATACGTCAGTTTATCTACAGGCACAGATACATGAGACTTCTCCAAAGCCTTGTAGTAAAACCATTCTCTAGTTCCCACCGCAAGCATATGCAAATACAGCAGCATTTTCCATTCTCTTCTCCAGGGACATCACCTCCAACTCACCCACCCGGAGTCAACAGCAGCATTTTGTTCCCTGTTCCTTTGGTCCCTGATCCAGGACCCCACTCTCCAGGCCTCCCTGCCAGACAGACAGTGACCAGTCTCCTTGCAGCCCTTCCCTCAGGTCTGTATGGCTCCCCTCATGCAGTATTCCGGGCCTCCCTGCCTGTGAGTCCTACCTCGGCTCAGGGGATCCACTCTCCTTCAGTAGGCCTCTTGCTTCAAGGCTCAGCTTCCCCCAATACAGTTGGATCTTTCCCTTTTCCGAGGAGCCACTACCTGAGCCTTCTGCACATGTGGCGTCCCCTGCTTTGGTCAGTTCTCACCAACACTTCTGTTACAGCTCCCATCCAAACTCAACTCTTTCTCCTGGGTTTCCTGGAGTTCTCTCCTAAGCTAGGGTTACCATATTTCAACAAGCAAAAAAGAGGACGGGAGGAGCCCCGCCCTAGCCCCGCCCCTGCCCCTCCCACTTCCTGCCCCCCCAGAACCCCCAACCCTCCCCCCGTTCCTTGTCCCCTGACTGCCCCCTCCTGGGACCCCTGCCCCTAACTGCCCCCCGGGACTCCACTCCCTATCTAAGCCTCCTTGCCTCTTGTCCCCTGACTGCCCCAACCCTTATCCACACCCCCACCCCCAGACAGACCCCTGGGACTCCCACGCCCCATCCAACCACTCCCCACCCCCTGACAGCCCCCCCCAGAACTCCCAACCCATCTAAACCCCTCTGCTCCCTGTCCCCTGACTGCTCCGATCCCTCTCCCCACTCCTGCCCCCTGACAGCTCCCCCCCAGAACTCCCAGCCCCCCACCCCCTCCGCTCCTTGTCCCCTGACTGCCCCCTCCTGGGACCCCTGCTCCTAACTGCCCTCCAGAACCCCACCCCCTACCTAAGACTCCCTGTTCCTTGTCCCCTAACTGCCCCCTCCTAAGACCCCCCCCCCAACTGCCCCCCAGGACCCTACCCCCTACCTGTACCCTGACTGCCCAAAACTTTCTCCACTCCCCTCCAAAAGCCCCCACCCATTTCTTGACTGCCCCATCCAGAACCTCCCTGTCCCTTCTCCTGCCCCCCCTTACCCTGCTGCTCAGAACAGGGTGTTGGGCTCTGTGCCAGCCGGACACATGGCTGAGCTCCCCAGCACAACACAAAACCCGGTCCCTGGCCCTGCACAGGGCTGCCGGAGCGGGCTGCAGGAGGAGGAGCTGCTGGCCGGCTCAGAATGCAGGGAGGGGGGGGTGGGAGGAGGAAGCTGCTCCGGAGTCCAGCCCGGGACTTTCCTGCAGCCCTCCCAGCCGCTCGCTCTGCTCTGCCAGGGGAGGGGGAAATCCCGGACATTGTGAGTGCTTTACAAATTCCCCCCGGACGCTATTTTTAGCACACAAAAGGAGGACATGTCCGGGTAAATCCGGACGAATGGTAACCCTATCCTAAGCAACTCCTGCCAGCACTTCCTTGCTGCTTCCTAGCTCTTGGAATCTCAAGCAGCCCTCACCTGCACCTGACTCTCCCACTCTCCTTCCCTTTTCGGGCCCAGGTGCCCTCTCTTCAGTCTACGGGGGGGGTGAGGTGGTCACTGAACGTCTTCCCTCTTGAAGGGCCAGTGCTGTACTGTGACACATGGGTAGGTCATTTAATTGCTCTGTGCGTAGGTTCCCCATCTGTAAAGTGGGAATAATAATAATACTTTTGTGCGCCATTTTTAAAGATAAAGCCACCAAGTCTTGGGAAGGACTCCGGTGTTAGTTATGTGAGGGTAGAGATATAAAATGTCCTATAACTGAGTAAATTATAGTGAGGGATTCCCAGCCTTGAGACTAGAAAGACTCTTATGAGGACCCAGGGTCAAAATGATCCAGAGCGAAACAGTAGCTAGCACATTTTGGACTGTGCAGAGGGACGAGGTTTCGATAAACTGACACAAACCATTGTTTATCTCCAGAAGAAGTTCTGACTAGGCAAACACACACAGAGCCATAAAGTACCTGGGAAAAATCCCACTGTGTAGGAAGTGGTGCATAAAACACAACCGCAACTCACCGTTAATAATTCAAGGAAAGTCACTCTGGAGTTTTTGTTCCCTTTCGACATACAGTGCAGCTATAAGAATGCCTCACGTCTGATTTTAATGAGAGACGATCATATCCTCTCAGCCCTGAACGTTGCAGAGGGGACCCATAGAGATAACTGCCTGAGTCACACAGTGATAAACATGTCAAGAGAATGAAAATTACAGCTTTCTTTAAAAACAAAGGTCCAGATGCTCCGCTGGTGTAAAGCAGCATGACTCACTGAAGTCAATGGAGCTGCACCAGTTCACACCAGCTGAGGATCTGGCCCTGCCACACAGAGTGTGATGAAATGGCGCCCGGCAACCAGATTTTCAGTGTGATTGGAAAGCCGTAAGCCAAATTCTCATAATTCCTTATCCAAAATAAACTGTTTGGTGACTGTTATGAATGGGAGCGATTTAGGGGAGGCTTGAAGGCAGATAAGCTGTAGGCATATGTAAAAGGAGACCAGAATTTCAGTGATGTAGGCAAGGGAGAAGGGATGAGTTTCTTGCTGAGATCTGACAAGAGATGGAGAGTGGGTGCAGACAGGGACAAGGAGGCTGTTCCATTGGGCAGAAGCAGCAAAGGAGAAGGCTCCTGCTAAGCAGAGAGCTAGCACAAGCTCCCAAATGAAGCTCTGCCTGCGCTATGCCTCTCCCTGGACTCAGTCCAAAATTACTGCATCATCCCCCTGTTCTTCCAGGCCTGGACTCCAACATGGCTTTGCCAAAGCAAGGCTATTCCGACCTGACCCATCCCAGCTATTCCAGCCCGGGGCCCCTCTTGAGGGGAGGCTGCCAATGTTGTTGGGTCTGTAAGGTGGAAAAATGTCTCCTGGGAGCTCAGCTGCGATCAGCAACTCCTCTAACGGATGGCCCAAGTAGTATCTGAACCCACGTCTCCAGAGGAGAAAACTAGTGCACTAGCTCTACCAAATCCTCTAATAACATCTTTAACCATTAGCTGTTGCCCCACAGGCTTCTCTTCCTAGGCTTAGCAGTGCAGGGCAGGGCCTAGCAGAGACTGTGTGTGGGTCCCAAGGAGCTAAGCACTCAGCACTGTCCTTCATGTTGAGTAGGAGTTAGACCAAAGCCCTTGCTACACCTACTCCCTCCCGCTCAAGACCAGGCTGGGTAACAATGGAGTGAGGTATGGGCACAGTTGGGGGGGGGCTGGAGGGAGACAAATGCTAAATGTGATCCTCTGTTAGCAAAGGAGGCGCTTAGCCAAGTGCTCCTCTCCTAGGCCTCAGGCTGACCAGCAGCACCCTTGTTAATGGGGGATCCTTTTGTTCCATATCCTTGGG
Source organism: Malaclemys terrapin pileata (assembly GCF_027887155.1). Lineage (NCBI taxonomy): Eukaryota > Metazoa > Chordata > Testudines > Emydidae > Malaclemys > Malaclemys terrapin. The sequence goes on along the minus strand of NC_071514.1, from coordinate 76,785,966 downwards.
TGCATGACAGCGATTCAAGCCGAAACCAGCTCTGCATAAAATCTACAAAATGGGAGGAGGAGAGGGTGTCCGAGGAGGGGGTGAGACATATCCAGGAGTGAGTGAGTGAGTGTGTGTGTGTGTGTGTGTGTGTGTGTGTGTGTGTGTGTGTGTGTGTGTTTGGACTGCCCCTCAGGGTGTCTTGGGAGGGTGCGCCTGGTTTTCCATGTGGAAGAAGGAGAGATGCAGAACTCCAGCCTTGTTGAAATGATCAGGGGCAGGACGGGGAAGTAGGAGGCTGGCGGTCACCTCCTTTGCAAGATAAACTTCCCAAGCAAACAGCCTCTTTGCTCCCCATTACAGAAGCCACTTGCGCCACTGACAAGCTGATGTGCTTTCCTGTCTGCTCATGGCACTGTCGTAAGATGGGAGACTCAGTGATGACCCCCGTCAGCAGGAGCGTGTGCAAGTGGGATGGGGGCGGGCAGCGGTATTATCCTCAAAGATGCCCCCAGCACATTGCCTGGGTAAAGCACAGATGTCAGCTGGAAAGCTGCTGAAGAAAATGTTGTCCTCGGTCCTCTCCCCATGGCCCTGAGATGAAAGCAGCTAGCAGGCGCTCAGAGCTACCAACTAGTCACTGATTAACCAGCGCTGATGGGATATGGGTCTGTGCAGCCTGGCAGGAATTCCAGGGACAGAGAGACATCCCGTTTTATTGTATTTGCACAACAACTGGTGGTTTACTATTCCCCTCTCAGCAGCAGATGTTTCAGCACACTAGGCCAAGTCTGGGGGACTTGGCTGGGGGAAAAACTCAAGAGACCAAAACAATCTCTCTCGCCTTCCTCCCTGTCCCCCACTCCCCAATTTCCTCATTCTCTCTCTTTTCCTGTCTTTCTTTTCCCTTCCTCCCTGTTGCTTCATGGCTCTGTCTACTCCCCACCCTATCCTACATGATCTTAAGCCTTGGCATCACGGAAGGGTTTAGCTGAAAGACATGCCAGAGGGGACAAGTCAATGCGCTGCAAACACACAGATGCACTAATAAGACACCACAGCTAAGTGTGTTGCAAACAGCCCTGTTTTGTAACTCGCTGTCCTCTATGCAGTACACTCAGTGAAACATGCAGCAAACACATTAGTTATCTGCCCAGGCAGAAGGAAAGTGACAGGAAGGTTGCAAGAGAGATAAATATGAGGAAAAAAGGGAAGGAAGAGGAAAAAATAAATATCCCACCAGTTGTTTAGGTAAGACACAAGACACCAGTCTCCAGCAACCACCTAGGGGGAGAGAAAATAGACAGTTGCTGGAATCAGGGGCAGTCAGATTTTTCCCTCCCTTTTATATTTTCAATTAACTTTCATTTTGTTTGTGGATTCTTTTCCTGTCCAGAGACAGCTGCCAAGTGCTCAAGTCTCAAGGAATTCCGCCGGTGCTGAGAGTGCTCAGCAACTCGCAGGATCAGGCCCGTGAAACACATCGACCAACAGCTTAGAAACCGTGTGCTGCGCTTTCTCCCCCCACAACTGTTTGAACAGAGCTGATTTCCACACACAGACTCCAGCCTGCAAGAGCCCATAAACACAGATTAGTTCTTATCTCTGGCACGCAGCATCGTAGGCACAAGCTCGGTGGTAGGGGGGGGCTGAGGCGTGGCCCCGGGTGTTCTTGCTGGGAGAAGAAAATTCATTTGAAGACTGGAAGACAAACGACCTGGGGACAACATTTCCTGGGAGAGGAACCCTGAAAAAATTATCAAACCAGAAAGTCCTCTGCTGAAAAGCAGCCCCCAGAGCCCAGGGAAGAGAAGGCAGGCAGGAGATGAAGCAGGGATTAAAAAGCCTATGCGATCAGGAGGCAAGAAGTGTGATCAGAGGAAAATATTTGACTGTTTTATCATTCTTGATAATCAGCTGACAGATCATCCACAGAGGTGGTACCAGTCCCTTCCTGTGGTCTCACCACTTCATACCGCCCTGGCTGGGCTCACACCATGCTGTGCTGCCCTGCCTGTACCACCCATACGGGCACACAGGACTGCTCTGTATCCATCTAGTCTGCACATGAGCTGCTGCTCGGTGTCCACCCTGTCATATACGATGCATGCAACACTGCTCTGTATTATATTATTTGTATTGCAGTAGTGTCCAGGAGCCCCAGACATAGACCAGGACCACATTGTGCTAGGTGTTGTACAAACACAGAACAAAAACATGGTCCTTATGCCATGAGCAGGCACCTATCCTTTAGAGAGACATTGCTCTGTAATCAATTATGAGCTCCTCAATGCAACACAGCTCTGTAGCCCTCCACGAGACATACATTTGATGTTTATACATCCCAGGGGACACCCATGCTACACTGAGCTGGTCTGGATCTAGCTGCTGAATGTGTATGCAATGTTCTGCTCCTGCTCTTATGTGCAAAATGCATGCACCACCCACGTACGGTCCTCCAAAAGGAGAATTTCTAGCTTCCTAGAAAGAGGCATGTGACACAGGTCTGCTCTGTCCCCATAGAACACAGCTATATCATCCAGAGTTCATCCATTACTATGATTTCTACCAGTCAGTAGAACAGTAGAACAGGCAAGTATATATATATATATATATATATATATATATATATATATATATATATATATATATATATATATATACACACACACACACACATCTCTACCTGTTTCTGTGTACAATACAGGGAGAATGCAGGAAGAATCATTGCTTGGGACATTTAAAAACTAGATTAGCTAAAGCGCTAGAAGATGCACACCAGAGAGCAATCCTACATTGACCTGGGAGAGATTAGAAGTCCCAGCCATTTCTTCCACCAAATACCATTCACCAAATCTAGCATCTCAAGCTTGCCCACCAGCCCCTCGCCAAGCCCCATACTCACCACCCTGTCCCCAGCACCAGCACCAGGACCCTAAGGACCAGCCACCCAACACCATGGTTTCTTGCTGTAAGCTTAACCTCATCATCCTTTGTGGCTGCAAAAGGACTATGAGGCTGGGGTGGTTTTGGGATTCTGGGTGGGGAAAATTGAGAACTAGGGGACAAGATGGCCGCTTCCAATGTTCTATGGCTTTCATCATCTGTCTCATCATCTGCCTTATCCATGTTTGTATTTCACAATGTTGCAAGATGGAGTTGTGGTAACTCTGTTAGGGCTGTAGACAGCGAATAAAGAATCAGAAGAGGTTGTAGTGGGCTATCCCTTTATTAGTCTACATAACAGTAACATGGGCAAGCTTTTTGGAGTCCCGCTCTCTTTTTACAAGGGGGAGGGATAGCTCAGTTGTTTTAGCATTGGCCTACTAAACCCAGGGTTGTGAGTTCAATCCTTGAGGGGGCCATTTAGGGATCTGGGGCAAAAATCTGTCTGGGGATTGGTCCTGCTTTGAGCAGGGGGTTGGACTAGATGACCTCCTGAGGTCCCTTCCAACCCTGACATTCTATGATTCTATAAGGGTATCAATAGGCCTTTGTTCTGGTTTCTAGTCCCTGAAGAAAAGAGGGTGATGATACAGGAAAGCACATTCACTCATTTGGAGCTGTGTGAGGATAGGTGTACTGTTTGTTTAAATCCAGGCAGGAGGGAGGTTCTAGGCAGAGAAACAGAGAGGTTCTAGTCAAATAAAACTCCTTGTCCGGTGCTAGAAGAAAGCAACATGGTGATTCTCTACCATTATCACACAACAGTCAGATTACTCATGCCAGTAGCCTTTGCACTTGGGAGTGAAGTCAGAGGGCCTATTTGCATGAGCAAGGGCTGGTCATCAGTGTAAGAGTTTGCAGCATCAGGGTCTTGTTTTTAGTGAGTCCACAAAAAGGCACCACCTAGGAAATCCTTGGTTCTTATGTCTCAGCCAATTAACACTAGTTGTGCTGTGGTTATAGAAGCAGGAATGCTGGAAGAACGCTGAAGCCAGCCTAGTGTGCACACCTGGTACAGATCACGCAGATGGACAGGGGATCCATATGCACTATTAAGAACACAGGGGACAATTTTGACTGTCATTCACAGCAAAACACATTTGCTGATCCCCTATTCTCCTTACTCAGTGATTTTCATCAGGTTCTGCCAGTGTAAGCAAGAACAGAGTTGGGCCCTCCGCAAGCCACAGATCAGAGAAGAGAAGAGAGAAAGAAAGACCTTTTTGGAAAGCCCTAAACTGGTCTCTTTATCTCCCTAATCTGTATTTCCCCCCTAAAGTCCCTTTCTGTACAGGATGAAAGCGGATTTCTCCCCATTATTTTCGTTTTCTGTGCCCTTTAGGAAGGCACTTGCTTGAGACTAATTGAATTTTCTGCCCATGGATAGAAAGACACGATGTGGAGTGAGTTAAAGGCTGACGTCAGGATGGGGCGAAGAAGCCGTGTTAACTGGTGTGGGGACAGCCCCTCACTTAACAAAAGCGTTTGATTCTGTCCCCTCTTGTTAAGAAGGAGGGGATATTTATTCTGTTTCTTTCTCAAGGTTTTTCCTTTCAGGTCACAAAGTGCCCCCCACGACCACGCAGGCCCCACCCCACCCCCTTCTCCTCTTTTGTGCCAGAGGCAGCTGGTAGGTTGCAAAGGGGACCGCTTTTGTCTCTGGACACACTTTAACATTTCTTTACAGAACCGGGAAAAAGCTCTCCCCTCCCCACCTCATTCATTTTGTTCTGGGAGGAGGGAGGTAGTAGGCAAGTTAAGGCAAAGGAATGAGAGAGGGTGAAATGTCACAATAGAGCCCAAGACCCAGAGCTTTCACAGAGCGGGAGAGAGGAAATACCTAGCTTTGGTGAGCAGATGGTGCTGCGGGGTGGGGGACATTACTGAATTCAGAGGAGGCTTGTGTTGAGCAGCCGGCTGAAGAAAAAGAGAAAGAAAGACATGAAAAAGGCCAGAGCCCAATAAAAGGGGAGTTCAGGGGCAGCTTCTTCCCAAATCCAACAAAGAAACCTCTTCTTTTCAATCATTACCATCCCGGGACCAGGCCCCCAATTAATCTCCCGGCTGCGACATGTGGGGGATTCGCTCGGTTTGTGCTACAAGCCTGTAAGCGAGCCCCTTTTCCTGTAAAAATCACCATCAAGCCACTAGGGAAGGCGATGCAAGCCCCTGAGTCACCCCAGAGCCTCCAAAGCTATTCCAGGTGCAGGTGGCTCACTCTCTGGGCAGGAAACTGTTCCAGCGAGGCGTGAACTGGGTCATTTTACAAGCATGGGCGAGACGCAGCATTGCGGTACTCCAGCTTTACGTCAAGGTAACTGGTGATTTCAGTAACTTGGTGGAGTAACTCAGTGATGGAGCCACCAGGGAGTAACACAACGGTGGAGGAACCCTGGAATAACGGGTGAATCGGGCCCATTCATTTTCTTCAGATGTCTCTGGCTGAATTCAGTGTTCAGCAGCCTGAGGAACTGACAGAAGTTTCCAAAGGGAGGGATAAATTAAATACATAGACATCTGCTTGGCTCGCTGATTGAAAAGTGGAAGGGGAATGATGGTCCAGTCATTAGAGCCGTAACTTCAGACTTAGGAAACCTGGGTTCACATCCCTGCTTTGCTACTGATTCCCCGTGCGACCTTAGTTAAGTCCCTGTGCCTCTCTGTGCTTCACTTCCCCATCTACAAAGTGAGGATAATAATACTTCCCTCCCTCACTGTGGGGTTGTGAAGATAACTGTGTTAAAGCTTGTGAGGTGCTCAGATGCTATGACAATAGTGGCCATATAAGTACCTGAGCTAGACAGGAGATTAAATATGAGAGAGCAGTGGGCAGATTCTCAGCCATGCCAGTGGATATATATTTACCTCAGTGGTCTTGTCTTCCCTGGGGAAAAAAAGATGTATTTTTAATTCAGATTTACTAGCGTGAGGTAAAACCCCAATGAAAAGTCTGTAACAGTCTCCTCCATAGCCTTTAACTTCACTTGCTAACTCGTGTGAAAGCTACAAACTGCCTTGTAGGTCACTGGGACTTTCCCTCACGTTAGGTAACTCGAGTTAAGAACACACCTTTATTTCATTGTGAAGACGATGCCCCAGGAGCCTGATTATAATTATTACATATTTACATTACGGTAGCAGCTGAAGGCTTCAAATGGGACTGAGGCTTGACTGTGTTGGGCGCTATATGAACACAGAGACTCTCCCTGCCCTGAAGAGCTTACAGTGTAAAGGCACGTGAGATGAAATGTACGGATGGGGATTCAGCAAATGAGCCATTCTGCTCCCGCTTACAGTGGGGCAAATTAGGATTAACTCCATTAGGAGTAGTGCCATTAGGGCTTATCCTGGCCTAAAACTGGTGTGAGTGAGGATAGATGCAGGTCTTGGGTTTCAAAGTGCAACCTTTGTCACTCACTGGCCATTTCCAAAGTGCTTTGAGAAACATCTGATTCCCACAGGAGTTGGAGGCCTGGCCCTCAGGAAAATCCCTAGTACATAGAGATGTTCATTAGCCAGATTCTCTCATTTCTATGGTGACGCTTGCTCGAGTAAACCCACTTCGGAAGATGCCCTCACTGCTTCATAACACACCAAAGGTAAATATTTAGAAAACACATGGAGCAGGAAACCACCTTTTAGCGCACCTACAACAGCTGCTGTGTCTTGAACTACCCATGAATCAAGGTGCTTATGTCTAATTAGGCCAAAGGGGGGAATTGCCTTCTGAATGGGGAAGAATGTCTGATGTCAAAGGCATCATCACAGCCCTGCCAAAACAGATCACTTATGGAGCCTGTGTGGTAGCTTTCATTTCTGCCTTCATGAAGGACTTGTAACTACTCAGCCCCGGTCACTAGGACTCACGGTTGCATTTAGTCTAAGATGGCATTATTCACTTTCACATTTACACAGAAAACCCCCAGTGATGTGTCCCATGTTCCCCTGTGCAGCCCAAGTGCTAAAATAGGTCCACATGTAAATATTTGTCTAAACTATTATTAGAACAGGAGCGTCCACCCAGACAGCAACATTTCTACATCTTACTTTACACGGATGACTCCGCTGAAAAACACACCTTTGGAAACAGTGGTGGATTCCTGCCATTGTTCTGCAGCATAACTCTATGGCTTTGGTTTTCCAACTGTGGGGGGCACCCCCCAAGGGAGGGCATCATGAGGTTATTAAGGGTGGGGAGGTGGAGCATAGGGCTGTGGATGGCCAGGGCAGGGCAGCAGCAGGGAGCCTGTGAAGGGGGTCCTCAGTGTTTGGGGGGCAGGGAGCACACCCCTGCCTTGACAGCAGCCTGCTGTTCCCCCCTCTTCCCCTCTCTGATCATTGGGGACTTCCTGAGCACTCTCACAGCTGCTGCCCTACCCAGGCCCAGACACCCAGCTAGTCACAGCCCTGCATATTTTAAACCCTCCAGAGCCTACAGGAGCGAGAGGGTCTGGGCAAGAGGGAAGGGAGAGAAAAACCCTGGTCCACTCTGCACCATGCTGCCATGGGTTTCTCCAGGGATTGATACAGCTGGGTCCTGGCCCGCCCACCCCCTGGGGTGTCACTTTTTGCCCTGGATAGGCAGGAGCTGAGGGCGGGGGTGTTATGTGACTCCCACAGAGAAACGGGGCTCAGCAAAAAAAGTTAGGGAACTCTATGGAGTGCTCATACCGCAGGGCAGATGGTACAGTAAGTATCTGACAAAGGGCTTTTCAGCATGTTTGCAGATACAGCATCTTCCTTCAGTAAGTGTGCAGTTTTATACAGAAGTGTTGGGAATTATACGGGCAGGTAAATCTATAGGTTAGATCTGCATGCAGGGGAGTAAGCAGCATGAGGCAGGTCTACATTCTTCATAGGCCCAGGTGGAGTGGAAATGTTTTAAAACAATTGAAATGTCTCATGTGTAGACTGTGGCCCAATTCATTGCTGGAGCAAACAGGAGCAGTTCTATTAAACTCAGTTTTTGCCAGTGGTGAATCTGCCCTCTGTTTGCTCAGAGGCACTCATTAGTCCAAAATCTGCTCTCACATACACCAGCGTGAATCAGCTTCAACAGCAAAGGGAGAGCAGAATTCTCCCCGGTGTGTAGTGTTTGTGCACATCCTTAAGGACTCACCAAGGCCTATCTTCACGGCAGAGTTCTCTCACCCTAGGAATGCACAAGGAGATGCCTTTACAACCATGCAGCAAGCTAACCACAGGGCCTCTATAAACTTCAGCGAGACAAGTTTCCCTTTCAGCTGGGGGCTGATGTTTTTTACTCATGTGAAGTTCAGATTATTATTATCTATTTTAGGCTAGTTGCCTGGAAGCCCCAGCTACAATCAGGGCCCTGCTATGGTGGTTGCGATACAAATATAGTAAAAGACAGGCCTTGCCTGGAACCACTTACTATCTAAAGAAGTGCTAATTTGCTTTCCTCTGCACCTTGCAGACCCAAAGCTGGGGAATTTGGGGGGTGGTTAGCTCTCCGAAGCATCTCAGAGACAAGCTGGGGTTAGATTCCCTGACAGGGTCTATTTTTTCCATACTGACTCATGTCTGAGAAGTTAAATATTTACAATAGCTGTTAAATATTTATACTGAGCTCCCCTCAAGTAAGAAGTCACCCTGTTGTGGGCTTCCTTGGGTCTGCCACCATGTCAGTCACATGTCTGCACTCGGCCCATCTTGGTATGGCTCCCAAGTGCAAAAATGCCCATAGCGATGGGATGAAGGGTGGGAAGTTCCTGGGGTGGCAGAAGGGAAAGGGAGGAGTCACGAACTTCAGTACAGTAAAGCCACCAAATGACCAGAAGGCCAATTATTTTGGGGTAGGAGGAAGCTGTGGATGTCTCCCATGCAGTGAGGGGACAATCTGCCACAGAGGGGTTTATACTTCATAATGTCACAGAGCATGAAAAGGACTTGGGGAATAAGAGTGGGGGGAGGAAAGGGAATCACACAGGACAGTTGCCGACAGAAAGAACCAAAGGCTACCAGGCTTACAGCTGCTGGGGAGTGAGTCTTTCATTCCAGGCCCCACTTGCACCAGTCTGTATTTCACAGAGAGAACTGCATGCCTTGGTTCATGTATTGGAGTGCTGCAGCCGGTCTGGCTAAGAGAGCCACGTGCACCTGAGTCATGGAGAAGGCGTGTACGTCATAGAGCAGGACTAACCTGCGTCGGTGGGTGGGCGCGTGTGTGGGAAGGCAGAGGAAGACAGCGTGTCTGCTTAGGGGACGCTGGGTTCTGTTCTGTGTCTGTAAAAGACAGAAACATGTTCCTGTCTTGGGAATCTTTGCCCATTTCCATTTGCAACAGATGCCAGCTGCATCTTTGTCTTCGTTTCCTAATCTGTCCAGCAAGCTGCATCCCAGTGCAAAGATTAGGCTGCACAGCAACACAGCTTTTCCCTACAGGAAACCCCCTGTACGCTTTCTAGATCCGCGGTTCTCGAATTGTGCGTCAGGACCCCAAAGTGGGTCAGGACCCCATTTTAATGGGGTCGCCAGGGCCAACATTAGGCTTGCTGTGACCAGGGCCGGCTTTAGGCCAATTCCACCAATTCCCCCGAATTGGGCCCCACGCCCAATAGGGCCCCGCGCCCAGTGGCAAGGCCGCCCAGAGTGGGGGGCAAGTGGCAGAGAATTCCTTCCCTGGCTAGAGGTGCCTTTTTAATTTTTACTCACCTGGCGGCGCTCTGGGTCTTTGGCAGCGGGTCCTTCACTCGCTCCAGGTCTTTGGCAGCACTTTGGCGGCGGGTCCTTCAGTGCCGCCGAAGACCCAGAGCGAGTGAAGGACCCACTGCCAAAGACTAGGAGCGCGGCCTGTTTTTTTTTTAGTCATCCCTGTCGGGGCCCCATCAAACCTGTTCGAATCGGGCCCCGCACTTCCTAAAGCTGGCCCTGGCTGTGACCCCGGGCTGAAGCTGAAGCCCGAGCTCCATCACCACCCAGGGTGGCCGGGCTCAGGCTCCGGCCCCTCTCCCCACAGCTGGGCTCAGGCTGTGCTCCTTCTCTCCCGACCCGAGGCAGTGGGACTCAGGCTGTAGTCTGCCCCCCACGGGTAATGTGACTTTGTTGTCAGAAGGGGGTCATGGTGCAATGAAGTTTGAGAACCCCTGTTCTAGATAATCAGTGCATAGCTCCTTACTCAGACCAGGGGGCTCAGTGCAGATGTTTGGTGTGACCAACAGGAGTGTCTCTGTTTGGCTACACTCTGGATTGCCTGCAGTCCGGATCCTCAGGTAGCAGGATGCTGCAGGCATCTGGGTATTGCAATGCAGATTACGCCAATTGGAGAGCGGCAGGGCATGCGGCATGGCAAACACTCATCATTCTCCTGATTTGCTGGGCTCCGAGCAGCATGTGGGAATATACCAAAAGCTGAAGGCTGGTGCAAACATAGGGATCCTCATCATAGTCTCACAGACCTCTTTACATGACATGCAGCTGGGAGTGGCACGCGAATAGTTGCTTTTCATGCAGGGAATGTCGGTGTGAGGACACCAAAGCTGCTTGCTAGGAAAATCCTTATCATGCTGCTCTACAAAGTACAAGCAATTCCCAGCGCTTCTGGGAGAAACCTGCTTGACCCAGCAGGGAGCGAACACCAGCCTCTGGAGTTTGTTTCACTCCCGTCTTCTAAATCTGGCCTGTCTGGGGTTAATGTCTGTTCCAGCCAGAGTGCCGTCTCTCTGCTGGAACAGGGCCAGGGGAAAAGGGCCTTCATAGTTTCCCTGTTTGCTTGGAAAACAGGCCCGATGTTTTCTCCAAAGGGCAGGAGGGATGGCGGCGGCAGAGCATTGTTTATCTTGGGCCTGATTCAATGCAGTCTCATCACCCCTGACTCCTCTGCCCCTTGCTTCATCCTGCCCTGGATCAGAAGGAAGGAGGAGAGGCAAAACCTCTCCAGTGTCAGGCGTCTCCTCCCCACGCCGGGGTCAACCTTCTGAGGGCGTCTGCCTTGTGTGAGCCCTCGAAGTGTGCTCTGCACTGCCCTTCCTGTTCCTGGCCCTTTCCTTTCTGTTCCAGCATCAGGCTCAGGGCTGGGCCCGCCCTTTCCTGCTTGGCATCCCACTTGTTGGGGACAGAGAGGATGCCTGTCTAAAGCTAGCACATTATTCCTGCCCTCTTCCTCCCGCCGACCGCAGGATCCTACCCCCCCAGCATCGTCCCCAGGACATTCAGATTAAAGGACATTTAGGAAACTGTGGCTTTTATAAATCAGTAATTGCTACTGATCTGCCCAGTTCTATCCGTAAACCTCCCACTGCTGCAGGGTGTGTGTGTGTGTGTGTGTGTGTGTGGTTTTTTTCTTGTTCTCCTTACCCACGCAAACCTACCACTTGTTTGAGAGTCTTGCCTGAATGAGGACATCATGGTCTGGCTTTTTCAGTTCACATTATCAACCTCTGTACCACGCTCTCAGCCTGGTGGGGAGGGAAAAGGAAGATGCATATTTTGGCTCAAGCTTCCTGAAGAGACAGGGGAGAGAAAACACACATATATTTGGCTAACTTTCTAGCCAGCAATTTTCCCAGCGGAGAGATAAAACGAGACAGCAAGAGAAATATCACAAATACAGATCTTCTCAGCTGATCAGAAGTTGTCTTTGGGCCTGGAGGGGCAGCGGGGGAGAGGAACGCTCCACTGGGACATTTTTCAAAAATAGAGTCATTCTGGTACAACTCCAGCAGCACGATCCATCAGACATAACATTACAGCTGCCCTCGCTGCCGAAGTAAAGCTGTGAGGAGTCCTGACCCGGCTGAGACACACTTGTAGCTCCTCGAACACCCCCTCCCCCTTGGGGTCTGTGACAGCTCTCAAGACGAACAGGAGTGCGTGTATTCCGGCACAGAGCAGCCTGGGAGCCCTACGGCAGAAAGGGATTGACCCGTTCACTTCCCGAATGGTCCAGCAGTCGCCCCTCTTGCTCATCTCCTCTCCAGCACGGGCCCTTTTGTTCACTCTCACTGAACGTGCCCATTTCTCCCCCAGCATGGCGGTGTGCAGCTCCTGCGTCTGAGTCCTCCTACAGAGGGCACCCGGTCTGGGCACTCCTCGGCCTAGTTCACTGTGCGCGGGCAGAGGCCTGCTAGTCGTCTTTGCACCAGGATGTTCCCCACACGTGAGCTATGGCTATGAGAGCCAGGCAGCACAGAGTGCCCTGGGAGAGCTCGCTAGCCAGGAGTCAGGGTGTGAGGCAGCACTGGTAGGAACCTGCCCTCTCATCCCCTCCTCCCAGCAATGCACCTATCATGACCTCTCTGGTTATGACCCTACCACCTTGAAAGGTCATCTTGGCCACCCAACCCTTTCTGGACCCAACCCACGATCCAGGCAGGAGCTGAGACCCTCCATCAGTCCTTAGAGACAGAGCTATGATTCAGTCTTCCATGCCATCTACTGATCCCCTCCATCTCCACCCACAGTGGCAAGTATCTTGATTCCCCCTCCCCAAGGGTGAGCTCCCCCCGACCACCACTCAGCACCAATCTCTACCCACACATGTTACATGGGCCCCACAAAGACTAGGGCTAACAGATCATTAGAATCCCCCGAACATCCTCCAAACTCCAATGGCTTCAAACACTGGGACCCCTAAATTGACAGTTCCCCTCTCTGGGCTTTTCTCAGTGCAGGTAAATGTCCTGGAATGCTGTTCATGTGGCTCAATCTAGCCCAAACCAGAAAGGGAGGAGGGATCGGTAGCCCCACGAGAAACACCGAAACGCCCGGTGATTTCTTCTTTCACTGGGAAACGTGATGTTGAATGTTCTCTCACTCGAGGGACAGGGTGCAACTTGGCAACGTGACTGTGAGCCCAAGTCTTAAAAGGGCTGCTTAAAAATAACTGGGGAGGAGGGGTAACAGAGCAGAGAGGTGAGGTGGGTAGGGGCAAGAGGGAGAGAAAAAGAAGAAGAAATCAGTCACTAGCTGAATAATAATTAATGAAGAAAGAGAGCAAAGTGGTATGGAGAAGAAAGTGTGGGTAGAGTTGCCCTTTGGGTATAGACAGGCAGAGATGAACTGCCGTTGATGTGGTAGGAGCAGAGACGGTGCGGTGCCCTCTCTGTCACACACACATATATCATGCAGGGATAAGGCAACCCAAGGCGTCAGATAGATGGTTTGGAGCCGGCCCAGCCGAACTGCTCTGGGGCACTTCCTTTCAGGCCCAACTTCCTTATAATAATAATTTTCAAAATCAAGAGGGGATTATGGTGATGATGATCATCCTCATTAACCTCCTTTCATCAGTGAAATTAAGCCACCCAATAATCCCCTGATAGCAGCTCCAGTAGGGGAGAGATAAGCAGCAATAACAAAAGGAAATCAACCTCTTCACACTAACCTTTAAAGGGATAAAGGTCAGCATGCACTCCTAGCCTAATACATGCAGATATTCCTGGCTGTTATGCCAAAGAGAAACATCTCCTCACGTACCTTTCCAGCTTGCTCAAAACCCCCAGCCACAAACATTTGGTACTGTACCCCAGTGGGCTGAACATTCCTACATCACCCCCTGATGTGAGGAACTGGGATTGGAGCAGCTGGGACTCCCACTAACCCTGCTGGGAATAAAGAGCTCCCCAATAACCAGCACTCTTAGGCCATTCCCTGTGGTGACTCCTGTTAGGGGAAGCTAGAACTGAAAAAATGTAGACACCCAACAGCCAACACTCCCTACAGTGACCCCCTGTGGGAAGCCATTGGGACTGGAGTACCCTGAGCTCCCCCACACCTGGCACTCTTGGACCATGCCCAATAGTGCCTCCTGCTGGGCAAAATGGGAGTGGAACTGCCCACTACCCAGTTTTCCCATACCAGCCCTCCCTAGAACGTCTCCTGCTGGGAGGAAAGGAGACTACAATAGCTCACAGTTAGTGCTCCTGCACTATTCCCAACAGTGCCTCCTGCTGGTGCTGGCAGGGTCTGAGCTCACTGCAATTCTCCCCACAGCCATGGTCTTGACAACATTTTCTCCAGTGCTCCCTGTTGGAAGAGGCTGTGACTGGAGTGAATTCCTCCTGGGCTACCTTCTTATACCCCCTCAGTTCTCCTAACATTGCTCAGTGCTACCTGCACCTTATAGTCTTTCAGAGCCCACATAATGAGCATCGTGTGAGAGGAAGGAAAGATATTAGGGGAAGAGGAAAAGGAAGGGGGGAAACAAAGATATTTCATTAGTCCATGTCAGAACCTACATGGCTGAACTCAGCAGATGTTAGCAAGACATATTCACAACATTGACATGACAACGATATGCTAAGATCAATTTGCCCTGAATAGGTTTCAGAAAACACTTATCCTACCCCATCTCTCTCGCCTCCTCTGCCTTCATTTGCTCTGTTTCAGCTCCATCTCTCCCCTTTCTCTGTGAGGTGTAGGGGGAAGGAAAGGTTATATACAGCAGGCATGAATCTAGGACTCAAACTGGGGCTCTCTCTCTCTCTTATCTCCGGACTGGGCCACCTCACACTAGAGTGAGTTGCAGATCAGCTTCCCAGCAGAGGGGCTCACGATGAGGTAGACACACAGCCCTTGGGAAAGGGAAGGAGGAAAGAAACGGATGAGGCCACAGGGGATGGCCCTGCTAATAGAAATCCTCTGTGTAAACAGGGAGAGGATCCGACAGAGATCAGAGATGGTTTTTCTTTCAAGAAAATTAAACATTTAAAAAATTTGAGAACACACGCCCTCACCCCCTGGACAGTAATTAACTTCTTCCTGTGCAGAATATGGAGCAGTTTCCAAAAACAGAGCTAGATGGATTATTTTTCAAAGGAAATGTTGTTGAAAGAATCTTCTGTTATGTCCTAAAGTGGGGAAACAGTCACGGTGACCTAGGAAGAGCGGTCTTGATACACGTGCAGCCACTCTGGATACCCAAGCACACGGTGGCACTGATGGGGACCGAGTCTAGTGCAAGCTGGGGAGGCTCCAATTTTGTGCATTTGGTGTCTATCCAGTGGATATGCAGCTGTTCTGCAATGACTAATTGGAAAGTCCTTGTTGAATGGTTACAAGACTGTACAAATCGATGCAAGGAAAGCTAGTCGACAAAAATCAAGGTGGTTATGGAGAAACTCCATTGCTGGTGAATAATTCCGTGTGGCGACAACTTTTGAGGCTTTGACATTTGTTTTCGTTCCTCACTGGAACAAAAGCAAAATCTCTCCGATGTTTTCGCAAACCGGACTTGTGTTGAAACAGCAGTTTCCCTATCATCATAGATCTTCTCCCTACCAAAAGCCCGATTGCTCCGTGCAGTTCCTTATGTGGACCTTGTCCAAACTCGATTTAAGCATCACTTTAAGCGATGGCACAATCTAAGCCCTGGTCTACACGATGAACTTATGTCGGTATAACGAAGTCACTCAGGGGTGTGGAAACCCGAACTCCCAGTGTGGACAGAACTATGTCAATGGGAGAGCTTCTCCCAGGGATGTAGCTACTGCCTCTCGGGGAGATGGAGTACCTATGCCGACGCTCGTCACTAAGCGCTACACTAGTGCAGCTGCAGCACTGTAAGTGTAGATTTCACTTCTTGAAAGCTTTTCTTGATATGCAGCTCGAATTCTTCTCTTTCATCATTTGTCCTATTACTCCTCATTATAATCCTGCTCATGCTAAATAATTCCCAGCTCTTTCAGATATCTATATACTGCTATTTGCCACCTCAATCTCAGTCCAATAAAAGATATTACCTCACCCACCTTGTCTCTCTAATATCCTGAGACCGACGCGGCTACAACACTGCATACCTCAGTCTTTACTTAGCCAAGCTAGAGATTTAGGTCTCATAATCTTCCTCTTAAAACAATCCCTAAAGCCTGCTGATCATTTTTTGGTGCCTTTCTGTGAACAGCTTCACAACTGGCCAATATCATGCTGGTAATTAGGTGCCTAGACCCCAGCTCCAAAGAATCGTTTCAAACACTGTGCATGTAGGTGGGATGACAGGGAATAATGATTCAAAGAGAAGAGAGAGATTCTCCCTTGGGATCGGGACCAGGTGCATTGAGAGAGAGACTAGGGATGGTCCAAGAAAGAAAGAAAGAAAGAAAGAAAACCATTTTGATAAGGTACAAGGTTGCTCTGTGCCTGTGAGTCTATGGAGCACAAAGGAAGGGAAATGTGCATTGTTGTCTCCAAAAGTGTTACAAGCCAATCACCTTTGGCTCTTTGTTCTCTGCTCCCTCCCTGGGTATTATGTTCCCAATGCCTTCAGGCAACTCACTCTCAGGCTCTCTCTCCCCACCATCTGCCACTGCAAATTCCATCAAGCTTCTACTCTCTAGGAATAGAGTTTCAGGCTATTGTAGAAGTAAGTGTGAGAGAAACCCAACCTGGGATTGCTGTAGGGGGAGTAGGACAATGGGCACAGGGTATTCGGTGAAATGCTAGGGTATCATCTGTTCCCAGGTCACTGAACAGAGCTCCACTGTATTCTGGTACATTTCCATCTCACACACAGGAGACATGTGGGTTTAGGAAACAGAACTCCCCATTTTTTCCTTCAGTCCAGAAGGTGTAAGGGTAGCAACCAAGCTACCAGCAGGTGCCATGGGGCTGTGGGGTCCCCTGGCCTAAAGCTTTTGCACCTGGACCCACTGTGTCAGTCTCTTTGCCGAATGTCCTTTCTCGCTGACGGACAGACGTGGAATGTCAGCCTGTGCCTGCAGCATGATTCCACTGCCTTGTACGGCTGGAGCCATCGGCCACACAGTCCAGGCTAATCCCACTGTTTCGAATTACAAAGCCTCCAGAATCCCATGGAGCCACCTCCGATCAGAGGTCAGCGCCGCTGGGCTGCTTTGAAATCTAGACAGGGGTGTCTCCAGCAGGCAGCTTTTAAAACAACAGCTGGAATCCTTCCCAGCAGGGGACAGCATTGGATGTTGGGGACGGGGATTTGGGACATGGAGCCAAACCCCCTGGTTTGGGCTCATCCATAGGGATAGCCATCAGTGTCACCAACAGAGTCAGCATCTTATCCACTTCCCCTCTTCTCATTCAGTAGCACTGTCAGTGTTGCTGCTAGGAGCAAACACCCAAAGCCTGTTTCATTAGCAGAGATGATATTTCAGTTTCCAACATCAGATGTTGCATGCTACATCAGTTGTCCTGCTATGACAGGCAGAACAGTGCTGATAGGGGGCTGTATTAATTCAGCTGCAATGGTACTGCCAAATCTGTTTCTCTAAACTGGGTTTCAAATACCCCGAAGTGTGAGGGGTTCTGATCAGACTTTTGGTTTCACCTAGGTTACAGTAGCTACCAACCAAATTCAGATCCATATGCCGAACCCCACTGAAGTTTGAGGGTGTTTGTAGCCAGGGATTTGATTTAGCCAGATCTCTAGTAATAGCAACTATCATTCACAACTTAATAAACTAAGTCAGACCAGATTCTCTGCATAGATGTTCTGCCACTGTGTCTTAGCGAGGTTGTTTCTGGATCCAACTCCTCCAGATATTCCCCACACATCTAGGACTGGGTACATCATATGGAACCCGGCCCTGGCTCTGTCTGTTAGTGCCTCCTACTAGCTTCTTGTGGTCCTTGGTGTGTCTGTTTCCCTCCTTTGGAGCCACTTGGATTGCCAGTGGCAGGCATCTTGCAGGGCACAGTGGCACTGGGAAGCCGGCAGGCTGATCCAATTCTTCATGCATTGTAACTCCTCTAGATAGGGGGTCCGAGGATGACAGTGCAGGACCATCAATGGGACAAACTTGGTCATGCCCGGCAACATTCCTGCCTTCAAAAGGCCCCTGGGTGCAGGGGCCTCAGTGGACAACAGCCTAAGAAGATCACGTTACTCAGGGGCCTTTGTACATTTAACATCCATGACAGAGCAGCAAAAAACTATTGGAGCGTGTGTGACTGAGCGGGAGGGTCAGATGAGAAATGATCCTGCAGCGTTCAGCCCAGCTTTAATACCTCTTACAGATTAATGACACTTACTGCTTTGAAGAAGAGAAAAAGGAGATGGGAGACTAATTGGGAAGTGATGCAGGGGAAAGCCTGAACCTAATCCCCATCTCCTTCAACCAGGCCTCAGGGGAATGACTTCTTTTCCTCTGTGCCCCTGGTCCCTTATGCAGGATCTCCAGTCACCCCAATGCTAGATGTGTGTCTTGTATATTAACAGCAGTGGATTTCCGAATGCTTCGCTGCTACTCACTCACCTAAACGTGTTCTCAAGAGAAAACAGACTCATTTCTTGGGTGCTGGGAATCCCACTGAGCTTGCTGGGTGGGTCACCAAATCTCCAGCTGCGTCAGACCCAGTACGAAGGGCCAAAACATTCCTCCGTTGGGAGGATATTACAGACCCAAATCTCTGGAAGGGTATGTGCGAGAACAGAGGGCTACAGTGTCCCTGACTGAGAAGAATACAGATACCCCCAAGTGCAGGATGCCTGAATACCGTGAGATAAGGGCCTGGGTGAGAGTTTTAGCTTGAGTTGGCCCAGAGAAAAGGTTGGATCTGAGAGACATTGTGCTGGAAGCAGTGGTAAGATTTGGGCACAGCCTGAATGTGAGGAGTGGGAGAGAGGAACGAGTTCAAACCAGCTCGCAGGTTATAGGCCTGGGGGATGGAGAGAATGGTGGGATTTGAGAATGAGAGGCTGGGGAGCATCTGTGAGGCAGGATAAGGAGTTCTGCTTTGGCCACGTTGTTTTAAAGCATCCAGAAGAAGATGTTGAAGAGACAGGCTGGGATATTGGTCAGGATGGAGAACGAAAGCTCCCAAGCAGAAAGGTAGGTTTGAGAGGTGCCAACGTAGAGATGGTAGTTAAAATGGTGTGAGTGGATGAGATCACCCAGCAGTCAAGTGGAGAGAGAGAAAAGGAATGGTCAGAGAGGTAGGTCCACCAGGAAAGGACTGTGCGGCACCAGCCAGCGGAGGACAAGCTGTTGAGTAGGAGGGCGTGATCAATAGTGTCAAA
This sequence comes from Malaclemys terrapin pileata, assembly GCF_027887155.1. Classification (NCBI taxonomy): domain Eukaryota; kingdom Metazoa; phylum Chordata; order Testudines; family Emydidae; genus Malaclemys; species Malaclemys terrapin. The sequence continues at coordinate 76,767,092 of NC_071514.1, read as the reverse complement.
CACAACAAAGAGGCAAAGGAGGAGGAGGATGGAGTGCAGACCCGGACAGCTGACCAATAAAGACCTCCCTTCAGGAGTGTGAATAGGATGGAAGCTGGGATGAACTGGAGGAGAGGAATTCAAAGCAGCGGTTGGCTCTTTCATAGATTCTAAGGCCAGGAGGAGGGACCATTGTGTTCCTCTAGTCTGACTTCCTGTATAGCACAAGTCATGGAACTTCTCCAAAATAATTCCCAGAGCAGATCTTTATAACACCCACTACACTGGCAAGGCCTAAATGCCCACTTGCATGACCGGCTCTATCAGAGAGTGCAGGCCTGATCCCACAGATAACCCTGCCGCACAGCCTGCATACCCAATATGCCATTTGACATTCCAGCATCAGAGGCACCCCTATGCCAGTGGCTAAATTCAGAGCTTGAACACGCTCCTTAAGCCCTGGTACACCCATGCCTCAGAACCAAGTGCTGCCTGGATAAACTCTGCCTGTTTGCACAGTGGCTGGAGGTATGTTGGCCACCAGCCAGCTTATCTCGGACCCGACTGTCTCCCCTCCACCCACTGGATAAGACACACTCGGCCTGGGAGGGAGTGACAAGCAGGTGACTCACTTTGCAGGGTTCTCATTCCTCCTGCCAGCTCCAGTGGCACCACTGGCCCGAGTCAGTCCCTGCCCCCACGGTGCTTTGCTCACTCCCGATGTCCATCGGCACATTGCTGACGCAGCAGAAGACAAAAAGCACAGAGGGACTGAGTCTTCTGAGGATTCAGCACCTCTTTCAGGATGCTGACACACCACTCAGTTCCCCGCTGCCCGCACTCCAAAGAAGGAGGAGCATCATTTGCAGGGGTCAGGAATTCCCTCGTTCCTAGTCTTGAGTTTGCCCTGGAAGAGTTGCCATCTTGGCTGGCCTGGCACCAAGGGACGGAACTGGGCCCCATCCATGCTCAAGGCATGGATTTCTTCCGCCTAAAGTGCTGAAACAGCCCCATAACCTCCGTGGCTGAAGTACGCAGATCCCAGAGGGACACACACTCCCATATGCAAAGCCTGAAAGGCGCTAAAGGATTATCTTTTGCCCACGCTTTAGCTGTATCTGTTTTTCCACTGCCTGCAGCCACAAACATCCCCAGAGCTCGAGCCGCTGAAGCCATGTGCGGCTCCCGAAGAGGGACTAAAGGTCAATTTACTCCTGCCCTTTACAGCAGGAGAAGCGCTTAAGCCTTACGAGCTATATCAGGGCCACTGCGGGCAGGAAAGGAAAATAAACAGGCACGGGAGCTCTGGGCAGCTCTTCCTCATGAAAAAAAAAGTCAGCGGGTCAAATCTTCCAGTCCTTAATCAGGTAAAACTTCTATTGCCGTCAGCGCCTCCACTCATAGGTATAAACATGTGCTCAATAACTACCCGCTTCATACTTAAAATATCTGAGCCCTCTTAACCAGGGCTGCACATCCTATGTGCATTGGCTCAGAGACTACATTTTCTGGCATCTGCTGAACAGTGCTCAGCACACAGATGGTGCCCAGTGAATAATACAAATCAGGACAATAATCGTTGACTTTATGGACTCTGTGGATGCAATTTCTGTTCTTTGTTCTGGAATTGGCCTGGATCCAGCTGAAACCCTAAGAATTTGAGGCATAAACACATCTGATACTCAGACGACACTCTCTCATTCCTTCCTTTTCTCAAACTCGGACCAAAAACCAAAAAACCAAATGGTTTTCAGTTAAAACGTAACATTGCACAGCAGCCATTGCCCTACACCTGCCAGCCCTAGGGAATGAAGTGATCTCCTCTCATCTGATTCACGTTCTCTCTTTCTTCATCCTTCCTCACCTCTGTGCTGCTTTTCATGCTGTCAACCATAGGATCCAACTCTGTAGGTGCTGTGAGGCTGGAGCACCCACGGGGAAAAAATGGTGGATGCTGAGCACCCACCAGTAGGCCCCCATCAGCTCCCCCCACCCCACAGCACCTCCCGCCCGCCCACCGATCAGCACCTCCCACTCCCTCCCAGCACCTGTTTCGTGATGTGCAGGCAGGAGGCTCTGGGGGCAGGGGGGAGGAGTGAAGACGCGGCACGCTCATGGGAGGGGGGTGGAACTGGGTGGGAAGAGGTGGGGCAGGATGGGGCCTTGGGGAAAGGGGTGGAGTGGGGGCAGGGCCTGGGGCAGAGCCGAGGGCCAAGCACCTCCCGGCACTTTCGAAAGTCAGCTCCTGTGCTGTCAACCATGACACCTTTCCCAATCGCCAGGGACCAATTGCTGGAGTCTCTGAGACTTGGCCTTCTTGGTTTTGCTTCCATCTATCAGAGTCCTTTTTTTTTCAGCATGCAGCAGAGAGATAGGCTGGTCTGGTGGATAGGATGCTAGCCCTGAAAGACGTGGGTTCATTTCCATAGGCGCCAATTTTTCCCGGCGCTGGTGGATGCCCGCCCCCTGCCCTGCCCCTCCCCCACCCCAATCCCTTCCCCAAAGTCCCCACCCAACTCCGCCCCCTCTTTGCCTCTATTGGACTCCTTCGCCAAATCCCCGCCCCGGCCCCACCTCTTCCCGGAGCGTGCTGCGTTCTCCCTCCTCCCCCATCGCTCCCAGCGCTTGCCACTGCAAAACAGCTGTTTTGCAGCGGGAAGCACTGGGAGCTAGGGGGAGAAGTGGGGACGCGGCGCACTCAGGGGAGGAGGCGGTGGCAGAGCGGTGGTGAGCCGGGGGGGGGCGGGGAGCTGCCGGTGGGTGCAAAGCACCCACCAATTTTTCCCCATGGGTGCTTCAGCCCCAGAGAACCCACGGAGTTGGCGCCTACGTTCATTTCCTTAATGCCCCTAGGGACTTCCTGTATGACCACAGGCCAGTGTCTCAGGGACAGAGTTTCAAAGGTTTTCAGGCATCTAGTGGGGTTTACAAAGAACCTGATCTTCTAGGCACTTTTGAAAATCCTACTAGCTGCCTAAATACCTTTGAAAATCTAGCCCTTAGTCTCTCTGTGCCTCAGTGCCCCACCTGTACAATGGGGATAACAGCACGGCTCTACCTCACAGAGGGGCTGTGAGGAGAAATAGGTTAGACATTGTGAGGCGCTCAGATACAACGGTGATGGGGCCACATAAATACCACAGGTAGAGTGGAAACTTCTCTATACCACTGCTCTCCCTTCTCCAGGTACTTCTGGCCCCTTCTTTTCTCCTATCCCCCTCAGAGCTCCCTCCCTTCTGAATGTAACCTTGGCTGTATTTCTTCTATGCTAATACTATAATCCCCTGAGGTCTCTCTTCAACACCCTTGTGCAGAGTGATTCCTGTTTTACAGATCTAGGAACTAGAGTGCCTGGCAATGCTTTCAGGCTCATCTAACGACTTCCAGATCCTTAATTTAATTTAATTACCAGGCCTTTCTTGCCTTAATCACCCTGCCTCTGTTTATAAACAAAATACTGCCTCCCTGCCCTGGGGGCTGCAAGCTGGGAGCAGCACCTCTCTTCTGCAGAACTCATTACATTCCACACTCTGCTCATTGCCTTCGCCAGATGTCTGCACCGAAAGTCACGCAAGCTGGGACTGGAAATCCCACCCAGTAATGAACATATACTGGATGCTTTGCTGCCTCGGCCCAAATTTTCAAAAGTGGCTTCATATTTTTGGGTGCTTCCATTTTTGGGTGTCCAAATTGAGACACATCCTTCTCCCCCCTGAACCTTGGGCCCTCACTGAGACACTGTCCCTGTCACAAGGAATCTAGGACTCCATTTTCAAAATTGCTCATTACCTAGAGACTCGTATTGTTTTCCCTGGAAAATGCAGGGCACTGAGTTCTTTTGAAAATCTGGCCCTTCCAGGCTAAATAATCCTGTCATGACGCACCCTGGCTATTTCAGACTTAGGCCTCTTCTGAGCAGAAGTTTGGAATCCTTCCAACGTGGTGGTTTTTTTGGGAGGGTGATTTTTGTCCCCGTGTGAATCTAAATTAATTCTAATCTGGCCAAAAGTTGCTAACTCGACCACTGCCCCTATAGAATTGAAATGAATGTCCACAACCAGGAGAGAGAGAGAGACCTGGAATCAGCAGAAGAAGAGTCCGCATGAGGCAGAAATGGAAACCAACTTTGGTGTGTACGTCAAAGGCTTCCAATAAAAAAAGCACTGACAACATTTGTGCATGTGCAAATGCAGGTTTTTCCATGTGCAAATGGACGCTGTTGTCAGTTCGGTGTGTGCATTTGTGGAAGCCATTGGAAGTTTTACTTCGTAGTTATTCAATGAGAACAAACCCAGATAAATGCTCCCTGACACCAGTGCACTGCTCCAGAACCTGACTATTCTCTGGAAATAGAACTGGACAGGGCTGCAAAGGATGGAGGAAGACTCACGTTGCGGGGGAGGGGGGCTGAGGAGTTTAACATCCTGCTTTTATTTTCCACCATATAGAACCGTCTGCAGTATCTGCTTTGTTACTTAAGCCTCCCTTATGAATCTGCCCTTCCAAATGCCATCTACACTAGAGAGGTGACATAGTTGTCTCCTGATCTTATTACAACATGGTATAATGTAGACAGGCGCTAACTGTGACGTAACTGGGTTGGGTAACCAGGCAAAAGCCTCGGATATGCCCTGATTGCAACCTGGAGTGGTCCCATCCACACTACAGACTACAACTGTGCTGTCACTGGATCCCTGGGCATAGCTGTATGTGAAGTGTAGACTGAATCCCTCGTGGATTGTCACCAGCACGCTTGCTTTGCAGCCACTGGCCAGAAATGTTTGGGAGCAGCTGGCCCCTTCTTATGGAGAACATTAACTTTTGGTTGTTTTGTTTTCCTGAAATGCTGATCTCTATTAACCTCGCCTTTCCAATCGAGAGCTCATTTTACAGAACGTCCTGGGTCACAGATTGCCATGATTCCTTTGCATCATGAGAGACAGTCATGCCTGAAGCCCAGATACTGCAGCCCAAGGGCCAGGTACAAACCAGACATCACCAGACCACAGCTGGATGACACAGAATTACCCTGCACCAGGCTAATGCAGGTTAGATGATAGCCGGGGAAATATGAGCATATGCACTGGTAATTCAGGAGAAAAGGAAATTCAAATGGAAACAAGGACACATGAAGTCCAGAGTGTCCATTTGTATAAAATTTTTCCATAATGCTCACATTCCAGCTCTGAATTTCAGAGAGGATCATCCCAGATCTCTGCAGCGAGAAGACCTTCAGAGTCAGGATTGCCCCAGATATCTGGAAGGAGATCACCAGCTCTTGGAACCAGAGCAAGGTTAAACCACAAACCTTCGGAAGAGAAACACCATTCCTCAAAGCTTTGGAGAGAACCTTCCACTCCCTACAGGGCATTCAAAGGGCTGGAGTAGCAGCCAGAGGGCAGGTATGTTCTGAACCACAAGTGGGGCACTCTTCTTCCTGCGGTGCTTCTGCTGGTTTGAGGATGCAGAGGTTTGTGAACAGCCTTAGAAGAGGCTGTGTGAAAAGCCCCTTTGTGTTTGAGGTGAAATCCCATAGAAACTGCTTGGGATAATTCAGGTTGTTCAGCAGATCCCCTCTGACTGTGAGCAGAGAGTGGGGAAGGAGCATGGCAGAGGAATTCATAACTGGCCCCCTCACCAGTAGGTCAGAGGCGGCACACAGGTTTTTCTTATGATAGCTTTGCCCTGGGACCAATCAAGCCTCTTTAATCACTGTTCATCACACACACACGGACTCACAAAGGCACATGCAGAGCAAGCATTCAGAGACAGACGCACCTAGCAAAATCGTTACTTGCCACTTTAATTTATTTCAGAGCTGACAAAAAAAAACCAAAAACTCACACAATAGTAAAACTTCATAGGCCATGATTAAAGCGTGCAGAGGTCAGCCACTATAAACAGATCCCACCCACCTTCTCCAGATAACCTTCCTGCAAAACAAACCCCGCAGCAGAGCTCAGAATGTATAACACTCTATGCTCCCCTCGCACCTTGCAGCCAAGAAGCGTAAAGGGCCTCACAACCCAGTAATTAATTAAGCCTTAAAGAACCCCTGCAAGGTGGATAATTATTATTCTTCCCATTTTTCAGATGGGGAAACTGAGGCACAGGGCAGGCAAGTGACTTGCCCCAGACCACACATCAAAGTCAGTGGCGGAGCCAGGAGTATAACCTCATAATCCTCACTTATAGGCCTCTGCTCCAACAACTAGAGAACACCGACGCCAAGTATATAGAGTGGGAGCAGACAGATTCTCGGAGGCATCTCATACCAGCATAATTCTACCTGTACAATTATACCACTATAACTCCCCACATGAAGGCTCTAATAAGAGGCCTTTTCCCAGTTTAGCTTATGTCACTTTGGAAGTGACATTTACTAAACCGGAAAAAGGCCCTCCCATTCCAGAATACAAGTGTACAGGTGGGCCATTATAGGAGTATAATTGTACCCGGTGCTCTGACGGCCGACTTCACCACAGCATTGGAGTGCCTAACAGTTATTTCTGGATTTGATTCTTTCAGCACCCCCGTGAGGCAGGGAAGTATTGTTTCCACTGTACAGCTGGGGGTCTGGAGCATAGGATAGATGGAGTGACATGCCCAAGGTCACACAAAAAGTCTTTGGCTGATCTGGGAGTGGAACCCAGTTCCAAGTGCAGAGGCCTAGCCAATGCTCCTTCCCATGCTCCTCATCCCTTATTCTACAGCCGCCACTAGAATCCATGCACAGCGCACATTTTGCATGGGACAATCACAGCCTCTCCGCTCAATGCTACGTACTGTAAACCTGGGGCAGGAGAAGGCCATGACTGCTCAGTCCAAGGTGGAGACAGACTTCCCCCCCCCATACCCCTTGGCAGAAAGCGACAAGCATGAGGGAAACTCAGCCTGTGTCTGCCATCTCCCCCAGTCGGAGCCCGCAATGAGGGGGGCCATGAAAAGGGAAAACGGTCAGACAACATCCCCTCCACCCCCGCCATCCCTGCCTCATTACCCGGGAGACCCATAAACTGGACTGGCAGCAATAAAAGCTTATCAACTTGTAAAACACCCCCCCCCCCCCCCCGCACATATCCTGGGGCAGCTCTGTGATAAGAGATTCAAATGCAGGAAACAGGAGTGAAAGCACAATAGAGAGGGCTCCATAACTAGGTTCTTACATAAACAATGACTGGTCTGCATGTTAATAAAGGGAAGGCGTATACAGCACCCAGTTCATTAGCTGGGGGGTGTGTGTGTGTGTGTTCTGCACAGTAGCTGGCACAGAGGCAGAGGGCCTGTTTATTGAATGCTTAGTTCTCAGCATCTGGCTTGATTTCGCCACTTAATTCTATGTTCTCAGTCCCACCTGGCCACCTAGAACCAAACTGAGCCCTGCAGTAGTGAATGCAGCTCCCGCTGAAGTCAATGAAAGTTGTGCCAGGGCTGACCTTGTCCCTGAGTGTTTATGCCCAAGATGTCAGCTGCTAACGGGAAGGTTAATTGAGGGTACAGAAAGGACCATCTGCCTCAGAGAGTCAGGACACTGCGCCCAGTAACTGTTATTTAAATATATGCAAAGGCAGTCTGGTGTGATTAAGTCTGACCTCAGCTTTGTCAAGTCTTTTCTTCAGCCTTGGACAGATAGACCAATTTGGAAGTGAAACATTTTGTTGGCAATTTAGTTCATTCAAGACTTTGGTTTTTTCCCCCATGGATCAGAGAGCTGTAGGTTGAAGTCTTTTATCAGGCCTGACGCTCACACTCAGTGTTGACACTGCAGGGCAGCACTGGTAGACGTGCCAGCCTTCAACTGGGATATTTAACCCAGGTGCCTCTTACCAGCTCCAAAAGCTGCCCAGGTGGAAGTTCAAGACTCCGTGGTACTCACTGGACAAGTGCAGGATGTGCAGGCCAGTAAAACAGTTTGCATTTTTCAAGACTGTGTGCAAACTGCTGATAAGCTGGAGCAAACTAACAGCTATATGAAAATGATTCGGGCTGCAAGGGCATGGGCAGCTGGTTTTCTTCTGAGACACTCTCACTGCTTCACAGAATGGGAGCAACCCCTGGATCTAGGGCACCAAAGCCTCCAGGCTGCCATGTACAGCCCAACTCCACATACAGGTGTGAACATGACTTAGTGTTCATTAGAGCCAGGTATGGTATAAGCTAGATGCTCCCCAAGCTTTTCATAGAACTCTGCCAAAGCACCTGGATCCTAACCTGTAGACTCTCCGGCTGTTGCAGTCCTCATCCACCGCAGGGCTGTGCACTTTAGTCTTGTCTTGCAGCTGCACAGCTGTTCCAGGCCAGGCATCTGGGGAGCAGAGACTGCCAATCATTCTAAGTTGGGCGGTGGTTTTGTCACACGGACAAATGGCCCCTGGGAGTAGCATGGAATCTTCAAACCCATTTCATATGTGAGCTGAGTCAGGCTTTGAACCTACGTCTCCAAAGGCGATGGTCTAGTGCATTAACCCAGCTCGGGCCCCGCTTCCACCGGAAGGAACAGATTCCACTCCAGCTCCATGAGCTCTTCCAGATGTTTTGGAAACCCCTTTGCTATTCAGTAAAAGCTCCAGAAAAATGCCTTAAAACAGCCCAATTTAAAAAAAAAGAAAAAGAAGCTATGCAGAGCACAACCAAACCCTGGGAGCCTGGAACCCGTCCCCAAGCTGAAATCTGCCTAAAATGCAAAACAGAAGAGATGGGGAGTGCAGGCAGCACATACAAGCAAGAGAAAGGTTCTTAGAGGCCAAAGAGAACACATAGAGCTTTGCCATTGCTTTCAGGCCAGAATTTCACCCACACGCTTTTTCAAGGGACTGCCCCAGGCATTGCTGGGTTAGAATCCCAGATATCAGTCTGGACTGGAGGACAGAAGACGTGTTCTAGCGGAAGTAACAGGCTTGATCCCCCACAAGGAGGGTGACCGCCGCGCTTAACTTCAGCGTCCCCTACTTGTTGGCTAGAGAGCAACATTAAAAATGGCCTTGAAAATGTTGGGCTTCAATCTCCCAGATGAGTAAACCACAATGTGGGGGTGGGGGTAAGAGGAGAGACTGCAACATCCAAAGGGGAAAGAAGCGCTAGTGAAGGGGCAATTGATTGAAGCTACCCTATGCAGGCAAAATAGGGACTATAACAGAGTTCTTTCTCTTTTAAATAGCCAGGGCCTGGGTTTTGTGAATCTCACAGCCCACCTTGTGCTTTTCCCTCTGGAAATAGAGGAACTAGCTCCCACTGGAGGAGAAAGCTCTAATTGCCGGAGCTGTTTGAACAATGCAAACCCTGTCCCATCAGCCAACATCTCTGTGCGAGGGATGGAACGGAGGGTCACAGGTGTGTACTGGTAGTGTAGCCAAGTGAAAGCCAAACAGCTGGAAGTGCAGAATCTAGCACCAGGAGGTTCTTTTGACTTGTTCATTTTTGAGCATAACTGAAATGTAGCAAGTACAGAGCAGGGGCTTGAGTCATGGCTCACAGATTATACACAGCAGCGTATCTATTCCTGCTTGGTGCAAACACAGATTCCCATACCTAATATTGCTCCAGGAACAGCAAAAACTTAGGCTGGGATTTTGATTGCCTCTGATGGAATCTGTTTGTGGCCCCTTACTGAGCTAGTCTCAGACATCCAAATCCCGAACGTGCCTCTGAACTGTCCTATTTCCTCCCAGTTTCCATTGCTTCCTTTCTGTCTGAAATCCTGCTCTAATAAGTGGTTGATTTATAAAACACCCCTTTTTGCCACCACCTCCACCCAGAGTGCTTGGGTGCTGCACAGCAGTATCAAAAACAATGCAATCAAACACCAGAAAGCGAGCGAGACCTGAACAACACCCTGAATCCAAACACCGCCAAACTCTAGAGACGTTCACAGCCAGAGCTGCACTTATTTTCAGCAAGAAAATAAATAAGAAGCCAATACTCCAAGGTGCTAATGCAATGCAAATAAATAAATACAGAACAATACTCAGAAAAGAGTGGAGGGTCCTATGCTGGACCAAGAGAGATTAAAACCGTTGAACACGTGGAAAAAACAGTGTGTTCCAGATGTTTTTAAATTCGGGGAAGAATGATCAGAGGTGGACAGGTGGCTGGAGCGGAGCCCCAGTGCCAGGCCTTTGACTCAAGGAATCTTTTAGCTTGCACAAAATGAGGAAAAGGTCTGGGTTGCCATCCACTAAGGAGCTCTGTCTTTCAAGAGAAAATGACCCACCCTCGCGCCAGGATTTGAGAAGTTGAATTTTAATAAGTCAGTGCTGAGTCGCCTCATGTTGAGTCACCCAGGTCACACCAGGAAACATATGAATTCAGTTCCCTAAATAAAAGGAGATCTTTGCTAACCTTTTCATTTTTCCAGTTTTGTTCTTCGTCAACCAAAACCAAAAAATAAAAAACAGAAGCCCCATCTGCCCTAAAAAGGTCAGAGCCACGTCTCTCCCCAGCAACTGTTTATAGATATAAAGTCTCCAAACTTGCTGCAGAAGTTGCCTGAGCGGAGAAGCTGGGTCTGACCTTCCCCAAAATCCCAGGGCATTTGGATTTCATGCCCTGGGTCAAGCACGTCTTTAAGTGGGGATGGGGGGAGGTGTCACATGGCTACTGCTGCACTTTGAGTGGTATAACGGGGCCAGTCTCATGCAATATGAAGCCTCTGGGAAGGGCAGGGCTAGAGCTGCTGGGAAAGAAAAAATAGGCCATGATTTGCCTCCTTGTGCATTGGTCTTACTGCCAAGGGGTGGGTGGTGTCTGATGGTGAGTTTTTGCCTGCTATGCTCTGATGCCAATAACTGAGGTAGGTAAAGCTGGCCAGTGAATGGGATACAGAACTCCCAAATGAGGGGCCCCTGCCTGTGTGGCCATCTGCTTTGCTAGTTGCTTAAGGCTGACCTGGCGTTTCAAGGCATTTAACTCCCAATACCAGTGCCTGTCCTGGGCTTCACAGAGCCCTATGCAGAGTAACACTGGCATCATCCCATCAAGCTTCCAGCTCACACGTGGCTATGTGCTGCTACCGCTATGCGCTCACCCCCACAGAGGTCACCTCACGGGCTTGTGAGTCTCCGTGGCTTTGCTAACCCTCCATCAACCCCACACCTCCCAGGAGAGTCAGCAGGGGCAGTCAAAGCGTCACTTTACAGGGGACGAGGAGAGTGGGGTTTAGGAAAGGGTGGGTCTGATTCCAAACTGTACCTCTCAGGCCTCGTTTTGTGCTGCGCCATCTTTGTACCTCCTGGATTCCTTCTGCGGGCTGGAGCAGTTCCTGGGGTGAGTTGAAGCAACCCTGAGGGGCTGATGTAAATCAGAGCAACCCCCAGGGGCTGCTCCAATTTATGGCAGCCTTATTCCAGGCTGCCTCTGGGTTAATCAACCCCCAGAATAGCTGCAGCAAAAAATGCTCCAACTATTTCATCTCCAGCTCCATCCTTGCACTAGGGGTTGTGAACGGGATGAAGCGTAGGGTTGCATATGGTGACTCTATACCACAGCAGTGCCAGGAAAATTCCCCTGGGGCCATTGTGGTCCCTTGACACCACCACAGCTGATTAAAGAGGCCACTGTGGGGTTGGAATCCAGCCTGTAATGTCTGTTGCAGCCTGCGGGTGGGATCAGAGGTGGTGCTATGGGTGGGGACATGGGGAAGAAGGAATGGGGTATGGAGCTTCTGGAGGAGGATTGGTTCCCAAACCCAACTGCAGCAAGATCGAAGGCTGACATTGCAAAAAACACCTACAGTGTGCACCAGTAGCCAAGCAGCGGCTTATTGCTTAGTTCCTAGATGCTTTTCTCTTCCAGGGACCGGAGCTCATCCTCTGCTGAGCTCTGTAAGCCCTTGATGTCACTGAGTTCCTTTGTTCTTCAGATCTGGGTGGGGCTCATGCATCTGTCATCATCAGCACTACTAACAAGTCCATAACCTGAGCCACATCCTATTGTGTCCCAGGACTATCCACCGTTGATCTGCCCCAAGGCAAAACCGCACATCCTGGTCTCCATGCAGGAGGCAGGTAGGTGAGAACGGCTTTGTTGGAATGACAGACCTTGCCAGCAGCTCTGACCCCTCCTAGGCGGTGTGTTTGCTGGGAGATTGTTATGGCAGCAGCAGCCAGGGCTCACACACCTTTCTGGTGGGTAAAGACCATTTGCATGCTTGGAAGTGTGGGAAAGGCCAGTCAGGATTAGGATGAGGCTGGCATCTGATTTAATGGTGCTGGAAACCTTGTGAACTAGTTGTTCACACGAGGGATCAGCCTCAAATGGTGGAAGCCTCTCAAGGTCTTTTCTCCATCTCTCCCTTTTGGATCTGACCCCAAACCAATGGTGTAGGGCAGTTATTCTCAGCTATACCAGGGCTCCTCCTCCCATCTAGCCAGTGTCCCTCCAACACACACACACACTTTAGTGATATGGGAAGGATAGTGTGGTCACAACCCCCTGATGCACCTGTTTGTAACAGCTAGGTCAATAACCAGCTGCTCTAGGAACAGATTTCCCTCTCTAAGGTACTTAGATGGCCCCTTTACGGTGATATCTGAGCACCACGCAATCTTTGTTTAAATGTATTTCTCCTCACAACACCCCTGCCAGGCAGGGCAGTAATTTATCCCCATTTTACAGATGGGGAACTGAGGCACAAAGAGGCTAAGTGACTTACTTAAGAAGTCTATGGCAGAGCAGGGACTCAAACACATGTCCTCCCATTCCCTAGGCTAGCGCTCTCACCACTGAACCATCCTCCCTCTTTGGAGCCTCAATGACATAGTCAAGGTAAGAGGGACTGGGAACCTGCTCTGTTTGGGAACCTGTGTTCTAACTCACTGGGCTCAACCACATTCCACTAGAAATGAAGACACCCCTTTGGCTGCAGATTCACAGAGGAACTGAGCCTCCAGAGCAGCTACTTGCTTAAAGCAGGGCTGTGGGGGGGAAGGAGCGGGAAGCAGGAGCATACCGCATAAGGAGAGAAAGGTGCTGATACACCCCTATCCTTGTGAGACAACACCGCTGGGGTCAAAAGGGGTGGGGACATTGCTCCTCACCTCAATGGAGGAAAGAGTGCACTCTGGGCTTTGGGGTTGTACCAGATGCTGTCTGAAGAACACTCCTTTCCAGTGCGTTGAGGTACAGAGACAGCCCCCTCCACATCAGGGCCGGCTCCAGGCACCAGCAAAGGAAGCAGGTGCTTGGGGCGGCCAATGAAAAGGGGCGGCACGTCTGGGTCTTCGGCGGCAATTTGGCGGTGAGTCCCTCAGTCCCTCTCGGAGCGAAGGACGGCCACCGAAGACTGAAGCGGCGCGGTAGAGCTGCCGCCGAAGTGCCGCAGAGCGGGGCTTTTTTTTTTTTTTCCCGCTTCACCGCTTGGGGCGGCAAAATAGCTGGAGCCGGCCCTGCTCCCCATGTGGGACAGAGTGTGCTGAGATGAGAAGAGGTTCTAAGAGAATGCTCCAAGTGAATTATGTCTCACTTGAGCACTCTGTCTTTTCCACTCGCCTTTCTTGTTGTTCTCATTCCCAGCTGCTGAATCACTGAAAGCTGTGTCCCACCTTGCACTACAGGTTCCTACAGCTCCCAGGAGTAATGAGAACAGCTGGTAGGAAAACAGCACTGGCTTAGTCATCTGTAACTTCAGAAATCCTGAAGTTACAGATGACACTTTCCATATAATAACCTTCAGAATGATCCTCGCTGAGTGCCGGGGAGGGGCGGTCCTGCCACCCAAAATAGACCAGCCAGTTCCAGTACAACACCATTTCATTCATGAATACTTTGAACCCATAGTCACCTGGTCTGGTCACTTATTCCTCCCACCTTCTGACTTCCTGCTTCACCCTAAACCCACTTGCCCCAGAGACGAGGCAGGTGCAATGTATCCACTACTGCTGGGGCAGTGACCAAACAGGGACCGGACCGTAGATTAATCAAACCCTTGAAAGGGTGGAGTTTAGTGCCCACGACCCCCTTATGCCTGGTGCCATATGGAAAGTCAAGTTCTTTGGAGAGGTTTCCAGGTTCAAGGTAAATTGCACAAAAGCTGCAGCAGATCAAGTTAGCTAGACATTGACATGCCATTATTTGTACCCACAGCTGACTGCAGGAGCAAAACTGGAGGCCAAGCCAAGGCCCCTCTGGAAATGTGTCCCTTTGCCTTTTAGGTGGGGGTAAAAAACAGGATTAGGTACTAAGGGCTGCAGATCCCCCCACATTCAATATAGTCTCTCACATGCTAAATACACTCGGAGTTGTGGGGTGCCTTATCCTGAGGGGGCAGGACCTATCGATTAACTCTGGCTACATACTAGTGGGAACCCAATTACCTGCCCTAGTAGCCAGGTATCATAGAGACCCTGGATAAATAGTGAACAGGGTGAATTACCACATGGTCTCCCTCCTTTCCCGGGATCTGTCATTGTTTTAGCTCTAAGCCATGAATGGGCACATAGCACACACCCACGTGCAGCCTCAGGAATATGGCACGGGCCAAAGCCAGCCCTGCGACATCTCCGTTAGCCCTAGTTAGGAAAGACACAAACACCTCTCTAGGAAAGTATCTTGGAACAGCAGGAGAAATCAGGTCTGCACGTAATAGCGCAATTATTTCAGGCTGATCAACTGTTGGCTATAGAAACCCTTTGCAATAAATATCATTCCATCCCTGTTCCACTGTTGACTTTTCTCCAGCTCAAGCCTAACACCTTGAGCCACCAGGCTGCAAAAGGATTTCGGGAACAGCAGTAATGATGCTCCAAACCCTCAGATCTAGGGGACTGATTTCCAGATTATGCAAAGAGTCACCCAAACTGGGACTAGAGTCCGACCCTACACCTGCTTGTATGAACTGATGAGAGATCCCTTGATAAAGAGTTGCCTCTCTAGCCTCTAACATCCTCCCCCTGTGTAACTAACAGGAGAATCACTGGTGTTCCAAAGGGCCTCACCTCTTAAGAAAATATAAACAGCTCATTTATATCACTGATGTAACCCACTGACTAGAGCGTTCGTGTAACAGGTCCTGTCTGTGCTGATCTGCAGAGGGTATGAATTGTTATAGAGTCCTGGCGCTTTAGCTGATGATTTTGGCTCCGGAGGTCCCTGTGTGTCAACCACGAGAGTGGCCGTCACACTGACATGTTGGTAGGGATGAGGCAGAAGGATCACTTTACCCACATTTAGGGGAATCCTCATATGAGTCTATTAATCCCAAATTATAAGCCAAACTCCCAGAGTAACTTTTCCTAATCTGCCCCATGGGGGGTGGAGTGGTGTGGTCTTCCTTTAAGGGGCCACTTGTCTTAAAAGAGAAACACTTTGTATTTCTCTAGCTCCTTCCATCCAGGGATCTCAAAGCATTTTAAAACACAGAAGCCAGGCTCCAGCTCAAGCCTGAACGTCTACACTGCAGTTTTTAGTCTTGCAGCCTGAGCCCTGAAAGCCGGAGTCAATTGACCTGGGCTCTGAGACTCTGTGCCACAGGTTTTTATTGCAGCGTACATGTACCCTCTGATCCCTAGTCACTTGTCTGAAAACAATCTTTCCTCCGTCCAACACAAACGGAACTTCACAGTCAGTGGTTCCAGCAAAGATGCAGCCTGGATGAGCCTTGGGAGAAAAGAGAGCCCCAGGCTGTTGTTGCCTAACTGAGAACACTGTGGGACACTGTGATGACAGCCTGAATAATGGAAAAGCTGACAAAACAAATGAGCAAAACCTCAAGCGATGAAGCAAATTTCCCATGGTTTGGCTGCTCCTTGTGGACTATGACAAAACGGACACGTTAATAACATACTTGAAATGCTATCAACATATTTTAATATGAAGCTTGACAGATACAGGGTGGGCCTGGGGGTGTTAACTCTTGCCGCTTCTCTTGCTATGTTGCATGAAGCACTATTTTTCTGGGATTCTACTGTTCTGCATCTTAATTATGGCAACCATCTGTCTCATTTGAAGAGAGAGAGAGAGAGACTGTTGCACACTAAGGGGCTGATCCAAATCCCATCAAAGCCAATAGGAGTCTTTCCATTGGACCGTATGGGCATTGCATCTGGCCCTTACAGCATTAGCTTTGTGCAGTATTTTTATTACTAATATTTTTTGCATTAGGGTAGTGCCTCGAGTCCCAACTTAGACCAAGGCCCCATTGCATTAAGCACCGTGTAAGCACATAGGATGATACAATCGCTGCCCTGAGGAGCTTGCAAACTAAAGGGACAAGACAGACAAAGACTGGGAAGTGAAAGAGAGGCAAACTGACTTGCTAGTGATCACGCAGGAGATGAATGGCAGAGCTAGGAACAGAACAGAGTTGCCCTGTGTCCCACTGCAGGAGCCAATGCACCAGGCCATACTGCATGAATACCTGCATAGGAGTAGCATATAGAGTGATTTTTTATTCCTTTTACTCAGTTATATGTGTGATCATCCTGTTGCACAGGGCTCCAAATAAGATACATAAAGTAAGATCTTAATAATGTGCATGCCCGCAAATAAGGCACTTAGGAAGTCAGAGTGCTTCATTAATGTAAAAAGAACAGGAGTACTTGTGGCACCTTAGAGACTAACAAATTTATTAGAGCAGAAGCTTTCGTGGACTACAGCCCACTTCTTCGGATGCTGTAGCCCACGAAAGCTTATGCTCTAATAAATTTGTTAGTCTCTAAGGTGCCACAAGTACTCCTGTTCTTTTTGCGGATACAGACTAACCCGGCTGCTACTCTGAAACCTTCATTAATGTATTATTAATAAAGATCAGTGTTAATATATTGATGTGGCTATGCAGTATAAACTTGTGTGATGGGGACTGTGGTAGACTCTCCTGTACTCATGTGATAGAGGCCTTGGAAACAGTGCAGGAAGCTTTAAGATGTTGCAAGCTACCCACCTGGTACCCTCATCCCTCCATCCACAAAGCTTTTAAACATATTTACACGCTCCTCCCGTAGTGGCTAAACAAACAGTTGCTAAGATCAATGGTGCATAGGGCCACAGAAGGAAGAATACAGGTAGGTAAATAAAGGCACACCTGTCAAACTGGTCTCTGGTTAAGCATCTTTTACAGGTCAGGTGAATGGTGTTTGCTTTCTTCCCCAGGACACATCACTCACAGGACAAATCACTCATTTGCCTTCAGAACAACAGAGGCCTTTTCTTCCACTGAACGTGTCGCACAACGTGGGGCCTGCTGTGCAGTAAGTGCTGAACCACCCACCCTCTGCCTTTCAGGCCCCTTCAAGGTGTCTCAAGCTGGGCGCCCAAAAATCCATTTAGGCTGCAACTTGGTGGATGTGTTGACACCCAATTTCCCACTGTTGCTACTCCTCGTGCACTGGGACGACAATGGTGAGCACACGAGCATAATCCCACTCCATGTTGTAACTCCCATGCCCTTGAACCCTGCTCAGAACAAGCATAGAGGACACGTTAGATTACAGCCCCGGTGGGCCGTCTGCACCAGCTCTCCTGCCATTTCCAGCCCTCACAGAGCTTCTAGGGATTAAATGGAAATTAAATGGAAATTAGCTTGCCAAAGCTACCATCTGTGGCAGGAGCTCCTGCGTGCCCATGTTTTGTGTGCTAGAACTAGGTTGGGATTTGATCCTTCCAGGACAGGCCTTTTGCCTGTCATCTAAGTAGGTATTTATAAAGGCCTCTGATTCCAAAAAAAGGCTGCAACAGCTTGGGGCTGTGTGCAGAGAGAGAGAGGTGTAGTGCCCATATGGCTGTAATGAGACTTAAATATGGCACCTCCATATGTAGAAAGAGATACGTTTCCACCTTAGACCCTTCCATTGCCCCTAAAACAGGCTCTGCTAAAACCCAACACAATGGCCTCCTTTGTTTTTAGTCTGGCCTTTTCACAGGAGAACCAGACTGAGAAGGGACAAGCCGGGACATTTTGGAATGAGACCTGTAAGTCACCGCCAGTGAGAAAGCAGGAGAAAGAATGAATCTTATCGAGTGTATAGTCCAGCGCCTAGGCTGACCAGATAGCAAGTGTGAAAAACCGGGACAGGGAGTAGGGGGTAATAGGAGCCTATATAAGAAAAAGGCCCAAATATCAGGACTGTCCCTATAAAATCGGGACGGCTGGTCACCCTACCAGCACCTCTTTTGGAAAGCAATAGGAATTATTCTGAACTGCCTGCAGCTCAGGATTCAGCACAATGAACACAGTGTGAATAGCAACAGGCCAGTTCCTAGACTCCGAGGAAGGGACAGGGTCTGAATTTGGTAACCAGTATAGCATTGTCTCATGATTCCCTCCCTCCGTCCCCTGAAGCGGTCTCAGATTCCTGCCTGTGTTGTGTTGCCCGATGCTGCCATCTGTAGCATAAAACTGGTGTTACTGCTCCAGTACATTTGTTTATTGCGAACAGTGCCAGCCGCCTGTCACAATGTGTGTATTTCTCACTGCCACCTAATGGTGAGGTGAATGGAGACTGTTGAATAAAGATGTCTGACTACATTAGGGTGACCAGATGTCCCAATTTTATAGGGACAGTCCCGATATTTAGGGCTTTTTCTTAGATAGGTGCCTATTACCCCCCACCCCTGTCCCGATTTTTCACACTTGCTATCTGGTCACCCTAGACTACATACATACCTTCCACAGGTTTCAGAGTAGCACCCTGTTTGTCTGTATCCACAAAAAGAACAGGAGAACTTGTGGCACCTTAGAAACTAACAAATTAGTTCTTTGTAGTGCTGTTGTAGCCATAGTGTCCCAGGACCTACCTCGTCTCTTCCGTACTTATCTTCAGACATACATTTCTTTGACTGAAGGTGTTTCCATACTTATTTTTAGGCAGCAAAGCAAGTTGATAAAATCATGGACTCATAATTACAGATGGAAAAGACCTATCAGATCACTCAGTCCCACTCGCCATACTGTGCATTATCTTGTCTCTTTTTCAGTCTAGTCTAAAAAAATCCCAAGCCCTGGCACCTTTACCATCATTTTCTTTGGGAGATTATTCCACAGTCTAATAGAACTCATGGTCAGGAAACTTTCCTGCTATTCACCCAAGAATTTCCCTTCCCTATTCCAACCCACTGCTTGGAACTTTCCGAGCTTCCAGCACCCTGGGTATTTTCTCCCCATTCTGGGTGTTTACACTTTTCAGATAGTGATAGATGATCTTTCCTCTCTGCGGTCACCTCTTAGCCCAGCTATCCATATCTGGTGGGATTTTCAAAGGCACTCAGTGACTTCAGGGTGATCAGGTTCAGGCAAATGAACAGAATACTTGTATCCGCTGTTGAGACAAAATAACCCATGATGATGTGTTACAAAGGATTGGTCAACAGACTGTAGAGACAATGATTTGAGAAAGAAGGCTGAAGAGGTTTGAGCAGATTGCGCGGTATCAAAAAAATGTATTCCTAGAAAAGTCCTTGACTGGATACCTCGTGGTGGAAGATGGACAAGAGGAGGACAACAGAGGACAGCTGAGAAAACCACTGAGAAAGATGTCACTGTCATGAAAGCAGACTATAATGGAGTAAGAAATGTGGCATTAAACAGAGGTGGAAACACTGGGATGACTCGTGTCACAAGGCATCAGATTTCAGAGTAGCAGCCATGTTAGTCTGTATCCGCAAAAAGAAGAACAGGAGTACTTGTGGCACCTTAGAGACTAACAAATTTATTAGAGCATAAGCTTTCGTGGACTACAGCCCACTTCGAGTGTCTAATCTAAAAAATTTATAACAATGCCAATTGCTCTGGTAAATCCCACCCATTACAACATAGCTGTTTTCATACTTGCTCATGTCTCTCCCGCCAGGCACCTGGTACTCTGAAATTGCTTTTCTCTGACTCCCTCCTGCCTCTTGGAGTCTTTCTTACCATGTGCTCTACAAGGGGCCGCATCTTAAATCAACTTGGAAACCACAGCTGGAGCAAAAGACCTGCTTCTTAAGTGTTATATGACCGCAGTGCTCTGGAATCTACCCTGGCTGCTTCTTGGTTGAGTCAAATGATTTTGACCTATAAAGCCTTAAATGGTCTGGGATCTCCTCCCTGAGACCTCCTCCATGCCATGCAACAGGAGCTCAGAGGGGTGGGTGCTTGAGCTGAACCCCCTGTGGTGAGAAAGGAATGAGCTGGTAGCAGGGTTCTCTCCGCAAGTGGCATTGAGCTCCCCAACTGGTCTAAAATAGCCTGAACTTGTGGGTCTTTAGGGCCTCCTGCAAAGCCTATTTGGGGAGGCCTGAAATTTGCAGAGTGGGGGAGGTTTGGTTGAGGGTGTGGGGGGGATTTTTAGCTGAGGGGGTTAGGGTTTTGTGGTAGCACATCTCAGGTTTGTAGGTTGTCTTCTTTAGCATCGAAAAAGGTTGTTGGTTTGTCTTTCTGTTGGACTATGTTTTTAACAATTTGTCCAGGGCACCAGAGCCTGGGATAGAACCTCTCTTTACGTGCTGGAATCAAAACAAACACATTAAACAACATCAGCCTTGAGGCTCAGCGTGCATGCAAGGAAAAAGACACCGTACAGTTAGGACATTCTAACCACAGCCTGTGAATTCCTGCCAATCAATCATGGAACATCCCAGGCTACCACTGGGGAAATATAGCACGTGTTTCTTATGCATTTGCACCATCAAAGGAGGGCAATGCACTGCAGCCAGTCACTAGCAATCCCAGCAATTGAAAGGACTAGGGGAAACAGCAAGATTGCACAAGGCATCCCTCAGCTGACACGGAAAACCCTTCCCCTAGCATGGAAAGATCATCCACCTGGAAGGGAGGAACCCTGCAGCTGGTATGGCAAATTCTTCCAAGTGGCTCAAGGAAGTCACCAGAAGACATAAGGAAATCCCTCACAGTGGCCCAGTTAAACATCACTGGCCTGGGAAACCCAACACCTGGCATGACTAATCCAGTTATCTAGTATAGGAAGCACACCTGAAACAGGGAAACCTTCCAGTAAGCAGGGGTAGAAGAACCCATCCAGCAGGGGAAACCTAGCCCCAGTAAAATCCCACCATGTAGCACAATATGATCCATCCTCTGGCACAGGGAACCCAGGGGCTTGCACAAAACAGCAGCCTGACTCCCAGATGGCACAAGTTACAACCCAGCTGGTTGGGATGATCCTTCTGGTTTATCTGAGGTTTCTCTACAACCGGCATTGGGAACATGCAGTAGGCACAGAAAGACTCCTCCAACCCCCATCTTGGCACAGGGAGTATCTGGCATAGGAGGCCAGTTGGTGCTTGAGAGAAGAGGCATCTCTTTGCTTTCTCCCTTTTGGGCAGGGGTGGTGGAGGCATAAATCTGTGGGTTGTGCTGGTGGTGGTGGATGTTTGAATTCCTCATTTCTTACCCCAACTACCCTTGATAGCAACCAGCTGCCTCAGTGACCCACCCCCATATGTGCCAGTGCTACAGCAGCAATGACGGATAAGCAGGGGGGCTAGATAGCTGTGCTTGAAGGATCACTGGTGAAATATTTAATGTTGATATTAAATGTTGCTAGGCTTTAGAGTTAACATCATGCTGAAGTGAATGGAAACAGTTCACACTCCTCGCAGAGCTATTGATTCAGGCTGGCTGCAGACTCAGGCAGATATCAGGCAGTATACTCTAACGGGGGGAAGCAGTGTGGCCTAGTGGACGGAGCATTGGCCTGGGACTGAGGAGAACGGGTTTTAGTCCCAACTCCACTGCTGGGTACCTACCTATTGTTGCCTCAGTTTCCCCATCTGCAAAACAGGGATAATGAAACCGACCTCCTTTGTAAAGGACTTTGAGATCTACTGATGACAAGTGCTTTATAAGAGCCAGGTATTATTATTAGTGTCACTGCATCTAGTTACCTTCTGTTCACATTTTTACGGTTATTGTTGCAACCACAAAAGCTAGGGGCTTATGTTGTAAGCTTAGATACAGGAGTACATTCATGCAGTCACTTAAAAAACCCTGCAGTATGCAGCTGTTATACATGACAACCTAATCACCTTATAGACAGAGGCGTACCTATTTTGGGGGGGCAGGGAGGCAGTCCTACCTGAAATGCTGTCTTTGGCTGAAGTTAATTCATGTGGAGATGTATGTTAAATAGGCAATTCCTCACCATGCTTCCAGCTGAGAGAAACTGACATTACAACAGCTCAGAGGTGCTGGAATTAGGGGTGCTGCCGCACCCCGCTGCTTGAAGGAATAATAACACCCCAAAGACATGGTTTCTGCCTTCAGCACCCCCAACTATAACAACTGTTCCTGCACCACTGCAACAGCCATGGGATTCCCCCACAGCCAGTGCTCTGCAGCGGTGCTGTGCAATACGAGTCCCCTGCACTCAGCACTTCTGCGCCGTCCCCCACAGCGGCATTTCCAGAACATTGCCAAGCTGAGCCCCCCCGACCTCAGGAAAAGGAAACCAGTTGTGCCCCCGTTCAACCGGCTGTCTTAGGGGGGCAGCCCGGGGAATGCTTTCACTGCCACTCTTCACTCCCCTCCAGGGTGATGCATTCCACATGCTGGGGAAGGCTGCTCTGCAGTGACTCCTGCTGGGGGAGGCGGGGATAGGACTAGTTCTGATTCTCCCATACACACACACTCATGTACATAGATTACTGGACTCCTCCTGCACCATTCCCTATAGTGACCATTGCTGTGAGAGGCAGAACTGGAATTGCTGCGAGAGCCCCTCGCAGCCAACCACACTCTTACACCAATCTCTATAGCCACTCTTACTTTTCATTTCATTGCTGTTCTTTGCTTGGTGCCTTTCAGCTCTGGGAAATATCTGCTCAGCCCCAAAATACATGGCTTGCACTGTGCGAAGAGAGGGGTCAATGCAATGTGCTGTTATCAGCAGAGTATTAAATCCTAATGCGCTGCTGACAAGCCAGGCTTTGTCCGGTTCTGCCTATCGGAAGCAGCAAGGGGGCTGTGAGGTGGAAAAGCGGCTGTGACAGAGCTTGAATCAGCTGATTCTAAGACAGGATTATAAATTACAAAGAATGAGAGAAAAACAAATGGGCAAAATTCCTCGCGCATACACAGAAATCATCACCCTCTGGCGGGGGCAACACAAAGGAGGGGGAAGAGGGAAAGAGGCATGGTTACTATTTTCCCCCGCGTAGCTATGTGAACCAAGAAGGCTAATATTTTCCCAATCATGTCTCCCTCTGCAGTCCATTCCTGCCCAGGGCATGGACCACTGGTATAATCAAACTCCCCCTCCCCTCCCAGGTGACTTCTCCCCAGTCACCTCTCTCTCCCCAGGAGTCTTGTCCTAGCCTGTGGCAGAATCTCCCCAGGGATTAACCCACAGGGATTTCTTCCCAGCCATCTCCCCATCCTAACCAAAGGGAGGCCTAGTGGAAAAAAGACCAGGTGTTATCTAGGCTTACCATTCAAACTCTCTACCCTTGCCTCAGTGTAATAAAATGATGCCACCATGTCACCATTCTGGATTGTTTTGTTGCTGTTGCTATTGTTAGCAAGAACACAAGGTCTGGATTAGTGCGGAGAGAATGAACAGTCTGACTTTGCAAGGCAGGCAGGGAATGGATTTTTCCATTCTTCTCCTCCCACCAAGGGTCAGGAGGCTAGCTCGCTCCTCTGTCTCTGATAATTGCCCCCACACACACACGTGGTCAGCAGCCCTTATATCAGGCCTTGCTGGCTGCACATCCCACCGTGGATCGGTCTGACAGTGGAAAGGCAGGCGAGCAGGATGGCACTGCGGGTAAGGGAGAGGGACCAGCATCTGGCATAACTCACCAGCTCAAGCTGGTGGTCAGTGTCTGGGGATCTGATCATTCAAGCGCAGGATAGATAAAGAAAGAGCATTGCAGCTGGGGAAAGAACCCAGAAATCTGGCCAGAGCAAAGCTAGAAACTAACAGGTTCATGGGAGTTCTGCTTATGGGGCTGCCCTTCTGTTTCAGTAATGAGCCTCAAAATGTAGCTCTGTTGTAATCGAGTACAGAAGGATGTTTTAGGGCAACTGGCCAGATTGTGGTCTCAGTTAGACTGGTGTATATCCAGACTAACACCACTGACTTCACTGCAGTTATTCCAGAATTACAGTGTTGTGCTGAGATCAGAATCTGGCCCCGCGTCTAATGGAGCAACCCGAGCAGGTGTCTTTCTTTTGTATGTTAAAATAATCTCTCCCGGGACAACCAGTAGCAGAGAGGAAGTTGCTGTTGCGTGGATGTGGGGCATGTTTCGCTATATGTGCTGTAATGACTTTAGGGGCAAGATCCAAGTGAAGCCCAAATTGGGATCCAGCATGACTTCCACCCCGCTTACACCTTACAATCAGCTTTGCATGACCCAAGTGTTTCTAAGGGGGCAAAACGTGTGAGTATCATCATATCCGCTCTGTGTGTGTGTGTGTGTGTGTGTGTGTGTGTGTGTCTGTGTGTGTGTGTGTGTGTGTGTGTACAAGGGAGAGACAACCAGCAGCATGAGAATGGCGGGGAAGTGTTTAGTGGGCTCCATCTTTAGAAGTAGCAAGACAGGAGGCTGGAGATTAACAGTGGAGCTGTCTGAGATGATTGCGTCTCAGCTCCTGCCCTAAGGACGTGTGTAGGACGTGTGTGTCCGGGAGACGCTAGGCATGGTTTGAATGGAATCCAGTGGCAGAGTAAAGGGACTAGATAAGTGAAGCCCCGGAGTGAGAGAGACTGAATGGTTTACATGACTGGGAGTGAAAACTAGAACTGGAGCAGAACCCCAGAGTGTCTGCCAAAACCAGGAGTGATTTCTCCCAGCAATGGGGATGAGCATCATTCAGTGGGGTGTGAGGGGGTTGTATAAAAAGGGACCATGAGAGTTTATTATTATTTATTATTTGTGCTGTGGTAGCACCTAGGACTCCCAGTCACAGACCAAAACCCCTTTGTGCTAGGCATTTGACAAACACAGATGGTCAGTTGTGGGTAGAGTGGGAATACCACTAGCGAAGGGAAGCAGGTGTCATTCCCCTGGGAGTATGGCGAAGAGAGAGAGCTGTTTCACATGAATTCATCACTTACTTCAGCTCCCTGTTCCAAATCCTTATGAGGAAGGTACGCTGAGCCCCAGTTCACTGGGTGAGGATCTTACTGGGGAGACTGTGACACCTCAGGTCCCATCTGCTCAGCATGGACATGACAGATCCCAGGTTATTTTCCAGAAGAATGGTGGCTTGACTAATTTTTCATAGCCAGAATTCCTCTTTTTCCCATTGTGTTGTGCTGAGCTGTGGGCTCATTTGCTCCTCCCCTCCACCCTTAGTAGAGCCGGCTGCATTTCAGTGGGGCTGCTGCTGTGTGAAGCACAGGAGAGAGAGTCGGCTCATAGGAGCATCAGAAAAGGGAGGAAATGTCAAGCCTTTCTTATGAAAAATGGGTTATTCAACAGAAACATGAATTATTGAGAAACAAACCTGCTCTCTCGTCTTTTACACGAGTTTAACTCCTGAGACCGGACAAAGATCCCAGCCTGGAAAGCATGAGGAGTGTAACAGTGAGTGAGGTGGCACTTATCCAGCTGCCCATGTTCCACTGACTTGAAGGAAGCTGTGAACAAATTGGAGAGAGGCCAGAGGAGAGCAACAAAAATGATAAGAGGTTTGGAAAAGATGACCTCTGAGGAAAGGTTGAAAGAACTGGGCACCTTTAGTCTAGGGAAGGGAAGGCCGAGGAGGAACAGTTTTCAAATATGTAAAAGATTGTTATAATGAGGATGGTCATCAGTTGTTCTCCATGTCCACCAAGGCCAGGAGAAGAAGCAATCAACTTAGTTTGCAGCACAGGGAGATTTAGGTTGGGTAGTTGGAAAAACTTTCTAACTATAAGGAAAGTTAAGCACATGACCAAGTTACCAAGAGAAGCTGTGGAATCTTCCTTAGTGGAGACTTTTAAGAACAGGTTAGGCAACCACCTGTCTGGGATGGGCTAGGTATACTTAATCCTGCCTTAATATGGAGGGGTGGACTAGGTGACCTCTTGACGACCCTTCTAGCCTGACATGTCTATGATTCACTATTCCCCTCTGATCAGTTCCTGCCATTCCAACCATCCCTCAAAGCACCTCAAAGTCTCATGCTCAGGACTCTGAAGATTTGGCACCGTTGAGGATGAGGCGGGGAAGAAGGATTTCCTTGATTTCATAGCAAACAGGATTTTATGCAGGTTTTTTGCAGCAAGAGCCTTGGCATTTCTCTGCCAGTTGATGCAGAGCAGTGATTTCTTAGCTATCAGCAGATGAAATGGGATTTGCCACCCCAAAACATCTTTTATAAAGAGCTGGGCTGGACTGGAGAGAAAGGGAAATTCTGAGAGCAAAAAAGGCTGAGCCGTTTTATGTTTATTTTATGGCATTGCTGAGTGATAAAGAGCTGGAGGGGAGAGAGGAAGAGGAAGACAAGAGAAAAGAGGAAGAGAAGATGGGAAAGAGAGAGAGGATGAAAAGTGACCCAGTAATAAAGCTGTGGAGGGAATGGGAAAGGAGGGAGAGGGCAGGGGAGAAAGCTGAGATATGTTTCTTTATTGCTGGAAAGCTTGTCTCTCTCACCCACAGAAGTTGGTCCAATAAAAGATATTACCTCCCTCGCCTTGTCTCTCTTCATTGCTGAGTATCACTGACTTGTGTTTTTTTTCGTTCACAGTTCGAGGCATCATACCCAGAGGGACTGTGTCCTGGTTGGAGCGTGATAGTTAAAGGCGAAGCGAGCTCCAATGCAAATATGTAAGGGCATTATTTGCAGCCATTTTTCAGAGCATCATGGTGTCTCATGGGACCCAGCTGCCAGGCTTCATGGGTTTGAATCACTCATTTCTCTCATTTTTTAGGTTTGAAATTAATTTCCTCTGCAATGCAGGAGACCAAATCGCTTTCCACTTTAACCCTCGCTTCTCTGACTCCAAAATCGTCTGCAACTCCTTCCTATCCAACCGCTGGGGGCCGGAAGAAGTAACTGACACCTTCCCCCTTAAAGCCAAGGAACCTTTCCAGGTAATTCAATATCAGCCCACAAATCTTCTGGGGACACTCCCTGCTGGGAGAGACACATGACTGCCAGCCCCGGAGTGGGGACCAGCAGTACAAATCATTCAATCCTTCCTTCAATGCACAGTTCTGCTCAGTTACACTGTTGTAAACCTGGAGTAACTCCACCGACTTCGTTAACTCCAATGACAAAATAGGAGAACAGAAATTGGACCTCGTTCGCATTCTGGGCCATAGCCAGCCTGGAGTAAAGATGCAGGTGTAACTCCTTGGGCTCAGTTTCGCAGGGATGTAAATGGTAAGGTCAACTACACATCAGTTATAAGATGACTATAAACAAATGTAAGTGGTTAAGGGGTGTGACTTGCACTGCCATGCTATACAGGGGCTGTGCAAAGCAAGTGTAATGTACAAGGCAAGTGGATGGATTAAGGGTATGTGTGATTAGCAGGAAAATCAATTAACAAGAGGGGGTCAGACAAAGCATGCCCCCCTTCACACACACACTCTAAATTATACCCACAATGCCTATGGGGAACTGCAGACCTGATTTATCCTCTCAGAACACCAAAAATCAGTGTAAGTCAGTGGTTCTCAACCTTCCCAGATGACTGTACCCCTTTCAGGAGGCTGATTTGTCTTGTGTACCCCCAAGTTTCACCTCATTTAAAAACTACTTGCTTACAAAATCAGACATAAAAATGCAAAAGTGACAGCACACTGTTACTGAAAAATTGCTGCCTTTCTCATTTTACCATATAATTATAAAATAAATCAATTGGACTATAAATATTGTACTTACATTTCAGTGTACAGTACATAGAGCAGTATAAGCAAGTCATTGTCTGTATGAAATTTTAGTCTGTACTGACTTCGCTAGTGCTTTTTATGGAGCCTGTTGTAAAACTAAGCAAATATCTAGATGAGTTGATGTACCCCCGGAAGACCTGTGTGCACCCCCAGGGGTCCGCCTACCCCTGGTTGAGAATCACTGGTGTAAGCTACATTTGTTATGCACACTCCCTGGATGCCAAATGGGTGCTAGTTACTCTGCTTTGCCATTTCCCATCTCCACCAATGAACCCAAAGGCCCTGTGTTTGCATTCAGTCTAGTCTGTGGGCCGTAGTTTCAGCTACCACTAAGCAAAGGGGTGTTATAATTGTTCCCTTAGTTAGCCTGAATGGAAGGTGGCTAGCTCACCCATCGGTGTCCTAGAGGTGACCATTGACCACTTTCATTTGTGTTGGATCAGCTTCTCCGGTGATGTTTCAGACCAATACCTGGAGATCCTAAGTCTCTCTCTCTTTCAGATTGAAATCTACTCTGACTCAGACTATTTCCATGTTTCCATTGATGAAAACAAAATCCTCCAGTACAAGCATCGGCAGAAACAGCTCTCGGCTATCACCAAACTGCAGGTCGTGAATGATGTCAGAATTTCTTCAATGGAAATCACCAAACGTGGTCTTTATTAGGCACTAAAGCTGGGATGGGATCTCCAGCCTACCCACCCTTAAGAGCCCTGCCCCAGTAGGCAACTGGTTACCCTCTCTCCTCCCTCTCCCACCCATCATCTGCTGTCTCCAGCAGGAAGGATGTTGCTGGAGAACACTATAGCACAGAGTTGTCATGCCCATGATGTACTCTATCCTAGCAATACAATGGCAATACACAGTGAGCTCATTATGTCAGTCAGTCCAGATCCCTAGAGTCATTCTGACGCCATGTGCCCTACGGTGGAGAACTGGAAGTCTAGGCATTTTCATCCTTGTTTGTCGTAATGAACAATGGCATTCCACACAGCAGTTTGTTGTGTGTGGCAGTCTGCACTGAATGGTAAGACTATTTGAATTTTATCCAAGCAAATATTCCTACTCCGGAATAGGGTATGGATTAGCTACATTGCTGTGGAGGCATTGATCTAGGGGATGTGTAAGAATGATGCCAGAGAGGGGCATGTGCCTACTGGAGCTTGGTACAATGTCGACATGATCACCAATAAAATCTGAAAAATGGCACTGCGTGAAGTAGCTTCTACATTCATTGGCCTCGTGTCCCAGCTCGCAGGCAGCCCTCTGTCCTCCAGGAGAGGAGGTGATCCCTGACAAACGGTAGCAGAGGACTCTGCTCCTTGCTCCTGCCCTCATACAGAATGAGGCCTGTCCAGTCCCTTAGAGAAAGCCCTGGTTTAAAACTCCACCAGTTGGTCAGGTCAACTGGATTATTCCTCCCCTGGGGCTCTAGCCAGGGTCTGATTCTCCAGCCACAGGGTACAAGCAACTTTCATTGACTTCCGAGGGAGTCACTTGTATCCAACAGTGGGAAAATAAGGCCCTTTGGCATGAAAGGAGGGTGTGAAACCAAGCTCCTGTTCAGAACTTGGGGAATAAAATTTGTCACTTAACTAATTTTGCAAGATTTCTCAGAATAATTTTGTCCACGCTGCAACAAGATGCATATCTGCTCTACTCTAACCCTGCCAACTCTCCTGTTATGATACAGCTCCCAGGAGTGATTCTGTGGGTCAAAAAGGGGAGGGGCTTAAAGGAGCACTGAGCCAAGATGATTTTATCAGAACACAAGGCAGGCACAACTAGAGTCCATGCCAAGGGATCCTAGAAGGACCGAGTTCTAGTAATTATGTTTTTCAGGATAAGCACAAGATGCCATATTTTTAGCGGCCAGACTCAATCTCTCTCTCCCTTTTCTTCTTCCTCCCTTCTCAATCCAATGGAATCAACACACACTCACTTGTTCTCCTGTTTCTCCTTCCCCTTTTCCTCTCTGACATTGTCCACCTCTTTCTCCTCTTTTGGGGGTATTATGTGTCTGACCCCTTGACTGCACTCCAGCAGGAGAAAGGCTGCTAATGGACTAACTTGCATCCAGTGACATAAACATGTCACCATTGTTAAATATGAGCATGAATTAATTCAAAAGGGCAACTACAGCTGCCCTCAAATCATCCCCTTGCTCCCTAGGCGTTAGATAGAGTGTGTTCCAAATGGCAAGCCATAAAGAAAGAGAACAAATGGCTGCTATCTGCCATTGCTGGCAAGAGGGATAGACTGTGTACTCATCACAGCTCCTGTACTATCTCTGGTCATTGGAAGGAGTCATTGGAATTGTTATCTGTCCAGTGAAAAGTCAAAGTTTTGCTCTGGCCTTTTCAGAACTCTTTAGTTTGATTGGCTGAGGTCATTCTCCTTTCCTTCTATTTATAGTCGTAATGATCTAAGAGGAAGGGGTGAATAGTCTGCCAATCACAATCTGCCTATACTGCAAAATCTACATGAGTCTTAAAAGTGTGCGGTATTTCCAGACTATAACTCGAGGACATTATGTTCTCATTGCAAAGACTGTACTGGGAACATAGGAAGGCCCAGAATAGATGTGGTCACATTAAAAAGAATAGAAAATATGTTTTGTAAATGGCAACCAGGCCGGTTACAAGACAGAAGGTGGAAATTGTGATAGATGTACCTGGATGACAGGAGTCAGCACTTAGTCTCCTTGTTCATCAAGTCCTTACCACAAACTGGGTCGCACCTTGACCTGGAGAATCCCCCTTTTTGGAAGTGAAACACTCTTTCACTCTCCTTGTTCATTCCTTTTTGGAGCTTCCAACCGCTCTGAAGTAAAACAACCACTCCTGGGTCCCACTGCCCAGCTGGGGGTCAGTCTCAGAGGAGCCGGCTTATTTCCAAAGGAGCTGCATTTATAGTCTGATCCAGATCCAAGTTACAGTGGCCGAAACCCACAGTTAACTCTGCTGAAGTCAATGCAGTTACACGGTAGTAAATGCAGTAAAACAATGCAAGTGCAATCACACTCAGGACCTATACAGCATAAAATTCACCCTGTCTGTCTCTGATAACGCTGAACTATATTTGGAAGAAATTGCTCTTTTTATTTGTCCCTAGTGGGAAGTTTCATGATGCTGATTATGCTTCATGGGGGAAAACTGATAAGGGAATTCATAATAATTATACTTTGCACGAAGCCCCATCTATGTCCCACCACTATATAAATATTCCATTATTCCAATTACTTCAGTCATTGAGCCTGGATGAACAAGGCAAACATATTTCAAGTACAAATACATAAAAAGAGGTGCCATAAAAAATTAGCCAGCAACATCCGATTGCACCGTGTCTCTTCTAACACAGTCTCCCTCCGCCTGCCCAAGAGCTAATTGGCTGATCTTACTCATGCATCATCTGCACAGGGAAACAGAGCGCAAACTTTCCTGACACATCAGTGGAGCTGCTGTTGGGGTAGAAATATTAACCACTCCATCCTCACACTGAAACTTTTGCTTCCCTGGCAATGAAAGGTACTTGATGACTCCTGGCTATAGCATGTCTCATTCTTGCAGATAGAAATGCTGATATGGAGCAACTAATAGCCAAAGAGGATCCCTGGAGGCAAGACATACACATAGCTCAACTAGGGTGACCAGATGTCCCAATTTTATAGGGACAGTCCCGATATTTGGGGCTTTTTTTTATATGGGCTCCTATTATTCCCCACCTCCATCCCGATTTTTCACACTTGTGTCTGGTCACCTTAGGCTCAACGTTATGGAGTTCTCTCTCTCTCATGCCTCAACTGGGACGTACCCGCTGGCTCAGAGTCACCCTCTTCACCCATTTGTTGATCGCTACACTTGAGAAAAAAAATTAAGCACCCTGGTTTTTACGGTGATTTAGGCTTCCTTTGCTGGCCTGCCACTGCCTGCGTCAGGCCTCTGGATCAGTGTCATCTATTGCTGCTCAGGTTCGCCTGAGAGGTTTGCTGAGCCCTTCTCAGGAGAGGATGAGGCATGCTGATGGTGGCAGGAGGCTGCTGATTCCTGGTCTTTTGGCTACAAGAAAAAGAAACGAGGCCTCTTCCCCCAGCTTTAAACGGGCCTTCATATTAATGCTTAGGGAGCTGAAACAGGTGGGAGCTGATGAACAGGACGCTCCCCCATAGATATATATGAATCCCTTGGAGAGTTTAAAACCCTGTTAGAAGACAGAGAAGCAGAATCAGCATATGTCCTGCAGCCCTGACGGACATTAATTCACCCCCAGTGCCACTGTTAACTCCCCTAGTCTTATGCACCCCCAAAGCAATAGCTTCATTACGTCCCATTTAAAATGACTGGGCACAAGAGCTGGAGCCATGCTCCGAAGCATCACAAAATGCTCCCAGATCCTGGGTATGGGGGGAGAGGCTATCTGTTCTTAAGCCTCCTTAGTGGAGTAAGACAGGACTGTAGTTATAAAAACAGAAGCTGCCGCTGTTACTGGTTTACGTAAAAGAGAGAGGAAACCTAAAAGAGATGCTTAGCTGCTATCCTAGAACCGCAAGAGAGAGGAAGATTTACAGGCTGGAAGAGATCATGTGTCTGACAATAGCTGAGACCCCATGATTTCCAGGCTGAAGGAGTCCTCTCCCTATCTGATACATGTTCAGACCGATTTAGCAAGAGTTTCTGGCCTGTAACTGTCTCAGGTAAATCCCCAGGCTAGAGTTTCTTGCCCAGGAGTTTCCTTACTAGGAGGGAATGCTGAATCTCAATGTACTTAAACAGGTCGATGAGTGTCTTTTTATTGACAGTGTAATTTTGTCCCTAGTTGTTGCTACCTGGGGGCAATAGAGAAGAAGTCGTTATACCTGTAGCAAGGCCTGATCTTCCTCTCATTTATACTGGTTTTGCATCGTAGCTCCAGCGAGTTCAATGGAGAAGAGAATCAGACCCACGATCCATTGCCCCTGATCCTTGTAATGGATTCTGTGCCTGCTCTGCTCCTCGGCGGTGGCCCCCTGGGTCAGGGCCCCTCCGGGCTTCGCTGAGTCAGGCAGCGTCACAGAAAGGAGCCCCGCAGGTGTCTGACGGACATGGTGTCCGCTGATGCCTGTGACATTGAGAGTCTGGTCATGACTCTGACACTCTTAATAATTGTCACATTTCTCTGTAAACAAGCTCTGGCAGCTTCCCTACAGCCAGCTGAGCACCCTGGCTCACTAATCAGTGACAGTCACGTCCAATCAGCAGAGCATGCTGTCCAGTGATGTCAGACTATGTGGTGTTCTCTCTGCCACCCTTAACAATGGGCTCTTCTCTGACCATATGAGCTGCTGGGTAGGTCCTACCTTGGGAAAGCTAGTGCAGGATGCGGGGGGGATGGGAGAAGTGGCTCATTGCCAGTGCTGACTGGCAATGAGGAATACTGAGGCCTCCTTCTAGTTCTGGAAGGAGGAGGGGGAAGGATGGGAGTGTTTAAAACCCATTTGAAAGGGGGAGATGCAGAGCCAGCACGAGGTCTGCAGCCTTGGACAAGACTGATGTACCCCCACTGCCACTGTAATCCCTTAGCCTTGTTACTAATTCTCCAGTGATCAACTTCTATCCTGCCTTGTTTCATTCCCTGGGCAGTGACTCCTGCTGGAGAGAGCAGAACTGATTGGGGCAGGCCACTGAACTTTAGCCAGCAATTTTCTGTGAACGTCAGCCTGTGTTTCTAAATTACTGCCTGGGCCGTTCTATGACACTTGTAATCCCCCTGCCCTTCCCCACACACACCATTGTCACTGAACCTGGTGCTGGGGAGAGCAGAGCTGATTAGCAACTGGCATCTTCCTCACCCACCACCACTCTGAACTCATCTCTGGATCTAGCAGACTCCAGCCTGGGTTTCTCATTTACTGCCCAGGCCTCGAAGCCCCATAAATCCACAGGATTTGTGGTTTCTTTGTGAGGGAACTGAAGGAAATGTGCCTTCTTTCCAAGAAAATGGGTGGGGGGATGGAGAAGTAATTCACTATTCTAGGGTGAGACAGTTCCTAGTGCTACCGGCCAGGCCCAACTGCCACAGTTTGGATTAGTGAGTCTCAGTGGAGACTGTGTGTGCTGGAAAGGGGGCAGATGCTTTTTCTTATGGAGTTTATGGGGAAGGGGATTTCTTAAAAACACAGGACAAAGCCTGAAGCATTTGAATCATTTCAACTTGGATGGGACACTCCAGCCTCGTGGCTGTGGGGCTAGGGGTGAGGGCAGCTACCATCCTCAGACACTTGCTGCCTGGTGGCTCTGGAGATTAAAAGCAGGCTTGAGAGAGATTATCTGAAACCAATAGACATAATACAAAGGGCCTGGTATTGGAAGCTGAAGTCCTCAGATTATTTGACAGTTATACCATTATATAATACCAGTGACCACAGAAATATTATTTATTAGCCTATCAGGATCCAAGTTTATTACACACTCCAGTTCTTGTGGTCTGCTCAGAACCCTCCCCCCTCAGCGTATTTGGATGCAGCACCACATCACGTGTAGCACTGCAAATTAAGGTAATAAAGCTAATCAAATCTCTTGCTTCATCAGAGCAGAAGATGATTGCCTGTTGAGATCAGGAATTAATTCTCCATCCCATCCCCTGTAATAATAAAAATACTTAGCTCCTATATAGCACTTTTCATCTCTCTACCGCAAAATGCTTTGCAAAGGGAGGGCAGCACCATCACCCCATTTTACAGGTGGAGGACCTAAGGCATAGAAAGGGGAAGTGACTTGGCCAAAGTCACAGAAGAGGTCAGGTCAATGGCAGAACCTGAAATAGAACCCAGTTCTCCTCACGCCTGATTCAGTGTCCTACCCATGGGACTACACTACCTGCCTGCAGCCTTGTTCTTCATGGCCTTACTCGGAAATCCCGGATATCTCCTCCAGCCTTTATGGACTAATACACTGACTTTCAACCTTTCCAGGTGACTGTACCCCTTTCAGGAGGCTGATTTGTCTTGAGTATCCCCAAGTTTTCACCTCATTTAAAAACTACTTGCTTACAAAATCAGACATAAAAATGCAAAAAAGTGTCACAACCATACTATTACTGAAAAATTGCTGACTTTCTCATTTTTACCATGTAATTATAAAATAAATCAATTGGCATATAAATATTGTACTTATATTTCAGTGTATAGTATATAGAGCAGTATAAACAAGTCATTGTCTGTATGAAATTTTAGTTTGTACTGACTTCGCTAGTGCTTTTTATGTAGTCTGTTGTAGTACTAGGCAAATATCTAGATGAGTTGATGTACTTCCCTGGAAGACCTCTGTGTACCCCAGCGGTATGCGTCCCCCTGGTTGAGAACCACGGGACCAATAGATAGACCCAGGATTGCAAACCCAATGGGCAAGATCCCGTTAAGTCTGTTTTGCACCACTCAGCAAGCCAGGTCCCACACGCTGTGTGTAATGCTGGACCACCGCAGTTAGAGAAGGGGCCTAGGCCTGTGAGCAGTGAATTAACCTAAGGTGCATTATCTTCTGCTGCTACCTGCTTTTCTTTCTATGTTAGGGGCTATCCCTTATCCTTTCTCCTACTTCCTTTGTTTCAGATTCCACACTAAGTGCTGATCTAAGTGCCATGCATATCCCGGTTTACTTTCCTCTTCTTTAACACAACATCCTGTCCCAAAAATAAGATGTCTGGGTGATTTACAGCACCAGCTGCCCCTTGGCTGTCAGAAACAGGAATAAAACCGAGGCTCAGCCATTTCAGCACTTAACCTTGGCCTTTGCCCTAAGCGCTAGCTGTGTTGCTAGCGCATATTGGCTGCCACACTGAGCCCAGAGGTTGCTACCTCCCAGAGGCCCAGCAGTGGATGACCAGCTATAGCTTCTGTAAATTACC
Organism: Malaclemys terrapin pileata; assembly: GCF_027887155.1. Classification (NCBI taxonomy): domain Eukaryota; kingdom Metazoa; phylum Chordata; order Testudines; family Emydidae; genus Malaclemys; species Malaclemys terrapin. Next base: position 76,731,476 of record NC_071514.1, on the reverse strand, counting down.
TGGGGTGCTTGTAGGAGAACCATTTCACTAATATAGATTATGCATTATTACTATAGAGAAAAGGCGATCTCCATGGGGGATCCTTTTCTTATCAAGGACTGAAAACTGTGGATTTTGAACCTCTCTGAATGTGGGGGTGTTTGGTTCAGCCTATTAGAGAAAGCTGAAATATTCAGACCCAAAAGTTGGGTACTCAGATTCCAGGTACGTCTCCCTTTGTTACCCTGCTAAAGGCTGCAGAGCAGGAATCCTCATGATTTGCTGAGTTTGTATAGAAAACATATCAGGTTTTATTTGTAATACATGTCATTTGATCTCCAGACATTGTTACGAAAATGGCCCTACTTCAGCAACTATAGCTAACCTAAACCATATAAACCCCAGCAGATCCAAGCAGAAACAAATAGAGTCAGGGTCAAAATGTCCCCTGGGCGATAGACTTACTCCCTCCCTTTGTATTTTACTTGCTCTAGTCTCCCTGAAACCCTTTACTGGCAATAACATTTTTATTCCAATAGCTCTTTTCTCTCTGCCTTTCCCTCCTGTCTCTTTCTGTTTCCACTCCATTTCCCCCTTTGCCTGAAGCTGGGAGCGGGTAAACCACACTGTCAAATTTAAAGCCTTTGTCATATGATGCCCCCAATTAGCAGTCATCTGATCCAACTGAAAATCCTTTGTCATGTGATGAGCTAGTAGTCAGTTGCTCCTGCTTCTGGGTGTAAACAGAGGAAGTCTGTTAGAGTTTTGCAAGCCTGGAAGTGTTTAGGTAGACAGATTCATGGTGATTGGGAAATTGATGGTCTCTGGATAATCTAGTAGCTCTTTACCATCCTGGGCTCTTCTTCTCAGTTGTACTGGCATTATTCAGGTGTAATGCCACTGATGTTAATAGTGTTACACCAGTGTGAAACCAGTGTAGCTGAGAGGAGAAGCACAACCACCTGACTGCTGTGATTCACCAGGTCTTGTTTATTTGGGCTTCATTTTCAGGCAGGTTCTAAGTATTTCTCCCTGGTGATGAAGGAATGTGTGTTTTACTAAGAGAGTGGACGTGTCACTGGTCATCTAAAAAGAGAAAGAAAAACAAACCTTCATTTCATCAGACTGACCTTAGTGGTAGCCCAAGAGAGAGAAGGTGCAAGATGCTAGAACAGCCTATTGCTTTCCTGCTGGGATAGGAGAGGCATATAGATTAATGCAACCCTTTGGGGAAATATATGGGTCCTTGAAATTAACAGGAGCTGCAGGATCACAGCCCCTCTGGAAACTTGCACATAAGGTTTGAAATCCTTGACTTTATCAGCAGGGGGGAATCTCAAAAATATCAACATCTGATTTCCATGAGCACCAAATTCACCTCCTGCCCCATGCCCCAAAAAATCCTGAGTGAAACAAGCAGTAGCAGCAAGACTGGTGCTTTGCCTGAGAGTTTTCCCTTTCTTTCCCAGACACCTCAGTGCATTGCGGTGGGAAATTCACGGCTCCCCTTTGAAAAGCCCATCATGTTATAAAACATATTGATCTTTCGGATGGGGTGAATTTCATGAGAGATGGGTCTGGCTGAATATGAGCTCAAGATCACTTGACAATCTTGCTTGTGTATTTGCGCTGTAAGTTAGATACGTACAGTATTGATTTCTACTGGCAACTAGTTTCAGAGTTAGTACAGCTCTGCTGTTTATATTCACTGGCTCGCTTTTTAATGAGGTTGGGTCAAATCCCCTCCCTCCCCCTGCATATGACTCCATTCATTTAAATAGAGGTCCTACAGGGGTGAATTTGGCCCAGTATTTCTCTATCACTCCACAGATTTCTATGTGCTTTCCCTCCTGCTCAATCCAACAACAAACTATTTGGGGGAAAATCACTCTTTCAATCACACTAATGGCAACACGACCCGTTGTTTGGTCTTGAATCAATGAACACTAAATCAGACCAATTCCTGTCCATATAGTTATCTTTTTATTCCAGCCATTGCGTTTCTGTACGGCTCAGTCCATGAGACTCCTAGATAACAAGAGTGGCAGCTGCAGAATTTGGCTTACATGTATGTATAAAAACAGGCATCCAGGCAATTCACAGTCATAGATCCAAAAAATGACATATTGTCCGTTTAAAGTACTTAAAAGGACACTCATAAACTTAAAATTAGTCATTCTTTGTAGGAATTCTTCTTAGGAAATTGAAAAAACGTCTCTCAATATTGTTCTCTTCCATTTATCAAACACTGATTTCCCATTTGTTTGTTTTTAAATAGATCTGAAACGTACTTAGCTGTTTTGGTGTATTATCTTTAAATGATATAGCAGATGCGAGTCTGACCTCATGCTAGATTTACACTGATGTCAATCCATTACCTTCGGTGGAGTTACTCCTGATCAACACTGATGTGAATGCAGAATCAGGCCCACAATGTCTTGTGCACCAACAGCATCCATCACGCCAGAACATTTCTGGAAATGGATCATGTTTGATTAGCCAGCAGAGGGAGCAACAAACCCTGGTTTAGTAGGTCCCAGAACGATGGTTCTTTGGTTTTTTGATGGCTTGGCTATGACTTAGTATGGGCTTTTTGAGTAATGAGGTACTGAGACTCCAGAGGACTTACGCTGTCAGGGTAACTTTGGAGGAGGGTAACATTTAAAGTACTGTAACATCCTCCTTAAGGCAAGATATCGGTCCATACACACATAGAGAGAGAGGTCTCTATTACTTTGTTGCTGCCATTGTTCACTCTGCTTGTGTGTCCTATCTCTTCCTCCACCCTGTGTTTGTCTTGCCTATTTACATTGTAAGATCTTTGGGGGAGGGACTTTCTATGCCTCTGTTTGTACAGTGCTTAGCACAAAGGGGGTCCCACTCATGGTTAGACTTAGGCTCACCATAATAATAATAATAATTTGTATGGTATTTAACAGAGATAAAAGAGCACATGGGCCCTGCCCTTAGGGTAAAAGGAAAATAGCAGCATGAACTAGATTCAGGCCAGGGCATGGAACTGAAACGGCATTAGTGACACTGATGGATGATCTCCTCCTCTCAGTGGTTAGAGGGTCCACATCCAATTTCAGCCTCCTGGATCTCTCTGCAGAATTCAATACTTTAGACCATGAGACTCTTCTGTCATGCCTGAGAGAGATGGCAGAGGTCCAGGGGAATGCACTAAAATGAGCTGAGTCCTTCCTGGAGGAATGCACCCAACCACTAGTGATGGGAAACTGCCCTTCCACTACTAGATCTCCCACTTCTGGAGTCCACAAGGACCAACTCTCTCTCCAGACCTTTTCAACATCTACATGCAAACACTAGGTGAATGATCAAACAGTAAGGACTCAAGTGCCAGCAATATGCAGGTGATACATAGCTCTACCTATCCTTTACCACAAACAACCACACCACTGCCACCAAGATGGCCTGGTGCTTGGATGAGATCAGTTCCTGGTTGAAGAACGGCTGGCTAAAGCTGAACCCAAGCAAGACAGAGATGCTGCTGATGGGCAAAGGAAAGCACTTGGAAGAGCTTGCAGCCATGGTGCTGTCTCCTTTGATGGAAGGTACACAACCACAGTTAGTCAATTCAGTCTGCAGCTTGAAAGTTCTCCTAGATTCTTCACTGATGCTAAACTTTCACATAGCATCTGCATGTAATACTCTCTATCACCTCTGGCTGGCTAGGAAACTCCATCCCATCCTGGCGGATGATGACCTGGCCTCAGCTATTCACACCTTTGTCACCTCTCAGCTGGACTACAGCAATGTGACAGACATGGCCATGAAGCCGTCAGCACCTAGAAAACTCCAACTAGTACAGAATGCTGTAGTGTGTCTTGTCAGCAACATAGGCTACTGTGAACATACCATGCCTGTCCTCCGCTCTCTGCACTGGCTTCCCATAGAATTTCGAACCAAGATTGGGATATGGTCCTTATCTTCAAAGTGCACTCAGACACTATGGTGATAAGCGTGGTATAAGAACCATATAGAATAAGGGCTTGTCTACATGCAGGGTGAAATCCTGGCCCCATTGAAGTCCATGGGAATTTTGTCATTGACTTCAAAATAGCCAGGATTTTACCCACAAACTTTAAGTCGGTTCATTACTGACATAGGCTAACTTAATATAAGCCATTTCTTAACCATTTTACAGAATGTCCACTCAGGGGTTTGCAACAATTTAACTAAACTGGTGCAAGTTTGTGAGACAAGCCCTACCCAAACCTCACATCACCGCTGTGAGGCAGGCAAGGACCATCCTGTCTATTTTCCAGATCAATTCAGAGGATCCAACTGTCTATTTTCCAACTCAACTCAGCTGAGAATAACACTTAATACCCTTATATTTGGAGAGGAGAAAAGTTTAATTGTGGGGTGTCATCACTTGAGTGGTTTGCTGTAACTGTATGCTGAACTGAAGGAGCTACTCCTCTGTTGCACTCCCAAGTCTAGAAGTAGCTAGGAGTCAGTTTGGCCACTGGCATAAACTAGAGCAGCCTCAAGGCTTCTCTAACCTATGCTGATTACAATGGGTTTTAGGATTGCCAGAGCAAATCCCATTCCAGCCACATAACTTCCCGCTCTACCACACAGCCCTGGAGCACCCCTACACTATGGTGTCAGGAAAAGGTGGCATTGAGCCAGCTATGCTGCCTTTGCCCTACCCAAGGATCCCTTATGCAGCTGATGCAAAAGGCACAGTTCAGGTTTGAACATTTGTATTATGTTTACATTATATAGGGAACTACTTACTATGAGCTCTTCCGAAATGCCGCAAAGCCCCAAAGTGGCTGAATTGGCCTGGTTCTCCTTTCACACCAATCTTGCACAACTGTAATTCCATTGGCTTTAATGGGGTTACTTCTGAATCATGCCTTTGAGAGACCATAGTCAGACCCATAATATGCAGAGGTGAAGAATGAACTCCTGTATATTTGATTTGGACTTCATACCAGTGTAAACCAGGAACAGCTCCACTGAAGGCCAACTGGTGTGAGAGGAGAGAGAGAGAGAATTTGATGCTCAGTGTGTTAGCTTCATTGGGATGCTCTAGCAACTTCCTTCTGGCTGCATGCCACATCTTGAGATATTCGGCAACTCTGAACTTGTTATCAATATCCTTGTTCCTCTCTCACCATTATATATTCCTCCCCCCTGCGGTAATGTGTCCTCCTGATCCATGAGTTAGAGATGATTAGGCACTTGTGCATCATGCCAATGCAGTACAAAGTTAGATTCACTGCCAGTACCTTAATTATATTGCACCACTGATCATCTTAAAATGTTGTTTGATATTTTAAACTTTAGATTTTTCAGGCTTCTTGACAGTGGACCATGCAGGTTGCCAGTAGAGTCTGTGGGGGTTACTACAACTAAATTCATTAGTTTGGGCTTTTGGAATCTTTTAGTGTATGAATATAGGCAGACATAGTCCATGATCTAAGTATAACATCTTTTAAGGGGCACTGGCACATCTCTTTGTTCTTCACCTGGCCTTTTATTAACACCCTGTTAGAGTTGTATGTCTACTTGCCTCTGCAGTGTTAATGTTGTGTACAATGACATGTCTACCTTGGGAAAATATGTGATATGTGAGCAAGGCCTGGGGGCTATGTACATTTCAAATGTTTAGCTCTGGCCTTAGTGATGTAGCCATTTGCTTTTGGCTTAGGTGTGAAATGATAGCAGATGTCAGGGATCCAAAAGGGTATTTGTGCATTGCACCGGGAGGGCTGTGTGTGTCTTGCGCTTTGAGGAAAATAGTAGAAGTTGTTTGTCTCTGGTGTCCTACAAATACAGGTATGTGAAACTGAAAGGAAATGGATTTTGACATGACCAGAGCAAACACTGTTCTAAGGCATGCCAAGAGATTTATACCCAGATCACATTTCCCCCTCAGACTTGAGGTTCTATTGCTGATTTTTATTTCATTTCATGGCAGGAAGACTGGAAATATTTCTCTTTCCCTTCACATAAATAGATGAAAATAGATGGAGGTTTTTCCACTGAGTTCAAGGACATTTACAATTCATTGACAAACAGCTTCCACCTGTGAAAAGGGAACCTCAAAACCAGGACTGGATTATCATCCTCGCCAGCCTTCTCTTCCTCCCATATGGGCAGCATATAGGGAGAATTCATACTTTTTTCCTCTGGGGAGGCAAAAGGAAGAGAATAAAGACTAACACCCCCCGTGTTTTTAATTGTCTTACCCCCCCCCCATGCCATCATTTCAACTTTACTCCCTGATGGAGACCTCACCCTTTTTAGTGACTTTATTCCATGATTTAGGCCCATGTCTTAGGGCTTGTCTACATTTGCATAGGTACAGAAATAGGTAAGACAATCCCTTAGTCTTCAAAGTTTTGTTCAGGCAAGGACAAGATTCATCCATCCATCTCTGGTAAGTGTTTCTAGAGGGCCTATTTGCATGTCTGTTTATTGATCGGAATTAACCATAAAGATAGGATTAACCCTATTGTACAGTAAAATTAAGCAATAAGATTCCCAAGTCTCTCCCACAGGGGGCAGGGTTGTGGCTGAGCCCAAATAATCAACCATATCTGACGCTCCCCGGCTGTCATTCGCTTCTGAGCCATTAGCTAGTTATTAAACCTCTTTATCTCTTATTGCTGATCGAAGATCCACTGCCAAACAAGCTTAATTCAGTTAGCTTAAAAGGGAGCATAGTTCGGCCCTGATGGCTTGGAGTTAATGGCTTTTAATAAAACAGCATGAGAAGGTGCTTCAAGTGGGGGGCTGTTTTTCCCCCCTGTAACTGTAAAGCAAGTAAGGAATTTCCTCTTGGCGCGGGGTGGGGTGAGGAATTTAACCTCAACTGAGCACAGCCTCAGTCAATCATTGAAGAGTGGGACTGGAGCAAAAGTAGCCGGTGTCCTGCTTTGGACGCTGATTGGAGACATTTGTCAGCTCTTTCAAGCCACTGAATTGTTTCCAGCAGCGAATCGATCCCTTTCCTTCCCTGTTCTGGCTCCGGCTAAGCGAAGCACCGTTTCCAGCCCTAAACAATCTTCTCTCGCAGCGTCTCTCCCGGCTCCGAGGGGCGCGCTGGCTGTAGGAGTAGGGGGCATGATGGGGCAGCGGTTGCGGCTCCCGGGCAGAGCCCAGTGAAGTAACACCGAGGGGGACAAAAGACAGAGGCTTGCAGCAAGCGGGCAAGCCCTGGCTCCAGGGCCGGCGGGACGGAGTTCCAGGGACTCAGCCCCCGAAGCAGACCCGGCGCTGGAGCAAGGGGGCAGCAGTGGCGAGCCGCCCGCGGAGCAGGAGGGGAGAGCTCGGGGCAGCCGGGCTGAGACAATCAGCAAACCCACTCCCGCCAGGCGGGGCGAGCCGCAGGAGCGGATTGGCTGGAGCGAGGGGCCCGGCGAGGAACATGCCCGAGCTGCTGCCCGCCTGAGCCAAGCCAGGCAGAGCGGCGCCCAGGTTACAGGCTGCCCCGCCGGGTTCGGGGCTCACTCGGCCACCGCAGCCGGGCACGGAGCCCGGGCAGACGGGGCGCAGAGCGAGTCCTGGGCCGCTCCGCTCTTGGAGCTGTCCGTTCAGCACCAGGGGATGCGCCTGCCCCTCCGCCAGCAGCCGGTCACTTCAGCCACCAGCCGGGGCAAAGCCCGGGGGCAGCCGGCCGGCTGAGCCGGGGGCCGGGCCGCTGCAACCGGCTGGGGCTTTTCATGGACAGCCCCAAACTTTCCTGCTCGGCGCCTGAGACGCCCCAGGGGTGGAGGAAGCAGCAGCTCCCAGCCGGGCAGCCAGCGCAGGGACGGGGGCAATAGGGAGCCAGGCACAGAGCCAGGGGTGTGTGTGTGTGTTGAGGGTGTGTGGCTGTTGAGCGATCTGCGTAGGGGGAGTGTTTGTGTAGAGAAGGAAGTATGAGTGTGTCTGTGTGTGTGAGAGAGTGCAGGGGGTGAAGGTGTGTATGTGAGTGCAGGGTGTGTGTGTGTGTGTGTGTGTATAGGGTGTGTGTGTATAGGGTGTGTGCGTGTGTGTGAAAGAGAGAGAGTGCAGGGTGTGTGTATGTGTGTGAGTATAGGGTGTGTGTGTATATGTGTATGGGGGGTGTAGTGTGAAAGTGTAGGATGTGTGTGTGTGTGGGAGTGCAGGATGTGTGTGTCTATGACTGTGTGAGAGAGTGCAGGGTGTGTGTGTAAGAGCAGGGTGTGTGTGTCTGTGTGTGAGAGAGAGTGCAGGGTGTGTGTGTAAGTGCAGGTGGGGGGTGTCTGTGTGTAGACGGCACTGTGTGTTTGGGCGCAGAGGGGAGCGCGTGTGCACGCCGTGAAGTGTGTCTGATCGCGTGTGCGCCCGAGGGGAGCGGGCAGGGGTGTACCAGGTCTGCGGGTCAATGGGAGCAGCTCTCAGGGCCACTCCCGGGAGTTCCCCGAGTTGGACCCACCGGTCCTGTTCGCTGCTCTCCGCGGCCAGGCGCGCTGAGCTCTGCGCACAGCGTCGGGCATCAACCCATCAGCTGCAGCGCCGTTCGGCCCCGCTCCCATCTCACAGCCGGCTCTGTGCGCACGGTGAGTGCCGGGACAGGGGGACGGGGACTGAGCTGTGCGCAATGGGGAGCTGGGCTTGCCCAGAGAAGGGGGCAGGGCTGCTGGACACAGGCGAGGGGAGCTGTCTGCTCAGCACCACACCTGGGGCCATGCGGAAATACAACTTGAGGTGCCAGGGGAAAGTCCAGCTGTGACACAAGCGCAGGTGGAGGCCTTTCCACCCTCCAGGGGCATCTCCCCCCCAGCGAGCGGGGCTGACAAGCCTGGGCTCTATCTGGGACAGGATAGTTTGATACTAACAGGCATGGCTCTGGGCTTCTTCCCGCTCCTATCTCTGGGCGATGCGGGAGGACCCGTTTTTCCAGGGATGTAATGTCTGGAAATAACCACAGACTCCTACAAGCAATGACAGTGCTGTCCAGGGGTCAGAGTCTGAGGTGTCTGCCCAGCATTTACTCAAGCACTTTCTAGGGGAGGACATTAGCCAGCCTGTGAATACTGGGGCTGAACTAAAACCTTTAGTGGCAGGTTATTCCATCGCATGCAGGGTTCTTACACCTTCTTCTGAAGCATCTGGTGCCAGCCATTGTCAGAGCAGGATAATGGACTATGGGTCTGAGCCAATCTGACAATTCCTATGTTCCTAAGGATTTAAAGGCATCGCCCTATGCATGGAGCTGATAAATTCACGGGGAATCCATTTCTGACTATGTACAATTCCCCACACATGATTGAGCAACAATTAAGAAAGGAAAATATTTACAGTAGAACATTCTGACCCCTCTTCATTTACTCTCTTTCCCAGGCTTGTATGAGTCCATCGAAACATGCTAGAACCGCTCAGGGTCCAGTGGTGGCAAAGGAGCTTCAAAGACGGAAGAGACCACCAGTCTACCCCTGAGGGGTGGTGTTTCCCTGGCTGCTTCTGTGTGGCTTGTAGGGAGCAGCAATGAATTCCTCCTTGCCTTTCCCAGAGAGCCACCTCAGCCTGCAGGAGCTTTTGAAAGGGGAGAACGTGTCCCTGCCTGGAGTATGGAATGGGAGCCAGGAACTGGACTGGGAGGAGCTGGAAAAGATGCTCTTCCTGTTTGCAAAGGAGCCTGTCACCATCAGCCTGACCATCCTGTACCTGCTCTCTTTTGTGGTGGGATTTGTTGGGAACATCATGTCCATCAAAGTGCTCACCAGGAAGCGTAGCAGTCGGATGCCCAGTCTGAGTGCCACCAGGAGCCTCCTTATCAACCTGGCCATCTGCGACTTGATGGTGGTGTGTGTCTGCATGCCCATCACGATGGGGAACTTGATATACAAAGCCTGGGTGTACGGGGACTTCTTGTGCAGGGCTGTGCCATTCATCCAGGCCGTGTCTGTCTCAGCCAGTGTGCTCAGCCTCACGGTCATTAGTGTGAACAGGTATTACAGTGTTCACAACCCTCTGAATGCGAGGTCCTTCTTCACCCAGAGGAAGATCCTCAGCGCCATCCTGGTGGTGTGGGTCCTGTCCTCTGGGATCTGCATGCCCCTTATATTCATGAACAAAAGGGATGAGATTGGGGCAGTGGAGGGACTGCCATTGGTGTTCCCAATCTGCAGGGAAATATGGCCTCAAGAGAAGCTCAAGCAAGCCTACAACTTCCTGCTCTTCTGTGCCCTCTACTGCCTGCCTGTGCTATTCAATATGGTCATCTGCTTCCTGACCGTGCGAAGGCTGTGGAGCTGCACCAGCCAGTTGAAGGAGTGCAACTCACTGAACCGATCCCTGCCAGCCTCCAGGCTGAAGATCCGCAAGAAGGTGGCCCAGATGGTGGTGGCCCTGGTCCTGCTGTTTGCCATCTCCTGGCTGCCCTTCTACATGATGGACATCTGGATTGACTTCAACATCCCCAACTCTTTGCAGGATGTGACTGCATCTCCCTGGGTCCTGCAGCTCAGACCTTTTGCTCAGTGGCTAGGCCTCACCAACTCCAGCCTCAACCCCATATGCTATTGCTTTGTTGGGAACCTCTACAGGTCAGCCAAAGAAATGAAGAGCAAATACCACCAGAGGATGGTCTCCCTTTTTAACTTCTCTCTGTCTGAAGGGACTGCACCTTCTTCTGTGCCTGAGTTGCTCTCTTACAGGAACTCCATGGACTCTACAAGGAAAGAGTCCAGCTGCACCCTAGCAATGGGCAAGAGGTGTCAGGGGGACTCTGACCCTAAGAACAACTGTGAAACTTCACTAATGTCCTGCCAGCCTCTGTCTCTAAACACCATGTCTAGTGAAAAGACTTCTCTGTAATCTTGTTCAGGAAGAACACCTATTAATACATTCATCCTTACTAAGAGGTGTATCAGACTACCGCTGATGGCCATGTAGTAGGTTTTTCTGAATCTGATATTCTAAAGAGGGAGAAGAAACCTAACATGCCCTCTCCCCACCTCCCCCGCCCCCAAATAAAGACAGAGGAAGGAAAGAGAGATAAAGAGAAAAAATGCGGAGAAAAAGATTACTTCTATTTTAACTGAGATGAACTTACCAAAAAGGACAAATTATCTCTATCAGAGACACCTGGACACAAGAAATGCACAATCCTCTCTCGCGTTAAAAGCTTTCACACTAAATAGATAAACTTCCAATCAGATGTTCTCCTCCTGCAGCTCCATCTCTGCAGAGATGCAGGTTTGATACATTAGCAATTGTACTTTGACCGCTCGCTACTGCTTACCCTGAGCTGATAAAGTCCAAATGGAACAAGCTTTCCTGGCTGCAAATCACATCAATCGTAGTTGCAAGCAGTAAAGAAACTCTAGAAACCATATAACATAAATAGTATTAGCAGAGAATTTCACACGCTGTGCCACTTGAGACATCATTGTCTGATCTGTAACACACCAAGCTGCCATACAAACAAATGTTAATGAAGTGAGTTGTCTGTGACATAACCATTACAGTTCTGTATTTGGAAATTCAGAAGCGATAATGTGGCCCCAGAGCCCCTCTGAGAAGTGCAGTAGGAAAATGGGCTCTTTTGGATTGGGAACATTTTCCTTTTGGTGGTTTGGATATAACTGGATTTCTGTTAACACATTTTACGCTCAGAAAGTCAGCTCGCCCACCGCTCTACCTGTACAAAGCAAAGACAATGGCATGTGAAAATAAAAGTAAAAGGTGTTTTATAACAATAAAATCAGAACCAAACCGTAATCTGTAGTCCTGTTATATTTCTCTGGGGAGAAGAGATTCAAAGTGCTTTTATTTTCCTAAAGGGGAAATGCAGGTTAAACTGTGTGCTATTAGCACTTCTAAAGGAGTCTTTGCTAAGTAAATAGTAATGATTGTTTATTTGTACTATAACAGTGCCTAGAGCAGAGGTGGGCAAACTATGGCTGGTGGGCCACATCTGGCCTGTGGGACCATCCTGCCTGGCCCCCAAGCTCCTGGCTCGGGAGGCTAGCCCCCGGCCCCTCCCCTGATGTCCCCCCTCCCCCCGCAGCCTCAGCTCGCTCCGCCGCTGGTGCAATGCTCTGGGCGACAGGGCTGTGAGCTCCTGGGGCAGCGCAACTGCAGAGCCCAGCCTGACCCAGTGCTCTGTGCTGCAGGTGGCGGTGGCGGCATGGACTGGCTTCAGGCAGGCGGCGTGGCTGTAGCGTCGCCAGCCACCAGTGCTCCAGGCAGCACGGTAAGGGGGCAGGGAGCAGAGGGGGGTTGGATAGAGGGCAGGGGAGTTCGGGGTGGTGGTCAGGAGACGGGGGTGTGGATAGGGGTTGGAGTGGTCAGGGGGGAACGGGGTTGAATGGGGGCAGGGTTCTGGGAGGGCAGTCAGGAAGGAGCGGGGGTTGGATGGGGTGGCAGGAGGCAGTCAGGGGCAGGGGTTCTGGGGGCAGTCAGGGGATAGGGAGAACGGGTGGTTGAATGGGGCAAGAGTCCCGGGGGGCTGTCAGGAATGAGAGGAGGGGTTGGATGGGGCGGCGGGAGTCCAAGGGCGCTCAGGGGATAGGGAGCAGAGGTGTGTGGATGGGGCAGGGGTCCCAGAGGGGCCGTCAGGGAATGGGGCAGTTGGATGAGGCAGGGGTCCCAGAGGGGCCGTCAAGGAATAGGGGGAGTTGGATGGGGCTGGAGTCCTGGGAGGGGCAGATAGGAGGTGGGGGCCTCCCCTAACCGGCCCTCCATACAATTTACAAAACCCGATGCGGCTCTCAGGCCAAAAAGTTTACCCACCCCTGGCCTAGAGGCCCAGGCCCAAATTGTGATTTCATTGTGCTATGCAGGGGTTCTCAAACTTCATTCTACCATGATCCCCTTCTGCCAAGAAAAATTGCCACACAACCCCAAGAGGGGGGAGTGAAGCCTGAGTCTACCTGAGCCCCGCTGCCCCAGACAGGGGAGGGTCAAATCCCCAGGGCTTCAGTCCCAGGCAGAGGGCCTAGAACCTGAGCTCTGACACCCAGGGCTGAAGCCCTTGGTCTTCAGCTTTGGACCCAGGTGATGTCCCGACCCACAGTTTGAGAACGGCTGTGCTAGGGATTCTCAAACTGGGGGACGTGACCCCTCAGGGGGTCGTGAGGTGGTTACACGGGGGTTGCGGGGCTGACAGGCCTGAGCCTGGCCATGCATGGGGCTGACAGGCCTGAGCTCCCATTAAAATTAAATTAAATTAACTTCCCCGTGTTTAATTTCTAAGGGGGAGTCACAGTCAGAGGTTTGCTGTGAGAAAGAGGTCACCAATAGAAAAAGTTTCGGAATCACTGATATATATTCATAACAAAAGACCAAGCCTCTTCCAATGATCTGACAGTCTGAATAGACACAACAGGTAAAAGATGGGAGAGAAAGATACAACATACAAGTAGAAGATTGGGATGAAAGTTCAGGACCACCTCTTACTATATGTCTGCACAGGAGCGCCGCCAGCTTTTCTGCCACCCTAGGCGGCGGAAGGTCCCGCCCCAAAATGCCGCCCCCCACAGAGACCGCCGCCGAAATACCTCCACGGTCGCCGCCCCTCAAATTGTAGCGCCCTAGGCGACTGCCTAGGTCGCCTAATGGGTTGCGCCGGCCCTGTGTCTGCACAGTGCCTACCACAATGGGGCCCCAAAGCTGGCTGAAGCCTCCTGGTGCTACCATAATGCTCTGTTCTCTGCTTACTCACTCAGCAGCGCTTGGGAGAGTAGGGGTGTTGTGTCAGTGAGCAGCAAAATGAAGGAAGCAGCCTTTGTGGCAAAGGATTTCACATACTGTGAAACCTAAACTTTGGAAGACTAGAAGCCATCTTATTAGAGAGCAGGGAACTCAGTGTTCTGGGGGAACATACGATTCAAGTAACATCCCACTGCCTCCCAGGGAGCCTTTTGCTTTGAGAGTTCAGAGACAGCCAGACCGAAATAGCCATCTGTCCCAGCAGGATTTCCACCTTTTTAATGATCATTAAATAACATTTCATGTTACTAATGATATGCCTGGAAAACAAAGGATTGTCTCCTAACAGACAGTTGCATCCAGAGTCTGTTTTCCCTTCTTTGTGTTAAACGGGCACAAAATCACAATTAAGCATTTTTACAGTGAGTGATAAATGTCTCCTGACCGCTGTGCTCAGTGTGAAAATGCCATTTGCATTTCTGCAGGTGATAACTCATGGGACGTGGACAGCGCCTGTTGCCGGGTACATAAAAAGCTGGCCTTTTAGTACCCTTCAGGGGAACATTTGTAATGATTTTATTTTTCCTTTCAAAGCATATGTCAGTGTTGGTGAAAGATGCCAGGCTGAGGAGCAGTAGGGGCCTAATCCAAAACCCATTGACGTCAGTGGGCTTTGGATCAGGCCCTATAAATTGAAATCCTCTCCCCACAGACCAGGTGCAGCACAGCACTGCAAAACTTCCCTTATGTTGCCTTGATAAATGTACTCAATCTTGTTCTGAAGGATCTATGTCTAGGGAAATGAGGGGAATATAGGCGTTGCCATATCAGATCCATCTGGTCCAGTATCCATCTTTGAGAATGGCCAGTAGTGGATGATGCAGACAATGGTACAAGGACTCTGCAGTGAACAATTATGGTATAACCTTCCCATGGGAGAAGTTTCTTCCTGACCCCATCATTTATTGGGTTTATTTGTGCCCTGAAACATGAGGCTTTACGTATCCCTTAACAAATTCTTTAGAATCCTATTGAATGAAACTGTGGGTGTTGTCATTATCGATAAACATTTCTAACCCTTTCATGACTCCTACAAAGCTCTTGTCCTCAGTGATATCTTGTGGCAATGAGTGCCACAGGCCAACCATGCCTACCTAAAAATATTTCTATCACTTTCAATTTTTATTGAACATCCTCTTGTTCCTGTGTAAAAATAGGAGTGTCCAGTTTAACTTCTCTGTACTATTCACTACTTTGTCTCCCTTGAGAGGAGAGGAATAAGAGAGAACATCATCAACTACAGCCTCGGTCTTTCCACAGAGCAATCTCTCCTTGCTTCTTATCATCATTACTGGTAATGGAATCTCCTTCCTGCTCCATACCCATTCAGTCCTTGACCTCTCTGCTGAAACTACCCAGAGGCCTATCAGTTATCATGGCTTGTTTCTGGGACATGCACACCTGTTTACTACAGAGAACACCAATTTATTTTACTCAATCTACCCAACAACTGCTAAATAGTAATGATTTTCATTCACTATCACCCCAGGGCAGATTTGAATCAGTGATGTAAGAGGGAAAGCCTCTGTGTCCCATGAGACATTCTGTCCCTCAACAGGTCTGGGTCATTCAGCCGTGTCTGTGTGACGCACGCTAGCTCACTGAGGCACAACCGCAGCATTTGGGAAGGTGGCTTTTTTCCTCCCTGCTCTCTGATAAGACACAGCTATTTATAGCAGACCAGATCCCCTTGGAGTCCTGCAATATCCTTGTTTCTAATGCCTGACAACCTGACAGGCGTCTAAATGCCATTAATGCTTCAGGCCCTGTGAGGAATACCAAGAGACACATCTTTGTTTACCGAACACAGATAAATTCCCTGCAAGCAGCCAAAGCTAAAGGTCTTGCTCATGGTGTGTAGATTAGCAAACATATTTCTCTGTATACATTGATCAGCGGGGGCTGGATAGTCTGGGAAAGTGCATTTTAAAGATACTAAATCTTTTCCTAGGAAAGCCCCAAGAAGTCCAAAGGAAATGTCGTAACTATCTAATAATCATCAGATAGTCCCAGGAGCAAACGGGCCCAGTTTAAAGAGCTCTGGAAGGAAAACGAAGATGCAGCCAACAGTCATCATGGTTTCATAGTCTTTGTTTCTCTTTATCCCCATCCGTCCTTGTTTGCCTCTGCTGAATCCCTCACTCTGGGAGCAGTAGGACAGGCTAACGATGACCAGAGGATGGCATTGCTGGGAAGCTGAGTTGGCCTTCCTCGTTCCTAAGGCCAGTGGGCCTTGCTGAGTCCAAACACATGAAGGCTTTCGCCCTGGGCCATAAGAACAGTAGCACAGGATGCATTTTGGCTTCTTGATTAAAAGATGACTCCAGGTAATCACTGAAAACACACCCACACTTGGATCTTGGTGCTGCATTTAGTGAAAGGTGAAAGGCTCAGAGGTTCAGCTTGAGGTTTGGGGTTCTTCTTATTTGAGCTAAACTCATTGCTGGTCCCTGGAACCTAGTTACTAACCTCCCATCACATCACATAGCAACTACCCAGGACATGTGGGCTTTGTGAAAGGAGAAATCTAATTATCCAAGCAGTATAACTACTAACTGTTTCCACAGGAAACAGACAGTGAAATAGGTTAAGGGCATTGACTCATTTTCCATTAACAATGTTGTTAATACACCCCAGCTCCACTGTTTACCCTACAGGACCTCACCCTATTCTAAGCTTTGCCAGACTGGCTGCAATTCTGCCATTTGAATCAATATGGGCAAATATGCTGCAAGGTGGGTGGGTTTAAAGTAACTTTATCTGAATCTCTTTGCTGCTGCAGGAAATCACAGACGGTTGCTCTGTGGTGCCTGGACGGTCCTACTGTCTCTTCCTCTGCCAGCAGTCCTGTGCTCTCAGTTCTGTCTCAAAGCCTTCAGCACCCGGGGATGTATTTTCTGCCAGTGAATCACTGAGGAGACACAAAGCTTTCACAGTAATCTTATTCCAGAGACACTGGTTGTCTCTAACTCCTATTCATAAAGACATGGGGGGCTGAATTCAGACCTGGTGTAACTCTATTAAAAGCAGAACTTTATGGGTTCCATGGGACATGAACTGTCTCCTTGCCTGCTGCAATAACTGTATATTAACGCTGACACAGCAGAGACTGGGGAAAGCTCTTTCATTCATTGCCAAAACAAGTGAGTGCTGCTGGAGATGCTGCAGGGGTGCCCTCCCCCGCTTTCCTCCCTTCACCCCATTTTCCTTCACTGCTCCCGCAACTCTCACCCATTCCCTCCAACCCCTCGGCTTCTCCTCCATCATCTGCACCTCTATTCCCTTTCTCCATCCTCTTCCCCAATTCTCCATCATTGCTCATCAATGTATTGTTTATTATTTATTCCTCACAAGTATTAGTAATTATTATTAATAATAATACGTGTGTATATGTTGAGTCCCTGATGTGCATAGCCATGAGCAGAGACATTTAATATTCTGGTCCCACTTACACTGCTGTAAATCAGGAGTGACTCCTTTGGAAGCCAAAGATGTTATGTGGGCGTGAATGAGATCAGAATTGGGCCCATGATCCTGCCCCAGAAGTTTGTCATTTACATGGATTTCCTTCAGTCTTCACCGCTTTGATTTGCCCCCATGGCTGGTCTCCAGCTGCAGGCCCAGATCCTCAGCTGTGCCAGAGCACCCCAGGCTGCAGATGAGGACAGCGGAGGAAGCATACATCACTGTCAGCCATCTTTCTACTCCCCTGAATTTGGGACAGCTAAGAACCAGTCGAACCCCTGGCATAAGTTAGAGCAGCCTCAGGAATCCCCAGCTGCCTGGTTTAAAGTTGCTATTCTGGGGGCACAAAGCAGCCTTAGCAGAGGTCAGGATCTAGGGTGACCAGACAGCATGTGTGAAAAATCGGGACGGGGGTTGGGGGTAATAGGAGCCTATATAAGAAAAAGACCCCAAAATCGGGACTGTCCCTATAAAATCGGGACATCTGGTCACCCTATCAGGATCTGACCCTGTCTTATGATTCACCATCACTTACCCCTCAAGAATCTCAGAGGGCCTGCCCCATCCTTGGAATAATCCAGAGCAGGGCAAGAAGAGAGTTCTCCACAAAGGGGGGAGAGTTCTGTTTGCTCATATTTTACTTAACTAACCCCTGCCCCTCCCCAGAGATGGAAATATCAGGCAGGTTAAATGCAAAGCCAGCAGCACAGGGGGTCAGCTTTGTGTTTCTCCTTCAAAGCTCTTTTGCTCTGGTAGCAAGTCCACCACCCAGACACTTGACATACTCTAAAATTAAATCAATGGGAACCGCAATGCCACAGACTGACTGTGGCCTCCTACATTTTCTTATGTCCCATATGGTGGAGAAGGAGGAAGTTCTCCATATTATCTTTTTAGGAATATCATCCGCACCTCAGTTTTCCCATTTGATATTAGCCTCCTGACTGCATGGAATTAAAGCAAAGGAGGCTGTTGGGAGGAAACAAACAGGAAATGAAACAATGACAAAGATATGGTACGGCCATAGCTTAAGGAATACCCAGGACCCTTAAGGAAACAATGGGGGAGCTATTAATTAGGAAGTGCTCACCTGCCTGGTTCCAACCAGACTTGCAAGTTAATTTTTCCCAGGCCTGAGCCTACGATCCAGGGGACACCAAACCATTAAAGACCCCTGTCTAGAGAGGAAGTGGGGTGAGCAGGCAGCAGTGGCTGGAGATGAGTCGCTAACAGAGAGAAACACGCAGAGAACCCCCATCTCTCCCAGGAGCAGAGGGCTGGGCTGAATGGAACTTACCCAAAGCTTGCAAGGTAAGAATAAAAGTTAGGTCTGACCCAGGTGAATAGGCCCTTTGTTGTTTTATCCCTATGCTCTGAATGCTATATACCGGTGGGTAATAAATCATATTTTGTATTGAAGAAACTGTTTGAGACACTTTAATCAGCTGCTGTCACAGGCTCCCTGAGGAAAGGGCATACAGGTGCCAAACACAGTTGGGTCTGTCACCTTATCATGGTTGGTAAACAGGGTGACTGCAGCCCTAAGACCCAGTCTAGGACCACATGGCTCTATCCAGAGAGAGGTGAAGGTACCACAACCTGTCACTAAAGAGGTGCACTAAAAAGGGTCTAAAGTGCAGCTCGCCCTGTAACCACGATCTGGGTTATTAGTTAAATCCTTAAATCAAGCCTTTGGATTCAATGGTAAAGTATCATGATTGCAGTATATGAGTGTTCTTGTAACAGTGAATACACAGCCAAAATTCTGTCCCAGCATGCACTGGGCTCAGTATAAAATCTGGGATGGACACTGTCAGAGGGAACCTCATCTTTTGTTGGTCTAGGGTCCTGGTCCGGCACGTGGAAGGGGCTCCCCAGCACATTACATTCATCTCTCTATTATGCACCTTTTTTTGGCATTCATAGGGGACATACTCCAAAACTAACAAGTGGGGCTGTTCCTTATACTTGCATATCTCCTGCACTCCACTCCAGCCAGCAGCTGTCCCAACAGTCCCTTTGCCTTCCCTAGCAAGGATGATGCCTCCAGATTCCCTTACAGGGCAATCCAGGATTCAATTCTCTGCTTTCTTGGCAAGTCACTTAGTGTCTCAATGCCTCAGTTTCCCATCTGAAAAACAGGAAGAATGGTACTCCCCTGCCCGCAGGTGTGTTGTAAGGATAAGTCTACTAGAGACTGTGAAGTGCTCAGATACTACAGTAGTAGGGACCATGTAAGTACCTAGATAGATTCAACACTTGCAAACTAACATTTTTCCAAGTGAGGTGTCTCCAAATCAAAGTCCTTCTGCTTGGTGCCCCTTGCTGATTGCAAGAAGCAGCCTGAAGAAATCAATGCCTGGAGCATTACAGTAAAGAAATGGTCTGGGGCTGGCAGAATTCAGGGGCTGGTTAGTTTGTCATCATCATCTCTGAACGGGGAAGGGAGTTTTCATGGCGCTGAAGTGTAACCTTTGATTTTGCATGTTTTCAGTGCAGCAGCCTGTTCCTGTTGCATAGCTCCACGTTAGCCAACACACTGCATTTTGGCAGATCAATTAAAAAAAAAAAAGGCAAGTACATTTCAAATATCTTTTATGGGAGATGTTTCCTGAACTCTGAAAATACTCAGAAGCATTGATCCCTTCCATACAAGCATACAGGGAAGCATTGATCCCTTCCATACAAGTATACAGACAAGAGGCAGATCGGAGCGTACTGTTCCCCACAAAACTCTTCCATGGAGAATAGTTTATAATAGGGAAGCAGTTATCACTGGGCCTGATTTTCAGAGGTGCTGAGTTTCCATTGACTTTGGCTGGGTTTGTGAGCATTTAACACCTTTAAAAAAAAAATGAGGCCTTTATTATTTATAAACGCCTCTCTGCTCACCGTGCAGTAGCTTCCTGGGTCTAAAATGGGCGTTTCTTTGTGTATGTCCAAATGTGATCAGATGCATTTCTGATATGCAAATCCTCTCCTGAACCTAAACTGATCCCCACCCATCTCAGGTGCAGTTAGCTCCATACAAAGTGAAGGGTTCTCTAGCTTGACTTCCCTTCACCATGCGGTGCAGCCCAGAATTTTGTCACTCTTAGCCAGTGCAGGTTGGTGAGGCAGTGAGACTATTAGTCATTTCTGATTACCTTAGCAAAGCTGACCTTGCAAGGGATGGTCATCCCTGAGAGCACCTTTCAGAGGATCTCCACAGCTGCCGATTGACTATGAGTCAGAGATCCACCATCTGTCTCCGACTCCTGCGTCAGATATAGATTACACATCAAATGCATCCAACTCGGGTGTTGCATAATCCATTTTCCACTTGAGGGGTTTTTATTCGATTCCCAGGTTTTTTTCCTCAGCTATTTGTTGCAGCAAAGTGTGGCTGCTTATGCAGGATGTGAATAAAAAAAAAAAAAGTGTACGATGAATGTATTGTTTAGGCAGATTTATCCCATTATCTAGTGCTCACAAGCCAAGGAGTTGTTATTTCTCAGGGCAGTGAAGGAAAGTGTAATACGCTATATGGAAAATAAAAGAAAGAAAGAAAAAAGAAAGGAAAGATCTAGACAGAGAAGTGAAACCATCTTAAACTAGTTACTGGCAAAAAAATAGAACTGCCAATAATATTAAAGCTCACAAGTACCTGCTTATACATTATTAGTTTAACTGTCCAGATATTTATCGTAAAGCTATTAAATCTGCAACAACCACACAGCCTGAGGATCTCAGAAAGCTGTTAACTCTCAAAAGAGGCCTTTCCACTTCCAGAGAGATAAGGACATTTCCAGATATTAACATGCATAAGCATCAACAGGTAGATGGTATGTGAAGCCCAGATGACAGTATCAACCTAATCCCCTGAAGCTCCAATATCTCTTTAATTGTCTTGACTTCCTCCAAAGAAGTTTGCAGGTTGATGCATGTCAAACGTATTAGTAGGGATGGGTCCAAAGCACCTCCTTGCCTTCCTTCTTGTCTCTCACAAGAAGTTTCATTATTTCATTACTTCTGCCTAGTGCCCGGGGATCTTTCTGCAGTTCAGAGCATACTCTGCATAACAACTAGCATGGAACCTGCTGTTTTACAGGCTATCTGCCTAGGTACCTAAATGGCACCATTATTGTAATTCCTCAGTGCTGCATGATCATTAATAAATGTATCCTCTCTGTGAGATGGGGATAATTCCAATTTCCTATTTTACAGACAAGAAACAGAGATGCAGTGACTGGTCTAATGTCACACGGGGTCTCTGGCAGAGCAGGGAAATGAACCCAGGTTTCCTTTGTCCCAGCCCAGTGCTTTAATCACAAGACATCCTTCTTCTAGACTTTATAGGCTCTTTTGGGGTACACAGTATTTATAGGAAGAACTGACAGGTTCCTTTACAGCTCCATAGTGCAGCTCAATAGTCAAAGCTGGAGTGGCTCACAAGAGCTCATCTGGGGATGGGGAGTACCGCGTAAAAACTGATGGCACAATATGGCAGATGAGCCTCAGGGAGAAGATATGCTACAAAGACGGGAAAGGCAAAAATTCTCCTCCTAGAGCCACCTTGGCGGTAGCCAGGTTCGGTATTCTGCTCTTCCTATGCATGCAGGACTCCCATGGAAACCTGCACATGCAAGGAGAGCAGCACTGCAAAGTCAAGCCTTATCATGAGGCTTGTCCTTTATGGGATGGTAGGTGTCCTCTTGAGAACTAGAGGTTCTTCAAGTGAAGTTGTAGGCAGAGGAGTAGCTCTGTAAGGATAACAGGTTGGCCTCCAGGATTATATGTTCTCAGGAATTTGCAAATCACTTTGTTTGGTGTACAGGTCAAGCAATGATTTTTCTGACTGCCAGCCCTGTAAGCTCCAACTGCGATCTGAACATCAAACAGGGCTCTGTCTGCCTCCCACACTAGCATTATCAGGAATAAATATAGTTGAGCATTTTATTGATGCTCAAGAACCCAGCCTGCGTTCCCATGCCAGTGTTGGTTCTGCAGTGCTAACAGTAGCAAAAAAACTCATTTGTTTCAGTAAAGTAAACAGATGTAATTCAGTGACTGAAAACACACAGGGCTTGATTCTCCTCCACGCATTCTGCACCAGTGTAACCTGTTGACTTTGGTATACTTATTTCTATTAGTGTGAGATTGGAACAAGGCCTGCAGGGAACAAAATACAGTAGATGCGAAGTTACTGTCATACCAGTTGCTGTAATTCCATTGACTTAATGTAGTTACTCCTGATTTACAGGTCAGAGCTGGATCAGGCACTAGAGGCAGAGTAAGGTGGTGCCATTTTTATATTGTCAAATTTACTTCTGAGAACAAATACCAAAACAGCACTTCCGAAGAGTTCCTAGCTTCAGTGTGCTCATTATTCTGCCTATGAAAGGATGGAATTTTCATTAATGCTCTCAGGTAACCCTGAAGCCTCAATGTCTGATGGTTTGCAGCCATCAATCTGCTCTGCATGTGCCCTCGGGGACTGACAGGGGCAATTGCATTCTTAAATAAATCTTTAGGCAACTTGTGGCATTGGGTATTGAGTTGCCCTCCTGTTGTCTGGTATTTCCGGAGAACAATGCAGTGGCATGATGAGGCCCCGTACAGTGATAATTCTAATAATAAAAAGAGAGATTTTCATCCAAATAGGCTTTTGTTGGAACTTTCAGGAACCTGATCCCAGCTAATAATGACCTCTCCATCTCAAGTTCCAAACAGCCCCATTCTGCCCAATTCAGTGACACCTGCCTGACTGCAGACTCTGCAAACAAGTAGCATTTAATGGGCTATACCAGCCACACACCATAAACCAATAATCCAGTACCAAGTCGGAGCAAAGCTGCTGCCTCCACACAGCTCACTCCTTTTTAATCCCCCAATAAGGAGCATCTGGTCATAGGACACAGAAACAAACCATTGTCATGCTGGCTATGACACCGAGTATGAAGCCAGTATCATAATCCCTGCACTGAATCAATAATAGACAATTACCATGCAGAAGTAAAATGCCCATCAACATTGCCATGGTATATACACTGCTATGTATAGATGGTGGGGACATAGATGACAAAAAGACATTGGAGTGAAGAAGCTCACTCTGGTGGGACCCCAGCCATTAGCAGAGGCACATACCAGATCATAGCTATTAGGGCAGAGAACTGCTGAGGAACATATCACACTGCTTAGAATCATAGAATATCAGGGTTGGGACCTCAGGAGGTCATCTAGTCCAACCCCCTGCTCAGAGGTGCATATCTAATCCAGTCTATTTCAGGTATTGCTAGGAGAGCCACTACAGGAGTACTCAAGCGCCCTACACACGCATTACATTTCCCATACCAATGGTTGCCATGGGCATTGGGATGTCTGCTCTTATAGAAGGTGAGTGGAGTTAAACTGAAAAGGGGGGACTTTGCAGAATAACTAGACACAGTGTCATGGAGAAACCCATTCTACAGTAGGTAAGAAGCAGATGTATTGCAGTAACTCCTCAAACAGGGACATTTCCTTGCTGTTAAGGTAAAGAACAGTTAGTTCTCTTGACCCCTGTCATGCGGTTCACTACTCAGGTGCCTCCTTATGGCCATACCTTGAGAGTAGCTCTCGGCCAATCTGACACCCCCTCCTTCAGTTGCTCACTTCATCTCTCTCCCTCTCTGGACTCGATTGCTCCCTCTTCATAGCTCGGCCCTTTGAACAGGTCACTATAATTTCCCCCTTACAGGATACCAAAGTTCCACTGGACAATCTGTCTCAAGCAGTCTTCCGTTCCACGACCCAGACCATGCCACCTCTCTAGTGGCTGTCAGGGAACCCGGGCCTGCCCACTACTCTAGGATCCAGCACACGCACCCTATGCCCAGCAACCCTGGTCTACCCAATCTTAGACCTATTGCTGTTCCCCTGGGCTCTTCCTTTCTTCCTCTACTGGCCCACCCCCCAGGTTACCACTGGAGCCTCCTATGGTTATTCCATCCCATCTCCTAGAACTGGAAGGGAGCTTGAAAGGTCATCGAGTCCAGCCCCTGCCTTCACTAGCAGGACCAAATACTGATTTTGCCCCAGATCCCCAAGAGGCCCCCTGAAGGATTGAACTCACAACCCTGGGTTTAGCAGGCCAATGCTCAAACCACTGAGCTATCCCTCAGGTTACTTCACTCTCTCTCAGGTTCTTGCCAGCTTCTGTATTCTGAGGCAGGATCCCAGGGCTTACACTCCCCCTAGACCTACTCCTTGTCTCTAGCCCACCCCCCTTTCTAGGAAGTGACTGAGAGTTCCTTCCTATACCACCAATTTCCTCTCTATATGCCTCTCCCAGGTCTTCCCCCAGCTGGGCTTCATCAGCCGTTAGGCCCAGCCAGCCCTGACTCTCCTCCAGGTGCAGCCTGTCACAGGGATAACTGGCCCTTTTTACCTGCTCAGGCCTTGTCCTGTTGAGTAGACCCCCACACCACCACCACCACCACAACCACAGTGCCATCCACAACATTTCCTGTCTCAAGTCCATG
The DNA here is from genome assembly GCF_027887155.1 of Malaclemys terrapin pileata. Classification (NCBI taxonomy): domain Eukaryota; kingdom Metazoa; phylum Chordata; order Testudines; family Emydidae; genus Malaclemys; species Malaclemys terrapin. Next base: position 76,706,826 of record NC_071514.1, on the reverse strand, counting down.
AAGGAGCGCTCAGAAGCCAGAAGATTGATATAACTGTCAGGCAGGCAGTAAAGTGGCTCCTTCCAGGGAAGCCTGGGACTAGAGTAACTGAGCTTCCCCTCCGCACCAGCATCAGCTACTTCAGTCAGTAAAACAAGAGATGATGCTGAGTATCATCCACTCCCATTGCCTTCAGGATGTCCGGCCTCTTGTGGCTGGTAATGTTTATGTTACATGGTTCTGAATACACTTGTACTAGCCACCGAGTTGTGGCAAAAATAAACTTCTTTCTACCTTTTTCTGTCCCCAAAGGCTGATGTGCAGTGAACTGTCAGCTGCCTTTCAGTGAAGGGTCAGCTGGCTATAATATGGGCAACATGACTGAATAGCAAAGACCAGAAAACTGATAAACTGATCATGTACCAAAAAAGTTTAAACAACGACCCATAGGCACTTAGGCCTAGAACCATTGGGAGTTAGTTACCTAAATACTTTTGAGGAGCTGGGCCTTATTGGGTTTGTTATAGGAAGTGACAGGTGGAAAATCCTAATAACAGGAAAGTAACATCAAACAGCAGAAGTTCTTTGTCTGACTGAGATCTAGATCCTGCTTCAAGACAGCAAATTTCTGTCAGTAAGACGGACAGAAAGGAAATGAGAAAGAGAAAAACCACTGTGTTTCATTTATAACCCTCCATTTTCTTCATGTGCTGATGAGCCCAAGCATGTTCAATCAAGAGGCTTTTGTCCTCAGTGGGTATGTTCTGATAGATTGTTTTCTCAAGTCCTTCCTCAGCTGAGAGAAAAGTTAAGAACTTTATTTCAATATCTTGGCATTCTGTGCTGTACAAGAGCATTCTGCAACTAAATTGGTTCCGTGGGTGCTGTGTTTCCAGACACACAGACCTAAACATGCACTATGAGTCTAAAATGACTGATTGCAGATTAAGGAAAACTAGCAGCAAGAAAGAACAAATGTAACGCATCCAGGAGAGAGCACAGTGTGTGCCTCTCCTCTGTTAGTAGCTGCAGCCACTCTAAGAACAAGATGGCTGAGGGAAATTCACCTGCAGAGGGCTAGTGCAAGGTCTATGCACTGGGGTGAATATCCCATCCCATAGGAAGCTCTTGTTTGGGTAAGAGAACTTTTCTCTTAGGCTGGATTAGCAGGTCAGCAGCATAATGTGACAGCTGCATCTTCATATGATATAAATGCAATGTTTAAAAAAATTAAAGCTGAAAACATGCAGATTAGAGCAGAAGTGGAGGCAAGGCCACAGAGTGGTGGAATACAGAGTTTTTTTGCATGCTTGTGATTTTCTCCCATTCCTGCATATGCAGCTGAGGGTGGGGCTGTTAACGATTATTAATAATGAGCATTAGGCTGGAATGGTCGCTTTACCACCAGCCCTGGCAAAGGGCAGTGCTTCCTGTGCTGCCCCTGGAGCAGAGTGAGATGCTAGCCAGTGCACTGGGGAGCAGGGGCAGAGCCCAGATCCTATCCCTTCCCCATCATCCACCTGCACAGTAGGGAAGGGCGTAGTGGCTCTGAATTACTTGCTGTCTTCCTCATGCTGCAACCTGGCACAGGTAGCCAATGCAAAGGAGTGAGGGACGCCTTTGGGCCATGAGTTAGTCCTTATGTAGCACTTTGAAAGGGGCTTTACAGAGATATCAAAGACATATGGTTCCCAGCCTGAAGGGATTACAATCAAAAGCCTCAACCTGGCAAAGGGTGGATTGGGCCATGCAGATCCCACTGCAGGATCAGGGCTTTTATTAATGGATGGTTGTTCACATATATTTGAAAGCATTGCTGTTCACTGTTTCCTTTCTTTTTTTCCCTCTCCTTTTATTGCCACTTCTTTAAATTACAGCGATGAGATCTCCTCTGGTCTCTTGTCCATGGATCCATTAAACAAAGCATTCAAGCAATCCATATCTATTAAATAAAACAGTAAGAAAAGATAAACACATTGAAACTGCCATCCATTAATGCCTGCTGTTCTGAGGCAAACATAAGGATCAAATTAAAGAGGAAAAGCAAGAGGGGAGGCAAAGACAATTACCTCAATGTGTCCCAGTGGCATTCTCCGATAAGCGCGATAAGAGAATTAAGCATAATTTTGATATACTCTGCCTATTTATGAGGTGTTTGCACTGCACAAAGTCACTAAGCAAAGTAAAAGAGGGAGAAGCAGAAGAAGAAGAAGAAGAAGAAAAATAATTAAGTAAATCCAGGCATCTACGCAGCCCACAGCAGCAGCATCAAGTGCAGGGTCAGAACCCAGACCTCCTCTGGCTATTCTCTGTGCTCCTAGGGCCCAACCTTGTGAGGTGCTGAGAGCCTTCTGCAAGATGCTCAATGGCTTCAACTCCCATTCATTTCACTGGGGAGCTGGAGGCACTCAGCACCTGACAGAATCAGATCTCTAAGAAAAGACTTACCGGGCCAGATTCTGATCTTGACTCCAGCCCCTTTGCACCTCTCTGGCAGGGAAAGGGGGATGGAAAGGTGGCAACTGTGGAGGAATCCCGAGCAGGCTCACCCGGGTCTATGAAATGTGAATGCCAGAGGGCACAGGAGAGGATGGGAATTCCAGAGATGGGAGAGAAGCTGGAGTGATCGCCAGCTCTCTGAATGGCCCTTGGGGGCAGGTACAAGTTGCCAGAACATGCTGCCTCCCTGAGGGGCTCTGGAGCAGCTGAGGGTCCAGCCCTAAACTATCATCAGATTGACAGAATATGTATAACCCCTTTGTATATCAAGTGTAACTTTGCCTCCAGGGACCTGGTCCTCCTCCCACCTCACCCCACCCGGCACCAATTTTACACCAGTGTAACTTCATTTCCCACAGTGGAGCTTGTCCTGATTTATCCCAGCAAGAGGAGACTCAGATCCTATGCATTTATGCTTTTCACACAGTCCTTCATGGAGGACAAACATCTTCCTTCTATTCTGAGTATCATTCTATCTAGAAGTGCAAAATATTAAACTCGCTGACCCTGGAAATCTCCTCTTTCCACATGCCGAAGCTGATCCTTCTCGATAAAGGAAGAAAAATAATTAATGCAGCACCAGTAGAGGGTTACAAATCCAAGGTTATTTCCTCCGAGTTACTGGCTGGCATATAAAGGTAACTTTCCCTGACTGAATTATGAGTTTATTAGGCATGTAAGACATTCCTGCAGCATGAACAGGCGACAGCATCCCTCTCCTGTCCAATTGTCAGCCGCAAGATTTGTACAGTGTATAGCTGCTACTTTGAATCAGAGTTTCTAAAAGTTCAGACTCCTATCTCCCCATTCATCTATTTCCCTTGCTTAGCTGTTTATAAATCGCCTAATACCTTAGAACCTCCACTTAATTCTTTCCAATGCAGCTGTAGTGTTTTAATGAAGACACTCTAAGCCGATGGGAGAGAGTTCTCCAGTCGGTGTGGTTAATCCACCTTCCCGAGAGGAAGAAGCTACGTCAGTGGAAGAAGTCTCCCGCCCGCATAGCGCCATCTACTTGGGGGGTTAGGTTGGTATAACTGCATCGCTCAGGGGTGTGTGGATTTTTCACACCCCTGAGTGACCTAGCTATACGGATACAGGTCTGTAGCGTAGACCAGATCTCAGATTCAGTGGATGTGACATCCATTCTCTCCTCTAATCCTCGGAACCTTGAAGCAAGAGTCACTTTCCTGCTCCACCAATAAATGGCTCCGCTTTTTAAAGAGACCCTGCATCCCAGCTTCCCATTTTGTGCCTGCAGTTCTGACCCCTCAGATGACTACTGGAGTGATTGATCATATGCAGACAGCTGCCTCCATAACTCGCGGGGGCAACCATATAGTCAGGCAGCAATTGCACACGTAGTTAATTGTGTTTCAAAATCACTTCCATAGTCACAGAAAATTCCAGGCCCTTAATATCAATTAATCATGATGTTAAAGTTGCTGCTTTATATGCTGATAGGACTGGCTGCCTGGTCAGTGTGAGGTGTACAGAGGTCAAATATGCCCTGAATATATATTGTTAATAAGTTACTATAACTCCCTTTCTGCTTCAATCAGGAAGCAATCAGTCCATTCCACACTCTATGACAAAGGAGGATTTAAGCAATCACCTCTTCGCTTTAGTCAGGAATAATTGAGTGTCCTGATTTCAAAAGTACTGTCCAAAGTAAAAGTAGATGTGAAAAGAACCTGGGGTTAAAATTAGCAAGCTAATGCTCCTGAACTCAAGAAAAATGATCATCACCTTTTTGGCAAATCCAGGAGGGACATGACCTTCTTGCAAATCAAGCTCCACCTGTACTGATCTCTGGCAAGGAGCTTAAGATGGTCTGATTGTATATTAAGTTTCTATTCATCACTGGCAATCTTCTCCTGTTATTACAGCTTTTGGTGGCCACATGATCACGGGCCATGTAGTGGCATTCCTTGGTACACACGCTTCGGAATTCTTTGGTCTTCCTTTCTTATATGTCCCTATCAAGTGAGTCAATGAAATCAAACACATAAGGTCTTTAAAACATCTAAAACTCTCTTTCACCCAATTCTATACTGAAGTTCAGGGCTGGCCTCTCAGTCTGATACGGTCAAATTTTCAAAAGTGCCAAAGTCACTTAGGAGCCTAAGGCCCATTTTCAAATGTATCATAGGCACTTCAGGGGCCAGATTTTCAAAGGTATATAGACAGCTGAAGAAGCAGACACCCAGTGAGATTTTCAATAGTGCTTAACCAGCTCAGGTGTTTCTTTGAAAATCCTGCTAGGCACCTATCTGCTATTCTGACACCTAAATACCTTTGAAAATCTAGAGCCTAAAAAACGTAAGTCTTACAGAACATCAATGGGACTTAGGGTATTGAAGGAAAATTTTTTAAAAGCAACTAAGCACCTTAGAAGTATAAGTCCCATTTTCAAAAGTGACTTAGGAACATAGGAGCCAAATACCTATTGATTCTCAATTAGCTCCTAATGCCCAGATTTGTAAAGGTATTAAGGTATTTAGGCATTTCTGTGCTCAGCATTGAAATTCCTAACTGATTTAGAAGCCTAAATATCATTTTCAAGAGGGTTGGAAACATTTAGGATCCTAAATCCAATTCACAGTCAATGGTATTAAAAGGAGACTTAGGCTCCTAAATCACTTAGGTGTTGCAGTACTGAGAGCCGTAATGCCTAAATACCTTTTAAAATCCGGGCCTATGTGCTTTTGAAAATTTTGCCCTAAGTCTCTTTTGAAAATAGGTCTTAGGCTCTTTTGAAAATGTTATCCTTAGTAGCTTATTTTCTCAAACTGATGCAGAATTTACCTTAGGGCTTGTCTACATGTATACTTAGTTTGCGGCAAGCTGGGGGGTAAACCTACCCCACACTAGCTTGCCATGCTCTAAGTGTCTGTCTGGGTGGACCCTGCTGCCGTACACTAAGAGTTCCCTAGTGTGCTTTAATCTATTCCTGTTTCAAAACAGGGTTTCAAACCCTCTGTAATGGGTCCTTCAAATACTTTGGCCAATTCTGCATTAGCAACTAACCCATTTTCTACTCTAGTTGAGGGAGCACTGGAGTCCTGGTTAACACCTGTTGTCAGACATGGGTCCATTTTCCTAGAGAAGCTAGTCAAACACTGAGGTCTGCACTTTGCTCTGTCATCTTGGTCACCCTGACTGGTAATAATGTGGCCGTGGAAGCATTTTGTTACCACTTACTAAGCCAGTGCTATGCCTCTCCTTACCCGAAAGCAGTGGGGGTGCTGGAGTCTGGAGGGCAGAAGCTCTCTTGCTCTGATGCTAGCACTGGTGTCTTTTCAGTCTCTGATGCCCAGGTTTTATTTTCACCTGCTCAGATGTAAGGAGGGAGGGGATTGGGGCAGAGTTGGCTGTCAAATGCAGGAATGAGATGGGAAGCATTTGAATTGGTTTGGGTCTCAGTGACTGGTGGGGCAGGCTCACAGCCATCCTCCTGCTGCTTTCTTAATGAGCCAGAACTCAAACCGGACATCTCTAATGGCAGGAAAGGGATTGGCAGGCTGGATTCCAAAAGCCAGGAATAAAACACTTTATTGAAAGCCCATCAGAGGTCAGGGCTCATCCCTCAGGCTTCTGCCCCTTCCAAACCAGCCCCTTTCCTACCTGCCTTAGTACTTAATTGCTCCTGTGAATGAGTTACGTTGACCTAAACTGTTGGTACCGACTGCAGACACAACACTGGACCATAAACTGCAGGTACAAGATGGAGGCCAGACAGCAAAGTGCTGCTTTCTGCTACCTTTGACTACCTCTATGCCTGCTATAGATCCCTGATTGCATTCCCCTCGCGTCTGTCTCTGTATGTTGTGCTCTCACGGCTGCATCCCCGGGCTATGGAATTTGGGATCATGGCAGAGGCTGGCTACATTGAATCCATGTGATAAGCATGAGAGGACAGTAGTGCAGCAGCTCTGTGCAAGACAAGCTTTCTTTCCTGAATGATTGTAACTCATGGAGGTTATTCAAGGTTGGAAACACAGCGGGGACAAACAGATCTGGCAACATCACCTCACTTTTTCATGGAGCACTGCAGCCTGTTTCTGGCAGTCCAGGGGTGAGGAATCTGTTGTGCAGTGACTCCCAGTTCCCTCTCCCCCACCCCAGAGGTATTGGAGGAAGTCTTGACCATGGTCTTCTTACAAGCAGCCAGTATCGGAGACAGATAGCAGCCATCCAGGGAATTTCTCTCTCAGAGGCCAGACACATTGGATAGCAGGTTTTGTGGAGACTCTACCCTGCCATAATTATGGATAGCAAACAGTCACCATCACCTGTTCATAGAAGTATGTGACATCTCTCTCTCCCCTCCCAGTATTTGAGATCATGTTAGTAATTTAATCCAAGCCAAAGTCATCTTGGAATAAAAGACATACACCGTGCTCTCCGTCAGTACCAGAAGCAATGGTTCCTGAAGAATCTAGAATGGCATGTCTCCATGGTACCTACTAGGGGATGTTCTCCTCCAGCCAGTGGGAAAGGAGACCCCAGACTGAGGATGTGAAGAAAGAAAGGATCACGGGGATAGTAGCCTGGGTTGTCCTACGCTGGATGGGTTAAAGGACATTGAAGAGGCTTCTGGGACTGAGATTATGAACAGGTCTACCTGGTAGCAGCAGGAGCTGGGGTTGCTCTCCTTAGGTTGGGGATGAGGCAGGGCATACTGTACTCCAGCAGGGCCATGAAATAAACCTCTAGGACAACTTGGTAAAGAATCCCTAAAGTAGGCTTCAGTCCTAGCCAGGAGTGGGCTGAGGACCAGAGCTCCTCTTCTCCTCTGTCCCACAGAGCTACATACCCCACTCTCATTTACCATTGAGGTAGGAGGTTTGCTGTAAAACTCACACTGAATCTTGCCCAGAATGTCGCTTACTGACGGGCCTAGACAACTCTGGGTGTGATTCTCCTCTCCTTCACCGCTTTAACCCTCGTGTCTCCCCAGTGACATCAGTGGCATTACTGTAGACTTATGGCACAGCAGTGTAAGTGACAGCAGAATCAGACTCCCAGTGTTCAGCCTCTGCTGACAAACTGAGTGGGTCCGGCCTCCCACCTTTACGGTGAGCTTGGAGCGGGAATGTGATTAGGGAGCCAGCGCGGCACATATCCTGTGAATACCAAGAGGAAATAGCTTTCAAGGGTGCTTCAAGCCTCACCTTTCATGAGAACAAAAAGTCCCCACCCCTTTCGCCCTGACATCAGCTAACATTCACTTTTGGTGAACAACACCTAGCGATGGAGAGATAAAGGATTCAAAGCAGAGAGCATGGGTCCTGGGATTAATTGTCTGAAATAACAGAATTACATAGTGCGACAAGATGATTACATACTATGCTCTGTGTGTACCAACCAAACACCCCAGCCAGACTGGGAAATACACACACACAAAATCTGCCACAGCTGCTCCTCCACAAGCAATCAGTGACCCCATCTGGAAAGGTCACTCCTTTCTTGTAGTTCAGCTGTTCCCAGTTTTCTGCTAAGTCCTTTACCCACCTTTGTTGTCAATGGCCTTCCTACAGCCCCAGAGACAAACACAGGCTCATAGTGACCCGTGAACAAAGCACTTGGACTCACACACTCATCTACACTTAGGCTTTGTCTACATTGGACTTTCGTCGGTAAAACTTTTGTCGTTCAGGGGTGTGAAAACAACACACACACATCCCCGAACGACAAAAGTTTTACCGACGAAAAGCTGCTTGTTGGGGGTGGCATTTTTTTGTCAGTGGGAGAGCTCTCTCCCGCTCACAAAGAGCGGCTACACTGCGCACCTTTTAGTGGCACGTCTGTGCGTAGTGTAGACACAGCCTAAGACATCTTCGCCCGTCAAACACACAGGCATTCACTCCATCAAGCACAAGCACAAGCACAGATTGAGGCTATGTCTGTCCTACAAACCTTACTGCGGCACAGCTAAACTGCTTTGGAGTTGCTCTTTGCCGCTGGGAGAGAGCTCTCCTGCTGGCATAATTAAACCACCCCCAACGAGCGGCGTTACCTATGTTGGCAGGAGAGCCTCCCCTGCTGACGTAGCGCTGTCCACGCCAGCTCTTTTGTCGGTGAAACTTATGTCCGTCGGGGGTGTGGTTTTTTCACATCCCTGGCCGACAAAAGTTTTACCGACAAAAGTGCTAGTGTAGACAAAGCCTTAGAGCTACACACACAGACATGAGAGACATAACGTACACAACCACAGAAATCAGCCTGCCCCACCCAATTATATACACACAAGCTCTTTGGGACAGTGACAATCCTTTTGTACAGCACCTAACACAATGGAGTCCTGGTCTATGACCATACAATAATAATATAGAGGCAGCCGCACGTCCATGTGACACTGTCGTTCACACATGTACACTCAAAAGGATTGATTCATCCCTAGGATAAGCAGTTGGTGGCGGTGGAAGTGGATGTGGGATGACAATGATTTAGTAGTGATGGTGTGACGCTCAGGAAGGGCTTAATCCTAAGCCCACTGAAGTCAGTGGAAAGACTCTCATTGATTTCAGTAGGCCTTAGATCAGGCCATTAGTGTTCAAGTCTTACTCCATGTGCCTGTCTGAGATGAGTCAAAAGGTGCATTGATGCTACCGCATCTTGGGTTTAGTGGGAATGTGACAGGGTGGTTGCATTATGCTGGGGACGGGGCTGAAAATCATAGAAGTGATGGCCAGATGGCTTGGTAGTGGTGGTGGAATTTGTGTACCCTTGGGGGTCATGGGCATGGTGATGTGTTGTTTTGTTTGAGTGAGGAGGGTGGTGGTGGTGGGTCTGATGAGGTGTAACTAAAAGGTGCAATTTGAAACATGTTTAGTTAAACCAGTGCAAACTCCAGTGTGGACATTTTGAATTTGATTTAAACCTAGCTCCCAGCTGTTTCACTTAGTTCTGCTGGCAAATTTACAGGCACAAGCTCACCCAAGAGAATCGATTTTAAACCCAGCTTTGTGTCCCCCCACAATGGTTTTGTGTTGATTTAAGTGCATCTTCGGTGTGTGCACATGGCCCAGGGGCGTCCGTAATTCTGCCAATGCAGAGAGTGTTTTGATTTTGTGTTATGAGGACATTTTGGAGACTGTGTGATGTATGCACTTGGAATGTCATTGATCTCCTGTAAGTTCCATTTTCACTGCAGTGACCCAAAGGTTAGCAGCTACCCTGCAACTCGGATGCTTTAGGCCTACGTCAAGGAAGACAGATGTCAGGGCTCTAGTCTTAATTTCACTGATTATGTGGAAGAAGAGACTATAACCTTCATTCAAGTTTCCTTAGCAAAATGAATCCATGTTCCTTATACTATGGTTGGCAGTAACATAGAGTAACCCCAAGGCCCTAGCACGGGGGGGACAGTAATTCACTGTGACCGTTCAGCTTTCCTTATACACTATGTTAACCCAAATCTGGCTGGAAGTTCTGAAACTGACCGACAGCCCCGGGCGCTCAATCAGGAACTCCACATGGCTTCTGCAACAGGCTGCATAAAACACCGCGGAGTACCTATCCGCTAGTCCTCCCTGGGTATGTGCATAGCACCCTGTCACTATGGTCTCATTTGGAGCACCCTAAATAATTCCCTCCATCCTCTAACCTTTCACATACTTGCACTCCTGGGGCAAATCCTGGCCCCATCGAAGTCAATGGAAATATTGCCCATTTTGAAGTTAGTGGGGCCTGATCTTTAGGGAAAAGAAAGTGCTGAGGGTGCATGGGCTGGCTTAACACAGGCTGCCTTTGCCGGGTATGGAGTCCATAGCTGCTGCTGGGGAAGGGGTAGCCCTGTTACCCAAATTGAAAGAAGTGAAGCACCCCCATCTACTCAGCTCTTTGCCATTGTTTTTCCCCTCCCTGCATTTGCTGTTTTCTTTTTCCACTGGAATCAGCCCCTCGGTGTGATTGGTGGATCTGGCAGTTTCAGCTTTTAATACGTCCTCAATCATTTCTGGCTTCCCTTCCCTGACAAAAGCGCTCCCTCCCTTGGCCATAAAACATCGCATAAAGCATTTCCCCTCATAGCCTGGCTGGAGAGAACTGGAACAAACCAATGGAAATTTCATCCTGCAGGCTGTTTTCTTTAACCCTGAACGTGCCACGTTCCCCAAGCGTGTTCACGTAATAATGATTCTTTGCCTTTATAGAGCCCCTTTATTGGACGTCTCAGAGCACTTTATCTCCATTTTACAGATGGGGAAACTGAGGCACGAGCAAGGTAGGTGACCTTGCCCAAGGTCAGTGGCAGTGAGGACAATGGCCAGGTCTCCTGACTCCCACTGCCACCTATTCTATTCACCAGAATACCGCTACCCTCCTGGTAGTATCCATGGAGGTAACTGTGGGCCACGGGGCTGCCCTGCTGCTGGTCAGCTGTAATAACAAGTGACAGTAGTGCAAGGGGCAAGTGGGGAGGGGGGTTGGGCTGGAAGGATGGCAGCTCACATACGTATCCTCAAGGACAGTAGACTTGAGAATAGGATGAAATTAGGGGCAAAGTATCCTCACAGGTCTGTCAGGGATGCAGGAGATTCTGGAATCGCTTACTCCCCAATCCATGCTGCGTGACTGGAAGCCATTCAACCCTACCTGAGAGGATTACAGGAGGTAGTGCTATCCATTTCACAGGTGGGCATACTGAGGCTCAGAGAGGCCATTTGGCTGAGTGAGTCGGGGCAGAACCAGGACCACAGCTCAGGCCCTGCACTCATTCCTTTAGGCCAGGCTGCTATCAGGGAAGTTAAATTAAAAGAAAACAAAGCCAATGTCCCTTAGAGCTGGGGGGAGGAAGCGAATAATTTCAGAAGGAGCCACGTTGGCCAATACAGCATTGCTTGGAACTCCCACCCCAACACATGCATGGGGAGGGAGCTCTCACCCCTGCTCTCCCCAGCTCCTGGATTGTCTCGGCTGCACAGTCAATTAACCACACAGGAAGGTGAAAGTCTAGAATCATTTTGAATATCTCCCCGCCCCAACCCAGCCTGGTTCTTGTTCTGAACCCAAACCTTGTGAAGCCAGAGAGAGCAGCTCCCCCCCTAGAAACCAGAGACAGACACAGAGGTTTGGTTACTCCACATCTCTTGGCGTTGAGCCAGCAGGTGTACCGACTGCACTACAAACAACACCACCCACGAAGAGGAAGTGAGTGGTAATTTTCCTGTGAGCGCTAGATCTATGCCAGTGGGCACTTCGCACTGCGCTAACCACACGCAGGGCCATGTAGCCGCAGGGCAGGCAAAGCCATCTTCCCCTGGAAAGATCTGCAATGCAGACACAGGAAAAGTAATTCTGTATAGCAGGAGCGTTTTCGGAAGACCAACGGCACCACCCAATTCACTGTGGTGTTTGGAGTGAGAGACGCACCCTGCCCATTACTGAAACCTTATTGGCTGTCTTGGATGAAACCCTGGCAGAGATGAAGAGAGATCTGTACTTTTGGGGTGGGCTTTGGAGACCTAATTTCCAATATAATTAGTGCCCAGGTTCTCTGGGTGGCTTTGAAAAGCTCCATCTTTTTGCTTTTCTAATGATGTGCACAAAGTCACCCATATTGTCACAAACAACTGTTAGGAGGGAGAATCCCTGCAACCTCCTACAAGGGCTTCAGCTCCTCTTCCCCCCCCCCCACCTACCCATACAAAATTCAAGCACTGGTGTAGGGGCTTTGTCCACCGCTGGACATTTTTATCTTAATAGAACCCTTGCCAGAGCACCTCTCTCCAGAGAAACGTACCTCTCCACATTCTAATCCAAATGATTAATAACATCCACTGTGCCTGGGTGTAATCTGGCTCTGAGTCACCCCTGGGGAAGAATCTTTGGCTTCACAGGGATCAGTGGAATCTGATAACCCTCATATAGATCAGGACAATAGGCTTACTGCTTCTTCACGGGCAGGTACCAGCCCTCTCATCCCCAAGCAGAGAACAACAGATGCATGTACCAGGTAACAGGACAATGCACAGGAGTTGGTTCTTTGTCACAAGGGGAACCAAGAAGGGCACTGAGGTGAAGGAGTTTGCAGTGCTGGATTTCTAACTGGCCCTGAAGCAAATAAGCCTCTTGAGTTGGCAAGGGCAGATACTATAAAGGACACACTTGGCATTGGGCACAGCTGCATTCTTTTACTTCTTCTATGTTTTGGTCGAGTCCTGCAAAGCTCAGGGATTGAGGCACAAAAACTCACAACACAGGAAGCAGTGGTGCCAATTCAGATATTTCTTGGATGGGGCAAATTCCAGTCCCCGCCCTCCCAGCAGGGACCCCCTTCCAGTCCCCACTGATTCCACTCCATAGGCACCCCAGGTCTACCTTGACCATGGAGTCTCCCCTCTCTCTTTCCCACACAGTGCATGAACTGGTATCATCAGGTGTCAAGTTCTTGACGAACAGGAACAGACTTCCCATGCACCAGGTTCCCATACCATTTGGCCCGGGCGCTCCTCTAGCTGGACGGAGGGGCAGCCAGGCCAAATTTGACCGGCATTGCAAACCTATGTGCCAATCGCTGAAATCTGGCGTGCTTGTAAACTCCCTTGCTTGAATATTCAGAGAAAGGGAATCAGATACCAAGAAGATGGATGCTGAGAAGATAAAGTTGCCAATCCTCCAGGATTGGCCTGGAGTCTCCAGGAATTAAAGATTATGTCATGTGATGAACTCTCCAGGAATTTGTCCAACCAAAGTTGGCAACCCTATGAGAAGACCCTAAACGCACGCACGCACACTAAGAGGTACAAGCACCTGCCTAGGGGACTGAGATGCATTACACATTGCAAACCTGACAATGTCCTCAGCCCACCATCTTGCTTACGGCTAAACATCAACTCAGTGAAACACACAAAGGCCAAAGACACAGCTCAGACAGAACAGGGAGCTCAGCAGAGAACAATCAGACAGGCACAGGAAAGTGACAGCAGCCAGGCAGACTAGAGGAAATGGTAAGGGGGATGGGGGCGGCTCTGGCTTGCTTGGTTTCTGAGACAATTCTGCCCTCTGGTGGTCCACATCATTGACAGTGGTGGAGAGCAAAGATGCAGAACTTTCCTCTGGGCACGTTTCCTGCAGTAACTCTGCCCGGTTCAGCGCTTTGGGTCTAGCTTGTTTGCCACGAGGAGATGCTGTGATGGATGGTGGTACATCGAATGCTCATAGGTTCAGAGGCCAGAAAAGGACCGCTGTGATCATCCTGTTTGATCTCCTGCATAACACAGGACATAGAACTTTCCCTAAATGATTCCTGCTTGAACTACAGTTTCCTCCCTCAGTGCTGCTGCTTCTGTCATTCTGTCTCTGAAGGGCCTGGACCACAACTCAGGTGAGTTTTCAAGAGCAGAGGGGTGTGCATTTGTGCCTGGTGAAGCAATAGATATTGGGTGTCTTCCTAGAGTATATTGCTGGGAAGTGGCCAGCCAGCTCTGCATGTTAACACAGGCGTTTTAAAGGAAAAGAGAGAGTCTTGGAACATTTTCACAATTTGGGTTTGCACGGGACTTTGAAAGTGCACAGTATCATTGGACTGGATGCTGCTGTCCTTGCTCAGCCAAAACTTCCCCCTGAAGTCATGATATAATATTATTTTAACTGGGCAAATGAGACACAGGAGGGGAACACTGCCCACGAAGAACTGCCATGAAATTATTTCATGCTCCTGAGTTTTAAATAATCCCCCTTCTATTCTCCCTCTTGACACCATTAGGGCTACTGTGAATTTACCACATCTTCATCTAACTTTTCTCCTACTTCTCTCTCCAACACAGACCCCATCCCCACCCTCACTCCCTACTTTACCAGCTCCAACATCATATTAAGTGGTAGCACGGTACATAGGGTGACCAGACAGCAAGTGTGAAAAATAGGGATGGGGGTGGGGGTTAATAGGAGCCTGTATAAGAAAAAGACCCAAAAATCGGGACTGTCCCTATAAAATCGGGACATCTGGTTACCCTATGGGTACATGGCATTAATCTAATCCAGTCTTTCTGCCTCTTTTATCCTGGAGAGATTGTGCTCATTGGTGTTTCAAGAGACCTGTCAACTTCTTATCGGAGTTCACCTTGCAATGAGGCATTTTCATTTTAGATCTCCAACTGTTTTTACAGCTGAGGAAACGGAAGCAACAAGAGGTTAAGTGACTTTGCTGAAGATCGGAGCATGAGCCAATGGCAGCGCTAGGAACAAAACCCCAGGCTCCTACTTCCTTAATCATATGTCCTGGCCGCTGAAAGACAGCCACCTTCGTAATGCTTGGTATGCTCAGAAAAGGGTAGATGAGTGTGATTCCAATACACGAACACCAATGTGGGGTTTATTAGTCATAAACTGCCAGTTAAACAGCACAGGAAGATGACTCAAATTTCCTCTCACTGCATTTTTTCACTTAGCATGTTACAAGAATTCTCTCTATTTACAGGGAACATCTCCCAGACGAGGATGAGGATGAGAAATGTTATTCAGCGGAACAGAACCTTTAAAAGTCAACAGGCTGCCAGTTAACTCATTGATTGCTAGCATTTTCCATAGTGCCAGCCGAAGGAGAGCAGAGGGTAACAGACAATGTATGTCTGTGTATATTTCAGAGGAGTTACTTGCAACATCTTTCCAAGCTGAGTTCCTGATAAGACCTTGCTTCATAGTGATAAGGAAACTATGTTACTGTTAGGAAGACTGCCTCCTTATCTGTCTCTCTTAAAGCAACAGTTACAGATGACTGAATTAAAGTTGCTAGGGGGCTCTCATCCCAGGACTGAACTTTGCAGACTCACCTAGTAAAACCCACATGTGCTGACGTGTTCTCAATTCTTAGCCCAGGGTAAAGTGAAGGTTCATTCTTTTTTATTCTTTGTGCCTCTGAAAAAAAATAATTAAAACCAATCACCTCACTGTGACTTTATGGATGAAAGGTTACACACGGAAAACTCACGAAAGTCAAAGTTAGCCACCGCAACTCTATTCAGGCCCCTTGCCTGGTGTTCTCTAAAGTTATATATAGTAAGGAATAAAAGTTAGGTGCAGTGTAGCAGTTACAGTTACCATGGGAACCATAACCAGTGTTTGTGAAAGTTCCACACCAACTGTTTGCATCGAAACAGTTTCTTGCATTTAAAACGACAGGAGTGAATGACCATCAACCAAAACTACAAGTCTGGCCCTACAAGGAGCTGATTTGCCTATGGCAGGGGTTCTCAAACTGGGGGTTGGGACCCCTCAGGGGGTCACAAGGTTCTTACATGGGGGGTCGGGAGCTGTCAGCCTCCACCCCAAGCCCCGCTTTGCCTCCAGCATTTATAATGCTGTTAAATATGTAAACAAGTGTTTTTAATTTATAAAGGGGGGTCACACTCAGAGGCTTTCTATGTGAAAGGGGTCACCAGTACAAACGTTTGAGAACACTGGCCTAAGGTCACCTCGAGCTAGGAGCACTGAACCCACGATACAGATTTTACTAGCCATGTTTTAATCCCTGAGACATGTTTAAGAACATAAGAATGGCCACACTTGGTCAGACAAATGGTCCATCTAACCCAGTATCCTGTCTCCCAACAGTGGTCAGTTCCAGATGCTTCAGAGAGAATGAACAGAACAGAACAGAACAATTTCGAGTGATCCATCCCCTTGGCCAGTATCAGCTTCTGGCAGTCAGAGGTTTAGTGACGAGGGCTGGCTCCAGGCACCAGCTGACCAAGCACGTGCTTGGGGCGGCACCTTGTAAGGGGCGGCCAATCTTGGGGGGGCGGGGAGCGCTCAGGTGTTTTTTGTTTTTTTTTGGTTCGGCGGGGTGGCCATTCGAGGTTTTTTTTGTTGTTGCTGTTTTTGTTTCGGTCGGGCGGCCCTGGGAGAGGTGTTGTTTTTGTTTTGGCGGCGTGGCGCTCGGCTGGGGGGTTCGGCGGCGTGGCACTCAGCGGGGGGGGGGGGGTTTGGCGGCGCGGCGCTCAGCGGGAGGGGTTCGGTGGCACGGCGCTCAGCGGGGGGGTTTCGGTGGTGTGGTGGGGGAGTTCGGCGGCATGGTGCTCGGCGGGGAGGTTTTGGCAGCGCGGCGCTGGGAAGGGGGTGTTTTGGCGGGGCGGGGTAGCACTGGGAGGGGGTGTTATGGCGCGACGGTGCTCTTTTCTTTTGCTTGGGGCAGCAAAAAAGTTAGAGCCTGCCCTGTTAGTGACACCCACAGCATGGGGTTATGTCCCTGACCATCTTGGC
Organism: Malaclemys terrapin pileata; assembly: GCF_027887155.1. NCBI lineage: Eukaryota > Metazoa > Chordata > Testudines > Emydidae > Malaclemys > Malaclemys terrapin. Next base: position 76,690,140 of record NC_071514.1, on the reverse strand, counting down.
TAATAGCCATAGATGGATCTATCCTCTGTGAACTTAATTCTTTTTTGAACCCAGTTATAATTCTGGCCCTCATAACATCCCCGGCAACAAGTTCCACAGGTTGATTGTGCATTGTGTGAAGAAGTATTTCCTGTTGTTTATTTAAAACCTGCTGCCCAGTAATTTCACTGGATAACCCCTGGTTCTTGTGTTGTGTGAAGACCCTGGTTCTTGTGTTGTGCGAAGACCCTGGTTCTTGAGTTATGGGAGGTGCAGAGTCTCTTCATTTTCCACTGAAATCAGAAGTGTCCTGGGTGCAAAAAAGCAGCCAAATATTTGTTTAAAGTATGAATGAAGCCCCCGTTTTCCTCTCCATACTCCCTCCCCCACCCCAAACTGACTGTTGCTGATCTTCCTGGGGAAAATATTTTCTTTGGGTTTAGACCACGCAGGAAAAAATTTCAGCCTGAGGGTTAATCTTTGTGGATACTTCTAAAAAAGGCTTAGAAGGACAATGCTTCCAGCTCTGACCTCAGCACAATGCAGTCGAACTGCTGCTGCTGCACCAGTACCTTGAGATTTATTTTGTGTGTCAGAAAGGCTGCCCGGAATCCAAAACTCTCTGGGTTTCCCCCTTTTCTAGGGCTCTGCTTATTCAGAGAGAGAAATAAAGCTGCAAAGTCACCAAACGAGGTCCTGGGCAGCATCAAGCAGTCAGCATTGTAATGATAGAGACTGATTCCAGCTTTGTCAAAAGAAACTCCTGCAAGAAATCCTTGAAGTTCAGTGTTGACAGATGGCAATTTCCCAGCAATATCCTAGACAAACCTCATTGAATTAAGCTGAAGTATTTTGGGGTCCATTGTATTAAAAATGCAATTGTTCATGAAACCTATGGTGAGACTGTATGCTACCTCGCTGGGAGGAGGAGGGTTATGCTAATGAACTTCCTCCACTGATCAGCTCTTTGAAGCTTCACCCTGGGGAGTGGGCCCATTGTCTGGCTGATTACCTATTCAACATCTCTTCAAAGGTTCAAACTGGATTCTCTAGAGGCTAGCGGACAAAGAAAGGATGCTGGGATAAAGAACCTGGTGGGGAATTGACGCAGGGCTTTTGTTCTTATGCAGCCAGGTCCTCTGGTCGACAGAGGGCCCCAATCCTTAGGGAAGGGTTGGAAAGACTTTGGCCTATGAAGGCCCCTTAAGACTGGGTTCTCATTTTGAGCAAAAAGTGTGATGAACTTGAAAACACAGGGGAAATCCCTGTGGGGGAAGAGGGACATTTTGAAGGGCTGCTCCTGCCAGAGCCCTTGTTGGAGAGGGATGATCTCTACTAAGCTTATTCGCATGCATGTAGGTTCTTTTATTGTTTCTAATATGTTTTCTCTGTAGTACTTTTATCTTAAGAATTAAATAGACTTGCTTGGAAAGAACTGTGTGGTAACTTATAACTGGGGCAATTATCCTGTGTACCCTCTCTGAGGGGAGAGGAGAAGCAGGCCCACTTAGGCAGATTGTCTTTTGCTGGGAATTACACAGTGACGGCAGGGACTTGTTCAACCTGGAAATACCCTGGTCAGAAGGGAGAGAGACACAGGCCTCCACCCAATGGCTGGGAAACCGGAAGCCTACAGTGAGTGATGCTCTTAAGGACATAATTAAGGCCATACTTTGTCAGACCAATGCTTCATCTAGCCTAGAATCCTATCTTCCAATACTTGGCCCTTTGCTGGACCTCTGAGGGGAAATAAAGGTGCAGTTGGCTACAACTGTGACACTCAGTGTTTAAAAAACAAGTGAATGTCCATTTGTTCCTCCAGGCAGAGGATAACATCATCAAACAATCGACACTATTTTAATCAAACTGGATCAAGAGAGAAATTACATTTGGAAACTGCTCTATGCTGGAAATTCTCTCCCAGTCCCTGTCCTTCCAGAAGTCTTAAGTCTTTAAATGTCTCTTGTAGAAAGAAGCCAACACTTTCAGCATCTACAACTGAGACAAAATTAGAGATGAACATCCCAGCTCAGAGGCAAACTTTGCAGCTGGGCTGTATTGCTACAAGCTGAACTAAAACCCTGTATATAAAAAAAGGCAAACTTTCTGAAAGTTCAGAATTGTAGGCAAACTTAATGGCCCTTCCCCAAGAGAAAAAAAACCACCTATGTAATAAATAGAAACTGGGACACCATTTGGAAACTGCTTGAATTCATATTCACACTTGCTGAGGACTGAAGCTCAGCATCATCTTCATATAAATTCACTCTCTCAGATACTGAAGTCATGTCTACACTAGAAACTGCTGTGCTGGGGGAACGCAGTTCAACATGGTCAGCAATGGTAAGGTGGTGCAATATGAGAGGCCTAAACTGTATGCGAAGATACATGTCTAATCCATGATGTATCCCTGCTAAGTGCAAGGCTGCAGTATGGATCAGCAACATGGCTGGGTTCCATCTCATCAATGCGGCAAGGTGTTTTACTGTGTAACAACCTAGGCCATTATGACCCTAGTTTCTACAACAGAGGGAGAGCCTAAATGTGCAGACAATGTAAAATGAATACCGAGGAGAGATCGATACTCTGATCTGAAGGTATCAGTGGAGTTACACCAGGGATGATATTGGCCCACTGTATAATGTATTCTTTGTCCAGCTACATGCGATGGTGATGGCTATTACAACTTGATGCAAGTTGGGAGAATACAAAAAAAGGATGCAAGAAGAGAAAGACGAGTCTTATGGAGAAGAGGAGAGACTGAGGTCTGACTCCAATATGATTTCAGCTTCAGCATTCTGAGCCAGGGACTGGCTACAATCTCTATAAAACTAGGACTTGCAGCAATACCTAAGTCCCTGCAAGAAAAACCTGATCGTGGACTCTGCAGCCACCTACTATGGATGTGTTTGGTTTAATGTTTGGCTGCTAACGCTGGCTCGGTTTCAGTCAGGAAAAACACACCCAGCCTGTAAGGCCATGGCTGGAGAAATGTCCACACTCACTTATAAATACAGTTTTGACTCTCCCACGCCCATTGCAATAACAGCCTGCAGCTTATGGTTACAGAATCTGAACATTTCCAGGACATGAGTATTTTTATATACAAGGGGACTCATTTGGAGAGCACATGGAGAAGGTGAAACTCCCTTAGTAGAAAAGTAGAACAAAAGTCCTCATTTGTCAGTGCATCGCAATATACTAATTGCAACCCTAGATCCGATGTCCCTCTGCTTACAGTGAAGTTATTTTGGACGAGGGAGTGAATGGCTTTGGAGTCCAGGTGAAATTCACTCCTGCACAGAAGCTAAACCAAGGCTTGTGTATGACCTAGGCCAGGGGTCGGCAACCTTTCAGAAGTGGTGTGCCGAGTCTTCATTTATTCACTCTCATTTAAGGTTTCACGTGCCAGTAATACATTTTAACATTTTTAGAAGGTCTCTTGCTATAAGTCTATAATATATAACTAAACTGTTGTTGTATGTAAAGTAAATAAGGTTTCTAAAATGTTTAAAAAGCTTCATTAAAAATTAAATTAAAATGCAGAGCCCCCCGGACCGGTGGCCAGGACCCGGGCAGTGTGAGTGCCACTGAAAATCAGCTCGAGTGCTGCCTTCGGCATCCGTGCCAGAGGTTGCCTACCCCTGACCTAGGCCCTTTGTTGAGTCATTCTCAGGCCTAAATTGTGTTTGCCTTTTGCATAGGCATGAATTTCACTCTTTACGAAGTTCCACTGTATCTGGTCAGGCATTTCTGACATGCTTGTTACCGTGGGATCCGAACACTCTGTTACCCTGTGTGTGTCTCCGCACAAGGCAAAAATACATATAAAGATGGTGAATCTCAAATGAGAACAAAGAGAATTATGTTAATGACAAAGCAAGACACACTGGTCTAGGATTAATTAAACCAGTCTTTAATGTTTATGTAGGAAACTGTAATCTGGGATATCTATGGGGAACACAAACCTGGATCTGTGATGTATTTGTATTATGTATGATCAAGATTGAGATCCCATTGTGGGAGGCACAGGAGATGCCTACACCCTTTGAGTTAACTGATTGCTAATTAACTCAAGGGAGCTAAAGCCTTTGTAAAAGTTAGTCAGGACACTTCCAAAACATTTGTTCTAGGCTACAAATGTTTGTGGTTTACACTAGAGATCAGCCTACCCCAAAGAAAAACAGACCAGACAGACAAAGGTTGTGTGACATAACCAAGGTTATGCAGGAGGTCAGTGGCACCGCATACAATCAACTCCAGCTCTTCGGTACCCTTATTCTAACCAACTACCGTGCTGAACCACCTTAAAATATACGACTTTTAACAAAGCGCCTGAGGAGCACATCGCTCACTAGAAGCTGGCTTGATTTTTTCTTTTAATATTTTTCTGTGCCATTTTCATTCCTATCGAAGGTGCTGGGTTAAACAACAGGCTCGGCCCTTGAACCCCATCCCCTGCTTGGACTTGGAACTTGCAGAGAAGTTTCAGAATTGGCCTAGGACCTCACAGCAATTCCTACACCAGCAGACCAGTGCCACAAACACTGAGCGTATTGCAGGTCGGGCTGGAGAAGCTGGGCTGTCAGAGGGAACCTTCTGATTCCAATGTGGGTGAGAAACGCCCTCGACTGCTGGCAGAGTAAATTGCTTTTTGCAGAACTGCTCTTCACTTCCAAAGTCTGGAAGCCCCAGCCATCTCTGCTAAAGCAATCACATTTCAACGGCTGGCTGCCCCTGTGATCCCAGCACCAATTCCTCAGCTTTTGTGCAGTATGTTTTGGCAAACTCCAACCCAGGTCAAATTAATTATTTAATGTCTATGCTATTTCCTTATCATCTGCCCTTGGCTCCCTGCTCTTAAAAAGCACAAGCCTTGATGCTATTCAAGATTCCATATGCTTTCTTGATATTCCCTCTTGCTCCTCTAAGGCCTGGTCTACACTACAAACTTATGTCGGTAAAACTACGATCCTCAGGGGTGTGGAAAATCCACACTCCTGAACAACAGTTATACCAACCTAACCCTCAGGGTAGACCGAGCTATGTCTACAGGAGGGCATCTCCCATTAACATAGCTACCACCTCTCAGGGAGGTGAAGTACCTACATGGACAGAAGCTCTGCTGGTGGCATAGGTAACGTCCTCACTAAGCGTTACTGCAGCGCGGTGTAAACGTATTTATCCATTGAGCTGTAACCCTGGTTTTAACAGCTCTCTTGATTTTCCTCCTCCCCAGCCTCCTGTCTTTTATACTTTGCAAACCCACAACCCCAGCCCTGCTCCACTCCCTGTTGAACACTCTGTTGGCTGCTGGCCTGCTTTTGACACATTGGTTTTATTGGCTCTTCTCTATCCCCAGAGCCCCTCCCGTTTTTCCACAGAGAACTGTCCGGGGTCCAAACAAAACAAGACTCTTTTCCAATCTCATTTTCTTCCCTCCATTTTGAATTCCTGCCACCCGGGGAAATAAACACTGACACTGGAGCGTCTTTGCTGCAAAGAGCAGCTCTCCGAGGCTGTGCCTTATTCATCTGCTTGGCAAGTAAAAAGACAAGTCAAGTCACTGAACTGCGCCTTTTTCTCGTCTGTCAAGCATTCCAATCTGACTTGGGGTGAAAAGACATTAGATGCCGAAATGTTTTGGCACCAGGATCCTGCCTAGATCTGATCATTTTAGTGACAAGGGTCTGTGATCAAATATGGAAATATTAAAGACAAAAAGCAATGGCCCCTTAAAGTGATCAGTAATGTCCGTAGCCGGTTTAGTCCCTCTGCCACTCCCTGCAGCACTGGGGAAAAGGCAGAGCTATGCAGCATTTCCCTGCCTTTCCCAAAGGTTGGGAGAGGGACCGGTTACCAAGATGGAGCTTGGAAACTCATCTGTGCTGCTTAAACATCTGGGGTAGCTTGGAAGCCATCCCAGATGTGGAGTGCTAAATAAAACGCTGACCCACACACATTTCCCAGTCTGACTCTTCTCTGGGGACAGTACAAGCACTTGAGCTCTTTGTGGGGCAGGCCCTTCTGCATCCGAGAGCCAGTATGTTAGACTCTCATGTGAACAGCCTTCCAAGTTCGCTCTTTGGTAAAGGAAGTCTGAACTGAGAGGTGTTGCTGCTCTTTACATAAGACCAACCATGTTTCACTATCGCTTGCACCAACATAAAGAAGGGAATAATATAAACCCTACTCTGCTCTCTCACCTCCCAGGCAAAGAGCTCTACAAATTAATGAATCACACCCTACAACCCCCCATGAGGCAGGCAGTATCTCGCCCCCTTTTACAGATGGGGAAACAGCACCACACGGTTGAGTGCCTTGCTCAAGGGCGTACAGCAAGGGGAACAGCAGAGCTGGGAGTACAAACAAGCCATTCTAAGTCCCTGGTCCTGTGCTTTCACAGCTAACCCCTGGTCCTTCTCAGATAGCTCTGTCCTACGAGGTGCCAAGCTCTCCAAATTCCCACCGAGCTCAAGGACTCGGGCCAGGGGCACTACAACCACTGGATGATGGGGCACAGGGGGCATTTAGGACTCAGCGCTGTGATGATTTCACAGTGATCATCAGTGAGGCAGGAAGAGTGTCTACACTGCACCTGGGAGTGAGCTTCCCAGCCTGGGTCCATAGACTCAAGCTAGTGCGCTAAAAAGTGCTGTGTAGACAGTGCTTTGACGATCCAGCTCTGGCGCTGAAGCCCAGTCTCCCAAGCCGGAGTTCTAGCTGGAGCTGGAACATCTACACGGCTGTTTCTAACACACTAGCGCGAGCCTGTGAACCCAGGGTGGGAGGCTTGTTCCCAGATGCAGTGTACATGTACCCCTTGGGACCTACACACAGCCACTTTCTCCTCTGCCAACTGCATCGGCACCCTCCTGCTGGGTCTTTGGCACACTCATAGGCCTTACTGCAGGTCATCACTTTGGGCATACAGCACTGCTCCCATGCCCTTTCGAGTTTAGCGGTACCTTTGCATTTGGGGGAAACTGTGTTCTCTGGGCATTGGGGAGCTGGGCCTTCATAGTGCAGCTGAGTGTTAAACTACGTAGGTTTTATTTAGGGTGGAAACATTCAACTCCATTGCTATAGGAAATGCCATGTTTTCAAAGGAGACCCGACTCTGCCAGAACCTCATGGCAGCCTCAGTGGAATTCTCTCCCCACGCAACCAGAATGGCTTTCCATGTGGAGAATTCTCTCTCCTGTGGCTTTTTTAAGGCCAGGGCACCAGATCTAACAGCAAAAATCACACACCAGTCTTGATACTTGCATGATCCTGCTGCTATGCATGTCCCCCTTACATTTACTACATCATGGAATAAGGAAAGGAACCTGCTGCAAAAGCAAAGGCGAAGAGAAAGAATTAACCAAAGGGTCCTGTTAGAACTGGAACTTCCCGTAGCCCTTTGAAGGGTTTCCAGGGTAAATCCAGTGTGAGCAGATGATTAAGCAGAGGCCGTAGGGCTGGTGTGACATCAGGTCTCTGTAACAAGCATTGTAACAAAGGAGGCTACCCCACCTAAGGTACCAGAGGGTACGCTGACGGAGCACTTGGGAAGTTTTTACTTGTCGGGAAGGAACTAACACCAAGTAGGTATCGGGGGGGCCTTCAGCACCTACGACGACGACCAAGGGCCCAATTCTCAGCTACATCCCGCAGGGATGGGAGGTGGAAGGTGGTGGGTTAACATAGCTGTAAACCACCGTTGCATTCCCATATTTGGAGCTTTATGGCGGCTTTAATTTATGCTCTGCTTCCCACTGGTCCTGGGAAACACAGACTAGCCCTAGTGCAGTGCCCTCTGAGCCAGCCCTGTCCTGGGGGCAGAGGGCAGGGAGCCTTCAGCCAGCCAGGTACTGCCCCCTGCACAGGAGGTAGTTTCCACTCACTCCGAGGCTCCTCTATGCTGCCAGAAGACTGTAAGGGGGCCTTAGTATAATGAAGAATTAGACCTCCAATTTCTAATAACGTCCTTGTATTGACAAGCCAGGGGCACACTGCAGCGGCAATGGCAGTCTGGTACAGACATGGTGGAGTGGGAGCAGAGGGCAGCTATGTGCACAAATCTCCTACCCACTGAGATAACAGAATCTTCCCCGCGCTTCACAGGTGCCAGTTCTGGAAGAGACCCTCCTAACCCTGTCATCCCTGAAGACCAGCTTCAAAGCCCAGCATTATCTTTGCAGGTGCATGCACAGGGCTCCACCCGTCTCTGGCAGGCTCTTATTGCCCTCTAAGGCCTTATATTACTAGTAACATCTGGTAACAGCAGTTTGCCCAAATAAAACTCCCTTGAACATTTCATCCTTAGTTCAAGGCAGAGCTGTGTTTACTTTGGTAGTTTAACTAGCTTCAGGCTTCTCACTCTGACAGGATGGGGAGGGCTGCAGTGGTCCATTCGGGAGCAGGAACGCAAAGCACAGGTTAGAACGGTCGGAGCCTTGTTCAAGCAGCCAAGTGTCCCTGAAAGAAGATGTTTGAGATGTACCCATTCAGGGACCCATGCTCAGGGGAAAGACAAGTTGTGGATAGCTCTCCGTGGGAAACAGGACTGAGAGCAGCAAGTTTATTGTGCCTGGGCCATCACAACCATCACCTGGCACTGGTTTTTTATCCCTGCCGCCCTGGCCCGCACTGTGACCAAAAGCGAGAGGATCTGCAGCCCACATCCAGTCCTGAACCATGCATTCCCCTTCCAGTTATCTGCTATCAGACTACAGCATCTCATTACAAACACACCAATTTAGCTGTGGCTCCCAGCAAGGTCTCACACAAAGAAATCTCTTTTCTGACTGTGCCCACCCATCAAGCTGTTCTGATGACAAACCTCACGCCCCAATAATGGGAACCGCATCCTTAATTTACACATTGACTTAATGCTCTTTGTGGTTAAATTAAAAGTGCGCCGCTCACCCTTTGGTCTCTCAGATACACATGATCCTCCCCTCTCCTCATCCAACCAGGACCCTCCATTCATTTTTATCCTCGGCTGGAGAGTTTCCTAGGGGAAATAATGTGGACAAGCCTTTTAAACTAGTCACATGATCTCTTTCCAGTCACTGCACACAACCCCCTCCCCGGTTTTATCTTGTACCTCAGCAGCATGAGATACTGACAGGACACGAGACGTCTCTGCTAACTGCGGCAAAGGTTCTGCTTAAGCAAGAAGAATCCCCCCACACATACTTCCCCACCCCTTCAGTACTGGCATCTCTCCCCTGCTGATGCTCATTCTGAACCCCCACGGAGTTCGGAATTCAAGGGCACGAACACAACTTTGTGTCTCGCAGTCTCATGTTTGTTGGCAGATCTACCCCACGTTTGTCCTTTGCTATCAAGATGGCTACTCTGCCCTCCTCCCCCTAACTAAGCAGCCGGGTAAATCTTAAATGGTTAAAGCAGCTGCCAACTGAGATACAGACATAATACACACATCAAGCCCTTAGCAGGTTGTAGTATAGCCGGGAATTATACAGACAGTCTATGAGGCAAATGCCTGTACAACTTTACAAACGTTGGTCTAGCCCTGCCATCCTTATCTAGACCTTCCAATGATTTCAATGGGAGCGCTAGATGGGTAAGGACTGCAGGATCAGACTATGTACATTACGCTGCAGCAGTGCACAGTACATCATGGCGTGTGCAATTGCACTTACAAAACGGTTGCATGGAACACATCAGCTGAGACGCTAAACTGGCACCATGTATGGTCTCAGTCACACACATCTTGGAATTCTTCAGTCAGACTGTTCCTTATAAAATCCCAGTATGTTCATGTATCTACTCACAGGCTCAGTCCAGTTAGAAATGCAGCACGGCTTTGGGCAGGTGATCAAGCATGGACAAACCTTACTTTAGACACGGAGTGCATCTGACAAAGCCAGCTTTACTCAGACATTTGAATGGGGCGGCTTGGAGGCACCCAATATCCCCCAGGAAATTAGTACTGCCTTTACACAGCTGTCTCAAGCATTGCAGTCAGCCAAGGTTTTAGCCCCTCTATCAGTTACAGTATCAGTACAGGTGCTCAAAAAGATTTCTTCCCCTACCAATCAGTCCTTTTCCATTTGCAAGGCCTGGCTTCCCTGGGTTTCTAATGGAGCTGAAATTAACATGCCTGGTTGTACTCCCCACGGCCCCCGTTTGCATCATCAGAACAGTCTAAGAAGTGTGTGGCTTAAACCCACATCCACACTCACAAAGCAGGAGGGTCCATATCTCGGCTCTGGGAACACAACTGTGTCACCCCAAGGTTCTTGGCGCTGTCCGTAGAATCTCTGGTTTTTTAACCACAATTTCCCAGCAGCAGAGGGGGAGAGGCAAAACAGCAGCAATGAACGGATATTTTGAAACTGGAGGCCATTTCCTGCCAGATGAATGTCCTACGGAAGGTCAAATTTCAAGCTTTATTGCTCTACCCTGTAAGGTCCTGAGCACCCTAAACTCCCATTGGTACCAGCGGTGCCGACAGTGCTTAGCACCTCACAGGCCTGTGGCTATGTCTACACTACAAGCTAGGGGGCTGATTCCCAGCTCATCAGATATGCTCACCTTGAGCTAGCGTGTTAAGAAGAGTAGTGTAGCCACTGTAGCACGGGCTAATTGTGCCTGAAGCCCATGAATACGTACTCAGCGTGGCTGGCTGTGCCACCGCTCCCCATGCTACCACAACTGTACTACTGTTTTTAGCACACCTGCTCGAGGTCTAGCATGTCTATGTGAGATGGGAATCATGCCTCCTGTGCCTAGTGTAGACATCCCCCTCAGTCCCAACTGTGACAGTACTTGGCTTTTCCGACTCCAAGGAGCTTTCACGCAGTAGAATGGAATTAACCATAGCCGCATCCTAGACTTATGGAGCGGGAGGTACAGGAATTCTTTCTCCAGCAGGCACAGCAGAAAATAAACAGCCCGGGGGTGGCGAGGCAAAGGGGTCTCCATGCCACCCTTGTGTCTTCCTGATTCTGGGCTGCTGATGAGACCCCCGGCATAAACTGGAGAGCCTCATGCTGCTCTCATTTGCAGCAGCCTTCCAAGAGTTGCTCCATAACTTGGAGCAGCACAGAATCTCCTTAGCATGCCACACTATGGAGACTCCCCTGGCATCCCCCTCCCCCAACCCAGGGCTTGAGGGAGGATTGGAGAGGCAGCGTGGGGATGACTCTGCACCAAGGATAATCTCCCCTGGCCAGCTGTGCCTCTGGAATGAGGCACAGAGGCTGTGGTGGAGGGGAGAACCTCTCCCCATCTCTCTGGGGAAATACCACTGGGCTCTGAGAGGGTGGAGTAGTTTGCCATTCAAGTCTTGCTGAACATCAGCAACGTGGGGTTTGCAACTGTTTCATGAGCTCCCTGCCAATTGCAAAACCAGCCCACTGCCATCGAACATGACACTGCACTAACGAAAACAGTCGCAACAGCAACCGCCTAGCAACCCATTTCTACTCGGTCTGTATCAAGCAACATGCCTCTGGTGATCTTAGCTGAGACCCCAGTGGACTGTGTGGGGGAAGTAGGAGGAAATGCATACGGCACATGATGTCTATGGTATGTTTAGCACTAAGTCTGCATTACATTCCCGGCCTCTCATATCCACAAATATTTAACACCCATTACATTCACCAGGGTAAAAAAATAATTGCCCAGAAGATGGATGAAAACATCCAAAATGTATTTTTAAAAAGCAAGGTTGACCGACTCTAGCTACCCCACCCTCCAGAAATTAAGGAGCTGGGAATCATCAAGAGACCCCCATTACTACTCGTTAAACAAGATGAGATTCTTGAGCATCTTTCAACTTCACAGCAATTTGCTGGGGATTGAAAAAATTAACAAGTGATGAAGTCAGACTTGTGGGGAAATGCACTGGTATGTATGTCAATAAACTGGCCTCAGGCTTGAGTCTTTGAACTAAAATCATTGCGTGGGTGTCTTTGACCACGACAGACTTGATTTATTTTTTTTTAAAAAGCTTGGAAACGGTCGCTTCCCTTTAACCCTTGCTTTTCGGTTCACTCTCAAACACTCCAGTGCAACGGAGGGCTGAAAAACACTCAGAGGACCTGATTCTGGTCTCCCACTGGTGTAACTACACAGGCAGGATCAGAATCAGACCCTCCATTTCTAGTCTGGCCACGAGGTTTCAACCTTTCACTTGCAGGTGACAAGTTTACTGCAGTGGCTGAGTATTTATCAAGAACTGGAGCCAGGAGCATATCTAGCAGAAAGGAGGGGAGGGCAGACAATAGCAGAACATCTGGGAGGCAGCAACAGGAGGACACAAGAACATGTAAGGGGGGCTGGAGAGAGCCAGAGAAGACGGAAGGAGAGATCCATGCCTGCAGACGCCCCTGGAAGGAAAATGAATAAAGGTAAGAAATAAGGTAAGATCATGAGGCCAGGCATGGTGGTAGCATCTGAGGAGCTGAGCAACAGGTAAGTTACCAATATCACTTACAGGCCTGTGAAAGGGTTAAATACTGTAGCCCGCAAAATGTTCACCAGCCTATCCAGAGTGCTGGATGGCAAGTCCTTATTTAGTAAGAGCGATGAAAGAAAGATTCAGCCAGAGACTAGAATATTTCTAAAAGCATAAATGTCCTTTGGGAACAGCCCACATGCCTCTGGCACGGCAAGCAACCATCACTCCCTGCAGCGGTGTCCATCAAAGCAGATGATTAAACCTACATCAATCATTTGGTGTAAACAGAGAGTCAGGGGACTAGGACATCATGTCATGAGCAATGGCAACACATCTCTCTGCTTTGCTTTAACACTCATCTGGCAGTAAGTATCCCAGCCACGCACCCCAGCCATGTTCTCTTAATGAGTTTGGGGCTGTGAACGCGTCACACGTCTAGAGATTGCCTGTGTTGAATTAGAGGCCAATGATAGGGTCAAGCGGCCTGGCCCTAAAAATAAACACCCAGACTTAGATGGATTGATGCTCCCAGGTGGCTGTTCTCTGTTTAGCTGCTTTTTGTTTATCTGAAACCCAGTTGCTGATATCTGCAGACAGCTTCATCCAGGAGCAAGCTCAGCACACAAGCACGTGGACAGGTAGAAACGACCACATAAAAGAGCGAAGGAATACAGCCTCAGAGCACTGATCATGGCAGATCTGAGATAACAGCTCACTCCCACGTGGTTACCACAGAACAGGATGCTGTTAACACAGCCGTACCATGCACACAGTTTGACTGAACTGCCACGCTACCGCTGAGGAAAAAAGGCTTTATAAGTGATCTGGACTTCCTATGGGTGAAACTCCCGCTGATGCCTATACACTCACACAGGCCCAGGGAGAATTTCTTCCTGAAACAGGAAAGGGTCTTTAACACTTGGGCCCCAAGTGTCCCATCCCCTCTTCCAGACTCGCTCTCTTTGCCCGACCTGCCTTTGCCAATTCACCAGTCACCTGCTCTGGTCCCCATGCACCATCCTGTCATTGATTGTACTCCAGCTGTGCAATGTCATGCTCAATATAACCTACTGGGGGCCAAATTCATAGATTCATAGACTCATAGACTTTAAGGTCAGAAGGGATCATTATGATCACCTAGTCTGACCTCCTGCACAACGCAGGCCACAGAATCTCACCCACCCACTCCTGTTACAAACCCCTAACCTATGTCTGAGTTATTGAAGTCCTCAAATCGTGGTTTAAAGACCTCAAGGTGCAGAGAATCCTCCAGACTCGGCGTAAGCAGGGACAAGTGCCCTAAGATCAACGGGGCAGTGCCTGCACACACCAGCTCGGAGTTTAGCCTCGAGTGTTTTGTAAACCCCAGGCACTCCCGGAAGCGGTGCCTCCACAGCACACAACAGCACTGAGACAACACATAGGGGCAGGGGCATTGTTTTTTACTCCACCTCTTCCTTCACCACAACACGCAATTTGTATTAAATATTTTAAATATATTAATTTTTAAAAAGTATTAATAAAAAGCGACCGAAGGACACAGACGACAGACTGAAAGAGGAAGTCTTCCGATTGCAAAGGGAGAGTGTGTGGGGGGGTCTTCTGGTGATGCACAGCTGGCTGGAGTATCCTGGATTCTTGCAAATTTGGAAGGGGATGAGTAGAAAAAATATACTTAATTTTATCTTCCTGGGTTGGGAGATTAAGAGGAGGATACTGTGAAGTTTTAAATATTTTTGGTAATCCCCCTCCCCCTTCTTCCAATTTCCAATTGCTTTTAGTCTTTAAGCAGATTTTCTGGTTTGGGGTAGCCAAAGAGTACAAAATCAGCCTCGTAAAGTTTGTAGAGCTGCTGCCTCCAGGCCAGAGGGATTTTGGCAAACCAGTCCTCCTCCCAGCTGCTGGCAGTCCTGTTCCGGTAGCTGGGGGGGAAGTGGAGGAGCCTGTCCACCTTGAGAAGCTGCAGCAGATGAGCCGCGTCTTCGTTGAGGGTCTCCAGCTTCCCAACAAAGTCATAGTCTATCTGGCACGGGTGGCACAAGCGGTAAACCTGCCTCCAGTGCTCATTGAAAGGGGCCATCTTCTCTGTCCGGGGGTCCAGTAAGTACTGGATGAAGTCAGGGAAGGAGACTTTGAGGCCCGCCCTGAAGGCCTCGCTAACAGAGGTGGGGAGGTTGGTGTGGTTGGAGTAGAGCTTCAGCATGGGTATGGCAAAGCGCCGGTAGAACTCCTCATTCTCCAGCTCAAACTTGCTGCGGAAGGCAGAGATGAGCCGCACGAAGGGATCGCGTACAAAGAGGAACTTGGTGTATTTCTTCAGCTTGATCTTCATGAGGTGGCGGGAGAACTTCCCATAGCGGCGCCAGAACTTGTTGAAAGTCAGGTGGGTGCTGGAGTTGTGGACGTGCTCTCGGGGAATGTCCAGAGGGTCCCGGTAGGGGACACCCTGATCCAGCAGGCTCTCACTCAGCACGATCATCACCCGCTTCCAGTTGGTGCAGGCCACCTTGGGGACATAGCAGTAGATGATACCATGGCGGTCGTCCACGATCAGGTGGTTCAGCTCATAGTTGGGGATGTCATCAAAGGAACGCTCCTTAGCGGGGAAGGCGAAGCTGGAATTGGCACAGAACTCCCGCAGCGTCCTCCGCCGTTCAGCCTGCAGCTTCTCCTGGTCCAGGCTCACTCTGGCAACACGGGTGGACCAGTCATAGCCTCTCACATTCTCCTCCAGATTGCCCAAGACAGGCCTGCTGGAGCCTTGAAGTGGGGCCTGCTCCATCTTTCTGTTCAAGGGACCATTCTGCCTCAGGCCAGAACTCAGTAGCTTCTCTAAAAACTCATCCATGTCCAACAAGTCTTCACGGTCTTCATCCTGAGCAGCGGTGGGCGGACTGCCCAGGGCATGAGGCCTGGAGAAGGACGTGTGCAGGTAGAAATGAGCTGTCCCCACGTTGTCCCAGTACACGATGATCAGCAGGATCATGAAGACGGAACCCAGCACCACCGAGAGGCGGAACAGCCGTGCTTTGGTCATCCTGGCTGTTGCTGGGGTGGTCTCTTTCTCCTGAGTTCACCTCAGCCTCACACAATGGTGCTTGGGATACCACATTGTGCTGCTGACAAGGAGCCTGGAAGGGTACAAAAACCAAAGTTAGTCAGTCTCCTGAGCACTCTGATGTAGAATGACCCTGCAGGGTAACAGCTTCCATGTGGCCGTACGTACTCCTCACCGTTAGGTTTTGTGTGACAGGTGCTGTATGAAACATCCTGTTCCCACCCAACTACACACAAACCACTGTCCCTCATGGGGTTAAATGCAGACCTTCCCCCTTGATGTGGCCCAGCATCAGACGTACAAGTCGACAGCATAACCAGTTGCTGCTGCCCCACTTACTGGGTTGCAGGCGGTTGGGGATCAGGAAGTGAAAGTAACCGGGTTCTTAGGCATGGTGCTGCATGCAGCCAGGTTAGTGCTCTGCCAAGAGAGGGCTCTGGCTACATTAGAGGATTGTAGGAGTCAAAGTCAGTTGTCATCTCCTGCAATTTTATCATGAGTGTTGCAACAGTCGGTGTTTTTCTTAAGGACTCCAGCTCCGAGAGTCATGTGATTACCTGAGACTCTCCACTTCCATTACAAAAAAAATAAAAATAAGATTCCAGCCCTCATGAGAGAAGCTTGAAAACGTGAAGCCCGAAGTCTCAAAAAGCAGAAAAAGTAAAAATTAGCCAGAATTTATTTTTTTTTAAACTCATTTTTTAAACCAATATGATTCATGTCGGGGGGCCTGCCTCATGATTTTTGAATACTTGACGTTAGCAATCCCATAACGTGGTCTGACCTCCTTCATTCAGATGTCCCTAAAGCCACAATACTGTGTTGAAAATCGAGATTCTATCAGCTGAATGGGCATGAAGGGTGTCATTGCTGGGGACATCAGAGGTCAAAATTCACCTTCCTCTATGGACTGTGAGTTGGCCCAGTGCTATGCTTTATCTAATCTCCGTTTGAATGTATCCCACGGATGATAACTCAGTTACCTCTCTTGGCAGTTACTCCCTTGTCTATTTGCTTTTGCCACAAGGAGTTTTTCCTATGATTTAATCCAAACTTGCCTCTAATTTATAAAGGGACCTGGCCCCGATAAAAATCCTATTTAACATTCCTCAGGGTTTTACACTGGCTGTATAACTACTGAGATCATGCAGCTTCAGGGTTGCTCCAGCCAAGAGAAACCTTTCCTGCTTTTCTGGAATGTGTTGAGCAGGGAGGCCTCTTGTCTGGCCCAACATATTTTGCATTTCTTATAGCATCCAAGCCATATTAGCTAAGCCTCACACACCCCGTGGCAGGCGGAGCTATCCCAGTTACAGATAGAGAAATTGAAGCACAGAGGTTAAAATACTAGCCCAATGTCTGTCAACATAGATTGTGTCAGAGTACGGAACAGAACCCAGATTTCCTAACTTCCCCTCACTAGCTGCACACATGGTCCCAGAGGGAGGTTTGTGGAAGGGAAACAGCTGTATACCCCACTCCCAAGCACGGATGCATTTTTTCTAATCAGGGGATACATGCAAGGTGAGGGCTGGGGAGCCAAGCAAGCTGAATGCAGTGGCCTCAGCTCCTCCCAATTTAGCCAGACCAGCAGCGGGGAAAAAGCTTGAGAGCTCAGGACTGCCCCACAAGCAAAGCCTGTCCGGTGGCTTAATGGAAGGTAGGAGGGAGCAAGGAACAGACAGCATGGCCCAGTGGACAGGACACTGGATTGGGACTCAGGTTCTCCATGGTCTATTCCTACCTCTGCCACTGATCCGCTGTGTGACCCTGAGCGGTCACTTCACCTCCCTGGGCCTCTGTTCCCACTCCCATCAACTTTCTGTCTGCTTTGACTATAGAATCATTACAGCAGGAGCTCTCTCTTATAATGGATTTGTGCAGTGCCTAGCACAAATGGGCCCAATCTCACTAGCGGCCTCTAGAAACTATTGTAATACAATGATCAATAATAATACACAAAAGGGGAGAGAGACACTGAGTTGCCTTTTTGCACCTCACTCGGCATGGATGGGGAAACTGGCTAGCTCTGTTTATTGTCAATTCCACGTCTTAGTCGTGATGCAGGAGCTGGATTCTGCAGCATTCAGCTCTCACAAAATCCAAACTGTTTGCACTGAAACCAATGTATTTATTTACTTTTAAGTTTCATGATTTCCCCCCTCCCCCTAAAATTCTATTTATTTTCTGTAAACAAAACCGAGGTTTTGGGGATTAGTGTCATTCGAAGGTCATCGCTCCTGATCTTCACCCCCGATCAACTGCAAATAAGTCTTCTCCTTGCCCTCTTGCAGTATATCGAGACTATTCGGCCACTCAGTCTGCTCCTTAAAGGACCTAAGAAGCATCTTAGACAGTGCTCCTTTCATGAAGGTCAACTCAAACTAGTGAGGGCAGGACAACAGTTCAAACAACTGAGCTGGGACTAAGTTGGTGACATCTGGAAGTTCAATTCATAAACCCCAAGCAATTAGTATTATTCTTTGAATAGCTGTAGTACCTAGGAGCCGTAGTCATGGACAAGGAGCCCGTGGTAGTAGGTGCTGCACAAACACTGACCAAAATAGATGATCCCTGCCCCAAAGAGCTTACAAGTAGCGGTAACACTCTGAGCATTTGTGCACAAGTTAACTTCCTGCAAAACACATGTGACGCGTCCCCCTCATTGATATTAATAGCACTACATGCACATGTACCAAGAAAACAATTCTGAGCAGAGTCATGTTTGCAGCCAGCAGGATAGCAATGCAGCTTGCTTGGCTCAGCAGCCAAGGGAAAAATGGGCTTGCAGTTAAAGCAGAAGGTCAGGAGATCCAGAGTCTATTCCCAGCTCCCTATGGGAGCTTGGGCCAGTCACTTGCAGCCAAATTTTCAAAAGTGGCCTCTGATTTTAGAAGCTCAACTCAAGACACCTTGAGCATGCTCAGCGCCCACTGACTTCCAATGGGCTCTGTATGCACTCAACATTTGTGGAAACCGGCCTCTTGTTGGGCTCCCAAAAACTGACCTATCCAAAACAAGTGACCACTTTTGAAAATGTTGGTCTTGGCCTCCCTGTCTCAGTTTCCCCATCTGTAAAATAGGTACAATGTAGGTGAGTAGTATGACAGGGTAATTATGCTGTTTAGTTCATTAATCTTTGTAAAGCCCTTTGAGATCATTGGATGGATGGCAGCCAGGGGCCAGGGAAGTGCAACGCATTAGAGTGGTTAGAAAGTTCCCAGTATTTTGAGAGAAAGAATCATTTTTCTTTTTTAAAACCTCTCTCTCAGACAAGATGTTACTTAGGAAGGTGAATAAAAAGGTGTTAACTGCACAATCTCACTCCCGAGGAGCGTTAAGGCTATCAACAGAGAAAAGCACCAATTAAAAAAACAAAACCCCTAAAACACAAAAGCAGCCCTTTCTGCTGACATCCCCATTCTGTTTAACAGACTCAAAAGAAACCATATCCACATCAGTTATGAAAACAAAACCATTTGTGCACATTAAGTAGCTCTGAAAGGAACCTTTTCAAAACCAGTGCTGGGTTTCTTTCCTCCCAAAATGCTGAGGCTGTTTGCCAGCCAGTTCACATACACACACAGCCTCTCAGGGCAGCAACAATTCCACGTTGTAAAGGGAGAGAAATTAAAAATAAAGCGCATCGGCCAAATCCGAGCAGCACCTGGCAACAGTACATTTGATTTAAAATACAACATCTGAAGCGTATTGGGATTCATGACTAGGAGAGGGTTCTGCACCCCACCCAATGGGCACGGAGACTGAGATTGGTTAGACAAACTGTGAAATCATCGGTAGTGAATTTTCTCTACATATGGGAATTTTGTAGAGAAGGGAAGAATCTAAACAAGTCAAGAGCAATCGTGGGATTGTTGACATGCAAAGTTAGCATGGGGTCAGCATCTGCTTTGAGACACTGCTCTCCATCCAGATGAATCAGGACAAACAAAAACAGCAACCAGACCCCTCCCTGGTTTGTAAACTAAACAAAAATGGCGCAGAGGGAAAACTCCACAACAAAGTCCAATATCACAGCTCTGGGTACATGTGCCCTGGAGATAAGCACACTTGCCTTTTTCCCACGTGCAAGCCAAAGCATCATAGAATCATAGAACTGGAAGGGACCTTGTGGGGTCATCTAGTCCAGGCCCCTGCACTCATGGCAGGGCTAAATATTATCTAGTCCATCCCTGACAGGTGTTTGTCTAACCTGCTCTTAAAAATCTCCAATGATGGAGACTCCACAACTTCCCTAGACAATTTATTCCAGTGCTTAACCATCCTGACTGTTAGGAAGTTTTTCCTAATGTCCAACCTAAACCTTCCTTGCTACAATTTAAGCCATTGCTTCTTGTCCTTTCCTCAGAGATTAAGAAAAACAATTTTTCTTCCTCCTCCTTGTAACAACCTTTTACATACTTGAAAACTTATCATGTCCCCTCCCAGTCTTCTCTTCTCCAAACTAAACAAACCCAATTTTTTCAATCTTCCCTCATAGGTCATGTTTTCTGAACCTTTAATAATTTTTGTCGCTCTTTTCTGGACTCTCTCCAGTTTGTCCACATCCTTCCTGAAATATGGTGCCCGGAACTGGACACAATACTCCAAATGAGGCCTAATCAGCACGGAGTAGAGCGGAAGAATTACTTCTCATGTCTTGTTTACAACACTCCTGCTAATACATCCTAGAATGATGTTTACTTTTTTTTGCAACAGCGTTGCACTGTTGACTCATATTTAGCTTGTGATCCACTATGACCTCCAGTTCCGCAGTACTCCTTCCTAGGCAGTGATTTCACATTTTGTATATGTGCAACTGATTGTTCCTTCCTAAATGGAGTACTTTACATTTGTCCTTATTGAATTTCATCCTGTTTACTTCAGACCATTTCTGCAGTTTGTCCAGATCATTTTGAATTATAATCATATCCTCCAAAACACTTGCAACCTCGCCCAGCTTGGTATCGTCCACAAACTTTATAAGTGTACTCTGTATGCCATTATCTAAATCATTGATGACGATACTGAACAGAACCAGACCCAGAACTGATCCCTGCGGGACCCCAGTCGTTATGCCCTTCCAGCATGACTGTGAACACTGAAAACTACTCTCTGGGAACGGTTTTCCAACCAGTTTTGCACCCACCTTATAGTAGCTCCATCTAGGTTGCATTTCCCTAGTTTGTTTATGGGACGGTCATGCGAGACAGTCAGGGCCGGCTCCAGGGTTTTGGCCGCCCCAAGCAGCAAAAAAAAAAGAAAGCCGCGATCGCGATCTGCGGCGGCAATTCGGCAGGAGGTCCTTTGCTCCCAGCGGGAGTGAGGGACCGTCCACCGAATTGCCGCCGAATACCTGGACGTGCCGCCCCTCTCTGGAGCGGCCGCCCCAAGCACCTGCTTGCCAGGCTGGTGCCTGGAGCCAGCCCTGGAGACAGTATCAAAAGCTTTACTAAAGTCAAGTTATACCACGTCTACAACTCCCCCGCCCCCATCCACAAGGCTTGTTATCCTGTCAAAGGAAGCTATCAGGTTGGTTTGACGTGATTTGTTTTTGACAAATCCATGATGACTTACTTATCACCTTATTATCTTCTAGATGTTTGCAAACTGATTGCTTAATTATTTGCTCCATTATCTTTCCAGGTACAGAAGTTAAGCTGACTGGTCTGTAATTCCCTGGGTTGTCCTTATTTCCCTTTTTTATAGATGGGCACTATATTTGCACCCTTTTCCAGTCTTCTGGAATCTCTCCCGTCTTCCATGACTTTTCAAAGATAATCGCTAATGGGTCAGATATCTCCTCAGTCAGCTCCTTGAGTATTCTAGGATGTATTTCATCAGGCCCTGCTGACTTGAAGACATCTAATTTGTCCAAGTAATTTTTAACTTGTTCTTTTCCTGTTTTAGCCTCTTCTGATCCTACCTCATTTTCACTGGTATTCAGTATGTTAGATGTCCAATCACCACCAACCTTCTTGGTGAAAACTGAAACAAAAAGTCATTAAGCACCTCTGCCATTTCCACATTTTCTGTTATTATTCTCCCCCCCGCCCAATTGAGTAACGGGTCTACCCTGTCCATGGTCTTCCTCTTGCTTCTAATGTATTTGTAGAGTGTTTTCTTGATACCCTTAATGTCTCTAGCTTGTTTGATCTCATTTTGTGCCTTGATCTTTCTAATTTTGTCCCTAAATACTTATTATTTGTTTATATTCATCCTTTGTAATTTGACCTAGTTTCCACATTTTGTAGGACTCTCTTGATTTTTAGATCATTGATCAACTCGGGTTTGTACCCCCACAAATGCATAGCAATGCAGACAAGCTCTCTTGCAGCACAGCCGCACCAATGGCAGACTGTGGCTGTAAAGCGAGATGATCCATCCCCAATGGGAATCCTCTGCCTAGTGACAGAGATGGGGCTGAACTGAAATCCCCAGGTCGGAACATCCCTAAGCTGTGGGGAAGTTCAGATCCAGGTTCAAATGGGCCTCCCCCTTCTCTAAGGGGCCAAACTAGCCAGCCAAACACCCACAAACTCACCCCTGCTCTCTGAACACTGCCATAATCATCCCAATTAGCATTTCGACAGCACTCCACGCAGGGCTCTCAAAGTGCTTCTCAAGCTTTAACTAGACCCTCTCTGGGAAGACCATTTCAAAGCCAGGAAACAGTCTGGATTTTCAGAGATGCGAAGAACCCATGCTCTCACTGACTTCAAGTGGGGTGGTAGTGCCCAGCACCTCTGAAGTACACACAGGCTAAGGCAGCACAGTGGATCAGTGACAGAATGGGATTAGAACGCAGGAATCCCATTACCTAGCCCCTGGATCTACCCACTAGGTTACCCCATTAGGACTAGGCTAAATACTTGCTAATAAACAGAAGAGCAGTGAAAGATTAGGACTTTGTATCAGCGTTTTAGCTCAGTTTGTCCGAAAACACTTAAAATGCACCATTTAGGGATTTTTTTTTTTAATGCATTTGCTTGCACTGATGAGGTATGAAAAAGCCAACGACCAGGAGTGGCTGGTGATCTAACTATCGCTTTGCACTGCAGCACCAAGCATTGAGATATGGATCTTGGACTCAGCCTCTCATTCTGTAAGTCAGCAGGGGTTGGAAGAGGATAGAATACATGCCATTCTGAAGAGTAAGAAGGCAAGTATTACACAGCAATAATTCTCTAGGCGAGGTCAGTGAAGATGAGGACTGACTGGATCCAAGAGTTGCCTAGGAAGATGCAAAGGGGGCTAAAGGAGGGGTAAACTGTAATGTGTTTGTAGGCAGGGCTGCTGGAATTAGGGGTGCTGGACGCACGGCAGCACGCCCTGGCTTGAAGTGGTTTCCATCATATACAGGGTTTACAGTTTGGTTCAATGGCTCTCAGCACCCCCACTATACAAATTGTTCCAACGCCACTACATGGATGTGTGCGTGTTTATATGCCAATACTTAGGCTCGCAGTCTCAGCCCATTCCTGGAAGATTTGGAATGCTGCTGCTTAGCAAAATGCTTTTTTGTTGTTTGTCTGTACCTGTCGGCCTGTCTTGTCGGTAAGACTGTGAATTCTTTGCAGCAGGGACTGTTTTCTATTCTGAGTATGTACAGTGCCCAGAATAGTGCGTTCCCCCAATCCTGGCTGGAGGCATTAGACGCTACCGGGATGCAATTAAATAATAATAATAATGTTTCAAAGAGAATCATTCACTTGCAAACTCTACCCTCCATAACATGGTGCAACCACAGCAGCCTGCCAGCACTGCTGCGAAATCTCCCACCCCAGGGCGCCCTCTCTCAAGTAACGGAAGTGTTAGCCTTACCAAAACGCAGTGTGTAGCACGGTAACAAACAGTCGCAGCCCTCTGGATCATTGGAAGGATGTTCATTTTGAAAGCCACTGAAATCATGCAGCTTTACCCAGCCCACCCCAAAGGCTCAAGCCTGCTTTCCAGGGGACAGCACACCATCTGCCAGAGCACAGATTGATTTTCCAAGATACAGAGCAATGATCAGCGGAGGATCAAACCAAATCCTCTCCTGTTAACTCGGGCAGTGCCATATTCACTGATGGGATTTCTATCAGAGACCCATAATGGGACTTAGTTAAACTAAGCCAACTAATGCCGAGGGAAAAAAAAAACACATTCTGTCAATTATCAGGGGGTAGCCGTGTTAGTCTGTATCTACAAAAACAACAAGGAGTCTGGTGGCACCTTAAAGACTAACAGTTTTATTTGGGCATAAGCTTTCGTGAGTAAAAACCTCACTTCATCCAAAGAAGTGAGGTTTTTACTCACAAAAGCTTATGCCCAAATAAATCTGTTAGTCTTTAAGGTGCCACCAGACTCCTTGTTGATTCTGTCATTTGTTATTTTCTCTCTTTTTCAGTGGCAGTGTGATTTTAGTACAAATAAAAGATGCCAGGCTGAAAGCATTGGAGACTAAAGGTCTCTCTCCACACACACACAGAGACAGAGAGAGAGAGAGAACAGGGCTCTGAGACAGGTGCCTGAGCCATAACCTGAAAAGACAACCTCTACAGGTGAGTAGGGAGTTCACACTATATGGCCCATGCAGCCCTTGGTCTCAAAGCTGAGAATGCCAGCAAGAATACCCTTCAATGCCAATTAAGGTGGTGGTATTTGTGATGTGGATGCCTGCCAAGTGGGAACCGGGCTGAGCACCAAACTCATTTCATACAGGCCAGTTAACAGCCACCGGATGGTAATAACTTTTAGCTACTACTGACCTGGCCTGGATTGGAACCAGTGACTGGCTCTCCCTCTCATTAGTAAGCACGGCTATTTATCTCAGGTGACAACAGTCACAGATGTCACAGTAATCACCAGAGACAGCGGCTCCTAACCTCTGGCATAGAGCCGGGGTGTTTATCATAGGGGTCAGTGGCCACTGACTCCAGTGGTTATTATTGCAATGGATTCCACGACTCCCTCTTCCCCACTCCTAGGACTGCTGGCTACACTTTCCCCTCCAGAGAAGCTGAAGATGCAGACCAGGCCCTCATCAATGGGGCTTAAGAGCTGTTGCTATGACCCATTTTCTTCTGTTCCTGGTCCTTTAACATTTTTTTTTGGCGGGGGGAAGGGGTTTGCATGATATAACAGGACATGAGACTTTAGAAAAATTGTAGCTTGCATTTTTTGCCAAGACTTACCACATTTTCCCCCACTGACTGCCAGGGAACTCTACTGTCCGTCACCTGAGCCATCCAGCCCCCTGACTTATAAATCACCAAACCTCCAGTGGGATATGTTTAGTCAAGCACATTTCAGGTTTTTATTTCAATATATGGTGTAAAACGTTTGAGACCAACTCAGTTCTGGTGATCTGCTTTCTCCAAGAGGGGAAACTCAGCAGATTCTGACATCAGAGTCAGACCAGGACTGTGCTGACTTAACCAAAACCAAGAAAGAATTTTGCTTATTTTCCCAACATTCAAAATAAACTGCTTCTCCCGCACGCTGCAAAAATGTAAAGGCTTGTCTAGACAAGGCAAATTTGCATCAGTGTAACTACATAGTGTCGTCACACTAATACAAACCCCTAGTGCAGACACAAATCGGGCTTACGCTAGTGCAGCGGTTCTCAAACTGTGGATTGGGACCTCAACCCTGTTTTAATGGGGTCGCCAGGGCTGGCTTAGACTTGTTGGGGCCAGGAGCCAAAGCCCGAGTCCCACTGTCTGGGGCCGAAGCCGGAGGGCTTCAGCCTTGGGCAGTGGGGCTGAGGTTACAGGCCCCCTGTCTGTGGCTGAAGCCCTTGGCTTCAGCTTTTGCTCCTCCCTCTCCCCCCCAGGGCAGTGGGGCTTTGCCCCTCTCCCCCCCAGGGTAGCAGGGATTGGGTGGGCTCAGGCTTCGGTCCCAACTCCTGGGGTCGTGTAGTAAGTTTTTTTGCTATTGCATCTTAGCACAGTGTGGGCTATATACCTGGGGGGGTTGCAGAAGGCTGCAATTCATATTGTCTGAGTTTACACTAGAAACCCCTTTTCTAAGGCCAACTGTCAAGTGTTTATAGATTTAGTATTTATAATTTACAGCTGTGATATTTTACTCTGTACTGAAATTTTGCCTCTTGGGTTTCAGTGCAATTAATAAATTGCTTTATAGCTTAGTAGCTTTATAGCTTAGTAGTTGAGCGGGTTAGCAAAGGGCAAGTTCTGATGGCAACACTAGCTTGCAGCAGCCCACCTGTTTATCAAACAAAGATTTCCCAGGAAAATGGTAATTTACCATTTTTCTTTCTGTCATATCTGATCAAAGTCTGCTGTTGTCTGGTCGTTAGAGCCCAGAAGAGGGGGCACAGACCTCAGGCTATTTAATATCCCGTCCCAACTCAAGAGTGAAAGCTTTTTAAAATGTCAAATGGGCTATTTTAAAATTATAGCCCTAAGAGTCAGAGAGAAAAAGAAAAGCATAAAAACACCAGAGTGGGGATTTCCCCATCCATTCATCACACCACAAACCCGTGAAGACCAATTAGGGACTGCCAGTTTCCAAAGCCCTGGAAATGACCTGGGCTAATATAGGAAACACACGACTGGGTTACAAAACCCATTACACAATGTATTGAAACAAACATGTTATTTGGCTGCACTTGAAAGTGCAGAGTTCCAACACATCCCAGCCAGCCAGGGCTAGAGCTATGGAGGAAGATGACTGCATCACTCAAGTATCCTCTAGGACAGTGGTTCTCAAACTTTTTTTTCCATGGACCACTTGAAAATTGCTGAGGGTCTCAGCAGACCACCTAATGATCTTTCCGAATGTGGTTTGTACCATTAGCTAACTCTTGTAAAGCGCTTTGGATAAAAGCGCTATATAAAAAAGCCCTTAATAATAAACTTTTTTTGTTCTACAAATAAAAGCACACAACTCATATTTTGTCAAGTATCAGAGGGGTAGCCGTGTTAGTCTGAATCTATAAAAAGCAACAGAGGGTCCTGTGGCACCTTTAAGACTAACAGAAGTATTGGGAGCATAAGCTTTCGTGGGTAAGAACCTCACTTCTTCTTCTTGCATCTGAAGAAGTGAGGTTCTTACCCACGAAAGCTTATGCTCCCAATACTTCTGTTAGTCTTAAAGGTGCCACAGGACTCTCTGTTGCTTTTAACTCATATTTTAATATCAGTAGTCTTACCCTTCTAATGCGATGGATGTGCTGTCTCTACCCTGCCACAGCAGCCCCCAAGCTGGGGCTGGGAAGGAGGGGGGTCTCTCCCTCTCTCCTCCACCACAGCAGCCCCGAGCTGGGACTGGGATAGAGGGGGGTCTCTCCCTCTCCGCAACAGCCCCCAAGCTGGGACTGAGATGGAGGAGGGTCTCTCCCTCTCTCCCCGGCAGCCCCGGCTGGGAAGGAGGGCCGTCTCTCCCCAGCAGCCGCAGTCCTGGAGCTGGGGAAAGTTGCCATTTTCTCTCGCCGCTGCAGCCCTGCACGTCCCAAATGCCCCCCACGCCCTTTTCTCACCCCACTGCCCCCTCCCACCTACCCCCTATTCCCCCCAAGGCCACCACCTCACCTTACCTGCACATCTTCTCCAGGGTCCAGGCCAAGCCTGCGTGGCTCCACTAATTAGGTGGGTGGCCCTTCATTCTCTCGTGTGCAGCTGCCCAGGCACGCACCTTAGAGGGAACTATCCGCGGACCACCTGAGAGGAGCTTGTGAACCACTGGTGGTCCGCAGACCACAGTTCGAGAACCTCACTCTAGGAATTAGCCACAGAAGAGAATTACAACTTCAAAAGGATTTACCAGCCCTTTTAGGCATAGCATACCTGCTGCTGATCCACTGATGAAGGGCTGGGCTACATAAGGGTCTCATCATCCAGGGCCTAGATGCATGAAAAGAAGATACATGACCTACTACAAATGGCAGTTGATACAGATTATCTTTTATCACATTTCTGCTCCCTTCTAAATTTCCATGCTAAATCCATGCAGTTATTTAAAGACCTAATATTACAGATCTGATGTCCCAACTGTAGCCAGAACTTGCAAACGTCTCATTTCATCAGCCTGATATAGGGTAGTGAGGCACTGAGCTAACCCTTTGATGGTTGCAGTATAAATACAGAGTCTCTCTACACCGGTTTGGAACCAGAGTAACTTCACTGGCTTCAGCTGGGTCACTTGATTTACAGCAGTCTAATGAGTGGCGAATCAAGCCCAAAGATTAGATGGGGCTAGAATAAGGGCCATAGATTCCCACATCATAAGACTAGGGACTTTCCCATCAAGGGCAAAACATAAAACTCAGTCTCCACGTAGGCACTTCTATTCCTCCCCAGCTATTAGTCTGCAATCTCGCTTCTATTTCTAGCTTCCACTGATTTCCGTTCAGATCCAAGCAAAGAAGGAAAAAGGCAAACGACCGAATACACACGAAGGGGTGGGGAATATAGCAGGTCCAAAGTGATGAAGTACAGCTGGACTACATAAAGGGGAAATCACCCACCTCACGCCCATATCTGTATCAAACAAAGTCCAGTCACAAGTGTAAAAGTTGCTTTAATGCCACCAAGTTCCAATATCTGGGTTTGACAGAGATCAACAGAGACACCCCCTGGTCCCCATTCCTGACAGTCAGCCGCTTCCAGCACCCTTGATATCCACAGCACTATCTCCCTCCCAACTCTCTGTCAGGTAATATCAGGATCCCTGTCTGGACCCAGGCTCCGATGCTGCCCAGAGCCCCCTGGAACCATGGCCAGCAGCCTTCCTAGCCTATTCTGGGGCACCCTGGGCTACGCAGAGCCCTCTAAAAGCCTCACCCACAGCACCTGGCTTTCTGCCTTGAGTGCAGCTACAGGCACAAGTCACCCCCGCGCTGCCATCCCTCTGCACATACGCGGGCCACCAAGATCAAGGACAGGAAGCTGGACAGCTGGAGGAGGAACTGAACTGGTGCGTCTGAGCTTCCCCGTTAGTATTCACATTAACAAAACCGACCCAGCATTAAATCCATGGAAAGAAACTTGGGGTCGGCAGCACCCATGGCCAGCTGTGCCTAGAGGGGAGGGTCAGGTGCGCTGCACCCCAGGGGTAGCAGGAAGCCAGCCTGTGCCCTGGTGGAAGGGACAAACCACATACTGTTGGCCAACTGTGCCCGGAAGGGAGGGGCCGTTGCACCCCAGGGATGGAGGGGGAACCAGCACCACTGGCCAGCTGTGCCTGGAAAGGAGGGGCCGTTGCACCCCAGGGATGGAGGGGGAACCAGCACCGCTGGCCAGCTGTGCCCGGAAGGGAGGCGCTGCACCCCGGGGATGGAGGAGGGAACCCAGCACCGCTGGCCAACTGTGCCCGGAAGGGAGGCGCTGCACCCCGGGGATGGAGGAGGGAACCCAGCACCGCTGGCCAGCTGTGCCCGGAAGGGAGGCGCTGCACCCCGGGGATGGAGAAGGAACCCAGCACCGCTGGCCAGCTGTGCCCGTAGGGGAGGGGCCGTTGCACCCCAGGGATGGAGGGGGAACCAGCACCGCTGGCCAGCTGTGCCCGGAAGGGAGGCGCTGCACCCCGGGGATGGAGGAGGGAACCCAGCACCGCTGGCCAGCTGTGCCCGGAAGGGAGGCGCTGCACCCCGGGGATGGAGGAGGAACCCAGCACCGCTGGCCAACTGTGCCCGTAGGGGAGGGGCCGTTGCACCCCGGGGATGGAGGGGGAACCCAGCACCGCTGGCCAGCTGTGCCCGTAGGGGAGGGGCCGTTGCACCCCGGGGATGGAGGGGGAACCCAGCACCGCTGGCCAGCTGTGCCCGGAGGGAGCGGGACGCTGCGGAGCCCTCGCACCCTGGCTAGGGGGGTCACGGCTCCATCCCAGCGCCCGGCCGGAGCCCCCACCCCCAGGTCCCGCTCTCACCTCCGCCCGGAGCCGCTCGGCTATCGGAGCCTCCAGCGGCGGCGGCAGCCCCGACTCCTCCCCCTGAGCCGCCGCCTCTCGCGAGAAGCCGGCCGGGGGGGTCCGGCCGGGGGGGGCCGCAGCGCAGGCGCCGCTCGGTCCAGCCGCGGGCGCCCTGCGGGCCTGTCCCTCCCCCCGCCCCGCGCCGGGCGCTCGGCTCCCCGCGGAGACCCGGCCCCTGGCTCGCTGGAGCCGTTGCACTGCGGGGCTGGAGCGGAGCCCGGGCGCGCAGATCCTGCTTGGCTCCCCCCGCCGGGGCCAGGACCCCCGAGCGAGGTTCGGCCCCAGCCCCCCGTCCCCGATCCGGGGTACGGAATGGCGGGTAAAAGTCAGGGCACGCCGCAGGGGGGAACTCTTCCAGGGCATCCGCGTTGGAAGCGTTTCCACACATGGGAATTCTCCGGGCCCAGCTCGGTTCAAATTCTGCACGAGTTGGATGGAAGTTGCAAGAGTTGCTACGCCCCCTTCTCCCACGATAGCGGCACTCCTTGCATGGGACCATGGGGATCCAATCCACGGGAAACAACGCGGTCTAACGATGGCGGGGGCGAGGGAGAACTGGCTTCTATTCTCCACTCTGCCACTGACCTGCTGTTCATCCGTGGTCAAGCTGTTTAACTTCCATGCCTCGGTTTCCCTATTTGTAAGATCTGGGCAGTACCAGCCTCTGTAAAGCACCTCGAGGCTCATGTGAAAGGCATGATATAAATGCAGAGTATGGATCCAGGCAGAAGGGCCCACAGTATTTGGAGTTCATCCATCCAGGCTGAACGGCCTCTCTGTTCAGTCTCATTCACTGTGTGATCTATTCATATCGCCTTAAAGCAACTCTCCGCCAAGTCCCTCACCCCTTCATTGCCTACTGGGACAGCTCTGCTCCCTTCTCTGGGATTTTTCCATGTCTCTTTCAGGGTGCAAATACTTCCTAACGGAACTAAATTGTTTATCCCTGTGGGTGGCTCTCTCTCACATATGCATTTGAATCCTAATAGCAAACAAAACTTCCCCCTCTTCACTGGACTGAAGTCAGCAAGAGAGTTTGTATGTAGCATCTGAGCTGAAGGGCTGCCAGTCAAGCAGCAAGGGCAAGCCTACAAAAATGCTATACAGCTTCCCCTCTGTAAACCAGGCCAGAGACTGAGGGATTATAGTTGGCATCAGATTAGAAGGCAGTTTCCATGAATATGATCTGTTGCTTGTGGCTCAGGTGCCAATAGCAACAGGTACTCAAAATAATTTGTGGGAAATGGGAAGCCAAGGATTGCTCATATTCTCCTCTCAAGCAGAGGAAGCTAGACGAATATGGGTATAACAATTACAAAAAGAATCTTAGCTCTCTTAAAAGATTTATGGGAAACCTGCTGCACGGTAAAACTATATTAACCAGTTACTGGTAGTAGGAAAACTTGTTAGTAGTTATATTAACCTAAAAATCGTTATTGAATTGATTACTGATTTTGTAACCATCTTGAAATAGAAAAAATACTTTAGGCAAGTTTATTTTGTGCAAGTATTTAGTTTTGTGTGGATTGTGGAATGCCAGGTGCCTAGAGATGAACTGACAGAAAAGACTGGTCGTGCAGCAGGGCCTGTTTCTGTTGCAGGCTGGTGCTTTGGTTCTGTGCTTTGGGGGAGAGGCCACTTAGAAGTGACCTACTCTGAGGTAGGCATCTCAGTTGTGCAAATTTGCATGGTGAGACCTGTGATCTCTGCCTGCTGCACCTCCTGTGAAGATGAAGGCAGCTACAAGCTATCCCGTTTGTGCAAATTCGGTGCAGCCCTTGGGCTTCCAGCAAGTTGTCAATTATGTGAACCTTAGGTGGGCAAAGTTTGAGCTCCCCTAATTTAACACACCTAAAAGTTATCACATAAAAGGCCCAGAGGAGTTTAAATTCTTGTCTCTTTCCTCACACGTAAAAGGCAAGAACAGGAGAGTCCGTCATTCCAGCTCAGAGGCAATGTCCTTCATCTGAGTTCTGAACATTAGTGCCCTCTCTCTCCTATGATACAGACACTCAGCTTCAAGAGACTGGAGACCGACTCTTTGGAGTGCAGAGCAATAACACAGACTTACTGACTCCAAGTGTCTGAGGTCTTCTTTCTCAAATCTCTACATTCATATTTTTTTAACTTAAATGTAGGAAAATGATTAAAAAACATTGCATACAATGGCTCCGATTCATCTTCAGCTGTGTGGGGTTCCTGGAAAATTAGCATGAGGTTCCATTTGTTCCAAATGCGCAACCTCCAGTCTGAGTTATGTCCACAAACCAGTGTCTTAGTGTCAGGATTCAAAGTAGCAGCCTGTGAGGGGAATAGGATTTAGCTTCTGAACACTGTGACTTTTCAGAGTGAATCAGCCCAAAGGTATTTAGCAGAGATGTACACATTTGGAACATTCATGGTATTCCATCGCACTAAGTTTCTTGCTCCCATCTGGTTCACATGGTGTCCTGTAAATAGAAGACTGGCTCAAGGCCTGCTGGAATGGGTTTATTTTCACATGGTCTGGGCTTATTTTATCTAGGTGTGCTTTTTATTTCTTTGCAAGTTCTCCTGGCCCCTCTTGTCTACAATGTGACTCATCAGGCTTTCTGCAGTTTAACAGAGAACTCAAAGAGGAGTGTCCATCAGACCTCATTACATTATACTGAAATAGTGAATAATTCTTCATAATACATACTTTGCACTTGTATTGCATTCCATTCAAGGATCTCAAATCAAGCCTCCCAATCCAAGGTGAAGTAGTGGATTAATACTATCCCTAGTTGACAGATGTGGAAACAGAGGCCCAGAGTCGTTAAGTGACATGCCTAAGGTTGCATAGTAAATTAGTGGCAGAACTGGGGACAGTAACTAAGCATCCTGACTCCACTGTCCTGTGCTTTAGCTGCACAAAGACCCTTCATAATTTACATCCTGAATGAAACTGAATGAAGCCATAAAGATGACATTTCCTTACATGCTTGCACTGAATGCCAAGCAGGTGGCAAAGTGGGTGTGGAGAGAAGCTATTCATATTTGGGAAATAAAGGCAACATTTATTCAATGGAATGGCCACCCTGTGCCACTTTATTTGCAACGTGAAGAAAATAACAGGGCCAAGAAAGGAAAATGGTAAGTCTAGTATTGATTTACAAAATGCATGTCCCTCCAAGAAACCAGGGGGAGAACTGCTGGAAAGATGGGTTTGGTTTTTAAGAAGAAAAACACATTGCCTTTGTTCACCTCCAACCCAGCTCATAACAAAGTCTCTGCCAGCCACCAAACCTCTTTTTCAAGCTCCTGTCAGATCTGAAATGCTCTGCACGTGGCCAAGTGCTTAGAACGCCTCTGGCTGCTCCCACTGCCAAACATCTGCTCAGCTGAGCAGCATTCCAGATAGGCTTCACCTTTTCCAGCTCCAAGACAATGCGTATAAACCTCTGAGAAGAGGACAGGGGATACTTCAAAAGAGTCTGCAATTTTTTTTGATAATTAAATAGCCTCTCCCCCACCCCAATATGTGTGGGAGGTTTCCACAGAAAAGAGAGGATGTGCTGCATGCAGAATCCCAGATGGTGGACTCCATACTGCTGTCTCCTGGACTAAGAATGCTGTGGACAAATGGGGTTTCCTTTTCTTTTGAATGTTATTAACAGAAGAACCCGCAGTTCATCTTAAAGGAAACTAACAGCTGGAGCACAGTGCAAAAAAAAAAAAAACTGTAGAGAGGCTGTGGGGGAAGCACCAAAGCAGTGTGCACACCTCCCCTTCCGCTTCCCAGCCTCAGAGCATACTGCTTAAAATGCGTCTTAAGAAAAACCCTCCCTACTTTTTAGTACCCCTGTAGTCCTGGTCCCCCGGGAACAGATGGAATCTTGCTCTCCCTGATGATTTTATTTTGACCTCGGCAGGTTCTTGAAGCTTGTGATGGGTTGGTTCTTCGGCTGGTTGCTGGCACCATCTATGGGCCCTACACGCGAAGGAAGATTGAGATGTTTTTTATCATCATATTACAGGAGAAGTGTCTTGCCTCAGTGTTCCAGAGTAAAGGAAACACTAAGCCTTGAACCTCACTGACTGGCACAAGGCACTCTCAGCATTGGTCAGAGCTGGAAAGAGATACTGGTAGTTTTGGGGCCAGATGGAAAGCCAGCTTTTCATTCACTTCCTTAAGCATCTGAGATAATCTTAGTGCAATGCATTAAACAGCAGGAGCACATTCTCATATTACAGCAGTGCTTCCTACATGGATCAGACGGGGATTGTGAACACATCTGAAAATGTTCTCCTCTCCCCCCAAAGGAGTTAGTTTTGGCCAAAGGGGAGGAGGAATGTAACAGAGATGTTTGGAATGTTTTGAGTTATCTGCTGAAGCGTGTGGCTTAAAAGTTTGGCTGTAAGAGACATACCCACAGGATTGCTTTTCCAAGCAAGCAGCTTGTGTGGCACCTACAATGCATTCAGTTACGCCTACTACAGAGCAAGCGTCATAAGGAAGTATTTAATAGCGGAATATTGCTGTCTTCCATACTGACCTTTGACCCGCTTTTGTAGGACCTGGCCTCTGGTCTGACCTGCATTGCTCTGCTGAACGTTGCTTGGGGGAGTGTTGCTTATCTCCAGCACCTGTAATGGATTTTCTTCTTGATAGCAAGAGAGAGAGAGAGAGAGAGAGAACACAGCTTATGTAGCAAGCAATGACCATTCAGTATAGGATTCACTAATGGCCCAGCTGAAATAAGTGGAAGGGCTGCAAATGAAATGTTAACAGTATCTATCTTTGGGAAACAAACTTAAAAGGGAAAGAATTTAGCAGTGGTGGAAGGGACCAGGATGGGGATTGAGACTTTCAGAGTCTCCACAGGGATCTGAATGCCTGACTCCAGTTAGAATTTAATGGAAATTGGGCATCCAGTTCCCGGCCCTAACCAGCTTTGAAAATCCCACCCTGAAGTCCTCTGCGTTCAGCCACAGATCAGGTGTAGCAGTCTGAGCACAATGTGCCTCAAGCCTGACCTAGACTGGCTAGCCCTTGGGCTGTGAGATGGTTATACAACAGGCTTATTCAGTCTTTGGCCTCTGCTGAGGATGCCAAAATGGAGGCCAGAGAGTTCCAGTTGTGGACTCTGGTCTGCTGGGCACTGGTCAGAAACCAATAACTTCTTTCATATACGACACTGAACAGAAGTGAGATGATAACTTTTGGTCACTACAGTATGGGGACATATTTGAGCCAGCCACTTCCACAGGAAACGCTTCTGAAATCCCATTACTCATCAAGTCTACCTGAAACACAGTTTTTGTGCGTATGTATCAGGACCCTTAGATAAGTTCATTTTCAGCATAAACCTCTGCTGTGGTTTGTTTCTCAAAGACTAATCCACATGTTGCTGCCATACAGATGGAGTCACATCAGGAACCTGGGGTCCTACCTGTATGGTGACTGATGGGGAATTTGACCTTGGTGGCAGCAGGAGTGGCATGGGATAAGTTGCTCATGATCTTCAACGGCTGGAAGAGTTTAGCTCGGGGCAGCTGGTCCTCAGAAACATTGTCCATATTGTGGCTCGAGGGAGTCCGATGCTTTGCTTTCGAGATCTGAAAGACACCGTCAAGGATGCTGTTGACTTAAACCTCCCAATTCAGGAGGCTCTATTCTCTGACCGTGGGCCACATTATACCAAAACAGGTTCCCTCACTCCCTTGTCAGTCTCTTTGGCTCAGGCTGCCCTTTAGGAAGGGGATAGAAATGGTGTTGGGGATGTGCGACGTGTCAGCGTGAGTTATTCAAAACATTATCTGTGTTATAGCTCAGTGCTCCCTCCATCCTTGGACATAGCT
The DNA here is from genome assembly GCF_027887155.1 of Malaclemys terrapin pileata. Taxonomy (NCBI): domain Eukaryota; kingdom Metazoa; phylum Chordata; order Testudines; family Emydidae; genus Malaclemys; species Malaclemys terrapin. Next base: position 76,654,942 of record NC_071514.1, on the reverse strand, counting down.
TTATCCTCTGGCACTACTGTATGTGGCCTGTTTCCGCACCCACCTCTGTCTGCTGCTGCACCTATCCCCAATGGCTTCCTTTCACTACTGCCTCCAAAACCACCTCTGCTAAGTCCTCCACCTGGTCTCTACCTCCTAATCTACCCATCCCCCCTGAAGGAAACATACAAAGTGTCTACCTTTTGGGAGACTGGTTCAAGGGAACGAGATCTTTTCTTCCTGGCTTTCCTCTCAGCTGATTTCTCTTGTTCTCGATCCTTCTTCAGTTCTCTCTTGGCTGTGTAGTACAGCTGCTCCTTTCTCTGGGACTCCGCTGAGAGGCTCTCGATACTCACGGTGTCTTTCACGTGAGGCTCTGGAGTGAAGCTGGACTGCAGATATTTCGGCTCCAATGTATCCTCCTCAAAGAAATGCCCCGAGGCGAGTTGACTCCCGTGCTCTCTGTGTCGGGCTCTGGAACGCCGTCTGGCTGCAATGCAGGAGATGCTTTTGGTGCTAACAGCAATCTCCGTCAAGACCTCCAGACTCAGTGGGGCAAGAGTGATCTCTGCAGCTGACTTTCTCCTATTTAAGTCCAGGGAGGTGGGGGAACATGGCTTGGAGGTCATCTTTCCTACAGCAACGCCAGTTGGTTTCTGCTAAAAATCAAAGCCATGGAATCAGACAACTTAGGATTTGCTTTTTACTTAACACTTAAGATGTTTTTCATCTTCCAAGCATGTTAGAAACATAAATCAATCACTACCACACTCCAGAGAAGTTGGTAGATGTCAGTATATCCATTTTTGCAGATGGGGAAACTGAGTTAGAGAGAGTAAGGGAAATACCCAAGGTTACAAAAGGAGTCAGCCTTGGGATTAGAACCAGGAGTAACTGCCTTTTGGTCCTATGCTCAGGCATTAGGCCATGTCATAGACTCTCCCAAAGTGTCCACAAATTAGCCCCAAAGGAATCATATGTGATTAGATTCTTAAAATAATTTTACAAAGGCATCATTACATGAGATGGCACCAGAAAGTACCAAACTCCATCCAGCATCAGCTTTTGTGGGGAACAAGCAACATTCCTGGCCTGAGTATTGCAACATCAACACAACTGTCAGAGAAGCTTGACACCTAAGCAAGAGTCACTTCATCATCTTCCTTCCTCCAGATAGACACGGGTACAAATATTACTTTGTGCCTTTGATGCGCTGAGTAGAAAATACATTGGTCGACGGGAACTGGCTATTGATCTAGAGGTATCTGTCATATCACTTCCCTGTCCCATAATTTATGTTGTATCTATCAAGGTATTTATATGACTCTCATCACAGGAGTTACTGAGCATCCCATGAACATTCATTTATCCTTCCTGACTGTGTGGTAGGGATTACTACTGTCCCTGTTGTACAGATAGACAACTGGGGCCTGTAGAGATCAGGTGATTTGCCTAAGTCTGTCGTGGAGGTGGGAGTAGAACCCACAGCACTTGAATCCCAGCCGTATTCCGTATCTTCCTCATCTAGAAAACTAGTCTTGGACTCCTCACTGCATCATACAACTTGCAGCCACGATGGGTCTGACTGCTACGTGCACCCTGCTCTTGTCAGAGGAAAGTGCTCTCTGTGGTAGCTAGACCTTGAACTCTGTGCCTGCCAGTACTGACCTGGTGCAGTGGGGTTCTTGGCAAGCGAAAGAAAGTAGGGCTGAGATGGGTATCTGGATTCCCCAGTTTCCTAGCAGGTGTCGTTTTAGATGATCTGTAGTTGTCACTGTGAAAAACACATACACGGCGGCATGAATAGATTGAATTATATGTATAAGAGCCAGGCACTGGGCCCTGAGGGGAACGCTAGTCAGCCCTTCTGGAGTGTTTGGAGACACCTGTTTGGATTAACTCCTCCAAAATGTAGGGGGAACCAGGACTGATTTAAAAGCAGGGGCAGGGAGGGAAGATCCAGGGTGGAAAGAGAACTTCAAAACTCAGGGAAACATAGAGAGGACCCTGAACCCACTTAAAAGAGCTTCATTAATATATATTGGTTAAACTCTTTCACTGATTGGTTTAGAACCGAAGTCCCTCCCACCCCACCCCACCCCATCCCATCCACTCACTCCCTGGAGAAAATTCTAAAACACAGAGCTACCTAGCAATTGCATAATACAACAGGGACTTCTTTCCTATTGGCTCCCTTTTCTGGGGGTTCCTCTAACATGGTCACTCGTTTGGGGATCTGGCCTCTAGAAACCAAGTCTGGCTTGGGACTCACATTGGAGAGACTTTGGGGGGCTCTGCATCATTGGGCAATGTTCACCTTAGTAAGTATGTTACTACAACATCTTGGTTTCCCTTTTCCTCTCCCCTGCCTCCATAAAAAACTCAATGAAAGCAGCTGGCTGTTTGTACTGTCTGTCAAGTTGCCTCTCACTCCTGTTTTATTCTGTCATTGGTTTGATCTCCGCACAATAAATTGCAATTTTATATTTTCCATGTCAGGTGATACCTTCTTGGACCTGATCCTGCTCATACAGAAATCAATAGGGGTTTTGTCACTTAGTTCAATGGGATCAGAATTAGGCCCCTCGTGGAACATCTGTGTTATTGAACCAGTGAAGGACTAAATCGGACGGGGTAGGGGCAGAGGTTTCCTAAAGGCTACAAGATTTTTCACCTCTGTGCTTAGCAAATGGCATGTTCGGAAAGTCCAGGACTAGGGCAGGGCATGAAAAGACTGCAGAGTTCAAACCAATAGCAAACCCTTGTGGCACATGAGATTCACATCCCTAATTATGTGTGGCAGACTGATATTCCTTTCAACCCACCAATAACAGCAGATAGTCGGTGCTTCAGCCACATTCAAAATATAACCTCAGTCTCTACACCAGCCACACACAATCCAACTCAGAAAAGATAATGGGCAAGTTACATAGTATAAAAGCAACAGAGAGTCCTGTGGCACCTTTAAGACTAACAGATGTATTGGAGCATAAGTTTTCGTGGGTGAATGCCCACTTCATCGGATGCATGTGCTGCCTGATGAAGTGGGCAGTCACCCACGAAAGCTTATGCTCCAATATATGTTAGTCTTAAAGGTGCCACAGGACCCTCTGTTGCTTTTTACAGATCCAGACTAACACGGCTACCCCTCTGATACTTGATAGTATAAAGGGACAGTGCCGACAGACCTCTAGCCATAGCAGCACAGGTAACACTCTGAAATTAACTGCTGAGATGCAAGGCCCGGGAGAATGGGGCTGATAATGGCCAAGTGGACAGAATAGATGGAAATGCATTCACCTCTCTGACTCCAAGACAATGGACGGAAGCTCAAACTTTGCTCCAGAAGGAAGACCCTTCCTGTTGCCAGATAGCCCTTTTCTGGCCTCTTCTTTGTTTAGGTCCAGCTGCTGAGCTATATTCAGAGCAGAGCCACCCTGGGGACACAGAAAAAAAGGAGGTTGGTGGGACTGTAGGCAGACACAGCATAGATTTTTTTCAGTACAAACCCCTCTTCACTCAGTCGGCTTCTTTACACACAGATCTCCTAATGCAATAGCCACCTGCCCTCTCTCTTGAATCCCTCATTACAACTTGTATTTTATTTTCAGTTTGAGACATAGCTTTGGCCTGGCACTGAAGGAGCGAAGAGAAAAATCTGAAAGCAAGGGGCATGTAAGAGGATTTCCCCACTTCATCTGCATCTGTAAACCCTCCAGCCCACAAACCTAATGGGCTTTGTTTGGCTCAAAAGGCACCAATCCACAGCACAGCACAGCTTCCTACACATGCCCAGTTACTGTTGGAGCCTTTGCAACAGAGCTAGCCTCCTAATCAAATGCAGGGAAGTTGGCTGATGAAGCATGTGTGGTTTCCTTCTTCAGGATTCAAATCCACAACCTGCCATCACCCATTAACATTAAAGAGAGTGTCTGGAATAATTTTGGTTTCTGTATATCAACGTGACTGACAGCAAGTTTATTATTCAGAGTGAAAACCAATTCTGTGTCAGGTTTATCAGAGACAAGTCATAATAAATGTGAGGAGCTGCCACTGGGGAGTCCCACCTGTTATTACAAGACATTAAGAAGTTGTCAGTAAAATATCACCATCTCAAGAAATACTCACAAAATCTGCAAAAATGAGCAGAGACTGGCAATGTATTCCCTTTTCCTTCTGATCAGGAGTTCCTAGGGTTCGAATGCTGGCTGTGTTTAGCATGCAGGATGCCTTTAGAGGTGATGGACACCTTTGGTTATCAGGGAAAGCAGGTTTACCCACAGTAACACTGGCTCTCCAAATGTATTGTCTCCACAGAGTTCTGCTGTAGGAACTGACTGCCTGGCCATAGAATCTTCTGAGTCATAGTTGTCAGTGAGGGGGACATACATAATCCCTCAAACCCAACATTATAGGGACTGAGATGAATACCCTGCCCCTTCCAGCTGTCTCCTAGTTCCTCTCTACCTCCAGAAGCCCTAGGCCTTAAGCTCTGAAACAAACAAGAGTGTAGATCCACTAAATAACAAGAGTATCTCCACCTAAGTAACACCTGAACACTAGCCATTCCTCAGGAGGTGGGCTGAAGAGGACCATCTGCTGAATGGTGACTGACCTATTATCTTCCCCAAATCAGCATGCGATGTGGTATCGAGGCTCCAATCCAGAAAAGCACTTAAGCCTGGCACTGAATGGAATTCGCTGAGCTGGGTTCAGCTCTGCCTTACCCTCAGCGTGCTGGACATCACAGAGTGAAGCAGGAGCAGGCGGGTCAGGGTCCCCTCCTCTAGCTCACGGCAGTGCAGTTGATACAGCGTCCCCAGGGTCTCTGGGACAGGGATGTCATGGCCTGGAGTGGGGGTGGGTGGGAAGGGAGAAAGTTAGGGATCACAGCAGAAGCAACAGCTGGCCTGATTTTTCAAAGGTGCTGAGCACCCACAGCTTACGTTAAAGCCAAGGGAGGACAGTGCAGAATTTGGCCCACGAGCAGGAAGGCCTCTAGATGGAATTATTTCTAATGTTCCCCATTTGTCATCAGCTGCTGTCACTCCAGAGCAGGAGTAGTGCTGGAATTTTACCTTTGATCAGCATTTGCTGCTGCTGAATGATTTCCTCGCAGAGCAGCCCGTGCTGCTGCTGCCGCTGGATGACAAAATCCTTCTGGCACAGCAGATTCTCCTTGTACAAGGCATTCGCCTGCAACTCCGTGTTCCCCACCTCCAGCTCATGAGCCTTGCAGAGAAGTCTCAGCACCTCTCGCTGGTCCTCACTGGTGATTTGTTTGGGTAACAGCTTCTCCATCTGGGAGGCTTTTTTCTTGGCACTGGCTAAGCGCCGCTCCAGCTCCGACTGAAAAGGAAAATGAAGGTTTGCGTGCACCAGCGGGTCTGCACTGAGGTTTGGTAACATTTATTTAGTCTCTAAGGTGCCACAAGTACTCCTGTTCTTCTTTTTGCGGATACAGACTAACACGGCTGTTACTCTGAAACTATTTATTTATTAAATGCTCAAGATACAGCTCTGGTATCTGATCCGGTCCGGCTATCTGCAGCAAGAGATTATACTTCCCTCTTCCTGGAAATGGGACCTAGGCGCATTTTGTTTAGCAGTGATGATGAAGATCATTCATATTCTGGTATTGCTCACAATGTGGCTAGGTAGTGTCCAAACACACAAGAGGAGACAGTCCCCAGCCTGAAGAATTTACCAATGTGAAATGCTGTCTAAGCATAAAGAATGACTGGAGTACCCTACAAAACACCAGCTAATGAATCCACATAGCACCCCTGAGAGGGAGGTACAGAAATATGATTATCCTCATTTTACAGATGGGGAAAAGGAGATAGAGAGAGTTTGTGACTTGCCCAAGTAAGAAGAAATCAGTGACAGAACAGGATTAGAACTCCATAATTTCTAGCCCCTACCTCCACTCACTATCCATGTTATCCGTATTTAAGTTCCTGTAAACATCTCTGCATGACCATCTTAAATACTGGTGTGGTAATTTCCCAAAGCAACACTCCTCAGTGACTCATAACCAATATCCCTCTGCTTCCCAGGGGGAAATACAGGTACAATCTCTTCCCCTTGGTTTTATCACCATAAGTGCAGCAGTGACCCAAAAGCCTGTGTTACAGAGCCGTCTGTATACTCAGACCATATTCTCAACCTCTCATCTTCAACCTGCAGACAGGGCTCCCAACATTCATCAGAACTAGGGTTATATGCAGAGTGGCCAAAGGGTACGAGAGGACCTCTGCACAGAGTTGACTGCTCGTGTGCATTTTCTATTTCCTCTTTCAGGTCCTCTAGTGTCTAAAGTGCTGGCTCTGCTTCCATGTGATGCCCCACTATGCTGCTGACATCATAGCCACCCTGGGACTCCAGCTGGAGCATGGAACCAGGCTATGGAGAGGTCAGGTAAGTGCTTTATGCTTGCTCTCACCTTTAAGGTTGCTGTTTTTCGCAGCTCTGCCAACAGCATGTTGATCTCCTCTCTTGCTACAGTGACTTCATGAGGTTCAGGGGAACCTGCCCCCTCTAATTCTCTGTCTGCCTCCTCCATGTTTTCATCTTCCTTTCCGTTCACCAGCTTGTTATAACACTTCCGAGCATGCTGAGTCTTGTCTCGTTCCCAGCTGCCAGCAAAAATACAAGAGTGAAAACCATTAACCACTAAGGGCCCAGCAACAGTCACTCAAACACTAGTTAGCCAGTGACCCAATGCCATATTTGCCCAGTCTTCTGGTGCTTTCCCCATTTCTGCTTGCATGGCAACAGCTGAACTAACTACACTAAGCCTCAGAGCACTGTGGTCAAGAACATCACGTATAGTAGCCTGCAAACAATGTCCTAGTTTCTGGGGTGGATATAAAGAGAGTCTCCAGTGAGATGTTTAAACAGCAAAGGGAGCACTGCCTCTGCCATCACTACAAGCTGCTGTAGCAGCAGCAGTAGAGAGATATTTACTGGCCATACGTAATCTAATGGAGATTGTTTTTCTGAAACTTACCTGAATTTTATAGTGCTATAAAAATGTACAAAGGTGTTGAACAGACTGACAGATAACAAATAAGCACCGTACTCAGAACTTACCACAACTCATAGTTTGTCCAGTAGCAAGGACTGGTTTAGCTCTATTTACAATGGGAACGTGTACAGCTGCCGTATGGGAAGGTGGAGAGAACACAGCAGAAGTACAGGGCGAGATACCCCAGAGTTGAGGATGTTAAGGCCAACAATCCAGGTTTGCCATGACGAGATAACATAGATTGCAATGAAAATTCAAGTCCAGGTTAGTGATCAGACACAGGCTTTTTTGGGGGGGTGGGGAAGGGGGAGGGAGGGGAATCTACCATTTGCACTCTCAGTTGTGGCTCTAAACTTTTTACTGGAGAAAACTGGCAGAACCACCTGCTCAAGATAGCATCATTACTTTGTATGAATGATACTTTTGACCACATGCAGCCTCTATGAATGAAGAACTAGTCTAACTCCTCGCTTACATTTCACAACGGCGGCTAAAGCCACAGAGCTTCCCAGGCTGGAGATCCAGTCCCTCTGGAAAGACACCACCATCTTACATTTCTACATATTGACGTTGCAACTGTAACTGATAACTGCAGTGTGTTGAAACCTGACCTCAACCGTGCTATCTCACTCCCCTCAGAAGCGCTAGGAGGGATCTGGTGCTTGTGTCCAGATGGCAGAATCTCCCTCCTATCATAATGCAGCACCCAATTAAATCACTATGCCTCTATTAGGTTATTTTGCCCAGCGGTCTGAGGCTCTCCTGCCTCAAGACCATGTTGAACTACCGTGGATGTTTTATCTCTTTTATCCAGAAAAGTCTCGTTTCCAAACAAACTCAGATACAGATTTATATATTTTGAAAGGAGTCTCTTCCCCCTGCAGAGCCCTGAAATAGTGATAGCCACTAAATTCTTGCCCTGCAGAACCCCCTCCCCACCCTGGGGAATGAACACATGCAGGATATGCAGGGAACAACTGACTTTTTGCTGGATAAGAGACATTATTTACAGCAGGGGTCGGCAACCGTTCAGAAGCGGTGTGCCGAGTCTTCATTTATTCACTCTAATTTAAGGTTTCGTGTGCCAGTAATACATTTTAATGTTTTTAGAAGGTCTCTTTCTATAAGTCTATAATATGTAAATAAACTATTGTTTATGTAAAGTAAATAAGGTTTTTAAAATGTTTAAGAAGCTTCATTTAAAATTAAATTAAAATGCAGAGCCCCCCAGACAGGTGGCCAGGACCCGGGCAGTGTGAGTGCCACTGAAAATCAGCTCGCGTGCCGCTTTCGGCACACGTGCCTACCCTTGGTTTACAGGCTCCATCTGTAACAACCCAGTGCAGCAGTAGGAATTGAGGGCACTTGACTGGAGATGCTCATGTCCGTGCATAATCAGCTCAAAGGTTGCTCTCGCCTTGTTAGTTCAATCTCTCTTGTGCACAGACTTCCTCTAACCACAACTGTCAAAGGGACAGTTATGTGAGCTGTTCTGTATGCCTATGTATGAGACTGGTGTGTGGCATGTAGTGAACCAAAAAAACAGATCTGCAACACTGTTTCTTACTGAAAACGTAGGCTACGTCTACACTGCAATGGGGAGGCAGGATTGCAGCACATGTAGACATCCCTGAGCTAGCTCACTACAAATAGCAATGTGGCTGTGGTGGCCTGGATGGTGGCACAGGCTGCCTGCCTAAGTATGTCCTCAGGGTCCCAGGCCGGACTGTACTCAGGTGGCTAACTTGTATTGCCAACAGTGCACTGCTATTTTTAGCAAGCTAGATCCACAGAATCATAGAATATCAGGGTTGGAAGAGACCTCAGGAGGTCATCTAGTCCAACCCCCTGCTCAAAGCAGGACCAATCCCCAGACAGATTTTTACCCCAGTTCCCTAAATGGCCCTCAAGGATTGAATTCACAACCCTGGGTTTAGCAGGCCAATGCTCAAACCACTGAGCTATCTCTCCCCGCATCCAAGCTAGCTTGGGTACGCCTGCACCTGCTGTAGTCACCCCTCCTGATCACTATGTAGACACACTCTAAGTGCCTTTGGCAGGGAGCTGCAGCTATGTTACATTAGGGTTTTTCATAGTGATGGCAGGGATCTGCATATTAACTTTGTGCTCATCAATAAGCGCGCCACTATGCAGTGCTCGTACTCACTCGGCAATCGTTAGCAAATGCCTGGAGGTATCAATGTGTAGCTCAATGTTGGTGTGCTCCAGCTCCATGAGGCTGCGGCGCATCTCCATTTGCTCCTTGAAAGCCCCGATCAGCTGCTCCCGTAACTTGTTCATCTCTTGCCGGCTGTATGCCTCCGAATCCTGATGTGCATCCACTGGGGGAGAAAACAACAGCTCTTCTGTTTCCAATCTGCCAGCTTCTCAGAACAACCCCCTGGGACCGATAAGGTCTGTCTATCAGACACCTTTACTATTTTCTGTTATTGGAAGGAACATTCCCCACGGTGAGATCAATTGAAAAATTATTCTGAAAACAAAGTACTCCAGGAACTGAAACAAAGCTCTCTGGCCTGACACAGTTAGTATCAGAGCCTGGAGATGGGCAGCAAAATAATAATTACAGGATATCATTTGCCCTTATATATACACTGTTGTCACAGGATCTCAAAGCACTTTTCAAAGACAGATAAACCTCATTTGCCAGTGGAGGAAATTGAGACACAGAGAGGCTAAGTGTCTGCCCAGAGTCACACAGCTAGTCAGTAGTAAAGATTGGAATGGAATCCAGGTTTCCTGACTGCTAGTTCTCTGCTCGGACCACTAGACATTGCTGCCTCTTCCACCTTTTTAAAAGCACCATGTCAGCTCTGTACATTTAAAAATGGGACAAGGGAAAAGACTTGAAAAAGCCTCTGTAAAGGAGACAAAGACAACTCAGATGTGATAAAGGGAGACTAGAGGGAAGAGTTTGATGAACCCATACTATCGTAACTGTATAAAAAAATGGTTTGCTACAAATATATGATCAGCAACTGGAAAAGCTAGAGCCCGTCTCCAGGAAAGCCTTTAAAGGACACATGAAAGGGACACTATGGAGGGTGTATGATAATCACTCTAATCAACAAGATGATTACAAAGAGGCACAACAGACAGAAATGGAACCTGGATGAGACCAGCATCTGCTCCCAGCTCTACCTTGTACATCCCTGACGTCAGAGCGGATTGCACTCTTCTCCTTTTCCTGATTTTCAATCTTTGCCTTCAGACCCTCAATCTCCCTGCGTAGATCTGAAATGATGCTGGTGTACTGTGCAATGTGATAGGAGACATTCAGCAGGTTGCGTTTTACCTGGTGGGTGAGAACACACATGGTCATTAATCCCACAGCCTGCTTTGTCACTTCGTCGCACAAGAGCTGTAAAATAAAACATCCCTTCCTAGGAGAAGAGCCCTAGCTCACTGAAAGGGATTCAGTAACCCTCGTTCTATGGGATAATTGTTTGTAGATCATTATCTATCTACCTTCACCCCCGCAGGCCTTTCCTTCTGCCACACTCATCAGCCTTCCATTTTCTCTGTCTCCATTCACTCCTTTCTGCTGTCCTCTCAGCCATTATGGTATCTGCCCACTGCTTCTAGCCATACGCATTGCTATCTTCCTTCCATCACACCCCGTATGCTGTACGTTGTCCTCTCCCTTTCCATTACACCGTCTTCCCCATCCTTTCGCCATGTTACTAACTCCCTGCTGCCTCATTGTTAGGCCTTCTCCCCACTGCTTTCTTCTGTGTTCTTCACCTTCAACCAGGCAGCCTTTGTTCTCTCTCCCATCAAGCCTTCCAACATGCATGCTGTGCAAACCACTTGCCCTTTTTCTCCCGTCATACACTGTTCCTCCTTTCCCAGCTCAGTATGTTTATCCTCCTTTCCCCCCAGCATACCTTCCTTTTCCCTGGGCATGCTTTTAGTCTACACAATTTAGCTCTTGGATTGCCTGCTTGCTTACCCTTGTCTTGATGTTTTTTGCTCGATAAGCATAGATCAAGGTTGTTCGAGATTCTTCAAAGTAGATGCTGGCAGGACTGATGTGGGCAATCATAACTGTCCTGCTGTTACCCCCTAATGAGTCCTAAAGGAATGCAACATTTCCACTGTTTAAAAGAATAGAGGCCAGGCATGTTTGAAGAAATAGGAAAGACATGCACCTCTACCTCGATAGAACGCTGTCCTCAGGAGCCAAAAAATCTTACTGCGTTATATTGAACTTTCTTTGATCCACCGGAGTGCGCAGCCCCGCCCCCCGGAGCACTGCTTTACCGTGTTATATCTGAATTTGTGTTATATCGGGTCGCGTTATATCGAGGTAGCGGTGCACTAAGGGAAAACATACAGACCCTAAAGAAACACTCAAGATGCTCATTTAGATTCCGATGGAGGATATCGACTAAAGGCTATAGGAAAAGCTGGTCAAAACATTTTCAACAAACAGCTTTTTTTGATTACCTGGGATTTTTGCTGGAAAAATCTCTATTTCCATCAAAACACCAAAAACGTTTCACATTTTTGATTTTAAAAGTCTACACATTATTTTAAATATTGTTTGTTTGTTTGTTTTTCAATATTGTGGGTGTGTTTAAATATATTTTTCAACCAGCTATAGCAGTAGGATCAACACCATGTACTTGGGCTGAAATTCATGCCGTAAGCAATGAAAGCACCCTAAGATCCATAAACAAATACACCAAATGGCCATGGTTACTCAAGTCACCTCTGAAGTTCACCATGTTACCAGTAACAGCGCACTAGCATAGTCCAGGACTTCCAAACCTTGACCTTTTATTTATGTGGTCACAATAAATTACTGGGTGGGTTTGAAATCCCACGCAAGATCCTGGAGTGATTTCCTAAACTTAGAAAGGATAAAGGGGTCAGGACATGAGGATCAGCTCTCAAGTGCCACCAGATTTGTGCACCAATACAAGCCAGCAACCCAACGTGTCAATTCCCTTCCTAACCAGTTGCATACAGTACCTTCAACAAGCGTGTGAGTTTGCTGTCTCGAAAATTGACATACTGGGCCCGACTTCCTCCCTTCTCACTCAAGGCACTGATGCAGTTCCCCAGAGCTAGCAGCGAGCGGTTGATATGGGCTCCCTCCTTCATTCTCTTGCCTCGGTTCTGAGTCTGCTTGGAGAGGGAGAGAAGTCACTTCAGAAAGACAGAGTTGTACTGTGGGAATGGATTCACCCATGCAACGTTAACTTTAGGATCTGCATTTCAAAGCATGAGCTTCTCTCACAAATCTACGTGGAAACCAGGACCAGTCAGCTCTGACATAAGTGGGTGCAGTGTCCATTGAAATCTCAATCTTAATCTGATCCATGGTCTTCATTAGATGTTTTGCAGTAAGCTAAAAATCACCCTCCCATGACTTGTTTTCTGCAATTGGGGTTGCAGAACATAGATCTAACATCTTTCTGTGGAAACAGCTTTCCATCCATTCATTCCAATACTGGTCTCCTCAACTGCCAATCGTTTCTGTGTATCTCTGTTGATATATAATAATAATGCCTAACTTATACAGCATTTGTCATCAGTAGATCTCAAAGCGCTTTACAAAGGAGGTCAACATCATGTTACCCATTTTACAGATGGGGAAACTAAGGCACAGAGAGGTGAAGTGACTTGTCCAAGGTCACCAGCAGGCCAGTGGGTGAGCCAAGAATAGAACCCAGGTCTCCTGAGTCCAACCAAGTATAATGCCTTGATGGCATCCAGCCGTCTGCTTATCCCACCCTTCTTGTCATTGACCCTCCCACTGATTCATAAATTCTTCCTTCAACCAAGAGGAGTCCAAGCCATGACCTGGATGCTGCTGGAGTCTCTGGAGTCTTAAGCCAAGGCCCATCACCAGCATCATCACACATTTTCAGGGTGAGGACAAAGCTAACCGTTTGTAGATTTTTACTGCTGATTAATTCAAATAGCAACAGATTTATATTAATCTTTCAGGAAGCCACAGGCAAATGCCGTTGTGTGTAGTGTGTTTTGTACATCCTGCCAATTGCACAGCTTGTTATATGTCTAGTTATTTTCTATTTTAAAATTTCATGTACATTTACATGCATGTTTAGTGCAGTCCTTGGGCTCTTGGCAAATTGTCTTGGTGGCCTTTAGTACTGCGAAGTGTCAGTACTTTGCTCTAACCACTGATCTGGCCACCTCTCCTTTAGTATCTCCTTCCATCCATCTAAATATCACTTATCCCCATCAAGTGGCAATGAAGAGTACCAAGAAGTGGCGATCAAAGCCATCAATTCTCCTGCCTGCTTGTCCACCTCTTTCCCACCCAGTTCCGTATTCAATCAATCCATTTTCACTTTCCTTTTGACGTCCATCTACCATTCTGAGCCCTTTGCCTAAGAGTCCATCCGTCTTTTCAGACAGACTGCATACCAGTCTTGTGCATCCATCCTTTGCCTTCCAGCATCTGTCCATGCAGTATTCAACATACGCAGTACTCAACATGTCTATCCTTCCAATAATTCATTGTCTTCTATCCTCTTTTCTATCTTCTCTTCCTTCCTGCAATCCAATGTTGCACGTAGGTTCTATTTATTCTGGCTTCCATCCCTTTGTCCTTCCAGCTACCTACTTATCCATACTCTCTTCATCAATACCAATCTACCATTTCTCCTCTTTCCAAATAGCTGCCACTTTTTTTAGGTATCATTTTCAAATTCTCACATTTCGCAGTGAATCATTCACTAAGATGAACCATTCTGGCTCTGAACTCCTGCATTTCTTATCTGTATTTCCTCTATGCAGTCTATGAAAAAATATTCACAACTATCTTTGTACGGGCCTACACGTCAACAACACACAAAGGACAATGCATTTAGTTAATTCCTGCACTAAAAAAATACACGGCCCACATCACCTGAATTGAAATGTTGTAATCTCACAGTTTTTAAAATGTCAAATACTCATGCAGTAATCTTTTCAGGAGAGTAAAACATGCTCTCTCTCTCTCTCTCTCTCTCTCTCACACACACACACACACACACACACACACACACTGTGTGAGCTCTCTCAGATCTACTCATTTCATGACACGCCAAAGAATTAAGACTTGTCTTGTGAAAAGCTGATGAACTACAAGCTGTACCTGGACTGCTCTCTCAGACCCTGCCAAGTCAACCATGAAAAGCCTCCCCACTCGCACTTCCACATTAATATTTTTCACCCGACTCTTCTGTTTCACTGTGACCTGGAGGACTGCATGTGAGCGGGAAGATGTCTTGTTGGCAGCGGTGGGTTCCTGAGTGCGTTCTTTGTTTCCTTTTGTTAACAGCTGGTTGATCTAAACAATGCAGAAAAAATATGCAGAAGTTTAGAGATCTGCTCAGGTAATAGCATGACTCTCTCCTTCAATGACTGCCTCCTAGAGGTGTGACAATGAGTAAGCAAACAAGATAAACCATCCTGCGTGTTTGCCAGCATTGGACCAAGTTCGGGTCTCACTGAAGTCCATGGGAGTTTTGCCTTTGACCTCACTGGGACCATGACTTGGCTCATTGACTACTAATTGTATAATTATTGGGGTTTCACTTTAGGAGGCTTTACAATGGGCTGAGATACGTTCCCCTGGGATGCATTGTGCCTTGGCACGTTATCTCACGTTCAACGCAAAACAACACTGCATGACATAATAGAATACAATAACACGATGCTCCCTAACCTGGTCACTCACTCACTCACTCATGCCCGTCACCCCAGTCGGGGTATGGGCCGCCAACCACAGATCTCCAGAGTCCTTTATCCTGGGCCATTTGCTCTAGCTGGTCCCTAACCTGGTAGCATGGCATAACCTTAGAAAAACTGCAAATCAAAGGTCACGTTAAAGTCCTAGCATAACTTACCTCACAGTACACATCAGTGAATTACAAAAGCATGTTTCAGTTATCTCCTCTCTACCTACCAACAATTTTGTTTGATAGGGCTTGTGAACACAGGCCTTGGCCTTCCTATCCTTCCAGAAAACTGGCAGCCACTTAGGGTATGTGTACACAGCAACGAAACACCTACGGCTGGCCCATGCTAGCTGACTCAGGCTTGTGGGGATTGGGCCGTTGGGGCTATTTTATTGCCATGTAGACTTCCGTGCTTGGGCTGGAGCCCAGGCTCTAGGACCCTGCGGGGTTAGAGCGTCCCAGAGCTCAGAAGTCTACACAGCAATGGAACCGCCCCACAGCCCAAGCCCTGCAGCCCAAGTTGGCTGGCATGGGCCAGATGTGGGGGGGTTTTTTCTGTGTAAACATACCCTTAGCCTATTACTGACCCATATAGCCGATCTTTACTGCTTAGCTACAGATTTCATCCTGGTTTCTACTATTCTTGTGCCTGCCTGATTACTCCTATCTGAGCAACTCACTTCATTAAGTCAGTCCCCATAGGATCCTGTAACATGAGACGTCTTACACCAAGGAAGGCTATGCCAATATGTAGATGCGAGAGCCTCTTAAAACATCATTATTCTAGCACACCGAACACCTCTCTCCCACTGGAATTTCTTTCAGATTTACCTCCTGCGCATTTGTAGTGGAGACTTCAGTAATTCCTGCTATCTGGATGCTACCCCTAGCATCCTCTCTGAGGTCTAGGAATCCAGAGGATGGATTCAGGAGGTCACGGATCACTTCGTTATAAATCTGAAGGTGGAAGAGAAAGGCAAAGGAAGTCTGTATGTTTGCACTGCTTTGTCCTTAGGTCAATAATAAGGATGGCGTGCTATTTCAAATATACTGTGCATTACATTGGCTTGGTACGTTTTGTATTTCCCTGGCGAGGAGAAGAGGAGAGGCTAGCTGAACCCCACTCCAGCGCATGGCTGATACAGGAGATAACAGAGATAACATGAATGGATGATTGAGAAAACCACTCAAATGCCTGTTACTACTGAGAGCCATCACAGAAATAATGGCAGATATACCACTTCAGCTTTACATTTTTGTTACAGGGAGTGTGAGGCAAAAAGCCATTTATCAACTCCGTTATGTATCTTAAATTATACACAGGGTGAGTGCAATGCATTTGTCACTGTCCCCACCGTGAGTCACCAGTAGGGAATGAGCCTGGGATTATCAGCACCAGAAGCGCAGGCTCTTACCACTTAAACCAGAGGCATAATTATTAGCCGGTAAAAGTAGTAGGTTCTTATCCTCTATGTGAACCAGCCTCTCTAGGGCCAAATGTCACATTTAGCAGCATGTTATGCATTAAAATAAAAGAAAAAAAAAGAAACAAGAATTCTAGACTCAAGGTAGGCGTCACCATAGGGGAATGAATGCAGGAGCCCTGGCTCTGGATTCCCAGGTTCTAGATTTATAGTTTCTCCCAGCTAGGGTGACCACACGTCCCGATTTTATCGGGACTGTCCCAATATTTGCTTGTTTGTCCCCCGTTCCGACCGATGTTAGGTCGGGACACTGGACAAACAAGCAAATGCTCCAGAGCCCAGAAGTGCTCGCGCCCCCCCACCCCACCGCCCCGACTCCGCCCCCTCGTTCCCCCATTGGCTCCCTCCACGAATCCCCACCTCTTCCCCAGGCTCGCCCTTCCTCCTCCCTCCGCAAGCGCTGGAGGGAGGCCCGGGAGACACAGAGGAAGCGCGGGGCCAGGGTGAGTGAGAGTCTGACCTGGCCCCGAGCCGGCAGGACTCAGTCGGGCGGTAGGGAGAGTAGGGGGGCGGCCCGCGGGGCCAGGCGGCGGCTGTTCTCACCCCCGGGCAGCGGGACTCGGGAGCAGCCGCTGCTGCAGCTCCCACTGCCGCGGGGGGAGGAAGAGGCCGATGGCCAAGCTCGGTGGTTGCGGCTCTGGCGCCCAGGCCCGAACCCCCCGAGGAAGGGCCTGCTGCAGGGACCCAGCAGCGCGCACGCTGCGCCCAACCCCTGGCCAGTCGTGTCTGGGCTGCTGCCCAGCTGGTGCTATCCCGCGGCGGCCCCGGGACGGAGGCATCGGCAGCCCAGCTCCGTTTTTTCCCCTGCGGGACCCGAGCAGGATGGGGGGGCTGGCACCTGCTGCTCCCACTCCGGGGCCGCCGCGGGATTGCACCAGCTGGGCAGCAGCCCAGACGCGACTGGCCAGGGGCTGAGCGCAGCATGCGCGCTGCTGGGTCCCTACAGCAGGCCTGGGCTCGGGGGGTTCGGGCCCGGGCACCAGAGCCGCAGCCACCGAGCTTGGCCATCGGCCGCTTCCTCCCCCCGCAGCAGTGGGAGCTGCAGCAGCGGCTGCTCCCGAATCCCGCTGCCCGGGGGGGAGAACAGCCGCCGCCTGGCCCCGCGGGCCACTCCCCTACTCTCCCTCCAGTACTGCCCAACTGAGTCCTGCCTGCTCGGGGCCAGGCCGGACTCTCACTCACGGCACCACGCTCCCCCTGCGTCTCCGGGGCCTCCCTCCAGCACTTGTGGAGGAGGGTTTTTGTTTTTTCTCTGCCACCTTTCCCTCCCCCCCACCCCCGTTCCGATATTTGACCTGGGTGATCTGGTCACCCTACTCCCAGCAGGAGTGTCTCTAAGCTATTCTTTTAAAGCATCTTCTACACAGAATTGGTCCACATGACAAAACAAAGACACCTCACCTCTAGGTACGACATGGAGACGGTGTAATCCATGTTGTCACTGGTTGCCTCAATGGCTTTAAAGAGGTCATTTAGGGTGCGGATGTAGATCCCAGGATCACAGTCTGTCCCTAGCATAGTGTAGGTTTTCCCTGCCCCTGTGAAAGATACAGGGAAGAGCAGCACAGATCAACTTCCAGAGAAAAAATATCTTCTAATATAATCCACGGCAGTTTATCAGCAGCCGGATCTGCCCTCCTGTGTGATTATCACACAGACTCAGCTTTGCACAGAGAAGCCCTCCTTTTCCTCACCCTTTTTGGAAAGGAAACATTTCTCTCCAATGTTAAATCTATTTTCAAAGTTACTACAGCTTTGCTGTTGCTTTAACTTTTAAACTAAAGATTCACATCTCGCAGCCAGAATGGTATTTTTGCTGCTCTGCTCTGAAGTGATCAGTTAATTGGCCTTGTTACTTCAGATCAAGTTCCTATAGTTATCGCTCCCCAACCCTGGCTCCAAATCCAGTCCCTGCAGCTATTGCTCCCCCTGTGGTATAATATTTTATTTATGTTACCTGTTGGGCCATATGCAAAAACGGTTGCATTGTATCCAGAAATGATTCCTTCTACCAAGTTTTTGGTCGTGGACACGTACACCTCCTCCTAGTCAGTCAGAAACAGCATAGGTCTTGGGTCAGGCATAACAATATTTTCCAGCTGACAAGTATCCAATGTCTAAATTTGTCACAACATCCCTCTCTCGTTCTCTATGGTTCACTCAGCACATTCATTTTCTCTTTACAAAGTCTATGGGCTTCAAAACCATTTCTGGCTTCATAGAACAAAATGATTTTGCCAAATCATCAAAACAACTAATAAGGTAGAGGTCTTGCTGAAGTATCTAAAGATGCGTGCGGCATGTCAGGGTCCAAAAATAAAGTTTGATTATTTTCTTAGATTTTGAACTGGGAACGTTTCAGCTAGATTCTTTGCATCAGTGGAACAAAGATGAAAATCCTGTTTGTGATCATGTCCTCGCTAGTGCCATCCATGCTTCAGCGGACTGTCATGTTTGCAGCATACACACAGAGAAGTTAGATAAAAACACAAACACTCTTGCTGGAAGGTAGCAACATAACCCTACTTTATTAGAATTCAGAACACACACAAAGTGGCAGCATTTAGTTCTAGTACAGTCCTCAGTCCACCACAGACACTCTTTAAAAAAGATACTTTATTATAATATAACCATAGATGGGGAAGTTACATACAACACAGAGAATAGATGAGGACACACACACTGCATTCTCTCTCTCACACATATAATATATTTTCATAAATATACAATATACTAATTATAATATAAAGCAGTGTTTCTCAAACTAGGGTCCACCGGGGGTCTGCCAGCCCTGCTGATCAACTCCTCCCCTTCCCTCAACTCCTCCCTCTCCCTCCCAGTGCCTCCTACACACCAGGGAACATATTCAGTGACTTGGGGTAGGGGGTGGACAGAGGAGTGGAAGAGGAGGGGCAGGGGTGGGGCCTTGTGGGAAGGAGTGGAGTGGGGGCGGAGCCTGGGGCTGAGCAGGGGGCTTGAGGGTCTGCAAAAAAGTTTTAATCAAAATGGGGGTCCTTGGGTTGCTAATGTCTGAGAACCGCTGATCTAAGGGAATACTCTGTGGGGAAGTAGAAAGGGTCTGTCGCCACTCTTCTGAGATGATTGCATTACTCACAAGAACCGCGGCCATGTGTGTAATACAGACCATCCCGAATAAGTGCCGATAAAGTCTTCATATCACACCATAGCGTAGATGCCAAATACAGCATAACACAACATAATCATTAGCCATATGTTAAATATGTTAAGGAAAAATTCTTTATAAAAATGCTTTGGAACTCTTTCTTGTATCCCTCTGCCTGTAAGGCCAGGCATCTTAGCAGGAATTGGCTGTGCTGGGCTCAGAGAGAGAGAAAAATTAAAATTCATAAATGTAAAATCTTCAAAAAATGACCCAATATAGCTTTGCTGTACATAAATATCACTGTTCTAAAGTCCAGTACCCCAAGCCCTTCCAGGGCTAGAAGCAGGGGCTGTGACCCACTGGACAGCTGGAATTTCCCCCTCCCAATGGTATAAAGCTCCCATTCTCCTATATCTCTCCCCACGGGGCCGTGAGTTATTGGAATTTAATGCAGCGACATTTTGATTTTAAAGCTGCGGACTGAATCTTGTCCATCCTGGACTTCAGACAAAGGTATTATTCCACATGCAAGGGGAGCCCTTAGGGAACCTTGTCTGGCAGGTTGTTCTAAAAGAATGAAGTTCATGGCTCCATTGCCTCCAACAGAGCCGTGACTATTTCTACCAGCGGTGGCTCTTCCCCAAAGTGTCTGTGTGAAGCTGCTAACAGGTTTGGAATATTCAAATAAGTCCCAGGGAGATGGGTGAACAGGTGTTGCAGGCATAGACCCGTGATAAACGGCACCAGGCATGTCACCTCTACATGCACATGCAGTATTCCCAAGGGGGCGTAAGTCTGGAATGAGCTACCAGTAAGAGGGACCAGTAAGTCAGACCCTGGCCATCCTCAGAACATGCTATGACACCCACCTAGTTAACAAGCCTTCCAAGGCATATCATGTGTCAGGGATACACTGACATGGGAGGGAATAAAGAAATACTCTAGAAGACTCCCTAGAACCTCCACTATGCAGTCAATTCTGGACCACATATTGTGGAGATTAAAAACTTGTTGGTTGCTTAGAAGATATTATGATGATGGGCTCTCCAGTAAATCCTTAGATAAATAAATTGCGATATCTTGATGTCACTGTGATAGACCCGTTAGACATTTGCAGATAGGCAGAACAAGTAACTTCCCTAGAGTCCATTATTTCATACATTAATCAGTTTCTCACCCCTTCTATCGCAGCACACAGCTGTGTGCATCAGTCCTGCCTAACTGGACTAGGGTTCAGGAACATGCCTCCTTTTACAGAGCCTTGTCCATAAAAAACAACAGAGAAAGACGAGAGGAGCACACACAATAGAAGGAACCAAACAAGGTAACTATGATCTCGTTCACCAGAGGCCCCAGGAGTTCTGGCTCTCAGCTCCAGAACTCTGCTTACTCATAGTGTAGAGCTGGGTGATGCTGTCCCTAAGGAGGGAGAGATAAAGAGTGAGTTGTATACTGCAGATCACAATAAAGAGAAGAGAGCCTTTGCTGCCTGCTTCTACTTAGCGCTACTGCCTTTTGACTGGACACCACGTAGATTCTGGGATGCACATTATTACTGACATTGTCAAACCAAATATCCATGGAAAGGAAAGATTCACAATTGTAAACCACACCTTTTGGAAAGGGAGGGAACGTTACCTGGGTCGCTTTGTGATCAAAAACCATATCAAATATAAATGTCTTCTCTCGGGATCGATTGGCTCGCAAGATGTCATCTGGATCTTCACTTGGGTCCATCAGAACCACCATCTGTGACAAAATAAAGACAAAGAGAAAATCTTTACATCCTTAATTGGGTCTGTAACGGAAATCAAGTGGAAGTTGCAATCAAGAAAAGCCACTGGTTCTCCCAGCTATCTATCTTAGGATCTTCTATAACGTCAATCACTAGTATTCACGAATCATCACAGGAGTGTTGCATTATGGCAATATGTGGAAAAAAACACATACATGCATAATACCAAGTCTGAGATGCTTTGGGGCCTAATTTAGTCACACTGAAGCCCTACAACTCATACTATCACCAGCTGAGGTCACATGGGTAACTAGCAATTATGGCAGAAGACCACCCCTTACTGTGAATAAGAGGAGAATTGGCCCCTTCCATTTTTATTGTTAGGCAAGAGGGTGGGAATTGGAATATTCTCAAATGACAAGGGAACCAATAAACAAATTAAGTTCACTGGGATCAAAAGTGCATGAGGAAAATCCCCCCAAACCTTTCTTGTATAGGGATCAGTGGAAGTATCAGCTCTACTCAAGGCCAGAAACTTGCTCCTTTTGTGACTTTTATTCGAAAAAAAGGGGGGAAAACAAAAGAAAAATATTTTATGGCAGGTTAGAAAACAGGTTTTGTTTTTCCTGATTCCCTTGGGACCAATTTTGCTCACTCACATAAATACATAATTATGGTGGAAAAAGTGTATTCCTTCCCCTCTGCTGGAACAGCTCATAAGAGGTGTTCTGGCCTCAAGGGGGATTAGAGGGGAAACCATGCACCATATCCTCCCCAGGAGCTTTTGCCGTCTCTCAGATAAATACCTAATTAAGTGTTGACAGTGCAGATCATCAACCGCCTGATCTACAAAATAGTTACAGCATTTGGTTGCTAATCTGTAGTAAAATCATGTAACTAGATACGAAAGATGTAGGACAAATCCCCAGTAGCTGGTCTGGAAACGTCAAGAGCTTGGCGGGGTTTTCTATTCCTCTTCCCCAGCCTAAAATTCCAAAAGTATCCAGTAAACATCCGAGGCTAATTACTTTCACAATTTCAGTTGCTAGAGAAAAGCAATTTTTTCTGAGCTAGGCAGATGAAAAAGAATTGAAAATAGTAAATATCTAGGGGCAAATGCCCAAAAGACCCTCCTGATTTGTGCCCATAATCTGTAGTTGCACATGCAAAATTGGTAAATGCTTAAGTGTCTGTCTGTGTGATTTGGATTCCACCCATACAACTGGGCACAGAGAATTTACTTTAGGCGTTTTCTTTGGAAATGTGGACTGTAATACTTTTAGGCCCTGATCCTGCGACTGATTTCATGTGGAGTCGGGATCTTATATTCCACCTCACTTTAAAGTTTATTTTTAATTAGATAGCAAAAACAAAGTTAGCTTCATTTGTCCAGGGTTAATGCCTTGTTTGATTGACAGGCATTATGAAAACATACACAAAATTATAAACCATTCACTAGTGGACTGAACTGCTGCGGCATAAGCCTTTCAGTTTTGTTTTAGGCATCAGTGAAGGGGTGTAAATGGCTCCAAGTAAACTATACTTGAGATCAGAATAGTAACGTTATCTAAGAAACCACCAAGGATATTCAACTGCCTAAGAACCCATGTTCACTTCATTTGTTACGGTCATTTTCATGGCTAGGAGAGAGAGATTCTCCAGGGTAAAAATTATCCTTAAACCATTGCAATATCTGAATCCTTCCCTGTCCACTGGAGGAAAACAGAGCTCAGGGCTGGTGAGGGGGTCTATAAATAAGCTATACAAAAATAAAGTTTGTGATTGAGCCAGCTTGATGGCCTTTAAAGAATGATGTGCCACAAATAACTCAGTAAATGGAAACCAGGCTTGTAAGATAATTTGTACAGGGAAAAATAGATTTGTTCCCTTTTCACTTCTTTATGATGTAAAAGGCAGCCTGGATGTTTCACAGCAGTTCCTTGTTCCCACATGACACAGACCTAAGGTCTGCTCATCTGGAATACGGTGTGCAGTACTGTACTGGTCACCCCACCTCAGCGAGGCTATTGCAGAATTAGATGGAGTTCCGAGAAAGCTGATGAAACTGATTGAGGACCTGGAGAAAATGTCGTACGAAGAGAGATTGAAAAGAATGGGATTGTTTGCCTTAGAAAGGTGATGATGAATAAGAGGGGACATGATGAAAGTTTATATAATAATGAATAATCTAGAAAAGGTAGATGGGGAGCTTCTGTTCTCCCTTCTCATAACACATGAACAATGGGACATTCCATGAAATTAAAAGCCGGCACATTCAAAACTGATAAAAGGATTTTTCCCCCCCACACAATATGTGCTGAAACTGTGGAACTCATTGCCACAGGACGTTGTTGAGGCAAAGAATTTAACAAGATTCAGAAAGAGATTGAACATTTCTATGGATACAAAGAACATCCAGGGTTATAACAGTTCATGTTAGCATAAATTTGAGAAGGAATATTAAACCAAATGCTTCATGGTTTAAAGCAGCAGGTCTCAAACTGTGGGTTGGAACCCCAAAATGGGTCACGACCCCATTTTCATGGGGTTGCCATGACTGGCATTAGACTTGCTGGGGCCTGGGACAGAAGCCTGAGCCCCACTGCCTGGACGCCCAGGACGGTGTCCACCCTAAGCGGGGGACAAATCCAGGCTTCAGATTTGTCCCCTGCTTACGGTGGTGGGGCATGGGCAAGCTCAGGCTTCGGTCCCCCCTCCTGGGGTCGTGTCATAATTTTTGTTATGAGAAAGGGGTTGTGGTGCAATGAAGTTTGAGAACCCCTAGTTTAAACCTGTCTCTACCTACTAGGGATTTAGAGACCTGATGCAGGAGGGAGATTATCCCACATCTGCCTAATGCAAGGTTTCTTGCATCTTCCTCTGAAGCTGCTGGTACTGAGCATTGTTGGATCTTGGGTCTGAACCAATCTGGTATTTCCTATGTTTTCAAAGTTTCCAAAATTCAGTTTTGTCTTTGGATATAATGTCTTTCAAGCAGCCCTGGTGAATCCTCCACGGTTTAGTTCCTGGGCAGTTTCATGAACCTAGCCCTGCAGGCAATTCACACAGGTTGAGAATGAGCCAACTCCTGTAGGAGCGCTCTCAAGGGTAATCCCCTCTTCTTCCCTTCCTTCCCCTCAAACAAATGTCATGAAAGCAGCTCAGTTGCCTACCTTCCTCTTGGCTCCCAGCCCTGGGAATCTGGGGACTTCTCAGGGCTCTGCAAATTTTGTAGCTGCCCTAACAACCACTGCCCAGGTTTGCAGAACTTTTAACATCTCATAACCCTTTCCATGTTCAAGTAAGTCACTGTGTTTGTTCTTCATCGTGACAGAGGCACTAACACTTAAGCCCCGGGGTTCTCCTTCCAAGAAGCCATTAGCTACCAGCTAAGCTGTAAACTCACCCATGCTGCTTTGCTCAAACCTCACCTGGTCACCCACTCTGTGGGCTATGATAGCAGCGTTTTTCTCCAGCTCAGCTTCATTGATTGGACGAATCCGAAGAGCCACCTGCACACATACACAGGAATTGAGCTGGTTATAAATACTCCCCCAGCCAGCTCAGACTGATCCATCACTGAGTCATTCTCTCTGTTCAAGTGACATGATCACCTACTGAGAATAACTTTATATTGATTTTTTTAATCTCCAGGATTTTTTAAACCACCAGAGAAGCTTAAAATATTTAATTCCCCAATAATTTTCACTTTTTCTTTCGACAAGTGCTAATTCCCACTGCCCCCTCTGTTTCTAAAGTAACAAAACCAAAGACCATTCCGTTTTGCTCACTTCTCTGCCCACCAACGCCATTGCCATTCACTGATGTGGTAGTGTTTCTGGATGCTGCAGAGCTGTTAGACACATTGTGTTTCTATTGTGTCCCCAAAACACTGATTACAATTATGTTATTTACTTCTTGTTGTCAGAGTAGTCGAATTTAAGATTTGAACATTTTGGCCTTAGAATTTGAATATAATAAAAAAATTCTCATTACTTTATGTATTTAAAAGGGCTAAAACCTAAAACAAACATTAGCTGAAGAAACTAAAGAGGAGCCCTCAAATCTCTTATTTGTTTAATTTCACAACCATATGAGTGAAATTAACCATTTTGCAGGACCTACAAAATCACAACAGTTTTTGCTCTTTAGCGTCCTCATCTGAAACTATAACGAGCAATAGACTTACAAATCCTTTTCCTAGAACCCTGCTGCTAACATCACAATGCTGCCATACAAACAGCAGAAGCCATATGCATTTTAACTATCCAAAGCTCAGGGAGAAGAAAAATAAAATAAAAAAAAACAAAGAAGACACACTTAGGAAAGATATTTTATTTTCAAACAGCTGGAGAAAATGCTACCCAACATGCGATTGACACTACATCTGTGACACAGCAAACATTTAACAAGGTTTAAGATTACATCATGTTATGCTTAGTGTGATGTAGAGAGATAGGGCCAAATCAAAATCCCAGATCTAAGCACCCCTGAACTTTGGAAATATTCTAGATTTGAACTCGGCAGCTTGGGGTCTGTAGTAAACTGTTAATTAGTTACCCATAAACAATACAGAACTCCATAGAAATCTATGGCTATGTTGTCCCAGACACTCCACTGTGCACATGCCCATAAAACACTGTGTAGAATATATTATGAAAGAGCTCTAGAGCTGTGTATATGTAAATAGTTCATAGATAAGGTAGCAAAAGACAGTGTCCAATAATATGTAGCATGGTTCCAAGATTTTGTAGGTCTAATAAATTCGTTGTTGTGGACTGCAAATGGCTTCCTATGTGCAGTTCTTTACATCAGCTCTTAAACTATACAACACAAAATACATTTATTGTACCAAATTTACTGCCAGAAGAATACAATACCCAGTTGCTTATCCCTGTGTAACAATCACTATGACCCTGATCCTAGGATGAGTTCTCAGTGGTTCTCAAACTTTTGTACTGGGACCCCTTTCACATAGAAAGACTCTGAGTGTGACCCCACCTTATCAATTAAAAACACTTTTTATATATTTAACAGCATTATAAATGCTGGAGACAAAGCGGGGTTTGGGGTGGAGGCTGACAGCTCGCGACCCCCCATGTAAGAACTTGTGACCCCCCGAGGGGTCCTGACCCCCACTTAGAGAACCCCTGGTGTAGATTGACACCTAATCTGTGCAGAACCCCACTGGAGTCAACAGGATTCCACCGAAGTCTGGAGTTCGGAACGCGGGACAAAGGGCTAAATATCAGGACAGTCCCAATTTTATCGAAGCGCGGGGCCCGGGCTGGTCTCCCTGATTCGCCCTACCCAAGGGACGGCTCTGGGACCGAGGCACTTTTGAAAATGTTACCCTATCTATAGCAGTTCCTCCTCATGCAGAGCGTGCAATGGTGTAAGACTGACAAGCCTCTCTTGCATGTCTGTAACTGCTCACATCCCAAAGCAGGTAAATTAAAATAATTAGCCACCAAGGGAAGACAAGAAATCATGTGGTGATGGATCAGATTCAGTATTAAGGACTTACTGGCATTATAAGGGAACTCAAAATATTTTACATGCTATTAGATATTTATCACATAAGAGATTCCCCTGACGTGCAATAGTTACTATATGGTTTAGAGCTCAAAGCAGAGATTACTGCACATGCAATCATGTTTCTGACACAAGGTCATGGCAAAAATAAGTCTGAGGAGCGAGAGATTTTTGTAAATTATAACACACACACACACAAACTTGGGAGCAGGATTAATTAAAGAACTGTCTCTGTGCACAATCATTACTGAAAAAACAGCAAATTCCCATGATCCACACAGAGACATGTCAAAATCCTGGGACTCTGATGAGTGCAACCTACCTGCTTTCTACAACAGACAATTTCAATTCAGATGGAAAAGCTCACACGCTCAGTTGCCTTGGAAAAGCCTTATCCCAGGAGTTCCAGAAGGAAACATGGAGCAAACCTGCTGGCGTATCCTGTCCCACCCTCTACCGCTACAGGTCAGTCCCCTGCAGGGTGTTTTCTTTGTCCAGTCCAGTGCCTTCAGCCCTCGGAGGGTTTGTTTACAGGCACCGGGGCTGGAGCGGAGCTGCACGGGGCTCGCAAAAGGGGTGTGCGGATGCAGCCGGGGATTGCAGAGTAGACGGGAAGGCCGGGTGCCTGACTGCCCCGGGGCAGCCGGACTCACCGTGAGCTGCTGCTCCACGCTCGGATCCTTCATGGCCGAGCTGGGGCTCGGAGCCAGGCCTCCGGTCCGCCTCTGCCCCGCGCTCAGAGGGCTACCCAAGGGGGAAGCCATTGGGCTGTAGGATACAGGGAGAGCGGCTCGCAGCCGCAGCCCCGGGGAGACCTGCGACCCCCGGGCGGCAGGTGACATCAGCGCGCGGCTGTAGCAGCACGAGGCGGCGGCGAGCAGCTCCGAGCTGCACCAGCCCCAGGGAGCCACCGGGCGGGACAGAAGCGCTCGCTGCCGCGCCCCGCCCCGCGGGGCTCCGGGCAGTGGAGGATGCAGGGTTTCGGCACGACTCCCGCATGCCCCAACAGTGCCATCCCCTGCTGAGGCCGGGTACGGAACCGGCCCAAAACTGCCCAGCACGTGGGTGCGGCCCACAAGCCCTCTGCCTGCAGGCTAAAGCGCCTCTGGGCTGTAGGGGGTCTCACCCGGTCAGCGCTGCCTGCTTTTAGCGCGGTTAAACCCGGGCTGAGCCTGGCGCTGGCGCCCTAGCAGCACAGAGCGCAGCGCTACTCGCCTTCTGACTCACCGAGAAGGCAGGGCACCTCCTCTGCCCCCAGCCCATCCGAGCCGGGGCATAGCAGACTCCGCTGCTGCCCCAGCTCCTCGTGGCACTGCAGCTCGGGAAGAACAACGTTCAGGGGGTCGGAACATCAGGAACCCTGCTGGCCCCTGGGAATTATTCAAGGTGCAGGGAAAAATAAACCCAATCGCTAGCTGCATGTGTCTCCTTCAGCAGGCGTCAGGGACAGCATGGTTGAAGATGCCTGTTTTCCCATGGACATGTCGCCCCCCCCAAGCACCAACCCCTCAGTTGTAGCAGTGATAGGTGTTTGAGGTACAGCCCCTTAGTGAAATATTTGAGTTTAAGGGGCTATTGTCCTTTTTCCTAGTCCAAAGTAGAACGCTTAATATTGGCAGGTGAGAGGGGTAGGCCTTGCAGCTCTTGGATTTCCCTCCCTCCAGTTTGCTACAAAGTGAAAAACAAGGAAGGTGTTCTATTTTAATTACTGGGGTTTATTAGCATAGAGAATTATACTAAGCAAGACTTAAGTGGATGAAACACTAGAACTTTAATTTAGAAGTTAGAGGGCCTACGGGTAAGAGACAACTACTGAGGTTAGTTAAATAAGAAACAAAACTGGGTCCATCTACTTCCATTCACAGCAGGGAGAAGGAAAAGGGATTGTTAATGAAAGAAAAAACAAATACACTTCAGGAGAAAAACAGTTTTTAAAAACTTTAAAAAAAGGCTAATTTTTAATATAATGGGCCCTGAGCTGTTTGTCTTATTTTAACACTGGTGGGATTAGAGATTATTGAGAAGTCAGAAAAAAACAACATTAAGTGATTGAGGCATACATACTTTAAAACACAAAACAGGATAGAGCAACTACTAGATAAGGGGAGATTTCAGGATAGGAGATTTTTTTTTTTTTTTTTTTTTTTTTTTTTTTTTAAAGGCCAAGACCTCTTCTTCCCTGTGCAACTCCTATAGGTGTCTAGGGCCCTGTCAGATGGAAAATAGTGGGGATTTATCACACACTAAGCACACTGGACCATGACACTCTTGAAGGAGAGGCAGGAACTATAGGAATGTAGATGTTTCCCCTCGAGATAGAAACATTGCAAATATTCACAGCCTCTCTCTTTTTAAATGATTAAAGAATCCATGACTTTTTCATAAAAAAGTGTTAGCAGCACTGTTCCAGATAAAATGCTTAGAATTTTCCTATAGTCAAGTGTTAAGTAATGTTGCTCTACCACATTGCCTGCCACTGACATGCAGTTGTTCAACAAAGAGATTGCAAACTGTGTAGTATAATAAAAACACTTAAGGTAAGCGCTACAAAAATATAAACTCATTTAGAGCAGCAGCATGAGTCACTAGTGTCAGCAGTCAATATTGAAGTTAAAAAACCCAACTAATTATTTGTTGAAAGGAATACTGACTGGACTTCTAAAGTGCCTCATACAACATGAGCATAAAGTAACAGACTTTATTACGTCATAAATATTTAAAAAAATACTCCTTGTTCACTGGTGACCTAGAGAGATAAGATGTTAATATCTTTCATCCTGAAGGAGCCTAAGGTTCTTTACAACTTATACAGACTAGTATATAAAGGTCTCACTTCATGCATCAGTTGTGTGCTCTGAGAGGGAGAAGGAGTAAAGCATAATAAATCTACTTAAAACCGGAAAGGAAATACAATAGACAGATTTCTTGGCTTGTTATTGCAAGGTACAAAACGGACACTTGATATTATTTGCATTAGTCTAGTGCAGTGGTTCTCAACCCTTGGCCTGCAGACAGCTTGCTGCCTAATCAGCACACAGTTGCAGCCCACGTGACATCCTCAGCTTGTGTGTCTCTCTCTCCCAGGATCATGATGCTTTAGGTTACTATACCCAAACATGTGTCCAGCAGATCTCTCTCTAGTAGTTTCACTGCTCATTATTGCCAAAAAGTATAGAGTATCCTGTACCAAAAGGTAAAACTAGAAGGCATAGTGGGCAAGACTAAACTTATTCTTCAAACCCCCAACAATTAAAACAGAAATTCAGATCACAACAACATGTTAGGGGAGAATATTTCCCTCTTCAGAAATAGTCAGAACATATACCGGACTAACACTTATCTAGCTGTCAAAATGGAAGACAGTTTGACATTTCGCAGTAATGTGCTTCACAAGCTGAGTTCTGAGACTGGTGATGGGTAGAGGACAAATCACCCCCACTACAGGAATTACTTCAGTCCCATAATAAATCCTGTATGCCAACCCTGAACAAAATCTTTGGACTTCCACAAGACAGTTTCTCACTACTGAAGTGATATTAAAACTACTTCCCTTATTTAAAAAGTTACAGTATTCCTTCAACATGTTATAACCTTGCAGAATCACTTCTGAAAGATTTAAAAAAGATTAAGGGATAAACCTGATTATGGATTATCTAAAAAAATTTAATTATCTACATTCAGTGTGGGTATCTGGAATTCTGTTTACGTCACCCATGATAAATATTAATTGTTTATTTTTCTGAAGGATGAAAAGTTGATGGTACAAGACAGACAGTATTGACTTGTATTTTCACCATAAAACATGCTCATTTAAGAGCTCTTATCTGCTAAGAACTAGATTCTTAAAGTTGATTTGGTTTTGCTGCTGCTGCATGGAAGTCTGCTCAAGAGGAGTTGATCCAGATGTTAAGTATTCTGTACTTTCTTCACCACAAGGCATAGGGCTCCAGACATCAGAATATAGGCTTCCTTGTATAGCCGAAGGCACACATGAAGAGTGTGTTCCTCTGAATAGATTTTCAACCAAAGCTTGCAAATAAAACCCAGGAAATCTCCCATAATCCTGCTGTTGCCAATAGCTACACCTTGTAAGTAGGTCCCAGAAATTCACACACTGATCTTCAAATCATTGCACTATAGTTATTAAAAACATGTAAGCCGGTCTGCCACCTAATACACCATGGACTAAAAGATCAGTGCAGCCATGAAGGAACTGGGAAACAAAAAACCAAATGCAGTTGCAAATTCTGAACCCTGACAGGTTCATATTCAGATAATGATCAACTCTGGTCATTCAAGGGAAGATTTCTACAGAACACACGGACGGCCTGTTTTTAGTATAGGTCTGCTTTTATTTCCACGTTCAACCTGTTGAATCCTGTCACAATCTGAATGGAGGAGGGTACAGCCCACTGTAGTGCTGCTTCAGCACACTAACATACATCATATGAAAAATGGTTTTCCTGCTGATCTTTCCCCATACAAAACAAACACCTGTCCATGCACCCGGGACATAAAAAGAGTCCTCTGCAAAGAGAAGCATGGTGAGCGTGCAAGACACTGGAAGGTGCACGGATAATGCTCACCTACTGGCAACTGTTCAAAATTGCCAACTGGTAAGCAATGCACAGGAGTCAGACAGCAAATACTGGTGGTGGATTTAAAAAGAAAGACAACCCCCTCCCAAATGAATAAAAATTTAAAAGCAGTGCCTTTCAAATAGCCCCACTGCTGACAGTGAGGTTTAAAGGCACTACAATATGTCAGAATGGAGAGAACCTGGTGCATTCACCGTCCAGAGTGAGAGAATATGGATTAAAAATTCCGAAGATGGTGTAGGCTTTCTGAAAATAAATGAACCCTTTTTCAGTACAAGATATGGCGGTGCTGCAGAGAAGGGGACAAAAAAGGAAAGAGTCAGTACTGTGCCTCACACAAAAAACTCAGAACTCTCACAGCTGCTAGCAAGGGAAAGGTAGTTCTATAACTGCATTCCACTTACCCTTTGCTGTTGTGCTTCCCCAGTAACTCATTAGCTGAAGCCTATTTAATCCAGAAGACTGCTTCTCCCCCTTTCTTACCTCCACTCTTCCACATCCCCCAAATACTGGCAAGAGAACATACTTGGCCACTGGAACTAAAAACATATTTAGAGGGTTTAAGTGACATTTGTGCATTTTTAGATGGGTGAGGGGGTTTTAGTATTCATTCCTTACACTGATGGGGCTGCTGGGTGCGGGGCTGCATTCATGTCAACAATATTATTTGAATATTTTTGGTATTTGATTTATATTTATGTAGTATGAGACATACTATTTTTAATAATATACCTCATATACAAAACGAGACCATTTCAGGGCTGAAGTAAAAAGCCATGGTGTCTTTAGAATTGCATGCAAATCTGTGTGTTTTGTGCTACACCTCATGTTTCCCTGAAGAGTTAACTTGGAACTAGAGCACCCACTGTAGCTGGAATTCTGGGAGAGGTGTGTTTAAGGTACAAGTGAGCCTGAGTGGTCAGCACTGGTCCCAGAGGATAGGGTTTCAGGAAGGGGTGCTAGAAAGAGGAACTGCATCCTAACAGTGTGCCTAGACACACCAAGCCAAACAAGTGCTCTGTTCAGACTCTGGAGGCCTACAGTGGGATTCAGGGTTTGCATCTCCTTCACAACAGTCTGGCAAGTATCCAAGAAGGAAAGCTCCACTAGATCTGCAACACCTATTGCCAATATTTGGGGGATATATTGGAGTATGCAGCAAGGTAAGCAGCCTTCTGGATTAAAACAGGCTTCAAATAAATGCTTAATATGAATAAGCACTTTCAGTAACACTAAATACAAGTGTTTGTTACATGTTGAAATCTCAGTGGCATTTTTAGGAAGAGGTAGCAGAATGCATGAGGACTTTTGTCATTTCAAGAGCAATACCTAACTTAAGAGTATGCAACAAATTTGTTCAGTAATTAAACCTTCTTACATAGTGCATCAGAACATTATTTACACCAATTCAAGGTTATATGGTTCCAATAACCAGAACACAAAATTTACCTCTCCACTAGCATAATTATAAACGTTTCTCATACTGCATAGGCACTTTCATCAAGTGCCTGCAACGCATCATGTTGGCTCAGATTCTCAGTCTTTGAAAGGATCAAAAAGAGAAGGACATAGCACTCTGCAAAGTGCCAGTAGATTTACAAACTGACCTAACCATTCACTTTGAAGAAAGAAAGCCTTTATCATTTCTGGCCACTGGCACTACAATTGGCCATTCAGAACCTTTCAACTGAGAGCGAAGTACAAAAGCTAAGTCAAAGGTATAGAAACATTCATTTTTGCACTCTATAAGCCTTAAGCTTTCCCAGAAAGTGCTTTTACGCAGGTTGGAGGTACGCTGCAACAGCTGATAGGAAAGGTATTTCTCAACTGAAAGGCAATCTGTCTTACCACAGTTTTATTGGACTACTCTGGTTCTGCAATGGTAATAATTTCTTCATTGATAAAAAACTCAACAGTCTCCTCTTCCCAGTCATCTACATTGCTGTCCAGCTCATCTGTGTCCACTCCTGGAGGAAAAGAAGAGGCATTAGTTCTGAATACCTCCACCAAGAAGGCAAAAATGCCTAATGTATTTGCTAAAAAGGGAAATACATAGCAGAGAAGCACCTTTAAAATAAGGCATTTTAATTTCATCACTGGCCTCCAGCACGTTATGTGCAAAACCATCAGTACTGACCACACTGGGCAGCAACAGTAGCCTTCCTCCCTACTCACCACCTCAAGATAGCAGATGGAAAAAACAAAGGATGGGAAAGAGAATAGCTTAGGAGTGAGCAAACCTGCTAGGGCATGGGTCGAGGGATTATTTTTGGCAGGAGGGGGAATGTTAAAAAGGGACCCCAACCCACCACAAAGAGGAGGTCTTCGACTCCCAAACACTGATCCACTACCAAAGACTGCTTCTATAGCCTGAGTGATGTTTATTTGGTGCTTTAAAAAAAATTTACTGATAAAGCCACATCTTTACGATGCTGCCAGTGGCTGGTTTACCTCCTCGCAGCTCTAGACGCTCATTCTTCTGTTCCAAATACAATTCTTGTGCCATCTTGCGGTATTTCTTGAACTCCTCCATCATTGTACGTCTTCTTTCTACGAGCTCCTACAGAAGCAAAACAAGAGGTTAATAAGCCCATCAGTAAAGCGTGTCCTTGTGGGATGCATTTGGAAGTGATCTAGGGGTTTTCTGCTTATGGATGCAGCTAGTGACAGATAATCATCAGCATTTAAGACACCTTTCTCCAGCGTGGCAAGATGGGTTTATGGTTTCTGTGAAAATTTTATACTAAAACTGGCTAACAGGCAGCCACCAGGAACCCACAAGTCCCAGCCAAGATTACTTAAGTATCTTTACTTAACTCAACAAAAATTCTTCTCGATTCTGCCTCCAACATATACCAGTAACACCATGCTTCAGTTTCTTCAAGTGAAGAACCAGCAGATTTTGCCTTACTGCCTTCCCTACACATATGCTTGTGCTTGAGTTCATAATGTTCCTGGCTGGGTCATGTGGGGACTGAATCTGGAAAACCTGGACCTAAAACACAATGGCCTCTCCTACTTGAAATAAGGGATAAATGTCTATTAAATTGGAGGCAGCAGCAGACTCAAAACTATATGGCCCAGTCAGTGAAATGCGACAAAGACACATTAGATTAGTATGGACTACAAGTGCATCAGCTGCCTTTCATTGATTCATTGTGTCCCAGAAGCGTCTTACCTTTGAGGCTTTGGTTTGGCTTAGACGATCCTTCTGTTCAAAAATCTTGGAGTACCTCTTCAGGTCCTTCTTAATTTGCTGCAAGAGAGAACTTATGTCAACCAGTACTAGAGACCACCATAATGTATAAGACAGTGCTACTTCAGGCATGCCTTGGCATACCCAGCATTTTTGCAAGTTTCCTTGTCTATAAAAAAAGCCCTCTCCTATATCATTTATAGTTTCTCTTCTTTGCTTAGGCCTATAGATACCTTCAGTTTTTCTGTACCTGGGCAACCACTGGAGTTTGGATAGCCAAAGTCTGCTTCTTATCCAAGTTTTCAACAGTCCTCTCTGCTCCTAATACTTTTCCTTCTAGTTGCCTCAGAATGTTCTCCCCCCTACTCCCCACACAAAAACAAGTTTGTAATAGGAATAGTGACAACTCAAATTGAGTACTGTTACATACACAGAACCATTTCAACATACAGATTCCCCCAGTGAATTTGTGAATAGCTCTCACATTGCCTTACCACTAAGCAGAGAGAAAACTCTACAGCAGTTTTCCATTCCCCAGTTTAAGCCACACCCTTGTGACTAGACCATTCTTGAATTCTCTACACCAATGCCCACACCAGAAGAGTTAAACTGAGATACAACACCTTTATCTGATCCTGGCTGAGCAGGGTTGGAGGTCGGGGTCTCCACAGTAGCTGGCAGAACCGGTCTTTATTGTTTTTCTGGAGGAGACGACCCTGGAAGGTCCACAGCCAGTAGGCATTGTCCACCTGGAAAACAGTAAGTGAGAAATCTCACTCATGTCTAAGGGTTTTATACTGCGCTACCCCATTGCCATATATCTGAATGCATTCCATAGAAAAATCAACAGGAAAGTCCCTAGTGGGACCCAGTCTCTGGAACGTCTACCTTTTCAGGGTGAACACACTGCTTGGGGTAGGTGTGGGCCCCCCCCGTTTCTTATTTTACCTTTAAGTTGAAGTAATGTTCCTCAAAAAAAAAAAAAAAAAAAAAAAAAAAAAAAAAATTATACTGCTTCAAAAATGAAGCACCTATGAAGTATCCAAAGCAGAGGTATCCACCAGCACTTCCAAGATATCTGAACTGCAGTAAGAAAGCTCCTGAACTAATCCCAAAGACTAAAAACCTTATACTTGCATATAGAAGAGATACAGTACACTGATTGGAACAACAAGGAAGTAGTTCATTGACACAGGAAAGCAATGAGTTGATATGTGAAATAGGCATGTAAGCGATTACACCAGGAGCTATTACCCACTGACAGATACAAGCAACGCTCTCTCTCGAGTAGTTAACATAGGAAAAGCCAGATTGACCCTCTTAAATACACAGGGAGACATCACAGCAGAAACTTTAGTACCTTGTGGCTCCACCAGGACACAGATGTCACAATGTATCGGCCTGTAGGATCCCACTCTACATCTGAGGCTGTATAGTGTTCAGCAATATTCATCACGGTGCAGTCTGATGTATCAACAAATGTTAAGGCACCATTCATGCTGCAAAGGCAAACAATGAGGAACAAGATGGAAAAGTGATCCATGCCCGCTGACACTTTCCTCCTGTTCCCCCCCCCCCCGCCCCGGCAAAAAAAAGAAGATCAGCGGGATCTATACTAGGAGGTGACATTCTTTATGAACACACCCCACAAAATCCCATCAATATTAACAAGATTACCATTTTTTCATTGCTGGTGTTTAAATGGGTTCTCTCAAGGTTTTTAAAGTCACACCTGTTTCTTCATATTTTTGTGAACAAACAATGGGGAATAGTTTTAACCCTTGTATCCTTCTAGGCTTAAAGTTCCTTAACATGCTTTTTCCCCTCTCCAAAGTCATAAAGAAACCACATTATGAATGCGCTTGGGGTACAACCAAAATTTCACAACCATGGTGTAAATATGATTATTTTGGTAGCAAAGAAAGTAAAAAATAAAATAGATTTCTAAATGAGAAGCAGGGCTTTTCCATTAACATGTGTAAAGCCTAGTTGTACACAGAATAACCACATTGGTTTTCATAGATTCCAAGGCCAGAAGGCCATTATGATCTGATCTAGTCTGATCTCCTGTATAATACAGGCCATAGAACTTCCCCAAAATAATTCCTAGAGCATATATTTTAGAAAAATCTTAACTCTTGATTTAAAAATAGTCAGAGATGGAGAATCCACCACAAACCATTCCAATGGCTAATTACTTTCACTGTTAACATTTTACACACTGGATTGTGTTAAACTCGTTAGACTGAAGAACCCATTGTTAAATATTTGTTCCCCATGTAGGTACTTGTAGACCGTAATCAAGTCACCCCATAACCGTTTCTTTGTTAAGCTAAATAGACTGCACTCCCCAAGCCTATCACTATCATAGCCGAGTGGCAGACACCACCGATATGGTCGACTTAGTGTACCCTCTCTACACACATGCACATCGCTTGAAAGCTTAGGAGGTCTACTTTAAGATGAAGTATGATAGAACGCTCAAGTGGTGCCATTACCACAGAAACGGGGATAAACAATGACACCATCAACATGTTGAAACGACCACTTTGAAAAACGTGTGCGTTATGACCCTATGTATTATTTCAAGGCATAAAGTTGGATTTTTTTGAGGTCTCAGAACATCGCAGCAATCTAAAAGGATAAAACAAAATAATCAGTTTGTACAGGTGTAACTGAAATGTAACACTGTTGGTGACATTTCTAGTTAACATCATCTTGTCCAGCACGAAATGTTGACAGCACGTGGATTACCAGCCTTCACAGTTCTGTGCAGTGAAGATTGTTCTGACTACAGACAGCTGATTTTGCAGTGACCCTTTACTAGTAATGGCACAAATAAGGTCTTGTAGAAGCTTAGGTGCCATTGGGCCCTTGAAGAATATGGAAGTAGTTCATCCACATGGCAATGGTGATCCAATATTTAGTTTACCTATGCACAAAGACATCCAAATCTTTGTTTGCCAAGATGCTCTGCTGAGCCTCTTCAAAACGGTTCTCATATAGTGGGAGTTTGGCCAGTGACTTGCTCTTTTTGATGGCTAGACTGAAATGAAAGCAATTCAGGTCTCTGTGGGTCTCCTTTTCTCGGTCTTGTAATGCAGCCCTGCTACCAGATTCCTTGCTGCAGAAATGGTCACTGGTCAGTCACCGCTTCAGAGATCTCGCCAAATGGGGAGTAAGTTCCCTGTATTTCTACAGCATTAAATTCCGATTCTTTCCGCAATATCAACTAGGGAGGACGGTCACATCCTATTAATGCATGGACAGCAGGAAATATGTTGCAGAAGTCAGGCGGGAGTGCATCTAATTGTATGCACAGGTATGAAGTGACACTTGTCAGCAGTGCCGGTAATGGTGCCAGTTTCAATCCATATGTTATATGCATGTTCCATTTTTGGAAAGTATGGAACATGCAAGGACCAAAACATCTGTATCAATATGGTTCCTTTGACATCCAGAGACCCAAAAGCCGTACTGGTACATACAGCATTCAGAAGCATCTTTGTCTCTGCTTCCTCTTGAGTACTGTGCTAGTCTGAGCTTCTTTCAACACCTCTACCGGTAATGTATTTTACTACTTCCCCATTGGAAAAGCCTCCAGCAAGAAGGTGTATTTGTACTCTGGGGGCTCCTACACTGGTGCATTTTGAACCATATATTCACAGAGGAATTTTACAAGTGACTGCTTTTTGGACACCAACTTTAGAATCTCTCCATATGGAAGCAGAGGGCATCCAATTACTCGGTATTTCTTGCATCCCACTTTGGAACCTGCCTGGCGTGATCTTCCCGCACTTTTCACAGTTACAGTTATATCTGTCAAAGAGACTACAGAACTAGCTTTATCAAATCCTTTTAGGACCTGCCTCAAGTACTCAGCAGCCAATTCACTGAATGAGTGAAATTTGTCTCCATCCATCATTTGTATGACCGCCATTGCATCTCTGATGTACACCGTGGAAAACAATTTTTGGACTAATAGCTGCTCTGATGGTCCCTCCTTCTCCAGACTTAAGTTTGGTGGTCTTGACCATGTGAGTAAATATCTTAATGCCAGATTTCTTGACTGGGCTGAAGCTGTGTCGCCCATCACAATCAAATGCACCTCTCACAAGTCTTCCAATTTGTTCTTCAACATCTGCTGTTTTAAGTAGAGACTCTTTTATATCTGATGTTACATGCAGTTCAGTAGATATGTTGAGAAGCACCTCCAGATGTGATTCAAGGTCAAAAGGGTTTGTCATATTGTTGGTAAGAGCTGTAACCCACCTCCAGTACAGAGGCAATGACCATCTTCACTATTTTTTTTGTTAAATCACTTCTCATAGCTGTTGCATATTCATAATATGAAGCTGTATATTGTCCTCTCTGACACTGATATGTGCATTGTCACTGAATTAAAAAGCTAGTTTCTATTCTATTTCAAAGGTTAGTACTGCATGGACAGGCAATTACAAATTAAAACCTTCTACCAGGCAGACTCGATGCTATACTATAGACACAAAAGCTTACAAATGGAGAAGCATTACATTAGGAATTCATATGCATTTCTATCTACCCACTATGCAGCACAAACTGTGGGCATGCAATCTACTCCTACTGGTGCACAATCTTCAGTGAGAGACTAATCTCGTCAGCAAGTTTCAACTGAAAATATAGAAAACTATGATAATCATTTATTCTTAATTGTCAAAATATCTCACATGTGATGGGAGAACATTTCATGTCAGTATATTGCAAAACATGGATATTCACCATTTTTGCCACATGCTAAAAAGCTTCATCTTTTCTGGAAAAAAAAAAAAAACACTACCCATGCAAATCCAATGAAAGTCTTAATACATTTTCATTTGATAGCTTTGACCAATAAACATTACATTAAGGTGCTGAATTTAACAAACATTAAAAGCTGTAGTCACAATCGTGCTGCAATGTTTCTGGAACTGTGCACAAGACGACACTCACTTTGGGTTCCATTGTTTCACCTTGCCGAAGGCTTACAGCACCACTTGACAACTCCATATCATACTTCAGCTAAATGTACATAGCATAAGCTTTGAAACAACACATGATGTGGGTGTAAATAAAAATAAATATATGGAGATATACCTATCTCATAGAACTGGAAGGGACCTTGAAAGGTCATTGAGTCCAGTCCCCTGCTTTTACAGCAGGACAAAGTACCATCCCTGACAGATTTTTGCCCCAGATCCTTAAATGACCCCCTCAAGGATTGAACTCACACCCCTGGGTTTAGCAGGCCAATGCTCAAACACTCAGCTATCCTTGTCTGTATGTATGGTGGGTACATTAAACTCTAAAAACATAGCTTTTTGGAGAATTGCTGCATGCCTAGAAGGCAAATTTTCTAATCTTTCTCATGGCTCTTCTCTCAACCTCTCCAGTTTTTCCAACATCCTTCTTGAACTGTGGGGGGGGTGGGATAGCTCAGTGGTTTGAGCATTGGCCTATATCAGTTATACTTAGGCCCCTTACAAATTCACAGCCATGAGAAAAAACAAACAAAAAACCACCTCAGACTGTGAAATCTGACTGGGGGGGGGGGGGGGGGGGGGGAAAGTGTGTCACTGTATTGCCATCCTTACTTCTGTGCTGCCTTCAGAGCACGGCGGCCGAAGAGTGGCAGCTGCTGGCATAATAAGTCATTTGTACTGCTGCTGGGGGAGAAATCTGAGGGGCTCCCTGAATAAATACATCTTTATATTTAAACTAAGGAAGTAAACAGCTGAAGTGAATTCTAAACTTAGCCAAGAGAACAACATGATGGGTGAGATTAGAATAACCTCATTCCTCATCTTATATGATAGCAGAAGAGATAGCCAATATAAACACAGGCATCTCATTAGTTGTTTTTATAGACTAAATAAAAATGGATTTTCTGCTAGCCACAGAACAAGAGGTGTTATCTTATCTACTGCACTAACTACCTTTGCTGTAAGGAGGCCGGCTACTTCAGGAAATTAAATTTCAGGCAGAAGAGGGCAAGATGCATATGAAAATACGTAGACAGTACAAACAGATAAATTTATCTTCAAGAAAAACTCAATCACTTGCAAACAAATTAAAATTCATGTAGACCTCGGAAAGGCCAACTGACAGATTACCGTATGTCAAAGTTAGATTCTTCCAAACAAAGATAATCCTCTTAATACAAGCAGGTTTTCTACCAGAGAATTGACAGATGGTTAAGATTTTGGCTATTTGTCTTACAGATGTCTTTATACAGCAGTGTGATGAAGACCTTTTTTTAGATCTTTGAGAGCATTACACAGACTTAAAATGAGCTCTCTCAGAATGTCAAGTAGTGATACCCACCTTCTCAGGCCAGCCAATACTAAAAACTGCCCTTGTGGACTCCAGAATATCGTATTTGCCTGCTGCTTGTCAAACGTTTCTGAAAGGAAACAGAATTTGTATTTATGGCAACATAAAAATGATGGAAGTCTCCACCCAATGGTATCAAGAAGCTTAGTAGCAACCACACTGACAGGCATTCTAGAGAGTCCTTAAAAAGGCACCTCCGAGCTCTGCAGTTAACAAACAACAGGTCTACTATAGTAGTATTTTAATATACACTCTGTATGTGTGTATATATATATCTCCTCAATATATGTTCCATTCTATATGCATCCGAAGAAGTGGGCTGTAGTCCACGAAAGCTTATGCTCTAATAAATTTGTTAGTCTCAAAGGTGCCACAAGTACTCCTGTTCTTCTTTTTGCGGATACAGACTAACACGGCTGCTACTCTGAAACCTGTCAATTGGAAGAATGAAACCCAACATGGATCTGCTCTCACTGATTAAACTGAAAAGAATGGGATGATCAAACATTCAAAAAAGTGCATGTGCAGGCAGGGAGAATCAGGAATCCGCAAAACCTTAGCGCACAAATTGTATCAATTTAACTAAAATTGTTTAGAAATGGATGTAGTTACATTGGTGCAACCCCTTATGTGGATACCTCTTTTGGCATAAGAGTGCTTTTTCACAATTTACTTTAAGCGGATTCCTTGCGGACTGAAGTTAAATCAATATAAGGCACTCTTAAACCAAAATGGAGGGCAGGGAGAAGGAGAGAATGTCCAAACAGAGAGGGAGGAAATCCTTAAAATACTGGGGAGGAAGTATAGAGAAGGTGAATTAATGGAGAGAGGAAAGGAAGTTTCAAAAATGCATTTTTTGTCCTGTCACAGAAAGGTGGTATTTAACTTTGCCAGCAAAAGGGGTACACTCTGCAGTCAGGCAAGGCAGCAAGATTAATATCTTACCAGTGATCTTTTCAATCCCAACCCCCAGACTCTGAATAAAATGGTAATTTGGCCCTCACTACAGAATAAATTGACACCCCTGCCCTCGGGGCTGTTCTCCCAGCCCAAGACAGCTGGACTGCAGCATGCTCAAGACATGTTGCCTCCCATGCCCTCTGCCAGGGCCCAGAAGTACCATAATCTGTCTATGAAAAAGCAACTGTAAGAAGTCTACAGGGTAAACAGGTTGATACCACCATGTAAAGTGCTTAATGCCTAGATTCCTCCACCTGTACTCCTGCTGTCAACTATACTTACTGATGAGCTCTATTTTCCCATTGTTTTTGACATGGTAAAAGGAGATAGAAATTCGGGGAGGCTCTCCATGCAATACTGCAAACTTGCTTCCATTTGGTTCCCAAGCAAAGGCTATGATACTTTCTGCAACAGATGTAAAGAAGTGTCAAAACCCAAGATTGTACAAAGAAACAAAATTATTGAGTTAAGTCAGTCATGCTCTACACAACTTCAATTCCAAGCCGTTACTGTATACAGGACTGAAGAAATCCTGGATGCAAAAAAGAGAACATCTATTATGATGAGCAATTTGGTATTAAAGTACAGCAACTGAAGCAGAAAACAGTCTGCCAGGCAGTCTTTTTAGATTAAGAAATAGCTGGGCAAAGAAAGAGAAGTTTGCCACACAACTGTCCTTCATCTGTTAAGAGCCATTAGTTGTAGCATTTTACACAATATTTTATCAGTTTATTCACTGATGAATACACAACATCAGCAAAATAGCTAGCACACGTATCTCTAGGATTTACCTTTCATTTCTACCACATCCACAGGGACCTGCTTCTCTCTCATTCGGAAGATCTCAAAGTTGGTCACCACACCCTGTGAAAGTCAACAAAAGGTCAAGTATCTAGTATAATAATTGTACAGAAAGTCATTTTAATACAGGACTATGAGGATGACTATGCAACTAGCCTAGTTTAATACTTCAAGATAATAAATCTAGACTCTTTGGTGCTCGTTTCCTTAG
Source organism: Malaclemys terrapin pileata (assembly GCF_027887155.1). Classification (NCBI taxonomy): domain Eukaryota; kingdom Metazoa; phylum Chordata; order Testudines; family Emydidae; genus Malaclemys; species Malaclemys terrapin. Next base: position 76,612,220 of record NC_071514.1, on the reverse strand, counting down.
AGGGTGGAAGATAACACAGAAAGATCACTTATTTCTAAACAGCACCTTTATTAAAATAGGATTTTCTTCAGCAAGTTGTGCGTTAACAAAAAAGGCTCTCTCTGGCACAGAAGTTGAGACTATTTCAAGAGGACAAATGTATGGTAGCTCATGCAGCGTCACCTGTGGGACCAAAACCAGCTGAAACAAATACAACAAATGCCAAAAGAAGGGGGTCAGAAATAAGACAGGCATACTTTCATTGATCTTGAAGAACCCTGATGGATAGTGATGTCAAGTCCAATGCTCATTAAGTGCCCATGGCACCTCACACATAGCCCTTAAAAACCTAACTGAAAAAATGAGAGGGTTTTGACACATTTCTATCAATCCATATTGAAATGCAAAAACCAAAGCAGAGACCGAATCAGTTTTATGAACACACCTAGGAAGCACATACCTGTGTACCTTTAGGAGTCCTGTCTACCTTCACACACAGATAATCTCCATTCTTTTGCCAATGCAGCTTGCAATCCACCACATTGAACAGGTTCCGCACACGGATTTCTTGTCTGGAGGGGAGCTGCATCAGTGTCACCCTTGCTGGGATATCTTTGTCTTCAGGCACCCAAAACGCAATTATGTTACCCCCTGGAGACCACGAGAAATCCCTACAGGATTGAAAAAGAGGAGACAAGATGTCATTAAAAAAAGTTCAATTTAGTAATCAGTTAAAGATATGTTGCAGCGTTCTGCGTTACATTTGATACGTTATGGTGAATCAATCAATCAATCAGTTCCCAGGTAGCGTGATACTAAAGCTAGGCTACAGACAGGAATTCTAACTCTAAATTCAAGTGCAATGAGAACGATTAAAAATAAATTTACCAGGACCAGTTTGGTGACCCTGCAGAAAACTCAGGTTTGATTTGCCATTCACAGGTGGACAAGGAGTGATGTAGAAGCAATACATTTACATCTAGGAAAGGTAGAAAGAGTACCTCATCTCATACTGCAGAATCCCAAGTGATTTGGGAGACAGGTTGATAAAATGAGTTACAAAAAGACAACCCATTAAACTATGTTAAAAGTACATTTCTCTCCTACAATCTGTCATACTTAGATTTTCTAGCTCCTTTGTTAAGGAAGCTATTTCAGAGATCCCCATTCTCTGAGAAGCCTTTTGGAACCCTGGAAAGGTGAAAAAAGGTCAGTCGTTTCTTTAGGAATCATGATGAGAATCATATAAAATTGTACAATAAGCCCAGCTACCTCAGTGCCAACAGGTAAAGTATAGTGCACTCTTACTAAAGACTATGGAAGGCCAAATATCAGACAAGATATCCCTTTATTGATGTAATATCCTTAACTTGAGTTAAATGCATTTTGGTTTATCAAGGAGTACCATTCTGCCAACATGCAGCAGGAACATCAAAAGTTAGGTCCTTAGATCATCAAGCAATTAGATATTTCAGGCATCATTGCTAAGTTCACAAATTGTCACCAACTCATGGAAAGAGAGAAGTAGTAACAAACAGATGTCTTTACTTCTTCCCCATAGGTAGTTTCTCCACAGCTGCAGAACACACAACAGGATCATCATCAATGGAAGTATAAACATTGACAAGAAACATGCTATCCTATTGAAATTCTAAGTATTCGTTCTATTACTGCACCAAAAGCATAAGAGTTGAAGAGTAATATTATTCCAGTTGACTGACAGCCAACACACACTGACATAGGCATCTTCCTCAGCAAAAGACAGATTAGCGACTCTTACTGATGACCACCAATACAGGAAGCAGATGGTTCTGGAATAGATATTAATTCTTCATTGTGTAACCACTACACAAATGCAAAGTTTTCAGTGCAAATAGATATCAGACTGAAAGGCTGATCCATGACCTAAGAAAAGGGGATGTTCTGGGAAACAGCATGTAACACTCTCGACCCAAAACTACCTCTTATAGTGAGAAAAACTGAAAGAGCTCAGTCTGCTTATCTTTGAGAGCACTGTATAAGTATCTTCATGGGGAGAAAATACTGGGTACCAATAGGCTCTTTAATCTAGTGGAGAAAGAACTAACAAGAACCAAATGACCAGATGCTAAAGTAAAGAACAATTCAATTAGAAATAAGGCACACAGATATGGTTTACTTTAACAGTGAGGGTGATTACCACTGGAACAAACCATCAAGGGAAGTGGATTATCTTTCTTTCGATGTCTTCAAGTCAAGACTACATGCCTTTCTGGGAGATATGTTTTAGTCAGACCCAATAAAGGGATAACTAGGTGAAATGCAATGGCTTGTAATATATAGGAGGTCATGATCTAATGGTCTCTTCTGGCTTTGAACTCCATGATACTAGAATCCTAACACTATCTCAAGAATAAAACAAAAGAAAGCAGAGCTCTTCACAAGAGAATAAAAACTCACTTTATCCCGTTGATTTTCAAACTTTTCTTGTCCAGCAAACCCATGGACTGCAAAAAGAGAAAAATCATGAATTTGCAAGTTAGGAATATTTACATAGGTAGGTTATTTAAATTAACACCCTTAAGGAGGTAGGGAAATGTCCCCATTTCATCACTACCTGGATATATAGTATAAAACACTTGTCACTCATCCCCATAATCCTAATTCTTGCATTACCCACCTAGTCACCATAACCCTACAAATTAAAAATATGCATTAGGATGAGGAGGCATACAGGAAAATAGAGCAGGTTGTAAGCAACAGTGTTTCCATTAATGGATTTAGGGGGGTTTTCTGGTAGTGATCTGCTGACAAAAGTTGGGAAGTATTAAACAACTATGATACTGTAAGGCTAGATTTTCTACATTCCCCCATTAAAAAAATTAAGTTGCTCTCCTCATCTACTTCCTTCTAACCTTTACTACCTCAGTGAAAAATTAAGGAAGGGGAAGAAAAAACAAACAAACACACAACCCCTGAACAGTGGGGATGTTGGGAGCCCAAGGAAAGAGCAAGACAAGAGAGGGTGGGTTTCTCACCCTTTAATAGGTATTTACTGGAGAGTCAGGTATTTCTTTTAAGCAAATTTTAGCAGTAACTCGCTTCAAATAAAAAAAAAAAAAAGCAGCACTTTAGGTACAACGGACATTATAAATCAGGTTTTATGTAAAAACGCACTTACAGGTGTTTCATAGATGCTGAGCGTGTCTGATGTCATTCGGGCAAAAAATTTACCATCATGACTCCACCTGAACAAATAAGAGGAAGACGAAGCATCAGATCTATCATGTTACCCCTCTAGTAAGAAGAGGCTAGTCATTTAGTGTGATCTGTCCTCTACTACTGTTACCCAACCTACTTAAAAATAGGCCAATGGGCTGAGCTTTCACAGTGGAACCCTCGCTTCTTCTGTCCAGTTAGGGTATCCCAGATGATTATGGCCTGAGGGTCATCTTGTGTGTCCATTAAAGGGCTGAAGGTCACTAAATACCTACAAGAAGGGGAGAGGGAAAATGACTAGCTTCACTTTTCATATGGTGTAACGATCATTTCAGCACAAATATGCTTTTGTCTAATTGTGAGAAGAATCCACTAAGCAAAGTTCAAGAGGCATGCACTGAAAGAGGACACAGCCAGAATTGGGGAATGGGTAGAGTACAAACACTTTTCTCCAATCCACCCCTACACAAACTAGTGAGGGAGTTGAGGGATGGCTTGAGTACACTTCTACCCCGATATAACGCTGTCCTCGGGAGCCAAAAAAAAAACTTACCGCGTTATAGGTGAAACCACGTTATATCGAACTTGCTTTGATCCGCCGGAGTGCGCAGCCCCCTCCCCGCAGCACTGCTTTACCGCATTATATCCAAATTTGTGTTATATCGGGGTAGAGGTGTATTAGATGGCCACCCATACACCCCTTTTTAATAGAGGGGAAGCTCTCTAGGAGTAGAGTAGTGGAGAGCCTTATTCACCCACCTCATGAACCAGCAGTTACTATGGGGATGTGGAGCAGTAAAACAGTATGCCTGCATGTTCTAGGAGGACAGAGTCCCTTCTCTTGCAAAAGCTAGAGGGGATGAAGCTTTGTCAGCATTTAGATAGACTGTCTGATGAGATCAGTGTTCCCAGGCAGAGTCCAGCACTCTTTCTAGTACCTTTTTGTGTCAGGGGTGGTGTTAGGCATCCAAACTATGGTATTGCCTCTGGATTCCTCTGGCCAAAACAAACACCCAATTCAAGCAAGAAACCCACCACACCTGGGTGTTGTAAAGGGGAATCATCATCATCCATGTATGACTACTAATGAGGTACATAGTATAAAACATGATGGCTTGGAGACAAGAATTTACCAGATGGAAGCTTTCAGGGCAGGAACATGTTTTCCTATTAAGAGCCCAAGCATATCTTAACTACAATAAAAATCTAAAACCAAAATACCCCCAACAAGTCAATCTTTTCATTCATAAACACAAGACAGAAGCTTAAGCTTCACAAGAGAAAAATAGGTGAAGCCTTCACAAAACCATTTGCCTGACAATCTCCACAGATGCCATCATAAAACAAAAAGCATAAAGAATTATTCATCTGAAAATTACAACCCTTGAAGATGCTGAAAGACCAGAACTCAACTCACAGGCATCACTGAGTTCAAAGATACCGTGGGTGTGTGTATATATTAAGGTGCCTGTACCAGACAAACTGAAGTAAATGGGAAGATTTCATTATTAAAGACTGTAGATCATTACTCAGTATTTAAAGAACACAATCCATTTTCCAACTTAAAAAGTAGAAAGTCATGTCAAACAGAATTATGGATACACACAAACATTCTAAAATATTCTAAAAATATTTAATGAAAAAAAGGCAGCAATTCCAAAGAGCAGAGAAATGAAGATTGAAAACCCACGATACCTAAAAGTAGATAAGGCAGAACAAACATGCTTGGTGTTCTGTTCCCTAAGGCGTTCTCTCAAACTGCTTTTATACCATACCTTTCACAAGGTGAGAAGTCGATAAGCTGTACCCCTTGGTGACTGAACCTCTGAATCTGTTTGAACTTCTCTCCTCCCCATAGAGCAATGCCTCTCTGATGGAATGTAGCCAGGTAAGTACCTTTTGGGGACCAGCGTACATAGGTTTCCGTCCACCGCTGCAGATAAAGTGTACAGTATACATCAGAGCTGAATTACATTCAGAAGACTCTCAGTATGTGCAGTTTGTAGTTTCACTCTCCCTCAAGTAATCCAGCAGCCACCGTTTACACAAGCTTAAACATGACTGGAGTGCAATTCTTATTTCCTTAGTCTGAATGTTTCCTGGAAAATGCCTTTGAATGAAACTTCAAGTTTCAAACATTCACTAACCAGAAGAATAAAACTAGTGAGCTAGAGGTGGATGGTAGTGGGAAGCCTTCAGCAGTGTCCAGCGCTAGCGAGAAGCTCAGCATGCTACTTGTTCTCCGACTACTGGGAAAGGTGTGTTTTAATCTTCCTAACAAAACATAGCTCCTGAACCTCACCTAGTGTGAGGGAAAAAGGCATCTTCTATATGAACCTTTGTTAATAAGCATCTGGTGATTTGGAATAATGTTCACCACCCCCAAAATCAATTTCTCCCTACTTCTTGCCTTCCCCTAACCATAACAGAGGAGCTCCTTGTCATCAAAAAAAAAAATCTTGTTGAGGTCTCCTTCCCTGGCCTCTAGAGCAGATGACATGTGAGCTACTGGTAATGGATTGCCTCCAGTACCAAGCCTACCACAAATCTTCAGTGCTCCTTCTCTCAGCAGAGACACAATAAGAGGAGGTAGGGAGTAGCATGCACTCGACAGCAGTAAACTCCCATTCACCACTGATGTGCAAAATCAGAGTTTGACAGATCTCTGCTCAACTAGGTCTTTTGATCCTAACATCTTAGTCTGATTTTTATCATCCCTAATTTATAAATAGGGAGGTTAACTGAAGTCACAGCAAGATAGTAGTGGTAGACCAACTCAGTTCACATTCAACTTTATTTCCTTTCTAAAACAGGCAACCCTGCCTCTAAATGAATGACATTATCTCCTTTAGAAGATTAAAACCAAAACAAAGTACTCTGAACAGCGGGAAATGGAGAAGTTGTTTTCATCAAAGAAAGTGAGTGTTACCACTCTATTCTGAACATCCCAGCACACAACAATTGAACAAGATAGTTATGTCACTACTGCCCCAGTTTCCTGAGTTCACCACTTTTTCAGAGCCTTAATGACCATACTGCATTTAGAATATGCAGCTGTTCTTTCAGGGACACTCACTGGTCTTTCTTCAATTGCGACTGGTTCCTTTGCATCATTCCAATAGATGCAAGTGCGGTCTCCTGACTCAAAGATCACACTGTATTGATCTCTACAGTCTGGGTCCTCCAACCAGTAGCGAAGATTCCCCTAAAAACAGAGTCAGGAGCTAAGGAAGCAAATTCTCAAAAATACCATATTCATGCTCCAGGATGAAAATTCTATTTTATGAGCACATGATAAAAACCAAAGATAATTACAAGCCACAAGTTATTTAACTACAGATTTCAGAAATTTAATTCTCTAGCTATTTTGGCTTAAACTTTGGAAAAAACACATTAGCAATTTGAAATATCAGGACCTCATTTCCCTCTTTGCCCAAGAACTATGGCAAGTTCTTTGGATGAGCCCAGCACCCCATCATGGGGAAGATAATTCTTAAACAGTAGCAGCGGTCACTATGAAAGCAACATAGCTTTGTTCTGTATTTTTTGTATGAATACCACAACAAGGAGTTTTAGAACGTGGAATATTTTAATTCAAAGCTTCATGTAACATATCCCTTTCATCTTTCAAACAAACAAAAACATACCAAGTCTTTAAATGGCTGTTTCTCTGGGATGTCCCATTCTTCACTGATTGTCATGTATCTAGAAGAGTGATTTGATCAGTTACACATATTACAGATGCCTTTGATCAGAAGTAGGCTACAACATGATCTTTAGGAATAAAGACGAGAGAACATGATGGCTACACTCACTTGTCAAAATCAGTGAAAAGGTTGACTCTGAAAGTGTGCTGCTTGTCCAACTTGTATCCATCTGCATTTTTCACAGCATCCACTGCATGTGCTGGGGACATGTATTCCAGGAAAATATACCTAAGAGATAAATGTGATTACTCAGTAGCAACCTGCCTGTAGTCAGCATTAGCCATATGGTGGGTGAATTAACTGAAAAGCTAGTACTCAATCCAGAAGGCAAGATTGAAGAAGTTGCCAGTTCTGGTATAGGAGAAGGCAATTAATCTCCATTTTGCTCATAAGTATTTTTCTTAATCATATATACATGACTTGGATCAAAATTTTTCTCTGCCTTCTTGAAACTGCGTGGAACAGATTATGAAGGCATATTCACACACAGCAGAACTGCCATAGAAGTGCTACCATCAGGTACATGGGTAAGCAGCTCTTCCCATTAGAATGGCAGGACATGTTTGAGAAGTGAGCAAATTCAGAGAGATACATAAAACTTTTCATTCATATGTTCTGGGCCCTCAAAATACAACTACTACTCTCCACCAACGTTCCCTCTAATTTTTATATCCATGTGCGGAATTAAATTTTGTCATGTGCACCAATATGGAGGTTGTGTGTGGCGAAGGTGGGGCTGAAGGGTTCAGAGTGTGGGAGGGGGCTCAGGGCTAGGGCAGAAGGTTGGGGTGCAGGCTCTGGCTGGGGCCAAGGATGACAGGTTTGGGGTGCAGGCTGCCCCAGGGCCAGGGGAGAGGCACCTCTCCCTGGCCGTGGCCCTGCACACCCCCTACCTCTCTCCTTTCCAGTCCAGGCCCCTGTGGCTGCACAGCCCTTGATAGCCTGCTGTGTAGCCACACAGTTTAGAGGGAATTTAGCTTTCCACTTAAAAACAAAATTATAATCAAACTCCTCCTTTCCAAGTGGAGTCCAGTCTGTAACTTAGAAGAAGCCAGAATTCATGGAACAGTGGACATAGGACCTAATAATGTCCCACAGAAAATGATTTTCAAGGTACCTGGATTTGTTTTGTAAAGTTTATCCTGACTGAGCTGAAAACCCTCCAGCCCACAGCAATTATTCCAGCCCTACAACTCTAGAAAGCATATACTGAATATTTTGACAACAAATTACATTCTCTCATCTGCCATATTAGGTCTCCAAACCCCAAAGAGAAATATGCTACTCTCCAGCCACCTTAACAGTCTCATTGAGCTGAAATCTGGGATAGTGATAATCCCAGAGAAGAGAAAAAAATAGCAAGTAACTCAGTATTGCAAAACAACAACAAAAATACCACCACCCAAAGTCTGTAATTACCTTCTCCCAAGCCCAAGTTTTCATTACCCATTTGTTCAACATGACTACATCTATTTTCCTATACAGCTATAGTCTAGGTAACAATTAAGCCCTTCAGTGTCCTCAGGATCTTGTGTCTATATCACTGAGATAGCATGCCAAAGTGCCTCTATGGTCATCATCCTATTCTGTTATGTCAATCTCAGAATTTTAGCCCACAAATGTCTATTAGCATTCAAAGGATTAACCTGAACAATGTTTCAATCCCATTTACAGCAGGAGTTCTCATTACTCACCCCTTTGTCTTCCCGTCTGCTTCTGGGTAAAATTCATTGGTAATTTTCCCAAACTTGGAAAAGATTTTGTGAATAACATTCTTCAGTTTCTCAAGACGGTCTGGTCCAACTTGGGGAACATTATCCACTACAATTACTGAATCGATTCCATCTGCCTCCTGTGGCTGGTCTTTTAGCACATCACCAAGTAATTCTGCAAAGAGAAAGAGGGAAAAACTCAGCACCAATCTCTGGATTGAATGGGGAAGGGAGGAAAGAGATGAGAATTCAATAGCTAGTTACCTACACCCTTCTCAAACACCTTTAAAAAGTTCAGGAGTAACTGAAAGCTGTATGGAACACTGAGCTTGACTGAGTTTAGTAAAACGTTACCAAAATCCCCCCCCGCCCCACACCATTTTAACATAGGTGTAATCTACTAGGACATGCTCGCTATAGAGCACAATTTCCTGAAGATCACAGATGCTAGCTTGACATGACAGACCAAGTTCCATTGTTTCTCTGGGAAAGATCTCAACACTTCATATTTAAAGACATTGTCCTACAAGTCCCCCAAATTGCTCATGAATCAGAACACTACAAAAGTTACCCACAAACCCACACTGAACTAAATGCTGACATCAAGAAAGAAAGAATTTTGACATCGCCTTTCCTCCCACATCAAAAAAGTCTTAGCATGATTCTCCATTGGAAGTCCCGTATGTTGTAGCATCACTGTAATTATGGTTGGGAAGTCATGCTCATTCTAAGCCTTTAATTAGAACTTTGGAGATGATGCATGGGGGGGGGAGGAGCACGTATGTCCCCTCCCCCCCAGATTTCTGCCAAGGAGGGTTCACACCAGAAGGAGACCAGCAGCAGCCTTTCAGCACTGTGCTGGCAGGAAGGGATGGGAGCTGCTTCCAGCCAGGGTGGGGCCAGGGATGAGGGGTTTGCGGTGCAGGAGGGGGCTCTGGGTTTGGGGAGGTAGGGGCACTGGCTTACCTCGGGTGGCTCCCCTTCAGCAGCGCACCGGGACTAAGGCAGGCTGCCTGCCTGCCCTGACACCGTCCACGCTGCGCCCCAAAAGCGTCCAGCAGGTCCAGTACCTAGATGGGGGAAGGAGGCGCCACATGCTGCTCTTGCCCACTGGCACCACCACCCCAGCTTCCATTGGCCGAAGTGTGGAACCGATGCTTGGGGCAGGGCCAGTGTGCGTATCCCCGCGGCCCCCCTGCTCAGGAGCCGTACCTGCTGGTCACTTCCGGGATGCAGCCTGGTGCCAGGACAGGTAGGGACTAGCCTGCCTTAGCACCACCAACCGGACTTTTAACGTCCTGGTCTGTGGTGCTGCCAGGGTCCCTTTTCGACCAGGTGTTCCAGTCAAAAAGCAGATCCCTGGTCACCCTATATGGAAGTGAGGAAAATTTGTTAAACCATTTTAAGCATGTAGCAACTAAATGTGTCTTCTCAACCCTCTTGACATTCTGACAGGTCATCCGTATCCTGTAAACCCTCCTAGCCCCTCTCCTACAACACCCTTTAAATTGCCTGAGAAAAAGCTTAGCTGGTAGGATGGTACAGTGAGCCTGTGCTTCAAGTTTCTAGTTGGAAGAGGAAGTTAAAAGCAAAATAGTCTTACTCTAATATTATGGTTGAGGTTTTACATATACAGAACTCAGGAAATTCAGAGGTATAGTTCCTACAGAATGGACACTACAAATTTAGTTCTCACTAGGGAGACAGTGGTAGTTCAAGCTATAACTGAACTTCTATTCTAATCCTCCATTTTCACACACATATATTAAGGCATAAACATTATGTGCAACGTATCCAAGGTACAATTGCTCTGGGAACAATAACTTTCACATGCACATAAGTCCCAGAGCCTCAACAACAATGCTGCATTCATGTAGTTTTTCCATTTCATATAATGAAAGTCGGATTTCTGGGTATCTAATTCTAGGACTGTCTAGTAACAGCCCCCCAAGATGAGAAACTGACAGACTCCAAACTAATCCCCAACAACAGTACTAAGACATGCACTGACATCAGATCCATTAATCAAAATGACATCACCCGGACATGTATAGAAACAAGGACTAAGTGCCAACTTTATATCTGCTTTACCTAGCAAAGCCCAAGATTTATAAACAGTGCATCCCATTACCTCGTTATACTATAAGACAGAAAAATATCTACTTCAGTTTTACCAAGGGTTTAGTTATGCTATCTATCTGACTGCGTGGAACAAAGTCTATTGATGAAAAGGCTAAATAGGGGCAGGAAAAGGAGATCTGGAAACAGCAGAGCAGAAATAATTCTGACAATCCTGGTTCCTTCACATACTCAAATGATTATCTGAATTCAATCAATTTATGCCTGTAATTTCCAAAAAAGATGAATCATTGCAAAAAAAAAAAAAAAACAAATCTAAAAATTTTAGCTCATACAGAAAAAAGAGATAGGTGTCATTTCACTTTTGAAATGACATTTAATGATGCAGTCTGGAGAATCAGACTGTGTAGACAGCATTCAGAGATCAGGAAGATTTAATAAGCACCATGAAAACATTTAAATACCAGAAAACATTTCAAGGTGTTGGTAGTGCTTAGAGCTTTAACCACCAGCTTTTGCCAGTTGTCTAGTAACTGACGTGATCAGAATTTTTGAATTATTTACCCAGAGGCTGAAACAGGGAAAGAAAAAAAAAAAGGACAGTGTTGGGAAATATCTGGCATTGATAAATGCTTACACAATTTCAACCAATCAGAAAACAGAAAATTAGGCCGTGTGTTATTTTTAATTTAGTGAATATACAATTAAGTTGTCTGTTAAGCCTGCTATAGTTTGTTCCAAACTGTTCAGGTTTATGCATAACATTACCAAGATTACACAGGACTGACAGTTACTATACAGTTTTTGGCAAACTGTGTTAGCACCACAGTATTATAATGAAGGGTAGATAAATGCAAGTTATTATTTTGCTTCTTTATGATGCAAGAAGTCTATAAACTCAGATTCCAAGGCCAAAAGGGACCATTGTGATCATCTAGTCTTACCTCCTGCATAATACAGGACACAGAACTACCCCAAAATAATTCCTAAAGCATATCTTTTTGAAAAACATCCAATCTGTATTCAAAATTCACCAGTGATGGAGAATCCACCATGACCCTTGGTAAATTGTTCCAATGGTAAAGTACCCTCCCTGTCAAAAATGTACACACGGTATTCAGTCTGAATTTGTCTAGCTTCAATTTACTGCCACTGGATATTATATCTTTCTTTCTCTGTTAGATTGAAGAGCCCATTATTAAATATTTGTTCCACATATAGATACTTATAGACCAGCCAAATAACCCCTTAACCTTCCCTTTGTTAAATTAGACTCAAAGAGCTCAATCTATCACTAAAAGGCATATTTTCTTATTCATTAATCATTTTCGTGGCTTTTCTCAGAACCCTTACCAATTTATCAATATCCTTCTTGAATTGTGGGCACCTGAACCAGACAGTATTCCTGCAGCAATCACACCAGTGCCAAATACAGTGATAAAATAACCTCTCTAGTCCTACTTGACATTCCTGTTTATCCATTCCAGGATCACATTAACTCTTTTTGACCACAGTGCAGTCCTGGGGGAATTCTGCACCACTGTGCGTGCGCAGAATTCATGTCCCTCAGCAGAATTTACTTCCCCACAGAACATGAAGGGGAAGCAAAGGAAAGCCACACAGGGTCAGGGGCAGGACCAGTGATGCCCATGCGCATAGTTTTTTGCGGGGGGAAAATTGCCCCCCAAATAAAGGCAAGGCATGTGTGTGTGGGGGGAGGGTGATCATATGGGGTCATGTGCCACTGCTTCCGCCATTTCTGTGAGCGCAGAGCTGCCCAGCTGAAGGAGTGTGCGGCTCAGCTCTGCTAACTCTGCAGCTGGATGCCACCTCCTGGGTCCTAGTGCCGGTCATGCTCCCTTTCTGTGTGTTGGGAGCCATCCTGTTATCTGTACAAAAGTGAGGGCCTGCAGTGGGGCAGGGCAAGGAGGGGCAGGGGAAAATGAGGGAAGGAGGATGGGATGTGGAAGGGAAAGGGATGTGGGAGCCCAGCATGTGGCGTTCTCTTTGCAGTAGCTGCTGGGGATCCCCAGTAAAGCAGCCCCATCAGACCCCCACCCCTCTGCACCTGGACCACCCCGATTAACCCCCCGCATCTGGACTCCCACCCTACTGAGTCCTAAGCAACTACATCTGGATCCCCACTCCCCCAGCACCTGGACCCCTCCTCCTATGCCTAGACCCCCGCCCCCTATGAGCCCCAACCACCTGCACCCAGAACTCCCCCTAATGAGTGTGCCTGGATCCTCTACTGAACTGCCTTCACCCCATCCCACACCTGGATCCCCCCCAACATTAGGGTCCTGCTGGGCAGAGCCTGCCTGACCGCACCTGGAATGGAGGGGCAGGCTCATCCCTTGTGCTACGTTAGGGTCAGGTGCAGCAGGGTGGTCTCCCACCTCCATGCAGCCAGTGGCCTGTGCTCCCCCACTGCCATGCAGGAGCCTCCACATTTATATATTGACAAAATGTGTAGAATTTTAAAATATCATGCACAGAAATTTTATTTCGTTGGCACAGAATTCCCTCAGGAGTAACAGTGTCACATTGGGAGCTCATGTTCAGTTGATTATGCCCCACGGCCCTCAAATCCTTCTCAGTCATTTCTTCACAGGACAGAGTCCCCCATCCTGTAAGTATGGCCTATATTCTTTGCTCCTAGCTGTATACCATTTACATTTAGCTGTATTAAAATGCACATTATTTGCTTGTGCCCAGTCTATCAAGTGATCCAGATGTCACCAGATTCAGAGCACTGTCTTCACTATTTACCACTCCCCAATTTGTGTGTCTTCTGCACACTTCATCACAGATGATTTTGTGTTTTCTTCCACATCGTTGATAAAAATGTAAATAGCATAAGGCCAAAAACTGATCCCTGTGGGACCCTGCTGGAAAAAACAAACAAACACCCACTTGATGATGATTCCCCATTTATAAAAAACACTGAGATCTATCAGTCAGTTTTTAATCCATTTAATGTGCGCCATGGTAATTTTATATCATTCTAGTTTTTGTTTTGTTTGGTTGCTTTTTTTTTTTTTTTTTTAAATCAAAATGTCATGTGGTAACAAAAACATAAGATCAACCATACTGGGTCATACAAGTAGTCCATTCAGCCCAGTATCCTGTCTTCCAACAGTGGCCAATGCCAGGTGCTTTAGAGGGAGTGAACAAAACAGGTAATAATAAAGTGATCAATCCCCTCTTGCCCATTCCCAACTTCTGGCAAAGAGAAGCTAGGGACACTTCGGAGCATGGTTTTTCATCCCTGTCCATCCTGGCCAACAGCCATTGATAGACCTATCCTCCATGAACTTATCTAGTTCTTTTTTGAACAAGTCAACCACCACTAATTTTGGATAAAGAATGCATTTGTTAAAAGATTAGACACATGTCCCCTTCAATTCAGGTCACAAAACAACCCTGACACCCTGCAGAGGTCCTCCAGTGGTACCTGGGGAGATTAGACAACATTAAAATAGGTAACCTTAATTTTTTTTTAAAAAACGATCTACTATCCGAGTAACTACTAGGATAAGTGAGGAAAGGTTAGAGAGCAATCCCACCTCCCCTTTTCCATTTTGTTGTCTTTGCACACTTGACAGCAGTATGCATAGTCTATGTCACTGTTTCTGCTGCATAGTCAGTTTCTCCTGTTTGTGTTGGGATTTTAAAAACAGAGGAAAGAAACATTCAAAATACACACAACTGTAAAACCATACATTGCCAGGAGGAATCACAGCATAGGTGAACTACATTAAAACTATTTCTAAATAACTGTTGAAACCAACTACAGTCAAGTTGATAGTACCTATTTAAAAATGACAGATCATACATTTAATAAATTTCAGGATCTCTCAAATATGCGTACTACCCATATTGCTATACATGTCAGAAACCTAAGACCCTGCTACAGGCAGACTTGGAAACGCTAGAGGCATTCTATATGGGCTGTCAGTACCGAATCGTGAGTAAAAAAATATGGTTTGACTTTGTGCAAGATGTCACAATCTCAAAGACCTAGCCTCCCTTCACTCATCATATCCAAAAGTGGCATTGCATGCTTTTCAGCCATGTCACCAAGATGAACAAAAGCATCCCAGGACACTGTGCGCTCTCCAATTTCCACTGACATGATAAGGGGTGCACCTACTGACCCTACCTGGCATTGCCTGTGGTGCCACCCCAGAGACACAACAGTCCTTAGTAGACCGTGCATTGTATCAACTAGCGTGACCATGGGCAATGGCATCACACTCGGCATTGTGTAGCGAATTTCTCAGAGCTTAATCCTACGACTCAATGAATTTCTGGGGCAGCATGTAAGAGAACATATTAGCGTTGTGAACACTGACAAGAAGAGAAACAGTACTTCACAAGTCTCTTGTCAAGTCACTACATGGTAGGCCCTTAGGATCTTTAAATTTAGCTTGATCTTTTCCCAGTAAGTTATTTATGTGGTCTTATTCTGCCCACAGCTGACACAGAAGCATGTTTAGCAGTTAATTCCTCCTCACACAGAGGTCTGGGGCAGCGACCATCTTTTTGTTGTGTTTGTGCAATGCATAGGACAGTGGAATCTTGGTCCATGACTAGGGCTCCTAAACACCACCATCACCAGTCTGAATCCTACTTGCTTTTAAGGTAACATTTACATTTAGAAAGTGGTCTACTGTATTGCTGACAATGGCGATCAGCAACAGGTCCCCTACGATGGGCCAGTTGCCAAAACTGATTTAACTGCTATTGAGTGAAATCAAGATCCTCCTCCACGGATTCTCAAATCACATTTTCTGCAGTGGTGTTGAAAATAGGTTCACCTAGTTTACATTACCTCTTAGTGCAGGACAAACTGATGCAGATGACTACTGTCAGAAAAATTAATTTTCTAGTGCATCCAGGGCTCTCAGGATGAACATCCAGAGTTTGCAATACCATTCTCCTAGTAGCCAAGACAGCAAAATATATGAAAGACATGGAAGTGTAATCACTCTTGTCTGGGTTTCAGGTGCTGGTAGTTTAGTTTGTATATGCAATAGACACTTCAGGCCCCAGAGTGAAAGAAGGAATTTTGAAATCTCTGCAGGGAAATGACAGCTAACCAGAGAGGATGAATTTTAATCAATCACCAATGTGTTATTTACAGTATTTTTCCTTACCTTAGCAAGAATTATATATATATAAAAAAACAGAAATGGAAGCATTTCCCAACAAGAGAAACTCCACTGAGAAGAAATGTAAGACAGGTTTATGATCAGACAGAACCACTGATTGTATAAGGAAATCTCAGTGTTAGGATTTCTGAACGTCTTAAAGTCTTTTGCATAATCAAGTTCCTAAACATCTAGACAGACTGAGTAATACATATTTAAACTTGTTTTCGGTAGATTTTCCCTGCTGTACTATATACACATAAACACAGCTTTATCTGGATTGAATTAGGGTTGTACTGCAGGAAAGACCTACCAGACCAGGTTCCTTGGCCTGCTCCTCTCATGCGGCTCCTAGCTAGCACTAGCTCATAGGGCACAGAGCTAGTATAGCCGGCATGTATACTCCACCCTACAGTGCAGACAATCATGTCAGGCAGGGAGGGGTGCTGTGCTGTGCTCCTGGAATCTTCAAATGGCAGATGTTCCCTTGGGCACCATTACCAGATGATCTAAACTAGGGAGGGCATGCAGACATTAGGAAGCCATAACTGACTCCCTGATGTACCCCCACCCCCGAGATACCTGACATAGCAGAGGATTTGGTCCACTGCAAAGTAAAAGGAATTAACTTACCAGCACAGTCACAATAAGTGAAGAGACAGTGGATCAGAGTGGAGAGGGTGGGGACTAAAGATATTACAGAAAAAAGGCTGAAGTTTCCAATGGCTTTCCACAAGCACAAGATTATTCTTAGTTCAATGACTGAGATGGACATATTACTTCCTTTTTCCTTCAAAAATAGATCATCAAGAGAAAGGGAGAACAGTTCAAGAAGCAGTGAGCAAAGATGCTAGCGCGCCAACCAGCATGAATTAGATTAAAATCCTGTAACCAGGTTACTTATATGACATTACCTAAACACCAAAAAGAGTTTAACCCTTAATAATGAAGTGGGAAGGGAGAGCCTACCCGGTTCTGGAATGGAATGAAGATAAAAATTAACACAGTCATTCCAAACTCAGCACAGGGTATGTATACTCCACAATTTAAAAACTCACAGCAGTTGACTGAGGCTCACAGGCCTTGGGCTAAGGGGCTATTTAACCACCTTGCAGGATCCTAGAACCCAGGCTCCAGCAGGAATGTCTACATCCCAATTAAGCAGCCCCTTATCCAGCAGGACCAGCCAAGGATGTTTAATTGCAGTGTAGACATACCTAAAGGGCATCTCCCAAGATGGGGTTGAAAACAAAAACAAAAAATCTAACCAAGCAGTTTTCACTGTCTGCTTTAACTACTGCACAAGTTTAGAAAAACCAAAACAAAACATACAAATAAGTTTTAGTCTAAAGCAATTTTTGTACAGTTTTAGAGTTTAACTGTTCTAATGTAGTAAAAACAACAAGGAGTCTGGTGGCACCTAATGTAGTAAAGTAACATCTCACTGCCCTGCAATATACAAACCCTACATGTATAATTTACTAGTGGAAATAACTGATTTTCTTATTTAATTTATATGCAGATCAGACACTGAACTTAGTAAATATAGGCTCTCATAATATCTGTGTTTCAGTATAGTAAATACAGGTACAGCACAACATTGTTTACAAGATTCCACTGTGTGCAAGTTTAGCTATTTACCAAGGTCTCACTATAGCAAAGAAATATTTTTTTAGTAGTTTCTCCATCCTGCCCCCAAACACAACAAATTATATGCATCTCTAGATAATTACACAGGATAGCATTCAACTATATTTTCCACATAGCTTGGATTCACTAGTACACCTCTACCCCAATATAACACAACCCAATATAACATGAATTTGGATACAATGCGGTAAAGTTGTGCTCCAGGGGACTGGGGCTGTGCACTCGGGCTGATCAAAGCAAGTTCGATATAACACGGTTTCACCTATAACATGGTAAGATTTTTTTGGCTCCTGGGGACAGCGTTATATCAGGGTAGAGGTGTACTAAATAAATTGCTCTTCAGCTATTGCATTCTGAAGATCACATAAGAGCAACCCTATCCACTCACTGATGCAATTACCCCTCCCCAGCCTTCTCAAAACTTTTCACTCCGTAGACTTTGAGGAGGGGTCCACCAATCACTGGTGTTTGACAGGCTAGTCTGAAAATTCCTGTGCTAGAAAATCCAAAATAACTAAAGGATGAGATCTGGGAATGATCAAGTGAATTACTTCATTGTCCTGGGCTGGCAAATATGCAGATACTTATAAATGTTAGTGGGTTTAAGAAGAAAAGGCAATTAGGTTTACCAAGTATTTTATGGTACATTGATATGAAAGGTACTTAATAGGTTTGGTTTAATAGGTTTTATATGATAATAAAAACACTTCTCTTAACATACTTCTTGTTTAAGTGTACTCGAAATACAGCAGTACTAATATATTGTACTAATATAGAAGAGGATCTCTACTGCTCACACATGCACAGAAGCCATCTGCTAACATTGTGAGCCCTTCATGATAGAGACTCTATCCCCACTGTGCATTTGTATGTATAACGAAGTGAGGACCCTACCCTGAAGGGGATTCTGAAAATGCTGCTGTAACAGAAACAACACATACTAACAGCGTGGCTGGCATGTGCTGGATGTAAGAGACGCCTGCTCTGGGACCCCGGCTGCGAAAGCCAAGTAACACTACACACCGCGCAGCAGATCATGGGGGCTTGTGATAGCATCAGCTCGAGCTGTACTCCCCCCCCCACCCCCGGTGCAATCGGACCAGCTGGCACGGGGGGAACCTGGGGTCTTGAGGACACGAGCCTCCCCCGCACCCCCAGCGGCTCACCAGCTAGTCAGCAAGGGGACTGGTCCCTATAGAGCCGCTTCAGTGGTGCCCCAGCTTTGCTCTTCTCAGCCCAGGGAGCGCTCGGCGAGCCGGGCCTAGAGATTCCCGTCAGGCCGCCCACGAGCGAGAGCTCCGGCAGGACCCGGGCGCTCGCCTCCCTCACGGCACGGGACTCCAGGGACCAACGCAGCACGGCCTAGCTCGCGGACTCTACGCCCCCGCACCGAGGCCCAGGCAGGCACCCAAGGCCCCGGTCTCGGAAGGCTCCGCAGCCCCGTGGGCCCTGCAGCTCGCCCCTTCCCGCCGGTCCAGTTCTGCGCCGCTCCGGCTGCCTCTGGAGGCCCACCCCCAGACCCGCGCGCCTGGAGGCCCAGCCTGAGCAGGCCGAGGCCCCCGGCGGCCCAGCCACGCAGCCCCGGCCGCCGCACCTTCCTCGCTGATGTCGTCCACGAAGTCCTCGGGGTCGCTGAAGGAGATGTCGTCCTCGGGCTCCTCCGCGGGCTCGGCCTCCTCCCGCTCCTCGGCCTCCGCCTTCTCCTGCGGGGTCTGCTGGCCCGGCGGCTCCTCCTGGCTGACGACGGCCTCCTCAGCAGCGGGCGGCTCCTCCTGCGAGGTGGGCGATGGCGGCGTCTCCTGCGAAGTGGGCGATGGCGGCGCCGGCTGCTCCTCCTGGGAGTCGGGCGATGATGGCGGCGGCGAAGGCTCTTCCTCCCGCTGGGGGGGCCCGTCCGGCTGCTCGGGCTCGTCCCCGGACCCCTCGGCTCCGGCCGCCGCGGGCGCCTGGCTCTCCTCCGTCTCCTGCATGGGGAGGGGGTCGCTGCTGGGCCGGCCGCGCTCGGTCAGGCTCTCCGGGGAAAAGCAGGGGGGAGGGGAGTCTCCTACGGCTGGGCCATGTGCGCGAGACCCGGCGGGCATGGCGAAGCAGAACACACCAACTCCTAGTGTGTATGGGGGGGGGTGTAATTTTTCCACCCAGTACCTTCCTCTCGCCACACGCTCTATAATCTCCCGGCCCTCTTCTCCCTCCCGTTCCCGACAGCGCCGATCGCGACTTCAATCCCTACCGCCCATCAAAACCAATTCTCCCTTTTTTCATACACCAGTTTGGTTTAGTCCAACATGGCCGCCCTCGTCAGCGGCCCTAGGTGAGGCCTGACTGAACCATCTTGGAAGGTGGAAAGAGAGAGATACCAAATACCCCTCTCTGTATAGATTAAAAATAAAATGCACCCTGGGCATCAGATACCGCAGCATATTTAAAACGGGGGGGTAAAGTGAGAAAACGGTATAATAATAGGATAATATATCCCTGGTACTCCTACAAATGTTGTGTAATGGACTTGTCCAACGCGTGGACGCTACCAACGCCAATCGAAGGGAGGGTAATATGGGGCGGTACAAGGAGGAGACACAGAGCAAAAATTAGGAAGACTATTTGAACCCCCAGTAAGAAGGGGTCACGTTCAGGATGGTACGGTCCAACAAGGGCCGCCACATCAGCGCTCGCCCTCCTTCACGTGGTTGGAAAAGCACTTCCTAGGGAGGGTCCAGGCGCTGGGAACAGGGACGTGTGACCGCCATGACACTAGAGGCAAAGTATGAGCTTGAAGTGACCCTGGTGTACTAGGGTTATGATAACAACAACAACAAGGAGTCTGGTGGCACCTTAAAGACTAACAGATTTATTTGGGCATAAGCTTTCGTGAGTTAAAACCTCACTTCTTCAGATGCATCCAGACTCCTTGTTGTTTTTGTAGATACAGACTAACACGGCTACCCCCTGATACGTGACACCATGCAAGGCACTAGGGTAGGGTTACCATTCGTCCGGATTTACCCGGACATGTCCTCCTTTTTGTGCTAAAAATAGCGTCCGGGGGGAATTTGTAAAGCACTCACAATGTCCGGGATTTCCCCCCTCCCCCGGAGCGGCTGGGAGGGCTGCAGGAAAGTCCCGGGCTGGACTCCGGAGCAGCTGGAGAGGAGCTCCGCCCTGCATTCCAGCAAGTGTCTCAGCACAAAGTGCAGCCCTCCCCTTTTGCAACTGGGAGCGGTTACTGCCATGCAGCGTAGCAAAACGGGAGCGAGAGCACTTTGTGCTGATACAAGGACAGCTCTCCCCTGCAACCCGGTCCGGTCCAGGGACCGGGTTTTGTTGTGCAGGGCCAGGGACCGGGTTTTGTTGTGCTGGGGAGCGCAGCCACGTGTCCGGCTCACACAGAGCCCAACACCCTGTTCTGAGCAGCAGGGTAAGGGGGGCAGGAGAAGGGGCAGGGAGGTTCTGGAGGGGGCAGTCAAGAAACGGGGGGGGGCTTTTTGGGGGGAGTGGAGAAAGTTTTGGGCAGTCAGGGTACAGGTAGGGGGTAGGGTCCTGGTGGGCAGTTGGGGGGGGGGGTCTTAGGAGGGGGCAGTTAGGGGACAAGGAACAGGGAGTCTTAGGTAGGGGGTGGGGTTCTGGAGGGAAGTTAGGAGCAGGGGTCCCAGGAGGGGGCAGTCAGGGGACAAGGAGCGGGGGGGTAGGGGGCTGGGAGTTCTGGGGGGGAGCTGTCAGGGGGCAGGAGTGGGGAGAGGGATCGGAGCAGTCAGGGGACAGGGAGCAGAGGGGTTTAGATGGGTTGGGAGTTCTGGGGGGGGCTGTCAGGGGGCAGGAGTGCGGAGAGGGATCGGAGCAGTCAGGGGACAGGGAGCAGAGGGGTTTAGATGGGTTGGGAGTTCTGGGGGGGGGCTGTCAGGGGGTGGGGAGTGGTTGGATGGGGCGTGGGAGTCCCAGGGGTCTGTCTGGGGGTGGGGGTGTGGATAAAGGTTGGGGCAGTCAGGGGACAAGAGGCAGGGAGGCTTAGATAGTCCTGGGGGGCAGTTAGGGGCAGGGGTCCCAGGAGGGGGTAGTCAGGGGACAAGGAACGGGGGGAGGGTTGGGAGGTCAGGGGGGGCGGGAAGTGGGAGGGGCAGGGGCGGGGCTAGGGCGGGGCTTCTCCCGTCCTCTTTTTTGCTCGCTGAAATATGGTAACCCTACACTAGGGTTATGATGAAACTCTGCTTTCTGTCTGGGGTAGGGACCTTAAGAAAAGGGGTACGGAGTTGTTCACCTCCAGGCAGTCCTCGTCCTAATGCGAGGGTATGGGATACAGAGCAATGAAGCTTTAGGGCACCATCTGCAATCTAGCCACAGCCTAAATAAGGTATGGGATGTTGAACCATTCACCTGGGGCCCCGTGTGGAGTGAAGACCTAGATGGATGGCCCTGAGTACTGGGACATGGGGGGGAGTCACCGCCTCATCAGAAGCAATAGAAACGGGACACAACTGTTTTCTCTGTTACTGGTGCCTGGATAAGGAGTGGCTGAAGGTACCATTTGCTGATGCAATGAGAGAGAGTGGCTGCCTTAAAAGTATTTATTTAGAAGGACACCATCAGTTTGAAATCTAGTAATTTTGTAAATATTACAAAGTCATTACAGGTGATTACATCAGTTGCTCTGCCAATTTTTGTGATTTTATAATCAATCACATTTTCACCCTTTTAAAAATATTTCTGTCTCCCTTACCACCAGTAAGGACACTGTCTGATGAAATGACTATTCAGGAGAAACACTGAACGTAATTCTATGTAAAGTGCAGTCAAAGTCATAACAGAAAACTGGAAAACTAGAAAAAAAATATTTTTCTCTAAGCTCTTTCCGTGCTCTTTAAGTGTCATTTGTAACAATATTGGGTTTTAAATTTCAGTGCGTTGCCCCTTTAATTCCCACATTTCCTACAGAGGCGATCGGCAAATGATTTTCTGAGCAAGTCCACTTATTATTTATGGGTGCATTACCTGCCAAGAAGCCATGTAAATTCTGGTAGGAACTCTTCAGGCCTAAGGCCAAAGGAAAAAAATGTGAAGTACCATTTGAAGTTTGTGACACAGTATGATGTATTCAGAGTGGCATATATAAGGCAGGATGTGAACATGGGTCTTAGAATTGATTGTGGATATCTTCTCAATTTTAAAGTGACATTTAGGAGAAGAAACTTGAGGGGGAAAAGTCAGGAAATCCAGACTTGTTATTTTGCAAACTAGTCACAAGATGTCACTCTAACTCCTCTCAAATCTAGCTGACTTGGTATACAGTAACTCCTCATTTAATGTTGTAGTTATGTTCCTGAAAAATGCAACTTTAAGCGAAATGATGTTAAGCAAATCTGATTTCCCCATAAGAATTAATGTAAATGAGGGGGTTAGGTTCCAGGGAAATCTTTCTTTTTCACCAGTCAAAAGACTAAATATATATATTATCCATACACACACACAGTATAAGTTTTAAACAATACTGGTACACAATGATGATGATTGTGAAGCTTGGTTGAGGTGGAGGAGTCAGAGGGTGGGATATTTCCTTTACTGCTGAATTATGAACTAGCAATTGGCTGAGCCCTCAAGGGTTAACTCTCTCACTACAAGGCAGCAGGAATGGAGGGAGGGAGTATGTGTGTGTGTGAGAGAGAGATGCACATTTCCCCTTTAAGTACACTGCCTTGTTAATTAGATCAGCTTGCTAAGACCAGCTGCTGCAAGCTCCCTCTGTCCTGAGCCCTGGTGTGTCCCCCCTGCTCTATGGAAGATGGGGTAAGCAAGGTGCAGGGGGGAGGGAGACACCCTGACATTAGTCCCCCCTCTTCTTTCCCTCCAAGGGCAGAGGGCAGGAGCAGCACATGGTAGTGCGGGGAGGGACAGTTGCAATTGCTAGCCTTCTGGGTGGCTGCGGCACAGGGAACTTAAGGGAGCCGGGAGCTGATAGGGGGAGCTGCTGGTCCACCCTGGTTCCAAGCTCCCACTAGCTAGCTGCAATGGGCTGCTCTTCCTGCAAGCAGTAGACAAAGCAGGTGACTGCCAAACAACGTTAGAAGGGAGCATTGCACAACTTTAAATGAGCATGTTTCCTAATTGATCAGCAACGAAACAATGTTAAACGTTAACAATTTTAAGTGAGGAGTTACATATTCTTCCCTGGGCCCCAATCCTCAAAGGTATTTAGGCATCTAAATAACTTTGAGGATCTAGGCCCTGAAGCTCTTAAAGAAGGAAATTTAGAATGGGCTATTATTGGATCCCTCATTGCATAAAAATAGATTTTTTTTTCAGTTAAATTATTGTTGATTTGCATATCAGGATCTTGACTTTAGTTTGCAGCAACATTAAGTGAAGGTGCTGGGGATGGAGCCGAGCTACCTTCAAACTAACCATTCTTCCTTTTGTTACCACTCAGATTAAACACATGACCTTTTCCCCCTCTCTTTGCCTCTGCAGTCCCTTCATTTGCAATAACTTTCAGCTTCTCTTCTTTTTTTATTTCTTTCCATTTCTATTGAAACTGCTCTGCTGCCCATATGCCAGCTGTTTTTCACTGCTTTTTCAATGTGTCTCTTTCCATCCTTAATCAGCAGTTTCAGGATTGGGTGGGTGTGACAGAATGTACCTCTGTGTCCACACGATACACACTTGTAATAATCTTTGTATAAAGTATGCCTTGCAAGGTATCATCTGAAAATTCATAATTTGCTGGTCCGTATTGTCCTGATAAAATGTGTGTGGTAACATTGTATGTGACGTTATAAGATTTCCCTGTATAGTGTTATTAACATGTTCCAAACCTGGCAAACGGGTCTGTCTCAAACAAAGGAATTTGTGCTCTGCTTAATTTGCACTTAAGTAGCAAACAGCATCATCAGGCAGGAAGGGTAGACAAAGAAACCTCAAACAGGTGAGGAAAAGCGGCAGGGAACATCCTTCTCCATAGACTGTCTGTGTCTTGAATCTCAGCCGGAAATGTTTTCCAAGAGGGGGACTGACACTATAAAAAGAAGGAACAAACACTCCAATGTGCCCTCCCTCCCTCTCTCTTTCGGTCCATTGATTCACTGCACCAGAACAGATAAAGAAAGCAGCCACTGAACTGCAGAAGGGGTCCTGAGATAAGAAGTTTAGTTCATAAGACTGTTGAGAACATGTGGTGAGAAAACTTTGCTTTGAAATTAACATAGTTTGTTAAGTTGGGCACCAGTTGCATTTTATCTTTATTTTTTTAACCATTTCTGACTTTTAGTTCTCATTACTCATAGTCCCTTAAAGCCTATCTCTTTGTACTTAATAAACTTGTTTTATCTAATGCAGTGTGTTTAAACTGAAGTGTTTGGGAAATTCTGTTTGGAGCGTCAAGTATGTGTATATTATTTCTATTAAAGCAATATCAGAAATATATACTTGAATTGTCCAGGAGAGGGCTGGGCAGTACAGGACATACATTTCTTGGGGAGGGAGGGGGAAATCTAAGAGTGAATTGGGGTCACCCTGCAGTATAACTGAGGTTGGTAAGAGCCAAGGTATGGTTGGCTAGCTGCAGCACACACAGACACATAGCTGGGAGTAATTTGCCTGCTGGAAGCTGTTTATAAGCAGTCCAGACTGGACTAAAGCAGCAAAGCATTGTAAAGGGTACCCCAGGTTAGAGAGCAGGGATGACACAGCTACTCATTAGTCTGGATTGTACACTGGTATGTCACAGTGGGGGAGTTTCTAATGCCCACGGTTTTAAGTACTGACAGTTGGGGCTGATCCTGTAAACTCTCCACATACAGGAAAATGTAGGTAAATACCCACTATGTTTGTAGCATTGAGCTCATTGGCCCCTGCCATCTCCATGGTGCAAATGACCCAAATGTTTTTTCCCCTCGCTCTAGTATTTTATTATTATTTATATTACACTAATGCCTAGCGGTGTCCTATGCACTAGTCCATGTTGCCTCTTATTGCGTTTATCGTAAAAATGAAGGGTTAGTGGCTTATGCTAAAGAAGACCTTTTAAACCCTATTCAGATACCATTTCTGCAGTTGGATTATGTTTTTTCACAATATTTTTCTGCGTGACTCCACCTATCGTGTGCAAACGCAATTCTAAATGCAGAATGTCATATTTGTATTGGGGCATAATAATAGTTGACGAAGATAAATACAATCCAAGACTGATGGCTAAATTATTCTGCTGTACATTTTGTTTACAAATTATACTGTATATCTACACAGAAAAGAGCATGGGGCCTGGTTTTTAGAAGTGCTGAACATTCACAACTCCCTATTCCCTTCCTGTCTACAAAAAGTACAAATGGCCTAGCAGCTCAGATATCCTCATCCCATTCCTATCACCCTGTACAGAAAAGAGCTGATCAGCTTCAAGATATCCTACTGGTTTGTTAAGAAGATGGAGTATCTGTGCTGTATTCATTTAATTTAATAGTCAGTTTTACTCCGCTTCCTATTTTATTGGGGGAGCACAGCATAAGAAGTGCTAGGCCGAAAAGGAGAATCTTTGGGTCATTCACATCTTTTGGGTGGGGAAGCAGCATGGGAGAATTCAAGGGAGAGTAGCATGCTCATGATTACCGAGGTCTACTAGTCTCCCTTTGTAAAGTACCTTTCTGTGTCTCAGTTTCCCTGTGTAATAATGGGGATACTAATTACCTATCTTGCAGGAGTAAAATTAAGATTAATTAGTGAATGTATGTACAGTGGTTTGTAAATTAAAAGTGAAAAGAATTACTGTACTGTAGGTCGGTAGCATTGTAATGAGAAGATTCAGAATTCATAAATGTTAAATTTTACATTCCCTCTGCTTTCTTGGATGTGTTTTCAAAAAGACCATTATGCAATATGTCTTATTTATTTATACTAGAATCAACCATATAGTTCCAGATTGAGAGAGAGCTATTGGTAAAATAAAATGGAGTTATGCATGTCTGAAATCTTCATCTGATGTACCTTTAGAAAATACATCTGTATGACAAGTTTTCTCATGTTTGTATGCTTTATGATGCATAAAGCATACAAACATTAGTCTCTACTGTATTTGTATCTCATGCCTCTGTTAGAATGAAAACTATAACTATTGATACAATATTTTTCCAATCCTTTGGAAAAGACGTTAGATACTTATTTCAGTTGTTTATAGTGGTGTTGCATAGAAGTTGACATGCATCATAGGTTTATAGTGACTAGAAAACAAAACATTTTATTGAAAATATTGAATTTTAGGGACATTGGGGAACTTTCTAATTATGTGATCAGATAGCAACAAAACTTCCATGCCATTAACAAAAATTTAGACTCTGCAACAACAACAAAAACCAAAAGTTTTCCTGCAGTCTCTCAAAGGGCAGGGCTATTGAGGTAAGAAATTTAGCCCCACTTTGACATCAATTACAGATACCGACAGTACTGAGGGGGCTGAACTTTTCAATTCATTATTGATACCAATTTATTTGGCTGCTTAATTTGTTTCTCATAGTATGTGTGGTGATATCTGCAAGGAAGTTTGTATCTCCAGTAGCCATTCTGGAGAGCAACCACTTTATAGTATCCCCTTCTGGTTTCCAGTACAGTGTTGGTTCTACCTTTAAGCAAAGGCTGGCTCTGTCAGGTAACTGCATCTTGGACTGGTCACTTACATAATGTTTTTTTTCTACATTTTATGATGTCTTAATTATTTATTATGAATCAATATTAAAATTTCAGTGCTTTTACAGTACTCCAAGAACCTCAGTCAGCAGGCAGAGATTACCACCTGTTCTAATATTTTTGAATTTAACAGGGTTGACTGTGAGAAAGCTGATGGGTCCCAAAATTATCTTGAAGCCATGAAACGTAAGTATGTGTTTTAAGCGCTTTGCTAAATCAGGGCCATTGTCACGAAGTGGTGTTGTGATCGGATGGCATTTAGAGGGAATACAGTGCTGTCTGGATGTGATGTACTCCTGTCAGAACATCACAATGTTGTGTTGTGGCAGGACCACGCAGCATAATGGTATTGTCTCAGAACGCTGTGGTATGGGTGTCCCCATCTATGCCCCCTCCCTGCCTGGGGACCCCCCCATCCCCCGGACTGTGCCCCTTCACTTCTCAGCCTACAAGGCCCAGCAGCCCCGGACGCCTCCCCTCAGCCCGACCCAGGGCAGGCGGAGTCGGACTCTCCAGCCCCCGCTCCGCCCCCTCAGACAGGCGGGCGCGGAGGAGGAAGGGGAGGGAGGCCGCTGGGATCCCGGGCTCACATGACCGCTGGCGAGATGGACGGGGAGGTGCCCGCAGGCTCGGGGGGAGCCGGCACAGGTACGGAACAGGGGGACCTGTGAGGGCTGCTTCGCCCCGGGAGCCGGGGCTGTCTCTTTTCCCCCGCCACCGCCACCCACGGGAGCTGGTTGCACGAGGAGGGGGTGTCAGGGTCTGACTCTCTTCCCCCCTAGACCCACGGGAGCTGGGCGCAGGAGGAGGGGGTGTCAGGGTCTGTCTCTCTTCCCCCCTAGACCCACGGGAGCTGGGCGCAGGAGGAGGGGGTGTCAGGGTCTGTCTCTCTTCCCCCCTAGACCCACGGGAGCTGGGCGCAGGAGGAGGGGGTGTCAGGGTCTGTCTCTCTTCCCCCCTAGACCCACGGGAGCTGGGCGCAGGAGGAGGGGGTGTCAGGGTCTGACTCTCTTCCCCCCCTAGACCCACGGGAGCTGGGCGCAGGAGGAGGGGGTGTTAGGGTCTGTCTCTCTTCCCCCCTAGACCCACGGGAGCTGGGCGCAGGAGGAGGGGGTGTCAGGGTCTGACTCTCTTCCCCCCTAGACCCACGGGAGCTGGGCGCAGGAGGAGGGGGTGTCAGGGTCTGTCTCTCTTCCCCCCTAGACCCACGGGAGCTGGGCGCAGGAGGAGGGGGTGTCAGGGTCTGTCTCTCTTCCCCCCTAGACCCACGGGAGCTGGGCGCAGGAGGAGGGGGTGTCAGGGTCTGACTCTCTTCCCCCCTAGACCCACGGGAGCTGGGCGCAGGAGGAGGGGGTGTCAGGGTCTGTCTCTCTTCCCCCCTAGACCCACGGGAGCTGGGCGCAGGAGGAGGGGGTGTCAGGGTCTGTCTCTCTTCCCCCCTAGACCCACGGGAGCTGGGCGCAGGAGGAGGGGGTGTCAGGGTCTGTCTCTCTTCCCCCCTAGACCCACGGGAGCTGGGCGC
The DNA here is from genome assembly GCF_027887155.1 of Malaclemys terrapin pileata. NCBI lineage: Eukaryota > Metazoa > Chordata > Testudines > Emydidae > Malaclemys > Malaclemys terrapin. The sequence continues at coordinate 76,583,560 of NC_071514.1, read as the reverse complement.
AGGAGGAGGGGGAGTCAGGGTTTGTCTCTCTTCCCCCCTAGACCCACGGGAGCTGGGCGCAAGAGGAGGGGGAGTCAGGGTCTGTCTCTCTTCCCCCCTAGACCCACGGGAGCTGGGCGCAAGAGGAGGGGGAGTCAGGGTTTGTCTTCCCCACCACCACCCAAGGGAGCCAGACGCAGGAGGATAGCGTGTGTCAGGGCTGTCTCTGCCCCTCTCCCCCACCTAAGGGAGCCGGGCAGAGGAGGAGGGGGTGTCAGGGTCTGTCTTCCTCCCCGCCCACCTAAGGGAGCTGGGTGCAGGAGGAGGGGGTGTCGGGGTCTGTCTCTCCCCAGGGCCGGATTTCCAATTAGGCACAGTAGGCATGTGCCTAGGGGCGCCTTACCTCTCTAAAACTGTGTGCAAGACCAAGGTCAGCTGGGGGGACGATGCTGAAGATGTAAATCTGGCTCTGTCTCTTCCCCACCCCCACCCAAGGGAGCCGGATACAGGAGGAGGGGGTGTCAGGGCTGTCTCTTTCTCTCTCAGTTTAACTGGGGATGTCAGGGATGCCTTGCTTCTCTCGGCCTCCCCAAATGAGTTAGGCAGGGGAGGGTGTTTGTCAGGGCTGCCTTCTCCCCTGCCCTCACCCCTGAAAAAATGCTGAGGAGGAGGCATGTAAGAGCTGCCTCCCCCTCAGGAGAGCTGGGTCGGGGCCATGTGGTGGTGTGTACCAGGGCTGCCCCATTCCACCCATTTCCAAAGAAAACTAGACTCAGTGTTGGTCTGCAGAGATGCCTCTGCCAGTCCCATTCCCCAGGGACTTGGGCTGAGGGATATTGATGGGCCCTCCCCATATCTTGGCGATGACCAAGCCACAAAGAGACAAACTGACTTGCCCAGTGACTCTGTGGATCATGGGCTCTATTAGTACCTGGTTTACTGGACTAGTCTTTCCAAGGTTTTGACCTTCGGCATGAGTCAAGTCCATTCTCATCTTGTGCTTAGCCTGCCTCCTTGTGTAGGGAGAGAGCTGGTAGTGAACTCATGTATCTTGGCTGAGGTTGGTGCCTGCCTGTAAGGGAAGCTGTTACCACTGGAGGGTAGAGAGGGCTAATGGATTGCAAAGTCAAGTATTTTTTATACTGAATGAATTGTGAACAAGACCACAGTACGTTCAGGGCACTATTTGCATTTGTTAAAGATGTGGATACATTTTTAATGGTTCCCTTCTCTATAATTTAATCTGAAAACCCAATAGTCTAGCAAACTGTGAAACACTCTCACTGGGAGTTATATAGCTGGACACTTTCATAGCTGCTAAAATGAATTTTTTTTAGTGTGTTTTGTTTTACTGTGGCTATATAAGTGGATTCAGTGACACTTTAAACCCTTGGTGAAATTTATGATGCAGTCTGCTAGGCACTGTCATCATAGACAGTCTGGGCAGACTCTCCAGGATGTGGAACACTTCTCCTTTCCCAATTGACGCAAGCCAAAAATAAATCCTAACTTGAAAAAGACATTCAGCTGCATTTTCTTAAAACTTCAGCATTGGGAGCTGCTCTTAAGATCATGACATTGGGTGAAACTTGCAGCACTTTCTGCCAGTGTTGGTTATGCAATGAGAAAGGGAGGGAGCTTCTGATGTGCCTTATTTATTTATTTATTTATTTATAATATATGTGTTTTTTTTTTTTAATTCACTAGACTCCTGGTAAGTAAAGATGAGAGGGGGGAGAGACATTTGTATGATCATCTCCATCTCTCTGAAAGGCAGGGTACGGCCCACTGAAAGCTGATCTGTTGGATATTAATCAGATCTCAATTGCAGAAGGACACTTTTCTGCCAGTTTTCTCTTTGAGGGAGGAAAGAGGGATACGGTTAATTAAAGCAGCTTCAGACAGCAGATCACTAATTATTGTTCTATGGGTAGTGTTTTGTGTCTGCTCGAAAACACACAAAGGTAGAGTTAACAAAAAGTAAGTAGGTTTTATGCATGAACGAAATCATAAGTTTGGTAGGATTGCTTCCAGCATCAGGTATGTGAGTCCTTTTGTTAACCCTACAGATATGGGGTTACTGCATTTCTCCCCCTTGATCATGTTTGTAAAATAAATCTGGGCTGTTGCTGCCAAGGAAGGACCAGTGTAAGAGATTAGAACAAGTGTCTTTGTGAGATGGTGTTCTATAGTGCCAGAGAGCAAGCTTGGTTAGGTGTGTCTGTTGTGAAAAGTTCTGATCTGGCTGCTTTAGGAGGCTTATAATGATGAAACAGTGATGGTGTTTTGACATCGGTTGTTTCTAATCTGATTTTCTGTCTAGTACTTCTGTAACTGACTGACCTGCTCATCTTCATTTGTCTTCCTCTGACAAATATTGTATTGTAAACTGTGGGAGTGAATCCTTATTGGGTTTTAGTGAAGGAAGCCTTGGCTGTGGAAGGGAGGGTAGACTGGATGAACTTGCAACGTTACTTTTATCTCTAGCATCGTGGTGTGAATTTGATGGTCCCTGTTTAGTTTGAGATGGTTGAGCTCTTCTGTAAACCACCATAGTTTGGCTGTGTATGCTCTAGGAAGGCCAAAGTCTGATCTTCTCTACAATAGTGAGGCTTCAGACAGGCTGTTGATGGATTTTCTGTAGCGGGACAGGTGGACTACGAATCTATTTGCCTTTCTTTGTCCCTAGAATGAAAGGTACTTTTTAACAGAATCTAAGTATAGAAGGTTAAAAAGTAACTTATATTATTGATGCAAGTCACTCTTTCAGAAAATAGCTGGCACTAGTAAGTTAACTTTTTGGTTGTTTATGCCTTTATTACAGCTTCTTTGGAGTTGATGATTATTATGGCTAGTCCTGAAAGCCAAGTGCACTGCTAAATCCAGATGTTTATTTTTCTTCAGTGGTAAATCTTTAACTGTGTGTGCAGACCTTGTGCACCAGAGAGGAGAGAATTGTACTGGTTGCAGGCAATTGGAATTTGTAGTCCCCCCTCCCCCTGAAGCTTTCAGTTCTGAACATAAGGTCTGTAAACACATTGGCTGGGAATTCTACTCTTCAATAATATTTGGAAGGGGGGTGAGAGATTGGTTTAATTGGTGGTGTCTCCAAACTGGTCTTTTGCCAATGCACTTATTTTACTGCATGATAAATCTATAGTTAAAATACTTTGTCCCTAGTTTTCCTCTTCGATAGCTGCTTCATGTGCAAGGGAGGAAAGAAATGATAGTAGAGCAGGATAGTTGTTTCCTTTGGATGGGGTTCTCCAGGCCTGAGTAAACGGGGCAGGGGAACTGCAGAAGCGTGACAGTTTCTAACTTTAGAACTTCTCGTGGAATGTACCTAATGCAGTTTCATCTTGCTGGGGGATTCTAGCAAGGCTGCTGTGGCTGGTGACTTCCTGAAAACCATCTTCAAACAGGAAAGTCTTTTGGACAGCAGTTACATGCCTAGTCATTAAGCTCAGGTTATCTTTTGAGTTTAGGGGGCTAAGCTTTGTTTCAGTTACTGTTTACTTGCTTTTTATCTCTTGCCACACCCATACATTAAGAGCAACAGTTTATTGATCTTGAATTGAGGACTGAAGTCTGCACTGGCCATGACTTTGCTCTCTCTGTAGTCCATGGGAATATTCCTCAGTGGAGTCTTTCCTATAATCCTGCTATTTCTCCAATTTGTAGCTGTATCTCACTTAATTATTATTATTTTTATTACTGTAGCTGCACATTGGGACTATGATCTTCCGCCTTGTTTGTGGATGGAATGTGCTCTGTGTAAGGTATAAGGATTCCTTGTCTTATCGAGACTTGGAAAATCACTTGGAGAACAAGCAGCATGGTTGAGTGGACAGGGCACAAGGCTGGGATTCAGGAGGCTTGGGATCAATTCTTTGTTCTCCCACACAATCACTGTGTGACATTGGACAAATAATTTAATTTGGCCATAGGTTTCCCTTCTGTAAAATGGGGATAATGATACTTACCCTTTTTTGTGAAGCATTTTGAAGTCTGTGACTGAAAGGTGCTGTAGAAATGCTAATTGTTATTATTTTATTAAACAGTCTTCAGGTAAGACAGTACCCAAATGTTTTGAGTGGTGCCATTAACTCCCTGTCTGATCCACAGAATCAGAAGTGAAGGCTGGAGCAGCCCTTGCAAGTGCTGAAGCTCCAAGACACATGCTTGAGACTAAAAGGTCTTCACCAGGAATGCTTGGGGTGGACAGACATGAAAAGTGAAGAGCAATATCTTTCTAGTCCACACATCATAATGTTTTGTAATTATCTATTATGGAATTGAATAGGTGTCCTTTTTGGGTGTGCTGGAGGTCAGCATGGGATGGAGGTTGCAGGCAGCTGTATGTTGGAGAGAAGGGAGGAGCAAAGATAGTATAATTCACATGCCCTCAGCTAACAGAAGTTACAGCTGAAGGGAAACCTAATGGATAGCTTACTTTGAACCTGGTCAGAAGAATGCCTTCTCTTTCATGTTGAACACAGACCTGCACAGTAAATAGAAGATTCTACTGGACAAAGTGGACTGTGTTCTCCTGGGTCTCGCACTGGTAGATCAGATGAATTTACAGGAGACTTAAAAACAAGAAAAACTTCTGACAGCGGAGTATCAAAAGCATGGTAGGCCCCTTGATGGGGAAAGGAAGGGCTTCCTTACAACACACTTTTAGAGTTACTGTTTTCTCTTTGAGATTTCAAACTATGTAAGACCTTTCAACATAAGATGAGGGAGGGAAAACAAATTGAATTTTCAGTTGCGGGACAAGCCAGATTTTCAAGGAAGGTTGGTATGGACAAGAAAAGGGGGAATTAAGAGGTGAGGGGATTGAGAGGGTTTAACTGATATAGTAAATAAATTGTATGTTTATTCTGTAACTCCTGAGGGTTTTTGTGGAAGGGGACGGGAAATGCTGATGAATGATACTTATATTATTGTTTCAATGCTCCTGGCTCAGAAGTGTAAGTGAAACATCTGTTTTTGCCAAGGGGAAATCTGAGGTCTCCCTATGCATAAATGTACAGCTCTGGCTTCCCTCTTTTGAGATGTGAAGCCACCTCTTCTCCCTGAGGCTCTGACCTGTGATAACGATGAGGAAATTTCAGCTTCCTTTCCTGAAGGGTTAGCTTTGTTGCTTCCAGGACGTTTTTTGTCTTCTTGTAGGAAATCTGCTGTTGCTAACATAACTACTTCTATGGCACCTTATATTTGAGGATGCTTGAGCCCTTTAAAACCATGAACTAATTCAGCCTCAAAACACACTAGTGAGGTAGGGAGTTGTTAGTTTTTATCCATCTGTAAAATGGGGATAACAAAGTTTGGAGAGTTTGACTTGACAAAACTTGACGAGGAATAAAACTCCTACCCCTTGATTCTAGGTCTGTGCTTTAACCACTAGACCAGGGGTTGTCAGCCTTTGGCACGTGGCCCATCAGGGAAATCTGCTGGTGGGCTGGGACTGTTTGTTTGTTTACCTGCAGCGTCTGCAGGTTCGGCCGACCGCAGCTCCCACTGGCCGCGGTTCACCATTCCAGGCCAATGGGGGCTGCGGGAAGCGGTGGCCAGCACATCCCTCGGCAGCACATTAACTGCGGATGCTGCAGGTAAACAAACAGTTCCGGTCCGCCAGCGGCTTTCCCTGACGGGCCGCGTGCCAAAGGTTGCCGATCGCTGCACTAGACAAACCTTCCTCTTTTTAAAGTAAATGTGCATATATGCATGCATACAGAATTGATGTAGTGTAGCAAAGAGACCTGTACTGGCAGGTGGAATCTGCACAATATGGACTTGCAGGTCTTGTGATCCTATGGATGACCAATTATAGAGAGTGCAAACTGGGAGTCTTCCTGTCTTGTTGAACTAGGTGCATGCACACAGGAATTTATCAATGAGCTGACATTACTGCAAGGGATGGATGGCATCCGTGACTATTTTTACCCAGATTTGTGTATCCTGACATAAGAGTGCAAAAAGAGCAGCTTCCTTTAAGTTATTCTCTAGGTAAAGGGATGGATTGCAGAAGGTAGCAAAATCCCTTCTGTTTGTTACTAACACTCCCTTATGCTGTCCTGGAGCACTTCATACCTGATATCTCTGGCATATATACTGTCCTATATATGTAAACCTTACTATATGGTGGTCTGCTGAAATCAAAGGGAATGTTTTCACAGGTGTAGCTGTGCAGTTCTACACAGGGCATTCATAACAAGAAGGGTTAAATATTTTATAATTTCAAAGAGGGTGCTTTTAACTTCTATCAGTTGGCTGAATGCAGCTTCTCATACCAATGAATTCACACCATTATCCACTAGTTCTGGCCAAGAATCTTGGGTCTGTTCCTAAACTGGTTTCTTTGTCAGTAGAGTGAAAAATGTTGAACAGCTTTAGAGTGTGTTCTGTAGGGTTAATATTAATTCCCTAGTAGTGTTTTTCCCAAAATACTGGCAGCTGTTCTGAAGTTATCCTTTTGTGTTCTCTGACTGTTGGTCTGAGAACACAAGCAGCACAAGTGCAAGTTTAACCTGCTTGGTCACCCAGGTTGTATTACACATACTGATGTTTTTGAACAATTATTGTTAATACGAGGGCTGTCAAGTGATTAACAAAATTAATTGCACTGTTAAACAATAATATACCATTTATTTAAATATTTTTGGATGTTTTCTACATTTTCAAATATTGATTTCAGTTACAACATAGAATACAAAGTGTACAGTACTCACTTTATATTTATTTTTGATTACAAGTATTTGCACTGTAAAAAAAACCAAAAGAAATAGTATTTTTCAATTCGCCTAATACAAGTAGTGTAGTGCAATGTCTTTATCATGAAAGTTGAACTTACAAATGTAGAATTATGTACAAAAATAACTGCATTCAAAAATAAAATAATGTAAAATTTTAGAGTCTGCAAGTCCACCCAGTCCTACTTCTTGTTCAGCCAATCGCTCAGACAAACAAGTTTGTTTACATTTGCAGGAGATAATGCTGCCTGCTTCTTGTTTACAATGTCACCTGAAAATAAGAACAGGTGTTCTCATGGCACTGTTGTAGTTGGCGTCGCAAGATATGTATGTGCCAGATGCACTAAAGATTCATATATCCCCGTCATGCTTCAACCACCATTCCAGGGGACATGCATCCATGCTGACCCACCCATTCTGGGGTTCTGCTCGATAACAATCCAAAGCAGTGCAGACTGACGCATGTTCATTTTCATTATCTGAGTCAGCTGCCACCAGCAGAAAGTTGATTTTTCTTTTTTGGTGGTTTGGGTTCTGTAGTTTCCTCATCGGAGTGTTGCTCTTTTAAGACTTCTGAAAGCATGCTCCACACCTCGTCCCTCTCAGATTTTGGAAGGGACTTCAGATTCTTAAACCTTGGGTTGAGTGCTGTAGCTATCTTTAGAGATCTCACGTTGGTACCTTCTTTGCGTTTTGTCATGCAGTGAAAGTGTTCTTAAAATGAACAACATGTGCTGGGTCATCATCCGAGACTGCTAATGCAAATGCCTGTTCTCACTTTCTGGTGACATTGTAAATAAGAAGAGGGCAGCATTATCTCCTGTAAATGTAAATACACTTGTTTGTCTGAGCTATTTGCTGAACCAGAAGTAGGACTGAGTGGAATTGTAGGCTCTGAAGTTTTACATTGTTTTGTTTTTGAGTGCAGTTATGTAACCAAAAAAATCTACATTTGTAAGTTGCACTTTCACCACAAAGAAATTGCAGTGCAGTATTTGTATGAGGTGAATTGAAAAATACTATTTATTTTGTTTATCATTTTTAAAGTGCAAATATTTGTAATAAAAATAATATACACCAATTTCAATTACAACACAGAATACAATCTATATGAAAATGTAGAAAAACATCCAAAATATTTAATAAATTTCAATTGGTATGGTATTGTTAAAACTGCGATTAATTGCGATTAAAATTTGTAATCATTAACTCAAAAAAATTAATAATCGTGTGAGTTAACTGCGATTAATCAACAGCCCTAATTAATACACATTTATGTTTGTGGTATCATAATTGATGCATGCATAGACAATCTTGCAATTTAAATAAGCTACAAAACATTTCAGGAGAGATTGAGTCTGGGGATTATTGATGAGGAGAAGGGATTAATTGAAGAGGTGGGTGTTAGGCAGGGGACTAGAGAATAAGGGGGTGCTTGATAATAGATGAAGACAGGAAGAGTATTGCAGGTTTTAGGAGTAGCATGCTAAAATTGCAATGGGCAACACATGTCTTGCAGAGATCCTCAAGATGGGGTTTCATTCTGCATTTTTTCCCCTAGTGTGCAGTGTGAGCTCTAAACCGCAGGAGGAATCTAAGGGCCATTCACATTATTAACCCTTTGGAAGCTGAATACTTTTCATAAAGTTGCTCTGAACATTAATTTGGGTGGATTTATGCCAGTGTTCTGAGGGTTACAGCTAAACGTTGGAGGATTCAGGATTCCTCCTGCAGATTCTTTCCCCCTATGGTCCTCAAATTTTTGGATGCCCATCTTTCCCCTCCTGTCTGTTTCTAAGGATTGCCATTTCTTGCTAAACCTCTGGTTTGGAGGAGTGCAAGTGTCTTATTGTGGAATTTTTACTTTATTTTATATGTCGGCAAGTAGGATGATGGGGAGTGAATACTGGCATACGGAGGAGTGGGTTTTACATTAGTGTTGGTTGACCCTGTCCTCTCAGGAAATGGGTGGGTCACATTTTAACCAGTCCCTGGTTAAAAGATTGTTTTCCTGTCTTTCTTCCTCTGAACATGAGTTACTCTCATGACAGCACAGAGAACCACTGAGTTCTGTTTGAGGTGTTCAGATAGCCCTGAGTCTACACATGAAATAAGTTATTAAATAATCTGAAGGTGGAAAAGGGTACTCTCAGCGAATTGGGTTTAGGTATGGGGCGGTGATAAGATAAGTCCTCTCTACAGCGGGATGTTCAATTGCATGTTTTTATAGATTCACAGATTTTTATTACCAGAAAGGACCATTAGATCATGTAGTCTCATCTCCCTGTGTATCATAGGCCACTAAATTTCACCCAGTTATCCATGTATTAACTTGTGTTTGGCTAAAGGATATCTTCCAGAAAGGCATCAAGAGATGGAGAATCCACTTACCCTAGGACAAGGGCTGAAATGCTGTATTCTGCATCTGGAGACAGTTACTTGAAAGCATGCCCTTGTGCCAGGCCTCGTTACTCTGTAATTTGGAAGAAGCACTGGGGTATTTGTTATGTAAATGGTGCTGCCTGTGTATACTGCAGTGGGAGAACTCTGCCAAATAGAAAACCAGTCCGTGTCCCAAGGAGTTTCCAGGCTAAATGCATGAGAGGGTATAAATCAAGAGAACAAACTTAAGCTGTCCCAGTATGGTCACTATTGCTAGAATGCTTCCTGGGAATAGGTGGATATTCAGAAGCCTTTTGGTGGTGGTGGTGAGTTTGGTGTGCTTCAGAGGGCTGCTCCAGATGTCTGAGGCAGCATGGAAGAAGGCCTGAAGTCAGAAGTGGGTGAAGTTGCTGAAGAGTGGTTAGGAGAGAAGCGTGGATGGCTCAGAGGGCCTGTGGGGTGTGGAAAGAGAAGAAATACTCAGCTTTTTACACTCAAAGAGTTTCTGAAGCTGATCTAACTAGTGGTTAGTCTCCTTGATGAGACAGCATCTCTGTGAAAGAAGCTGTGGCCCCAAATTGTACACCTCCTAAGAAGGCAACCAAGTAATTTAAAATCCCTCTTGGTGTTGGATTAGGAAAGGAGAAATCATCTCTTTCAGGGGCTCTTCTGGTTGTAGGAATGTGAATTAATTCTGTGGATTGGTTTTAACGTTATGGGATGATTTGTGTCTGATGGGTACTGTTGACTGAAGGCATTTAATATCATTGCGAAGCTGAAGTGGTACTGCCTTTGATAAAAGATTTACATATCAAAGTGCTGCCCTATCAAAGATGAAATGGGGGAGGATTCTTCTACTGCATTAGAGAACCTGCCTTTTACCTCACTACCTTTGTCCTGACCTCACTGTCTTCTACCTCTCCTTCCCTCTTTCTTAGTCCAGTAGAAGCCTTTGTAGCATCTATCTTTTGGCTGGAAGGACAGATATGTTGCAATGTCATCCAGGAGTAAACAATATTAATATTAAATCAGATTGCAGTGATTTCTTCCAAGTTACTGGCATGTAAATCTTCTAGAAGCTATTATATAGGCAGTTGCCAGGTGATTTGTTATCCTGAGCAATGCTGAGGTTTCAAGGCTCGCTTCTTTGAGTCACATTAGCAGGAATCTGACGACTAACTAGACTTGTGGGATATGGTCATTTGTCCTGGATTTGGTTTGCTTTACTAAAGAAAAAAAAAGAAAAAGTCAAATATCTGCAGAAAACTGAACAAACTGCCTGATCTCTATCTTGAAGCAGTGTGTCGGTGGAATTGCAGATGGACTAGTTTTCTGCTTTATCTGGGCTTACAGCAAACAGGATGTAAAACCTTATCATAAGGACAGGGCTTTCAAGTTAGGAAAAAACCTTTGATTCTGCCTTCTGTGAATGAATTTCCTTTTCCATACCCTAGTGTTATACCCTATTCCATACCCTTCTGTTGAGCTATTGCTTGAAGCCCCTCTGTTACGTCACTGGAGGATGTTAACATCTATTGATCCTAAACCAGCCAGATCTTTTCTGCTCACAAACGTTCAGCCAGGTGGTCCAGCTCCTGCCTGCTTGGAAGGATAGCATGGTTATAGCTTCCCTTTACAGTGGGATTGGAAACAGGAAAGGAATCTCTATATTTCCCATGACCTGGGAAGCATTTATATGAATTTACCTGTTGCATAGTACACCTCTACCCTGATATAACACGAGCCGATGTAACATGAATTTGGATATAACGTAGTAAAACAGTGCTCTGTGGGGCTGTGCACTCCGGCGGATCAAAGCAAGTTCAATATAACGTGGTTTCACCTATAATGGGGTAAGATTTTTTTGGCTCCCGAGGACAGTGTTATATATGGGTAGAGGTGTATGTGTAATTATGCAGTAAAGTCAAGGTGTGTAGCTGAGCTGCAGTATGTCTAGTAAGGGAGTACCCCAGATTATCACCCCCTTTCTGTATTCGGTTGTTCCCCGGGGAGGTGGTCTGTATTTCAGAGCCATTCTGTATTGCTTAGAATTATTGGGGAACCGGTCTGTCCAAGCTGCACAGCTGGGTGCTTGATTTCATTGTAAGAAGCTGCCCCACCTAGGATGCATGACCCTTGATATGTGAAATACCGAGCAATGGAAGGTAAATAGTATAATGGCTAACAAGGGTCAGGCTGGAGAATCTTGCCTACATGCTCGGGGTCTTGCTGATCGCCATATTTGGGGTCGGGAAGGAATTTTCCTCCAGGGTAGATTGGCTGAGCCTCTGGAGGTTTTTCGCCTTCCTCCGCAGCATGGGGCAGGGATCACTAGCAGGAGGGTCTCTGCCAATTGAAGTCACTAAAACACAGGATTTGGGGACTTCATCAGCAGAGTCAAGGGAAGGGTAGGGACGGTTTTGTGGCCTGCAGCATGCAGGGGGTCAGACCAGATGATCATAATGGTCCCTTCTGACCTTAAAGTCTATGAGTCTATGAGTCTATGAAGTTGGAATCTTATCCAGAGCTTGCTCTGAGTGAAAATTTGCCCAGTTGGCTCCCCTATTCAAGAAGCCTCTTGCCTGGAGCTTCAGTGCACGGAGGTGCTAAAGTTATTAATGGGGCTAATTAGTTCCCACATACCCCACTATACTATCATAGAGATTAATTAAGTTCTGTCAAGTGAAGTGCCTCCTTTCTTTCTAAGGCAGGGGCGGGCAAACTTTTTGGCCTGAGGGCCACATCGGGTTTCCAAAATTGGAGGGCTGGTTAGGGGAGGCTGTGTCTCCCCAAACAGCCAGGCGTGGCTCGGCCCCCACCTCCTATCCAACCCCTGACGGCTCCCCCGGGACTCCTGCCACATCCAACCACCCCTTCTCCCTGTCCCCTGACCACCCCCGGAACCCCTGCCCCTGACTGCTCTCCGCCACCCCATCCAACTCCCCCTTCCTGATCCCTACCCCCATTCAACTCCTTTGTTCCCTGCCCTCTGACCACCCCGACCCCTATTCACACCCTCACCCACTGACCACCCTGCCCTCTATCCAACCCCCCTGCTCCCTGCCCCATTATCGTACTGCCCGGAGCACCGGCGGCTGGCAGCGCTACTGCCGCACTGCCCGGAGCACCGGGTCAGGCCGCAGCTCTGCAACTGCGCTGCCCGGCCGCCCAGAGCATTGCGCTGGCGGCACAGCGCGCTTGAGGCTGCAGAGGTGGGGCTGGGGATTAGCTTCCCGGGCCGGGAGCTCAGGGGCCGGGCAGGAGGGTCCCGCGGACCGGATGTGGCCCACGGGCCATAGTTTGCTCACTTCTGTTCTAAGGACATGAAAGTAATATATTAATTCCTACTCTGCAGTTTAAAATAACAGTTTCTTTCCTTCCACAATTTGTTCTAGACAGGATCCAAGAGTGCTGAGCTAGGTATTCACTTAGCTTGGCAGATTCTGCTGCGGTGGGAGCTGCACAGACAGGAAATGCAGGCCTCATAGCTGATTCACAGAACAAATCTGGCCTGTAACAGAGAAGCAGAGCTGGCTTCATGACTAAGTGTAATAGGCGATGCTCAGGGTGTTGTGGAGAGGGCGGTACCAAGTATGCTAAGAGTGGGAGAGGTAGTTAAATGAGCAGAGCCTCTTGTGGAAGGAGTGCCTTGGTTACTCTTCTGACTTGTGTTGAGGTGCTGTGAGAGGACATAGCAGAGGAACAGGATATTTTAAGACTCCTTCTTTCACTCCGTTTTTCTTTCAAAAACTTCAATTTTCTCTTCTTTCTTTTAGACTTGGCAAAGCCTCCAGTAATTGAGCCAAAGGATCCGGAACAGCTGCTCATGCAGACGCCCCAGGGAAACCCGCTGTTGCTCTCCCACACCCTACAAGAGCTGTTGAGCAAGGACACTGTGCAGGTGGAGCTTATACCTGAGAAGAAGGGCCTCTTTCTGAAACATGTGGAGTATGAAGTTTCCAGCAAGGTAATGTGGGAGAACACTGGTGTCTGTGGGAGAACGTGTTCCCGTAGGAGTTTCCATGCAGTTGTTTAACCTGTATTCAAAAGCCAGATACTTTTTTTTTTAATCTGTTCAATGTATTGGTGATGCTGGTTTGAGTCAGGCATTCATGTAGGTATCTTTTACAGTTTTGCCACTGCAGCTTAATCCTAACCTCTGCTTTTCCAATACTGGGCCTCTCCAAAGCAGGGACTGACAAATACTGTTGTCGTTTTGTAAGGTGAATGGACATCTTCTGAGGACTAGAGTGTAACTACCAAACTCACTTGAAGACTAGACTGTATATGAACGCACATATGGCACAGCCAGCAGCAATGCAGGTTCTCCCATGCCACTCCCAATTCACTTCCCCAATCCTGACTGTAGGGACCACCTTTGGAGCAAGCGGGGAATTCAGTTTTTATCCCCTTTGTGAGACTGCTCACTAGTGTCTTCTGTGATGGGGTGTGTTTTTGATGAGGCTATCCGTCCCATAAGAACTGGCCCAAGAGCACCAGCTCACTCCACACAGGTCACCAAAGAAGCAACTGTCTGACAGTGTTGTAGCAATTTTCAGTGACTACTGTCCTTAGCCAGAGTCACCTTTGGATCACAGGTTTGAGAGACTTCTTATCCCATGACCAATTCCCTGAGCCGTCATTCTTCCAACAGTTCTCTTTCTGTGTAATGAGATTCTTCATAAAGAGGCTTGGGCACCCGCTCAAATCTCCAAGAACAAATCAGACTGCTGATTGCAGAGCAGATACGAGGAAGTCCTAAGAGCTGTATCCATTGTGCTCCAGTTATTTGTCTCGTTGGGTTATTTCTGAAATTGCACAGCTCTGCAATAAGAACTAGCAGTGTACGATGCAGATGTGATGACATTTAGTCTTTTCAACATGCTATTCCATCAGCCAAATGTGTTTTTTAAACGACTTGTCAATGTGCCTTTCAAGTGGCTCTCTTTATGTGCTACATCACTCATTTTGGACCCAAATTAATCTCCAAAACCTGGATGTTCTCACTGTTCATTCCTGCAACCTGACATCAGAAATGCAAAAATCTTGAAACTAAGGTTATAAGGAACTTCAGGCTGTTTTAGGAATCCCACAACAATTCCCACTTTCTCTTCATTCTGCTGCATGACTCACTAACAAAGGTCAAAGAGCTGGGTTTTGGAGGGGTGAGAATTATGTTTGCTTAAAGCTATTTTGCTTCCCCTGGCATTAGACCTGGTTTGGTGGATGTTACCAGGAACTGGAATCGTGACTGGAGTACATCAGCATTGAAATGCTCCTTAATGATGATAGGGTGCTCATTGCAATTGTATTGTTCCTTTATGTCTTTGTATGATGCAGAAGAGAGGAGGAGGAATTATGTGGAATCACAGCAAATTTAGGGACATCTATCGCCTCCTTCCAGTAAACCACAGAAAACATCTCCCCTTTCCTTTATAAAATGTCTTTGCCCCCATGTTTTGTGTGTATGGAATTTGAAATATGCCCTTTGCTGAAACTCTTGTTCCCAAAGGGACCTAACCCACCAGCAAGCTATCCAATTTATATTAAGCCATCCAAGTGCATAACTGAGAGGGGCTGGAGGGTTCTGTGTGACTTTTTTTTTTTTTTTTTTTTTTACTGTTAGCTTAAAGCAAGTGATCTGCAAATCCAAGAAATGTACCAGCCACTCTCTTAAGTCCCACATGTGGCTTTAACTTTACTGAAATGCTGCTATTGTTCCTGACTGAGTATTGTGAGGTTTCTTTCTCTATTGCAGCGCTTCAAGTGCTCTGTGTACAGGCGATACAATGACTTCGTGGTATTCCATGAGATGCTGCTTCAGAAGTTCCCATATCGTATGGTGCCTGCACTTCCTCCAAAGAGAATGCTGGGAGGTAAACCTGGGTCTTCCTAGTGACTGAATGGGCTCTGGTATGAATGTGCTCATGAGAATACAGTCAAGAATGCACGTGTCTCGAAGAATCCATAGCATTTGTTGTCCTCTGGTTCAAAAAGCAGTGCTGACAGTGTAGTGCGTACCTTGGGGAGGCCAGCACTGCATTGCTGGAAGTCATTTTCAGATAAGACATTAATGTAAAGTTCCACTGGTGACTCTCCAGGTGTACGTTGAAAATCCTATGGCATTCATGAAAAGAGTAAGGCTAGCCCTAGAGTGAGGGATAGACCTAGACTAGGGTAGAGTTTCAGCTATTTCTTCCCCAGTAAAGTAGGTTATAATGTCGGTGGTCCTGACGCACATTGATGAGTGCAGAATGGCTACTGTACCATTAAGCAGTTGCAGTATGTGCTGTGGCACATTGCTTTGTGAAGTGCTCTGAGTACGAAAGATGCTTTAGATACCCCTTCTCTCTTCTGTGGTGGGAGAACCATAGAGATGGAAAGTGGGGAAAATTATTTGCGTATGAAAAGGTTTAAATACTCCAAAAGAAATTAGTGTATAAAAAAATGTTCACATCCCTCAGTGAGAGTGTGGCTTACGCCACCTTTTCTTTGTTCAAGCTTATGGCCTTTATTTACAAGCACAGAGACTGGAAGTAAATAGCTTCTCCAGGCTGTGTCATCTCCCCTGGAAACCTTTCTATACCAATATTGGCCACATGAATAAAGTAACTGTGCATATATAAAAGGTATCTTCCTATCAGAGAGATTCTTGTTCTTCTCTTACAAAAATCACCTATCTCAGGAGTAGCTTTTTTCTTGTTCTGCTTTAAAAACAGATTGTCTAGTTATGTAGAGTCAAAATAGAAACTAAAAAGATTAATGATGGGTTTGGAATCAGACTATCATTTCCTTCATATTCTAATGGTTACAATGTACTTGTGGATAGTGAAATACTCCAAGCTTGACTACACATCAAAGCTACTTTGGATATATTTTTCTCTAGTCTGAAATCTTGACACTGTTTTTAAGTTTTATTTGTATTATTTAATACATTACAGAAGTCTTTTATACAGTTTTGTTTTGTTTCTGCTTTATCTGCTAAAGAACAAGCCTTTCACTGTCTTGTCTTCTGCCCATATTGCCAAGCTTAACATTTCACAATAAATTATTCATTTAATTTAAGGAGTCCATATTATGCCATAGAAAAAGAAGAGTCAGAAATTCGTGAACGGTTCTGGCGCAGGGTTTAAAGTGAACCAGAACAGGCCAGAATGATAATTCTGGAGCTACTCTGGTAGTGTTGTCAATTTCTGCAGAATGTAAGATGTCGGGTGTGGGTTTTTTTTTTTTAATATAACTCTTGACGTTTCAAGGATAATTATGAATATGATCTAATGCAGTGCAGTCTGTGAGAATTTGAAGACCTACAGCCTGAAACAATACCTGTGAGAAGAGTGACCTGCTCCAGTTAATATTAGTGGAGAGTTGACGCTTAAACCTAACAATAACTAATGGCAACAATACTGAATGTCAACACTATTTCACTGCTGATCATTTTATTTAAGAGAATTTATCAGTGAGTATAGATATCATAGAAGTTAGCGACACAAAACATCTACGAGGTTATCGTTTTCCAGCCCCATATTAGTACTGGATTATTCTCTACTATATATCTTCCACTCTTTTATTCTGTGTGTTTCTAAATTATCCAAATGTTGGCACTTCCATCACTTCCCATGGGAGACTATTCTGTAGTCCAAAAAATCTCACATTTAGGAAGTAATTTGCCTTCTGATTTTTTTTTTTCCCCATCTTAATTTTTCCTTTTTTTTTTTAAATCTCCTTGTTGCCAGTTCTCTCCAGGGTTGTGTATGAGCCATAAAGAAGGGGAGTGGCAACAGCCACTAGATGGAAGCAATTGGAACGGAGCAGAGTTTCACCACTCTCTCCTTCCCTTCCATGCACTTTGACTTGAGTTTGTCTTTCCATGTGTGGTAGTAAGTACTGATGACCTAGAAAACTTAACAGTAGTTCTGTTTCTTGTAAAAATTCGTCCTGGTAATTGCTGTTTCACTGCATGTTATTAGTGGGTGGATATGTCTAGTTAGATTAATAAAACAGGGAAGCAGTATTGCAGAGCACAAGGTTTTAGTGGACTTGTGACTCAAGCAACTGAAAATCACTTGGTAGTTAAGGATCATTATGGGACCGCTGGTGGCCAACAAACTCAAGTTAAAGGTGAACTGGGAAGCAAAAGGCTGTGATGCCCTTCACTTGTCCCTTTATGATGTGAAAATGTTGCCAGGGACAATTCTAATAAGCTGTGGTGGGGGGTCTCTAGGCTATTTGTGTACTTAGAAGGCGGCATGGTTTTCTTTGCAACCCTTTCTTCTCCCTTAAAAAAACAAAGAGCTGCTATTTTTTTGTTTTGTTTTTGTTTAACTTTACAAATATCAGCTCTGGCCTTCACTTCTTCCTGGAAGACTTTAGCATGATGTTTGAATTACTTGGATAAGGACATGACAATAGTCTGAAATCTGAGCCCCTCCCATCTCTGGGAGTATGACATGCTGAACTTCTTGTAGCCTGACAATTAGGATCTAGGAGAACTGCACCTTAGGGTTTAGTTTATTGTGAATTGTCCTCCAAAGGTCTCAGCAAAGTCTTCCATAGAAAAGAGGAAAACCAGTTTTAACAAAACAAAAAACAAATTAACAACAACAAACCAAAACAAAGAAAAAAATCCCAACCCAAACAATGTATGGGGCAAGGGAACTTCTGGGGAAAATATTTTGAAGCCATCTTTCCACAACATAAAGGAGCAAAAAAGGGTACAAATATTAATTTTGCTTTGCACGTCATCTATTAAAGAACTGGGATGATTTACTTGTTGTTGGACCCGAATTTGTAGCTTGTGCTTATAAAAATGATCTGTATTGCAGTAGTGCCCAGATGCTCCACACAGGATAAGAATCCCATTGTGCCAGATGCAGCATAAAAATAAAGGAAGAGAAGCTCTGGCTATGTCTACACTATAGACCTTGCAGTGGCTGCAATTGCGCTACTGTAAGATCTCCCGTGTCGCCGCCCTATGCCGTCGGGAGAGAGCTTTCCTGTCAGCATAATTAAACCACCCCCAACGAGCTGCAGTAGCTATGTCAGCGAGAGTTGCTCTCTCACCAGCATAGTGCTGTCCACATTGGTGCTTCTGTTGGTGAAACTTAATGTCGGTCAGGAGTGTTTTTTTGTTTGTTTGTTTGTTTTTTTTTGTTTTACACCCCTGACTGACAAAGTGCTAGTGTAGACATAGCTTCCCTGTACACAAGAGCTTGCAATCTAAGGCTCCAATCCTGCAAATTCTCATGTGCTTAACTTGACTCACCCGGGTAGTCCTGTTGAGGTAAATAGGTGCAGAAGGGCTTGCGGAACTTAAGACAAGCTGTAACAAACCATTTGAGGGAGTGGGGGTTTGCAGTGTTCTGCTAATCCAATGGCTAGACCAGTGAACCCAGCAGACCTATTGCATGGAGCTGCCAGAAGGCACAAGTAGTACTGTTCTTGGGTTTTGCTGCAGATGTAAATGCAAGGGAGCAGTTGGACTTGATGCTGCCTTTCCCTCTTCCTGAGCCTGTTGCAATGCCTGATACATTAACACTAATGTAGTGTTCCCTCCTGTAGCTGACCGAGAATTCATAGAGTCTAGGCGGCGGGCTCTGAAGCGTTTCATTAATCTGGTGGCTCGACATCCCCCTTTCTCAGAAGATGTGCTCCTGAAGCTCTTTCTCTCCTTTAGTGGCTCGGTGAGTATTTGTTGATGATGCCACGTGTTTGCATATCCTCCTGTGCACTGGGAAACAGTTACCAAGTTTAGAGCTGCCTATTGCCTGCACGTTTGTAATCCCCACAATTGTGATCCTGGCTACTAGGGGCTAGTGGAGCATATCGTCCACACTAGGTACTTCTGCTACTGGACAGTGAGATGTGTCATCTCTGCAATGCTGTAGGCATGATCTCTTGAAAATAATGCTCTTTCCGGTGGCAATATATGTCATACCACTCCTTATCTCTGATACTCCCCAGAAAGGTATTTGACCAGGGGAGAGCTAAGAAACATTGTTGTTCTAGGACTTCTCAGTCTCCTAATGCAGACTTTTAGCACAGGAAGAACTTTCTCCTCAGACGAATGCAGCATTTGAGGTGGAGGGTTAACATTTGTATGTGTTTAAATTTTAGGGGAAGAGGGTGATACAGGAGTTGGAAATTCATAGAGAGAGATGGGTCAGGGATTACAAATGGGTTCAGTATATGGAATCACTTTTTTCTCTGCCGCTTTGGCATGAGAGGTTGATTTTTTCCCTCCAGGAGGAAGGGTTAAATGCCATGAAAAGGTGGACCCTTTCCGTGTGTAATAAAAGCAATCATCAACTGTGGATTGTTGCTTTAGTGCATGAGGAGGCCCAGGTTTTAACAGGATTGAAATTGCCTTTCATTGTCACTGGGAATTGCCAGATGGGTTGAATTGGTTGGTTGGTCGTTTCTTTTGCTTTTCCAGGATGTGCAGAACAAGCTGAGGGAGTTGGTCCAAGGAGTGGGAGACGAGTTCATGACTTGCCAACTAGCCCCCCGGGCCAAGGTATTTTTCTTTATGGTGCATAATTGCAATCTTAATCCCGGTAGCCCATGTTCACAAGGTCTTGTATCTGTTGGGTAAAAGAGAGGGGCTGTAGTTGAAGAGAAAAGGAACAATTTCCACAGAGAACTGTAAGGGACCTTCTTTTGACTTGATCTTCTGTTTTCTTCATCACAAAACATATAGTTGGTTATTTCTAGGCCTAGAATGTCCAGCCTGGGTCTGCTTAGTAAAATGGTACAAAATTAGTATGAGAGAAGTCTTTGTCCAAATGCACATAGTTTGAAAGTTCATCCTGTCGCTTGCTATTCCTTTATGTCATAATCCCTCTCTGTCTATGAGAGAAGCTATGAATCTCACCTTTGTTTGTTTGTTTGTTTGGGGAAGGCTGCTATACCCTAGTTGTGTATCATGCTTGCTGAACCTGACATCACTGCTCCCCTGAGTTGCTTGCTTTTGTGGAAGTTCAGCCTGGGGTGAGGGGAAAATAAATCAGCGAGTGAAGGGTTAAATGTTGCTTATGGGTTTAAAAAAAAAAGAGGCCTTTACAGCACCTAGCATAATGGGGCTCTGGTCTGTGACAGGGGCTCCTAGGTGCTATCGCAATACAAATAAATAATAAAGATGGTCCCGTTATTATTCAGCAGTCCTGCCCCCTCTGTGTGTATTATTCACAGTGCTTGACAGTAGGGACTATTCCAACTTTTACTGATGTTAGCTCTGCAGAGCAAACCCAGCTATGGGAGACTGAGGTGGATCTTATTGTGGCCCATGCGTCACGAGTGGAATTGTTAACTAAGCTCTGGTTGCACAATCTTTTACTGATGAGGTACAAGCCCGAAGCAGCTCAACTCAGCTTGTAATACCTGGTTGAGTTTGCAGGGCTGGAGTCACTGATAGGCCTGGAACATCATAATGCCATTTTCAATGGCTCCTCTCAGAGCATAAAACCATTTTCGGTATCACCAGGTTACTACTCCTGATCTCTCTCTTTGTGACTTATCATGCAACGGAGTCCATTACTAAGCTTTCTTTTGCTGCCTCAGGACTTCCTCCCCGCCGACATCCAGGCCCAGTTTGCTGCCAGTCGAGAGCTTATCCGAAACATCTACAACAGCTTCTACAAACTGCGGGACCGTGCAGAAAGAATAGCTTCCCGAGCCATTGATAATGCCTCAGATCTTCTCATATTTGGAAAGGAACTAAGGTAGATTAGGTTGTGAGGATGCCCTCTAGAGCACACTTCTGTGAACAGTCTTGAGTTTTAAAGAGAGCAAGAGATGTACCAGTAGAATGTCTATGGGGCATGTACTTCTGAAGACGCATGGCACAAACCAGGTTCACTTTTTCCTGTTGCAGAGAGAAGAAAACATAGTGGGTGTGTTCCCCAGGGTGAGGGAGAGAAAACAGCATTGACATTCTGCATCTGATTTACACTTGCATGAAATGGTGCAGTCCCCAAGTACATGGGTGTGTGGTCGTGCACATTCATAGACCCTTTTACATGCTGCATATGTTCACACACTCCGCATTTTTGTTTTAAATTGAAAACACTAACGGTCTTGCTAGTGCACAGTTCCTTTCATTTTCTCTCGTTTGTGTGTGCATACACTCACCCACATATACATATCCCAACCTGCTATCACTGCACTTTGCTGCTAACTTGACCTTCTTAGGGAGTAGGTATAAACTTATTGCCACCTGATTCCCAGGGGACTCTATTTTCCCAGAGCCTACTAGTGAGTTTTGAGAGGGGGAAACTTCCAGTAACTGCTGGGATGGGTAAATCATCAGACCAACCTAGCTGCTTAGTGGGATCTTACTCACTGCCTCTTCTTTCCTCTGCCAGTGCTTTGGGCTCAGACACGACACCACTTCCCTCCTGGGCTGCTCTGAACAATAGCACGTGGGGGACTCTGAAACAGGCCTTGAAAGGCTTGTCTGTCGAATTTGCGCTGTTGGCCGATAAGGCCGTACAGCAGGTGAGTTCCTCTGCCATTTGCTTCTCCTATATAATCACAATTGCTGCATTGAGAGATGTTTTTTGCCTAGTGTTGCCTCTTGATTCAAAGGCCTTCTAGGCATGGGTGCCCAAGAAATTACTCTCCCTTTCTTAGCAGCTATGCAGGCGTTAGTCTAAAGCCATGTCCAACTGGCCAGATATGCTACTGGGCTACATGTTCTGACTGGTGGAATTAAAAAACTCAAAGGTGTTAAATGAGGAGGGGAAAAGTGTGCGGGGAGCCTTTTTAAAAAGGTTTAAAGAATAAATAAATAGTGACTGTCCCAAGCTGTCCAAGAATCCTGCACTCTGCCTGGCTAAGATCATATGGTGAATATAGTCCAGCAAAACCTGTTTCTGTATCCAGTTGTGACGTTCACCACTTGTTAAACACTACATGAAACTCATTCCGACAGAACACAAGAGGTCTTATTGCTGTTGAAACGGCATAATGTGATGACAAATAACACGAGCACATGACAATCCAAAAAGACGAGTGATAGTTTCTCTTCACTGCAACCATCACTTCATGCTGCTAAAAGATGTTCTGGGTGCTTTACAGATAAATAAAACCAGTTTCCTGCACCAAGGAGCCTAAGTTCTAGAGAGCCACATTTGTGACCCAGACATAGGAAGGGAAAAGGGGCATAAGAAACAAACAAGCAAGTGCTGAAGTTTAGCTGGTGTCTTGTCAGCTCTGCTTTTTGTTTCATTAAGTCTTCTAAGGAGGAAGTTCTTACCTTTCCAAGTCACCTGGAATAAGTGTGTCTTAAGGAGGGATGATGAAATCCTAGTGGATTCTATGAGTGCAGGGGTTCCAGACAGAGCTGCATGGAAAACCTCAGAGGACTCATGATGCCAACTTCTTGTTGCAGTGATCAGGCAATCCGAATGCTGTTCCTACTCCAGTTAGTTCTGTGTTCATCCTGGTGTCCAAGCTTAAGATCTCCAGTCCCACTGTGAGAGCTGCTGGATGTAGCTATGTAATGGCTGGTGTGCCCTGGAGATTCCTGTGGAGGGTCAACATACTGAGTGGGTTTGAGGAGCTGTGATGTGAGCTCTTGCCAGGCTTATATGAAATGTACTTGTCTCTTGTTTTCTAGGGAAAACAGGAAGAGAGTGATGTGGTGGAGAAGCTGAACCTTTTCCTGGATTTACTCCAGTCCTATAAAGTGAGTGCTGCTGTTTCTCTGCCAGTGAGACAGTTGTTTAGAACAGTTTTGTGCTTTTTAGAGGGTGTAACGCTCTATGGAATGGAAAACTGGCTGGACAGTCAGTTCAGAGGTAAACTGGCATCATGTAGAGTGAGGGGAGTGATTCTTCCTTGGCTAGCTCTGAAATGTTACTGATCTGCTCTTGGCTTATGAAAAGTTTTATGGACACCAGACCTTGCAAAGAGTTGAAGATATCCATCTGCTTCACTTGTAGCATAATCTTTTTCATAAGTCAGCTATTTTGGGGGCAGGGAAAGAGAATGAATTAGTGGACCTGCCTTTTACATGTGACGACATTAGTTCAGTTACAAGTGAAATGAGTTTTACGATCTCAGCCTACTCCCTCAGGGACACCCTGCAAAAAGCAGCTAAATACAGTTCAACACAGTTGGCAGCCTTCCTGAAGAGGGGCCCTGTCCAGGATTGGAATAGCAGGGCACTGCAAGCTAACAAGAGGTTAATTAGCGATGTTTAATATTGAAAAGGGATACCCAGATAGGAAGTTCGGTGTTGGTAAAGTTCCAGGCACATTGACTGACAGAGATGCAGCTTCAGATCACCTGCTGTACCCTCTGTTTTGGCTCGGAGCAGTTCTGGTTCTCATTTAAAAAAAAAAAAAGGCTTTATTTTAAATACTCCACAGTTTAGAAATTTCATGGGACACCTTTCATGCCCTCAGCTGTGTACCTCCCAGATGTGCATGTTCTCTTCTCCCCTCCTCTCCCATGGCCCGCGTTCCTGTATCTAGGCTCTGGTATGGGGTGAGTACTAGTTGTTTCCCTTCTTCCTGAAGGATCTATGTGAGAGGCATGAGAAGGG
Organism: Malaclemys terrapin pileata; assembly: GCF_027887155.1. Lineage (NCBI taxonomy): Eukaryota > Metazoa > Chordata > Testudines > Emydidae > Malaclemys > Malaclemys terrapin. Next base: position 76,559,896 of record NC_071514.1, on the reverse strand, counting down.
AGTACTGCACAAACACCAGCGAGCTTTGCACAAGTACAGCATGATGAAGAAGCAGATGATGAGTGCCACTGTGCAGAACAAGGAGCCAGAGTCTGTGGAACAGCTGGAGTCACGAATTGTGGAGGTAGGGCAGATGTTTCTGTGTATGTGGGAGTGATGGGTAGCATGTGTGTTGGATGGAAACCTCTTCCTAATACTGCCATAATGTGGCTTATCAGTGCTTTTGGAACAGGCAGAAAGGGTCACCCATAGATCTTAGTCTTATTCAAATTAATTGCTGTGCTGTAAGGAATTTGCATTTGTTCTACTGAACACTTACTGCTGGTGTTTGGTATCAAAAACAAGGTGGTCCAATATAGCTGCCTGTAGGAGGTGCATAAATACACGGTCTGCATGGTGGAAAGTGCTTGCTATGTGACTTCTCCAGTTGCTGCCACACAAAATGGGCACAGGACTGCGTTTTTTGATTTTTGGTAAGTGCTTGAGTTACAGGGTAGAGAGGAGAACTTGTGTTCTGCTGGTGTGAGTGGACACTGAGGATGATGCATTTCTTCTGCGACCCTTGCATCACCCTTCTGGGCAATGAGGTTAACTGGGTTTTTTGTGTCTCAGCAAGAGAATGCAATCATGACCATGGAGCTGCGGAATTACTTTTCTTTGTACTGCCTGCACCAGGAGACACAGCTAATCCATATCTACCTGCCTCTCACTTCCCACATCTTGGGAGCCTTTGTCAACTCCCAGATCCAGGGCCATAAAGAGGTAAGTTCTTCAGTCATCTTGCCTCCCTTTACCCAGTTGAAAATACGTATTTGAGCTGTTTGTTTTTCCCTCTTTCTCAAAGAGTGGGGCTGTCCTTGGGAAGGTGGTGCTGACAAACCCAGGGGAAGTGTAAGTGTGTATGTGTATTTTTTCCAGTCCCCGCACTTCCCAGGGTGACTTTAGCTTTGGAGCTGTCTGAGATAATTATCTGTGGAATGCTGGGTTATTCAATTGTGGATGCTGTATATTTGCTAGATGGATTTGCTTTTTTGCCTTGTGTTAAACAGAAATTATATAGCAAGAAAAAGGACCTAACACAATGGTGGACAAACTACGGCCCGTGGGCCGCATCTGGCCCATCAGAGCTTTTAATCTGGCCCTTGAGCTTCATTTCCCCACTCCGGCCAGGGAGTGGAGTTTGGGGCTTGCTCCGCTCTGGCGCCCTGATCCTGCTCCCCAGCAGGAGGGCGGGCAGGGGGAGTGGGGCAAGCCCCTGACCCCGCTCATCGGTTGGAGCACTGGTGGCGGAGTGGGGCAAGTGATGAGGTGGACCCCTGAGAGAGAGAGAGAGTGTGTGTGTGTGTGTGTGTGTACACACACCACGGCCCACCCAGACCCACCTGTGGCTATATCCTGGCACAGGGTGTCTTTTCGGATTAAAAAAAAGCATTGTCATCACAGCTCTTCGTTCATGGCCTGCCATACAATTTCCATACCCAGATGTGGCCCTCAGGCCAAAAAGTTTCCCCCCTTCTGCCCCCCCGCTCTAACAGGTTGCCTTGTTATGTGTTTAAATAAATCATTCAGCATTTCCTAGGTTCAGACTTCTTTCCATGCATTGCTTCATGGAAATGTGCATTGGGGGAGACAGTTTCAGTGGAGGGCTCTAACCAAGCCTTCAAATCTCTGTCTCTTCCCTGCCTGCCTATTTTGGTAAGGATGACAGGATCTTCAGAGAGCTGCATTAAAGCACCAGTTTGATGGAGAGGTGCTCTGGACTTACTGGTTTTCCATATAACATTTCTGCAAATGCATTGGCTTTTGACCAACCTCCAACACAGCTTAGTGCTACCATGAACTCAGACCTTTGAGTGTGCTGTGTGACAAAGTAATGACCCACCAAGCTGTTTTGCTTTCTTTCCTCTAGATGAGTAAAGTTTGGAATGAACTGAAGCCAAAGTTGAGCTGCCTGTTTGTGGGACCCCACAACATGCCAACACCACCATTGTCACCCCCAGAGGGCAACTTCTTTGCCAATTAATGCTCTGAGATCTGACACTGACCAAGTCAAAGTGTGGTCAAGAGGGGGGTGTGACCTCTAACTCCAGATATTAAAAGGAATCCTCCAAACAGCTATTTTTATATTGCTGCTTTGAGCTGCTCTCTGACTTATGGACAGACTGGAAACCGAAGCACATACAGAGAAAGAGAGAGACAATCTCCTGATTTTTGTTCTTTATTTTGAAGTGCCTTGGGGCACGACTGAGATTCATTGCCCCAGAGGCCCTCTGCCTAAGGACTGGAAGTGGCTTGGTACATCACATGCTGCAGTTCAGCTGTTGCTGAAGTCTCATGCTGCTCATACTAACTACCCTCTTACAGCTATCAACACATATACTGGCCAATGTGTAAAGTGCTGAGTCACACAGGATGTCTGAAGCATTCCTTGCTATTTAAGCTTGGGGCCCAACCTAGAGGCATATGTGGGTAAGGATTGCTGAAGGCTAGCCTCCCTTTCTCCCCAGGTTCATTGGTTAGGTGTTTGATTTCATATTGCTAGATCCACATGCAAAACTGGGGAAAACTTCTGGTTGGCTCTCTAGCTCTGCTGGGTGGGTCAGTGCTGGATGTGATGTTTCCCAGTGTGGGAGTTGAACTCATGTCACAGGGCATATTTGCTCATGAGTGGTAATGTGTGGCCAAAGATGACCTTGCTGAACAGCATTTCTTACGGGAGTCTGCCAGTCACATGTGTAGAAAATAGCTGATTGAAACTACGATACACCCCTTAGAAAGGGATAACTTTTCATACTGTTGAAGCAGGGCAGTTCTGGGGTGATCAACTTTCCTGGGAAGAGCTGGAGTCTTCACTCCTGGGTGTCTGTTACACGCTGGTATCCTCAGAGGACGGCTGCCTGTAAGAGCCCGAACTGGCTAAGGCTGATGTTCCCTCTGATCTACTATCAATTGTTACATAACCAAGACAGGACTGAAAATGTTCAGTTCATCAGCAAGTGAGTATTTATCATGGTGATGCTGCTACTCTTTTTTTGGCAGTACCACCATGATCATTGTCTCTTGAAGATGAAGACAAAGGCCTTGAGGTGAAGGAGGCAATAAGCTTCAAGTGAGTGAAAAGGAAACACACTGACTAGGAAGAATGAGCTGTCAAATTTGGACCATAATTATTTCCCTATTCTAGGTAACTTGCCCATTAAAGGGGGATATATTCAACTTCTAGAATTCTGATTCTTGTATATAGTGTTGGCTAGTTTCTGCTGCAAGAGGAACTATGATTGAAATAACCAAAGTTACTTGACATATGTCAATAAGCTAATCAGTGTTCTGGTGTCTGGGACAGGCAGGACCCTTCCATCTTTGAGAAATCACCACCACCCGTGGGACAGGGGCTACACTAGATTGTCCTAAATAGGACACTAAGTTTGTCTACACTGCAATCATCAGATGTGACTACAGCATGTGTAGGCATAGCCAAGCTCGCTTTACTCTAGCTAGCTCAGCTACTGGGAGCAGTGAAGCCCTGGCAGTGCACAATTCAGCACTATAAATGTGCCCAGAACCCAGGTAATTACTTGGATGACTAGCCCATGCTGAAACCAATGCTGCTCTTGCTTCACTCCTACTCACACACAAGCTAGCTTGATTAAACTAGCTATGTGAACTGCAGCCACACTCTATTAATGCAGTGTAAATGTGCCCGCTGTGGGTCGATTTCTTGGTGCTTGGGCTAGGGAGAGCTGCGGCTTTTGACACTCTTAAAGGGTGAATGTAAAAACAGGTCTTACACAGACTGCATTGCTTGTTGCGTGTTAGCAGCTTAAGTGCTAACTCTATCTAATGCTTGCTCAAAATGTTTCCCTTGCAACTAATCTACCGTGCTTTGCAAGAGCCTGAGACACGTGCTAGTGAATCTTTGGCAGAGAATACGAAACAATACAGAAGAGATTCTATTCACAAACCAGGACAAATTGCAAAGACCATAAATGTATATGTAGAGTGTAATAATAAACCACCATCCTGAGTGGTAGACAGGACACATTTCTCCCTTTGACCTTGTTTACACTAGGAAGATAGGTTGCTTTATGTTAGCTTACATTACATTTTAATGTGATTTTAAACACTAGTGCAGACAGTATCAATGCTTTTAAAAATGTGTTGCCTGGTTGTGGTCAACCCCAGCTCCTGTGCCCCCAGCAGAAATCCCCCCCCTTTTTTTTTTATTGTAATCAAAGTAGTTTGTCTACTGTTAAGTTAAACAAATCATCAAAATAAGAAAATACTGTACATTGTCTTGGAAACGTTTGGATCTCCCATATAATCAAATGGGGAGCTGCATTGCCTGGATCCGTTGTCTGATAGAGGGTGATCGTCAGCATGGCAAAGAGTTGGCTCTATTCGAAAGAAACTTTGCCCTGTTCACAGTTGTAAAAAGCCTGAAAGTGTAACAACTATTTCTAAACTCTTAAGCACATATTAAATAGTTAGCTGTCCAAGGGATAACTGCTCATTGCTGTTTAAGCAGCAGCCCTTTCGGGCTCTGCCTGTGGAATTCAGTAGGATAATCCGCTTTATATATGTCACAGGCTTAACCTATCTTAAAAAGAAATGTTTCATTGGAGTGGCTCTGAGTGAGAATACATCCATTCGTGCAGTCGCCTTGTCCTGAATGAACACAGGGATGAGCATACACTGCTTCATTGAGGACTGCAGTTGCCGTTCAACAACATCTGCTATTTGGGCAGCTTTCAAGAGAGAATGAGTGTCTCATGTTCATATACCTGACACAGCCGATGCCACATCCTGGGCGACTGCCCTGGTTACTACTCCCTCTGTGGAGCATCTTCCTCTCATACTGTGGTTCATTCAAGCTTTAACTTGCAAACCTGTTTTTATAGACTTAGTCATTCTGGTCTGAAATCCAAATGGTGGTGGTATGACTACTTCCAGCAGCAGAGAAGGGGCTTCTGCACTTGTATTCTCCTCTCAGTTTAGGGTCAATGCAGTTTGCAGAGATAGCGTCTATTTCAACTTCCCTGCTGTGGAAGAGTGCAGGGTAGAAAAGTCCAACTGACTTCAGTTCTCTATGCGCCATATGCAATGTAGAGGAAGGAGAACCAGCTTCTTCCATGGTCCATGCTATGTTCAGACTAACGAACAGAAATAGTGAAAACAAAACATAATGCGTTGAATAAGCAGTTCCCAATACCAGAGCTGGTAGGCCATTAGCTTGCCAAATTTTCTGATAACTGGAATTAGTTTTGAATTGATGTTAAGCACAACAGGAAATGAGTTCAACAGGGCATGCAAGTTAGCCAAGACCTGCTGCTGCTGTAAGCTCTAGCACCAAAGAGTTAATGTGCCTTTCTGAGTGGAAGCTTTCTCTGCACATATTGACCTCATGGGGGCTTCCAGACTTATAATTTTCAGTGCAAGTGTCTCTGCACCAGAATGTCTTGAAGAAGCCAGGTCTGTAGATGAGTATGAAGCCGGAGAGGAGAACCTGACTCTTCAGTACAGAAATTAGTTTCCTTTCCACCAAAAGAGCCATGTAGCCTGCCTTTCCTATTGCCACCACTGTTTCTAATCGGAAGGGGACAACAGGTGTTGCCCACTCTGACCAGCTGCACAGAAGGGTTTACAGATGGGGAAACTTTCCAAAATATCACTCTTCCCCCCTCGTCCCCCTTACCTGTGACTTGCTGATGGGATCACTATGTTTAAACAGTGCCTTGCTTTCTTCTTGTCTCTGCTCCATCTGGTCTTCCTTTTTGATCACCCATGGAAGTCACTGCTGAATTTGTAACAGGCTAGCTGCACAAGTTCAAGACTGTGACTTTACTGAAAGATGAAGCAGCAGCTCAAGTGAGGACAGAATTCAAAATACTGGTCTCTGCAATAGTATCAGAGGGAATCGAGTGTTTGTAATACAGAATGAATGGCAGGGGTACAAGGCACTAACTCTTATCCTTTGCCTTCAAGCCCAGGCTTGCCATGTGCATGAGGAATGGCACTTTGACTAGTACAGACTATTCAGAGCAGCTGGACGGAGATAGGAAGAGGCAGGCTTGGTTGGAGGATGTGAATTTTACCTGCTTGGGAAAATCCTGTATCTTTGCTTTGCTCAAATAGTCTTATGTATGAAGCACTTTATCAAACTGCAGGAATTAGAAAACTATTACTACAGCTGATAGACTGGAAATGTTTACAGATTATATTACATTCCAAGATTCTATCTCCAATGTGTTTAAAAACTATGTATTTGTAAGACAAAAAAAAAAACTTGTATAAGAAGTTAAGAGTGGCTTTCTTATTGCTGGTATGGACTGTTTAAACTCATTGCCCGGCATGCTGAGTTGGGAGCAGACCCCAGCCCTGTCCGGCTCCCCTGCTGCTGTCCTGGGGTGAAACCTATTAGAAAGCCCCTGCTGAAGGTTCTGAGCTTTATAGCACTTGTTCACTTGTCAGCATGAACAGCTGAGCAGGAGGGACAGTTAATAACCATTTAAACAGTGAATGAATAGTTAAGGTTAAGAGAAATGAGAACCTGGGCAAGGCCTAAGCAATGCTATGCAACCACATTGCTTTATTTTACCCATTGCCACAACCTCTTGTTGCTTTGAGAGGAAAAAAACTAGAGCCATACACAGTTCCATGCCCAGCCTCCCCAAAATGCTCCACCCTCAGCTGGCCCTGAATAAGAGGAAGCAACACACTGTCCCAGTTTGTAGGATGGATGGGGAAGAGGATTAAGGGGAGTGCTAGTTCCAGTGCTGTAGCCTGTGAAGAAAGTGGTTAACTATTACACTCCAGTCTCTATGCTGCCTGGGGGCAGGTCTCCTGCTTCTGGACTATTTTTAAGGGCCTTTCAGAAATCATCTTGTCACTTCCCTGGAACATGAATCAGACCATGAATGCTATATTCATTTTAGTATTTTAATGTAAAAGAGGGCCCTCTGAGAAGGAACAGATTATTGATCTAACTGTTAAAGGAGAAGGGATACCATTGAATTATGGGAGTCATTACCAAGCCATAACTAAAACATCCCACACCTTGGAACTGCACCAGCACAAGAACTGCTGTCTTTTGTTCTCCCTCAAGAGAAAAGCCACTTTTTCTCCTCCACCCATCCAGTAGATAAGTCTCCTCTGCTGAGAAAGGAGAGCATTGCATAAAGTGGCCACTACTATGGCATGTTAACACCTAATAGTTGGGGCCTGGCCCAATATGGGCAATGATGTATTTGGTGAGGGCGGAATGCTGCTGTTTCCTCTTAAACCTCCTCCACTTGTCTCAGCGTGTACTCCAGAATAGTGTCTAGCCCCTGGAACTTAAAATAGCCCTGGAACGACTTCTTTTGGAGCAGTAGGGGGAACCAGTAGACATCATCTGGCCACATGTGACTGAAAGGCACTTGATCCAGTTGAAACCACTGCGGACGCATTTCTAAAATAAGAAGAATAAAGAGGTTTGGGTAAACTTATTTCACTTCTCTTTTGTTTTGATGCTGGGTGTCCTAGGAGGGAAGGAAAGCACTTCCAACAACTATGATCCTAGGGGCTTGCACAGCTAGCTGGCTTCCTTATGGAGGGATTGTAGGGGGAAATTGTCCAGAGGAAGAAGCAGGACTCAGGGAGGCAATGGGCTGCTAATGTTACTCAGACAACACAGCCCTACTCAGCCACCACCCGCTTTCTAGTAAATGCTGGCAGGACGCTTCTGGTAAAAAAATGCCTGAAGTGCTTTAAAGCAGTTAATCTATTTTTCCCCCCCAAGTGGCCCAAGACCTGTTCTGGAGAATGAGGGCCGAGAGTCCAAAACTAATATTGAGGGTGGGGAGAAATTCAATGTGCATCACAGAGGCCCACGTAAATATGGGACCAGCATCACCCCTTCTCCACATATGCTTTTAAGTATTAGGAAATAAGGGCAAACAAATCTTTGTGCTGCCACTTGCCCTGTGCTCCTACCATCACTTTCTGTTGGCTCTCCATGAAAGCTGTCTGTCCGGAAGATGTGGACTTCCATAAGCTCAGAGTTACCTACAAACTCAAAGGTGATCTGACCAATCTTCTGCAAGTTGTCCACGGTCAATCCGCTCTCTTCCAGCAGCTCCCTGCAAAAGGGACAGATATCTTTGCATGAGGGTGAGCAGTGGGAAAACACAAACTCAACAGTCAACGTCTGCACACACACACCACTCTGGGGTGAAGACAGAGAGACAGCCTGCATCTTTTGCACAAACGTGGACAGAGAAATTGAGGGGGGAAGTTGACATCTTTAAAACAGGAGTGTCTAAAACTTCCTCAGCTTACGGTCACATTGGCAACTTGTCAGGAGTGTGGAGGATGCACCTGCCAGTGTAAGATGAGAGCAAAATGTAACTCGCAAAGTGCATAGGTCCCAGCAAGTAATGGTCCAGCCTGAATGCCAAATTGCCAGCCTACTTGGACCAAGATGGCTCAGAGCATGCTGGGACCTGCAATCTGCTGGCACCACACACCTGCATTAGATAACTATTAGAGCAAGGGCTAATGAGCCATTCCTAAATGATGCATCATGAAATCCAGAAAGCAGGGAATTGTTAAAACTTTGTGTGTGTGAATTTTGCTGTTTGGATAATGATGGTGTATTCCAGAATCTACATGGGAGGATTGGCAGAAAATGGCACCCTGTGAGTAGAGATCTCAGTGGATTTAGGACAAGCCTACTGCCCATTGCCGGAAGCAGGCTTATTAAAAACGTGGTATATACTTGTTATAGGAAAAAATTCAAGATTTAAAAAAAAGGGACATTCTGGAAAAATTAGGTAGAGGAAAGATTAGGTTTAGCCTTTTACAGTTGAACTCTGTACTTTTGTATTAAATAGAGTTATTCAGCCATTACTCCTCTTGCAAGGGGCAGATCCTTCTTAAGATACACTACAGCTGGGTGAAAACTCTCCCCACCTCCAGCCTCACTTTTAATACTGAGCAGCTCGATGGGATCCTTCCCCAAGGCTGCACATAGTGCTTTGCAAATATCAGTTTAGTTAAGCCCTCAGACATCTTGGTGAGGAAGGTAAGATATATAAGGACGACTGCATTTACCAATGGAATTCAGCTACTGCCGAGGCTGAATGAAACTGCTGTTTAATAGCACACGATACTAGGTAATGGTTCAAGACAGGAAGTCAATACTATATCCAGCTGAAATGCAGGGGGGATTTTGGAAGGTTGTGTTGGAGAATAAGAATTCTCACTTTTTGTTTGGGTACAGCAAGTCAGCTACTTTAATTTCTCAAGCAATTGCGTAGCGGGAGAGAGCTAAACAGGTCTCTCAACAGGTAAACAATTACAGCAAGCATTTATACCTTTTGTTCAGACAATAATGAGCAACAGCTGCATTTTGTTTATATATAGGTCATTCTGATATCTTGTTTTGCTCACTAATGTAGACTCTTAGTCTACATTCCATATTATCTACACAAGGTCACAACAACTTCTCATACAGTTCTTTCTCACTCACCTCACACATTCCTCGCTTCTACAAATCTCGCGTTATTAGGGTTACAGTTAGCCTGACTCTTGCTAACAAACTGTCATGCTTTGCATCCCCTTCCTGTCAGTTCTTTCTCTGCTTCCACAGTTGAATGCAGTGATCAAAGCTGAAATTTGTTCAGAACTGTTGGGTTGGTTTGCCTATTGTTATGAAAAGTGTCAGTTTCTTCTCTGATAGCCAGGTTTACATCTGATCCGAAAACACCATGCTGGGGGCCATGCCACTGACCCAGAGAAGAGTGTTACTTTTCACTTGTCATCTCCGCTTCCAATGTGCACCTAAGTAGCACAAAAGGTCTCTCATTTAAGTATTGATCTGGCTCCCCTTTTAATTCAGATATTATGAATCTTCAGCAGTATTTTATTGGTCAAATATGTAACAGCTTTCGCTTGCAGGTCTGAATTGCCAGTACAAAAACCTGTAGTGAACTGTGTTCAGAGGACAGAACTGCTGGGCTTCATTCCAATACTGATGCAGGATGATATCACAATCCATGTGATGGCAAATATTTTACTACTTATTTAGACCAGTGTAAATAGTGTCAACCATTACGAAAAAGCAGTGACTACAGTGAACTTTCTGTGTACACACTATGGGAAAGCATGAGAGGCTAAAGGATATACTTAAAATTCTGCTGTCTTCTCTGAAGTTGCCAGCCAGCCAGTTCCCCACTTCATCACACAGGGCTTGGGCCACTTGGGAGGAAAAAATAGATAAACTGCTTTATTTACCTTAATGCACTTTAGGCATTTTTTTACCTGCCCCTGACAGACTAGATATGGAACGGTGAGCTTAGTCCAGGGCTCTTCCAATGTACAGCAATAACTAATAGTTTGAAAGCTACTGTATATTCAGCTGCAGTATTTAATTAAAGTTAGACCTGACTTTAAAATGAATGTGTAGTTGGATTTTTTTTTTTATTATTATTTTTGGCAGGGCAGCAACTCCCAAGTTAAGTATAATGGGACCCCTCTGTAAGGTATCAACCTCTCTCTGGCATCAATCCCATTTTATAATTACACACTGACTTCACGGTTTGACTAATTTTAGTTGATCTTCCTGGAATAGATGATAGTGTCTAAAATAGATGTTTTCTCAGCAATAGAGCTTAAAGCTTCATTTCACAGGCTTCATTTCACTGGTGACACTGCTATGGCTTTCTAAGCCGTTTGATACAAATGTGTACAGTCCAGTTCCCTACACAGTAGCTGGAAACATAATGGGTAAAAAATTAAACTAGAAATAATGAACCAGTTCAATGCTCCCTTAATAAGCTAATGTGACATGGTGCACAATGGTGGGCGTTTGGGGGCTTTAGGGGATACTGTGTATCAAGTGAGCTACAGTAGCTGTTGAAGCAGGAAACATAATTTGAGACGTGTCTCAGATTAACAGTTAGTCATTATGTATGCTAAACCCCTACCCAGAGATGGGATGGCTCAAGAGAGAGCCAGATGCAACAGGCTGGTGCAATGAGTGGCTGAGTTAATTCCCCAGAGTGACACGGCTGCCAGCTCTGATGAGCTGCTCCAAGAGGGCTCCAGCTCAAACTGCGACATACAGTCCAGAGCAACATCCTTTGTCGGGGTGCTGACCACCCTGCTTGTGATCGCTGAAGCATTCCAAATATGGCTAAAAACTCCTACATGTTAAAGCCAAAGCTTCTAAATCCAAAATGGTGCAAGGGGCCAGTGTACATCTGTGAAACACAACATGTTGGTCTAGTAACTTGAGAACTTCAGAGCTGGTGTGAGGCTTAGTGTGTGCAGTACTTTGAGAACTTTACAAAGACTTATTAAATGCTAAATTATTCAAAGCATCCATCCCTTCTACCCTATTTTCAGCAGTAGCAAGAGCCTAACAAACCAACACCACGCTGAAGAAAGGAGGCTCATCTCCCTCCCTCCATAAACTGTCAGTAACTTCTCTGAAAGGCTGTTATATAAAATGCAGCCGAAGAAGCCCTGTGAGAGACCAGTTCTCTGCAAAGTAAACTACTCTATGCAGAAGGGCGCTTTGGAATACCCAGAAACAAGCAAAACTAGACAGTGTAACATACCCAGAGATTTACTGTAGCAATGCCAAACTTCCTGCCGTTCTGAAGGAAAATTCAGGCATTTGTGAAAGGGTTGGGAGACATGGGCTTATGTCAGAAGAACTCTTCTATATGAAGCTGACATTCATTTTTATATGAAATTACTGATTCAGTGCTCATCTGCCATGTTACCTTCTGCTGCAATCCCAGCAGACCTCAAGACAAATAGGAGTGGGCTGGTTCAATCAATAATTGGAAAGAGACCCAAGTGCTGCAGAAAGTCAGTACTGGTGACTCAGTAGCTGGCACTCGTCCTTTGAGCCCTTACTGAAACAATCCCGCAACACAGCCAAGGCAACACTGTGCTGCTTATCTTTTGGATGAAACTTAAAACAGGTTTACCAGAGAGTCTCTGGCACTTTTAGTAAAACAGAGATATATTAACTTGGTATCCTGTCCAAATTACAACTCATGTAATTACATTGTTTAGCACACTATTCATCAGTCATGTTCTCAACTCGTGTAGTGCATAGACGAGACTATTGCAATAGGTGCTACTTACTGCTCAAGGATTTTCAGTGATGGGTGAAGTGATTCTCTACATAACCCTTAGCAAGCTGCCATACTTAATTAGTTTACAAAGTGCTCAGTGATCTTTTCACAAAAGGCACTACAGACTTGCCAAGTAATATTTAATTGGGCTGAGGCTTGTGTAATAAATTATGTAAGGGGGGGGGGGAAATCACCTGATCAGTGCTGCCAACTCTTGCGATTTTATCACAAGTCTCCTGATATTTGATGTTTTTCTTAAAGCTTCAGCTTTCATTTTTCAAAGAAAGTTTCCAGCCCTCAACCTTGAAGATGAAAAACGTGAACGTGAAAGATTCAAAACCCAATCCCCCCCCGCCCCCCAGTGTTTTGGCTTTAAAAATTGATTTAAACAATCTCATGATTTTTTAAAAAGGGAGGCTGACTCATGGTTTCTAAATGCTGGAAGGTGGTGATACTCTCTTGTTACATACCCAACTTGGAGATGCCTGGCCAAATGACAGTTTGAATAGTTCAGGGAGAGGGATCACCCAGTCTGCCTGCCTCTTCTGGTTGAGTAAGAAGCCACCAACTGACCCATCAGCGCCCCATCTGGTCTTGCCTCCCACATCCCCACGGCGCACGTGTGCCCACGCAGTGCCCGTCCATCTCACCTGTGGGCTGCCTGCTCTATGGTCTCACCCGCTTGCACTTTGCCCCCGAATCCATTCCAGCGCCCAGCCCCGAATCCACGTTTCTTCATGCCCAGCAGCACCCGCTGGGGCTGCACCACCAGCACCAGTGTGAAGAGCTTGTTTGTGAACATCGTCCCTGTCTGTGCAAAGGGGAGACTATAAACCCGGTGTATGATGGAAACCACTTCAAACCAGGGCGTGCGGCTGCGCCCGGTCCTGCCCCCCTACTTAGCCCCGGAGATTGCTGATTAAAGCCAATCACCCCCCCCCCTGTCAGCGCCCAGCCCATCACTGACCTACGGTATCCGCTCCCGGCCCGGCCACTCTGCCCCCCACATCATTAACCTGGCCCGACCCGTCTCGCCCCCATGACTAACCTGGTCCGCTCTTCCCCCCCACCCCCCCGCTTGGCCCGCCCCGTCCCATATCACTAACCTGCCCCCCCGCCTCGGGCCGCTCCGGCCCCCGGCGAACCCGGCCCCACGTGGAGCCCTGCGCCGGCGGTTGCTCCGTTGAAAAGGGCCCGACTGGCAGCAGGAGCCGAAACGGGCGCCCGACAGGCTGCGGCGCGCAGAGCCGCTCTCTCCCCACCCGGCGCCGAGCCGGAACCTGCGGCGCAGAGCGTGTTTCTGGGCGGGGAGGCCTCGGAGGAGACACTGGGCGCGGGGCAGCGGGCGCCCTTCGCTGTGGGCCGGAGCCATGAGCCAGTGAGCGGGCCCGGTGCGGGGTTCCGGTGCTACTCCCCGGGGTGGGGGGGGGGATCGGGGAGCTCAGCCCTGGGGTCCCTGCGCGGTTTGATCGCTTTGTTCTTCCCGCGTTAGGCGGGAGGTGTGAGTGGGCGGGCAGGGGGCCCAGCGGGGAGCAGGGAATTGGATCAAGGGACAGCCCGGTCCAGAGACACTTGTGGCTAGCCACGGTACCGTCCCCTAGAGAGAGGGGTTTGAGGGCGGTCTCTGCTGCTGCTCACAGGGTGATCCCTGTCGCCGTGGTGCATTGCAGGGGGGCGGGGTGTGACTCCCCAGTGCTAGAATAAGACTTCATCCCATATCCCTTGTTCTGTTCTTCGCTTTTCCCATTGAGCCCCTATTTGGGCCTGGAAGGTAGGTAGGTAGGGGTGTGTGTGTGTGCGTGCAAACACCCTTTCCCCAAGGCCTGTCGCATCAAATAGGGCAGGGGTACCACTTGTGTTGCTTTAAAGGGGAAAAACTTCAGACTTGTTAATATTTGAAATCTAGAAAGAGGAACAGTTGGGGAGAAAAAAGGCAGGGAGTCATTGTTGAACTTACTCAATGAACTCCGTTTGAAATCTCTGGAACTGAAAGAAATTTTTGGTAGCGATGCAGAGGATTAACCATTGTATGCTAAAACAATTCTGACTGTCCCAAATGGGGAAATCAGTATGTTATGGGGATGAAATTCAACTGCATGAGTCTGACACTGTGATGTTGAGCTGATATATTCCTTTGCAGCATCCTTGCATACCATGTGACAATGGGTCATGGCCCCTGAATAATGTGATACAATGTGCCAGTGCTACACAGGCCCAAAGCTGATATTGGAATTGGTGATTGTCTCAAAAGCAGCACTTATATGTGGAGTTACCCAATCAGAAAATCTAATCCACTATTTGTGGGGCTGTTACCCTGTCTCTGGGTCCTTATGTCACATGCAGGTTTCTGTTACTTGGTACATATAACTTTTAACAGTGAGGGTGATTTTACCATTGGAACAACTTACAGGGGGATGTGGTAGATTCTCCATCACTTGAAGATTTAAAACAAGATGGAATAGCTTTCTAAAAACATGCTGTACCTCAGACACAAGATAAGGGTTGGATGCAGGAATTACTGGGTGAAATTCTATGGTCTTGTTATGCAGGAGGTGAGATTAGGTAATCATAATGGGTGGTTCCTTCTGGCCTTGAAATCTGTGAATAAATGTTTCTAAAACCGCTGTTATTGGGAAAGATGAAGGAGAATTTAGACTAAATTTATTAGTGGGGAAAATGGGACTTTTGGAGGAGTAATGTTAACTAACCTTCTTTCTTAGTGAATTTAACGTTGGGATGAAGTTCTTTAATGACAGCTCTGGTGACTGAATGCCTCTCTATATTCACAGAACAGCTACAACATGGTGTCCTTTCACTATGTTTAAAGAACTATTTTTAGGTGAAAGAGGGGCATCCAGATTCATTTGTTTCACAGTACCTTTGCCGCTGCCAACAAAGGTGCTCCCTGTGCTAACAGTGATGGGGCATGTGTTGCAATAGGTGTTCACCTATTCCCTAGAAACTGGACCAAGAAGAACCATTTAGCTTCACATGTGACCGTCTCACAGCAATCCGACGGCCTGGTATTCAATAATCTCGATCTTGCAGCGTTGTTTCAAGGACTGGATAATGTTGGTACTGTTCTTAAGATACGAAAATCTCACTGTAAATGCTGAGCTCTTTGGCGGCACGGGACCATCCTTTTGTTCTGTGTTTGTACAGGGCTGATGCAGAATAGAATCCTGGTCCATAATTGAGACTCTTGGATGCTACTACAATGCAAATAAAAAATAATTATAATTAACAACTGCAGGTGCCCAATAGTCTCTAAAATGAGTCAGTAAATTTCAGGAGTCGCATCTGTAGAAGAGCTTACTGATAGATTGAAAGGAATGAGGTTAGAATTGGAGTCTGTTACTTTAGAGACATATGGTTGTCAAGTGCACAGTGGTTATGCAGAAACAGATTAACTTACCTTTCTTTTTTATAGTTATCAGAGGTTGGTGAGCACTTCCCTTCAGTGCCAAAGGTTCCACACTGCAGCAGGATGTCTAAAGAGCAAAACTGGGGCAGAGCACCGCTGGCTGGAGCGGCATCTTAAGGATCCATTTGTGAGGGCAACAAAACAACATAATTATCGTTGCCGGAGTGCTTTCAAACTGCTGGAGATAGATGACAAACATAAGGTTCTTCGTCCAGGGCTCTCTGTGATAGACTGCGGGGCAGCTCCTGGAGCTTGGAGTCAGGTTGCGGTACAGCGAGTCAATGCTTTGGGCACTGGTGAGTGCACACACTTAGCACCCAGAAGAACTAGACAATGCTGACTCAACCTGAGGAGTGTCTTCTGCTCTACTAATAGATTTAGCTGTGCTGCAGACAGCTGAATGTGGGTGTGGGCTTGTATTCAGCACAGTCATTAATACTTTAAACTTTATACAGCTATGTGGGACTTTTTGTAACCATGATGGTAATAAAGAGGAGCAATTCCTATGGGGTGGAGAAGCCATCTTTAGGGAGTACCCAGCATTTTTCAAATGCAGCTACCTGGGCTTTTCTTGCGACCAAAGCCTCCTGGGCAGTGATGGGGATGGCAGGAGGGTAAAGCAGCAGTCCCTCCAGCGGGATTGCCAGCAGTGGTTGGGCCCTGCTCCCCTCTGGAGACACACAAGCTGGAGGAGCAGGCACCTAGTTCCCACCTTCCCGGTGGCAGTGAGGTCCGGCTTCAGCCCTGGGGTGGCAGGTGGCAGGCTCTAGCCACAGGGCTTTGAGCTTCGTTCCCCGGCCAGGTGTTGGTGGGCTCTACCCCGGAGTTCACCCTCCATCACCCTGGCCTCCTCTGCCTTCCCCCAGTGCCCCTCTGCCCTGGCCCCCTCTGCCTCCAAACCCACCACCCCCTCTAGGGCTTGCCGGGCGGCTGAGTAAGTCTGCTGTGAAAAGTGATATTTGTGTGTTTGTTAATATCACTTTTCACAGACTTAATCTCTAGCAAGTCTCCTTTATTAATTATTATTATTATTATTAATTAATAAAAAAAAAAAAAGCAAAAGAAACAAGAATGTGCAAAGCACGTTATTTGTGTTTCTGTTTTGGTTAGGTCCAGTAAAGAATAGAGACAACTGTATGTTATTTTTATTATTGAGTTTGCAAAAAAAATCCTACATAAATTTACAATGATTTGGACACGTATATGCATATATCCTATTTTCCTCTTTACCCTGGGGAGTGGTCAACCCCCCTTCTGCCCCAGGCCTGCCCCCACTCCACATCTTCTCCCAAGCCCCCACTCTGCCCCAGGTCCCGACTCAACTCCACCCAAAGGCCCTGTCCTGCCCCTGCTCTGCCCCCAGCCAGGCCCACACTCCACTCCTTACCCCAAGGCCTCATCCCTGTCCCATCTTACTCTGCCACAGCACCACCTCTTCCCACCCCCTCCCCTGAGTATGCCCCATCCCTGCTCCTCCCCTCCCTCCCAGCGCTTCCTGCACGTTGTGGAACAGCTGATTGTGGCGGGCCAGGAGGCGCTGGGAGGGAGGGGGAGGAGTTGATCAGTGGGGCTGCCTGCAGGCAGGTGGGAGGCCCTCTGCGGGGGTTTGGCTGCTGGTCGGTGCTAATCATCTGCTAATTTTTTTCCGTGGGTGCTCCGGGGCTGGAGTTGGTGCCAATGCGTATATGAGCATATTTATTTGTTTTTTCTAAAGTTAATTAAGTATTTTAGGAAAAACTGTCAGAGCAGCCACCAGCAAGAGTTGGTGGCCACACTGTGAGGCCACCAAAAATGTGTTGTGAGAACCCAGGAGATAGCTGATCTATTGTAGAAGTGGGTAAAGCTCTTACATTGAGCTACTCTATGGGGTATTATAGAGGGTTGGGCATAGGGGAAGAGGGGGTCTGTCCCCATCTCTGCCACTAGCTTAGGATATGTCTATGCTAGAAACATGCTGTACTATAGATACTTACTACAGTGATGGAAGAGGTTGCTCCATCGCTGTAGTAAATCCACTTCTCTGAGACCAGCCCTTAGTGGGTAACCTTAGGCAAGAAGCTTAGCTTTTCTGTATCTTAATTTCCCTTTCTATAAACATGGTGGTAACATTGACCTCCTAGAGGTGTTGTGTTTTAATTCATTAATGTTTGTAAGGTACTGTATAACAGGGCAAAGAACTGTTGTTATTGGCTGACTCCAGCACAGTCTCACTGTTGACACACTGGGTAGAGATGGATGAAGAGGCTTTCTGGACTATCGATCTTTAAAGAAAGCTTGCTTTTATTTTTTTTTTTAATTTGCTAAAAATAACTAGGGTGAGATGAACATAATAAATGAGCATTCTGGTTATAGGAGGACTAGACGGCACTTTGTCAATGTGGTGTAGGTTTGTATATTGAACTCTGGGGAAACTCACAAATATGACTTGTATTGTTAGCAGCTCTTGTATTAAGAGTGATTAATTTGGAGGTAAGGAGGTGTCTTGCATCTTCCATTCTTGCATTAACTCTTTGTTTCCTAGATCCTAATGCCCCTGTTGGTTTTGTCCTTGGAGTTGACCTTCTTCATATTTCCCCTCTGGAAGGAGCAGTCTTCCTTCCCAATGCTGATATTACAGATCCAGTCACGCTTAAGAAGATCCAGGAGCTCCTTCCTACAGAGAGGGCAGATGTTATCTTGAGTGACATGGCACCTAATGCCACAGGGATCCGAGAGCTAGATCATCAGAAGTTGATTAACTTGTGCTTGACCCTTTTGGATCTGTCCCAAAGTATCTTGCGGCCAAGGGGAACCATCCTTTGTAAATTCTGGGATGGACGGGAAGCCCATCTTCTCCAAAACAGACTAATGGAGCACTTCCAAGACGTGCGAACTATAAAGCCTCAGTCCAGCCGGAAAGAGTCAGCAGAGATCTATTACTTGGCAAAACTATACAATGATGGAGTGAAATATCAGAAACACTGATGATTGTGTCTGCCATTATTGCAGTGGTTGTCAGTCACTGACTGGATACTTTGATTTGAAGTGTATTTAAAAAAAAAAAAAAAAATCCCAGCATTGAGACTCTGAAATTGAATTGCTTTATTTTTAAGCCTAATTTGGTGAAATCTGTCATTTATATAACACCATAGGTGTTCATCATGGTTTATAGATACAAAATAAAACAAGGTTGTTGCCCCACTGAGTTTATAATCTAATTAGGCAAGTAAGGACATCCAGTCTAACTCCCCACCTGGGAAGAAAGCTCTTGGAAATGTATATAAAACCTGCCTGTGGGGGATGGAAACAAAAATAAAACACTAGTTATAGATTTGTTTACATGTGTATGTTTATTTCAAATTGCTACTCTGCGACTGTAGTCATGCTTTGGACAAAACGTAAGGCAGTTGTCAATCTGAGAGTGAAGAGAAGGGAACTATAAGTCCGTTTTACTTCCTTTGCATTTTCCCTAAAAGTTAGTGCAATGTATTAGTGCATTCTTTACCAAATAACCGTATGGGATGAAAATTTCCATGTCAGCCGTCTGCGTCAAGCTGAAGTTTTCTGGAAACTTCAGCCAAAATGGTTAAGCTGTTTCTAAGAAAGAGGCTAGGAAAAATGCATGTTTTACCTGTATTAAAAACTTCAGGTGATTTATTCTTTGAGAAGGTCTGTTGTGCCCAGGCTTTGGAGCAGGGCCTTGAAGCTTGGAAGAGGACTGGCCTTTTTGTCATGGATGTATGCCTTTTGTTGTCCCCATGACAATCCAACCACATTTAACCTGCTTACAAGCCTCTGAAAAATCAGTTTTTACATGTGCTCAAGTCGAGTCCTGTTAGAGCTTAGTAGCTACATTCCCCAAAGAGTTTGTTTTCACTTGGCATGCTCCAGCCCTGGGCTGAGCAGGATTTTCCCTGCAATTACAGCTCTAGCCTGCTGAGCCCGAAAGTCCTAGAAAGCAAAGTGGTGGAGGCTCTCTCATGCAGCCTCGGGAAAGAGCTGGTCAGTGTCACTTGTGCGCGTAGGGGAAGTATAGCTGGGAATCCCAGTTTAGCAGTGTAAGGAGATTTACAAAGTTCACATTTTAGTTACTGTGATTTATTTTGGATTTCTGTTTTAAACACTTGGTTTGATTAAACTGCACCCTCTCTCGAGAGTGGGATAAGGGCATGAATGGCTGAAGCTAACAGTGGGCATCCTTAGTGCTACTGCTGGAGAGGGGAGACTGGGGTGTGAATTGCTGAGTTTCTCAGCCTTGTAGCCATCATTTCTAGGCAAAGGTGCAATTGCATACCAAAAAAGAGTGAGGAAGGAAAGTGGGAGTGAGAAATCATGAATCCTTTATCTACTTGCAGAGGGACAGCAACAGGATCTTAAAAAAGGACACAGCTCTTCATTCCCCTCAGGCCTCTTCCTCTTCCAGTGCCAACAGTGCACTTTGGGCATATTCTTCTACTCCTGACAGTACTAATGCTGGTCACTGGTGTGATTCCAAAGCCAATGCAACCATAGTTATATTGCTACTAATGTTTTTAGTCCAGGTTACTCATTTATTTTCCTCATTTTCTAAGCTCTTCATCTCTTCTGGGAAGGAAGCAAAAAACGTGCTCAGCAGAGGACAGAAATGTGATCAGGTCTGGCTGGCTGGAAGTGGGGCCTGTGGGGGTGTATGATCCTAGGAGTCCCTCCTGCTGCTTCTGTCTGTGAAGCAGTGGCAGGGGGAGGTTGTCTGCAGTGTCCTGGTCCAATCTGGTAGCAGAACTGCACGGCTCAAAGGAGGGAATGCAGGCATTGTTGTCACTCTGGTCAGGAGTTGTGAAGATCTGGGTGGGCGAGGTGGGTTACTCACTCTCCATGTGGCATGCTGGTAGCACAACTCCTGGAGCATGGTGCCTCCTGCCTAGGTGGAGGAGGGATGGTCACTTGTAGTGGGGCCTCATGCCCTTTCTGGAAGGGGTGTGTGTGTGTGTGTGTGTGTGTGTGTGTGTGTGTGTGTGTGTGTGTCCCCTCTTAGAATAACTATTGTTGTTAAACATTTGTATTGCACTAGAGCTGAGAGGCCCTAAAAGGAGTCCAGGTCCCAGGGTGCTAGGCACTCTATGTACAGAATGGGAGGAAGTCCCTACCCGGAATAGCTGCTACAGTCTAAACTACCCAAGAAGGGAAGAGAGGAAATATCACACTGAAGCACAGAGTGAGCAAGGTCACACAGCAAAGCTGAGTCTGGAACACAGGTCTCCCGAACCCCAGGCCAGGGTCTGAATCACAAAATCATCCTTCCACTCCGGAAGAAAGTGGCAGATCTCCCATATACAACGTTGCTATGACACTCACGGGTTTACTCTACCGCGCTGGAGAAATAGGAATTTCACGCGTGCTCCCAGCATTACGGTGAGAGGAGAACGGAGGAGCTACAGCTGGGATACAAGTATAATCCCAACATTACGGTAAGGGGAGGGGCTGGCCTGGCGGGAGCTGGGCGCCAGTTCTCGCGAGACCTCGGTGGAGGACAAGGAGGGAGATCCAAGCAGGAGCGAGGGAGCCGGCTGTGGCGGGTGAGTGTGAGGGGCCCGCGCTGCTCCCCGCCGGCCTCGCCCCTAGGGCGGTAACTGGACAGGCCGCCTCCTCCCGCTGCGTGGTATCGCGGGGCCCTCTTTCCCACAGACACCCCCCGCCCGACACTGACACTCCCCCCGCCCGGGCATCAGCACAGCTCCCCCCCCTCCCGAACCCCCCCGGGGCAGCAGCGCAGGGCCCCGCCCCCTTCTCCCCCAGAACCCCCTCCCCCGGGGCAGCAGCGCAGGGCCCCGCCCCCTTCTCCCCCAGAACCCCCTCCCCCGGGGCAGCAGCGCAGGGCCCCGCCCCCCTCCCCTCGAACCCCGCCCCCCGGGGCAGCAGCGCAGGGCCCCGCCCCCCTCCCCCCAGAACCCCCTCCCCCGGGGCAGCAGCGCAGGGCCCCGCCCCCCTCCCCTCGAACCCCGCCCCCCGGGGCAGCAGCGCAGGGCCCCGCCCCCCTCCCCCCAGAACCCCGTCCCCCGGGGCAGCAGCGCAGGGCCCCGCCCCCCTCCCCCCAGAACCCCCTCCCCCGGGGCAGCAGCGCAGGGCCCCGCCCCCCTCCCCCCAGAACCCCGTCCCCCGGGGCAGCAGCGCAGGGCCCCGCCCCCCTCCCCCCAGAACCCCGCCCCCCGGGGCAGCAGCGCAGGGCCCCGCCCCCCTCCCCTCGAACCCCGTCCCCCGGGGCAGCAGCGCAGGGCCCCGCCGCCCGACACTGACCCTCCCCCACCTGGGCAGCAGCGCAGGGTCACGTTCCCCTCTCCCCCAAACTTCTCTGGGGCAGCAGCAGCACAGGGCCCTGGGTGACATGGAACCGAGCCCCCCGGGGGGTAGCAGCGCAGGGCCCCACTTCCCCTGACACTGAACCCCTCCCCCCTCCAGGCAGCAGCGCAGGGCCCTGCACCCCCTGACATTGAACCCCCCTCCCACCCCGGGCAGCAATGCAGGGCCCTGCTTCCCCTGACACTGAATTTCCCCCTCCTCTCCCCCCCCCCCCACAGGGCAGTAGCGTAGGGTCTGACCCTCCCAACACTGAACCTCCTGAGGCATTAACACAGGACCCTGCTCTCCTGACACTTAACCTCCCTGGGGCAGTAGCACAGGGCCCTGCCACCAAAGTGCCCCGCCCCTCAGGGCAACAGCATGTGGGTTTTGGCTCCCTCACTTTTACTGTGGCTGACAATTTTGGTTTTGCAGGTTGTATGTGTAGGGCCCTACCAAATTCACGGTCCATTTTGGTAAATTTCATGTCAGAGGATTTTTAAAATCTGAAATTTCACAATTTCAGATATTTAAATCTGAAATTTCAAATGGTTGTAACTGGGGCTCCTGACCCAAAAAGGGGTTAAATAAATGGAGATATATTTATCTCATAGAACTGGAAGGGACCCCGAAAGGTCATCAGGGTTGTGGGAGGGTTGCAAGGCTATTGTAGAGGGGTTGTGGTATTGCCACTCTTACTTCTGCGCTGCTGCCTGCAGAGCTGGGCAGCTGGAGAGTGGCAGCTGCTGGCTGGGAGCCCAGCTTTGAAGGCAGCGCCACTGCCAGCAGCAGTGCAGAAATGAGGGTGTCATGGTATGTTATTGCCACCCTTACTTCTGTGCCGCCACTGGAAGTGCGTCTGACCCGGCCCTGGGAGCATCCCGTGCCGGGGAAGAGGAAATCCCGTCCCTCCACTGCCGGGGCTAGCAGCTGGAGCGAAGTAGGAGTCTCTGGCCTGGACGCCCCCAGCCCTGCTCCTCCCAAGTGCTTGGGTTTTAAAGGTTGGCTATGGGTGGGTGACCATCACATCTTCCCCCGCCCACGTCACCTACCCATAAGGCCATCCCTGACTCCTGCCAAAAAGTGATGCCTCCCATACCATGCCACCCTTACTTCTGAGTTGCTGCTAGTGGCAGCGCTGCCTTTAGAGCTGGATGCCCAGCCAGCAGCCACTGCTCTGAAGACAGTGCAGAAGTAAGGATGGCAATACCATGACCCCCCTACAATAGCCAGATTTCACGGTTTGTGACTTGTTTTTCATGGCCGTGAATTTGATAGGGCCCTATGTATATGGGAAGAATGTGGAGTCCAGAGCAGGGGTTCTCACAAATTTGTTGGTGGCCTCAGAGTGCGGCCACCAACTCTTGCTGGTGGCTGCTCAGACAAAACTGTCTCTCTGTCCCTGCCTCCCACGGCCCTTCAGTGAGAGCCTCACTCCCACCCCAGGTGGGTCAGGAGCTCACCGGCTGCCTGTAGAGTCCCTGGTTCCCCATACCTGACTGTGAAGGAGTGGAGGAGCTGCCTGGAGGAGCACTCCAGCAACTGAAACCTGTAGCCACCTCCTCTGACAAGAGCTGCCTCCAGCACTGCACACACCATGTCTCCAGAGGCACTGCCTGGGGCCCCCGAGGAGGCTGTGCTGTGCAGGGTGCCGGTCCCCGCTGCAGGGAGGAACTGCTGCTTTGCCCCCACAATCTGCCCCCCCCCCCCAATGCTTTGGAGGCTGTTGTGGCTGAAAAAAAAATCCACTGGTGGCTGCATATGGCCCCGGTGGCCGCATTTGAGAAACGCAGCTCCAGAGTGACTTGAAGAAAGGGGTATGCTTTCCCTGAGTTACAGCAGTGAATAAGACTGTAAGCTGCCCTGGATGTTTCACTTTTGGCTTTGTATGTGTGTGTGTTTACAGCAGAGAGCTCACCATGGAGAACCTGGAGGATAATACAACTGTGTTCTCCACCCTGAGATCTTTCAATAACTTCATTTCTCAGCGTGTGGAGGGGGCATCTGGTCCAGCCACGCCAGGATCATTTCAAAGTACCTTGCATATGCAGTACCAGCAGAGGGTGCAGGTGAGACATCCCTGGCTCACTGACAGCTGTAGTGTCACTACAGTCAAGACTTTAGATTTCATTTGATCTTACGCATGGAAATGTTTTTTTAGTTAGGAGAGGGGGCTGTCCCTTCTTACATTGCTATCCCTACATTGTCAATGATGGAGATAATTTGCACCCAAAATAAAACTCTTTAATTCCTTTCATTTAAAAAAAAAAAGGTGAGTTATGGGCCTGACTGTTTATCCTGGTTAATCAAGGGGCTCCCTTGAATTCTTCCCCTTTAAGTTATCTGTAGGCCAACTCAGGCATCTGTATTGTGATTTCCCTTCATCCTGCCCCACAACGGAGCTTAACTGATGGCTTGCTTGCAGGGTTGGACAATTTTTCCTGGCTTGCATAGCTCTCTCTTGAAAACGTACTGTCAGCTGGGCAAAACTATCTGTGGTGTGTTTATGATATTGACTCTGAGGACTGAATTGAGATCACCAAATTCATTCCATTGAGGTCCTTTATCTGGGCCAGAATTGTAGCCCTGGAAGCGTAAATGTCCAATTTACTAAACCAATCTTCATGGATATTAAGGGTGATGGCATTTCAGCAATACCTAAGATATCTTAGACAAATCTCCCTTAAAGTTCTTGTGTTCTGTAGCTTTGTTTTGGATCTCTAGTTATGTCTCTGAGTGTACAGTAAGAGTTTGCCATGTTTATTTTAATTTCCATTGCATTTAAAGTTCTGACTATAATATTTTAATCTCCTTACTCTTTTTTTGTGTGACACATCGCTGATTGTGGAGTCTTTAATGAATGCGTGTTGAGGTCTGGGATTCTGATTGTCTTTATGAAACATGAATATTTCCTCCATGTTCAAAGTGCTCTGTTGATTCCTTCAGTGCTCCTAGATTACACAGGAGTACCGGCAGTAGTTTTACACAAAAAATACATTCATGTAAATAAAAATTAGATTGTACCTTATATGTCTAATTGGAGTGGGGAAAAACCTGCTACTTTGCTCAGCACTTAGTTTCACAGATGTAAGTATGGGGCCTGATCTCTGACCCTTGACTAGCTCCTGTTTCTTCTTCTTTGAGAAGGCCAAAGAAATCTGTAATAGGAGTCTTTTTAGTTTTGTAAGTGGTAAGTGTATTCTAGAAGGGAGCTTCTGTAATGATTGGTGTGGGAAATTTGGAGTCAAGTTCCCAAAATTCACCCACACTCCCATTTTTAGCTATCACTGAGTCACTGTACGACCTTGGGCATGTCACTTAACTCTTGGTCCTCAGTTTCCCCATCTGCTAAATGGAGGTATGATGATACTTACCTACCCCATATAGGACATGATGGGCTAAATATATCCAGGTTTGTAGAGTAATTTGAAAGCCAAAGTTGGAGGGCATTGTAGAAAGGCAAAATATTATTGCTTTTCTCCTGATTGTGTGTTTTTATGTCTCTCTTCACGTGGAAACTGATCAGCTGGAGGAAGAAGCTGGGCAAATCCGTTCCAAATCTCAGCTCCTGCAAGTGGAACGGGAGAAGATGCAGATGGAACTGAGCCACAAAAGAGCTCGCATTGAGCTGGAGAAGGCAGCTAATACTAATGCTAGGAGCTACGAGGTAGGTATGACATTCATGCTATCTGACAGCCAAGGCTCCAGTCAGAGCATCTTCAGATCATTAAAAGTTTGTTGCATGGCTGACAAATAGTCTGATACTGATCTGACCACCGGATATTCTATAAATGTATTTATTTAGCACTCTGTTGCTCATCAGTATAAAACAAAAGGAGATTCAGGTCTGCTGCATTAAACCTTGTTTCTTCCAGAAGCGTTTAAACTTCATTTGGCACAATTGCAAACATTTGGTATGTTTGACTGTAATGAACTGGAATGATAGCAACACCTGTCATGCAACTGCCATACAAGAGAAGCTGCATTGATAAGACGCTGAGCTCTAGTCAGCGACTATTAGCTTCGTTGCCTTCTGGTTGTGTGCCCAAATGTGTTGGCTTAGCTATGTTGCTAAAATAAGCAGCAGAGTTTGTGGGCTTTGTCATCCTATAAAGCTCTTAGCATCATTCCAAAGTTCAGCTGCTTTAGGAAAAAAAAAAAAAAAAAAAATCAATCCAGCAAAATATTATAAGGATGCTGGGAGACAGATTTACTCTGTAGCTGTGAAATGGTGGGTCACTGAGTAAATTCCTGGTTCTGCCTCAAGTCAGGTGATCTTGCGATTAAGCCAAGAACAGTTCAAACCTGAATCTAGCTGAGTCAGTCACAGAAACCCTTAAAATACTGGTACAAAAAGGGAGCATCACTAATCCAGCAGTGTGGTAATTACCCTGCTCAAATTCAGTGCTTCACGAGTCATGTGGATAAAGGTTTCAGGAACCTTGCATTGCTTTGCATAATCCTTGCTTAGTATGTAAATCTGTGGCCCGATTTGCTTTGATTAGCAGAGCAATTTGCTTTACATTTTTCAATAAGTGCTAATCAATTTGAGTTAGAAATGAACTTGAAATGGCATGTGAAATGCTGTCAGAGTGCCAATAAAATAAATCTAGCTGAAAAAAAAAAAAAAAAAAAAAAAAACAACTACTAAATCTGCCCCCATATGTTTTGTTGCACTGGTTGTTTATACTGTATGTTTAAAGTTGACTTATTTAAGTTTTTAAAATATTTTAGACTTAAAATGCTCTAATGCAAATAGAAATTTCACAGAGAAATTTGTCTTGTTACTCCAGATATTAAGGTCCCAGGCTCAGTGAAATAAACTTGTTGTGCAAGGATAATTGATGTATCCAGGGTTTTCATGTTTGAGCCTATGTAAATTACTCTGTACAAACTACGAAGCCAACTCTGTGTGCTAAGGTCCAAACATCAGTTCAAGAAGTGCTTGGAATTTGTGTAGTAATTTTCTGGCTTCGTTACCCTGTGTTTCATTCCCCTGTCATTGAGAAGCTTTGCTAGTGAGGGGGGTTAAAGAGTTTGGCTCTGAAAAGCATTGGTTGGTGGGGTTGCCTGTGGGACTATAGTGAGGAAGGGGGCAAAGAGGAAAGGACAATGTCTTCACCGTTATGGTTCTTTCTTCTTTATGAAGTCCCTTTACATTTTCCCTTCCCTAGCGAGAGGCTGACCGTAACCAGGAGCTCCTCACACGTATAAAGCATTATCAGGAAAAGGAAGTGGAGGCTGAGGCTAAGCTGAAGGAACAAATGGAGATGAATAAAACCTATAAGAAGAGCATGGAGACTGTGAGCAAGAAGCTGCAGGAGAAGGAGAGCAAACTGGCTGAAGCTAATGAAGTAAGAGGATAGCAATTTCTTATTTCACCCAGTGCTCTAGGTGACTTTGAGGGTCATGTGGAATCGGAGCAATTCACTCTTGTTACTATAATTAAACAAACACAGATGAGTTATGTTCCCTACTCCAAAGAGCTTACAGTCTAAACAGGACAGGAAACGGGATAACAGTTTGGGAGAGGTGAATATGGGGAATATGAGACAACATTGCTTGGAGAAGTGGATTTGGAGGAGAAAAACAGTTGCAGGGCAAGGACATGGAGAGTGTTCTGGGCATGGGGAAAATCAGGATAGAAGTCATGAAGTGGAGAGGGCGGGAAAGCAATGAAGGGAGTGATAAGATGAGAGGGAGTGAAGGAAACGAGCAGGAGAGTTGGAGGACCTGAGATTTAGGTCGGACCAAACTACCAAGAGGGGACATCTTCCAAATATGTCCTAAATGGCAACTTCCTTTTCTAGCATTTGTTAGCTAAGCACCCAAAACTTAGGGACCATGAGGAGGAGTTCAAATGAGTAGATTTAACTTACCAGTTGGAATTTGTGGCAATAAAAGTATGAAGACACTGTTGGAGGTTGGAAGAAAAACTAAACCAATAATTTGGAGTCCCTGCAACTGATCTATTTCCTTGCCACTTTTATCCCCACATCCCTCAAATTTGGGTCAGGGATCTTGTCTCTTTAATGCATCTAACGCATTTTGGGTGCAATCCGATATGTTTCAGAATGCTAAAGGTGGGAGTGAGACATGAGGGTCAGGTGAATAATGGTTATTCGAGCCAATGTGGCTTATTCTTCAACTTTGTGAAGTTCCTTCCTCTGCTTTGCTGTCTATATTTGCTATATAAGGTTAGTCAGTCAACTAGTTTATTTCAGACTTGGCAGTACTGATAATTGTCCCTCTGTGTGTGTATTTTGAGTGGGTCTGAGAGAGTGAGAGCTGAGCCTAGTAGCTTAGTAAAGGAGTAATGGCAAATGCTGCTGTGAATACTGTCTTAGCCATATCTGTTCCTTGTGCCAATCACCATGGTAGCTAGACCTCTACTGAGGACTTGTCTCTGCCATTACTTGGCTGGTTGAAAATTTTTGGGTCTCTGTTTTGAAACCCCGCTGCTTAGGAGCATGTGGATGAGGTGATGGTGGGATAATTGTCAACTGTAAGACAGATCCTCTTGTGAGCACAGGTTCTGGCTTTGAGGGTTTATTTTTTGCGTACCAGTTTGAGGTCATACACTTAATGAATAATGGAAATGTCAATTTGGGTGGCAGATGAAAGAGAGCAAAGAATTTTCTTTGACTTTGTTCTGAGGTGGGTTTGCAGGTCTTATTGTGAATTATTTCTAGATTCAGTGTTTCACATTAGTTAGTTGTTTGATCTCAGCAGTTTGCATTCCATAATGTTCAGCCTGGAGGTCCACTGGTCTATTTGTGTGTTGTTTATTCTTCCCCATCTTTCTGTGAATCCAGATGATCAGCGTATTGAAGGGGAAAATATCTGAGTTGCAGTGGAGTTTAATGAATCAGGAGATGCAAATGACAAGCCAGGAATCTCAGAAGCAGGAGCTGATGGAACAGCTGGATGTGCAACACAAGTGAGTAAGGGATCAACAACTGCCAGGAAAAAACAAACCTTCAGTCTTATGCAGCTGCTGTCATTCAGAAAACGTTCAACAGCTTTTTATTTTTGCTGTTCAAAGGGCTTTTTTGATCTGGATGTGTAGGTTATAAAATTTGCCGAAAACTAGCACTGAGCAGCAATTTAATTCTACCTTAGTAAAAAAAAAAAAAAATCCAAGCTTAAAATCTCCCTTACTTTTCATATTCATGTTGATACTTGATTTTGTACTATGTGTAGTTGAGGGGTGATTAGAAGATCTGATGAGGTGTGTGTCTGCCTGCTGCATCCTCCTCTTTCAGCTCCATGTACCAACACTTCTTTTTAGGACCAAGGTTTAAATGACTTTTTCTATTATGTAATGTAATCATGTATTTGTTGGTGTGGGCATGGGGTAACTTGATCGTGAGGATCTCTACGGATATATGGAGTCAGTATTTTTTTTATAAGAATGAATATTTCTGCTTTCCTAAGTAGAGGTAATCTGTCTCCACACTGAATATCTCAGTTGCCCCAGAACCTTAAAGAAAGGTCCTGCTGGGCAGTTCTTGCTTTTACACCACAACTGTCCTTGATCGTAGTGGTAAATGACGCTTGAATAAGTGTGTGCCTCTAATATACTTCTATATCTATAATAGATTGTTCCCATCAAGTGATTCTTGTATGTAAATGAATCTCCTATGTCTGCTTAAAACAGAAAATGTCAGGAGGCCAACCAGCAAATCCAGTTGCTGCAAGGAAGCCAGTCTCTGTTGGCAGAACACGAGCAGAAAATTAAGGTGAGAGTGTGTGAGATCCATGCTGAGTGTCTGCTTTTCATTTTTACATAGGAAAAGTATCTGAAAGAGTTACCCTTACAGTAACTGAGCGCCACTCTGTCATATAAATGGCTTGGCTGTTAGGTGGCGTAGAGCTGAAATTGCCTAAATTCAGATTTCAAGACACAGAAATTAGAAGAGTGGATTACACAGTCTATAATATTCAGCACTTATACAATAACTCCTCACTTAACGTCGTCCCGGTTAACGTTGTTTTGTTGTTATGTCGCTGATCAATTAGAAAACATGCTTGTTTAAAGTTGTGCAATGCTCCCTTATAGCATTGTCGGTTATTTGGCAGCTGCCTGCTCTATCCACTGCTTGCAGAAAGAGCAGCATGTTGGAGCTAGCTAGTGGAGGTTGGGAGCCAGGGTGGACCGGCATCCCCCCTATCAGCTCCCCTAAGTTCTCTGTGTGGCAGCCACCCAGCAGGCTGTCGATTGCCTGGCAGTTCAGCTGTCCCTCCCCCCACTGCCCTGTGCTGCTCCTGCCCTCTGCCTTGGAGCTGCTCCTGGGAGCCTCCTGCTTGCTGTGCAGAGTAGGGGGGAAGAGGGGTGCTAATGTCAGGGTGTCCCCCACCCTCTACTCCTGCCCCCCCTCCTGTACCCCTTCTCCACAGAGCAGGGGGTGCAGGACAGGGCTCAGGATGGAGGAAGCTTGCTGCCAGCAGCTGCTGTCTCAACTTGCTGATCTACTTAAAAAGGCAGTGTACTTAGAGTGGGGTCAGCTTAAAGGGGCAATGCATGTCTCTTTCTCACACACATGGTGTGTGTGTCTCTCTCTCTTACACACCCACACACACTGTGTATCTCTGTCTCTCTCTGCCATGCTGTCTCTCCTACCTCCATTCATGCTGCCTTGTAGAGTGTGAGGCTACATTAACAACGTGTTAATCCTTCATGGCTCAGCTGAGTGCTAGTTCATCATTTAGCAGCAGGGCCGGCTCTGGCTTTCTGGCTGCCCCAAGCAAAAAAGAAAAACCGTGGTGGCCAGAACAGCAAAGCAAAAAAAAAACACCAAAAACCTGCAGCGCGGCTGGAGCCAGGGTGCAGGGGGACTCCCTGCCCTGCAGATGTGCCCCGGCTAGCGGGGGGAGGGGAGGGAGCGGCGGGAGAGAGAGAAGGGGGGCAGCCAGGGCTTCAGCAGGGCGCTGCCACGTGGCCCCTCCTGCCGTGCCCCCTGCCGGGAGGGCTCCACACCACTCCGGTCGGCTGGGAGGGAAGGACGAGGACTGCCCTGCCGGGCTTGCTGCAGGGCACTCCTGTCCTCCACGCCGCTTCCCCCTACAGGGCGGCTGGACCGGAACAACAAAACAAAACAACAACAACAAAAGGCGGCCGTGCCGCCCTAGGATTGGGCGGAATGCTGCCTCCTACAAGCTGCCGCCCCAACCACCAGCTTGCTCGGCTGGTGCCTGGAGCCGGCCCTGTTAACAGTAAGACATTCCCTGAGAAATATCCCACCCTCTTCCACCCTATGACTTCACCACCTCAACCAAGCTTCACAGTCGTTGTTGTGTACAGTATTAAGTTGTTGTTTAAAACGTATACTGTGTATATCTCTGTGTATATGTGTGTGTGTGTGTATGTATGTGTATATATATATATATATATATATATATATATATATATATAAACAAACAAATATAGTCTTTTGTCTGGTGAAAAAAATTTCCCTGGAACCTACCCCCCCCCCCCCTTTTACATTAATTCTTATGGGGAAATTGGATTAGCTTAACATTGTTTCGCTTAAAGTAGCATTTTTCAGGAATATAACTACAACGTTAAGCGAGGAGTTACTGTATAACACCCTTTGTCTTTTCTGTATCAGAGAGTCCAACTGGTCAGAAGCTGTACAGATCCCTTCTGTGTAGATAATTGCTTTGCATCCTTATGTAGCAGATTATTTGGATGCAAGCTCAGCCTGTTCTTGTCTGGTCACTCAGGGCTCTGGCACAAATACTTCTAGACATGTTTGCTTTTTCATGGCAAATGGTGAGCCTTGCAACTCTGAGCTCAGTTCCTGTTCCTGGGGAAATCTTTCCACTGGAGTCAGGGTATCCTTTTTAATATGCATACAAAGTACTGTTAGCTGCAACACTTTTGATTGCAGGTGGACTCGTTGGGGGAAGAATGGAGATGCTCTCTGTCCTGCCAAACTAACTTCTAGGCCAGTTAGGAGTGATTCTTTTCTGTGGTGATAGAAGGCAGTAGAGAGAGAAACAGATGGAGAGAATTAAACTTGACTTTGAGGGAATGCTGATTGTGGAGTTTCCTTTGGTTGGCATTGAATAGAACAAGATTGAAGAGCAGCAGCATTGCCAATTCTACATAGATGCGTCAAGAGAAACTTCTACAGCAGGCAGAGTGACTGGAAGTGGAGGTGGGGAAAGCGGACAACAAACTGCAGTACTGCTCTAAATAAACTCTTAGTTTGTTGGAAAAAACAATGTGTAGAGTTATACCAACATAAAGAAGTGTGGACTGCTTGCTGCCCTCTGTCTCCATTGTGTGTGTGTATGTTCTGTCCTCTCCTAATAAGTCCATCAGAGTACTAATTTCTCATATATATTACCTTATGGTAGGTGAGAAGAGCCGACCTTTGGCTTATTACTCCTTGACAAATAGGGAATTGATGTGTAAGAGGGAGGGCAGATGTCCTTTTAAATGTTAACAGAACCCATTGCTGATGTATGTTGGAGTTAATGTAAGGATAGAGAGAAAAGGATTTGGACAGGTTTAGCAGTCCAGTGAAGAGGTAGCTCTGAGCCTTCCTGAGCTAAACTCAGTTGTCGTCTTGTTTTCATGTCCTCACTTACCTTCCAGGATCTGGAACAGAAGCTCTCCCTGCAGGAACAAGATGCTGCAATTGTGAAGAACATGAAAACAGAGCTGGCCCGATTCCCAAAGATGGAGCGGGAACTGCTCCAGCTCAGGGAGGATAATGCCTACTTCAGGTGAGAAGGAAAGATCTGCCTTCAATGTGGGACATATGTCAAAAATGGCTATCTTCTGCTGTGGTCCATCCTCCTATAGCTGTCATTTTCTGACTTGGGTGCTTTGCATTATACAGAATGGAAATTTCCAAATAGAATGCTGTGGAAGGAAGGTTAAAGGTCTTCTGTATCTATTGTATATAAGGTTGAGCCAGTGTTGTAATGGTTACTAGTTATTGTGATTTGGAGGGTTCTGGATAATCTCCTTTCGCACAGAGTGAGGGGATCATGAAATGAGGATTGGTCATTTTGGAAGGTGAGACATATTTACCTTCTAGCTTGGATCAAAGGGAAGGTTGTGCACAGTAGAGAGGAGATTGCAGAGGGATCTGATACTAAAGATACTTGCTGATGATAAATCCTTTCTATATGGGATTTGTGATGGGCTATCTCTTCAGTCTCACGGCATTTCTAACATGTCTATCCCTGTAATATCTTGGCAAAGATTTTAAATTCTTATTTTGTTACCAGCCAGTCAGCATTTCCACTAATGTTTTGAAGGCATTCTTGTGCCAGTGTATCATTTTGAAAGACTGGCTACTGAAGTTTATAAATTGCTCGGGTGCTGCCTCTTTTAGAATCTGTTCTGTAGGTTTCCAAAGTACTAATGAATTTTGAAACTCAGTTGTCCTGTGGAATGGAGTAATCTGCCATTACATTGATATGCTGTTATCATGAGAGAGTTTAGTTTCAATCTCTGTGTAAAGAAATGCACAAAAAGTCTGAAGTACATGAGTATCTGATCTTGCCAGCTTCCCTTTTCCACAATTTAGAAGACTGGAGTCTAAGCAGGCTCCTTTGAGTTTGCTCTTGATTCAATGATCATTTATCATTGAAACTTTCCAATTGCCTCTATGCAATCCTCTCTGTGTTTGGAAATGTGAAATGTATCATAGCAGAGTGGAAACAGAAGCACGTTGAAAGTTAGTGGTCTTATTTTTGACACCATTGGACTGACTAATGTACCCCCACAAACCCTATATTAAAATAAACTCTGGGCTGAAGAAATCTTCGTATTTGTAAACGGACAAGAGCACTAACTCTTGCCTGTTTCTCTACTTGCTGAGTTCCAGACCTGCATTCATATTGACTTTGGATCATAATGTCAAGACTGTTGTGTTACTTTAAATTCTGTTTTTGTACAATCGGTAAAGCAGATATGAAATTTTAATATGTTTGGACATAACTCAGGGCATTTGGGAGTGGGAAAACTCAGCCCAGAGAACGCTGCCTCCTGTGTAACAGTCACTTTGTAGCAAAGGTTATAGAAGGTTACCACTTTGGCTCAGTGTCATAATGGCTTTTTCAATGCCTTATGCTTCCCTGTAATTGTGTGTGTATCCAGGAATTTGCACAAGAGAATTGAGTTGCTTTGGTGGCTTTTTAATGGCTTTGCCCTTTCTCTTTTTCTCAGGGAAATGAAGGAAAACAATGGGTTACTTAGAGAGGAGGTGGAAGGTCTCCAGAAGAAATTGGAGCGCTATGAGAAGGTTCAGGCAGGTCTAGTGACCCTTGAATTGGAGAATGAGGTGAGGAGCCGAGAACACTTGCTGTATACGTAGAATTGGGGCTACTGTTCTTGCTTGTGTGGGTTTTTAGGGATCTTTAGTTCCTTTATGCATAGTGAGGGTGTAGACAGTGATTGCTGTGGTTCATGGTTTGTACTGGCCCAACCCCAAGACATAGCCTAAGATGTAGAATACCCATATGAGGGGAGTGTTCGTAGTGAGAGAAAAACAAAAGTCTGTCCATTGTTCATCTTAGGCTGCTACTTGGAGAAGGCTTTATCTTCATTGTGGCATCTCCCTTTCACTTTACTCCACCTGTGAATGCCCTTTTGGTTCCTGTGTGCTTACCAGAGGAGTTGGTATATGACAGACACATAACGGGAGCCTGTTGCATACCCTCAGATCAGTGCTGCTGGTAGAAGGGGCCATGTATAGTCTTGTATCAATACAATTGATTTCTTTGTCTTGCTGTCGCCAGCAGCACCCCTTTTTCCCCACCCTCTGTCAAAGGTAAAATGATTTTTCAAGATGATTACCTGGTCAAGAAAACTCTTGTGGTGCAGAGCTATTATAAGGGCTAGATCTGACTTGGGCAATCCAATCTGGTACTGGGATTGAAAGCATAGAGAGTTGTGATGGATATCCCTGTGGTGGGGGAGGAGAAATGGGCACAGCAGCTGGTACAGAATTGGCATGTTTGGAATACCGCTTTAATTTCTTTGGTCTCCGCAGTAACAGGATCTAGTACAGTGGGGGTTAATTCACAAGGATAGATAATGGATGGCACAGAAATGGTACATTGTGCCATATAACTGTGGTGGTTGGGAAGGTTAATGCTGCTGTTAATAGTGGGTACACAGAATGATGTTCCAGCAGTGCTGGGCCATGCATAGATGATAAAGTCCACAGGAAGAAAGTGGAAAAGGCTAAGTTGGAAGGAATGGAAAATGCAGCAATAGGAGTTGAGATGTAAGAACGCTCACTTGGGTTTCTTTATTGACTTCTTTTGCCTCCTCCCTAGAAACTTCTGGGAAAGTTGAAAAGCTGGGAAAAACTAGATGAGAGCACTGGCTTAAATATCAGGTAGGTGCTGATGGAGTTAAACCTTCTGTTCCACTTGCTTTATTTCTTAGTGATCTTGATGGCTTAAGCTTGTCAGGCTGTCCACCTTATCAGTCCTCCCGTGGGCAAAGTTGTCTGTTGGTACTCCTCTCTCTCACTGCTATGCAGTATATATGATTATGCCTCATTAAATACAGTCATACAGTATCTTTTGGGGATTAATTTGTGAACTGGTGACTAACAGCCTGACCCAGTCTGTTTGAGACTGAGGTGGGTGGGGAGCTGGTTCAGTTCTTAGTTCTCTAAACTTCTTGCATATAACTACATTCGTATTAAGAAGGAATTGAGTTAGTGTAACCATATTAAGCGTGGAGCGTTTCATGAGATGTACAGCAAGTCATTTATATGAGCCTGTGATGCATTAGTGTAAATATAATTCCTGTAATGAAATCTCAGGAATGTTGCATTAGACTGACCTGACATGTTATTTTCCAAAGTAGCAAGTTAGCTTAACAGCCCCTTTCTCTTATTATCCTGTGTTTTATATGATGGTAGAGGTATAATAAACATTTTTCACTTCTGGTGCTGAGAAAATTTCTCTAGGGACAGTGAAATGATTGTAACACTAGTCAAAGTGAGAGTTGACGTGTAACACTGTAGATCAGGGGTTCTCAAACTTCATTGCACTGCGACCTCCTTCTGACAATAAAGTTACTACATGACCCTAGGTGTGGGAGCAGAGCTGCCCTGGGTGGCGGGATTAGGGGCCACAGCCCGAGCCCCACCTCCCTGGGTGGTGATGGAGCTCAGGCTGCAGCTTCAGCCCCAGGTCTCAGCAAGTCTAATGCTTGCCCTGGCAACCCTATTAAATGGGGTTGCAATCCACTTTGGGTTCCCAACCCACAGTTTGAGAACTGCTGGCTCAGTGGTTTGAGCATTGGCCTGCTAAACCCAGGGTTGTGCGTTCAATCCTTGAGGGGGCCATTTAGGGATTTGGGGCAAAAATCTGTCTAGGGATTGGTCCTGCTTTGAGCAGGGGGTTGGACTAGATGACCTCCTGAGGTCCCTTCCAACCCTGCTATTCTATGATTCTATGATACAGCGATTGACATCGTTTAGCATTGAACTAGATCACAATTCTGGCTCTTCTAATTTGTCTGTGATGTAACCAAAGAGTGGGATATGATGCCTCTTCTTCCCAGGGATAGCTGCTGCTTTGCAAGAAGAGTAATCTGCGAAATTAGGGCCATGCTCAGGTGTCACTTTTGCAAGGGCTGTGCCTTTCTAAATGTTTCAAGTGTGATTGTGCTTATTGGTGGGAAGAGAGGTGTTTTGCCCGAAAGAACTGCTTTCCTTTGTGCATCCTTGCATTGAGAGCTATGCTTTAGACAAGAATTAGGCTTGATCTACAACTTTTACCCCAGATCAAACTTCCCCACTCGGGCCCCTGTCCTTATCCCATCAATTGCAGCTGCACAACAAACAAAAACAGTGGAAGTTGTGCATGCAAAATGATGGCATAATTTGGGCCTAGCCTTGTTTGGATTTGGGATTCTATATTGGGTAAACTGCTACTTTAGGTAAAAGAGGATTGTCTCTCACAAGCAATGTCCCCTTAGTTTTCTCATTCTTTGTGTTGTTCAATGTATGTGATGAGCTACCTCTTCCTTAATGCACATCGGTAGAGAGCACTGCTGAGACCGTCTCCTGCCTCTGCTCAGGATGCATATGTTCAGACTTGCAGGAGAACGAAGTACTGAGTTCTTCCCACCAAACTTTCTCTCTGCCAGACAGTGGTAGGGAAGCTTTTACTTACGTCAAGCTGTTAAAGGTTTAATGAGGTAATTTCACAGTGGGAAGGAAATGGAACCAAGTGACTCTTACTGCTGAAGTCTGATAACCTCTTCATTTAAAATCAGAATATTCGATGCAAAGTGTTAGTGAGGTTTTTGATTGTGCCGCATTGTTTAGCAGTATTAAGGGTGTTTCTTTGTACAGAAGAACAAATTGCTCTCAAGAAAATCACCTTTTGCATGTGATTGCACCAAGTGGAATTGGGGCGAGTTTTTTATCCAGGCTTCTTTCAGCATGAATTATGTTCATTTTCAGCCAGGAGTACAAGAACCGGTATAAAGGGAGATCATTGTCCCAATCATATTCCTGGAGCGTACCTCTTGTGAAAGCTTGAGGAAAGTTAATTGCTAGACAGTGTGTAGGAGAGAATGGGAACAGTTGGATGGTTATCCCAAAGAGCCAATGCAATGTGCAGTCTGTCTGCTAATAACTAGATAAGCAGGAAGAAAGGGAATGCATTATGTCCCTGTATCTCTTCTTATTAGTTTCTCCATTTATACATGGAATGCAGGGTGCAGGGGAAGAGCGCACAGCCTCTGGCTTTTTGGGGGAGGATGGTTTCTCACTTCCTCCAGCTGTTCTCCAGGCTTCTCTTCTGTGTGCTTGCAATGGCTTTTGTTCACTGATTGCGTGGTCCCTGCAGGTTCCCTGTCAGATTAGTTTATGAGCAGGCCATTTGGTGTGTAATTTTATCTAATAGCATTTGGAAGGGGAGGGAACGTCTTCTTGGAGTGTTAAGGCCAAACATCTCTGTGCTTATCTTTTTGGGGAATTTTATGGAAGATTTGGTGGTTGTCTTCCAATGCTGCAACTTTGGTGGAAATAAACTATGAAAAGTGCAAAAACTAGATACCTTACTCAAAGATTGCTCTCCCTGTCCCATAGTCCAACGACCGCAAGGTCTGAATTGTTGCCATCTCAACCGGGTGATGGGAATCAGTTCCATCTTCTTTGAAACACGTGATTTCCCCCTTGCCTAAACATTAGAAATGATAGAAGACTGGCTAACGTTGTCTCCTAGCCCTGAATTGTTTTGTGTTGTCCTTCCACTGCTCCTTTTCATCCTCTCCAAAGTTTTTCCTACTCTTATGCTGGTAAGAACAGAACATGCTGTTTTTAATTATACCCTATATATAATGCAGCATAACTTCAACAGTTTACCAATATGATGGACTTATAAGTTGCGCCCCTCCACACCCAGATCAGAAAATCGCAAATGGCATTCTATCTGTTACAGTCCACTTGTACCCAAATCATGAAGCTGTCTGCAGTCTCTCATGCATTTGACCAAGGATTCCTCTATATTCATGTCCTAATGCTGTCCACTTTCCAATTTACTAGACTCTGCTTCTTTGTTAAGAGTGGTGTAGTTTGGGTTTGCAGGAACTCCGTCAGTATTTTGTGTGCCCCTTTGTCATGGACTCCCAGGGATGCTAAGCCTTCAGGTATCCCAAATCTGCAGTTCTTCTGCAACATTAGTTTTCATCTGCAGAATAAATCTATTTGCTGTGTATTAAGTGTATTAGTCTCTTTATTTTGCTCTACAGGCTATTCTCTTTAAAAGAGGCACGGCTGGCTGATATAAACTATTATAACTCTTGATTGCTAGGAATGAGCTGTGATTCTATTCTGTGTCCGTAAAGTGTGTTCCTCTTATTCTGTCTCTCTCCCTGTGGTTCATTGATGACAGTAGATTTTTACAGATCATTGTGGATTGGGTGACCATGTGGTTGGTTATTTTCAGAGAAGGACTTAGTGAGGGGCACCAGTACAAAACTTTCATAGACTTCAGTGAATGTTTGCTTTGCCAGAGGGCACGGTAACCTCAGAGACGCCTTCTAATGTAAATAAACCTTGCAAGTGTCAGGCAAGAAATGATTTTTGCAGAATAATAGTGTTTCTGGAAGGGAGTAGGCTTTCTGGGTTTGTAAAAAAGAAATGCATTTAATTTTGATGTCAGTGTGAGGAACTGCCCGCTAGATGGCACATTTTCTCCTGTTGTATCAGAAAAACATTGATTTCACTCCATTGTGGTATGCTCTGACTCCTGTGCAAACATCAATTGGGCACCGTAAAAAGGTCAGGCATTAGTCTAATTAAAATTGTTGGCTTGTTAAAATCAAATGTTTTAAAATCTATTTTAAAACCACACCAGTGTGATCACTTTCTCTGTGTGTGTGTGTCTAGTGGAGTTCCTGTTTGTTGCAGCTATTCTGAACGTGAACAGAGATCCACACACAGTTTCTCCAGTGACAGAGTGCAGTACATATCTCAGTTTCTCACCCATCTCAGCAACCCACTTTTTCTCCCTGACTCCCTGTTCTTTCTTTCTTCTCAGACTTGTTCAGTCTAGTTCTCTTCTTCTTCACTGTTATCTCCACAGAATCATCCTTAAGAGGGAAATGTTGTTTGAAATCTAATCATCCTGCCATTCTTTCCTTCCCGTTGTTCTTTGTTTATATAATGCTCAGAGCCTATGAGGCACTTGAGAAATATACAGACAAGATCCCTGCCCCTGTAAATCTTCTAATCCAGTGATTTTCAACCTGTGGTCTGTGGACCCCTGGGAACCCTCTGACTATGTCTAAGGGGTCCACGCAAGGTGGTTGTTACCATAAAACACTGGTTTTCAAGCTGTAGTCTGCGTCTGCAAACTATGTCTAAGATTTCTAAAGGGGTCTGTACCTCCATTCGAAATTTCTTGGGGTCCACAAATTAAAAAAGGTTGAAAACCACTGTTCTAATCTAAATAAGTTTATAGCTCATCTGGCAGCTCTCTCTTGTACCTGCCTCTTCTTGTCTCTGCTCAGCTGCTGTGGTCTTCAGCTAACGGTAAATCACCCACAGCTTAGTGTTTTTCACTGCCAGATCCATCCCAGAATGCTGGTTGCAATAGTTCAGCACTAGAGTAAGGGTGATATGCTTTAGGTGGCTTGTTTTAAAAAGGAGGTACAGCCCAAGATAGGCTGGCTACTAAAATGTTCCCATCTGTTGTTGCTAGTATGGTTAGTTCTGAAGTGACCTCATGTATGCGCTCAAAGCCAGGAGATTAGTGTTTGGAAAGATTCCTGGAAGATTATGCCCATTCCTACAGTCAGATGGGGGGCAGAGGTGCCCACAAATGAGAAGCCACAGGAAGTCTAGGGTTCTGATCACTCCAGAAATCTCTCTCTTTGAAGAGAACTGGTGCAAAGAGAAAAAAGCAGACAGTTGTGTTCTGTTTTATTTTTAAATTGGTGGCACTGATTTCTGAATTGGAGCACCACAGGTAAGATAATCATACAGATCTGTGTCTGTGCAGTAGAACGAATCTTTAAAGCTGTGGAGGATTATGACGTTGGAGGACTGACTGGAGCGATGAAGTGGGGCAGCTTAGGCTTATACAAACTTCTCTCTAGCTAACTCGGTTTCAGAGCTGCGGCTGACCCACAGCTATTAGTAGTGCCGTGTGGTTTACTGGTGGTTCCCCCTTTCATGGGCTTTGCTGTCCTGTGAGAGAAGTCTGCCTGCCTGCTCAGCCCAGGAATCAGAGGGCAATGGAGTGTTTTGCATTGCTCTCCAGGATTCTTTTCCTTCTTTCTATTTCCATGCCTGGCTGACTCTGGAGAGAGCAACATCTGTCTTTCTTCATTGGAAGAAAGGTTCTAGCCTGTTTGTGTAGTCAAATGGGGATGAGGATAAACTGTGGATAGAGAGGTATGAGGGAAGCCTGTATATTTGTATTGAATTAGGAGTGTTGTGTTGTTTAATATACTGTGATAATGCTCAGAGGGCCCAGTCAGAATTTGGGCCCCATTGATCTAGGTCAGGGATCGGCAACCTTTGGCACGTGGCCCGTCAGGGAAAGCCCCTGGAGGGCTGGGCTGGTTTGTTTACCTGCTGTGTCCGCAGGTTCGGCCGATCGTGGCTCTAGGCCCATGGGGGCTGCGGGAAGGGCAGCCAGCACATCCCTCAGCCTGTGTTGCTTCCCGCAGCCCCCATGGGCTTGGAGCAGCGAACCGCGGCCAGTGGGAGCTGTGATTGGCCGAACCTGTGGTCGTGGAAGGTAAACAAACAGGCCCTGCCCACCAGGGGCTTACCCTGATGGTCTGCGTGCCAAAGGTTGCCAATTCCTGATCTAGGTCCTATACAAACACACAGGAAGACAGGTCTTTGCTCAAAGTGTTTACAGTATAAAACAAGTAACATATGAAGGGTATCAGGGAGAGGAATGCAGGTGAGTTGAAGAGCTAATTTTTAAAAACTGAAAGCCAGGTGGAGGAGGAGGAGGAGGCCTCAGTCAGCATTGGAGCATGATGTCCCATGGAGGTCTTGGGATTGATTATCCCCATCATTTCTAATCTTTGCATTTGCTTTGGGCCGAAGCTATCCCATCTCAGTGTCTGGTGTTTAATTCAGCAGTGACACTCTCTGCACGAGACATTTAGGACTCGAATGTCCCTTTCTGCAGTGATGACCCTGTTAGTGTGCCGAGGTTGCCCTCTGAGTTAGATGAAAGGGGTACCAGTGGATTTATTCTTGTACTGAAAGAATTCTTGGTTTAACTGAGTAAATGAGGCAATAGGGAGAGATCATGTGATCTTTAAATCACAGGACTAGAGTTGGCTAGCTTCTGCAATGATATCGCATTAGGGCTGCTTTGCCTGCTTGGTATCCAAGTGTATAAAGAGAAGCGCAGATTTGACAGGAATTCAGGCCAACGCTTAAGGAGCATTTTCACTTTCCGTGGAGCCTGCCAGCTGCAGGCAGCAGACACCAAACTGCTGACCTGTCACCTAGAGCCAAAGAAGTGAACCTATTAGTCCTGACCTGGTTTTCTTCCTGAAACATCTGTGTGCTGGCTGGCTGACAGATCTTGGGGACTGGTTTTCTGCAATGTCTGAAACCAATTAAGGAGAGGAGCAAGTGTGTGGGTGTGTGCATTTTCCTCTAAGAAAGGATCTAA